>NC_088172.1:107826455-109167080 GCF_028769735.1 Zonotrichia leucophrys gambelii | reverse complement strand
AACCTCTCCTCTAACTCTGATGTTCGATATTTACACTGACAGATGGTTATCAAATGAAGTGACACTCAAAAGCGAGTTCCACACCGGTCTGCAGCGCTACTGAAACTACATTTCCCAAAAAACTCCTTTTTTTTTTTTTCCTCACACGAGATCAAACTACCGACTTAACAGCCCGGCGCCAGGGAACACGTTTCTCAAACTATCAGGGATCATCCCGATTAAACGCGGGATGTTACACCGAGTCAGGAAAACTCTGAATTCAGAGGAAGTATCTGAGAGCTACCGAGGAGCAGATCGTTTGTAAAGTGCAAATGGACTGTGAAATGCGAAGTGCTCTAAGAGAGTTTGAAATTACTTCTGACAAATGGCAAATTACCACTTTTTCGGCAGTAAATCCAAACTACGCCAAACAGTAGGGAAGGGAAAGGCGGGGAGAGATGGAGAGGGATGTGTGTATACAAAAACTGATAGACGCAAGAATTTGTAACCTCTTACCTCTTCTTATCACACCTCCTTGCCCGTTGAGTACAAGTCCACACTGGGCCTCCACTGAGCTCTTAAGTAATGAGGGGAAAACAAGGAAAGAAAGGAAAGAAAGAAATCAGACACAGAAACCCACAGAGAGATCACACAGATTTCGCTTTGTTACATGACTCGCCCAGGAACAATAGTTAAGGTGAACTGGAAAAACACAGTTACTCTCAGAGAACCCAAGTGAAATCCCCCCTCCATCCTGCCATCTGCCCCTACCCCACCAAACGCAGAATAATTTTCCTTTCATTGCCATTTAAATACGAATTTATCCCGAACTGGCAACTTAGACGGGCAGTTACATAGCAGGAAAGACAGACAAACAAGTACTTTTGAGGAAAGTGCATTCCCGCTCGACAGTTTCACACACAAAGATAAAAATGTACTTTTCTGGTTTTGTATGTTCAGCGGTATATTTATATTCGGGCACAGCTAAACTCAGATGTGTTTCGGGACACGTATCCACCGACTTAGAAAGTGCGCACAGAAGTAGACAAAGAGCACAAACAACAGATGACCCATTGGGCTTTGCCGGCTCCACCGAGTCGCGAGGGTGCTGTAACAATGCGTGTGTCCGCACATAGGTGGGGATGAATATGCATCTGTGTGCGCACACACACAGGCATCCATGTGTGAGCGAGGGGTGAAGAACCATCAAAAAACCTGCCTAGGGCCTCTGGTGCACGTCCGAAGAGATCTCACTTCTTTATTCTCCTGTTACAAGGCTGATTATTTGGGGATCTTCGCCCTCCTTAATAAATATTTTTATTGGAGTGATAAAAGACTTGAAAGGGTTGGGTTTTCTTTGGGTTTTTCCTTATGTTGGGGTTAAAAAAACACAACAAACCAAACCTAAATCTTTGCCCAGTGGAAATGTGTTAAAGACGCATTTTCCTCTACAAACAAACGAGGTATTGGACATGAAAGAGGCCTTTAAGGGTGTTAACCTATTCAACAGCCCGTGAAGAGTTAAGTAAATGCGGAGAGAGTCGGTGCATAATAAAAACCCCACTTTACAAAACAATCTTTACAGTCCTGGCTCTCTCCCCCACTTTCACCATATTGGCCCTGGCCCTGTAAGACCTTCCTTTTCAAGGTCCTTTTTTATTTTAAGTGTTCTGCCTTAAAGTGATTATGAAATCAATATGAAAAAAACTTGGCGACTGAGCATAAATTAAAGCGGTGATGGGAAAAGGTGTGACAGTTTTCTTTGTTGCCCATGGAAAATCTTTTTAGGGCACTGAAAGATGCCACTCCAGCTCCAAGACTGTTTGCATCTGTTAGGCTGACTTAAACCGCCCTCGAAACTATTGGACATTCACTTAAAATTCTGTGCAGGGAAAAGTATATTTACATTTGTTGCATTTGAAATGAGGCATATGCTGATGAACGTTTTAAAAAGAAAGACTAAGGAGAAAGGGGTAGACTGGTTAGACCACAATTTTTGGTTTAAAAGTATTTCTGTGCAGTCCCGCTTCTGCTCGCCACCAAAACGCTTCCCTCTACACCCGCAGTGATATTCGCCAGAGTCCAAATTTGCTCTGAATCATCCAAGTCCTAACGACAAATACTAATATTTTCAACTTCTCACACTCAGGCTTTTTGGTACCTCTGCACCCTCCCTCTTGTGTTCCGAAAAAGAGGGAGGAGGAAAAAATAAAGACGAGATTAAGTACAAAGACCTAAGCATTTTATTTGATAATAAGTTGTGATCGAAAAATTAATATTTTCCAAAGGAAAGCTGTTGATTTTCTTCTTCGTTAAATAAATAAAAAGAGACTGTGCCTCTAGCAGCTTAACCAACCTTTTTTTTTTTTTTTTTTCTTTAAGAAGGGAAACATGTTGTTTGGTCGGATGACATTGCATAAATGACCAGTTGAATGGCACTAAGTCGAAAATTGGATAAACTATGGTGCTTTTTTGCCCTGGACTTAGGCATTGTCTGCTGTCTTGCAAACGTTCCTAATCCCCTCTTTTGAAAAATACAAGGCTTTGTGCCTGCCAAAGAAAAAAAATTTGTACAGATACAAAAAAATCAGCAGCAGACGTGGTTATAAAAAGGAGTAAATAGGTTTTAGTTGGGGTTGAGCAGTGAATGGCAGATTTTTTTTTTTTAGGGGGGTAACATAAGGAGATCCTTGTGAAAAATGTAAACAAAAAAAAAATGGCCAGAGAAGACAAAATTATATAGTGAATTTTTGCGGAGAAAACTAGGTTTAAATAACTAGGTTTTCTACATCTGACGTATAAAAGATAACATTATTTGTTTGTGGGTTTATTTTCCTCCTAGAAAAAAAAATATTTATTTTCCCTGATATATATTGTTTGGATTATTTTTTCGTGCTTTGATTTGAAGGAAAGAAAGTAAACCTTCTGCATTTTGCAAATTTTGAATTGATTTTTTTCCCCACAAGCCCTTGACCGCTACATGTTTTTGGGAAGTCCACCACGGGCAGCTTTGTGTGCCAGGAAGCGAGGTGTGGGGGAAAAGTGAGTACAGTAAATACGATCCCGTTTGTCTCGCCCTGCTGACGGGGAAACCCTCAGTTCCTCAGCTCGTCGGGGGAAGGAAGGTTTGCTTTTGATTTGGGGCACATTTCGGAATGGAGGTTAGACACAGGATGACGTTCTTTGCAACTTTGGAAACCAATTTCATTTAAGCAACTGGCTTAATTTGGCGGAGGTGAATTTTTAGCGCGTGGGAAAGGATTTCTGAACGGATAAATCTGAGTTTTTGATACACAGAAATAAAATTTTTTAGATGGGTCCAGGTGCCGGTTAGGGTGGAGTGGATGAATGATTAGATAGACAGACAGATGAATTTAGCTTTATCTGTTTTATCTCTCACCCTATTAACACCTAGATCGGATATAGCGAGGCATTTTTATCATTCTGACTTTTTTTTCCTGACGAACATTTGCTCCCGTTTATCCCTTTCCACCCTCATATCTCGGAAGGTTTGCCTTTGCAGGTCTGTCGGAAAGCAGATTTATTTCCTGCCCTGCCTTTTTTCTCTTTTCCTACTCCCTGCCTTCCTTAAATCATTTGCCTGCTCTGTCGCTGCAAAGTGCTCCTTGCGCCGAAAGAGAGGAAAAGTTTAGGAAAAGCAAGGAGATGGGTTTGTTCTGGTTTGGTTTGGGTTCCGTGTGACTGGGTAAGGAAGTGTGGCACGCACACTCACCCCGAGATCTCCGGGGGACCCCCACGGTCTCAGCCAGCACAGACACACAACCCACGCTGCAAAGGCAGGTGCGAGGTTGTTTTTACTAAATTTGTTTGTTTGGCCGAAGAAGACCACTTGTTTGGTTGATTTTTTTTTTCTTTTTTCTTTCCCCTTCCATATATTTTTTTCTTGCTGCTGCTAATGTGGAAGGGACGGGCGCTGGATCGGGTTTGGGATGAATCTTCCCTCCTTTGTATGAGCTATTCCGAGCAGAGGAAAATGGGGGTGGGGGTGGGGGTGGTGGGGGGGGGGGTTCAGGACAGGGGGAGGGGAGGGGAAGGCACCTCGAAAGGAGATCGCATGCTATTTACCTGCAAATCGTCTGCTCCCGAGGCTGCAAGCCCGAGGCTTGGTCCTGGCAGGAGTCTTTGATCTGGATGCATCCCATATTGGGATCCATGGCTCATAAGAGACAGGTCGTGGCGGCGGTAAGCATCTAAGCACCCCAGCTCTCTCCTCTGCTCGTCCAAGCAGGAGGACTTGAGTGCCCGCGCATTGTGCAGGTTGATAAAATCAGTGGGTTCTCCATGGTGGATCTGCTGGTAATATTGCTGGGAGTGGTGGAGAGAGTTCAAGGAGTAAGCGTCGGGGTTGACTGCCGGGTGGCTGTGTTGGAACTCGTAGTGGAAGGACTGGTGGTGCAGCGGGGTGTACTGGTGGTTAGTGGAGAAGTACGGGGAGGCGAACTCGGTGCCCGTGGTAGAGTAAGTGAGAGGAGATGAGGAGGAATAGGCGACGGTCGAGTTGGCCACAGACTCCAGGCATCCAAGCTGCATCAAACGGTAACTGTTTGATCCGTCATGACGTATCTGAAAGGAAGAAGTGAAAAGAAGACCCCAAAACTGGAGGTTTGTCATTGAAAACCCCGGGTACCGTTCTTCCAAGCACGCTGTCCTGCATAGCTTCTCCCCCTGCAGAAGCGTCTAAGCCTGCGAGCGGCAACCCCAGCAACAAAAGATCCTTTCCTACCTTGGGCTGGTGCCATAAAGGTCTGTTCAAAAAATCATAAACAGCCCAGCCTGCCCTTAATACTGTCAAGCAAAAGGAATCCACACACAGAAATAAAAACTATCTATCTATCTATCTATCTATCTATCTATCTATCTATCTATCTATCTATCCATCTATCCATCTATTCATTCATCTATCCATCCATCTATCCATCCACCTCCTGATCACAGCTGTAATATCTGGGGCTGACACAAAAAAAAAGTCATCAAACAGAGGAAACTACCGAGAATACACACAAGTCCCGTCCCTATGTTGCAGCGTTACACATTGAGAAAGCTTTGCCGCCTGCTTGCCTTCCTTTCTTCCTTCCTTCCTTCCCTTCTTTTTTTTTTTTTTTGAACCCCTATTTTTCTTTCTTTTTAAAATAACGAATCAGATCCAAAATTCCCCCCCTCTTTTCCCTGCGTTTCGAAAGAAAGGAGAGTCCTGCTTTTTAGCGAGAACTCCCCATTCCTGGCGAGCTGGTGGTGATTTCTCTCCACTTCATTATATTATTAGGGGTATTATTCTGATTTTCGTTCTGGCAACGGTTTTAACGTGGTAATGAGTTGCCCTTGCTGGCGACAGATGTCATAACGAATTTTCTCTCTATACTTCTTTAAGTTATCTCTGAAGCCGGATTATAATTAAACGTAACGGTCCAATATGGATTTTAAAAAAATGGAAACAACCACACAGGCACATACACACACACACAGATGCACACACACATCCACACACACGCGCGCACTCTCACACACACACACACACTCTCACACACACAAAATACCTCTGCATCGTGGACGAGACCTGGAAAGGTAGTTGACATTTTTTGGTTCTCCGAAAAAAAAAAAAAAAAAAAAAAAAGAAGAGGAAAAAACCCCCAACTCTGGATAAAACTCCCCTCTCCAAATTTAAGAAAAAAAAAAAAAAAAAAAAAAGGAAAAAATTGAAAAATCCAAAGTTCATGTATTTCCCCAATTTTTTTTAGAAAAAATCTCTACAGACAGAGAGAATTTGCAATGTATCTGCATAGATCAGATCTCTCGCTTTTCCATGCACCTCCTTAAAAACCTGTAGGAACAAAATTTTCCCTCTGCACAAAAGCTGCTCCCTGGATCAGATTTTGTACTTGCTGGGTATTTCTTTGGCTGATGTCGTAGGTCCCTTGGTAATATAGAAGTTTTGAAAATTAAGCATCAGCACTGAGAACTGGGAGGACAATAGATAGAGGAGCTTCATCCCAGGAGACAAGGAATAAATATTGTATCTTCGCCTAATAAGGAACTGTAGGTTCTTTCAACATTTTTATACAATTTTTCCTCCACTCTTTACAATGCTTTTTCTTACCCAGGCTAATATGGGAACTAATCTGATCGAAGGGGGTATTTTGTGTACATTTTATTGGGAAGACATAAAGCTAATATATACAAATATATATTATTAAACCATCCTTTTCAATAGGTAAGTGCTCCTTCCTGTTGATTATACTGCTTCTAAATACTGACCAGAATCTAAGATTGCACATTTGTATGTGTGTCTGTTTAAGTGTATTTTTTTTTCTAAATGAAAACTATGTGGTTTGTTTTGGTTTGGGTTTGTATTTTTTTTTTTTACCCTTTCATTTACATCGAATTTAAGTCCACCCCACACTCCAACCTGCTTTTAAAGCTGCCTAATATGTTATCTTACAGGCTTCTTTAAATAGCATTTTCAAACATAAAACTAGGGTGAGACCACAAAGTATCACTGCAGTGACATATGATATTATGGAATTATACATAAAATACATATAGATCTACGGAATTACATCTGTAACAGGCGAAAGAAAAACAGGGACAGGGGACGCAAGAGCTAAAGACCACTGATAGCTGGCTCGACATTTCCAAGTGCCGATATATTTTGGAGATGGGAACGCACGGAGGCTGCGTAGCCCTGGGTGGCAAAGCTGAAGGGGGTACGTGATTTATTTATTTAGTGACACGGGTCCGAGGAGCCGCCACGCTCGGGGAATGAGTCCTGCGTGCCTGCTCGGCGCCCCCTGCTCCTGTGGCCCCAGGTAGCGGCTCCGCAGCCCCGCAGTGATGCGGGCTCCGCCCGGGGAGCGCCGGGGGCGCCGCCCGCTGCCGGGCGAGCCGGGGGTGCCGGGGGGGGGCTCACACACCCTCCTCCAAGATGCCAGCCCAAATGGCATTTCCCGACGGGGAGGCTCTGCTGATGGCTAGCTTCCACCCGAGATAAGCCCGGAGATAGGAGAGGGTGTAACTTGCTTTTAATTGCCATTTAATTTGGGTCGCGTTTAAGCGTTTAAGCTGCGAAGGTGTCTTAATAATAAGCCGGAGGCAAAGAGGCATGTGGCTCCCTGCCTTGCTCTTTCCTCTTTATTTATTTATTTTATTTTTTTTTTAAGGTCCAGGTTTTGGGAGGGTTTATTGGTATCTGTTCATGCAGGCTAACAGGAGCTGTCACTCAGCCCTCTTTTCTTCCTACAAATGGACAAAGGCACACGACTGGAATGGAAATGCATTGTCTGAGATGGGAAAGTGCGGGTATCCCGGCGGGCGGGGGGGGCAGAGGGAACACATCACACCTCTCCAGAGCAATGCTGGGGAGAGGGGCTCCAGCCGAGCCCCCCCGCCGCCCGGAGGGAAAGGAGGAAGAGGAAGGAGGAAGGAGGGAAGGAGGGAAGGAGGAAGGAGGGAAGGAAGAAGGAGGAAGGAGGAAGGAGAAGGAAGGAAGGAAGAAGGAAGGAAGGAAGGAAGGAAGGAAAGGAGGAAGGAAGGAAGGAAGGAAGGAAGGAAGGAAGGAAGAAGGAAGAAGGAAGGAAGGAAGGAAGGAAGGAAGGAAGGAAGGAAGGAAGGAAGGAAGGAAGGAAGGAAGGAAGGAAGGAAGGAAGGAAGAAGGAAGAGAAGGAAGGAAGGAAGGAAGGAAGGAAGAAGAAGGAAGGAAGGAAGGAAGGAAGAGAAGGAAGGAAGGAAGGAAGGAAGGAAGGAAGGAAGAAGAAGGAAGGAAGGAAGGAAGGAAGGAAGGAAGGAAGGAAGGAAGGAAGAGGAAGGAAGGAAGGAAGGAAGGAAGGAAGGAAGGAAGGAAGGAAGGAAGAAGGAGGAAGGAAGGAAGGAAGGAAGGAAGGAAGGAAGGAAGGAAGGAAGGAAGGAAGGAAGGAAGGAAGGAAGGAATTGCTTTTTTCTTCTCATTTGCATCTCCTACAGTTCTAATATTGCTAATGGAACACAAATATTTTTCCCCAATATATAATTGAAAAAAATCCAGAATTTTCCCCAAGTTCAGATTTTGTCTGATCTTTTCAAGATTTTGATACTTGAGAGAATTGAAAAAAGCCACAGGACAAACCCCACCCTATTGATGTTAACCAACTTTGCTCTTTCCAACACCTCTTTGGAGCGTGGAGAGCGCACTGGAATCAGCCACACCAGCCTTGAGCAGGGAAGCTTAGACATAACAAAAAAGTTAACACACCTTGAACGCACCTTCCCGATGGAGGGAGAGGCAGGGGAGACATTCCTTCCCTTCGAGAAGGAAGACAAACATCCTCCCAAACACTCATGGCAGAGCGCTCCGCACCTCTGTTGACTTTGGTTATTTGCATTGTGCCACTTCAGTCCCGTCTATGTGGTTTGGTTTTGTTCTGAGAATGGATGAGAAGAGGTTTTCCTCCACCTGGCCAAGCAAGCCCGGCTCAGAGCATGAGCGGGGCACAGGCGGCACAGAGGGGACGGGGACAGGACAGTGTGACGGCGGCAGAGGATGCGCGGAGCGCACCGAGCCCGGTCCTGTCCCCATCCCCGAGCCGTGACCGGGGGCGCTCCCCATCACCTTCGCTCCCCAGCGAGTCACCCACGAGACACTCGCTCCTTTACGCACTCATTTATTTTATTTTCAGGAAACCCCGGCTGTGAGAGAGCAATGTGGGGACATGTTCCCCTCCCTTCTGCGCCGTGCGTGCCGCGGTGCAGGCATAGCCCCTCAGGACGCGCCCGGCGCAAGGGCCGGCGCCTTCCCAGCGCCTTCCCGGCGCCTTCCCAGCGCTCTGCCCGAGCTGCCAGGAGATGCCCCCGCTGCAGGAGATGGGTTTTGCCGGAGATCTTCCCCCGTCCCGACCCCTGCCCCCTCCGTGCTCCCTTCCCACGCACACGCAGCCCAGCCGAGCCCACGCCACGCTCCCCGCCAGCCCGGAGCCCAACTTCGTTTCAAACAACAACAAAGCCTCCAAAATGGTTTTGTTTGGAGGAAAGTTTATAAGAAACCCGGCTTGCCAGATGCACGTTACTGGTCAGTTCCATCTGTTAGCTTCGTTTACAGACCGTAGAAAAAAAATCATATAGACCGTTTGCGCGTTTAACTCCCCCCAATCCAATTAATAACGCGAGTCAAACTGCAAAGCACTTATTAATTGCTCCCAAAGAAAAATCTTTCAGCAAAGTTAATTGGGAGCTTTCTGGTTTTCCAACCAGCGCTATGAACAGAGCAGACAGACTTTGCCTTGAGTTTCATTGTGGCTGAGCACGTTGTTTATCCCCTGCCCAAAGTTTGGTTCTGCTTCTGAGCTACAGATTTTTTTTTTTCTATTTTATTTTTAAAATTTTTTAAGGAGTCTGGAAAAATTTGACTGGGCTGGGAAGGATAGGGATTTTGAAGGAAAAAAAGCCAAACACACAGGAAAGTTAAAAGTTTCTCTCTGGGATCATCTCACTTCCCCTGATTCATTGAAGTGTGCAAAGTGTCTGGTGCTGCTGCGGGGACACAGTCTGGGCTCGACGTCTGGCTGCTGCAGGAGAGCAGCTCCCGAGACTCACAGAGCTCTCTCACCTCCTGTTTGTCTTACAAATGTTTCCCAGCATTTAGGAGCCTGAAATCACAATTTCCCTTAATTGCTCCATCCTGCTTTAGCTCCTGCGTTTTGCTGGTCATGCAATAATAGTTAAATTTATTCTTAATTAAGAGCCTTCTTCTCCACTGAAAGTCGCCAAAACTTGGTCTTGCTGGACCTAAACTTCTGATGACTTTTACTGGAGTTTCTTGTGTCTGAACGAGACCAGAAAGCAGTTAAAGCATCACAGGGAGCTGGAGTCAGCAGTGCTGGGGTGTTCATCAGCCAGAAAGGGTTTTTTGCTGTCCATCCCTTTGTCCTCTGCAGTTCCTAAAATTTGAGGGCTTGGAGCTTTGGGAATGCTCAGCTGACCCAAAAGAAAAGCAGCCCTGAGGTCACTTTTATTCATGCCTGGGTGCTGGCCATTGTTTGCAGATCTATTGCTGTTGACCCTGGATTATCTCAGTAGATCAGAGCATGGCGCTGATAACACCAAGGCTGTGAGTTTGATCCCTGTAAGGGCCATTCTTTGTCTTATCTCTTTTTCCTCTGCATTGAACTCCTCCCTCTTGTCTGACAGAGGGGCTGAACTTGATCATGGACCTCTCTGTGATGAGCCTCACCATCCCATCTCCCTTCTCTGAACTTCACAGGAGGGGAAAGCCCTGGGACAGCCCAGACTGCTGCAGGTGGGAAGGAGGGAGCTGGTAATCCCCCTCCACACACACCCACAGATTACGCACCTGCATTTCCAAGCAAACCTGTCTGTGTGAGAGAGTTGTGGGGTTTTTTTCCTGTTTCCCTTTAAGAACGATTATTTTTAGGACCCAAGTTACATTACATTGCCTTTCCTCTGCCAAGGAGAATGATTTCATATTGGAGTTCACTGAGTGTAGCTATGGGCAATGGAAATGGGGAGTTTTGAAGTGGTTTTCTTCAAGCCTCAAGACAAAACATGTCCTGCAATAGATTTTTCCCTGCCCTCTGGACACAGCTTACAAACCCACCACCATATTTCCTCCTCCTCCAAATTTCTATTCTGCATCACCACAACAGCTGAAAGGCAACATTTTGGGACTGAAAATGCATTTGCAATCAATTGAAATGCTGTGAAGATATTAATAAAAAAAAAATAAAGAGTATATCTGGTGTCTTCAGTCATTTCTTTGATGGCAGCAAGGTTTCCTGCTTGTGGAGGCTCTCATGAAGACTTGAGGGCAGCTGTATTTCAAGCCAGGTGTTACTCAGAACAAATGCAAAGGGAGAGGTGAGGTGGCTTCAAAGGTGCCAGTATAGATCAATATTGCCTGGCTGTAAACCAGACCATTGCTCATTTGCAGTGAATGTCATTCACACCATTCCATGCAAGGATCAGGAGGGCAGAATTTGTGGCCACTGGATTGCAAACTTACTTTCCAGGTATTTGATGACAATGGTAAGGGTGGTCCATTGACTGCCTGTCAGCGAGAGACCCTTTTCCATTCATTTTACTGGTTCACTTCTCCCATCCTCATCTTCCTTAGTCTCTTTCTTCCCTTGCTCTCTGTTGCCATCCAAACAGAGCTGTGGGCCCCACAGTTCCTATTTCTTGTGCTAAGACTCCTGATGATGTGACTTTTTAAATTCTGTTTCCAGCCCCCTCCCACAGAACCACAATTTTACTTTCATGGAGCTGCTCCTCATGCTTATCCTCTTCACTCATCTGATCTTGTAGTCATTGAATTTCTCCCTCTCTAGGAGTTTTCTCACAGCTCCCTGAGCTGCTGAGTCCCCCATCCCATCTGTCTTTGCTCTCCAGCCAGACCCCAAGAAAACAGCTCCTCTTGGCTTGGGCTTGTCGAGGTGTGGAGATCCTCCTGGGGACTCTGCCTAGGGCCCCTTCTTAGAAGGCTCCTAGGGCTGTACCTGCTCCATAGAGGCCTCTCCACCTGGTCCTCCTTTCCAACAGCCTCTGGTGTATCCTGGTCTTACACACACTCCTGCTTTAAGGCATTTATTTTGTCACCACAGTTTTGTTACCAAGCTGTCTACCCACCTTCCCTCCCTCCTTTAGGCACCTGCAACAGGAAAAACAGGCTGCCTCCACTCTTCCCCCTTTTGGGATTTCCCCCCTTTCAATCTTCACACAACACTGGTTTTGCCAGTGCCTTTTACTGCCACGTTCCTAATTTCTTTCAGCATCTCTCCTGCATCCCTTAGGGGGGTAACATGCCGACTGTCTGTGGCAGCTGTCCTCGCTCCAGTTCTGCAAATACCGAGACAAAGAAAAGCCTCCCTTCCTCCTTCCAGCTTTCCCTTGAAAGCAAACACTACTTCTTCTGTCAAGTGCTCTTGCCATCCCTTAGAAGCAGTTTTTATTTCCCAGTGACCTCTTCTGTACTTGAAGAATGTCCTATTACTTTATTTATCTTGCTCTCTTGTGCAGTTCTCTCATTCCACAATCTGGCTGCTCTCCCATTTCAGACTTGCTCTCCTTCCTCAGGTAATCCTCTCAGACCTCTTTTCTTTTTACCTGATCTATCTCACTCCTGTTGGCCACCTTTTTACCCTTAAATCCTTTTCTGATTCTGTGGCTATCTGAAGGTATTTGCAGCTGTGAGAAACAGAATCACAATAATTTTGGAGAATCCTTTAACAATCTCTTTTTTCCCCCTGGCATCTAATTCCTCATAGGTTTGCTATTCTGAAAAGGGAGGTTTGGTTATAATTGCAAACCTAACTAGGCTCTAATTTCTCTTCTCTGTGAGAACCTTGCCTTCTTGCACATCAGCAACTCATCAGCCAATTCCCCTTTGCTTATAAGCCATTGAGGCTTTTAAATATTGGCAAAGGAGGAATTCACAGATATCCTACTGACATTTTGTGTCCTCAAGTTTATAACAAGGAAGAAGCCAGAAATTGTCTCTTAAAGAATCTTTCTCTATGATAATTATTTTTTTTTCAAGTTGTGATCATGTGTTTCATTGCTCTGACAATCCTTTCTGCTTCACTGAAGTATTTCCACTACTGATACAATACTGGGAAACCATTAAAAGGAAACACACACATAACCATCTCTGTTCATGGGATGGGATGAGGTTAGAAATTTAACTATAGAGCAAAATGAACCCTGATTCTAAGAAACCACATAATGGTGAAAAGCCCCAAAATGAGACTTGAAAATTAACAGGAGTCCTCATTCAAATTCTTGCTCCACTTCTTGAAGAACTGGAACAGGTTGCCCAGAGAAGATGTGGATCCCTCATCCCTGGAAGTGTCCAAGGCCAGCTGATGAGGCTTGGAGCGACCTGGGATAGTGGAAGGTACTGTGTCCATGTCAGGGTGTTGGAGCAAGGTGATCTTTAAGGTCCCTTCCAACCCAAACTATTCTATAATACTGTGATATAAAAATTTGAACCTTGCCCTCTGAACCTAATAATTAATGTAAAACCTTGTGGATTTCAACAGGGATATTCCTCAGGACAAGAGTGGAATAGTGGAAAAATGTAGATTTTGGAAAACCATTCTCCACCATTTTCACTTAGCTCTTCAAACTGAAGTCCATATTTTGCTTAAAAACAGCCTGTTTTCAGCAAAATTTGTGAGACTTTTCATTGCCTTTCAAAAAACCTAGGTACTGAAGATCTGAAGCCTACTTCCACAGAAAGAAAAACAGGAAGCTCTATGGGATATTCCTGCTCTTTGATGTAGCATAATACCCATACTGAACCAAGGCAAGAGGAAAGTTCCCTATGTGGTGGGGATTCTGCATTAAAACATTAAAATTCAGTGGAAATTCTCATCACAACCCTAGATTTTGCTACTCAGGAGAAAGCACTGGTGATGGAACTGAAAATCCTGCAGTTACCTGGTGAATCCCATTGAAAACTCTATTTTTTTTCCCCTCTTGCCAATTTTTGCCCACAAGGCAAGTCTAAACCAAACTCTTCACATGTAGCCAGCTAAACCTGGATTTTAGAAAGTCTGCTGATCAGAACTGGCTAAGAAAACACTGCCCATGTTATTTTCTGGATGCCTTTCAATGCATGAGGCAAAATCTTATAATTAAACTTCTCTCTGGTAGTGGAGAATGAAAACATCTGTAGACTGTGATGTATTAAAGATGTACCTTATATTAGAATCATCCATAATTAATGCAGACATTCCAATAAATAATACAGTGTCAGGTTCTTTGGATTATTGAGTGTGCTCCACTCTGCTCATGCACTTATGCAGTGGCAGTAATTGTGAGCAAGTTTCTTTACCTAATTAAACACTGTGCCCTACTATGTGTTTAAATAACATTGAAGTTGTGTCACAAACTTAAAAGAGTAAATTCACAGGTAAGGCTGACATCTTTGCCCTCACCTTATGACTCTTGTATTGATGGCTTCTCCCATTTTTTCCCCACCTGTGTGTCTTCATAGATGCATATTTGCATGGATTTTTTACCACTTACACTGAGTTTGTAGCCTTAACGCTTTAAAATTAGGTGTAATACCATTAATATTTTAAAGAGATTCTTTTCTCAAGAGCCTGAAATTGCTCTGAATAGCTCAAATAAATCTGTATTTGGCTTAAGTAATATATAATTTTCACTGAACACATATATTTGCTAACATATTTGAAAATGGGACTTGTATTGACCCAAGAATCCTGGGTAGATAGGAGAAACCGCTATATATTTTTTATTGGTTCAGTATTCAGGCATTTGCTATTAAAATGCATAAGATGTATCCCCAAAACTGAAGCCAGCTACTTCAGAGACATAAGAATCCATCGAGGGAATAGGTATTTATGCTTTAAAAACATATTTTAATTTCCCAATTGATCATAATAGCTCATGCATAAAAGCAAGAGATTTTGGGTTTTCTATTACTTTAAAATCAGGCATTAAAATTCATTTTGAAGAAGGATTTTTTAATTGCCTTTTTTTTTCTAATTTCTTTCCAGAAATAAGACCTTTCCTGCAGGATCTGATTTTGGAATGAGGTCTCTAGTAGAGGAGACATCATTCACAACCTGACAATAGCACAACCTGATAATGAATGTGCTGGTGGAGCTCAGTGTGAGCTCCATTCGGCATCCCAGACTCTTGCCAGTAATCCCTGTCTAAGCCAGTTGTCTCTTTGACCCCTGTGGGCCTGAGCACACTGGTGAAGGTGCAGGGGTCAGGCAGTAAAAGACTAGTACTCCCTTGAATGAGAGAGCTGCTCCAAAGATCACCTTAAGTCAATGGAATTCTTTCCCTGGAATTCAAAGAGCTGTGGAAAATGCCCTAAACAAGTATTTTGATTTGTATTGTGCCTAAAATATAAGAAGAACAAAAGGGAAAATAAGAATGAAAGAGTGTCTGTCTGGAAAATGCCTTTAATTTCAAGTGTTAGTTCCATAGTCTGAAAGCAGAAAAATATTAATTGTATTTTTGAGGACCATGAGAAAAATTCCTTCCTTCCTTCCTTCCTTCCTTCCTTCCTTCCTTCCTTCCTTCCTTCCTTCCTTCCTTCCTTCCTTCCTTCCTTCCTTCCTTCCTTCCTTCCTTCCTTCCTTCCTTCCTTCCTTCCTTCCTTCCTTCCTTCCTTCCTTCCTTCCTTCCTCTTCCTTCCTTCCTTCCTTCCTTCCTTCCTTCCTTCCTTCCTTCCTTCCTTCCTTCCTTCCTCTCCTTCCTTCCTTCCTTCCTTCCTTCCTTCCTTCCTTCCTTCCTTCCTTCCTTCCTTCCTTCCTTCCTTCCTTCCTTCCTTCCTTCCTTCCTTCCTTCCTTCTCCTTCCTTCCTTCCTTCCTTCCTTCCTTCCTTCCTTCCTTCCTTCCTTCCTCCCTTCCTTCCTTCCTTCCTTCCCTCCTTTCCCCTCCTTCCCTCCTTCCCTCCTTCCCTCCTTCCCTCTTCCCTCCTTCCCTCCTTTCTTCCACTACTGCTGTGGTCACGGTAATTATTCAGTTTCTAAACTGTGAGCTAAAGTGTGATTTTCGGTGGTAATTCCTCTCAATTTGTATTATCTGGCTGTTCTGGAGTGATTATTTGCAGCCCAGTGAACAAAACATGGACAATCAGGAATTTTTGATTGTACAATAAAATGACCGCAATTGAAGAAGAGCAATGTTTTCAGTAGTTTAAAGACAATGGGCTATAGCTTATTGACCCCATCAGCAATATGCTCAGCTGAAACAAATGCTTTACTTTACTTTTAGAATCACAAAAAAAAAAAAAAAAAAAAAAAAAAAAAAAAAAAAAAAACAAGGAAGTGCATTTAGCTCCAGTAAGCAACATTCATTCATTCAGTGTGGAAAGAGACACTGGTATTCAGACTAACAAAGATCAGCATATAACTTCGGTTTGTGTGTTTTAGGGACAAGGGACATTGGCCATGCATTACATGATGGTCAAATGAATATATTATTTGTCATAAAAAGATACAAAATTGTTATTTCTAACAGTGATTTTGTATATATTTCTATTTCCTAAATGCAACAAATCTGTGACAGCAATAAAGATCTTGACTCTTCCTCTCTGTAAGAATATATCACATATCTATCCATCATACATGTATATCATTCACTTTTATGCACATATAACATTGAAAGACAGAAATTTTACAATAATTTGCACAGCTGTTTCATATCTTAGCTCTAAGATATCAACACAATAGTTGATCCACCTCTCATTTACGTCAGCTGAACCTCTGGTCTGCTATTTTGAAATATAGACACTTCTTCTGTATTTGCCATTCCTCACCACAGCAGCAGGAAATGCTGAGCTGTTGTCAGCAGTCCCACTGCCTGCACAGAACCAAGTGCATAGCCAAGACTTTGCACCCACACTCATGTCCTCCAAATTCCTACATTGGTTGTTGTGCATCCAAAAGAGCATAAGAGGGTGTATTTCCCTCAGCTGGAAATATGAGCATTTGGTTTCATTATAACTGTACCCCTCACCCTAAATTTGAAACCCTTAAAGATTAGCTTAAACGGAAGATCAATTTGGTTTATGGAGATGAGCACTGATTTTTCGCCCTGCAGTGCACAACACTGGCCTGGGTATTAACAGAGGAGAAAATGTTTTTCCCTATAGCTAGGAGGTTCTGTAGATAAAAAGAAGATATATATAATTGAATCATAGAATAGTTTGGGCTGGAAGGGAGCCTTAAAGGCCTCCTAGTCCAACCCTCCTGCAATGAACAGGAACCTCTCCAACTAGACCAGGTTCCTCGGAAGCCTTTCCAACCTGATGTTGAATATTTCCAGGGATGGGACATCCACCACCTCTCTGGGCTACCTGTGCCAGTGCTTCAGCACCCTCACCAAGAAAAAAGACACCCTTACCTCTAGTCTCAATCCACACAAACATGTCTGTGTGTTTTTATTTATAAATTTTAGATGCACACATGGAACCTTACCACCAGCTTATTACCTGCTGCCCTGCAGGATGGGTTTCTAAAGTGAAAAGTTACTTTTCTTTATTGTCTTCAAAGAACCCCCTGAGCTAGGTTGGCTGTTTGTAGTAACCCAGGGGAGCAAGAAAGCCTGTTCAGTATCCCTCCTCTTTCTTGCAGGCAGAGGCAGGCTGCGATGTGGCCGCCCCCCCTCCCCTCTCCCTCCCCCGGCTGCGGGGTGAGTCCCCCCTGAGCCCCGCCGGCGGGAGCTGTCCATTCAGCACCCGCCCGCCAAAAACAACAAAAGCAGGGAAATATTAATTAATTAAAAGAGGGGGGGGGAGAGCTAAAAAAAAAAAAAAAAAAAAAAGCCAATCTGCTCAATCCTCTGCCTGCAGGCAGACTCTAACGGAAACCACATATGCTTTGCCTCTCCCTATAAGAAATCTTCATTGGGGCATTAAAATACTTAAAAGGATTAGTCGTTAAATACTTGTACATTTGGTTTAATTCACTAGAAACGCTATGTCACAGGGTTACATCAGAAAGCCAGAGAGTTTTAATCTCACTTGCAGCATTTACCTAGATGTTTTATTCCTTCTGCTGCTTGCTACAGGGATAATATTAATATCCTACTTGTCCAGAGGGATGAAGTTTAAAAAAAAAGGAAAAAAAAAGAGCTGGCTGCTGTCTGATGGTATAAAAATATCAAAGAGACTTTTAAGGTAAAACAAAACAAACCAGCATGAATTGGAGTGTGGTATTCCTTTCCACCGCCTGTTGCTTATTCCTAATTGTGATGATGGAGGTGTGAGGAGCTGTTGCTTTTGGAGAACAGAATAATTTAGATTGTGCAGGTCTAGGGACATGGGAGATGATGGCTTTGTTTAAAGCAATTTCCTTTTTCTTAAGCCTCAGTTTCTCTCTGTGACAGGTGTGCACCTCCTTTGTCTCTCCTCTTGCAGTGCTGTAGCTAAAAATTTTGGTAAAAGGGTCCAGAAGAAGTTGTCTCCAAATAGGTAAAGACACAGGGGTTATCAGTCTTAGGAAGGCAGGCACAGAAATGCCTTGCTGTGAGCTTGCCAATGGGGAGGGCAGCAGATCTGTGGGAGGACATACTTGTGTGAGACTTGCCTGGTTTTGTGATGAGTGGCAGAGAGTGGACTGTTAAGAGCTTAAAACTTTGCTCAAGTTGTAGAGGCTCCTGCACTGACATTCCTTCCACAGCCTTCCTGTAGCTATATCCAGTCAAATAGACCTCAAGGAATGAGGTTTCACTGAAATTGTTTGCTTTCCATGTCAAGAGCTAGTTTAGTCATATTCAAGGCTAGATGAAACAAACCAAACCAAAAAAAAAAGAGTTAAGGGTGAAATTCTGGTTCCATTTAACTGTATGAGTATACTGCTATAATTTTCTATTAACTTCAAAGGAATAAAGCCTGTGGAATGGTATACATTTAGTATTTTCAAGAAAGAAGCCTTGGATTGCTCACAAAAAGGGAAGAAAGAATTGAGACAAGTTCCTTCACAAAGTTATTTGTCTGCTTTGCAGTGTCTGAACAGCAGAACTACCATAGCCAACCATTTTCACTGTATCCATGGATTTATCACCATTAGCATTAGCCTCATTGGAAGATCTGCTGTCACTTCAGCAGGACACAATCTAATCTCATGGTATTTCCTCTTGGCCACCAACCTGAGCCAGGCAATCTCCAGAAACAGTAACATAAATTGTCCTGTTCAAAAAAATAGTAATAAAAATTGTGTCATTGCCTGTGTGTAGAGATACAGAACAATAATTAAAATGCACACTCCCCATCTCCAAAGCACACATATCTGCCAATAATCTAGAAGAAAATTTCAGCACTGGGATTTCATGTCAGATATCACCTTTCTGAGCTAAACAATACAGTGTTCTGCAGCAGTCAGGTAGAGGGTGAGGCCTGGGTAAAACTCATCAAATCAGTTCCTTTGGATTCAGAGAGAGCATCCTTTTCTATGACTGCCAGATCATTTTCCTTTCAATCTCTGGAAGAGGAACATTCCCAGTAGCTGCCCAGAAGTATTTCTGTATTCCTGTATATCACCTATATGAATGATATAAGGAGCATAAGGAATGCCATTCACTACACAATGCCTCAGAAGACAGATCTTTGACTCTTATAATCTATTATAAATATAAATATTTATTTATTTGTCGAACTTAATATAAATTTTTATTTATTTATTTGTGGAACCTGTCCCTCTGCTCTAGGGTGTTTTATACTTTCTAGCCATCTCAGCCTAATTGAATTTTTGGGGGTGTCCGAATATCACCCTGCCCTTGACATAAAGAGCACTTTTTGTGTCAGCCTTTGTGCCTTGTTGTGCCTTTTTTCCCGCTCAAAAGCAGAGAATGGTTTCTTGTATTCAAAGCATAAATGCAGCAGCCCCTGAGACTGCTTGGATGAGGACTAGATAAGAGAGTTACATTAGGGCAGAAATTCGGGTCACATCATATCAAACTGAAAGCATGAGGCTAAAGATAGGCTTGGCTAATAATATTTATACACAATCATTTAAAATGTGAAAACTTCTGCCATGTAGGAAACCTCCTTTCAGTCTCAAGACTGTGCAGGTATTTTCAATAGGTCTGTGACACTGTTTTCTAAAATGCAAAGCATTTGCATCTTCTTTGCATTATTTATTGTTATCCTGCAGGCTGGATTGTCACACTAAGCATGATTTATGTCACTGAATTTTATCAGCTTCTGCTAGATGATATTTTCAAGGGGTGCCCCTGGACCTTAGGAAGAGAAATGTCAGAGCAAGTCTTTTACACCTGTTACACAGCAGAGGTGGGTGCTGCTTGTTGTCAGTGGTGCAGAAAGATGTCTCTCCTTCAATCCTGTGACCTTACCACATCCACAGCAGACAGACTCTTCAGTGCTTTCAAAGACTTTAGAAACATGTAATAGAACATTTTGTAAGTTTATGTTTAACAGACCAAGGGAAGAATTTTACAGTCCACTGTAATGTGTGTTGGAATATGTGACACAGGAGGCACTGCCTGTGATTAGAGGACAGGGGATGATTGGGGTGAGAGCTGGAGAAGGTTTTGGGGTGTACATGGAAGATCACTCCTTGAATCTTCTATTGACTTTCTGTGCCACCTTGGAAAAATCACCCACCAAATTATTGCTCTGCTCCTCACAGTTTGCATGTGTGGTGTATCTGTTTCTTTTATTTCTGTGTCTTACCTATTTGCAATGCTGGCTCTTCAGGGTGAGCACTGAGTCTTGCCAAGTGACTGCACATTGCTTGAGGGAATGGGAGTCTTGCTTTGAGCTTGAGGTCACACTCAAAACACAAACAGTATAAGTTTTGCATCTTTTATTGGAAAAAATGCAAAATACAGGATGAAACTTTAATCATGAGTACCTGCCTAAAACTTGCTCCACTTTAACATTTTCTGAGAGACTTGATGTGCCACAGCCTGCCTGTAGGTCCATGTAAAGACCATGAATATGACACTGTGACTGGCCATTCCATGGCTTGAGAAGGTGAAAGGTGAAATAAGAAGACCCTGAAAAGGTGAATAAGGATTGAAACTTTACACTTTGTTGGCTGATCAGTTCTGGTAAATGAAATTCTGCCCAGTAGGTGTGCTTATTTAAACTGAATGTGAAGGGGGAAGGGGACAATATCAGGTTTGCCCACGAGGAGTTGTGGGATGGCACACCAGGCTGAGAAGGATGAGGTGTGAGAGAGAGCTCTCATGTTGTTACTCTGGGATGTACTGGCTACACTGCAGCACAAAAATCTTACAGATCTGAGCCAGGTAACAGGAGCCAACAGGGAAACACCAGGAAAATTCCTCAAAGGAATGAGGGGGTGTTCCTTTAGGGAGGTGACACAGCTGACAGAGCAGCTGAAGGAACAAGAACTCAGTTTTATTTCTCACAGCCACCAGGAGAGCAAATGCTCTGAGGAGAAATGGGAGGAACAAGTGTTTAAATGCCACATGGGCTGTGGAGTTGCAATTTTTTCCATAAGTGGATCATCTAGGACATTTCTCTTAAATAACAGCACTCTAACCTGGGGTGCCAGATATACCATTGGTGTAAATCAGCACAACTCTCAAAGGACATGTGTTGATTTTACACCCACTGGACATGTGGCTCAGCCAGTCTGTGATTTTTAGCACTTAGTTTTCTTCATGAACAGAAAATAAAATTATCATTTGCCAGTGATAAGGATATCTTTAATCAGGAACTAGGACCTACTGTACTGCTAAGTGCCAAAAAGGCAGTCCTTAATTTAGAAACATCTTGGTGTAGCATAGAAGGACTCCATGAATGCAGGAAACTGATGGAATAAAACAAAGTGATAATGAAAGAATGCTGAAGTGTTCAATTTTATGTGGACATGACTTATTTAGGGACTTAACCGTGAATTTAGAGAATTCTTTTGTTTTCCTAAATGTATATTCAAGTACAAACATTTTGTGGAGTCAAATTCTGGTCTCAGTTCTGCCAGTAAAAATAAAAAGCAGGTCAATGGAGTGATGCTATCACAAAGCTGAGATGTGCATCCAGACAATTATTCTTGAATAGATGTAACATAGGAGAGTTATTAGGTTGATATCTCAGTCTTAAATTATTTCTAAGAATGCGCTGTGGAAGAAAAATGAATTTGAAAAGGTGTTATAAAGAAAAATCCATTTATATCTTTTGTGCAGAAAGAACCTGTTGAATGACATTTAAAAGAGGATTAAAGTTGATTTCTTACAAGCAGTAGAATAATCAGGTTTCTAAGCTAAAGTGGAATTAAGGTCCTTCAATTCATCTGCAAAGCTGACTGAAGTTGAATCATCGTTCGGTAATTTACATGTCATTTACAGGGGCATTCATTGTGCTTTTAGTACTGTAAATATGATCTGAACAGCTTTTGATCTTTTGCAGCATTTGCAGGAACATATTATTGTTTCTGAGAAAAAAAGGAAGACTTTTATAAAAAAAAAATTCCTCGACGCTTTTTTTACAATGTCAAAACAAATGTGTCAACCAAATGGTAATATCTGCGCTAGTTTCATTTATCTGCACACGGCAGTTGTGAGGTTTAATGATTGTTTGTCACAAAAATACATTTTAAGAGGAGCAAGCAGATTGCTGAGTAGCAAACATGTTTTATGGAATATGTAACATTGTAAACACATTTTTGTTTCAATAGGGTTTACAGAGGTTTGCAAAATGAATGTGTACATATAAAATGAGAAGTAGACAAAGCTTGTGTTTTCCTACCTAAGAATTTTGCTTTCATTTGTTTTTGACAGGAAGATTCATTTGTTACCATTAAAATTCACACCTTTATATTTTTTAGACTCTTTTCTCATCTTTTGAACTGGGACTAATTCTTCTGACATGTATTTGACCACAGGTCCCACAGCAAGAGAACCCTCCCACATTTCCCACAACTGCCAACCTTGTTTATCTTGTCAATTGTCTCTTGAAGGATCAGATCTTTAGCTGTGCCAAAGCCCAGGGAAGTCAATGAAAAGATTCCCAAAGGCTTTGAATCAGTATCTGGCAGCAAAGCACCACTAACTTCAATGGAATTACACCAATTTACTCCAGCTGAGGATTTGAGCTGGTGTTTAACACTGCACTCATCACCATTCTGAGTGGATTCTTCCTGAACATTTCTTGGATGCACAGAGAGATGTTCTGAAACCAGAATTTTGGTTGGGGGTAGGGTAGAAGAAAGTGGTGATAATTTAGAAAGATAATGGTTCAGTTAAATATTTTATTGAATAAATTATTGGGAAATTTTGGATATGCTTGCGGGATGATTATGTAGAAAAAATCTCTATCTGAACAACATTGTTGTGGATTACAGAGAAAAGAGTAATAATATTTTTCATATGTTGTTGACAACTGACATTCTGAGAACAGCCAAATTAATATCTAGACACCTCTCTAAATTTTAATTTTTTGTCCATCAAATTATTTGATTCCTCTTGCTGACCAAAGTTGATATGGTAGCTACACAAAAAAGACAGGAGTTTGTTGTCAATCACATAACATGGACAGCTTTACTAATATGATTATTATGATTCAATCTCACAACACAAAAGCCAATTAAAACAATGGAATCCAATATTAAATATCTTTAAGTAGTTATCTAGGATCCTATCAATGGAAATGGACTGAAGCCTTTTGACTCTGCTCACTCAGGCATCAATTTTAAGTCCTGCTGAATTACCTTTTGGACTTTCTGAATACTTTCATTGATGGTAGAGACTCCAATGAGAATGTTGTATCAAATCCTTTATTTAGGGAGCTGAAATTGGGCAGGTTGATTCCCAAAAATACTGATTTCATTTGCTACTAAAAGATGATCACATTTATAGTTTTAGGAGTTGGCAGTTTCCTTTACCTTAAGAGTAGGATGGTCAGTGGATTTTGAGTTTTAAGCCCGACTAAGCCTCAGGTCATATTCATCAACAAATATTCATAAAATGAAAGCAAAGCAGTTCTAATTAAATGAAAAATATTAGATAACAATATCTCCATTATAGGAAGATGAAAAAGTTTAAAGTTTTGGACTGATCTAAAAGACAGAGAGGTCAAAATCTCCTTAACATTTTTAGGTTCAAAACATTGTGAAATACTATTAGCTTTGAAACCAAGACCTCATACTTGCCTTTAAATACCCTTGCTCCAGACTAATGCATCACAAAACATCTGAAATTTGTGTCAAAGTGCACTGATGTTCACATTCATATCTGACATATAACTGCCTAGGACAGGTCTAGGTAGTTCAATATCTTTCTCCACTTCACACTGTCTACTATTCCCTTCCATCTGCCTGCATATTTGCAAGATTTATTATCAGTTTAAATACATTAACTATCAGGTTTAGATGTGTAAAGCTCCTCAGTTTCCTAAATGACGTCTTACCTCTCTTCTCAGAAATTTATCTTCTTGATATTTTTGTTGTGTGTTTTCTGGAAAAAACCCAAACAACCAACAACCCAACCAACCAACCAACCAACAAAAACCACCCTCAGAAAAACTTATACTTAAAAACTCCAAACTTATATGAGTTCATTACCTTGTAGGTGCCTTTTCCTGGTGTCTGTGTGTCTCTCCCCTCTATACTTTGGTTTCATGCCCTCCATTCAACTGACAGGTGAAATCCAGCATGAATAGGATGGCTGTGATATCACTTTTACGATATTCGTAGTAGATACTAAGCACTCTCTCACCTCTCTGTTATGGCAGGAATTCTACAATGTTCAGTTTGACTTCCCTCACATGGGTAACCCAGAGCTGAGCAACCTTTCCTTCCTTCCACAAACCTGTCAAAAGCAGCAGGGATTTATTTCAGGAATGCCCTGGCTGACCTGTTCTGTTACTGTCACTTATTTCACATTCAAAACTTCTCCTTGTCTTCTCTCATCTCTTACCTCTTTGTCCTCTCAGATCTTGTTTTTGGAAGGCAACAGTCTCATTGCATTGCTTGCTCTTTACTGAATGAGCTTTTTTTTCTGTTATCAGGTTCTAGTAGTCCTATCTCACCAGCTTGGAACCACCCTGCAGATGCCCACATGCACTGGGTACACCTCTAAGTCAGGCTGTGTTCTAACAAAGGAAGGAGTTTTCCCTTCCCCAGGAGGTGAAGGAATAGGAAAGGACAAGTGCTTGCAGAGAAGCAGAGGCTGTGAGACAGGAACATCCTCAGCTACCATCAGGTGTCCTGTGTAGCTGGGGTCTGACAGGAGAGCAGAGTGTAGGACGTCTCCAGGCACAGACGACCCATGTACCTGACATCTGGATGTCAGGCAAGAAGAAGTGGAGCAGCCAGGTGGATTTAATCTGTTGGAGTTAAGAAATGAAACCATGCATGGGCACTGTTGTGTTTTCTCCCATTGCTTTAGGTTAGAAAGAAAACTACCCTCCCCTCTCCCTGTCCCCCTTTTTCTGCTCTCTTGGACTGGACACACACATCTGATCTAAGACCTTCTCCATGGCATAGCTGAAGCTTCAGATTCAAATGAAGAGATAGGTGGGGGTCATCTTTGGAGATGTGGGGAAACTTGAGTTTACGTGTTTGTTTTTTTTTTTTTTGTGCATATGTGTGTGTGTGCATATAAGTGTGTAAAATGCTCTAAAAACTAGGCAAATATCTTATTTCCCATGCTGGGGGCACATCCCACTGTTTAGGAAGATATTCCCACCCAAACAATTCTGAGATTCTGTGATATTGATGTTTCTGACAGAAAAGTTGCCACACATAACAAGGAAAATGTTTAATTTATGCCCCCCCCCCTTTTTTTTTTTTTGTTTCTCCAATTTCTCTACCACGTTGGAGGAGCTGGTATTTTAGTGAAAATAAATCATCAGAGGACTTAGATATCTGGTGGTTCATCTCAAGCCCATGGGCAGCTCATCTGTAACTTTTGGTTGCCCCAAGAAAAACTTACACTGCTCATCTGTTTCAATGAATATTGATATGCAATTCATATCCCTTCAGCATTTCTTCAGATCCTCAGCCCTCAAGCAAATCCCCCAAAGGAAATGATTTGTTTGGTCAGATTCCCACAGGCTTGATCTTTAGTGATGCTTGACAACTTTTGTGCCAAAAAGCCGAATGTTTTTTGGTTTATTATCTGTCAACTGTGTTTAGCTGTAAGTGACAGACAGAAATTGTCTCGGACACCATCAGGGCCACTCTTGGCTATGTTTCCTTGGCTGAATTCTTTTCAGCAATTTACTAGAAGGTGTTTTTAATAGTTAAAGGAACTGGAAATGTCTCTGCCTGGCTTGTTCCATGCAATCATTGAGCTTTGCACCATTTTTTTCACCATGAATGGCTCTTTTCTACTCCTCACACAGTTTGAGCATCTGTTTAGGCTTGGATGAGTTGGCCCCTGAAGATTCCTGCTTCAGCAACAACTTTAGAGACATCCCATGTGCTTGCCTAGACGAAGCAAAGCATCCAACTTTCAAACAGCTCTGTTTAGAGAGGGTGAATCTCATCCTAAGTTGGAAATGTTATATTTTGGAAGCTGCAAATACAAAACTTTCCCCCACTTCGTCTGCTCCTAATTGTTCTTTTCACTGCTTGCTGGTGCTTCATGTTCCTCCTTGTTGCAGATGACTGCCAACTGCTTTTCATTTACCAAACAAATGGATTATGGCACCATTTCAATGGACTAATTTAATATTCTATTTCAAGAGAAATTCTCCTTGAGATTTTGGCTTTGATTCATTGATGTGGGGAAATTGCCTTGTTGGTAAATATGTTTTTTACAAAGCATCTAAAGACCTTTAGAAAGAGTTGCCTGAACTGATTGTTTCTCTCATTTCTGATATTACTCAGTCCATTAAAGCACTCAGGGGTGGCTTTTTAGTTTTATAGCAGCCCAGGCTCTCTTTTCCCTTGCTCTGGGTTTGCAGAACTAACACAGCTGAACAATTGCACTACCAATAAAACAACTGATGCTGTGGTTAAATGGAAGCACCTGGATTTAGAAAGCCAGGGTTCAATTTTATCTTTGGAATGGACATTCCATCCTTAGTGTCTCTATATTTTAAAAATTAAAAATTTTAAACCCCTGTGTCCTTTGATTTCATAAAGAGTTGTCTCAGTTCAGTCCAACTCATGGAGATCACCAGTAAGGACACAGGTCCATCATTCTTGCTGTAATCCTTGGACACGTGTCCCAGGAGTGTAAAACTAGGAAAATTTTGCTTAAAATACCTTTTACTTCATCTGTAGCATGTGGTGCAACCACTTGGCAATTCTGGTCTTTTTTTTTGCCTATTCCAATAAATGGAAAATCTTCACCTCTTGAAATCAGAGAAAAAAACTTGCTTAGAATGAAATTTTGCACTTTAGGATGTAGAAAATGGAAAAGACCAAAAATATTGTGTTTAGGTGTCAGTCATACTATGGTGGCCTCCAGGTTTATATGTCTCTTAGCAGATGAGACCTCTTTCTCATTTTTGTTGGAACAATTATTTAAGAATCATGCAGATTGTTTCGGTTTTCACCATCAAGGGCTGTGAAAACAATTTTTTTCCTTTTTGGAAGTTGTGATCATAGACTACACATTCAAAGAAATGTATTTACAGGAATATAAATAGAAATATAAGTACGTAGGCTGAGTAATTCCAAATCCTATGATTGCTAATTTCTTAAAATATAAAATTAAAACACCCCTCTTTCTAAATTATTTTGAAGCTTAGGAACTACCTAGATCAGAATTGAAAGACTTAATTCTGTGTTCAATTCACTACTAAGCATATTTTTTTGTTGTAAGAGCTTCTGTGTAAGGAAAAACTTCTGAGAATAAGAGCAGATTTCACATTTTGGTAACATCTCAGGGACACCTATTTTCCCTCACGAGTCCTGTCTTGTAATTGTGATTTTCTTGACTGCAATTCCCAAGTGGAAAAAAAATAATGCACCCATATATATGCACATACAACCTCACACTACACTCTTGGCCAGCTAAATGGGAAAGACTGATTTTATATAACTTTTTACAAGACATTCCAAGTAGCACAAGATGTTGCTCTCTGAAGACTAAAGGCAATTTGTAACTATCTTCATCCCTTACTTTGGTAAGTCCCCAGTTTCATCTATTTTATGCTAATTCAAAGGAAGTTTATGTTACAAAAAACACAGAACAATCTCCTGGGTCACAGCATAAACCGTGAAAACTGCAGCAGATCTGTTCTTTTTCCTTCCCACTGTCATGGCAGGCTGCAGGCACAAGCAGAGCAAACAGATTCCTAAGGGAGCAGATGCCAAACCTGTCTCACTTTCTACTTTGCCCGTGATTGTGACCAGGAATTGAGTGAACCCGGCGCTAATGACAATAGAACAATTTCTAAACAGGCCACAATTACATGCCAAAATTCAAAATAAATCCTCATGGTTAATTACTCTGTTAATTTGTTAAACTATTGGCCACATTTTAGCAGCAACTAATCAAAGTTCTCAATCTTCAGCACAATTCACCAGATAAGATGATAATTAAAATCCTTCTGGACTTGAAAAATGACATTATCAAAGGTAATATCATATTTATGTACTTGACAGTGTCAGGACCCAAGCTCTAATGGGAACAAAATGGTTTGCACAGGTGTAGCTGGATGAAGAATTTGGCTTTGGTTTACCATTCTCAAAAGGAATTTTTTTACAGCAATTTACTTTCCTCAGTCAGAATTAGGCTAGATTAATTCCTGAATATAGAGAAGATCAAAGATGAAGCTATTTTTCCATGACAAAGATTCAGAGTTATAAAATTTTAAGAGGTGCAAGACCAACCACATCAATGGAAACAGGAGAGAAAATGTGCAGCATCAACCAAATTTGTGCAATGATTAATCACAAAACACTTTGCCTTCAAACTGAGCTACAGCAGTGTAGTACTGGGTGAATTTACCCTCAGAACCCTGCTTTGCACAAGGTACTGTGAGGCTTAATTAATGAGCCTTTGTATTGTGGTTGGAGATCCTTAGAAAAAAACTGTGGATACACAAGTGGAAAAAACAAACAAATTAACAGAAAGCGAACAGGAAAATAAAAAATCTCTACACGAGCTTGCCAGAATTAAGATGCCATTATTTCAGCTGTGATTAAAGGATACAAGCTTTAAGAAACTGAAACAGTGAGTTTCCTCTGTGGCAGAACACTGTGGGTTTGTGACATAAAATAGGGTTGTTGAGTTGATTAACAATGGTGTCCTTAAAAAAAAAAAAAAGCAGCAGCTTCCTATTCACATTCAGTTTAAATAATTAAAATGGTATTTACAAATGCTGCTAAGATCTTTTGTTATTTCGTTTGGCATGTGTTGCTCTTTTTTTTTTTTTTCCTTTTTTATTTTTTTTTCCAGGGCTAATAAGTAAATTGCAAACATACATTATTCTTCACCATTCTCCACTCACTTTCCTCCCACTGGCAACCAATCTACCAGAATTTTCTTCCATTCCCATTAATTGGTCCTTAGAGATTCTCCCTCGCATACCTTTGCAGTGACAGTCAGGGAACATTTCTTAGTAATACTGAGTCAGAAGCCCTGTGATAGCTCACAAGTCACATATTGAACTGGAGCTGTACTACTCCCTTCCATTATGTTTAATGCATGAGGCTTCTGAAATGGCATGGCTCAGGTGATGGATCATACTTTTCCTTCCAGAGTATCATGACTTTCTCTGGCTATTTCTTTAAGAATTTATTATTATTATTATTATTATTATTATTATTATTATTATTATTATTATTATTATTATTATTATTATTATTAATGCAGAGATTGCCTGGCAGTGCATATCAAGCACAGTGGCATGGCAAGGAGGATAACCTCATGTTTACTGAGGTTGCAAAATCCCAGCGTCTGAAGCTCTATGGGGAGAATATAATAAATAAATAAATAAAATAGTCCTGTCTTCCAGACACTCCTATTTTTAACATCTTTGAAAATTTTGGGCTGGGAAGTTTCAGTACATTATGGAATCCACAGGGTCTTGCAAAGTTTAAGCAATCCATGACATTTTTTATTTTAAATGCATGTTGCTCAGCAGTGCTGCAAGGTCCCAGGTGAAATCAGGTGTCTGCTGTGCAGAGACATCCAAAATAAAAAAATCTGCACTACTCCAAAGACTTCACAATCAAAAATTATGAGAGAAGCAATTATTCTCACTTGTCAGAAGAGGAATTAATATGCAGAATGATGAAGTGCTATTTGGAGACAACCTTCTATATATGTCCAATTTATTTGTTGTGTGGGTGTAGTGAAGTAGGTACTGAAACAGTGGGGTGGTTCACACTGGTGCAAGATTCCTGCAGCTGCTAACAAAACACAGACCTTAGAAACCAGGGGTGAAATTTATTATCTGTAACTGTAGGAATGGGCATAATTTTACCTGCACTGCTGCACTGAATCCATGATAGGTCTTTACCCACTTAATTTTCAGCTGCCAGTCCAGAAAGGTGAATGTCCAATTAATTTGTGTTATATCTGCTAGCTCCAGACAGATGTCTTACACCCTGTAAGACAGCTCAAAAGTCACTTTGTGCTCTGCAATGGATTTTTAGATCTAAACTAGAGGAAATTGCATTAACTATATAACTGTGGAGAGAGCCAATAGAGAAAGCTGAACACCCCCAGTAGATGATTTGGCCCTTCCAAATAGAAGTATCTGGAAAAGATGGGATGGCTCAGATTCCGGAGGTGCTTAGGTCTTTCCACTAAGAGCAGAGGAGGGCTAGAAGCTTGTGTTACACAGGATACACATCACTGGGGTACCTAAATTCATCTGACACTCTCCTCACATGATGGATGAAGCCAAAGCAGGTAAAGCTCCTTTGCATATCTCCCTCTCCTTCTCCTACACTCAACACTGGAGCCATGGAAGGACCTGAAGTTCTTGTCTGGAAATATAAAACTATAGTGAGACTCTATACAAGAGCAAAGCATTCTGCAGAGCAAGAAAAACAATCTTATTATACACTTGAGTACAAATCCTTTGATTGGAGGGGATATAATTAACTTTATGTCATACAGATGTTCTCACAGTGAATTTTTACCTTGCCAACACCTTTATGTAAATAAATAATATCTTTGGAACCAATAATTTGTGATACAATGATGGAAAATACTCATATTACATCAGAATGTATTTTTCTAAAAGTATTATCAAGGACCACAGCTATTGCACAAAAACCGCACATGTGCTTATTGTCATGTATGGGAAAACTAAAGGACAGATACGTTCCCATATAATTTTCTCTGTTCTTTCTCAAGATGGATTACTTTTAGCAATTATTTTTAGCTTTCTTTCTACCTAAAAGGAGTGCCTGGGAATAAGGTGGTGGCAATTTTGTTGATAGCAACTGTTTTGCCAAGTTTCCTTATGGATGATGCTCAGCTCTGGATTAGGAATTCACAAAGCACTGTCTGTGTTTGGCTTCTCAAGGTAGTGAGGAAATTTCAGTGTAGTGATGTATGACCTTTTTCATCTTAATTCCTACAGGTCTTCAAGCTAGGAGGCTGTCACTGAGAAAATATCCTGAGTGTGAGAAGCCTGTGTATTTACTTTCTGTATATACAAGAACAAAGACATGTACTTGCTTTTTTTTTTTCTTTTTTTTCCTCTTTTCTCATGCCCTTGAAACTGATTTATTTGGCCTATCTAGGTTTTATTTGGCACCTATTCCAACATATTAGACAAAACCAGGGTTTGATTCTAAACACTGGAACTTGGTCATCAGTGCTTTTTAATTGTTAATTTTGGCCTCATCCAGCTAGCAGCTTCCAAAATAATTCCTAGGCATGGTCAAGAGTCAGCATGAGCCAGAGATCATTCTCAACAGGTAGTTTAAGGGTAGATAGTGTGTCTTAAAAGGATGTGTTTTCTCAAAGTCAGATAATGAAGAAGGGATCATTTGAAATCCAAATCAAATAAAAATACCATACTTCCCTCTTTTGCAGATATACATCCAGAGGTTTTAAAATGGTAATCCATACTCAGAGTTTTATGAGGAAATGAGCAAATTCTCTGACAATATTCCATAGAAAAATATTCAGGATTGACACAAATGTATACTGAAGTTGCTCTCCTAATGACAAACATCTCAGTTGAAGCCCAGGTGCTTGGGTAAAATCATTCCAAAGCGTAGAAATATGATCAATTATCAAAAGGGCCAGTGATCCACACAGGCCGCTCTGACTGGAATTGCCAAAACATTCCAGTTTCTGTAGCCAAAGGCAGCAGCCAGCATCAGGATTAGTTACCTTGGCTCCCCCAGTTTCACCATGGGTGATTATATGACAGATGGGTCAATCTGCCTTTGGTGTGAAATTGGAGGGATGATTTATTTTTTATCACAAGTTTATGGTGAAAACCATAACTATTGTTATTGCTCCTCATGGATCCCACTGTTAAGAATGTCAGCCTTGTTTAGAAAAAATATTTGCGCTGAAGTAACAGTTTTCTTCTTTCCCTCACGTCTTTGTGCCTCCTGTAACAAAAAATTGGTCATTATTTTTGAGTCTAAGACATGATTCTTACAGCTTGTATAAATCAGGTCTGTCTAAATTCAAACAATTTATGCTTTTTTTTCACCCATTTGACATAGAATCACAGAAATCACAGAAAATCCAATATTGTCTTTACAGCTGTTCAGGTTCTCATGTGAGTTTGGGTGGGATTGTGAAGATGCCCAGTTACCACCAGTCAGCAAATCTGTGACAAGATTCTGCCTGCAATAGAAACTGAATATAAAAAACAAAAGATGGGATAGGATGAGAAGGGAAAAGACCTCTAAGGTCATCAAGTCCAACCTGTGACCTATCACCACCTTGCCAATGAGATCATGGCACCAAGTGCCGCTTTCAGTCCTTGAACACTTACAGGGATGGTGACTCCACCACCTCCCTGGGAAATCCATCCCAAGCAATGACAACCCTTTCAATGAACAAATTCTTCCTGAAATATACAAAACAGTAGAAATTAACCCTCCTTGACATTAAACCTGTGCATGCAGCAATTTTCTTTTTGAGACCACAATTTTGAGATGGAAGATCCGGATGCTCAAATTGGGAGCTCAAGGTTAAGTCATTAATTGAATGACATCAACCAATGTGAGCCTTACCTCACATAGCACTCCAAACCCAAATCCACCAGGCAATCATGTAAATATGTCATGAGTCCACATGGGAAAAATTCCTATCTTTCTGCTCTCATGTTGTAGACAAACTAGAACTTCTCTCTCCAACTGGAGAATGAAATCCTCTACTAAGTACCTGATGATAATTAGGTGTTAAAAATTTATATGAATTTAAATGAAAGGAAGGGAAAATGCACAGAGAAACCCATAACTTCTTAATGTGTGGATAACATGACTCAAGAATTTTATTTGCCATGAATTGCTGAAAGATATATTTAAAGGGAGTGCTATTGAAGGAAGCTTCTTCTATCTTCGATCCTATCTTCTATCTTCTGTCTTCTATCTATCTTCTATCATCTTCTATCTTATATTCTCACCAAGGAACTTGCACTGGGAGCAGTTTTTAGGTACAGTTACGGAGATATACGAAGATGGAGATGCTTGGTCAGTCTCTATAAAAATTTCTCTTTCCTCCTGATCTGAGCCTAATGGTTTCTGCTGATGTATCTCACTCAGTCTCTAAAGCTGAGTGATATGTGACAACACCATGAAGTAAGTAAATAATATTAATAGTTTTTTTGACAGTGTCTGAAGTTATGACCCTTGAAACTATTTGAATTAGACCAATGCAGAATATGTTAGTCTAATGTTGTCTCTACTTGCTGGTGGCCATTGTGGAAAAAATCATTGCACTGTAAAAATGACATGCATTTAGATCTGCTGTCTGTATGACTGTTAATGCCTATCTTGCTTTATTTTGTAGCATGTGTCATCTGTGGGCTGAATCATGGATTTTTGGGGCAAGGACCAGGAATCAGTGAATTATTGGTTTTTCAGTTTTTTTCTTTGTCTCTGAGTCAAAATATGACTCAAATGGTTCAAAATTATTGGAAATGTATTCCAGATAGAGTTAATCTAATGTAATGCTGATGTCTGAAATGTAAAACTCTATCTCTCAGCTACACACCCTGGATTCCTTTTGTGGTCAATGGGGAGGAATGGGTATCTTGAGGCTGTGACTGATGTCACCAAAATCAAAAGGTTCAAGTAGGTCAAATGAATCAAGGCTGAATGTGTCTGTTTCCTTCAAGGGCAGATGCAGATGTCTCCACTAGAGAAGTCTAAAGTAACCCCCAAGTGCTATTCCATCCTTCTGCAGTTCAGAGGTACAAGCCATGATTGTCTAACTCACAGTCAGATTATTCTGTCCGAGTTCCACTGAGATCATAAGAACATCAGAGATACCTGACTGAACGTCACCATCTCTCTCAGCACATTGTCTCCCACAGCTGGCAAAAAGCAGATGCCCAGGGAAGACCCATAAAACCAGGGTAACATATTTTCTTCAGCTTTCTTCCCAGCCTCTAAACTATCTCTAGCTTCTGAACACCCGAAGCCATACGTGTTTCTGATGTGTTCAGTGATCTATGAATGTGTCCCATTTTCCTGAAAACCAGCAACTAAACCAGGACTACGTGACCTTCTAGAAGGATGCTTTAATTTCAGTGCATTGGAAAGGCATTTAGGGTCTTTGGAATGTGACGCTGCATGTTTTATCTTTTAAAAACTGGTTTTGCTTTCAGAATTCCTTTGCCATGATTGCAGTTGCTAAAGTGTTCCTCCATTTTCTTCAATTCTCTTCTTGAAATTTTGGCATTTATTCACAGCTGAATGATAGAATCACAGAATGGTTTGTGTTGAAAGGGATCTTAAAGATCATTATGTTCCACCTCCCTACCATGAGCAGGGACACCTTCCACTCTCCCAGGCTGCTCCAAGCCCCATCCAACCTGGCCTTGGACACTTCCAGGGATCCAGGGGCAGCCACAGCTTCTCTGGGCAACCTGTGCTAGTGCCAACTGTACTTCAAAACTCAGTAAATACTGGAAAGTTAAAGAATGATGAATGGAAATTTTTATGAGGATATTCCAAGGTAGAATGGGAAGTAATAAACTAAGTACATGAAAGCTGAGTCACTCTGAGTAGGTGAAGGGCTGAGAACAAGACCTACCTAACCCCATTGCACACCTTTGCAACAGAGTTAGAGACAATGAATTGATCATGAAATTGTCTGGAGAATAATTTCTAAGAGACATATAAAAATAACTTGTGTAGAAGATACAGAAGGCACAGAAAGAGGGAGAGATATTTTTGCAAGTCAGGTGCAAAAAGACTGATGCTCATGAAGTAAAACCCACTTTTTTTTGTAATGGGTTCAGTTATGAAGGGAAAAAATACAATGCAGTCAAGTCATGATCAAGAGGAAAGAGATCATTTAAAAAAAATAAAATGTTTGTGAAGGCCTTGTAAAGGTAAAAAAAAAAAAAAAGAACAAATGAAGATGGTTATTGTTGTCTGGGTGATAATTGTGAGGCTTTCCCTTCTCTGTTTTTTTTACCCCTTTATTTGTCCTGTTAAGATCCCATTTCCCACCTGTTCTCCAAAACTCCTATAACTTTGTGCCTGTTTTCTGTCCTTTCTTTGATCTAATTGAATTCTCTGCATCTTCTCTATCTCTGCTAATTTCCAAATCTCTTGCTGCACCTTTCAAATACCAGACCTGTCAGTCACAGCCTGACTACCACATTTCAGAGCCATGGGCAAAACCTAACCCAAAAAATGATTTGAAACCCCCATTTCATACCAATGTCTCTTGCACAGACTGGTTTGGAAAGCATTGTTCCATCTGTTGTTCCTCTGTTATTTGCTATGTTTGAATTTCATTATCTGTGGTTAACATACAAAAGTATTGAAATCCCCCATGAAAGCTTTTACTTAAGGATAATTAATGCCTTTAATAAATATTGACAATGATTTTGTGTATTTTCAAGAATTCCATAGAATGTAATACAAAATTATATCCAAGTTACAGACAGTAACAGGATATTTTTTCATCCATAAACCAAGAGGATAGTTTCTCTGTAAGAAATGTAAATTCTCTAGAATCCTACCAATTTTTGCAGCCTAATTTTAGTCTTTTTCAAATTGTTAGAGTGCTTTCACATAACATTAGACTAAGTGGCAGCAGATTTCCATTATTAATGACATACTGCGACAGTGAATAGCTACAAGCAATTATTGGGAGATTGACAATGGGCAATGAAAATAAATTAGCTAATTCAAGCTACACAGCAAATACTTTCACATAACCAGCAGCATCTTCAAAACCAGGGTAGATGATCTGCAAACAGTTCAAAATTCTCCACAAATACTGTTTACAGCAGACAATGTGTTGACAATCAGACAAGACTGAGATTAAATAGGGTCTGGCCCTATTTGTTATTTTTGTTTGCCAAACATTCCTTTTATAAAATACACTATATTTGGGTTTATTTTGTTGTTCACACATCTCACATGAGTATCACTTTTTAATTAGCAACACTAATGAGGGCATATGACTCAAAAAATCACATTAAAATCTTTGCTGTTTAAACAGCCCAGATTTACAAATATCTCAGCAAAACGACCATGTCATTTGATATCAAAACACCCTCATCACCTTCTCTAAACCCTCTTGTCCTGAAGGAGAATGTATTTCAGCATCATATGTATGAAATACCAAATAAAGCAATGTCTTCAGTAGGAAAAATAAGCCCTCAAAATTCCAACTCTATGCCTATGGAAATACTTTTTATTCTCATTTCTATTAGGTGAACTAATGACACAGCAATTGAACTGGATTTGTAATGGCTTACACTAGTCCTACCTTACAGAACTTTCCTTACACAGATTTGGTGTTGTCTGTTCATAGGAAGAAAGTAATACTTCCAATACATAGGTATAGAGGAGCCCCTATACAGCATTTTGATTTTATTCTATCTTAGGCCACAAAAAATAGACATGAAACTTCCTCACCACTCCTGTTGAAGAACTGTATTTAACGAAAATCAAACCACTAACACAAACTTTGGACTTGTCACATATTTCTGGTCTCAGAAGTGCTGTACCTACTGCCAGATGTGTAAGGAGAACAAAATCACTCCTACAGAAAACAAGGGAGAATGTTGATCTTGCTGCTCTAGGTTGAGACCAGACATGCATTTGATATATATAGCACTGTCAAAGTGGGGGGATTCATATTGCTGCAGTGCTTAAATGTTTTTTAACTTTTAAAAGTATTAGTAGTGACCCCCCTTCAGAGAACAGAATATTGACTCTATATTATATATATACATATACAATGCAATTTATTCACTGAAATAGTGGTTAAGTATTGAAACAGGCTCCCCAGAGAAGTGTTGGAGTCAACCTTCTCAGAGGTGTTGGAAAAATGGATAGAGATGGCACTTTATCATATGGTTTAATGAGCATGGTGTTATTGGGTCTTGATGGACTTGGTGAATTTGAAAGTCTTGCCCAGCCTCAATGATTCTATGTTACTATATTGGTTGGGCAGGGTAGTTGCTTTCTCTCCACCTCCAAACATTCTACTTCTTTGCAACAGAATAAAGAAATTCATTCTGCTATGCCCTTTTTTAAAGAGATAAACTTGGGAGCCATTGGCAAAAAATGAGTCAGGGCTCTGGAGTCCTTGGGCCTGACAATGCCAGCTGCAGAGAGAGCAGGAAAAAAAAAGCACCAGGAATAAAGAGATGAAACCACTTTCCTCAGTGGTGGGCTGAGAAAAGCATCTCAATGTTCTTCCAAGCTTTGCCTACTCACTCTTAGGTTTATTTGGAGCTGAAGGAGATGCTTCGTAATACATGGCAGTTCCAGGGATGCAGTGAGGAGGACAGTGAAGAAGACACTGTCAGTGTTTTGTCTGTTTAGTATATATATATATATATACTCTAGTATATATATATAAAATATATAGATCTATAATATATAGTATATATATTATATATTATATATTATATATTATATATTATATATTATATATTATATATTATACATTATACATTATACATTATATCTATAATATATGGTATATATATCTATATAGTATCTTTAAAACAGATATTTTAAAGATATTTCCAGGAAGCTCCTCTTCCTCTTCATCCTCCTTGGCTTACACCTTCATGGTTCCCACTCCATGATCTTTTGTTCCAGCATTAAAAAAGCAAGAAAATATTTGATCTTTAGCTCAGTCATGGCTCTAGAAAGCAGTTTAGAGCACCATATTTCAATCCTTTGGTTCTTTCAGTTTCTTGGCAAGACCTTGCTCAGGCACTGCTTTATGTCCTGCTTTTTGCATCTCTTGCTCATTTATTTAAACTCCTGGAAGCTGCGGGGGGGCGTATGTGGCCCGAAGTTTGGAGTCCAGCTAGCTGAGGGTGAAAGGCCGACGCCCCTCTGCAATTCCTGGCCAGCACCCCTCGGTGTCTGATGGCCTCGGGCTGCGCTGGCTGCGGACTGGCTTACACCGCTGGTATTGGCGAGGAACGGAGCTGACCACTTCTCCGGGGGTTAAACGTCGGTTTATTGAAGGTGTTGCGGGATCCAAATGCGGGGAAACCAACCGGGAAAAGTCCCCAAATAGGGGGTGAAACAGGATTATAAAGGGGGGGGGTGGGTACAGGCGGAACCTATCGGGAAAGGTGAGGGGATGAACTTCACAGAACTGACACTCCATGGAGACCAATAATCAAAAGGTAAGGGAGGTGTCCTGGGACCCCAGCCAACCACCACCTCCAGAGAGGAGAAGGTTCTCGAAACCTGGGAGGAGAGGGGGGTGATTGACTGGGGCACCAGGGAGGGAAGACAACTATATCGGCAACTATGAGTAGCGGTTACCATAACAACTTAACTGACAGGGTAGCAGTGGCGGGAAAAACTGGGGGAACAAAACCATTTTACACATAATAGGGGGGAACAATACATAAATTGGGGGAATAACACAAGAAACTTAACAACACACTACAACAGGAAGCAAGATCCGTTTCTTGTAGGTTGTGCATGGAGTGTGTGGATCACTGGAGGCTCGGAACAAGACAATGCCAGAGAAAATAAAAGCAACCAGATAACTGACTATTCAATTGAGGTAACAGAACTGCCTTGAAAATGGGGATTTTTAAACAAATACAGCTAAAAATGAACTTTATTTAGGTGGTTTTAAGCTGTTTATTTAATCACTGGGATTATGAAAGTGAAACATTTTTGAAAATAATTAAACAAAAGTTGACAAAAAATAGAAAAAGAGATACTTTAATTTTTAAAATTAAAACTCATTATTCAGAATCCAAATAAATTTAACAAAAACTAGGAAAAAATCCTTTAATTTAATAAATCAAAACATATTTCAGTAATTCATAAAGTCTTAGGGCTTGAAATATGATGAAGTAGAATGGCATTCTAGATGAAATGTGTGTACTTTAACTTTCATGATAGACAATAACAGAATTTTATGATGGTTTGGTTTAGAAGGGACCTCAAAGTTCATCTCATTCCAACCTCCCTGCTGGGGATACCTTCCACCACACCAGGTTGCTCCAAGCTCCATCCAACCTGGCCTTGAACACTTCCAAACATTGGGCATGACTGCAAGAGACATCACAGCAGATTATGCCATTTCCAGGAATGTTTGACACTTACTTCCCATTATTTAAAACATAAAATTGAATCCATGAACACTCCATTGCTGCTCTGCAACTTTGCTGATAGCTGTAATTTATGTGCCTGACTTAATGTGTAAGTCTCCAGAAATGTCATTTTTAGACCCTCTTATCAGACCTTGTTTTCCCCTATTTACCTCAGTTAGGGTAAAGAATTCCTGAATTGAGAATCTCTGAGAAAATCTTTCAAATGAGGAGCTGTTGACCTTAGAAGTTCCTTGCCAGTGTTTTATTGAGGTGTGTGATGGTTCCACTTCATGGCTGGAAGCTCTGCGTAGGATGGGAATGGATGTTTCACAACACCTCAAGTCACCTTCACCATCAGCATTAGCACAACCCAGGCATTGGTGTTTAGCATTCTTTTTGGAGCCATGAGCAATTTGCACAGAATCTTCAGTGATCCAGGTTCCATTCTTCCCAGCTCAGCAGGAATTCTGTGTCTGAAATAAAAAGAACTAAGACTGGAGGTCCAGTTTTTGGTGTGTAAAACAGAAACCACGACCACACTTCAGCAAAGAACTTCTGCTTAAACACATGAGTAATTCTTTCTAAAAGAGAAGAAGCACTGCTCTGCTTTACTCCAACATGAGTTTAAATTACAAAATTAGGGCCGAAAGCCATAATTTTTTTCTCTGTGTAGACCTGTAATTATTTTTCTCTATCACATAGATGATAGAGGTGCTTTATATAGCAATTACAACAACAACAACAACAACAACAATAACAATAATAAAAAAATTAGTAATGCTGTGAAAGCCTCTTTGCTGTTTTTCTTTTAATGTGACATGTATTAAAATCTTTTATAGATGGACTACATAAATCCTTACTGAGGTATAATGCTTATTTCTGAAATGAAAATTCAATGTTATCTTACATGCCAAATATACAATAATTTATTGTATAATTTATTTTCTTCTTACACACATTGTGACCATGTTGAAATCAGAGTTTCCAAGGCCCTGTCTTAATCTTCATTTTTCTTTTCAACAAGAAAGCAGATATTGGATGCAAAAGCAGTAATATAAACCAAAGCAACAATGTGAGTCAACACAAACTGATTATTTGCACACATTTTCCTGAATCCTAATTGCTTTCAGTGTTCTCAAAAAACCATTAGATGGAGAAATAACAACTTTCATAATACAGTAAAAGGCAATTACACCAACTTGGAAAAGACACCTTGGGAATCTTCATATCAAGCTTGATTTACCCTGATGTTCTGCAAACATGTGTACCAATCACAACAGTTTTGACTCAACTCCAACACAAAATTGAGTTCCCAGAAGTTCATTGGAGGTAAAGCTAATTTTTCACAGTGGTCCCTTCCGGCCTTTAATCTATTAATCATGGTCTTCTTAGATTAAAGCACCAAAATTGCCTACACACCCCATCTTCTGATTTCCTCCCACTCATTTTTCTATAGCCTTTCTTGTTCTATATTTAAACTCCATGTCCCTTTCCAGCCCTAACATATGCACTGCATTCTTCCTGCCTTATCTGAATGTGCTTGGGATATTGGAGAGCCTGGACATATCAGAAGAATATTTCTGAACAAAAAAATTTTCTAATTGTCACCTTCAGCACAAGAAATTATGTGCTTTATTACTGAATGAGCAAAGTCTGAAAAGCCAGTCCAGGTTTATTCAGTAGAGTAATTCAAGTGGAACCAGTGGGAAAAAAACCCACCTGGGATCAGAAGTCCCAAATAACTGGGAAAGATGTTCCATGATTTTTACATGGAACAACCATGGCAGTAGTTACTATTGCTTCCAGAAGAAAAAATGTTACTTAAGACATTTATTAACCCATGAATCCCGATACCTCCTTTTGCAGGAACAGCTATATAAGGAATTAAAAAGCTGCTTTTGCACCACTGTGCTGGTCAGAGACAGACATCAGCTTTATGGTCATTATAAACTGCACCTATGATAAATTATATTTCTCTTCCAGAGAGGCAAAGAAGGAGGAAGATCTATATGAGTTACTGGTTCAACTACACCAAGGGAATTTGCTGCAAACTGTGCCTGGAACTTGCTTGCATTCACACTGAACACACCAGGTAGAAATATAGACTGGACAGGAATGCAATCCCAGGAACATTCTGTGATGTCAAGATGCATCTCAGACCTGGCACAACTCCTGCAAAGTGGCCGAAATGTTTCTCTGTGTCTGTTCTATTGAAGCCTTGCTGGATTTGATGTATCACATTGTATGAAATTAATTTGCCTACTGTGGCTTTGGAACAGTGTAGAAACCATGCTCTGACTGAATGTCTGACACTGGAACATGAAGAAAATCACCTAAAATTATTTTTATCCCAAACAAAATGTCCAAAGGGAACAAGAAAACATATTAGGAAAAAATGCAGTCCAAAGCAAGATTTTTAATGACTTGGGGAATGCATGATGTCCCTAATTTCTTGTTATTAAATAATTTTGAAAAATACAGCCTTCCTTCCTTCCTTCCTTCCTTCCTTCCTGGCAGAGGGGAAAGGACCATAAAGTGTGGCCTTACAAATTTGGGTTTATGTATGTATTGGCTTTATGTCTGTATATAATATAATCAACTTTCCCAAACCTTCCAAAATTCATAAATCTTCAGTCACCAGCAACCTCACTAAACTCTGGGTCTTTAAAAGGCGGTTTTTAAGACTAAGCTAGACACCTACATTGCTTTTGCAAGCTGTGAGAAACCCATGGCCTCCAGAAATCCCTGTGACTACAGAGTGACTAGTGCCTTGGAATTCACTGTTCTCACTGAAATAGTTCCTCTGGTGACTCATTCAGCCCTGGGAGTGTTTAATGTGGAGTTAATTTCACTATGCTTTGATCAGCCCTGCATGTTGCAGTTTTGCTCGTGCTATGGAATTTTGTACTCAGAGCACACATGTGCATTGCAGGAGGATTCACAGGGCACAGGAGCTATGGGAAGTGGAGAACTCCAACCTTTACAAACTCCCAGATTATTTAGAAAGTTGTTGGGGTTTTTCCCTAAATTTACTGACTGCATCCTTCAACCAAAAATGTAGCTTAATGATATTTTATAACTATTGTACAAACTGCTGAGTAACTGAAAACAGGTTTATGCAGGCAGCTCTTATTCCCAAGCTTATTTGTGTATATATATATTTATATCTATATAATTTACATTATATTTTTCTGTTTATTCTTTCTATAGTTAGAGTGGACTACCTGCACACTAAGAAAAACATGCTTCTAATGCATGTGAAAAGTAGTTTACATGCCTGGGATTTATTATCTAAAGAGATGCAAAATTATCATAACACTTTTCCTTTTTCTTTTTAACATTTCTAGTTTTGCAAGACAATTTTTAAGAAATGTTGAACATGAGGCCACTTGTGTAACACCACTGATACAGTTTATTCCTTGTCTGTATAGGAAACAATGAAGTAATTTAACTAACTCCAAATTCATGTTGTCCTGGATGCAAACAAGAGTGATCACTATGAGGGATCAGGACAGAAGCCTCATCCCTGCAGTTTTAGGGGAGGATGAGCCATGGGTTTTAGAGAAGCCACTTCCAGAGTCACCCTCAGTGAGGTGATGGCACTCTGGTTACCTGCTATGCCTTGCAGAGCTCTCAAAAGAGTGAAGTGAAGCTGGTACTGAAGGTGAACAGGAGATTTAATTTACTATTGTGAGAGGAAAGGGAATAAAAGACACCTTAATGGTTTCTGAAAGAGTTTTTTCACCTGTTAGATACCACATGTAACTGGATGCTTTCATAGTACCTCTGGGAGGGAAGAAAACCAAGGGGGGAGAAGTGAAGTCTCCTTTTCATGAATTGCAGTCCCGGTTAGGAATTGATGAAATTATAATGTCAACTTCTTAATTCCTCTTGTTTTTCCTGCCCAGAAAGCCCCATTACTGTTGGATGCCTTTGACTCCAGTTAGTCCTGCAGACCCAATGCACATCTGGGACTGTGGGCTGGCCCCTGTGTCCTGAACTCCACTGTCAGCCAGGAATGACCCAGTTTCCAATGGAGGTAATGGCAAGCTGCCCGCTGACTTCAGTCAGCAAGTGCAGTTTCAGAAACCATGTCACTTCTGATGAGGCATGGGATGGAAAGAGCAGGGATTCACTTTTGGGTCCTAACGTTGAGCATGTGGGGTTGACAGCTGGAAAAATAATCTGCCTTTACCTCCAGGTGTGTTACCCAGCTACCTGCCTGTCTCTATATATTTCTTCTGGAGCAGATTTAGAGAAGGTCCTCACTACACAAGGCTGAGCAGCTTATGGAATATTTTGTTTATATGTTGTTTCATGGTCAGGTGGGTTGGGAATTTGAGTAACCTGTTATAGTACAAGATATCGCTTCCTGTGGCAGGGCTGTTGGAACTAGATATTTTTTAAGGTCCCTTTCAACACAAACCATTCTGTGATCTTATGATACAGTTGTCACAGACATGTTTTGTGAAAAATCTTTTCCTTAATATTTTTTTCTCCTGAGAAGCTAAGTGGCCTCAGGAACAAAATGTAAACAATAATTATCTATTGCTGTGGAATGCAACAGGTGCATCTGTGATTGGTCTCATGTGGTTGTTTCTAATTAATGGCCAATCACAGTCCAGCTGTCTGGACTGTCTCGATCAGTCACAAACCTTTGTTATCATTCCTTTTCTATTCTTAGCCAGCCTTCTGATGAAATCCTTTCTTATTTTAGTACAGTTTTAATATAATATATATCATAAAATAATAAATCAAGCCTTCTGAAACATGGAGTCAACATTCTCGTCTCTTCCCTCATCCTAAGACCCCTGCGAACACCATCACATATAATAACCATTTTATCTTTGTCAAGGACATTCATCTTAAACTTATTTTAAACCTTCAGAAAATGTATCTTATTTTCTGTCTTTTCTCAGACAGAAGGATATAAATATAATTTGTAGAATTTGAGGTATATTTTCACAGCTTAATAAATTAATCAATATGTAGAAACAGCCCCCACATTTAATCAGGACCTCCTGCAAAAGATTGTTATCAACATTGTATGAGTCATCAGGTTGTTCCTTGATAATTATTGGTTAATACAACAATGAAATAAGATAAAGGTTTTCTGTAAGATACACTGTCATATTGGCAATGGAACAGAAAAACTTCATATAAACTGAAGATATAATATTTTCCAGTGAGTTATTAAGAAAAATGCATGAAAATTAAGTATAAGTGTAACAGAACAAAAGGCAGCTCCTGAGAACTTAATATGCAAATGGCCAAAGAAGAGAAACCAAGGAGAAACTGCTGTTTGACCATTGCAAATAGCTGATTTTTGTCATAGAAGGCTGCTCAGGATGAATCTAAATAGTTCCAAAACTCTTCTTGTCAGAGAGACTTCACTCAAGGAATGCATACTCTGATTTAGACACTGATTTTGGAAACAAGGAAAATGAGAACCTTTCTTCTTCAAGCCTACGGGAGTGTAACTGAAAATCCATTTTAGTGTCATTTCTGAGCTGATATTTTTTTTATTTCCTGATTCCCAAGGGATGGATGTCCAAGGACTAACCAGGAAGAATCCAGAAACCCCACAAAGATACCCAAATAAAAATGGGATTTTATAAAAATGAAAAACCACAGTAGGTTCCAAACTGAAGTTTATGTATTTTGTTCTAGTTATTCACTGGCTCACTCTTGTGTATGCTAAGCATTTTCAGTGCAGCATTCAGACGCCCAGAGTGGTCACACTGAACTTCACATTCATTCCGTTTGGTGGGTTCCATTTGTCCCAAAATTTCCCCAGGTTTCTTTTTTTTTTTTTCATCACTTTCTTTGAAGTTGTGTGTGCATTTTCCAAGTGACTTATCCAAAGTGGTTCTGATTCAGTATTGGTCAGTATGACCTGGTAACAGCTGCCTTTTCACTGTCACCAGAAAAGTTGGATGTCCCATCCCTGGAAGTGTTTAAGACCTGATTGGATAAGGCTTGGAACAACCTGGGATAGTGGAAGGTGTCACTGCCCATGGCAGGGATTGGAATGAGATGATCTTTAAAATCCTTTCCAACCCAAACCATTCTGTGACTCTATGAAAGTTTTTGAGAGGACAACCGTGGTGTTAAGCAGAGGAAAGCAAAGTAACTTGATATTCTCCGGGCTTTATGGAGAAAAACCATTTCTGTTTCTGTCTCCGTGTGTGCACATAAACAGATCTTCAGGGGAGAGCTCACAAAGGCCAATTTTGGCCTGAAGAGGTGGATAACTGAGCTGACCTCTAGTCAGGAAAAAGAGCAAGAGAGACATGTGGTCCTTCAGGGAATTACTAAAGAAAGCCCTTTCCAGAATTTATTTCCTTCCTGGCACAACATAACAAGTGCTGTAGGCTACCATAAGCCTTTGGTGCCATCACCCTTAGAGTTTTTGCTGCTAGCCTAAGAGCTGGGTTAACTGGACCTTTCACAGGATGGACTTTTACTTGGAAAAGTGTAAGTCATAACTCATTAAACCTTTGGTCATGTGAAAATTTACATGCACCATTAAAGCCAATGAAATTACTCACAGTGCATCACATCAGAGTCCTGCCTGCCACTTTATTTATTCCTAGTTTGGAAAACCTTTATATATAAGCTTAGCTTCAGGCACAAAAGACAGCAGAATTAGTTTATAACTAAATTATAGATAATTTGATGATTTGTTAATAACAAAAATACACTCTAGGAAAACAACTTTGTCAACACATCTTGCTTTAAGAAGAGTTTTTTCAGGTCCAAGAGAGGATTTCTGTCCAGCTGTAGGAATGCGGGAGAACAGCCCAGAGTCCAGGGCTAAGGTGTTCACCTGGGACAGGGGGCACCCAGGTTGTCTCTGCACTGCCTGATTCAGCCCAGGTGTTGAATTCTTCTTCCCGTATTCCTTGGTTGACCTAAGGTTGGATGTTTCCCTCTGGAAATTGAAAAAGTCTTCAATTGCTTCAAAAGGAAAAGAAAGGAGATTGGACTATACAGCAGCTTAGTGAGGAATACATTCAGATTTACACTTTTTATTAAAGTATCAAGACTTTCATCGTGATTTTTTTATCAAGACTATTATCAAGACTTTTATATTAAAGTATCAAGACAAGCTTGAGAAGGATGTTTTTGGAAAGACACTCTGCTTAAAAGTACATTTTCAGGTCTTCACTAGGAAAACACCATGTTCTCCATTTTGTATTCTCTCTGGCACCTACTATTTGGTAATTTTCCATTAACTTTGAAGCATGGTTCAAGCACATATTTCTTGTCAGTAAATTAATAAGCACATTTATAATTTATCAATATGCAAATTCAAATTAGTACTAACTGGTTTTACACTCAAGAACCACATATTTATTGTGAGTTATCCTAGTAGATCAAATTTTCATGCTACATTTTGATATGAAGACATACATCAGAAGTATCAGTTCTAATAGGAAGTAGGTAGCTTAAAAAATTCCCATCTTTTTCATGAGATGAGAAAATAGCTTCCAAGTATGTTCATTAAAGTGATGTTGTTGCCTCAAAAAGGGTAACTTGCTGTCAGTAACACTGAGGAATCTGTGGTGTGTTTAATAGAGAAAGAAGTTAATCTGTCTTTTAAAAATAAATCACAAATGGATGAAATGATTATTAAGCAGCAATGTCATCTGCAAAGTTGTTTTTTTTCCAATGTAATGGAAAAAGAAACAACAATACTGGCAGCTTATTTGTATGTTTCTTCCTGCTCTCTTTAAACTGCAGCAGTGAATTTAAAAAAATTAATTCCAATAATGTGTTTTGTTCTTTTAAGTACTCAGTCTCAGATAGAAATGGACAGAGAGGAACAGAGGTTTAGCTGGAATAACCTCTAGCTTGGTTTCGTTTAGCTTGGCAATTAAATGTAATATTTCACATACAACATTCAGCTTCCCGCAATATGGTTAACAAGATCTCTAATTCCATTTTATAAAAGAATGTAAGAAGAAAATTATTATCATAAGCAAGATGATAACTCACCACAGCCTGGTAGCTTTCCATAGCATGTAACTTTTGTTCAAAAAGTTAGAGGAAAACCAGAGTATTCCTAGTGAAGGACCTTATTTTTATTTATTTATTTACTTTTAGAGGACAACACCTTATAGTTATTGGACAAGAACATACACTACAAAGTAAATTGACATGCACAGGAAGTGCCGCCTGAACATGAAGAAGAACTTCTTGCCTGTGCAGTGACTGAGCACTGAACAGATTTTCCAGAGAGGCTGTGGAGTCTCCCTCACTGGGAATATTCCAGAACTGTTTGGGCACAATTCTGTGCCCTGTACTCTGGGATGGCCCTGCTGAGCAGGGAGGCTGGACAAAATGAAAGACCCACTCTTGTCCCTTCCAACATTACCTATTCTGCCATTTGGTGATTCTGTGACAGATAAAGTTTTCAACATCATTAGTCATTCAATCCCCAAGAAAACAACTTTCCGTCAAAAAAAAAAAAAAGCCCCCAACGAAATGCAAATTTTGATCCTCAGTTGTGATCCTTTGATGAATATAATAAGAGAAGTCCAACTGACAAGGCAGAAATGGTATCAAATAGAACTCTTAGAGTATTCAGACTCAGAGCTGTTCCCCTTCTTGCTCTCAGCCTTTCCAGCCCCACTGAAGCAGTTCCTATTGAGGACAAAAGCCACAGGGGAGGGTTTTCTGCTCCATGCCTCTCTTCCATCTCAATCATTCACCTTTACTGGCATCTTAGAGTGCTCTCCAGAGATAATGAACTTTACTTTGGAGATCTCTCAGTAAAATGAGTCTCCCCTTTTTAGATGTGTAAATAAGTGAGAGAATTTGGACGTTTTTCTAGTTGCTGAGCTACTCAGAATGAAGACCCAGTGAGAATCGAATAAAAATTAAGGAGGGAATTCTCCAGGGAACAGCCATGAAAGAGAGGTTTAGGCAACATTGGATGCTGATTGAGGGAACCAAAAGGTTGATAGGTGTGGGTTCCAGAAGGTCTGAAATGTATTGAGCTGCTCCAGAGAAGGACAACAGAGTTGAAGTGTCTGGAGCATAAGCCTAATAAGGAGCAGCTCAGGAATTTAATCCTGTTTAATCTGGAGAAAAGAAGAATCAATGAGGGAAACTTGTCCATTTCTACAATTCCCTGACAGGAGGTTGTAACCAGGAGGGGATTTGTAATAAGCAATAGAACAAGAGGAAATGGCCTCAAGTTGCACCAGGGAAGGTTTGGACTGGATATTAGGAAAAGTTTTTTCACTGGAAGTGTGGCTGGGCATTGGAATAGGCTTTTTAGGGAAGGAGTGGAGTCACCACCCTGAAAGTGTTCCAAAAATGTGTAAATGTGGCACTTGGTGACATGATTTATTGGGGGGGCTTGGCAGTGGTGGGTTAATGGTTGGACTTGATGATCACGGAGTTCTGGTCCAACCCCAATGATTTAAGTCCCCTTTGGCTCTATTTTGTCTGCAGCACTTGCTAGAGAATAAAGAAGGAAGGAGGAAGAAAGAATAAAGTGTGAAGATTTTGATACAAGTCCAAGAAAATAATTTTCAGCAGAAGAGTATCTTTGTAAACTCTCTGCAGTCAAACACTTTCTCAAGAGCAAACCCTGTCTTGGTGAGCAGCCTGCCTGAAATGTGGACCCCCTGAAACACTCAGATATCCAAATCCTGAGCAATCCTACAGCCTTCAGCTAAGACACTCCATATTTACCCTGATTAACCGCGATTATGCTCTGCCTCTACAAAAATAAGCAGACAGAAATCTGTTAGAGCATAAGGCTACAAATTCTGTGTTCATGTGCAATTCTGAGTGGATCATTAAGGTCGAGAGGCTGAAGCTGAATATATGTGCACAGGTTTAAGGCTCTGGGCATCAACTGTTATTTATGCTTGTGTTTAGCACATAGACTAATGCTGCACTCGTGTCTCTGAACGTTAAAGCAGTGCATTGGAATATTGAGCTGATAAATCAGCCTGCAAATACAGCCAGAGAAATGTTTCTATTGCAAGGGACAACTCTGCTGGATTCTGTCCTACAAATTGTGGTGTTTTATAAGAAAAATGGTCATATTTGTTGGACTGTGTAAATCAGCAGAGTTCTGTGGTGTTAACAGAACTACACCAATTTCCACTGGCCCAGAATCTGAAATCTTTCAAAGAAAGGAATGAGTCTTCATTTACAGTTTCAGCTGGAAAAATTCATTACTTGGAAATCCTCAGGCTACATTTATTGAACAGAAATTATTGCCATAAGGGTGCTACTTTAATAACCATGTGCACAGCTCAGGAAAAAGCCTTTGCAGTTATTTTACCTTCCTGCATTTTTTGTTGCTCTGATGAGTGTGTATTTCACCATATATCAGTTTAGTCTTAATTGAGATTATCTGTAGAAACTTAAAAGATTGGGATAAGGGCTGCTGTAAGCCTATGATTCATATTCTAATTTTGCAAAATGAGTAAAACAAAAAAAATATACATAGAAAAGGTATGTCTTACTGCATTTTTAATGGAATTAAATGTTAAATATTAGAATTATCATTGCTTTTAATGGAAATGACTCTTATAAAAATAACAGAACTTGCATGCTTTCATTGCTTAGATATGTCCTTGTTAAATCTTAACATATTGTTTCCCATATTTGAAAAAAAAATTGTAAAATATGATAACGAGCTTAATTTTAACATAAAGCCTGAAAAGGGAAGACAGACCCTGTGAAATAAAGCACTTTTAGAATCATTTGCTGGGTGCCTCTGATGTTAGATATCACATAGACTTCACTCTGAATACCTTGAAAAACTGTTTTAGAAGGAAAATCAAATCAATATTATATCACTGTTGAAAACCTACAGTGAATCAGTAAATAGAGTCCACCCAGATTTATAATTCTTATTTTTAAATTTATTAGCAAAAGAAAAGACACAATCTTTACAACTGGATTAAATAGGTTGACTGAATTGAGAACTTTTTTCTTGCTTATGTTTTGTTTCTTGTAGTTTCATTGTTAGTAGGATACATGTTATTTTGTGCATGATAACAATGAAAGGCTAAAGTAAAACTTTAATTTTGCTTTTGGGAATACCACTGTTAGAAACCCAGAAGTCCAGTTTTCTCTTCTAATCTGTTCCCTTTTCATTCTATTTTTGTTTCTTTATGTATGTATGTGCTTTATAGAGATGTATCTTAGATTCAGATGTATTCAGTTCTACTATAACACGGTTCTCTTACAAAAAAGCATAATAATAAAACAACCCTTCCAATCTGTTCTGCTTCAAGTACATAAATAGAAGAAAAAAAATGAGCTGATTTTATGTACATACCTATCTGCAACTTATTTTTTGTGAAACCATATCACACTGTACCCTATAGAGGACTGGCTCTGTAAAAATGTTGCACACACAATCCTACAGTGCTGGACATATTTTGCAGTTTGCAAGCTGTCACACCACAGATAAATGCCACAAAATCCTACACCCCATCTTTGAAGTTTTAGTTTTATTTAGATTACACAGTGAGAACAATTCTTGTAGGGAAATATCCAATGCTGGATGCATGCCCTGCAATTTTTTTCTATGTAAAATGCCACCTTCTATGTTTAAATGACTGGGTTAATATACTAAATTATTGTTGTGATAACTCTTGGAATTACTTTTAAAAACAATAAAAAATTGCCTTTTAAAAAATTTGCTGCCTTCAGTCTCCTCAGTGTGATTCTGAACACAGCAACATCAGACCAGACTGGAGATTTCATGTTACTTTCTACATTTCAAGCCTTAATATTAAACACTTTTCCTTGCCTAGTATTAGTTTCATATGTTAATATCATTTTTTATTAACATAATACAAATATCACTTGCAGTACTACATCCTTCATTGCTAGCGGCTTTCATATCAAATGTCACAGCAAATTTTATTTTCGCTAATAGATTACGACTTGTACATTGTATTAGTGAAAGTGAACATTATTACAGGATGACACTAAAATTAAAGAACACATTGTACAACAGCACTAACACTCTGCTAAATTCCCTACTCCTTCCGACCCACTCTCTATCCCATTCCACCCCACAAAATGCTATCAGAAGTTCCGTGAGATATTTTAGTGCTTCTTTGGAGAAAACTTCACCTTTCAAGAACCTCGCTATATCCATTGTCAAAATATCACATTATACAATTCACTGGAAGTGAACTTATTGCTAAATACCCATTAGGTTCCCAGGAGATGCCTTACATTAATTGTTTAGTGAAAGCACCCTTAGGCTATCGCTGGGGAAGAACATTAAATGCATAAAAAGAGAAGTTGACAGAGATCCCTGTAGAACAAGATACATCTCCTGGCTTAAAACTTCTCCAGGAAGAATCGTGCTAGTCGCTGCTCAAAATGGTCATTTTGGGGTTATTTTTTTCCTCATGCTCCTGCCAGCAAAGATAGAATTAATCTGAAAGGAAAGTGAATGCTGCATCAGCAGAGAGTCTTTATAAAGTGGTTTTGAAAAGCCAAGCTGGGGGTGGTAAACAAGAAGGAAGAAAAAAAAAGGGGTTGCTGGGCATTGTTTTGGATCTGAGGTGTCTGCCTGGCTTGTGGAGATAATAACAAGAGAAAAAAGTTGGAGAGTAGAGAAAGTGCAGAACTAATGCTACAGATGAAAGGGAAACTAAGAAGAAAAGAAAGATGGCCAGGAGAGAGAAGAGGGGAAATGAAAGAGAAAGGAGGGATGGGATGCTCGAATGAGCAATGATTTCAGAAAGGTTGCAGCTAAAATGTCAGAGAGCTGTTCACCAGCCAGAAGTCCAGTTCAGAAGGGAAGGGGAATGATTTTAGCAGCCAGGCACATCCTATTCTGTCTGCTGTGTCCTTCCTGTCATGTCCCCTGAACACTTTTCTTTTTTCTAATATGGACAGCAGGTCGATCTCCTTTTTATTACACATTTAATATAATTTAATCTATTTTACTGTACCTTTTGTTTAAATCACCTCTGGAACACACCTATACTACATTCTGACTTTTTTTACCTCAGAAAATTAGATTTTGTGGTTTGGTACTGCTGCCAAAGCACCACAAGAGGGGGCACTAGTTAAACAAGACGCAAGAATGGAATTTTTACTTTTCCCAGATTTTTTTTTCCTTTTGTCACTCATAAATACAGGAAAAAAATCTCTTTCCCTCCTGCACTAGAGTATGATGCTATTATTATGTTGAGAATAGCTATTCCTATTGGGATAATTAATGGAAGAGTAGCTACCATAAAGATTTATTGTAAAAAGGGACACAGAAGACTGACCGTCATCAAAAGTAATTAGCAAAATAAAATTAAGCTTTTGTTCACATCTCCCTTAAGAAATACCTGAGAGAGAAATCAAATCTTTATTTTGGGCTGAGTTTTCACATCAGTTAACCAATGTTTGAAAACACAAGGCTCTTGGATATTGAGATGTGTCTCTATTTTGAACTGCCAGTCCCTCACAGTCTGTTTTGTTTTTTGTTTGTAAAAAGGGTCACAAATTATGTGAATCCAGGTTTTACTTCTATTTGGCACTCATTTTGTGCCAGTGCAAATGCCTGCAAGGTTGTAGAAATCAAGGGTGTGTACTCTATATTAGCTGCCTATCTGAGGGACTTGTATGGCTGTATTAAACCTGTAATCACCACAATCTGCTCAGGATTTTTCTCCGAACTGCCCAAGAAGGTAGGAAGCATCTTCATGTCTAATTTTGCATTTGGGGTGCTAAGGCAACCAAGGTCTAAAATCACAAAGAGCTTCAATTCCCCCTGAAATCACTGGAATTCAGACTATCCATAAACACAAGTACATAAATAAGAAGATAAGGTATTTTGCCCCAAACTGCTGGAGAGATCAAGAAATGGAAATGAGAGATCCACAGTCCTAAACTGGAAGATTAAATTCTGTCCCTGAAAGCAAAATATCTGTCCCTAAACTGCCTCTATTCTAATTTGTGCCAGCTTTGTCAGAGTGCAGCTCCCCAGGTTCATGACTGGACTCTCACCTTCCCAAACAATGGATGTATTTAGTAGTTTCCTTTCTAATAGAACATGTGAGGAGACTTAAACCCTATTTTTCCAGCTCTTTCAAGATTCTATGGCTTTTCTCCCCTAAAGTTGCCAAATCTGGCTAAATACAGCACTTCAGACTTAATTACATCACAGCAAACTCCCTGGGGCATGTTCCCACGTGTTCACCCATGTTAAAGATTTGGGGTAAGTGAGGACAGCAGCTCAGAAAAAGGGGGTGTTCTCAGGGTGTTTTCAGGTACTGGACTTTGTCCACAGCCTGGTCAGCACAGAAATATTAAGCACCACTAACCAATTTCTATTTTGGTTTACTGTGGAAAGCCAACAGGTTATGGAATGGGAAACCAACCCACATGATGCATCCCATCTCCAGCCATGCTGGGCACATTGATGAACCCTCTTCAGTGCCGTACTGAGGAGTCTCATCCATTTCTCATGACTGGATTAAAATAAGCTTCAAAAACGGCAAGGATCTCTCAGAAAGAGGCACTTAGCTGACGAAAAGGAAAGGTGAGAGTTTTAATTTTTAGCTTAGATCTTAATTTCATCTCAACATAGAATAGTTCAAGAGATTGTTTCACAGGCAGCTTGAGGTGAATTTACTGCTCATTGCAATGGAAAGGATTAGTTTCCTTTCTCATTCACCTTGAGTTAAGCTTGTTGTACATCACACAGGGAGGATATCAGCCTGTTTGAAGGAGTCCAGAGTAGACCTTTAAACAGATCAGAGGGGTGGAGCAGCTCTGGCAATGAGGAAAGGCTGAGAGAATTGGGATTCTTCAGCCTGGAAAAGAGAAAAATTTGTGGTGACCTAATTATGGCTTTCCAGTACCTGAAGGGACCCCAGAAAAATGATGGAAAGAGACCATTTACAAGGGCCTGAAGTGAATGGGAAAGGGAGAATGGATTCAAATTGAAAGAGAACAGGTTTAGATTAGATATTGGAAGAAATTCTTCTCTGTGAGGGTGGTGAGGCCCTGGCACAGATTTCCCTGAGAAGCTGTGGCTGCCCCTGGATCCCTGGAGGTGTCCAAGGCCAGGCTGGACAGGGCTTGAGCAACCTGGGATAATGGGAGGTGTCCCTGCCCACAGCAGAGGGTGGGATTGGATGATTTTTAAGACCCCTGCCAACCTAAAGTCTTTTCTGTTTCTATGATTCTAGAAAATATATCTGTGTTAGTCAATCAGATTACACAATTTCTTACAATTGTCCTTTGGAAAAGCACATGAGGTTTAAATCTACAATCATCAGAATCGTGAGTTGGAATATGGAGTACAGCTCTTTGCAGGAATGCGCAGGTTATCACCATTCCTGCCCTTCCAGCCAATCCCATAAGCACCAGTTTGTATGCTGGCATTTCTGGAATGACTGATTTGACAAATCAGTCATCAAAGTGCTGTCAGCTGAAATTTCTAAAAGGATTTGATTCCATATCAGAAGAGGCTACAGGACATTTGTCATGACAAACTGCATTGTCCAGTGGACAAATTTTTTTAGCAGTGCCAGCAAAGCCAACTGACTGGCTTTATGTCAAGCCAGGGAGCACCACTCTGCCAGATCCATGGCCTGTGGAAGATTCATAAGAAAATCCACATGGAAGAATTGCATCGTGGAAAATGGTGCAACCATTTGGAGTGGAAACCATCTCTGTGAAAAGGAGTGGATGTGATCATGCAAAGAAGACTTTGGCATGGGTAAGAAAAAGAGTGTGTTACTATGATATTTGAGTAAAGACATTACTGGTGTAAAATGCAGTCTAGAGGTACAGCTTATCTTGTGGCTGATATCCTGGATGATTTCCCAGAGTATAAAATACAGGAATCCACATCAGAGCAAGAGGCCACCTTATTTGCTGTACTGCCCCTAATAAGTTTCACAGGAACACACAGAAAAATGAGCCATTGTCCCTGACTTGTCTGTCAAGGTTCTGGGATGTCTCTGGCCTGGAGTGTTGAGAGACAAGTTATAATTATTAATTTAATTTACTTTTTTCCATTAATTCATCTAATCACTTTTCTAATCCACTCAGCATTTGGACTTCACACTGCAGTGAGGATTTCCAGTTTATGGCAAATGCAATGGGTTCTTCTTGTTTAAAACTCATTACCAGGTAATTTTGTTTCCTGCCATCTAGATCTGCATGTTTGAAGAAATAATAAATCTTTTCTGTTCACTTTCTCTACATCAATCATAATTTTATCTACCTTTGGCATGTGAGAGGGGACAGCTCAGGATGGGTTTATGTTTATTCCTTCTCTCTTCTGTGGTATAACGTGTTTGTTTCTGAATTCCAACATTCAATAGCCTGGACTAAAACAATCCCAGCTGGCCTAGGCTGCTGTGTGAAATCTTCTGCAGATGGACACTGCAGCGTGAGAGATCCTATGGAATAAATCCTGTTGAATCTATAGAATTGGTCTCACTGCTTACACACAGAGGGAAGGTGCAAAAGAAATCCCTGTATAAAAAAGACGCCTCAGATCCACTGGATTTTTGTAGCTCGTTCAAATTTGTGACTCTCAGTTTGCATAACTGTGGCTGGAGAAGGAGTCACACTTCAGTCTCTGGGAAAACTCACGGGTTTGGAAGCAGGGAAGGAAAAGCAAAACTGCACTATGAGGAATCATTCTCACCTCCTGAAGCAGGGACAAGAAAATGCTTGAGGGTAGGAAATGTGGGGGAAAGGAAAGTTATGATGTTAAAGATGGTGACTGGAGTATTTCTAAGTTAGTCACAATTTAGTGTGTCTGAGATAAATTTGGAAATCTGATGTCTGTGTGAGAAAAGTCACCTGAGAGTGTTTTTATAGTCCAGAGAAAGAAAGTTGCTTTCCCACAAATCACACCTTAGAGAGTGTCTACTTAATCTATGGAAATTCTGGGTTTACCCACTACTTCTCCTTGGAGGGAATTTGTCCAACACCTCCCATCAAAAGCAAGGGAACCCCAGGTAGGGAGGAGGCAGGAGGAGGTGTGATAACATTTTGAGTATAATCCAGCCTGAGAGAAGTGCTCTAAGAACATCTACTAAAGCAAGACCCTCAAATGAGGCAGATGGAAGCCAGTTTAAATTATGGATCCCAAAAGTCATATAGGTATTAACTTTTTGATTTCCATCATGACTGAGACACCTTGTGGCACCACCATGATTGGGCAGTAAGAAAAAATACTGCAGAATACTTCCACTGGGAAGATGGTCCAGACAATTTTTTTTTTTCCTCTAGGGATATAGGCACCCGAATTTCCTACACATCACCAGCAGAAGCTCCTTCTTCCATCTACTTTTCCTCTCTCTCTTCAGATAAGAGCTTAACCCCAGCAGTAACCAGTGTGCTTGTTCTTCTGGGAGATTGCTATCCGTTTTAGACCAAAAAGAACACTTAAATTCTAAATTTTTTTGAGGAAACTAAGAAATGCAATTTCCATGCTGTGATGTCTCATTTTTTCCCCTCTTAATAAGTAATATAATGATTGGTACTCTGTGCAGAAAGAAAAGAGCTAGGATTCTACATCAGGAGAGGATCCTAAACAGCCTTTCCATCATTTCATGGGACTGCCCCAACCAGGAGAATTTGCAGAGGGGATCATCCCCATTTCTGAAGGTTATTACTGAACACTTGAGAATTAAAATGTCCCCAAGCCCTAAGGTGCTCCAAAGCCTGACTCCTAGAAAGGGGACAGAAATGAGGTGACGGACCCTTCTCCCAGGAGTGTCCCATGACTGTGACCATGACATAATTTTTATTATGTGGGATTATTGCTCTGAGAACTAGAACTGTTGCCATTAGTACATAAATATTTTTAAAGAAAGAACAATCTTTACTCTGTTAAACACTTATTTTAACTTAGGTAGGGGTAACTGAACTCCTAACAGGAGCATAGGTATTTTTCCTAATGCACCATGAAAATCTTAATGACCATAGAGTTTCTGGACCAGTCTGGTGGTTTCATACTGACTTATCAGTAAATATAGAGCTTGGATAAGTGAGAAGTTCTTCACCATCAGCCATTGTTCCAGCTGTACTGTTTTGATCACCTCACACCACACAGACCATCTGTCACTTCCTACTGCCAGGATATATTTCTACTTTAGGGTTAAAACATGTAAAGGTAGAAGATTAAAAATGGACATTGTTCTGGCATTTGAAAGGGTGGGAGTTTATCATGTCAAATCACATTATCTCAATTTCCAGCCATGTAGTGATAAATGTTTTTGACTCATTCCTCTCTGATGGAATTTCCTCCTCTGCAATGTGGAGAGCTCACATCTTCACAATATTGACTTAAACTAGACCCACTGAGTCACCTCTAATTTTTGTGAAGGTATTTTTTTTTCAGAGAAAGACTGAAAATAAGAGGAATAGAAAAGGGCTCCGCTCTAAATTGGATTTGAGACTATGGTTTGATCACAAGCACAAGTCAAACCAGTCTAAGTCCATGCAACTAATTAAGGGAGAATTTCCTTCAATAACAATTCTGGAGCAATTGCATTTCCTTACCCTGAATTGCCAGTTTTGTGGTTGAGTGATCAGGTAGATCTGAAATACACTGGATGAAAACTATGGTTTTTTAGACCTCTTTTGCATTCAGAACTATTTTCTTGATATCCTGATTCCTATATTTCTGGAGCTCTGTGATGTTACAGTGAAGACTTAAGAACTGGTGACCAGGATGGAAATTTCCCCTTGAAAACAGCCTTAGATTGCCCTAAATCCACTGTGAAAATAAGTCTTTTGTCCAGGGCTGTGAAGTTTGTTTCAGTTCCTAATGAGGCTGAAAGAGACACTTCCCTGGGATTTAACTAATATGTATAGGTCCGTGATGGAGATCAGGATCTCCAGGATTTAAACACTAAAGACTGTCTAGCAAACAAAAAAGGAACACTTAGAGCCACATTTACAAGGAACTTCGCAAAGTATCCACTTGTTTTCATTGAAAAGCCCCCTTGTTTACACTTTGGAGGACCCATTTTTTCTAAGGTAATTCTTGCCATTTGTGTGTGAACTAACTTTTACTATTGAACAATCACTTAAAGTGATCCTGGGAGAACCAGACTGGCAGATATCGCAGGGCTGAGACCAGTGTACCCCATTCCCATCTGGATGGGATGGGGTACACTTCTTTCATCCAGAAAACACCGTAATATTAGGCTTATCTTCCAACAGTCAGTGCTTCCAGTTTCCATGGCCACAATTCCAGATCTTGTTCTCCAAGAATGCCTGTCCCTTGGACATCAGGGTGAAGATTCAGCTCATCAAATTCAAGCAATTGCAGCACAGAAATAATAATCTGTGGAGCTCATTGTAGTGTCTCTGAGTAATCAGTGGGAAGAAATAAGCTCTCTGGGTTGTTACAGGTTTCATCTTAACTGAGGTGTCTAAAATTGGCCATGTGAATCAAAGGAGAGAACCAGACTGCACTCTGCTACCAAGTATGTTTTCTGCCTTTTATCTGCACTAAAAACATCCTGGCTCCGCAGTGCTCAGATCAGTAGAAGCTTTTAAGATTCAATCTGCTGTATAAAGAAAAAGAGAGAGGGAGGAAACAGTTGGGTTTATGTGGTATTACATACATTTGCCTCCATTTTCATATTGATTGTATATATAAAAAAGGGGAAAAGTAAATAAACATGAGGAGGATAATGTCCCAAACTGAGTTTTATCACAAGTGCCTCCTGCTGGGATTGGAGAGGAAAACTTTCCCTTGAGGGGACAGAATAATATCATTTTAGTTATGGCCATATTCTTCATTTGGAACCTCCTCATCAGTATGTCAGTGCATGTTATTCACTGCTTGGAGAGACAATAAAATCAGAGGGCCCATCTTTAGCAAGGAACACGGATGTTCCCAACGTTTACACTGCAGAGACCTTGGCCCTTAATAAAACCTACATCCAGTAGCGAAGTTATCAAATGGAGTTGTGCTCATTTTCTTTTATACCCAAGGAAGGGGCACAATATATCTTTACCAGCAGCTGGGAAATTAATGCTACAACTAAAATGACATTCCGCGTCTCAATGAATGATTTCCTGTGGGGTTCGGATAGTGGCTGTGACGGGGAGAGGTGTGATAATGGATCTAAGTCCATAATGCATTTATCCCCAGGTGCACTTGCTCAATCTGTTCACTGTGCAGATTTTTTTTGGGGCTTACTGGGAGTTTTAGAGTTTTATTTTGCTGCACTGAGGCGAGTGGTTAGGATTTAAAAATGTCGGAAAGGGAAGGTTTCTGTGCTTGTGAGATTTTGTGGAAGGTAACTGGGTTTCTTTGCAGTTTTCACAAAGGAAATAAATGATATTTTTCAACAGCAGTGCAAAACAGAACTGTGCTACCATTTCTTTTAAAATAGGGAAATTGAGGCACACCACAGGAAATCTTCAATAGGCAGATGATGGTGGCTAAATCCCAGCTTCTTTCCTGTGCCATTCCTCTCTTGCTGTGGGAGCAGTACTGCAAGAAACACTTTTCCTTCCACAGCACAAGTGCAAGTCATTTCTAAGCATGTTCTGTATTAAGGTTCACTTATATTAATAATTGAAAAAGTGCTACTACATGATTAATAAATATGATAAGCATGTTACAGTCCCAAGAAAAATTTCTCATAAGAGGACACGAAGAGCTGCAACAGCTCTTTTAGGCAGTAAGTTTTATGTCAGGAGTTTACTCCACCAGACTATTAAGGAATCTGTATTGAGGAATTAAGCACTTTTGAAAATAGCTCCTTAAAAATGGAACTGGAATGCAGTGAAATAAAATGAGCAGAAAGACAGAACAATGTCTTGGAGTGAAATAGAGAGAATATTCATTACATACAACCAGCTGGGGGAATATTATAGGTTGGAGATGACTGTGGGAAAAAAAAATAAGGTGTCTCAAGGTTTTTTTTGTCTTTCTTAAGGGAGAAGACTCACCTGTTTTTCTTTTATTATATTTAAGGAAGATTATTGTTAGTGCCATGTGGACTGCCACTTGACTACTTATCTCTTCAGTGATTTTAGTAAATAATATTTGTGCACTGTTATCATGAATGCATACAAATCAGATATCATTTAAACCCCTCTCCTGGAAGTGCCCAAGGCCAGGTTGGAAGGGGCTTGGAGCAACCTGAGCTAGTGGAATGTGTCCGTGCCCATGGCAGGAGGCTGAAATGAAATGATCTTTAGGGGCTCTCTCAACCCAAGTCATTCTGTGATTCTGTGACTCTGTATGGCAAAACTATTACTATTGTATATTTTTAGTGCTATTGTACCTCTGAAAGTTGGGATATGAAATTTCTGGGCAGGGGGAGTTAGAGTTGTTCTGCAAAGCCCTGTACATGGGCACCACATCTACACATTTTTTAACGCTTCCAGGGATGATCCTGGGACAGTTTGTTTCAAACCTGACCATCCTTTTAGAGAACTTTTTCCTAATTTCCAATCTAAATTCCCCCTGGTACTTCCTGATGCCATTTCTGCCATTTGTCTTTCTCCCGTCACTTGTTACTTGAGAGAAGAGACTGACTCCCACCTGGCTACGATCTCCTTTCAGGGAGTTGTAGGGGGCAGTAAGGTCCCTCCTGACCCTCATTTTCTCCAGGCTAAGCACCTCCAAGTCCATCAGCCACAAGGATTTGTACTTCAGGTCCCAGCCCATCAGGCTGCCTTGGTCCTGGCCTGTGCTGTCTCACTTGCTAACGAAACCTCCCCTCTTTTGCCTCAAAATTCCACCATGGTCCAGGTGCTTCCCCAGCAGGAGATTGTGGAACTGCTCTAGGTGAGCAGATGCTGAACAGGTAAAACCAAAGGCTCTTACAGGAATTTAGGAATAAATTCTTTACTGTGAGAGTGGAGAGGCACTGGCACAGTTTGCCCAGAGAAGCTGTGGCTGCCCCATTCCTGGAAGTGTCCAAGGCCAGGCTAGATGCAGCTCTGAGAACCCTGGGATAGTGGAAGGTGTCCCTGCCCGTGGCAGGGGGTTGGAATGAGATGATCTTTAAACTATTCTATGGATCTATGATGACTTCTGATCTCCCAGAAAGTCATGGAATTGCTTGGGAAAATGCATTATAAAGGAGCAAATGTACAGGAGAGTTCCTTGTTGCTCTAAGTACAGTCTGAGGAAGGCTGAGTAACTCCAAAAACCCAGGAAAGGGAACAGCATGAGTTTCTACCCCTAAACCTGTAGGAAAAAAAAAAAAAAAAAATTTTTTATGGGGGAAAAAGAATCCCTAATTATCCAACACAAGACAACTTTCCGAATCCAGCTCACCTAAGCTATATTTTCCCCCTCTCCTTCTATGAGCAAAATGAATGCTGCAAGCAGGCACGGTGCTAATGGTCTTTTTTTCCCCGTCTCTTCCCCTTGCTCCCCTAACCGAAGGCAGAACTGCCGAGACTTCAGGAGCCTCTTCATGCTATCACTTCACAGGCTGCAAGGTGACAGCTTCGCCAGGGACTAATGCAGGGCGACATAATTGAATGTGGCCTGCAGCAAAGCAGCTGCCTGGAGCCACTGTTGATTGTAGCTGTCATCAGGTGGAGTTTGCTGCCGAAAAATACGGTCCGGAGGAATGCGGCTCTGGCACGCAGCTCCGCGCTGATGGCTTATTTACTCCTGCCCCTCCAACAGGTCTGTGGTTAATAATTGTCACCATCACACTCTTGAGTGAGCACAGATGCTCAAGCTCGGGATCATCAATAATCTTCCCGGTAACCTGGCCTTGGAAATTAAACAGTGGCCCCGGCATTCCCATTTACTGGGGGTATATTGTGTGTTTCAGCTTGTCAACCTCCTCTTTTATTTCTTTATTTTTTTTCTTTATGGAGAGCCTTAAATGATTTTAAAGATATTTCCTATGCCTGTTTATTTAACTGTCACAGGATGTGGGAGAAATATAATCTGCTAAATTAGGCATGAAAAACTGTACACAAGAAGAAGGCTCCCTGATTTCTGCCTTGAAAAAGAAGTGGCTTTAATTACAAATTCAGATGAAGAAGCAATCACATCTTCCATTTATCCAGCTTTTTTCATTTCAAAGGATCTCACCACACTGAACAAGCAATAGGTTTAATCTTTTCTCCTTTATTTGGAGATTGTGAAGTGCAGAAGGAGTATGATAATATTTCATATGAACAAGGCTGCAGGATCTCTCTCATAGATGCAGTAAGTAGTGTGTATCTCAGATAACACTGATCTTTGCTACTTAAATCCTGCCTAAACTCTTAGTGGAAAAATAAACAAGCCCCAAGATAAAATTGATCTATTTTTTTTATTACTATTATTCCTAACAGACTATAAATTGTTTATGCAGTATTTAAATCCAGTATACAAAATATAGTATGCACAGTACCATACACCAAATAGAATATTTAAAACATTTAGGATACCACATTTAAATTTAAATATAAAATACAAACCTTGGACTGTATTAAAGTACATAGAGACTAATGAAGACAATCCTCTGCTCTCAATTTATTATGTAGTTGTGCTGATAAAATATTACTCAAGTGTAAAAAAGAGTAATTTCACTTTAAATACTTGCCATTTGCATTTTAAAAACAAATCATATTGGTGTCAGTGGCTTTTAGACATCCAATTCTTCCACATCTGTTGGCAAATAAGGAAGCTCTGGTGCATCAAAGAACTCAAAGTGGGTGGATTAATGAAAAAGAAGATGGGATATTGGAGAAAATAAATGAAAAGAGGAATTGTCAGCCTGCACCTACTGGATGGTTTGATTTGGTTGCCTTTCTGTTTGTACCTGCTTGGATTCCTAGGATTTTAGCTTGCTGGGGATGATGGCAAGGAGCTGGCTGAATCTGCAGTACCACACAAATCCCTTGCTAGGACTGGTGCATCACTTTGGATGAGTTTCATGAGGCTCTGCCCAGCCTGTAGCATCCAGACCAGCCCCACTGCAAGTTCAGGAGGTCCCAAAAGGCTCCACAACCCTGAGTTTAGCTTGCAAAGAACTCTTCCTGAGTTCCGGGCCTTATTTGGGTTTTGATGACTTTGGGTTTTCAAACAGTCCATTTCCCAGCTCTGCTATGGTGGGGGTAAATGACATGGCAGTTGAGCTAGGTATTAAAATTATTAGGCTTGTTCATTCTAGTTTCCAGCTATGACTACATTATGGGTTCTCTTTTGATTTGGTGCTGAAAGAACTGGGAACAACATTTGCTCCTTTGTCCTGATCTTGAACATCTCTTGCACTGCTGCAAATAAAAAACAATTCTGGTATAAAACTGATGCACAATAAGAAATGTCTTCACTGCGCTTATCCTGTCTGTGAACATCCTGAATGAAAGCTGTGGCTTTTTCAGATTGTCCTTATGGTGGTTTCCCAGCCATGTAACTTTAATGACTTCAGCAGAGTTGCTGCTGATAGATGCCCTCACGAGGAATCAGAAACAGAACAGATCACTCTTCTGCAGGGCTCCTCTGCTGCAGACAGAAACAAAAGGTATTTCTTTCCAGACCTCAGCTACCTAAGTCAGTTGTGAAATATTTTTCCCCTTCCCTGACAGAACTGGATCTGCTGTTTATGAAAAGCAAGTGAAATATTTCTCCCCCTCCTTGTCAGAACTGGATCTGCTGTTTTTTGAAAAGCAAGGATTAATTATACAAGATTTAGCCACAAACATCTGTTTTTTCTTCTTTAAATAAACATGTCCCTTCATCTGGTACTGAGGGTTCTTGGGGAAGGGAAAAGCTGTGCACTGCGGAATATCACCATGGGTTAACACGAGTGGTCTGATCATCTTGAGAGGGATGACTCTGTACCTTACCCAAAACACGAGCAAGCAATATTCTTATAAACAGTAAAAAAAAAAAAAAAAAAGTATTTTTAGTAGGAGATCATGATGTCAGCTCAGCTGTCTGCTTTTATTTAGATTTTGGGAGCTTGCAAGAGAATTAAAACCACTTGTTTCTTTTCTTTCTCCCTTTCTCTTTTTTTCCCTCCCTTTCTTTCTTTTCGCTTTTTTTTTTTCTTTCCCTCTCTCTTTTTCTTTTTCTTTTTTTTTTTTTTTTAACTTGTCACTGCAATAAAGTTGGCTGTGGCTCTGGGGAGTCCTCTGTAAAGTACAACGCCCTGGGCTATGGGAGATGGAGCCCTCAATAACTGATATGAAAGGTCCTTAATTAAGCACTTAGCATTTCAAGGCAGTTATCACGGGTAGCCCACAGACCGAGCTGGCAGTCCGTCACCACCGATAGGCCACCTACATGACTAACATGAGTTGAGTCGAGTCTTTTGTACTTGAGGCGAGGAGCCCCGAGGCACAGGCTGATCTGGTGACCCTCCCAGATCCACTTTCCCTGCCGGAAGGAACTGGATATCGGATGTGACAACACTGCAGACGGGAACGTGGGTTTTTTATTTTCCCCCCCTGAAGAGCAGGGATTGAGGAGAAAGTTAGAATGACAGTGGCACTTTCTTGGCTCTGCGCGTTGGTATGAATATGACCAAACCAAATGAATGAATAATTATGAATGTATTATGAAAACAGAAGGGAAAATCCTGTTGCTGTTGTGCATTCAATTATTTCACCGATTGGGAAGTTAACTAAGAGGAAAGTGCTCGTCCCCCCAGCACCACTCTCCTTCCTATTCTCTTTATAATCTGCTGGACACGAGGACATAAGTGATTCAGGGGAAGTTTATCTTTGTATTAAGGAGAGGGGAAAGACTCCGGTGGCATTAAAATGGAAAGGGTTAATGGAATGAACTATAGATTAAATTGTAAAGCAATCAAAGAAAACCAAACACTTTATAGCAGACAACCATCTTCTGGTGTTTGGGTCTGTGTCAAGCCATGGATGTGGAAAATTAAAGCCATACTGAGAAGGGAAATGAACCATGTCTAATACATCCCCAGCAATAAAATGTTTTCACTAGGACTGTAAAACTGTGGCTTACATTAGGAAAAAGAAAATCAAACTATATGTCAATTCCACATCATGGGACATGAAGTGTCCACAAAAATTTATATTACTATTTAGAAGTGTTTCATTCTGGTGTTTTATTGTGATTGGATGCGCCCTTCTCAGTATCTTTTGACTGGTATGAAAATGATTTGAACTACTTTTTTAGCATTTATTTTACATCTATTACCTGTTCTATTACTTTTTATTATTTTATTGTGCTTGTGTAGAGGATTTTGCACAGTTTTCATTATAATGTAACATTAAGTCAATTTATTTGTGTATTACATGCTGTATAATTGCACCTTTTTTTGTGGAACAATTTGGATTTCATTATCCAACAAATCAGCAGTGTTACATTTTGAAAAGCCCTTGTTGGAAATCAAGTGCATTTTCCAAGTAAGACAACAGAGGTCAAGTTTGCACCAAAAAGGGAGCAGAAGATTCCATGCCTAAAACACTTGCACAGATGAGAAGGGTCATGGGGGAAAGAGAAATCCTCATTTCTTGGAGAAATTATCTGATTTCTATCATCCAGATCAATGGAGATCAATGTTTTCAAGAAGGGAAAATAGTGTGGAGCAAGGTGGTCTGACACAGAAGAAGTTTGAAGGGGACTAGATCAAGGCAAAACCAAATGGGTGCAGGGAACATGTCAAACAGAACAGCATTTTTGTTTAAAATTCTTCCATATCATTCTGTTCCTTAATTTACAAGTGCCATAAAGAGTCTAACTAAAGTAGGCAAAGCAGAGTGTACATCTGTTTCTGCAGATCTGCTCTGCTATCATTTATCAGGCTGAAACCTTTCATAAGAGGTGACAGAGCAGCGACTGCAGCTCTCTCAAAGGTGAACTGACAGCCCCTCTGAAAAAGAAATTCAAAATAACATTTTAAATAGCACACCAGCAATGAGAAGAGATGTGAAGATACAAACCTTCACTTTTATTTAACCAGCAGAAGTTGCTATGTGGATCCCTCAGTTCTTTGGTAGTTACAGCTTCAGTCACAAAAGTAAAAATTAGCGTGCAAGTAAATAAATAGGTTGTACCCTGAAATCCTGAAGTTATGAGGAAACCTTTACCACTCCAAGTCTCCTATGTCATTCAGTTGTCCTGACACAATGGATCCACCAGTTTTCTGAGGTCCATAATTTCAAAGAATCATGGAATCACTAATGTTGGAAAAGACCTCTGGAATATCCAGTCCAGCTGTCAGCCCAGCACCATCACCATGTTCACCACTAAGTCATAAGTGAACACTTACTTGGGATGGTAATTCCACCACTTCCCTGGGCAAACTGTTCTAAATTTCATGCATGTTTTTATTTGCTGCTTATCAGAACCTTTTTATTAAAAATATTATATTTACAGATGAAGATGTGCATATTAGATTTATGTGTTTTTATAGTGGTGAGCACAACCCATCTACAGCATCACTTGAACTTCCATGATCAGTGTGCCCTCCAGGACTACCAGTCATGAAGGAAACAATGAAAATAATCTGCTTTTAGTGTTTTAAATGTTGTCAGTTTTTATGTGGCATTAAATTCCCCTGAACTGAAATGTATACAGAAAAAAAGAAATGGAATGTTATTCTGCAAATGCAATTTTGTTTTCTCATATTGAAACTATTTTGCTGTTGATAGATTTATTCCTCAAAAATATTGTCCTGACAGACCTTATGCTCTGTACAGAAATTCCTTAAGGAAGATGTGAGTAAAAGCAAAACAGATTTAGATGCTTTTTCAAATGTAACACTTTTTCAACAAATTGTCAAGTTCACTCTTGAGCTATGGTTTAAAGTCTTCACCTGCTTCATGGTAGCAGATGAATCAGAGAGAAAAAAAAAAGGGGGAATATTTCAATTACTAGTAACACCTTTTAACTCAGTCATTTAATTCTCTTCCATCACAACTGGCTCAGAAACTCTACTACAGAAAGCCTTATTTATTCCTGCCTTCCACCCCAACCACAAATCCAATCACAATGTATTTCAACACCTCTTAAAGATAAAGAATAGCAGCAGAACATTGTGGAAGACTGCCCAGGCATGAATATTTTTTTAATATATATCTAATGTCTATCATTCAGGTTCTGATCTTTTTGTGAGTGTACAGGTGCTGTATGTTTGAATATTCTGCCACTCAATGCTCCAATATTAAAAGCATCATGTATTTAATACCCAGAATTACTGAGATGATTTGAATAGTTTACAGATGTAGTTTTTCACATTTCATGATACTGATTCTAGGGATGTGATCATCCCCCTACACTTGGCATTGGCGAGGCTGCATGTCAAATATCATATTTGGTTTTGGGCTCCTTGCTGCAAGTAAGACACCGAGATGCTGGAGCATGTCCAGAGAAGGTCAGTAGAGATAATTTCCAATCTAAGTGAATCTGTGACAGGGGAGTTTCTCCCCTTCTACAGTAATTTTCTTTATTTTTGGTGAGTATTAACCTCTTTTATGAGCTGAGAAGGTCCCAACATCATCCACACAGTAGTAACCATACCCAACTCCAATACAATGCTAATGCTTGTATGTGTGTCTAAAAAATATATTCAACTCCTGTTCCCAGACAAAGGTCAGTAAAAACCTTTACTTCTCTCTGGTAGATGGTCACACATTGTAATCAGTGGAATAATGAACTCCATCACTTCAAAACATATTGTCATAAATGGAGTTAACAGCTGAGTGGGTGACAATGCACTGTGAAGAGTTTTGTCTCAGTTACTCAGTTTCTCACAAACTTTGAAATCCTGCAATGAAATCCAAGAGTCAATAACCCTGAGGATTTTGGCTTTTCCTTGACTCAATTTCCACATGTAAAAGGGTAATGGAGCTTTTTTGTGGCTGCTCTTGAATTGTCATTATATTTTACTGTTCAACTATGATCCTAAGGAAGGAGAAAGTTTGGGGTGTTTTTTGAGGGCAAATGTCTTTTCTGTGGCAAGTTATTTCAGTGGCGAAAAATTGCTTCAAAATATATTTTTGTTATTATTTTAAGCACTTTAAAATACTTACAAAGGCATCCTAAGTCCCATGGAAATCTTAATTGATTCCAATCAACAGGAATAACCCAGAACCTCAGAAGAGAAGAACAATCCACTAAAAAGGTTCTAGAAGAGTGGAACAAAAGCCCACATGTTCAGCACAGAGTGAATAGTCTGGCATCTAAGAATCCAGAAATTATTGTCTAGATAATTTCTAGAGAATCTCTTGTCTGGAAATAAAATAAAATATGAAAAATTTCCAGTGTGACCAATAGAAAAAATTGTCTTAGCACTGCAATGATAAGAATAAACTTTAATCTGAACTTCTAAACGGGAGACACAAATCAGGCACACAATAATAAAATGAGAAGAGGGAATAACTTGCTTAACTTCTGTCCCCAGTTCTGGACAAAAATGTGGAAATATCCTTAAATGACAGAACCTGGCATTTCTCAATTGTTGTCAAAGTAACAAGTCTGTCATATAACAACTCCCAGAAAGTGCAGTCTCCTTTATTTTTTAATAATCTTGGTTCATGAAACATTCCTTTTGCTTTCTCCACACCTTGAGTAAGTATTTATGACCATAAATGCTCAGACTCTTTAATGGGAATTTGTACTAGATGCAGTGGAATTACCCCAGAGATCTCCCATTATCTTTACCAGTATTTTTCTTCCATGTTCATCCATTTCTGCTCTATATTTATCTCCGAAAAGCATCTTGAGCTCCAAAGAAGTGTTTGATAATAAGAATTCATAAGCAATGACTTATGCATAAGCAACGACCTATTTACATGCAATTGATTCTGTGGGGAGAAGGAGGCTGAACGTAAGATGACAAACTGCACGACACATCGAAGACCCTTTTAATTTACATACCTAATCTGGGCATGGATTCTGCTCACTCAAATTCAGTTCCTTCCCTCTTTACTGTCTCTTGCCCTGTTCTAGGAAACAACTGCTCTCAAAAAGTCCTCAACTGGGCACACCCCATATCAAGTAAATCATAAAACCTTCATTCCTATGAAGGCAGGGCATTCCTTTCCTTACACAGGGCATCTGCAGTGGAGTAGGATTTTTTGGTAGTTGTATTTAAAAGAAGAAAAAGTAATGATAGAAATGTTTCTGAGTGAAGAAAAGGATTTAAGGTTAGGTGAGATGCATTGCACAGTCTTTGGCTAAAAGTTCAGGTGTGCCTGTAGCAGCAGCTAAATCAACAAACCCCATGTTTCCTCTGCCCCATATTCCCCAGTTTCTCATTAGTTGGTTACAAATGTTGCTGAAGGTGAAGAAGAGAATAGCTCAAAACTCCTATGACAAAGGAAATAAGTGTAACAAAAGCTCAAATAAAGAAGAAGTGGATTTTCTCAATGCAGGGTTTTATAATTATGATTATTTTATTTTATTGTTTGCTGGGGAGAGTCAGAGTTTCGAACAGCACTGGCACGTAGCTATTTCCTCTCTTGTGAGAAAGATGGGAGATGACATGTCAGAGCAATTCTTTGTCAGAAATATACATCTGCATGAAGAGAGTAGAGTTAAAAATTTAATCTGCAAAGCTATTTAGAGAGTGGATAGGCCTTGACAGGCCTCCCAAATGTATTAAAAGAACAAGAACAGCAGAGTTATGGAAAAAAAAAGCTGTTGCAAGCAAACAGAATGAAACTAAGCTTTCTTGACAGAATCAGTTTGCCAAATGACTTTAAAATTGCACTATGTCTTGTAGTTTTTTCTTAAATAGATTTTAATTTAGATGTGTAAAGCAGAAGAAACTTGCTTAACTTCAGAGACCCACACAGCTTTTCCTTCAAAAAAGGGAAAGAAAGGGACCCTGACAGTGCTGTTTAGTCAGGTCAGGAGGCTGATGAAGGAGGGATGGATGGTGGTGGGGATGAGCAGCAGCTCCAGACTCCAGAGAGCTGACTTCAGCTCTTGCCTAAACACAGACTCTGTGTGTGACTTTATGGAAGTCGTTTGATCTTACTGGACCCAAATAGAAAAATATTGTGAGATTTGGGTTCCTGTGTCACTGCAGTGCACATGGAAATGCTGCCCTTTTTGCCACGTGCATCCCTGCCTGTGAAAATAGCACATGCTACATTCTTTATTGGCTTTTTATGCATATGGAACAAGCTTTGAGACAGGGCAGCTAAATGTAGGTGGCAGTCATATTGCCTAAATATTTTTTTTTTTTTTAAATTAGACATCTTTCCAACTCAGTCTTGAATTTCTCTACAGTTGAGGGTCAGCATATCCAGAGACCAGTTGGTTCTATTTATTTTAGATATGCCTGTTAGAACTGGATGAATCCCACTCTGAAAAGCCCTTTGTTTCTCCTTTGCCTGTAGGAGAAAAACTGATGACTGATGTAGACTTCTACATGGCTAAAAATGGGAATCTTTTACATAGTTAAAGACAACAATTTCTTTAACAGTAGAGTACTCAGCACCAGAAGGTCTCTAGGACTTATATTCAAGTAAACAATAGAGAGCAGTCAAGTCTCAGATATTTGACAACCAGTCCTGTTCCCTTGAAGCCAAACCTGTACCGCCCATTTTTACAGCCCAGAACTGCAGAAATGTTTGCACAATTCTGGACATCTCAGGCTTGATATGATCACATGGAGCTGCTGGCTGGACTGGAGCCTTCAGGGCTGTCCTGCAGAGAAAGGATTTCCTTCATGGCATGGACTAAGGGGAGAGCAGTTCCAACAGATGTTGATTCCTTGGCTTCCCTTCCTGTGTCTTATACCTGCCTGACAACATTACTGGAAGCATAAGATTTCGAGTACCAAGGAAAAGAGCATTTCACAGTTGTAATAAGAGCAACTCTTGGCCACATGTAACTACTGACCATGAAAAATGAAGTCCATATGCTGCTGAATGACCTCAGAAGACCTTTCAGAAAACATTTTGCTGCTATGAGATTATATTGCTTTCGAAGTAATTTGTATATTGCAAAAGAAACAGACAGAAAAATTCCAAAGAATCACAGAATGGTTTGAGTTTGGAAGGGACCCTCAAGAACATCTCATTCCAACCCCCTGCCATGGGCAGGGACACTTCCACTAGACTGGGTTGCTCCAATTCACATCCAGCCTGGCCTTGGACAGTTCCAGGGATGGGGCAGCCACAGCTTCTCTGGGGAAAGTGAAAAAGTCAAATTCTAACACTCTGCTCAAGCAATTCTCTTTCTCAGGAGACAATGAGAACATTTAGCACATGGTGGGTTCTGTTCTCCAGTTATTGCCACACTTTGGAGACTTTACTCATATTGAAATCTGCTATTGATAAAAGGATGGGAGAAATAAGAGAAATTTATATATCCACTTTCCTTTCCATGATCATTCTCATCTCATCTATTTAAAATAAATATTATCACCATATCAAATAGTGCAGTTTAATAATCCAGATTGTTTTAGTAAATTTAATAATATTAGTGGAATGCAATAAGCAACTAATGATTTAATAGAAAAGAATAGGCAAAATGATATGATTGGAAATCAAGTAAAAACATTTTCATAATTTAACAATGAAATTTTAGGGTTAAAACATTTGGAATTAAAAAGGGGTATTTAATACCCCTTAATAATATTTTTACTTTAAAGACTTTGATTTCTGATTCAGATACAGCTTTAGACTATATTCTGCTTAGAACACTCTTTTTCCAGATGCCCAAAGTACCTGGAGAATATATTTAGCTTCCTGCACTACTGTGATACCCATAACACAGTCAAAATTACAAGAACACATTGTACAAAAATAATATCAATATTCCCTGAAGAGAAAGGTAAGGGAAAATAAATGGATTGCATAAGCATGGGGAGAACAGAAAAAGTGGAGTAATTGGAAAGAAAACCCAGACCAGAACCTTAAGTATAAATAACAGGAATGTAGAGTATTATTTGTGGTTGTAGCAATGATACAGAGATTTAAAGGAAAAGCTGGAAGGATTTTGCATGTGATACTTCTTAGCAAGCACTGAAACCCTTGGATTTGGTGTCTGAGTATAATAATCAGAAGACTTGGAGGCTTTATTATTTATTTTCAGCATGGCACTGGGTAAATTTTTAATTTCTTGGAGGCAAGGTTTTCTTAGGTAACTTGAGAAATACTCTCTCAGTCTGTAGTTTAACAGCAGAGCTAAGAAGTCACTGTTAAATGATTCTTTTTTTTGCCTCTAGAGGGTGGTTAATCTCATTTTGAAGAAAAAACATCCCAACTATATCAGATAATTCACAGCTGGAAGCACCTATTTGTTTCCTTTGAGCATAATGGAGATCTGGGTGATGATACCTGGCTTAGACAAATGATACAGTTGAACTGAATTGTTTCCTTTATTCCACACTGAATCCTGTCTCAGATGAGTGCATCTAAGGCCAGTGACTCCTAGCTGTTGTGACCTTATGCCTCTTTCCTTTGAAAATTAAATAGTGTTATCTAACCAAGGGAGTCTCTTAAGGATGCTCATGTCAAGGTGTGTGCACATATTCCTAAGTGCCTAAATAAATAAACAAACCAGGTTTTAAGAAAAACTTGTCTTGGAACAGATAAACTATTTAACTTTCATGGATTTATCACTGAAGCTACTGAGTATGAAAAAAGTGAAAAAAAAGGATATAACCAAAATATCAATGCATGGAGCTTTCATACAAACAAGAACTTTGAGTAAAAGAAGCTTGCCTTTGATTTTAAATGTTTCCTAGGCATCCATATGTCAGTTATGTTATTACTTTTTATGTAGCTAGAATGCTGGCTATGGCGCTGCAACAGCAGAACTAGAAGGAATTTATAGTTCTTCTCATACTGAATTTCTCCACAGTCTACAGGATCTAGCTGCTGTGCACTCATACAATCTTTATTTCCCCAAATTTTTCATTCTTTTGTTTCAGCACAAAACCCAGAAGTGGAAATACAGCAGGATATGGGAACCAGACAGAATATTTGGAGCAAAATGTAATAACTCATGGTGCAATTTACACCATACATTTTAGTATAAATTTTGCAGACATGTGGAGTAGTGACATATGTTAGAAAGTCTTCAGGTAATAAATTATCATTCAAAAAGTAGCATCAAATCTTGATGAGAGTTTGATTAAGTTAATCTTAGAAAGTAAATCACTAAACCAATACAAAAATGGTGATGACTAATTTTAAACAGCACCATCTACAAATAAGCACTCTGCCTCCCATTCCATCCACCCAATCCATTACCCAAGCTTATGTCTCTCTAGGAGACCTAAAGTTATTATAAATCATGTTTGGATGCAATGTTTCATGGTTACAGAAACTCATACACTGAATGCCTTTGTAGGACTTTAGGATGCAAAATATCCTCGGGCCCTAGATCCTATTGAGGAGTAATAACATATCCCTTGCATTTAGAAGCCTATGAAAGGCATAATTTTTATTCCCAGTCTCAGCCTTTAGGTGTCAGATTAATAGGGTGTAGAAGATTTAAAAGTGGCATCCTGAGGCCCTGAAAGCAGGATTCATCTAACCTAATTTTAGCCATCTAAAATTTAGTGGCTTGGTTTAATAGCCCACATATGCTGTGGTTCCAAGTGCCATCTGAGTGTAGGGAGTTGCAGCTGGAGTCCAGGTGGAATACTTTGGGCTATCCCAGATGGCACTAAATGGTCATGTTCAGCCAGCTGACTATTCAATGTCTGCTTCACATTAATGACCTAGGATTTGGTTTGGTACAAGATTAACACACTGAAATGTGGGTGTTCACACTTTAGGCCCTTGATCAGAATGGGAATTTGGTCAACGTAGTTCAGTTGCCTAAAAAAGTCCATCTAATCACATTTGAGATCATAGAACCGTTGAATTGTTTAGGTTGGAAAGATCTCTAAGATCATCGTATCTAACTGTTAATGGTCAAGAGCATAACCTAAAAATTGGGCTTACTTCACTGCTTAGAGAACAAAGGAATTTCTTAGAGAGCAGAGGATGACTGAGGTTATCTCCTATTATACTGTTTTTCCAGGTCATGGACCTCCTGTAAGTCCTGGATTACACCCACCAGGGCTGTGCAGATGTCTCAGATAGCCCAGGGCAATGTTTAGGTGGTTATGCAGGAGAAACAATCTCCAAGAAGTCTTTGGGAGCTTTTCTGCTGGTTAAATGTAGGTGGCTGTTGACTGAAAAGGGAAATTACATAGGAAGTAATTCCTGTGACTTGTGCCACTTGATGTAATGCAGGAAGAGCTCTGAATTCACAGCTCCTGTTGGGATTAATGCAGGTGAAAGCCACAAAAACGATTAGAGGGATGGAACATCTCTTTAATAATGAAAGTCTGAAAGAATTGAGTATTAGAAAAAATTCTTCCCTGTGAGGGTGGTGAGGTCTGGCACAGGGCCAGAGAAGCTGTGGCTGCCCCTGGTTCCCTGGAAGTGTCCAAGGAAAGGTGGTATGGGGCTCGGAGCAGTCTGGGATGGTGGAAGCTGTCCCTGATCATGGCAGAGGAGGTGGAATAAGATGATCTTTAAGGTCTTTTCCAACCCAAACCATTTCATGATTCTGTGATTCTATGATTTATGGAACTTGTACTTTTATAGGGCTAGACATCAGTTTATTTATATGTGTCAATTTCTCAGCCTCTGTTCATACCTTGTTGAGTGCTTTTAACCAGGATTATTAGAAAAGAGTTAACTTTATCTAATTTTTTTTGAGAAGTCCAAGTATACATTTTCACCCCATTTTTCTAACTATTATCAAAGCAGGAAATTACTAATGACCTCTTTTGGAGGTGATTCCTCAGCTTTTTTAGCAAGGTCATCCTAACTTTGGACCAATGTCAACAATCACAGAAAGAAAAGGACAAGATCATCAGAATAAGAAGTGTATTCAGCACATTAATCTTTGTGTGTGTGTTTATGCCCATGGGTTATTCACAAACAGATTTAAGTTTTGAGCAAAATTTTGCTCTTTGTACAATGGGCCAGCAGAGTCACAAGACCCTTGCTAAGAGGAACTGATGTTTGTAAAATATTTCTGTTTTTCTTCCAAGTATTTTGCTTTACAGTGTCAGAATTAAACACCTCCAGGTTCAAACCCAACATTTTAGCATTGTCTCAGCACAGAGGTTATTCTGTGTTGAGAGAATGAATTTATGTTTTCTAATGAACTCTGCAGAAGGTATTTGAATATCTTAGTGACTTGGGCCAAGTTTTCTAGACCAAGAGGTAAACATGAAGTTTTTTCACTCAGGAACTCCTAAATTCAGATTTCATAGGTAATACAAAGAAAGTATAACATAATTAACCATAGATGACTGTCCCAAAAAAAAAAAAAGATGTGACAATAAAATGACACACTTTGAGTCAGTGGAGAGAGAAAGAAAGAAAATATTTGACAGCTGGAAATCACAGATGTTTTTTCCTGTCCATTACATCAATTCTTCCAAGAACATGACATTGGACATCAAGACCAGCTCCTTTTAGGACATAGTTCATCTTATCATTAATACTTGGCCAAACTTCCACCTAAAAAGAACAGTGATTTTATTGTCATTTAATATAATTTTTTATCTCTTTGCAAGTGTTTCCCCAGAATGTCTCTGGTATGGTAACAAGAACCTGCCAGGAAGTTCAGATCTTGGTCAGCCTCCATATTTGGGGTTTAAATCTGATTCCCTCTTAGAAGAATCAATTCACTGCAGCACAAGGTCTGCTTTATTATACCCTGCACTTACCAATCCCTGATGTTCCTGACTCTGAACACAAGCTGAGGGATTGTATTAAAAACTTTCATGCCCCTAAAGTTAGATTCAGAATCTCCACTGATTCAGTTATGCAAAAATTGCTAATTACTTTAAGCCTAAAGCCAAGACCAGGGTTTTCTAAATCTTTCATAATGCACTTAACTATAACATAACCACTCATATCCAGTCATGTGTTGATGTAAATTTATCCACTACCTTTTCTGCTTCCTTTTATCTTGGTTGGAGACAGGCTCTATCCCAAGCCTGTCCAAAATATAAAAGCCAAGTCTATGCAACATTTTTATGTTTTTAAACATTTAATACAAGGTAAGTTATGCCAATTTTTAAAATATTCATTAGTGTATGTCTTTAATTGAAAGAATATTTTGGTAAGGATTTATTTAGTTTGAGGCTGGGGCTTTTTTTCTCTCTCTTTTTTTTTTTTTTTTTTTTTTTTTTTTTTTTTTTTGCCATGTTAGCTTTGAGAAAACAGGTCACCTCTGCAGATATATTGCAGCAAATCTGATTTATGGTCAAACCCTACAGAAAAGGAATCTCTATGAAATATTCACTTTGATTCAACTGCAGTGGGAAAATGTAAAAATAGAGAAAGCTCATGACATGATGTATGAAAATAATTCATCCTGCTGTATATAAAAAATGAGGGGATCCGGCAGCATCAATGATTCATCCTCTGCTAATACAAATTCAAAGTAGAGGAAATGCTGAATTTTGTAAAACAACAGGCTGACAAGAGTTAAGCTGCCAACTATTGTTTTGGATCATAATTTCCTGAGAAACTGGGAAGATGATTATTATTTTTTTCACCTGCTGCAGCTTCCTAGCACTCTATTAGCCTGCACAAAGGGCTTTCTATCTCCTTCACACCATCCACAGACTTATAAAGATTGTGAACAGCTGGTGAATGTTTTGTTACTGTTTTCAGTGCAGGTCACTCTTTTTTTAAAGCATACCCGTTCCTATTATGCTGGTGAAATATTCTTGATCAACACACTGGGTCAGCTCCTGAGCTGGTGTAAATCAGCAGAGCTCCACTGAAGCTGAGAAAATTATGTGGATTTACACCAGCTGGGAATCTGGCCCACAGATCCTAAGACAAGCAAATAATTCACAGTGAATTATTTATAGCGTGAGTTTCACATGATTTTCTGCTTATGAAAACCTTTGATTTATTTTGCATTCTATGCAAAGTTGCTTCAGAATGTTTTCTTTGGCAAAGAATCCTCTGGACTGCAGAAGTCTCAGCTTACAGGGGATGGGTGTGTTATTCAGAGTTGGTTGTTGTGAGTTTGGGTGAAGACCCATGAGTTTTTCATTGTACTTGCTCTTAGTGATATAAACATTTAAAAAATAGTGTTAGCATTATTTCATGGTTTATTTTTCTTTCTTGAATTGAAGATCTAGAACCATAAAGAAGGTTCTTTCCTGCAGTCCATTGGTAATGAAGATCCTTGACAGCAGTGGAAGAAGATATAACTCCAGGTAGGTGGAAGAACATTTCAGTGGTGTCAGTACAAGATACATTTACAATCACTCACTTGCAGAAACCCTTTTCACCTAATCAAGTAAATCACTCTAGCTTCTCTATATAATATTTTCCCTATTTGCAGAATTTTGGAGTAATTAATATATCTTTCAGTTTCCAAAATCTTGATATTTATTGTGATAAAACCAAGAGAATTTTCATAGACTTCATGGATAACTTCTATTACATATTTATTGACACATCTTGGAATGGGAGGGAGTCACCTAATAATTTCTACAAGGAATTCCTCTCAGCTTCTCTGAAACATTTATCACCTTTCACTACTTGGGCCTGAAATAACATTTATTTATTTATCTATTTACTAACAAATTAATTTGCCTTTGCAGTACCTAATGTAATTCCCCTTTTCTCTGAGCACCAAAGACACTGCCAATTTAAATTTAAATATTAAATTTTAGCTTAAATTTTAATTTTTTAGATTTTAGCTTAAAGCATCTCAGTGTTGCTACAGTTAACCCACTGTTTTGAGGTGTTGCTCAAATGAGGCTAATCAAAATAATTTTTTTAGGATTATTTCAGCAAAAGGTTTTTAGGGTCATTCACAACTCTGTTTCCAAGAAAAGATTCAGAAGTCAATTTTTCTTACAACCAGCAGGACAAATAAATGTTTTTAGGAGAAACATTAACAACCCTCTGTTGGCATCACCCCCATTAAACACACATAACTCAATATATTTATTATTTCTCACTGCACAACATTCGTCCTCTGCTGTCCCTTTTTCCTTCGGAGCAGCACTGCTGCACATCACCGGGGTGAGAAGTGATACAATTTTTAATTTCAATACAATGTGGTGCCTGGGAGCAGCTTTCATTGCGGGAAGTTCAGAAGGCAATAATTGTTGTGTGCATGGCACGCCAGCCTGATCAATGGGCTCTGAAGCCTGTGTGGCCAGCTCTGCCCAGCCCCACCATTTGCAACCTAATTAGCAGCTGCTCAGAGATGGGAAACAGGTGCAGATCCGGGCCCAGGCCAGGGAAGTCTGCTTATAATTAACAAGGAAAAAAGGGTCAGATATTGGGAAGAATATCAAATCTTGGTCCACTGGGGCTATCATGCTGGCCTCAAAGGCATAGTCACCTGAGATCTTAGGCATGCTAATGTAAATTATGCAAGCTTTCAAACAACATGGCTGCATAATCAGTTGGCAGGGAAGAAATGACTGGCTGGTTTTGTGTGGTTTAGTCTCAGCGCTTAAAAAAGAAATAGAAAGGATTTCAGTGTTCTCACTGTGTTGCTTTTTTGTTTTGCAAATAACAGTGGTTTGCTGTTGAATAAACAGAGGAGAAAATGCCTGACTTGTCTGCTGTTAGTAGTAATGTGCAGGCATATATTTTAGCTCTGACATTTTATTTAATCATGAAACTGAGTGAGCACTTATATATGCAGAAAAATTGGTTCTGAATTAACAAGGATAACCCTGGTTAACACTTGTATGGGCCTCTCTTAGCTGGAACTTGAAGACTTCTTGATATCAGCACTGCTTTCTGTATGTGTTTGTATAACTTGTGAAGAACCAAATTGCTTCTCTTGGATGCTAAAAAGGAGGTGTTTGATGGCTGATTGATTCTGGCCATGGTGATGGCACTCAGGGCATCAACTGGGGTTCCAGATCCCATTGGGCCAAGCACGATATTTACATGAGAGAAAAAGGAAGGCATTTTACATCAGAAGAAAAAGATAGGAAACTACCCAAGGTAGTTAAAATGTATTGATGACTTGACAGAACTTTCTGGATGCCAACAGGTACTTCAAAGGAAGGACTGTGTCCCCATGAGGTGAGGCATAATCCTTCCATTTGCCCTTTGAAGTTTATCTGATTAACTTCAGTTCTGTAGCAGAAAAGAGGCAAATCACACACATTTATACTAATGAGCCCATTACGGAACAGATCTAATTGAGATGTTATTATGTCATTATATACACACACACCCATACACATATTCATAACCATTTTTTGAAACATGGGATACAGGGAAACCAAACTAAAAGCAAAATGAGAAGGAAGGCAAGGGACTTCTTAGTCTCTTGTATTGTAAAATATCTGCACACATCATACTCAAATGCCTACTTTTAATAAAAGAGCAGCCAGAAAGTAATACCTGTACCTGTTTTTCACCAGTGCTTAAAGAGTAGATACTATCCTGCCTCCTAGCAACTTACATTATCCAAAAATACATTTTAGACTTACTCAAAAATATAAGAAATGTGTGAAAATCTCAGATCAGGAAGTTTGATAGTTTTTTGACAAAATTGTTTTTTTGCAGAATAGAGAGGAATTAGACCGTGCTGAAAGTAGAAGTATTTTGTGACTAGAATGGCAGTGAAATCATTTTAGCTGTCTAGATATTTTGGGTTTCAGCTCTTCGGTTGTTCAAATTTCCAGTTTCCAAACATTTGACAGTTGCTGATTTTTTTTTCTGCTTTAACAGGGGAAATATGGTAGGATCATAGAACAATAGAATGGCTTATGTTGGAAGGAACATTAAAAATTATCTAATTACACCTCCTTACCCCAGGCAGGGACATCTTCCACTATCCCAAGCCTCATCCAGCCTGGCCTTGAACATTTTCAGGGATCCAGGGGCAGCCACAACTTTTTCGGGTAACCTGTGCCAGGACCTCGCCACCCTCACGGGGAAGGATTTCTAAGAATCTTCATTATTTGGTATTTTTGCATTGTAGTAGAATGTAATAGCAGAAGTAATGAAAACAGCATAAGTTTTTAGAAGACCAAGGATACTCCTGTGCTTACAAGGCTCACTAGACCAGAATGTTTCTCAAAGCAAATGAATTTCCAGGATCTGTCTGTCGTTGTGGGAAAAATGACCATCTGGGCATGAGTCACTGACCTGCCTGAGCAATAGACAGCCAGTGAGAGGAGCCACAAAAAGAGCTGGAAATTTAAGAGCCTCTGAGGTTAAGCAACAAATCCACATCCACAAAATAAAGAATGGAAATCTGCCAATGTCATGTAAAGAGACACTGGGTTCTGGAGGGACTGGAAGTTTACTATTCTGAATTTTTGTGTATGTGATTAGTTATAAGAGTGACAGCTGTAAAAGGTGGCTTGTCCCAGAGATCTGGAGCATGTGTGCTAGCAGACCTGCTTCACCAAAGGGGTGTCACTGTATTCACAGTATCCTTCTGGTTTCTGTGCTTTCATGGACTTGATGTGTTTTCTCAGAATTTTTTCATTCTGGTGAATCTGGCAGAAAATCATTTTACTCTGAAGTTGTTGACTGACTCTACTTGGTCTAGACATTAGCTTTGATCAACAGATGGGGAATTGAGCCAATGTCGGCTTAAAACACCTGCCCAAGATCATGTGAGAAACAAAAGCTGAGCAGAAAAAGTGTGCCAGGCCTGCATATAGTTTATTTTTTCCTTCCACTAACAACAAAATCCATGCAGCTTAAAAGCAGAAACCAGTGAAAAACATATGTCTGTTTTTTGACTCAGTCACATTGTGATCATACAAGAGGCTCTATTTAAGTTTCTCTTTTAAGAAGTTAGAACCCAAAGAATTTAGGAAAAAATAAAAAAAAAAAAATTTATTTGCATTTTATTTGTTTAATTTTTTTTTTTTTATTTGAAGAAGAAATTTAGGAATAAATTTGCAGAACTGCCTCATTTTTACATGCTGGTGTTATGATTATGTATATAGGTCCAGAAAGCAGCTTGGAACAGCCAACCACATTTTTAGTTATCATTTACCCAGCATTGTGTGTGATACTACAAAATGTTATCATGGAATCACAATATCATTACAGTTGGAAAACACCTCTAAATCCAACAGTTGAAGTTTAGCGATGCTGCATAAGAAGCCCAAATGCATCCATATTTATTTTTTTCTTGAAATGCAATTCTTCTCCTTTATTCCTCCCTTTTTCTCTCCCTCATAGCTGCAGAGGTGGGAGCTATGTTGTGCCTCTCAGTGGTCCAGACTACAGTATAATGTACAATGCCTGACAAAGCCCCACAAAGCAGAATACAAATCACTCCATGTCATACTGGAAAAGGAAAGCAATGTGAAATTTCTTCAGTATCAATAACTTTTGCTTTTTCTGAGGAGACGATTTCAAGGAAAGAGAGAGAACTTTATAGCTGGAGATAATTTGGGGATGGGATGTATAACTGTCATTTGAATTTGACAGCCTGAATTCCCAGGATGATTTTTTTTGATTATTCTTGTTCAAAAATTTCAGTGCTGATTCTAGAACGACACCCTTTATGCCTAACATACAAAGTAAAGGAAATATTTATATATATTCTGCATATGTGAAGCTACATATACACACACACATTTTCAAATCTCAAGTGACTTGAAGTGATTAATTAATCATTGCAGTACCCCTGGGACAGGAATATTATCTCCAATTTAGGAGCAGTGAAATGGATGAAAACAGTTTGAGTGATTTATTCAGAGTAGGAAGCCAGCAGAGTAAAGAAACTGATTCTGACTCATTTCTAACTCTTTGCATGATCTACATATTTCTGTAGGATACTCAGCTCAGTATTGGAACCCTGAATCAAAACACCCTTGAACTTCATGATTATTCACATTGAATTGACTTCCAACTCTTTAGAAGGGTTTATATTAAAAAAAAAAATTGGCTGTTTTTGGCACCAACTCAGCTAGAGAATAAAAAATGGCCGCATTTACCTTTGGGTTCTAATTCTAACCATGCATTTCAGAGTACCAGCAGGTATGTACACACAAATAATTACTTCTTGGTCTAATGAAAGCTTTCAGCGCCCTTTACTAACATTATTTATTTATTATCCTTAGACCATCATAGCTAAACTAATCATAGTCTTGTAATATGTGGCAGAAAATATAATTGGAGTCATTGGAGTTATGATCAAAGGAGATAAGGGAAACCTTGACATTTTTAATGGGATTAAACTGAAGGTACTAAAATAAACCTCTTTTGCTACAGAACATAGCTCATGCTTAGTAGGAACAGAGATTTTCAGTGTTTCTTCTCACCCATGGAAGAGATTTCCTGCCTGAAAGTGCATCCCTACAGTATTTTTAATATATTTTTCCCCCTGCTACTGTCATTAACCCTGTCTAGCCACCATCACGAGCACCAGACAAGGCAATCCAATGCTGAGACACTGAATTATTGCCAACCCATTTGTGCCATCTGCTGCACAAGTGTCTGTTGATGGAAGGGGTGGTGGGGCACCTGGTGACCACGATGTCAAAACAAGATTAGTAAGGGCAGGCAGGGAACAGCAAAAGAGCTTCACAAACAAAGCAGTGAGGCAGGCAAGAGACTGGGATGAGCAGAAACTCCAAGGCAAGCAAAACTCATGCTCTTCTTCTTGGTTACTCCGAGAATCCCAACCACACGCATTGGGGTGGCCTTCTCTGACATGGGAGCAAATTTTGCTGCTTATAGGACACAGAAGTGGTGCAGTAGCATTGCTGCCACTGGAAAGCACAGAGAAAAAGAGGGGAAAGGATAAAGAAATGAGGAAGGGAGCTGTGGGATCAGGTTTGATCACTATCTGCCTGAAGGGACGGGGAAGGAAGGGAAGATGGAGTGCTGCTGTGAGAAGGGGTCTGTGCTCCCGTGTTTCACAGGTTTGATGTAGAAATAGCTTAACAATGTATTTCCATCATCTGTAGTCAGCCTGTTTTCCTCTTGTGCTTATATAAAGTAATGAGGCATCACCCATATAAATGCAAAAATATATAAATACTTTTTTTGTCATAAACCACTAATAGAATAAAATGCTCATCCTAAAATCTGTCCATTCCTACCCTTAGTGAATATTCTCACCCTGTACTTCTGCCTGTGCAACAGACTGTTGGAAGCTTCTGAACTTAAGAATGCCTCCCATCACTAAAAAACCTTTTTTTTTTTCCTTTATTTACCAGGTTTTGTGGCTTTATAAGGAACTGCCGCCATCCTCAGTGTGCCTGTTAGTTACCTGCTCTTTTTCTTTTTTCCTCCATAAAGATCTCTCATACCATGCTCTTTCAGGATTCATGACAGACACCACTGAGTGGAACTGGTTTTTCGATTACTTTTAAACATATTTTTAAATAATTTGGTATAAACTCCATATGGGGTGCACTTTCTTTTTCTGTTTCTTTCTCTCTCTCTCTCTTAGTCTCTCTGTGAAGTGACACGGATTTGTAGCACAAACTTTGAATTCATGTGATTCGGTGAGGTTCATTGCTGGAGGCAATGTTATGCAATAGCTGAAAATCTTACAAATTTCAGATGGCAAACATTCTTTCGTGGCCTTTAAGGTCTTTTTGTGTGGATTGTTTTACATCTTTGAATTGCAAGATGTAAGTTTCACATTTTCTAATTGGCTTCCTAAAAAGTCTTATTTTTCTTCTTCTTGTTGCTTCCCAAGTAATATTCTGAACACAAACAAGGAATACAAATATATTACTTATTACAAGTGTTATTTTCTTTTTTATATTCAAGTCTGCTTCATGTGTTCAGTTTTAACAATAATTTGCATCTGGATGACTAAAATATTGTGAAAGAATTGAGTAGCATAAATCTGAACGCCCCAATTTAGAAAACAAAAAGTCCAATAGGAAGTGTCTTACAACGTATTCATTTATCCTCTAGGAAGAAGAGTTTCTAAGGATCACTGATCCAGATAACTGGAGAATTGAAGATCTGCAGTGTCCATGATCAGTATCAGGAGTCTTTGGACCATAACTTTATCTCAAAAGTCTCTGCATTTTTCTTTTTGGCCCTCTTACAGTCTTTTAATAATTTTAAAGAGTTCTACGAATATTTATTTTTCTTGGATCAGTTTCAGAGGTCTTTCATAGAACTGTGGAATCCTAGAACACCTGTATTGGAAGGGACCTACAAGGATCATTGAAATCCTCCTCCTGGCCCTGCACAGAACAGCCCTGAGAATCTCACTCTGTGCCTCAGAGCTTTGCACAAGAGCTTCTTAAACTCTCCAGGAACAGCTACATCTCTTTCCTCCAACTTAATTGAATCTTTCTCATCTTTTCAGTCTCTGACCATTCTTGCATTCTCTGTAGAATTAAGGTTCTCTTTTACTCCTAGAACCCCTTGCTATTTTAATTGACATACATTGTTCAGCTGAAGCCATGAAGTGCAGCAAAATGATTTGGTTTGCTTTAGAAATCTTTATACCTGCCAGCCTGATATTTAACTCTGAAAAAGAATGAGAGAGAAGAGTCACTGTTCCTGCAGTAGGCAGGTATTTTTGGAGAAGTGCTGACTGCTCAAACATCTTCTATTCTGTGCTAATTCATTTTTTTACTGTATAACTCTAGAATTTTATGCTTAGATTTACAGAATTAAATCAACTTGTGATGATAATTTTGACTTATAATTATTTTCCTGTGGCACATTTGCAGACCATTTAACTGGAGTCATTCACAAAAATTAATTGCCTTACTCTCAATTTTGTAATTAAACTTCTTAATAACAACATTTAGCCATACCTCTCATAGAATACTTAAGTTGGAAAAGACCTCTAAGATCACCAAATCCAACCATTAACCACTAAACCATATCCCAAAGTGCCTCACCCACATGCCTTTGGAACTTCTCCATGGAACACAATTAGACCACTTCCTTGGGCAGCTTGCTCCAATGCCTGGCCACAATTTCCGTGAAGAATTTTTTTTCCCCAAAATTCCATCTAAACTTCCCCTGGTGCAACTTGAGGCTCTTTCCATGCATCCTGCCCATCTTTCCACTGGTTACTTGGGAGAAGAGATCAAACACACCTGGATACAATCTTCTTTCAGAATACTTCTGGGATGCAAGACGTTACATTAGGTATCTATAACAAAATAATTTTTTTTTTTTTTTTTGCCTCAATTTCAGTGACAACATTAGGAAACTGGAGAAAAATCATATCAACTGAGTGTTTCCTCAAGGAAAATTCACTTTTTCTGGTTGAAATTTCTAGTGCTCACTTGTCAGAGGAATCTAGAATCTGCAAAAATAAGAACTCACACACCATTATTGCATGAATTTATTGTTAGAGATGGAACCATGCCACAATTAAAAAAGGACAAATGTTCAAGTCAGAATAAAAAAGCTGTTATGAATTGGTGGTGATTAAGTAAACAGATTGAAAAGGATTGGGTTTGAAATTTCCTGCTTGTTGAGAATTTTAACTAATTTTTTGCCTTTGTCATGTTACGTTTAGAGGTTTAAGATTATGGGTGTCAAATGCTCTTTGTTCCTGGTGCATTTGCAATGCCTTGAAAGAGATTATTTTATTTTTTTTTCATGTGAGGGGACAAAAAATTATTTGTTGAACTTTGAAGAGGAATCATATTTTGTAATACTACTCTCCTGTGCTATTTGACTATATTGTTTTGGCTTCAGACTTCCCAAGCTTCTTGCGTCTGTTTCCTAGAAAGAGGTATATTTTTTTATTTTCTGAAATCCTTCTGTTGAAAAGTCAATACAAAATAAAGAGAGGTTTTACTTGACCTCATCATGAAACTTTTTCTCATAGTCAGAACACGTAATTTCATGATGCCTCCAAATACACACAGAACCACAGAATAACTGGGTTGGAAGAGACATTCAAGGTCATTGAGTCAACCCAGCCCCAACACCTCAACCAAGCCATGGCATCAAGTGTCACATCCAGTCTTTTTTTAAACATATCCAGGGATGGTGATTCTACCACCTCCTTGGGCAAACCATTCCATTACTTTATCACCCTTTCTGTAAAAAAATTTTCTAATATCCAACCTATATTTCTCTTGGTGGAGCTTAAGACTGTCTTCTCATTCTGCCAGTTGCTGCCTGGTGAAAGAGACCAACCCCCACCAGACTACAGCCACCTTTCAGGGAGCTGTAGAGAGATATAAAGTCACTTCTGAGTCTCCTTTTCTCCGGGCTAAACAACCCCAGCTCCCTCAGGTGTTCCTCACAGGGTTTGTGTTCCAAGACCCTCTCCAGCCTCATTGCTTCCTCTGGACACGTTCAAGCGTCTCAATGTCCTTCCTAAACTGAGGGGCCAGAACTGGACACACCTACACCTGGGACTGAGGTGGAAGAAAATACCTGACTAGCAGCGATAGAACATTTTCAGATTGTGAAATAGCTTGTACTGAGAGAGTTCCACAGCAGAAAAATACTGAAAAAATACTGAAAAATCATTATTTTATGAAGTAAAAGAGGTGTGCATTTTTCTGGTGATGATGAGGAGTCATTATGCCTTTTCCTACATCTTTTGGATAAGACAATAATTTAAGGTTCTGGCCATATCTTCCATTGCACTTTCAATAGTTTATGTAGCTGTGTACATCTCCACCTGCCTCCCCGGCGGTAAACAAATGTGGTTTTCAGTCCTTCAGTGACGGAATTCCTTTAGCTACTCCAGCACCAGCACTCCATTAAAATATATGTGACTGTAATTTGCCCACACAATGACCTACTTTAGTTTCTCCTGGAAAAATACTCATTTTTGTTTCTCAAGCTGAGCCATGAAGTGTTTCAGCTGTATTTGTCAAACAGAGGTTGTTTTCCACCCAAGATAGAGCAGCAAATATAATTCAGAACTTACAAACACTGCATAGTAAGGTTGGCCTTCCACGTGTATGGAAGCTAACTAATTAACCACTCACTAGGAAAATAATATGAGCTCCAAATAATTTTCTGTAAAATTAGAAAACTTTATACCAGTGCTTGAAAGTGTCTGAGAGGTAATGCAAGTAGTGGTTCATCCCTAGGTCATACCTAGATTGCTTATGAGGGACAAAAGTAATTCATCTGAATGTAAAATTCATGAAATAATAAATCTCTTTGTATCTGTGACAAATCTTTGTTGATTTCAGAGCATCTGGGTAACTTTATCGTATAGGCAGACGCTCATGTAATCTGGAATATTGTCTTATTTTCATAATAGCAAAGTTTGCCTTAGGGTTTACTGTTAATTAATCATGTCCAAATATTAACTGACATCCGTTCTTGGGTGTGAGCAAAACTCCCCCCCAGGGCACCTCCTCTGTGAAAAATGTAACGTTTCCATTTAGAAAGTGAAAAGGATGAAATGCTCTAAGAATTAGGGCAGCTGTATACAAGAGGAAAACCAGCTCACATTAACTGGGGGAAAACCGGGAAAGACCAGTTGGCTCCTGGGAACCAGCTGAGGGAGAAGTCATCAGTTTTGGCAGAGTTTGCGTGAAAGAAGGAGAAAGCAAGAAAGAGTAAGGAGCTGCCATCTTCCCCTGGGATCATACTGGTGTAACTCAAATGGAGTCCAAAATAAGCAGGAGATGCAATCTTTGATCAGCATTACATTAATTTTACATTCTTGGTGATCTGTGTAGACTTTATGGCGTTGCTACAGACTTACAGCAGAGCAAATGAGGACAGACCTAAATCTAGAGAGAAAATTCTGTTTGTTAGCAGAATAATTTGGATGAGCATATCCCTACAGGATCTTACCACAAAAAACCTCCAAGGGTCCTTGAACCTCTTGGGAATGGTGTGAAAATTAACAATGATTGTTTGAACTATTTTTCCTTTACTCATGGAAAAACTGAAATATTTAAAAGTGTCAATCCTGTGGAATGAGATGACTATAATGTACATGTACAAACAACACACATCAAGACAGCCATGTAGAGGTGAGTTGAAGTCTGTGCACAAAGAGATTTTACTCCCAGTGTTTCTTAACCCCTCTGTACATGTATATTAAAAAAAAAATCGCCTAGACATGGTGATTCCTTCCCATCGCAGTCTAGTTTTCAGAATGATTCTGATTTTTTTCCATCAGTCCCTGGTCCTTAAACATAAAGGTAGACAATGAGTTAAAATTATGTGGTTTGTTGAAAGCTGTAGTAAAACCTGGAATCCATTCACTCACATGGTGTAAGATACTCTAGATAAACATATGTTACTCCATGCTTCCTGCTTGAAAACTTTGCTGTTCAAGCCCATTTTACTTTGAGGCACAGATGGGTTGCAACTTGCTTATATTTCCATATTTGGCCATTGAATGAGCCAAGAATAGTATGAGCATCACCATTTCTAGCTCTCACTTACAATTTTCCCTCTTTATATTTTCCAATGGTAATTACAGTAAGTTAGGGAAAGTCTTTTTTTCTTCAAAGGTATATTGATGGGTGTTTCAATTATATGTTTTTTCTTTTGTGACTACAATGTTCTTGGAAGTGCTCAAGGCCAAGTTGGATGAGGTCTCAAGACACTTGATCCAGTGGGTGGCATTCCTGCCTGTGACATGGGGTTGGAACTTGAAGATCTTTATGGTTCCCTCCAACACAAATCATTCTCTGATTCAACAATTGTTCAAATCACCCATTACAATCAGATCACATCTAGAATACTGTGTCATGTTCTGGCCAAAGGAGGCAGAACCTGGCTTTGCATGACAGGATGAGGACAGCCAAAGGATGTAAGCTGAAACAGAATTTCAGACAAGATTTAAGGAGAAATTTCCACTAGGGGAGCACTCAAACACTGGGAGGGGTTGCTCAAAGTGGTTGTACGTCTTCAGTCCTCAGAGGTTTTGAGCAACCACGTGGGTCAAGCCCTGAACTACAGCTCTCTGTGCTTTGAGTAGAAGGTTTAATCAGAGACTTCTGAGGCTCCTTCCAGACTGCATTAATCTGGTCCCAGACAGCTTTGCATTTATTAATAGAATCATAGAAACACAGAATGTTTTGGGTTAGAAGGGACCTTAAAGACCATCCCATTGTAATGCCCCTGCTATGGGCAGGGACACTTTCCACTTGACCAGGTTGGTCCAAGCCCCATCCAACTTTGTCTGGACACTTCCAGGGATGGGACAGCCACAGCTTCTCCCAGCAACCTGTGCCTCACCACTCTCACAGTAAAGAGTTTTTTTCCTGATACCCATTCTAAAGCTACTCTCTGTCACTTTGAAGCCATTTCCCTTTGCCTTGTCATTCTTCTTGCTCGTCTCTTTCCCTCTCTCTCTTTCTTGGGTTCCTTCCAAGTACTGGAAGACCACAATTAGATGACCATGGAACTTCCTCTTTTTCCAGACAGAAGAATCCCAATTTTCTCAGCTTTAATGTGTAGGAGAGGCTCTCCATCAGTCTAATCATCTTAGTGACCTCTTCTGGACTCACTTATTATATGACTCTGCAGCCACATTAAAGATATATTTTGAATCCTGCTGCACTGTTTGCACACACATTTTTTTTGTCTTTCTCAAAGAATCCCTTGCCTTGCACTTATGCAAAACTCCTTTGATCTCACATTAAAAATTGCTGATGTTTCTCGTGTTTTCTTGTATTATATTGATAAGTTCTCCCATGACCCATGGCTAAGAAGTCATTCCTAGATGACACTTTAGTCTCTCTTGAAATCTTTGCTGAGTTGCTTTCTTGCTCTTGCAAAATGCATTCAACATCACAGATACACGACAGATAAGTGAACGTTCTGGCAGATTCCAACCTCAGGAAAACAAACCATTTTAAGTCTAAATTTGTATCAAGCTATCCCTTCCTGTATGTACATATTTTGACACCTTCGTCAACACAATTTCACTGTGCTTTTGTGGAGTATCTATATATTTCTTGAAACCTCTTAAAGCAGATAAGCAAAATTCAGGCACTTCTCCCAGTTTATTGAGTTTTCACAGCTCCATTTATAGTTTAGTTACTTCAGAGGGTTCTGGAACAAAAGCTGGAGATAAGAACTGAGAGGTTTTGAAAAGTTGAAGAAGAAGCAAGTGTGGTTTTGTTTGCATATATGAATGTAAGTGAATATGAATGTATGTTTCTTTACACAGCCTCCTTCTCTTTTGCAGACCCTAGAATTTTTTATATTGTCAAGTTTTGTGCTGCAAGCCCAAGTTTGGCTTGAATTACAGCAACTCAGATTGGGAGGTTTTCAGTTTTCCTCCTTGGAGTTTGCACTAACAAGCCACAACTTTTAGAAAATATGGTAGAGAATCAGAGCATGGCATGTGGATGTGGCATTTGGGAACATGGCTTGGTGGTGGCCTTCACAGCGCTGGGGGAATCGTTGGACTTGATGCTCTTAAAAGTCTTTTCCAATCTAAACAATTCAATGACTTTCTGATTGTATTGTTGTAGTAGGAAAAAGGTGATGTCCCATAATTATTCAACCCATTTTACTGAAATATGTTGTCACTGATTTCTTTTCAACAGAAAACTGTGTAGTTTTTGCAGCTTTCGTGTGCCAATGAGATATTCAGTGCAACAATCACATCCACTGCTGCCCAGGACACCAGAAGAATATAAAGAAATAAAGAATTTCACATGGGAATCCAGGAGGCAACACAACTACATCTGTATTGGTAAACTGAAGAGCCAGCTGCAGTTTTTGGCCCATAGGCCAAATGGCAGAATACTACCATACTATCAAATTCTTTTAACCTTTGAAATATATTAGAAAACCTTCTAATTCCTTTTGGAAACGATCCATGGCCTGTGTTGATTGAGAAACTATAATTAAATACTGTATTGCATTGTGCTAGTTTACCTGGGTAAAAAAGTGTTTCAGGCATTATACTGCTAAAATTATTCAATAAAGTTGCAGTGCCTGTTTCAGGAGCTGATAGGTTCAAATTACCAAAACTGACAAAATTCAGATGCTGATACCCAAGAAAAACTGGAAAAAAGCTGTCTTAATAATAAGACTAATGAGGAATATGCTACTGGAGAATTACTCTTCCCAAATTGTATCTGTGGTTATAAAAGCTCATAAATTTTTGTTAGTCCCTTGTTCACTCACTGGGGTGTATATCAGAAAATCATGGCTGGAAGCAAATTGATATAAAATTAGACAGGCTTCCACTACCACTGTAACATATTTCTGAAGATAATGAGGACTTAGGAGCCAAGTCCCTTAAGTGTTTGCCATTTCTATGTGTTAACTCATTGCACATTTTGTAGATTTGAACAGAAAAAAAAATAAAAAAAAAAAAGAAGAATTTGAGGAATTTTAAAAAAAATAAGCTTTTTAGAAATAAGAGAAGAAAATTAGGAAAAACTGGACTACAAAACCTGGGAATTCTTCAGATTCCATAGAAGTGTATGCTATCTTGTAGCTGTCTTTGAAGAGCCTGAAAAAATATAAGGGTTTTTTTTTTTTTTCATTTGGTTTTGGAGTTTTTTACAACTTCAGCAATTCTGTTTGCAATATAAAATATTAAATTTTGTCACAGGGGTCAAAGTCAATCCCTTTACTAGTTAGCTTGTTTGGAAGGAAGAATAACATCTTGTTTGGAATCTACAGAGTTTTTCCTGAGTCACTTTGGGTCCATGTCTTGCATTTCTCGTGTGTGGGCAGAGTCTTGTACCTGTGTTACATAACGTGGACCTCTGCAGACCTCTGCACAGACAATTTCAGAAGCCTAGAGAAATTTCAGTCCTGGATGGTACAAAATAAATGAAACATTACACAGCTTCTGAGAAAGGGGAATTTTTAATTGTTCTTTGTTTCATGTCATCCTTTTTTGATAAATGGTTGCAGACTATCAGCAACTTCTGCTGTAGGAGTCGCAGCAAAGGCTGGTTATAATCTTGTTTATTAAGTGCCACAAGAGGGGAATAAATCAGATTCAACATGCCTTGTCATATGTGAGTGTTGATTGCATATCTAAGTGAAAACTAGAGGATAATGAAGAATCCAACAGCAGACCAACAAGGGTGAGTTTGTTAACCTGCTCTGCATTTTCTCCACATCATGTCTCTGCTGTTCTTCCTGTTCTTCTACACATACAGGTTGGACCAGACATGAAAATATTAGTGCCTACTGAGACCAAAACTAAACCTTTGCAAATAGTGACAATTGGAATTAGAAAATTATTTTTTAGCAGCTTTGTACTGAAAGGAAGCATCCCTGTTATCACTAAAGGAAAGAATAGGTGGTGGGAGCATTATAAAAAAGTGTTTCTTTGGCAAAGGAACAAGCCACAACTCTTGTTAGTGTGGGACCAAAGATTGCTGCCTTTACCAAAACAAATAGCAAAGCAGTTAGATACAGAATTTACTGTATTGATAAGGATGCTAGCTAGGAAAAGTGAAGAACAGACCAATAAGAATAATTATATGTCACAGTGAAAACCATAAGAAAGTAATGGGAATGAGTCATGTGCAGAGGTACTGTACAAATTAACCCAGCTTCCAAAGTGCTGTATTGATTTTAAAATAGGGGTCGAGAGAAGAATAATTAGCAGCAAAAGGGGAAAAGAAAAAAAAAAATCAAGTTAGGGATGTACTTTTCCAAACCTGGGGCAGATATTTTCAAAGGTGCTGAAATTAATGTGATCTCAGTAGATAATTCCCCTAGCTAATTTTGAAATTTTCATAGAGATGCTTACTATTGGGTAGCTAGATCCATAATTAGGCCCTTAAACCAAAGAAAATTAGTTTTCAGAGAAGCTGACCTCTTCTTAAAGTTACTCAGAGTTCAGTGCTTTTGAAGATCAGGTCACTTTGATTTAGGTCTTGGGTCCATGGCCTGGGTATCTTCACCTGAAGGGCCTCTTGAGCAAATGTCGCAGGGTTACAATCTCCATGTCTACCCAGGACTGCAAAATGAAAGGCAGGTAATGCAAAGAACTCCCTGCAGAAGGGGCAGGACAGAGCTGTGTCCTTGCTGGCTCAATGCGAGATAGTTGCAGGAAGGACACCTGATTCCCAAAAACCCACACAGCTTCACTCAGTGTATTTCTGATGTCAGTCCATGGTGCACGAGTGGAATGAGAGGCAGTCAAGAGGCTGAATTTGCAAGTGACCAGTCCATAATTCAAATTATTTGTTTAATTTCCTCAGATTCTTGAGTCAAGGCTGGCCAAGAACATCTCCTTGTTTCAAATCAAGGGAAGAAGCTCTGCTGAAAACTGATGAGCTATTCTGACACCCTGGGGAGGAATTAATGATTAGACCATGCTTGAGGGTTCAATTTCTTGTCTGTAGAGAAAATAAAAAACAAAAAATCCAAATGGTTGCCATCCTCAGAGGATTTCCTTGATTTCTATCAGTTACTACCATAAAGGCAAAATATTGGGGTTTGTCCCCATGGCAGACAAGGAGACTTTAGCCACCTCTGGTTCTAGTCTGGTCTAACTTAGTCTCTTTCACCATCACAGAACCATTAAGGAGAAGACCTCTAAGATTATCTTTGCAAAACAATTTCCAGGGATATTTATGAGAAGCTCAGTACAACTTCTGGGCTTACTAAGCCTTGTAGATAGTTATAGATTGGTTCTGTGGTTATTTAACTGATATAATTCAAAATGTCAAGGCACTCATTTTACAACTGTCGGTGCTTGTGTGGCTTTCAGGTAGTGATAATACACTGTTGGAACCAGGGAGGGAATTAACATCACCTTTAAGCTCCCCCAAAGCCATTTTGCTACCATTTTCATTCCTAGTAAAAGTGAAATGGGTTTGTGCAATGAGACTACACATTAAACCTTCCATTTTTCTCCTTCCTTTTTGTTCAACTTCTTTCTTTCTTATTTATGCACCTTCTTTTTTGCCAAGATCAGTTCTTTTTTCATCCCCTCCTCTCCTCTGGTCATTTCCTTTTTCCTTGGCTGCAAGAATCAGTCAATAGAAGGGTCAACTGTCTGTTTTGTGGCTTTGATACTGCATTCTAAAATTATGAAAGCTGAGCAGGAAAAGAAATCAGTTATATTAGATCATAGTTAATTACCTGAACTGACTGCTGCTCTTCTTAGCTACATTCTGCATCTGAGACAAATATAATGATGTGACTCTGTTCCATAACACATGAGAAAAGTGGTGGGGTGAGATCTGGGAACCTGTCCATCAAAAATAACAGAAAGAAGAGTTCAGTTTCCATAGTTTTTGCTTTAATGGCTTCACACATAGACTGGAAAGGGCTGCAGGGAGCACTGTGACTGTTTCCCCTGACCTCTTGCATTACACAAGCCACTGAGCTGAGCAAATCAATCTCTGCAGCTGGCCCCTAACTTGGGCTGAGTTTGTATGAAATCCCAACAGCTTCGCTCCTGGGGCAGAGCATCAGCACTGTGTTTATTCCACAACTTTTGGGAAGATATCTAGGCTAGTGTTGGTTTTAGCTTAACAAGAAAATCTCTCCAGTGTTTCTCCATAGTCAGTAGAGAGAAACACTTTGGCTCTTCCAGCAGGGTAGTCAGGGCATCCAGAATTTGGCCCTTGCCATGAATCTTAACATTAAGTAATTTTTTTCCTGTTTCTAACTACCAAGGGATCTTGTGGAGATAAGCATTTCTAGAAAGAATTTAACCTGTTTGAATAACACCCTCTTGTGTCCTATTGACAAAGGCTTCATCTGCAAATTGATCCCTTTTTATTCATTTTTAAGCAGATGTTTTTTAAGGGAAGAGCCAACTCATTTTTGAATGAAGGCATTATTTTCAAAATACAATATTACTGTTTATTACAATATACTGTTGTCTATTACAATGACATAACAGCAAGTAAAACTTGCAAGAGAGTGAACATTATCCCTTGGAATTACTCATTAAACAGCAATATCCACACGTCTGTTAATGGGATTAAGCTAGTGGTTCCTGGTGGATACTTATTACAACAGAATTTAAGCAGTTAAAGCAACATTGGTGCTTTCACATGTCCAACATTTGTATAAGAATTTGAGATTTATTAGTGAAGTTGATGGAATTCTTTGAGGAAGCCACAAGGGAGCAATCTGTCCAAGCAATGGAGAACACAGAACAAGTTCACCAGCAGAAGACTTTGATAGAAAAATCAAAGAGGGTCCCTTTGGACGCCCCTGTGTCCCTCTGGACACCCTTGTGCATCCAGTTGCTGGCAGAGGCAATACGTAGTCAAATGCTAAACCCCAATTTTTTAATGTCATAAAAATAAACTATACAGACATCATTAGTTTTCCAAATAAAAAGTCAAAGGAGTGATATTTTTCCACATTTGCCATACACATTCATCTTCCTGCAGAAATAGTGGTCCTGGCCCATTCTGACAGTCATAAAATTGTCTGGACCTCATATTAATAAAGGAGTTTAATTCTAGGATCACACTGAAATTCCAGTGCAGGTAATTGCATTTTGCCTGTCTTACCCTCCCTCAGCCCCTTCAGCTGCCTTCAGTTCCTGTTCAAATTGTGACAGGGTATTGTCAAATATGTTTAATAACTGACACCTTCCATATCTGAAGTGTCTCCATTTTCTGTCTGATGAGGAGGTGAGTTCCCACTTTGTTTCCCTAGTTGTCTTTCTTGCCAGCTGTGTCAGGAAGTTCTCTTCCACACACTCCAGGAGCCTCCTGGGCTGTTTCCTCTCTGCTGGATTGCATTTCCAGCAGACATCTGGTAAGTGCCCCACGAGGACAAGGGCTGGAGATTGTGAGACTTTGCTTTGCTGTTTGTAGAATATTTCATCTCTTCATCCTGGATGGGTGGTTTGTAACAGATTGCCTGCAGAATATTGGCCTTGTTGGTCTTCCCCTGCCTCTTGTCCCTAAACATTCAACCCTAACATCACCAGCAAAAAGCTTCAGATAATCAAAACTCTCCCTGAAATTCAAGGTTACCCCATTGCCTCTTCTTCCTTGGTAAGCCCTTCTGAAGGGTTTACAGCATCCATTGAAGGATTCCAGCTGTGCCAGTCACCCCACCATGTTTCCATGATGGAAGTTACATCTGATTTTCCCTGCTGCACATCTTCCAGACCCTCCTGCTTGCTGCCCCTGCTGTGCACTGACATAGATGATCTTCATTTGGAGTAGTGATTTTACCACATTTTATGCAGAAAAGCCCTAATCCCTACATGACAATTCTCAGATGCTTCCACGGTTTCTAACATGTCAACAATCTGGTGTCTTTTCTGTCACATGGATCTCCATCCCCCATCTGCAGTGACACAGCAGACTGAAGAACCTTGCTAGCACACCACCTCATGGTCATTGGCAAGCCCCCCTCAGGTTTATGTGCAGTTGTTTTGGATTTATCCCTTTCCACCTTCAAATGCAGTAAAAGCTCTTTCAGTGACCCCTGTTAACTCCTGTGCAAAGGAACTTTTCTCCTTTTGACACAGCTGTATCCCTCTGATGCCAGCAGGCCTGGTGTCATGTAGACTCATCCATAACCAAAACCCCCCAAATTCTGCTGGTGACACCAGCTGGAGATCTGCTGGCTGTATCTGCTCCTTCCCTCATCATTCCATGCATCTGGAAGGGTAGAGAAGAATGCTACTTGTTCTTCTGATCCCTTAACCAGCTGTCCCAGCACCCTGAAGTGTCTCTGGATTGTCATTGCAACTTCTATTGCTGTCAGCTTGAAAAATCAGTCATGGATAATAATCTGAGGGTTGTACCAGGAAGTTTTCTCTTCACTGCTTTAACCTGGTTTCCCTGGAGGCTTCCCTAGAAAGTCTGGCCTGCACATTGGGCCTGTCATGGGGCCTCACCTCCACAGGGGAGTCTCCCATGACAATGAGACATCTTAGAAGGGTATAGGCTGATTAACCTCGGTAAATCTCCTAATCCAATGAACCACTGCCCTTGTTTATTGTTTGTTTCCTCTTGCACAGCCTGGCCCTGTTACGCAGGAGCACCTGGGGAGGTGGGGCACTCACAGGGATGCTCCTGCTGTGCCAGCCAGGGACAGGCCACCATTGTCCCCTCTCCCTTATGTCACTGTTCAGCCAGGTAGAGAGAGGGCAGAAACCCTTCACATCCTGGATTATCCTGTCCTGTCTGCAGGACTCCCCGACCTACTCACCTCCAGCTGCCCCTCTGCCTCCCCCACTTCAGAACATCCCCCTGTGCGCCACACTGAGCTCTCTGCTGCTAATTAAACCTGCTCACCTCAGCTCCTCCCTTCAATAATTATCATCGAGTGCTCAGAAAACAAAAACAAAAACAAAAACAAAAAACAAAACCCCAAAACAAACCTCTTGACCAAAAGGAAATAAAAAAAGTATCAGAAGGTATTAGAAGAAACCCCTTCACACCTGATTTTTCATGTGCGCGTGAGCCTGTTTAGCTCTATTCAGTTTTTTTGTTTGAATTGTATAAAACTGTTGAAACAAAATAATTTATTAGCTCAGTTTTATTTGCAAGGAAGGTTCAGTTGCCCTTTATATTATTGTTATATCTCAAGACAATGTTTCTTTACTTATGAGCAGATGTTTGAAATCCTCCAGGAGATTTTTGTAAGACTATGGAAATGAACTTGGCATGGGTACCGGTCTCCCAGGTGGAGCGGGTGAACACAAACCTTCTTAGAAGTCTCAGATCAAGGCTAGTCAGAAAGAGCAACAGAGCCCAGCCACCAAAAGCCTAGTGCTTTGGTGACTGACAGGTACAGGCTCTTTCTGAAGCATAAAAAGGAATGCTAAATGATCTCACTGACAGAATAAATCTTCTATTTGTTTGGTCTGGACCAGATGTGCTAAAGGCTGATGTGGAAATGTCTGCTGATGCCAATCTCAGTTTAAATCACAATTTGGCAGCAGGGCTTTTTTCACCCCCTCTCTGCTCTCCCCCTATCCTCTATTTTTTTTTTTTTTTTTTAATTTAAAGTTGCAAGGCCACTCAATGTTCCTTAAAAAGTTTCAGCAATGATACTATAAATTGGATATGGCCTCACTTGTTTTCCATAGGACTGTGAGGAGCAGCCTTTCAGGTTTTGCTGCCTGAATAGCACAGAAACCACTGGAAAGAGTTTCAGGAAAAACTCTTTAAGGCATCAGGCACTGAGGCCTCTGCCCCATCCTAATATCATCTGTCCACATCTCATTATGCAGACTTGGGTGGCTTTCTAAAATATGGTCCAACAGGAACGACTGAGAGAGTTTTCACTCAGTTAGTTTGACAGACCCCTCATGGTTTGGAGATCCATCCTTGTCATACAGAGTATTTAAAAAAAAAGAAATCTGGTTAAACTTGAGACAATGAAGCACTTTAAAACCTTTAATATTTTTATTATTAAATAAAAATGATCTTTTCTCCCCTCCACGCCTGGCGTAATTTTCTGCAAAAGTAAAATAAAATAAATTAATTGGAAAATAAACCTTCACAGACTCCTAGAATGGTTTGGGTTGCAAGGGACCTTAAAGATTAATTAGTTTCAATTCTCTGCCACAGGCAGGGATACCTTCCACTAGAGCATTCTTCAAGCTCCATCCAGCTTGTCCTTATTTATTTTGTCGCAGAATATGTGGTCAAAATGTTCCAATTTTTTTCTAAAAATGAAATTTTCCTAGAGGTTTATTGGGGGACACTCAAACATCAGGTAAGGAATAAAAAAAAAAAATTAACAAAAAGAATAGAAATATAATTGTTACAATGAGATATTGCAGATATTATTATCTATTGTGTGATAAATAAAGACACAAGAACCTCTGGTTTCACTGAAATCTTGGACAAGATTGAGCAAGTTTGACACACTTGAACAGAAAGTCTCTGGCTGAAAGACATTACAGTTTTCTGTTAGAACCAAACATATGGAGAAACAATTGAAAGGCATTGAAAGAGAAGGACATGCATGGTCAAACTGTGCTGTCTGTAAAACCCAATAAAATACACTATTTGAATCATCAGATTTTTCAGACTTTTCAAGATATGGTGGAAACACTTCCAGATTGTAATTTTTTGGTCAGAAAAAAAAAAAAAAAGCCACTGCATTTCACAATAGAGCAGACACACACACCAACCATACAGGCATCCAAGGGGTTTATTGTTCTGTGCCAGAGTTTTACAGAAAACTGTATATCCAATGTATTTTCATTGACAGAAGAAGGTGGGTAACCTTCACAAATAAATCAGGGTTTTCATTCTCAGTGGTCAGACCGTTTGCTTTGTGGCCAAATGAAGTCAATTCTTTGGTCAAAATGTGCTGCAGGAGGGATTTTTGGGGACCAAAAACTGCAAAATTAAACAGATCAGTGCAGCAGAGATGGAGGATACAACACTGAGCTCGGACAGGATCCACCTCTCTTACACCATGAGTTAGTGTAATTTTTGGTAGAATTTGAAAATTCTGTGGGATGTGCAAGGTGCTGGTGAATTTGAAAATTCTGTGGGATGTGCAATGTGCTGGTGAACATAATGCCAACAATAAGGACTACTAGGAAAGATTACAGTAAGGATTGACCAAGCAGCTGCAGTCAACATCTAACTCCAATATCCTCATTTAAATATATTTTTTAGGAGCATCCTAAATATTTTTCAGTTTGCCAGAATGAAAAAACACTTATCATCCTGACAATCATTTTATTATCAGTTCCCTGTTTCTGTACCAGCTCGCCATTGGTGACCACAGGTATCCAGACACAGCCAGCAGAGCGGTTTCTGACAGACTGGTCAGACTCCAGAGCTCATATTGCAGATCTGTTGGTGAGCCAGGGACTGAATGTGCTTTAGAAATTCTTGTTGGTTTTTACTGTTCTTGAAACAAGGTGTGGGTAAAATCTTACTAATGACATCTTTGTTCACATGGAGATGCAGAATGCAAAAATCGCCAGTTCTTTATTCTCTCCTCTTCTGCACCTGCAGGAGACACTGGGCCAGGTCATGGGACACTGACATGCTGCCAGTGGTGACCTGCCCATTGTTATAATTGCTATAACAGAGGGAAATAAAGGTGATCCTGTGAAATTACCTAGACCTTACTCATAGACTTTTCTTCAAAGGCATCTGAACTCTGACTGTTGAAGCAGTCTATTGTTTTGTGGGTCTGTTAGATGTGTCCTTGCTCCAGGAAAAGCTGACAGCAACAATAGCAAAAAATAGGAGTGAATATCAAGTATACCCTGTAATGCATATTTCATCAGAGCTCAGCAGCTCTTCCTCTGACTCAAAATAAATTCGCTTCTTTCACTCTGACTCCCAAAATATAAACACAACACAAAGCCTTTCCAAAATACAATCATCAAAAGTGTGAGTCCACCTTCTCAGGAGTACTGAAACTTCAGAGTACTGTTTGCTTAACTCGAAATCCCAAATTATATCCACATTAAATGGAGAAGCTGCTACTTTAAATATCTAGTTCCATTTCTTTGAATTCCAAGATTGACTTTTTCTCCAATTAATGTGGTGAAAACATGCTTTCTGTTCTTATTTAAAATGTCAAAGTGTCAGATCGTTTCTTTACAGCTCAAACAGGAGACACATGTTTACAAAAAAATAAAATAGAATAGTTCAGTCAGAGCTGCAGTTAATAATTTCAGAAATGATACAACAAGATAGAATTACTATTGTATTAAGGTATAACATGACATAATTATGACAGGCCTTGACATGTGCTGGGCATGATTGTCAATCACACAGCAGTTGCTGAATCTTCACCAAATCAGTTTGAATACAAGAAATCAAAATACAACTTTAAGTGGACAAATTCAGGCTGAGCAAAAGACTGATGTGTTTTAATAATGACAGGAATTAACCTTTGCAGCAAGAATTTGGATGGATATTCTATCTCAGGTAAATATAGATGAAGGTTTTAAAATTTATTTTATTTTACTAAATAAGGAGTTCATTTAAGCACAGGGATATTCAATGCTGTCCAAACTAGACAAACAGTAATTTCTTCTAATTGACACAGAATCTACTGTTAATGCTTCTTCCACAAAGCTGTCAAATATATTTCTTAAAGAAAGGTAGTTGCTATCAGTCCTCCTTTAAGATAATTAACCACTGTTTTACAGCTTCTACCTGCATGTGATTTATAGAGACCTGCTTTGCAGTGAGTGATGACACAGTCATGGCATCTCACCCAAGTTTAACTGTCTAATTATTACATGTGTTGTCTTCTCTATCTATTTCTGGGGGTAGTAATTTAATTACTAAGACATTAACAGCAGTGGAACTATGGATGGCCATTAACAAGCTGTTTGTAAAACTAGATGGTCCTTCCAAAATGGATTTTAATTAGCTGACTGGCTTTGCATTGATAAGCTCTCAGACATTCCATAATTGTATCTCATGAGCTTTCTCAAATAGAATTAGCACTTTCACAAATTTTATTCAAGCTTGGCAGGAGAATTTCAGACTATTACAGCATGAACAGTCCTAGAGGTAGAATCTTTTTCTACTTCATAGTTAATCTAGAAACTTGGCTAAGTGCATTTTCCAATTCTGTGGTATTGGAGGAAAAGTGTAAGGCTTTATAGCCAAAGGGGCTATAAGTCAGAGTTATTTGAAGGATTAATATGCCAGAGGCCATCATCTTTCAATATTGCAAAATGAGTTAATGGCTTTCATTGCATAGACTATAAAACCACAAGGGATCCTGCTAAATTTTGACCTTCTGTCTATCATTGGGCACTCAGTGTTACCCAATATCATATCCTGGATTTGAGTTAGTCAAAGAATTTAAATTTCAGGGTTTGTCAGGTGTGTGTCATTGGTAGAGAAAAGGAGAAGCCAAGGTGTGACCAAAACCTGAGGTTGCAAAGCATGGAAATCAATTGGATATCCTTTTCCTACTGCACATTTGAAGATAAATTGCACCCTAATTGCACCTTAGCAGTAAAAGACAACCTACTGCATCCACAAAATCCAGGTCTTTGCCTGTCAGACCTAAGTGGAAATTTCTTTCCTGAATGTAGTGAGTGCTCTGACTATGAAAGAGCAAAAATTGCCTGCACCAGCTTGGAGTACTGAGCACCACTATCATGGATGTCTCTGAAGAAAAGGCAGAAAAAGAAACCAGCCAACCCCAAATATATCTGGTTAATGGTGTACTCAGGGACAAAGGCACTCCTGGAGCCCTTCAGGCAACTGAGGCATGACACAGAATTGTTATCTTTTGTCATGAAAGCATTTTGAACATGTCAGGAGCATTTTATCTGCTTAGCATGCTGTGAAAGAGAAGTCTGAGACCATGCATGAGTGAGGTTTGATCCTTCCCATCCTTCTCCAAGATCCTAGGTCATCCTTCTCCTTCTCTAGGACATGGCTGAGTTCCAGTTTGCAGGACATGGTGAGAAAAGACTGTGTGAACACCTACTGGGTGAGGTTTCTTCCAGACAGAAAGAAGCTTTGATTTTCAGAGGATAGGAGAGAAGAAAAGTAGAAACAGACAATACATTGGTTGTGGGGCTTTTTTCCAGAAAGTTCTTGGTGTCAGGGTCCTGAGGGTGATAGGGCCAGGTTGAACAGGACTTGGAGCAGCCTGGGATAGTGGAGGATGTCCCTGCCCATGGCAGGGGGTGGAAAAAAATGATCTTTAAGGTCCCTTCTAACCCAAAGCATTCTGTGATTTTGTGATTCTATGCAATCAAATTTGGCCCCACTCTGATGGGGGGACTGGACCAAGTGAGTTGCTACAAAGGTTGTTTCTAATCTGTATTATCCTGTAGCTCTAGTAAAATCCCTAAAAAATAATTAGCTGCAGAAACTGCACAAGTGAACAGCACAAATGAACAGCTGATGTCTGAAACCACAACAGAATGGCAATTCTCCCAATCCTGTTTCTTTTCTCTGCCTTTATTAGCAGGGGCTGGTCTCTCAAAATGGAATTATTTCTCAGGAGCTCATCTGTTCCTTCTGTGCCAAGAACAAAGGAAAAAAAATATTTAAAATGAGTGTGATGTGACCAGGATCATTGCAAAGTAAAATGTTTTTCAAAGTTTCCCAGGAGGTATCACTAGTTTTTTAGATCCATCTGGAATTCAATCATTGTTACTTGCCAGCTGCTGCTGGGACCTTCAAGTTGTTTCTTCTCTTCTGGACACAACATGTAGTGGGAGCAGTTTTTGCTGCTGATATAACTCTGAAGGACAGCCACATGAGTTGGGAATGCAGGCAGCTTTTTGGTTCTGCTTTTTGAACTGGACCAGATTTATTAAGTACTGTCTTGGCTGCTTACAGCTGGGGTAATTGGAGGGTACAATTTCTGAAATTCCACACGGAATACAGCCAGCAGAAGAATCCCTTTGCTGCACAATCCTGACAGTTTTATTTAAAGTTACAGACTCAGTTTGGAGGGTACATATGGTAGGATTTATATTCTATATTTTATGTCCTGAAAGACAGCCTCTAAAGGCATGCAAATTTTTCTCCAAAACAAGCACATTTAACTTAGAAAATAAATGAGAACTTACAAACTCTAGATATTAATCCTCACTATCAACCAAATTGACCCTGATATAAAACCAGCAAGAATCAAGCAAAATTATTTCTACTCACCTGTTTAAGCACCACAAAATATTTTACTGCCCCTTGCAGGGTTTAAATTTGGATTACTGGCATGCTCTGTGTCCCTCCCTGCCAGGAGAGAAGAACTGCAGCTGCAAACTTCTGCAGGTGCTGAGCTTGAGCACTGCAATGACTCCTCACTGCTTGTGGTCACTTGTATTCCTCAGTAGTGGAGAGTTTGACACATCGCATTCCCAGAAAACTGCCTTATACTTTCTTAGGTTTTCTGGACAGTTATTTGAATCACATTTTCCAGATATTTCAAGAGTTTTGTGAACACTCTTCAGTTTAGTTGCCTCAGACACCTGCAAGCTTAAGGTAAAGAGAAACAACAAAAAATCCAACTTAAAGCAACTCTTTGGGAAACAACTGTTAAGACGCTTGTCAATGACAAGGGTTGGAAAGTGAGTAGACATAAATTTTTAGAAGAAAAATCAATGGACCCCTAAGGTGTATTTCCCTGGGTGTCTTGGAGCTCATCCTGCTTTGCACCCCATATTGATGCCTCGGAGGTTTGGCCTTTTAGTATCACACAAATCTAAAAGAAATGTGATAACACTGAACATGACAATGTGTTGCTAAAAACAAGCTGCCAAGCAGCTTAAAAAAGCTGTCAGACTACCTGTCAATAAATGTGCATTGTTTGGTGAAGTGGATCCCAGCTGCAAATTCTAGGAGATGAGAGGGTGTTGCACGCCCCACAAAGTTTCTTTTTGTCCCTGCTGGGTGCCAGGACACTGAGGATACAAACAGACTGAGGGCACCCAAAGGAAGGTCTCAGTAACATTATTGACCTTTCTGGGCATATTCAACCAGGCAGCATCGCAAAACTTCTGTCAAATAATGAACAAATATATTAATAACAGGATGAAGCCTTTTGCCCCTGGGTTATTGGTCTGAACCTAGACAGGTAACAGATTTTGAGATGGGAACTTATTATGTGATTGTCATTTTGCCAAAACAATAAAAGTTAAAGGATATTCAGATCCAGGATTTCATTCTTTGACGTTCTTAAATCGAGGATGACTTCAGGGAGGTAAGGCAGGCTTTGCCAAAGAGGTGCATCATGATGTGATCAAAAACCAAATTCATACTCCCACAGCATTTTGCATATTGTTGGCAGTACTATTGCATCAAAGCACTCTTGTACAGGGTAACCACCAAATATTTAATTCTGGGTAGATTTTTTTCAGGCTGTGCTTTCTCTTTTAATATCAGAATTATGGTATTCATAGAACCATGGAATCACTACTTTTGGAAAAGGTTTTTGAGATTATTGGGTCCAACCTTTGACCCAACATTACCATGTCAACCAGCCCAGAGCACTTTGTGCCATGTCCAGTCATTTCTTGGAAACCTCCAGGGATGGGGACTCCACCAACTCCCTGGGCAGCCCCTTCCAATGCCTGACCACTCTTTCAGTAAAAAAATTCCTCCTGATGTCCAATCTAAACTTCCCCTGGCACAGCTTGAGAACCTCTTCTCTTGTCCTATCTGGTTCCTTGGCAGCAGAGCCCAACTCCCCCTGTCCAGGAGCTTTGCAGAGCCAAAAGGTCTCCCCTGAGCTTCTTTTTCTGCAGGCTGAGCCCTCCCAGCTCCTTCAGCATCTCCTGGTGCTCCAGCCCCTTCCCCAGCTCCATTCCCTTCCCTAGACACACTCCAGCACCCCAATGGCTTTCCTGAATTGACAGCCCCAGAACTGGACCAGAATATGGGGTCCATATTATCCCAGATAATATGGACCCCATTTTATCACTCTCCATCCCAGTAGACATCATTAGCTCAGTTAAATCTGCACTGAATAGTTTACTAAAGTGCAGAACAAATGCAACTGAGCTTTTTTCATACTCACATCTGCCATAAAACTCATAATTCAGTGAAAATAGACATATCCACTGGAGGAAGTTTAACTAATATGGTTTTCATATCTTAAATAAGAACAAAGACAGACTGGCCATAAAACAGTTGAAAATCTTAGTAGTGTCTACATATAAATAAATATGCTCAAAATATTTTCAGTGAGTTGACAGAATTTGCATCTGATTGATATCAAAAAGCTTCAGTTTTCTTTTCTTAACAGTACAAAGAAAAGAAACATCTAAAGCAAAGCATATTGGGCCTGTAAGTTTTTGGTAAAGATGTGAGAAACTTGAGATTTGTCTAAATCATTTGGAATCAAATGGAAAAACATATGTCCCTGTGTAAGAGACAGAGGAACACTTCAGAGGCTACTCCAAGGACAATGTCTTGCTTGAGACTGACTTGGTCTGTCCTCACTGAGATGGAGATATAAACAAGAACAAAAATCAGAAAAGAAATGACTGAAGTTCTAAATATTATGCATTAAAAAAAACCAAACCAAAACGAAAAACTGAATAAGAGAACATGGGAAGGATGCAAATATTTTGACATATAAAAAAATAAATGAACTGAGCACAAATGTTCTTTATCTTGCTTCTCCTTTTAATCATATTTTTTTGTCCTTTAATATCTCTGTTATATTTCTTCTCATTAGTACAACTTGTGGAGAAGAAGGAAAGCCGTCTTTCCAAAATAATGTGATTTTTTTCATGGGAATTACTGTGTGGATCAGCATCAGGCACCATTCCTGGTGCAAAAACAGGGGATCATAAAGTTGTAGACTGGTTTGGGTTGGAAACGACCTCTAGGATCATCCATTTCCAACCCCTCTGCCATGGGCAGGGACAACTGCTCAGAATCCAAGCCTGGCCTTGAACACTTCTAGTGATTGGGCATCCACAACTTGATATCCTTGATGAAACTTTTCCACCAGCACAGTGTTCTCTGTCACCTCTTGCCATGACAGTCCTGCAGGTACTGGTGGTCATTTTCAACCACCAGACTTTCAACAAACTTTCCCCTGGAGTTTCAGTGGGTAGGATGGAAAGAGAAAGGAGGCAAGAGAGCTGAGGATTCCTGTGCTGAGTGTTATCCAGTTACAAGATCCCTCTTTAGAGTCGTCCAGACGTGGTGGGCTTTTTGTCATCTGCGCGTTTCTCTGTGAGCTGACAACTGAACCTCTGTCTAAACACAACGCGCAGCAAATGGCGAAGCAGAGAAGTGACAGCTCAGTATGAAGTCTCAGTGCTCAGATTTTTTCATTTTCTATTCAAATCACTGTTTACAAGCTTCTCATGCAACAGTTCCAGGTTGCAAAATGGCATTCACTGTCCTCCCTCTCATTTGGCTTGGCAGAATAAAGGTCACGAGCGAGTCTGTCACACCGAACACGCATCTTCTGCTCGCTGTGACAAACAAAGAGCTAATCTGATGCTGTAGGCTCTGTCACCTCTATCAAATCTCATTTTTGTCTTCAGTTTGTTGGCAGTTTCAAATGGCTGCTTTTCAAAAGGTTCTCTCCTGAATATGTGAATTTGGGGCCTTATATCTTTTTCTCCTGAGATGTTGACAGGCCGCTTAGAGCATGGACTAATGATCAAATCTCCTTTTCCAGTATATCATGTCTTTGCACCAGTCTGGTTTGGAGGGGGTTTTTCCACATATATACTTATTTAAACAGACTCAGTTCAACATTTCAGGGATTTTTTTGTTTTGTCTTTTTTTCCTTCTCCTTTTTCCTTTGTAACACAAAAATGTGAAATTAAAAGAGTCAGCTTTAACTTTGGTGTTGCAACACAGTTCCTTTCAACTCGCCTCCATCCCATGAGTATCCTGTCACCTTAATTTCTGTTTAGAGAAAGACAGGTTTGTAGCACTCTTCTTAGTAATTCATCTCTGAAATAAGGTTGACTTGGGGCCTCGTGTCTATCTTGAAGTATAATAGTGTCATTTACTGTTAAAAGTGGCATCAAGAGATCCTTTCTTTTGTCACATTTGCAGTGTCTCCATAGAACCAGATATTTTTCTAAAGCTTATGAGACTGGGCCCTGATCCTGCCAGTGATTTTTGCAAGGGAAACATTCTGAACCTGTGGCCTTTTACACCACGGCTCTTACAGACAAGAAGGACAATTTTTACAGCAGCCTGTGGCTTTTGATACTTTATAAAACCAGTGCCTACTTGGGAAACTGATTTTTTTCCCTTTCATTCTGTTTGGTCCCTCTGTCTTGAGAATTAATTTGTTTTTTTATTATTTTTTGTTTGTTTTGTTTTGTTCTGTTTTGAGATGTTTTATTTCATAGAACCATAGAAACACAGAGTGGCTGAGGTTGGAAGGAACCTTAAAGATCATTTCATGCAAATCCCCTGCCATGGGCAGGGACATGCTTCAAGACACCTCCAACCTGGTCTTGAATGCTTCCAGAGATGAGAAGTCCACAACTTCTATTAGATTAGTTTTGTTTAGTTTGTTTTACATTTTTTAGCTCAGATGTTTTAATTTCTGTGTGACTGATACTTCCTTGATCCCATTAACACCATTGTCACCCTCCAAATCACAATGTTAGCAGTCATACTTCTATTATAAATTTGATAGCCACTGATTTTTTTCTTTAAAACAGGATATTGTGTAAATTAGAGGAAGAATGACATCTTTATGAAATCTGCAATTGATACACTGTATTTTCTTTCAGGTGCAACATTTCCTGGATTTAGTCTGAACCATATCCCTGCCACTCCCAAGTACATTCCTATTTTTACTGTACAGGTGAATCCAAGATGATTCCTGTGGTTCAGTGGCTCCTTGACTTTGTCACTAAGGAATACCACCATGGGAAACAACATTAAAAATGTTGGATCTTCACTCTTCCCCATATCACACACAGACACAGCAGTGTTAAAACACATCTTTCTCATTACTGGTGCATAGCTGACAGTTCACAGCTGAGTTTGCTGCAGGAACATCATTTTATTTCTCTGCATCTTTGTCATAATTACCAACATTCAGAATCAAGAGTGTCAGACTTTACAAAACCAGCCTTTTCCTGTCATTTAACTTCTCCCTCAGAACTTGTGTAGAAACCTCATTTTTGCTGTCAAGATTCCTGTCACACAAGGAGAGGCAGTGTTTCAGGAGTCCTGCTTGTTTGTTGCCTCCAACTAAAGAGGCAGCTTTTCTTTTTTTTTCAAGGCCTCCCCACCCATTATTTCAAGGATTTCCTGAGATACACAAGACAATTTTTGTCCTTCTTTGCGTTTGGTTTTCTGCTCTGAAACACTCCTTGAGAAACTCAGTAAGTTTGGTCTTTCTATTTCTGCAGTGCTTTCAAGTTCACCCTAAAATTAAATTAGATAAACAATGTGGCTCCTCTTTTTTTTTGCAGACAACCTTGTGCTTGTTTGCCATGCCTTTCCCTTGCACCTTCTAGACTGTTTTAGTAGCAGTATTTGAACCAAAAAACTGTCTCCTCTTCTAAGATAATAAAACTTTCTCTTGGATGACCATTGTTGGTACAGGGTGATAATGAGTAGATTTATATGTGCATGTACACAGACACACACATCACAGGGACATAAATTACACTTTGTGTAACCACACACATCTCAGATTGTTAAACAAATTCTTGTACCTCCTCAGACCTGTGTTTGCTTTAAACTGTTTTAGTTCTCATTTACACTATGGATATTTTATATTCTTCTGTCACTATGAACATAAATTTCAGGTACCAATTGCTCCAATGCAATTGTTGAACAATAATAGAAATTGCTCAACTATGCTTCCAGCATGGGATGAAGTGAGTACAGTGGAAATGGCAGGCAGGGCCATTTATTTTTCTTTATAGCCAAGCTGGCTCACTCATCCTTAGTTTAAGTGATAATTCAAGCTGTGAAAGAGTTGTTAGGACACTCATCATTTTTATTACATAGGAAATGGTGCCTTTGGTTAATTGGATTTGGAAAATTTGCTGAGCATTCAGGTGAACCTCCATGAATCCCAGTGATATTGTGAAAGCCCACAAATCTCTATCAGCTGCTGACATTCTAACTAAGTCTTTCATTTTCTGGAGTTTTGAGCCCAGAAGTGTGAAAAAAAATCCCGACTTTTCCATGAAGTCTATTTGGACTTGATTACTGTAATATATTTTACAGGGAGAATGCTGAGATACTGTGGGCCCTGTCACAAATACATACTCATAAAATACATAACAAGATTGATTTGCTTTTTAGATTAACACAGTAAAAGTCCTTCTCTTAATACTCTGAGTGGCAGAAGAGAGCACCTGTAGGTGACTCAGCTGTACATCAAATGATCAGCTTTCAAATAATCAGCTTTCAGCAGTCTCATTCAAGAGCTGTCATCCTCTCTATGTGTACTGTTCATGAATCTGTCCCTTTGAATCCCCTTTGCCACTTAGTAAAAAAAAAAAAAAAGAATAAGCTAAAAAAATCCAGCAACAAAAAAGAACACAGAGGAAAGAAAATGAAAAGAGAAAGTAAAAAAAAAAATAAAAAAAAGAAAAAAAAATAAGGAATCACTGCAGAACTTGACTTTCCAGTTTATCCTTCCGAGATTTTTTCTGGAAGCCTCAAAAGGCTTTTAGAACAGTGTTTCAGTTGTCTTCAGGGGATTTTGGATGAAGACTTTAGGGACCATTGTTCAAAAAAAGTGCAGATGTGACACTTGGGGACATGGTTTAGTGTTGGACTTGGCTGTCCTGGGGGACCAGTTGGACTCAATGGCCTTAGAGGTCTTTTCCAATCTTAATTCTCTGGCTGTAACAATGTCTCACAAAACAGCAGACAAGAATCTCTCTTTCCTTCTCTCACAATAATGAAAAACAGTCCTAGCAAATTATAAAAACCTACAACTTCCCAACTATTCCAACCTTGGGAAAAGAAGCTGTAGCTTCCTAATGAGGCAAACAAAAACAAAAGAAGCATAGGTGAATGAAATCCTCCTCATTTTAACATACCTGATTATTAGTGTATGACTGAGCTCTCTACCCTATAAAAATGACATCCTCCACAAGACAACTGGGATAGTTTAAGCCACCTTAAATCACTCAACCTGCAATACATCTGAAATGTTAATTAAGCAAGTTTTTTATCCTCACCTCTGCTCTGCTGGCTTTAGTGAAAGCTTGTCTGCTAGGGAAAACTCTCTACAGGTACCGCCAATTCTGTTTGAAGCTGGTGATCTGGGTTTGGCTCATAACATTCACAGTAGATTTACCTGAAAGATCAATAAAAGCATGTTCAAAGCAAGATTGGCTTCATAGAGCCCAGGATTTTATTAATTTATATAAACTTCCTAAAACTTTTGCGATAAAGAAAAAGGGAAAGGCTTGAAAATATTCACAGTATTGTACAGCAGGGTAAGGAAAATGGTATGGCAAAGTTGTGGAATTAGTTTATTTTTTTTCAAAAAACAGCCCTCAAATATTCACAGATTAAATTTTCAAATATTGGTGGAGTTTTCTCATATGGCATCTCAATAAGTCCTCATTTTCAGGGGCTTCTTAGCCTTTCTTTAAATTATCTCAAGTTATACAAAGCACCCCAAAATACCTCACACAGTATCCCTCCCTCAAAAACTTTTATTATGCAAATTCTTGGCTGAAAATTATCTCCTCTGTCAGTGGTAACATGAGATAGAGCTTTGTAATGGAAGAATTCTGAAGGTAATTCTCATCCCCAACCATTTAATGAAATAGGATTTCTCAGTGTGGTACATGTGATTTCTCCTTTATTTTTTCATGCTGTATAGTTTAGTTGAATATAAAATCAGAATTTAAAAAGCAATCAAGCAGCCAGCAAGACTTTGATCTTTAAAATGCTGGAATTATCTTTAATCAGAGGAGATTTATAAGTAGTGGTTGAATTAAAGGTGGAATTACTGTCTGGCTTTGTTCGTTTAAGTTTTGCTGCTCTTCCCACTAACAAAATTTTGTCTCAAATATCTCCTGTATCCTTTGAGGGGGATTTGTAATAGGCAGTCCTCAGCTAGGATTGGGTTAATCTTCCAGATCTTTTAGTGGCAGCACTGTGAGTAAGCAAAGTACAGTGAGCTTGGAGATACTTATCAGTGAAAGAATATTTGGAATTCTGGGAATGTGTTTTCCAAAGTCCATGTTGAACTTCCTCAAAGAGCAAAAGAGATTAAGCCTGGATGTAGAATTCTTTGCTTTTTATCTATGCTCCAACGGAAAAGAAGGCTATTATCTTTTGAAATACCACTTCTGGTTTTACTTGTTCTCACACCCTTAATGATTCTTATAATGGAGGAGGAGTTGTTGTTTTTGGTTGTTTTTGTTGTTGTTTTTTAAGTGTAATAAAAATGTTGAAGTGCTTAAAATAGGTTAAAAGTTTTGTAGACAATGATGTTTCCTTTACAGGTCTGACGGACAATTTGGAGCTTGTGAGAGTGTTCCCTTCCAGGAGAGGAAAAACAGAGGAAAAAGGGTGTGCAAAGCCCATGGACTCAGGTATCACCAGAGCCCTCACCTACAGCTGAGCTCTCTTGTGTCTTCTCTTGTTACCTAGGTCAGTTTGTCCTTCAGAAAGGACACATTCAGTGAGAAATTACTTATTTCTATCCACCAAGTAAGAAAATTGGTTTTTATGTGTGTCTGTCTTTGCAGGCAGCCATCCCCACACTAAAAACACAGCTGGAAAATTTTTGATGCACTTTGTCAAATTTTGGAAGAGTTATTCCTAACCCCATCTGAGAAATTTAATATAATTTCAGCAGAAATACCAAAAAAATCTCAAAATCATGGAATGACACATATAAACAGAGCCTCCCTGCCTTTTTCCCCAAACTAATATTGATGGGCAGTGCCCTCTCCAATCTCCACAGAAGGATCAGTTTAATATATTTTCTTGTAGTATTTGCTGGCATAGTTCCCATACCACTGAAAATCTCTGTAGTCTCTGAGTACAAACTCAATACAGCAAAGGTTGGAAGTAATTTTTTCCTCAATTTATTGATACCACCATGACATGAAAGAACCAATAATGACCAAGGAAAGCTGGCGGTGTAGATGAGTAGCTGGAGGAGTCTTCCATGAACTTCATTGCCTTTACAGATTCTTCATCACCTTCCACCCCGTCCATTCTGAAAGCAAAAAAAAAAAAAAAGAAAAAAAATGTTTCTTTGTGGGGTGAAGTTCTACAAAGAGAAACTGCTTTAAGAAAGTTTTCAGGGAAGCCAATTAGCCTGTGAAGTCAGAGATGTGATGTGGAGAAGGGAACATTGAGACAGGAGGCTACATTTCCCTTTCATTTGTTCTTTTCTTTTTTTCAGTTTCCAAAGAAGGTGCCAGGTGTTTGTTCACTTTCCAACCCCTGAGAACCAAGCTTCGAACCTAATCCACTGAGCCCTTTGCTAACTCAACCCTGCTGGATTTATCCTGCCTTACTTAGCACAAGCTTTCTGGATATTTTGACTGCTTCAGATGACTATGGCTGTAATTCTTTGTGAGGCTTTGCTGCACCATTGCAAAGAATTATAAGACCCTAAATACAGAATGAAAAAAAAAAACCACAAAAAAAAAACCCCACAAAAAAAAAAAGAAGGAAAGAAGAAAAGAGGAACACCCCACACCCCTCATCTGTGAATAAAAGCTTTTATAAGCAGCAGTAACATTGCGTGCTGCCTGAGTGTTCCTTCTGACAGCGTAACACCGGAAAAATAAGTATTCCCATTGCCCCTTTGCAAGGAAAGGTCTAGCTGAGGCACGGAGAAGAGCAGTTTAAACATTTCTTGGTTTTCCTTTTATTTGTGGGTACCTGGGATTGATCCTCTTGTAGCTGCAAAGTAGGGCACTGCAACACACAGATGCAATTTTCATAGAGAGAGACCCAGGAAAAACATTCTTAATATACATCCAAAGGAAAGGGATAGCTAAAGGTCCCTTAAGGAAACACAGAGACACATTATGACTGAATTCTGATAAAGGTGTGAGTCACTCAAACTCCTACTTCTGCACAAGAAAAGAAGGAAAATCACTATGAGCTTCCCATGCCTGCTGCTTTGGATGAACAGGAATCTTTATAACTTATATAAATACACTCTTTAACTCTTAATATACCTGTAATATTCATAGTACAGTGTGCTGAAAGATGGGGCTGAGAAAACAAGAGCAATACAGGAGAAGGAAGATGAGGACAAAAGAATGACATTTTTCAGCTCCCTGGTTCTGTGGGTCTGGAAAGGGAAGGAGGCTGGAAGGAGCATTTTCCAGCCACCAATGATGTCATGTGGCAGAAATCACTGGAGAGGACAGATTGACTCCACCAAGTTTTGTAGTTTAGAATAGACTACAAAATGGGTGTAGTAGTTTTAGAATAAACTACATGGGTTCATGCCATGATTCATCTCTAATTCTCATTCCTTGATGTTGGCATATATATACAATATATTTCTCAACATGTTGTCTTGAGAAAGGGGAGAATAAAATATTTCGTATTCTATTTCTAAACTTTTGGACACAAAAGGGGGTTGAAGAAGATCAAAGGGATGGAACCCCTCTGCTCTTGAGTCAGGCTGTTCAGCCTGGAGAGAGAAGAGAAGGAGAATTTAAAGAACCTTCCAGTACATACAGGAGGCCTACAAGAAAGCTGGGGAGGGACTTTTTGCAAGGGTATGTAGTGATTTGACATAGGAAAATGGCTTTGAGCTGAAAGATGGTAGATTTAGGCTAGATAGTAGGAAGAAATTATTCCCTGTGAGGATGGTGAGGCCCTGGAACAGGTTTCACAGAGAAGCTGTATCTGCATCGTACCTGGAAGTGTCCAAGGACAGGATGGATGGATGGAGCTTGGAGAAGGATGAACTTTAAGGTCCCTAACAAGCCAGCCAATTTTATGATTCCTTGATCCTGTGTCTGTGGTCTAAAATGTATTTCAGGGTTCTGCTGTTCACTTTGGGCTATCTGGTGACCCCATTGTCTCTCCCTTGCGTGCATATTGCTTAGATAGATTAATGCATTACAGTGAGTCCCTCAGCTCCTGTACATATAAACAGTGCCTGACCTGATCCTTCCACCCATTTCTTACTTCCTAGGCCCTATTTATCCACCAGCCAATATTCCAGAAAGGGTCTGGGTACCATCCTGTCAATCCTGTGAATATCCTGACTCTCTTAAGTGCTGCCAGCCACCTTTTTGTCCTTGTTAAGCAGCACCCACCCACACAGTGTCTGCACACTCTCAGGGGCTCACACAATACAGGAGCCATCTCCCGGCAGCAGGTGGGATGCAGCCACTCTGTTTTCAGGAGGAAGAGTGTCCAAGCATATGGGTCCAAGCTGTCTCCTCGCAGCTGGCCTTACAGACAGGGAAGGAGCCCTGGCCCTTTTTGTTTAACCACGTACAGAAGGAGAGAACTCTCGCAGCAGACAATAACTTGGGGAGCAGATGTGGATTCTTAACGTTTAACTCATTGTCACAGTTACTAATTAGGTGTTTACAGTTGCTGTTATGAATGCTTATAGTTGACTGTATCCCTGATGTGAAATGAAAATAAATGTCCCATTTTACACAGAAAATATTCAGAGGGGCATTTTCAGGTGCTTCATTATCTGTGGTTATGTTTCTGTGGGTGTGCATCACTGCCCTCTTAATTGTCTATATTTCTCACAATCATGTTAGTCCTTAAACACTTTGTATCTTTTTTATTGTGCTTACATGTATCAAAATGGAATGATTGTCCATCTTTCAACCTTTTCCAGGAAACTATTTATTTTCTTTGTTTTCACACTTTCCTGCTGTCCTCCCACCCTTGTATAAATCTTCCTGTGCAACAAAATAGTTGACATAAGTATAACTGCTATACATAATTGATGTGTTCTCTGTTTAATAAATAAAGTGTCTGTCATATAGGGGGCAAGTTTTCTGGTTTTTATATTGTCTGGATGAGTGGTATTTTTAGCTTCTGTCCAGGGGGATGGAAAATTTGATAATTTCTGGAGAAGAAATTGTTCCTTTGAAAAGTAAATTCTTGTTAAATATATTTCTGATTTCTCCCGTTAAAAATAAACAATATGAATGATCCCTTAAAAACACATATCTGTTATATGTTAGACTTTCAGAATTGTCAGGCTTGATCCACTGTTTGTTTCACAGTGGCAAACAATGCTAGTGGAAAAAAAAAAATAAAAGAGAGAAAGTTTTCCTGCTGTTAATGAGACAGAGGTGACTGTAAACAATAGATGCCTTATAGCTATTCTCAAACAGGAATCAAAGCTGTAATTAAATATAAAACACTGTCAATGATAGTCTCTTTAATGTAACATTTCTCAGTTGCTTTTCCTCTATGAAATAGCTTCACTTAGACAAAAGCTGAGAGTGACTGAAACAAGAGAAGAAAGACTTGTGCCGAAAACTGATTTTTTGTTGCTCATGACATACCAGTCCTGTAGCTTCAGCAGGAAATATTCCTGACTAGAAGTCACAACACAGCTAATCACAGGATTTTGGTGGCATCTGTGTGACTAAATCGTGCCATTTGAAGACAGTTTATTCTTGGATGGACATAGGTGTCATCTCAGCCCCAGGAAAAGACAGATCCAAACCTTTGCTGCCAGCTCTGTTCAGAACTTGGGCTGTCCATTCCCTGAGATCAGAGTAGGCAAGGAATAAGAGAGGAAATAACTTGGGGAAAACTGGTGGAGAGATGAAGCTGCTTTACCTTGGCCTTTTGCAGTTGTTTTATAACACAGATGTGTCTGCTGGATGGATGGCAGCATCCTCCTAAAGCCTGAGGTCCAGAGAATGCTGCTTCATGGATACACAGAAAGGAGAACAAAGTGCAGGGAGTACTAGAAGACAGAGGAAACTCTGATGCAACTCCTGCCTGAGCTAATCAAAAGGATACAAACACCTCTGCACAGCCCTTGATCAGCTGTGTGATGCCTCAAGCCAGAGTCTGGCCTATGTGTGTAAACAAATGGGAAGCCCTGAGCAAGTACGAGGAAGTAGGGCAGAGGATTTGGTATAAAGAGCCACAGTTCTTGTGTGGTGCAGGTTAATTATCTTCTGGCATCATTTTCCATTCACAAACCAAAAGCAAATAAAGCTGATGCTGTATGAACAGGTCAAAATCTAGACCATTAAATGTAGGTGTATAAACCCAGTATAGCTAATTCATCAGTTTTGGGGTGGAACAGCAGTTAAATCCAAGGTATTGCTACATAAAATTGAAAAAAATATTTCACTTAAACGGAGCTAATAGTCAAAAGAAAAATATCTATTCTCAGTTTACTCAGAGCAGCTCTACCACAGGAGTGTGGTGCAGTACTGGAATATTGCTCAGAGAAGCTGTGGCTGCCCCATTCCTGGGAATGCTGAAAGCCAGGTTGGATGGGGCTTGGAGCAACCTGGGGTAGTGGAAGGTGTCCCTGCCCTTGGCAAGGGGTTGAAACCGGGTGGTCTTTAAGGTTCTTTCCAATTCAAAACATTCTATGACTCTGAGATCCTAAATCTGACCCTGGAGAAGGTCACCTTCTTCAACAACCCATTTCAAATGCCACCATTACTTTCAAAACAGTGGAAATAATGCAGTTTGATTTGTTAAGTTTTGAAGTGGGAATTTGAGCTTTCTGATCTCTAATAAACTGCAAACACTGAGATTTTCCCACTCCTAAGCTACAGTGCCCCTTCTACAGTGATTCTCTAATAAACATGTATTGAATTTATATTGCAACTGTCTTATGATGGAATCATAAGAAAATATCTTTTCTCCTTTTACTGAGCTAGCCCATATCATTCCTTGGAATGTGATGTCATTGGAAGAGTTGTTGACAATGCCAAATATGTTAACAAGTCATTAGGGAGAAACAGATGAACATGTGAAAGCAGAGACATGCACAGTCCTAGCTAAACTTCACAGACTGCAGAGCTTTATAAGAATCAAGCTTGGAGCATTCTTCTCCCAGGTGACAAGTCACAGAATGAAATGAAATGACCTCAAGTTGCACCAGAGGAAGTTTAGATTAGGTATTGGAATTTTTTCTTCATGGTAAGTAAAGCTTTGAAATAGACCAGGGAAGTGGTGGAGTCACCATCCCTCAAAGTGTTCAAAAACCACAGATATAACATGTGAGGACACGGTTTAATGGTAAACATGGTGGTTGTCAACAACTGGATTTGGCGTTCTTGGAGGTCTTTTCCAATCTTAATGATTTTAGTGGTGACTTAGAGTTGAGAAACTGCTTCAGGGCAGAGAGAACAGCCCACAAATCTACTGTTTCACTGCACACCAGGGCTGAACCCCCCTCTGGGGACAGCAGAACCTCACTGAATGAATAAGAAGCAAAGAGCCAGACTCTGCTACAATCATGAATCCAACCTTCTGAACCACTCTTACAACCTGTCAAAGGAGGCAAGGGGAACCCAGATTTTGCTATTACAGTGAAACAACACTGAATGATCCATGTTTGTAAATACACACATGTAGGGCTTATTTGGTTGCACATGTTGAACCATGTAGAACCATGTTCATGTAGAAACATATAGAACCATTTAATTGCACAGAAAAACAGGTATAATGACAGTTTGGTTGCTGTTATCTATAATAATATGAAAATATAATTTGTGAAAATGTTTAAGAGAAGGAAAGGATAAGTGTAGAAAGACCTCACTATCTGTAGACCCGGCAACAAGGCTTTGTTGTTGCAATTTTGATGTCTGTTGGTTCAAGTGTTCACAGACTGGGTTAAAATGATGATTCCAGACTGGATTCATCGAGTGGGGGAGAAAATCCCAGGACCCAACATCTATTTGGTTTATATTCACTCAAGTTCAGGTGGAAATGCCCAGGTACCTCCTGTGGGGTGGTGAGTTTCACCTGGATGATGAAATGCTGCCTATTACACAAACCCAGCTGAGTCAATTACAGCCCATTCTGGCCCATCAGCAGAGGTGAACACCTTCAGGCTTCATGTGATTGTCCCACTACTTCTCCATCAGGGAAGTTATCACACCTTCAGTAAGGACAAAGAGGCAGGACCCCCCTCCAGGCTTTGCCTCTTTCCTTACCTCATGGACTGAGCTGGTGGGATGTGCTGGGGCAGTCACTGTGCACATCAGCATCTTCCCCCTGAACGTTTGCGCCATCAGCATTCCAGTCTCTCTTCTGGCATAACTTGTGGATACATTCTTCTCCTGGGACTGGCCAATAGTAGCCCCATTTTTTTATCCCAAGTTCCAAAGTCACAGCCCAAATTCCATTGGTTGGCATATTTGGGGAGGGATGGGCTGCAGTGGCTGCGGGTGAACAGCTGCTGCTTTGCAGTTTGCTACAGTGGGAAAAAGTCCTCCAATGATTTTAGCAATGTTTAAGCCATTAACAATCTCTTGTAGCCACACAGCACATCAGCAGAATGGGAATGGATGAAGTGCAGCGCTTTAAAAAAAACCCCAAATTCCCTGTTTTTCTTCAGTAATCTGAAATTTGTCTTAATTAATAGTCAATTAAATTAGGTAAAATTCCTCAAATCAAGATTGTCCTGTGATACCTTAGTCTGCCGTCCACAGCTGCAACTCCAGAAAGCCATTCCTCTCCTGCTCTGGTTAAACATTCCTAGGTGCTTGTTAGCTGCCAAACCAGCACTGCCTGAGTGCATTCTGCTCTTTGAAACCAACCAGCAGCCCTTCATAGCTACCAGTGATGCTAAATGAAAACAGGACAAAGAATGAACCCACATGCCCATCTGCTGATCATCCCTCCTGCTTTACTGCTGGCATGTTCTCCATCACAGCTATGATCTGTACCAAGAGGAAATCTACCAGAGTGAGCCTCAGCAAGGTTTGAGGATAGCACATAACATCCCATAGCTCATGGGACACCTTATGGAGCACCAAAATTCTTCAGGTTTGACTTTCATCCTTGGATGGTATTCAATATTCCAATAAATTACAGAAGGCTTGGCAGCCTCAAAGATTTCTGCATGCTTTTCTGTTGCATGCATGAACCATTTCTTGGTAGCATGCCAAGAAAACACCATTGTGATGGTGAACACTTTTGACTGAAATAAAGGAAGATATTCATACAGAGGATGACTGTACTATTGGAATCATAGAGAACCCCATACTGAGCCCCACAGAGATCCAGAGGCAAGTGTAATTCTGAGTGAACATTGCCAACATTGGCTTCAAGTCCAAAGAAAAGAGGAATTCTAGACAGGAACAGCCCAACCACCTCAGAGAATTTTTTTTTCTTTTTTCTTTATGGTATTTATGTAGTTTCTCTCATCACAATGTGGGCAATGCCTCACAAGAATTTCTGTTTGTTATCTCACAGCTTTGCTCCTGCTCACAATTCAGGTGAGGAGCCAGCGCTCAGAGTTTTATCTTGAACTCACGTCAAGTCAACTCTTCCTTCCACTTGATCATTTTGATGGGCCAGAGACTATATTAATGTCTTATTCCTTGGCATGTTATTGTCTACAGAATTTAGTATGTCTCAGTAATCTTGATTTGACAGGTGGCTCATAGTCCACTGACTTGCAGCCTCTTAAACAACGTGTAGAGTGAGGGCTAAAAATTAAGTGCTTGGGGAATTTGTGAATTTGTGTCCTAGACACCACCAAGTTTATGCTATTATTGTTACATACTGTGCAGTAGAGAAGGGGCTGCAAGTTATGATATCAGCTAAATTCACTTAGCCCAGTAATTTCAGTGCTGTACAGTGTCTTGCCTTTAGATGACTGTCCAGATGCCAAATCCAGAAGATTTGATCCATCTCCTGCTTTATACCTGACAGCTCCAAGCCAGTCTTCCATATCCTAGTGCACTCAAAGGGCACAATTTCCTTTGTTTAGACAACTGACATGAGCCAGATTCTAATAGTAATAGAATCATATAACCATAGAAAAACTCAGGCTGGAATGGACCTTAAATATCACCTAATTCCAATCTTCCTGCCATGAGCAGTGATACTTCCTACTAGATCATGTTGCTCAGAGCCTCAAACACTTCCAGGCATTAGACATCCCATAATAAGGACAGTTTTGACCCTCAGTGTACCTTCAGAGAGTTAAGTTTGGAGCTGAGTTTCACTTAGTTTTCTTGAACCTTCTGATTGATAATCTACTGGGGCCATTTTAAAGACTAGAAACTTATTTTAATTGCATCATGAAAATATAATATTTGGCACAGTATTTTGTCTACTAAATTCCCTCCACAGAATTATGCTCTAACTTTTTTAGCTCTACAGTTCTTTCTCTTTACAAAACTAAAGGACTGACTTGAACAACAGTCAGGGCCTTCAGATTCCTCAAGGACCCTTCAGTCTCTGAGCTTCACAAAAGCAAGTCAACTGCTTCAGCTAAAGAAAAAAAAAGCTGCTTCACACTCGGAGACAACCTGGCAATATTTTCCCAGTGCACAATGCCACCGGTCACCTTCTTCCTAATTAATTGCCACCCCAGTAGACTGGCACCAATGTGTTTTGAAAAGTTCTCAACAACAACAGTCTCTTCTGTGATGTAGCTTAAACATGCACATTACCCTCTGTGTTGATTGATTGATGAACCTCAGCGCAGTGTATATAATAATGTGCTAAATGTTACATATGCCCTTAGTGGGTAATTTCAGGAAATTATTAAAATGTGCTTCTTTTAAAAGGTTTGGTAATGTGAGTCACAGAGACGCTTGACAGACCCAATGCTGATTAGTGTGGGTGACCACAGTGTACTCGAGGCTTTGATATTCCTTGGCTTTTTCTTGGTTTCCCGGAGGCCCTTTGGACAAAGCAAGAAAGATGGCTGAGACACCCTTGGCCTTCTGGGAAACTCAGTGACATTTAAAGACTGCTGGGGCCTATTCTGTTAATATCTAAACTAATTAAAATCAAATCATAATTGTAGGAGCTTGTTCACCAGAATTCTAATCAGACTCGGAGCGGTGCATGCTGCTGTACTAGCGGCTGCCTCAGCTCTCTGTGAGAAGTGTATTACCACACAGACAATTGTTCTCAGAGGTTTGTCTGGATCTTACAACCAGCTCCTTAAATAAGAAATGTCACTTCGAATGCAGAGTGAAGATTTCCTTTTAACATTTCCAGTTTCCATATACACCAGGCACATTTTGCTGCACCGTGCAATGGGGTATTTGTCAGGGTGTGGCAGGCTCGTGTGTACCCACTGAGTGAGATACCCTGCACTGAACTTCCACCTCTCACAGCCTCAGAGAAAACTGCAGCTTCCTTGTGAGGGGCAGCAGAAGGACAAGCACCCATCTCTCCTCTCTGGTGACAAGTGACAGGACTAAGGGGGACACCATAAAGCTGTTTCAGGGTGGTTTAGGTTGGATATCGGGGAAAGGTTCTCCCCCAGAGGGTTTTGGGGCACTGAACAGGCTCCCCAGGGAATGGTCACAGCCCCAAGGCTGCCAGAGCTCAGGGAGTGTTTGGACACCTCTCAGGGATGCACAGGGTGGGATTGTTGGGGTGTCTGTGCAGGGCCAGGGGTTGGATTTGATGATCCTGATGGATCTCTTCACACTCAGGGCATTCTGGAATTCTATGGCACAGATGGGAGAAGCTCATGGACAATACATCAGGGCATCCCAAAGCAGTATTGTAAATGATGGGGTCATAGGCTAAGCTGAATTTGAGCTGTGCCTGATGAAGTACCTGCAGCTGCTGAGGTAAATGTCTGTCAGCTCAGCTCTGGCAGGTTTTATTTTTACCATCTGTGTGTTCGGTGTCAGCGTGAGCAGTGAAATACCTGTGTCAGATCAATAAGACACTCTCACTGCTGAGGAAAACAGCATGAGAATATAACAAGTATTAAGGCATATAGGAAAGGCTTATTAATATTTAGCAAAACTAATCTGTTTCTCACTAGCCAAAACATGCACATCCAGCCCTTTTGGGAAGACAGCTTTGAAGATTCCCTAAGTTGAAATGAGGTTTTTCTGCGCTGTATGTAACCATTCATATTCTCTGTGGGCTAAATCTTATTCCATAATTTTGAAGTCAACCTTTGAGATTTGGGAGATCATTAGAGGGTTTGTGTATGTTTTCTTCATTCTGTTTTTCCAGATAGACCAAATGTAGTCACTTTATAGATGGGAATGTGATTTAAATAATACGACTTTGCTAACATTACATTTTGAATTTATCTTTATTAAGGCTGCATTTTAATTTCATTCCATGTATCCTCATTAAGCAACTGTTTGCTCCCTCAGGCATTTTTTCAAGCTAACTTTTAATCTACCTATTGGCACTCAAAGCTGTAAAAGTTAAAGCCTATTTGAATTTTTATTTGGAAATCTGTTAGATTTTTTCCCCTTTATAGAACCGCAGGCATTTTGCTTTTGCTGGAGATGGTCTATTTTCCCTATATAATCTGATAAATATAAAATTAAATAACTTATACTCATCTCAATATGTTGTATGCAAAACCCTGTTCTTCAGAACACTATAGATTAACTACAATAGCACCTTATTTTACATCACTATTGCAGAAAGTGTGTCTGAAATCCTGTCACTGTAGCACTCCGATGCTGGATTGCCATTGAAACTAGCAGTGAGTGGGCCTAAAGGACTTACATTTTCCTTATTTCTATTGATTTTGACTTCTGAGTCATGCACACACTGCTTTAAGATGACAGGTGATGGAAGAAAGTTCAGTGAAAGTGGAAGTCACTCATGGGGAGCTGCTCTACATAATGTCACATAATGTGATTTCTCTGGACATACAACCATGGCAACATTGCAGTACACATGAAAATTTCTTTTTTATTATGGTACACTCAAAGAATAAATTTCTCTTCTGCTTTGTACAATACCTATAAACTTTAGAACCTAACCCTCTCCTCATCTTTACATTCCCCCTCCACTGCCTACATTTCTCCCCCTACAATCCAATTGAAATCACTGTGTATTTACCTAGAGAAACAAAATTGATGGTCCTTGGTTTGATTTAATGCTTCATTCCCAGAGCTTACACAGCCTACAGTTACTGACTGCTCTCAAACTAAGTTATTGTTTAAAAAAAATTCCTCTAGCTCAGCATCTTGTTTTGAAAAGCTGGGTGCTACCTTCAGCAAAAAAATAAATAAACCCTCTAAAGTAGGTCAGGAATCAGAACCAAAAAAGCTGCTCAAGGCAGGCTCAGATCTGTAGGTATTTGCAATTTTAACTCACTGGTTGTTCAAAACATAACTAAAGCTCCTGAGCATACAGCACAAACAATAGCAAGGAAAAATGGTTTGTTTTATAGGCATCTGCATCTGTCTTAATTATTACCTTCTTGAAGACATAAAAATAAAAATGTGTAGTACTTTAGTTAGATATAAATAGATATAGATTGCATAAACACAACTAGATTTCTTTTTTTTTTCCTTGTGGTTTTTACTGGTTTAAGTTTTAATTTCATACATCCTTTCAATTATGACTGGATTTTCTTGTAAGCAATGCTCAGAGTTTGGTGCTGCAAATGATTCTTCTGACTAAAAATAATTCTGCTGAGAGCAGTGAGATCACCTGTGCTTTTGTGTGCTCTGCACTGAGACACTGCAGGCACTGAGCAGGAGGAACAGCAGAGAAGGAAATTTTTCAGAGAAGAAAAATGCCCATGTTGCTGTTATTTTAAATGATAGATGTCTTTTTAATTTACTGCACTATCTTTGATAGAAAATATTGCTTCTCCATTGCTGGATTTTTCCAACATTGGTATATCTGACTTGTAATAAGCCAATCTCAACAGTAAAAACAGTTAAAATATTGTTGTTTGGAAGTGACTACGGAAAAATGCAGCAATGAAGATACCTTTGCAAACAGGGCTCTCCTTGTGTTAGCAGAGCTCTGCTACCTCAGAGCCCATCCCAGACTCCATTTCTTAATCTGTTGAGTGTACACAATTTACAGGAATGGAGAAGGAGAAAAATCCAGCACCACAAAAATGCCTGCCAGCCAAGGGCTTTTCTTCTCAGTTGGTCCAGAGAGTCCTCATGTTTTGGGCCAAACTGAGCTCTTTTGAGGAACAAGAAATTGTATTATCCCCATGCACCTGCTCCAGGTTGGATGGAGTTCTGAGCAACCTGGTCTAATGGAAAATACCCTTGCTCATTGGAAGATGTTGGAAAAAGACACTCTTTAAAATCCCTTCAACCCAAACCATTCTGTTTATCTGTGATCTTATGGAAAAGGTAACCACTTTCTCAGTGACTTATTACCAAGCTCAGTAAAACGTGGTAAACACTAGAATCAGTGTGACTGAGACAGCATAAATGTAAGCATGAAAAAAAGCCACACATTTACAGCTCTCCTCTCAGTGCTGCAACAAGTGTGATCTGTGTCAGCCGTGTACTGAATGCAAGAATCAGAAATGATCCAGAAGAAGCATTGTTGCTATTAATAAATGCAATCAAACAGCAGAAGTAGGTTCAGATAGATGTATCCATCTGATCTTGAATCACATGATTTTAAACCTCAGGTAGGTGGCAAATTCATCTGACCTGTACCCTGAGGAATCTGAGCTCTGAATCCCTCTAGGGCTGGAAGTTCATGAATTCAGCATAACGACTTCTGTTAGAAAGTAATTGGCTCCAAATGGAAAATTTCTACTGATATCTGCTAGACAAGGTCCCTGAGAGCCCCTGCAAGGCTGGCCAAATGCTGCCTGCAGTACCCAGGCTGAAGGCAAAACCCTATGGGATGTCATGTAGGGGTCCTGTTCATTCATCCCAGTTTGGCCTCTTGACAGATCTCAACATGTTCCTGTTATTGCTGGAACTGTGGTCAGAATCTTCCACTGTGTTCAGGCTTCAACATTGAACTGTTTTTTTTTTTCCTAATTCTTTTAACAGACACATCTACTGTTGGTTTCATGAGTACATATAATCTGTGTGCGCAGTAATTACTTTTTCTCTACATAATTCTGATCCCAGTTCTAAGACATGAATGAAAGATGGAAACAAAGATGACCTCTGATTTTAACAGTTCAAGTTTATGAATCTTGTCTCACTAAAAGGACCAGACAAAGAAGCAATCCTGACCTTGCAGTTAATCCCAAATCATTACCAAATAAAAACTGAGTTTTTCAATATCTGGTCTAAAAGTTCCTTTAACTGTATGTAATTCAAAAAACTCCCCTTTGAATCAGCCACTGAATTCAGACAGGTCACTTATGGGTTACAAACTGCGCCTTGAGCCACTTTCAACTGCATTCATATCTATTTCAGCTGTCTGTTTTCAGCTCAGATAGGACAAAGAGGGAAACAGAAGTTGGGGAGATGCTCCTGATTCACTTCTCAATGCCTGCTCTTGATTAAAAATCCAAGTCATGCCATGAAAATGGGATACAAACTTAAGGATAAATTCTGGAAAACACAGGGATTCTTTTATAAGTGAAAAATAATTGTCACACTTAATGTTTCTTCCCTCTTTCTTTCCTTCCTTCCAGAAACACAAGATTGAATAACACTGTCCTGATTTATACCTTATAAGCACTCAGCCCTTGTTCTTAAGGTGTGGGTTTCTTAAATGAAAATGGCTGGGGGATTCAGTCTCTTCTGCTGTGTTTTTGCTTTTAGCATATTAAACATTCTTATCCAGACCTTGTTTATTAGATCATCCCATTTATTACTCACCAGCTGCACTGGCTTTGCTTCTGCTTTCAGAAATCTTGGTAATTTTATCTTATCAAAAATTTAGGGAAATTCATCTCCTTTCTGCTGTAGGCATCTGAGGGTTTTTGTTGAACCAGTGTAAATTGGCAGCTGAGCCAATGCTGGGGTGTGTGGCGCTGCTGGTTGGTTATTCCCTGAAATTAGGACGTCAGCAAGAACACCAGCTTGGTCTTACTGGACAGCTACCAGACAGCTACACTCTAAATGTGCTGCTAATTCCATAAAAAACAAGCAGGATCAGAAAAATGTGATATCCCTGCATGTAGCCCAACATGAAAAACTGTAATTTGGGTTATATTAGGAACTCAGCAGTGAAGAAGCTTGCTGAAAAGAAAAAAAAGTTGAAAAATTGCTTCTAGCACAATATTTTCTTTGGGGGAAGACTTGTAGCATTTTACAGAAACCTTACTCAAACTGTAGTGATGCAGTTTCTACCACGTTGAATAATGTCATTTCTTTATGTGACAAACGTGCTTGTATCCCACACAAATTTGGCATCACTATCATTTCCCCAATCACATACATTTACTTATATCAGAAATGTTGAATCAGAGAGTAGAAGTAGGCTACAAAGCTCAAATTATACATTTGGAACGTTCTTGCTGATATTTTAAGTTTCATGTTGTAAACACTTTTTTTAGAATCTCATATTACAGTGGAGTTGTGAGAAGAGCAGTCAGTATAACTAAAAGGTCTTATGGATTTAATTCAGCTTCACAGATTTAATTTGAGCAGAAAGAAAATAGTGTTTGCAAAAACAATTATATGTTTCTAAATCATCATCTCCAAAAGGAAACTTTCAGATTTTTCACTTGGAATGACTTAAAAAAAATAATGATCAAAAAAAGTTTTAACTTTTAATTTTTGATATGGTAACACTTTGGAGGGTGATATGGTGCTTTGGAGGGCGACAATGGTGCTAACTTGGTCGAGGAGGTATCAGTCACACAGAAATTAAGACACCTGAGCTAAAAATTGCTAAACAATCTAAACAAAACTAAACTTAGAGAGGTTGTGGACTCCCCATCCCTGGAAGTTTTCAAGACCAGGTTGGAAGGGACTTGGAGCAGCCTGGTCTAGTGGAAGGTATCTCCCCCCATGGCAGGGGGCAGGAACAGGATGAGGTTTAGGATCAACCCAAACCATCCTGTGATTCTGTGATTCTATGATCAAGGCATACTTTGAAAGCTTCTCTGTGCCTCCTGTAAGCAAAGACCCAGCTGGCACAACACAAAACCACAAGAACACACTGCTGACTCTTCTCCCCTACTGCCAAATTTGCCTGACCCCATGGAGAAGAGCAATGAGAGTGAAGGAATCAGCAGGCTGGTCAAAGAAAGGTTTTGTTCTAACCTCCCACTGACACTGAGTTTCACAGGTAACAAGCAGGACTGGCCTAAGGCCAAAAATAAACTTTTTATTTGGCTCTCTCAGCAATGGAGATTTGACTCCTCCAACACAGAACTTCAGCAAACTTTCCCTGGAGCAAATGAAATTTTATTCAGATCAGGACTGGTAAAAGCAATTTTTGATGATGGGTGGGCTAACTGGGGTGCCTCATGATGGTTTTCACTCCTAAGTCCTACCAGCAGCTAAAGAGTCATTTGGCCATATATTAACATATTTTTTTAAATGCCTAGATGTATTTAATGTCTACTTTGTGAACTATGGGGGAAAATAAATAAACAGAATTCCATTTCTGTTTCTTCTCTGAAGATTTTTCTGGAACCACATGAATAAAGCTGTTGGTGTACATGTCTATGTGCTTTCTTTAATCAAAGGATAGACCAGGAACCTACTTTAAAGACTCCCATGACTGGAATTGATTCTGCAGTCAAAAAAACAACAACATAATAAAGAATATCTTTAATTCAAACTATGTCTCTCCACAAATCTGAGGGCATTTCACATCTGAATGACAACAGTCAGCTTCAGCATGTAAATCTATTTCCCTACCAGAAAACTTGGTGCCTCACACAGAAAAAAAAATTAGAATCCTACAAAATTCTGAAAAATGCAAGCCAAAATTGTAATTTCAGTTTTCCTGCAGAAAATGTCATTTCCTCCTACGTTGATTCCCTCCTATCTCTAGATTTTCATCCTCAATACTATGACTCTTAGCTCTTCTTTTGCATTCTGTGGCATTAAGTAAAACACTGTTTGTGGAATCTTTTTTTTTTCTAATTTCACTTTTCTTTCTTAAACGTGACTCTCAAAAAAATAAACTCCCCAAAAACTGATTAGCTATTCTAAACCCATTTGATCATACTCCAAAGCCCAAGTGAAACATGAAGAATAATTTTCAAGTTTTATATTTTAGAAACAATGGAATATTTCTAATCCTAGGTGTCCCAATCCCATGTGTTAGTTGCAGAATGAAGTAAATAACCTTCTTCCATATTTGCATTTTAATTTTCTTTCAACATTTTGCAATATAGATTTTCATACAGAGAACACTTCTCTTTCTTTATAAACAGATGCCACTCTAGCTGTCATTTCAAAGATGTGTGACTGAATTTTTGAAAGTCTAAGAGACATGTTAAAAGTGACATGAAGTAAAGCAAACGATTTGACTATTGTTTCAAGTGTTCTTTTTTAAAATTTAAATTCAAAAAAGAAAAAGCCCTGAAGATATTATTCAGTAATACTTGTAACAGTATTTCTATAATGCTTTAAATTTCTAAAGTTCCTATGTAGACAGTAACTAATTTAAATAGTACCCACGACTTTTAGATGCTAATGTTCACCTTGCCAAATAAATTGATTTGTTTGTGTGTGGGTGTTCTTGAGGGCTCCACACACACAGACTCTACAGTCATTTGTCAGTCTCTAATAAGAAACAGAAGTGACATCTGTCATGCATTCCAGTAAACACATTAAGCAAACACAATAGGACCCCAAAATGTTTACTCAAGTACTCTAATTAATTGTGACTTGCTGGAACAGAGTTTTCTATGAATTAAACACAAAGATCCATGCTCTCTCCTCCCCCTTGCTGTAGCTTTTTGTGTAGTGGGAAAAGATTTAAACTAAAGACTTCCCTTCTGGCTCTGCCAAGGTGCATTTTTTCCTCATAGACTTGACTCGCAGTAGAAGTTGATGTGAGAGTTTGTCATGGCTGTTTTGACAGTCCGGTCATCCTAATCCAGGGATCTGGTCCCTGTGGTTTGTCAATTATCCTACTAACCCTACAGCGAGAGGAACACTCAAGGCACTGAACTGTCATCCAATAACCAAGAAATAATGTCAGCAGCCAGTGAGCAGGGATTGCGAGAGATGGGGATGATTTTGACAACAGAGAAGTGTGGATCATTTCAGCATTTATTTTATTTATAGGCATTCGTAACAAATTAATTACATCTCCCTGCAAGGCTTCACTAAAACTTGCTGGATCCAGAGCTGCCTGCGCACCCAGGTGATGAGCAGCACTGAGTGCAGGGATTGCAGCTCGGCAGATCCAGGCATGCAGGTTCGATTCCCACTTTTGTTCACTCCCCTCCTGTGACCTTGAGCTTGTTACTTGACTTGGATATGTTTCAATATCCCCCTGGATAAACTGAGGATGAAAGCATGCACTCTTAAGAGCAGGCAGAGCCTTAATCAATTAATTCCTGTAAAGGACATTAAGATCATTTAGCAAAAGGTAGCATTAAAGTGCAAATTATGCTAAGGTCCTACTGGAATGAAAGACAAGTGTGTTTAAAAAGAGATTTAGATGCAGAAGGTTAGACAGCAATGAAAATCTAGATGGAGGATCACAAGAGGCTTGATTCTGATCCAGTGTGTAACAGGATAATTTGGCTTAACTCTCCACTTAACACTAACAAAGCAGGCTCTGCCCTGGATTCTCACTTGGTATAAAGTTACACTGATCTGTGATTACACTGATTCAACCAGCTCAGAGTCCAAATTTTTGGCTCTGCAAGTCCTCATAACTAGATCTATAATCTCAATTTCTTCATGTTTTTAGTCTATTTTTTCTTATCACTTCTCAATCACACATTTATTCAAACCATGTTGAAGTGAGAAAATATAACAGAAAATATGAAGCAACAGAGACAAGCTAAACCTCTGGAGTCATCCTGTTTCCAAGTAAGGCACGGGCACAACCAGCAGGACTGGAAGACAGCATGGGTAGCACTGATGGCCTACTACACCTTTAGGTCTGAGTTTAGACGTGGTACAGCTTCATCACGAACTGGTTCAAATTTTCTACCACTTGAAAGCTCTCTGGGAAAACACAGGGTATGAGATGCATGATTTTCCTTGGCTTCCAACGTGCCCCTGAACACTTCCAGGGATGAGGCAGCCACAACTTCTCTGAACAACCTGTGCCTGGGCCTCTCCACCCTCACAGGAAAGAATTTCTTCATCCTGTCAAACCTCTAGACTGCCCTCTGCCAGTTTAAAGCCATTCCCCCTTGCTCCATCACTGCCCTTGTGAAGGGACCGTATCCAGCCAACACAGTATAGGGGTGAACTCTGATAAAACACAGCTGATATGAAATTTAATAATTTAAGAGATTGTTTTAAGGCTGTTTCTGGTAGACTGAACAATTTAGATCTCTGGTTTGTGGTGGGTAGAAAGATTTATTCTTGACACTGGTACAGAATTGAAAAGGAGAAATTTTTTGGTAATCTTCTGAAGGAAAAATTCTTCCAGTTGTAGATGTAGTTTCAAAACCATCCATTAGAACAATTAAACAAGGATCATGCTGTTAATGAAATAATTTTGTCTCCTACATATCCCTTACTGATGAATTATCCACTTTCACTGCTGATCATTAGGGAAGTCATGGTAAACAGAGATATCTCAAAATGTCTGTTTAAAATCAACACCTTCATTTTCTCTATATTAGTGGGAAATTAAAATCTGGAGGCCAGGACTTGTCATGATCACATCTGATATTACACTCTATTTCCATTGCAGAATTGTCAGCAAATCTGGAAAACAGCTGGAAGCCAGTCCTGGAAAATATTACACTTTAGAAATGTGTTGCTATGTGAATATCACCTCATTGTGCAAAATTTATACCATCCTCTTCCTGAAAACCTTGAAAGTATTTGCCCTGTATAGGGAAAAAAAACCAAAAAAACAAAAAACAAAAACCAAACACCTGAAACTTTGGAATAGCTTAAATGAGAAATAATTGATCCAGCTGACACCAGCTGAAGATGATGGCATTCTCTGTAGCATTCAGGTACCTTAGGGCAACTTTTCAGGTACAAAAATGTTATCTTGAATAAAAATAAAATAGAAAAGTCTGTGCTGGATGTGGATATTTGCAAAGATTAAGACAGAAAACATGGTCTGATATGGAAGCATGCATTGAGTAAGGAAACAGCACTCAGCTCTCAAGAGCCAGAACCATAAATGAGTTAACATCTCAGATGAAGCCCACTAAACTACTTTTTTATACATGCACCTCACCCTTTTAGGGTTTGACTATGATTCCTGCTGTTATTGAAATGTCAGTCAAGGGAACCTTTTTATGGGGGGCTTATGAACTTGTCTTCTTATAAAGGTAAATTCCATAGACACTTCTCATCCTGATGGGGATTGTGTTGATGAAGACCCTGTGAGAAAAAAAAAAAACCAACAAAAAAACAACAGAATCCCCATAGATCTTACACTCAAGTGCCCAGACAAGAGAATAATTTTTTTTTTTTTTGCTTGGGGAGCAGCAATACCACAGAATCATGGAAAAGCCCTCTAAGATCATTGATCCAACAGTTTCTCCAGCACCACCACTGAGACCACCACTAAACCGTGTCCCCAGGTGCCACATTTACAGAGCTTGTAAATGCCTGCAGGGGCAGTGGCTCCACCTGTTCTAAAGCTTGACAACACCTTCCCTGAAGAAATTTTTCCTAATATCTGCTGTAAACCTCCCCTGGCACAACGTGAGGCCTTTTCCTATGGTCCTCTCCCTGTTCCCTGGGAGCAGAGCCCGAATCCCCTGGCTGTCCCCTCCTGTCAGGGAATTGTGCAGAGCCACAAGGTCCCCCCTGAGCCTCCTTTTCTCCAGGCTGAGCCCCTTTCCAGCTCTATCAGCCACTCTTCATCAGAGCTCAGTGCTCCAGACCCTTCCCTGGCTTCATTGCTTTTCTCAGGCTTCAGGCCAGAGTCTTCACCCCTCCCTTGGTGGAAAGGACGCACATTTTTCAGGACTGTTGTTTTGTTTTTTTAAAGGTGGGCACTCTGGTAATATGAACATGTCTGGAAATATTCAGATGTGGTAGGATCTGCGCCTGGGAGGTGGATTTCTCAGTTACTGATAGTGAGGTGGTTGAGGGAATAAAGTAAACATAGCCCACTCTCCCCACATGGATGAGTCTAACTCCAGCACCTCAGAAGGTTTATTCCATAAACAGTGGATACTTTAAAACTATTTACAGTGAAGTTGGATTATCAATGAGAAACTTTAAACCTCTAAGACTGCTACTTGACAATTTGTCACTCAACTTCAGCAAAACTATAGGGGAAAAGCACAATGAATTAATGAATAGCAACAAATCCCCATGACAACATGTTACTTCATTAAAATTTTATCAGCATTCTTCCTAGGGAAAGCATGCCTTCTGTTCTATGCTGAGCTTCTTCTACAGTGTTTTACAGACAATTCACAGCATTCTGGCGCTTCAAAATTAGTTCCTGTGGAGAGTGAGCTACACACAGACTCTAGATTGTGTCACACAGTGATCTCCTGGGTGCCATGATGAAGTTTTGCCTACATTTTTTGTGTGTATCTTATGCCTTAAACATTAATCAAGCATTTCCCAATTGCTTTCTTTGAGAATAGGTTAATTAGCTGCAAATGCATCTCTGTGTTAATTTTCAGCAAATGCATTAAACTGCATTTCATAAATATTTTCCTAGCAAGCAAAGGAAAGCTTTGAAAGGAAAATGTTTTCATTTCTTTCACTGGGGCTCTATTTTATGCTTTTTTTCCTTCTTCTTATTTTCTTTATTTTTTGTGTGGAGATCCATAAAACATATCCATTGGTGTTCAGTGTATTCCTCAGTGTGGATGTAAGTAAAAGAAGAATAATAATAAAAATGGTTGCTGGATACCGTATGCTTGCCAATATAATCTTAGGACTTGTTAAAAAATTTCTCAGCACAGAAACACTGAATTTATTTGCTTGGAAATTCAAATTATTCTGAAGAGGAAAAAGCCCCATGCAGATCATGAGAAAAAGGCTAAAATTACTCTTATGCCAGTAAATAATGGTTTGTATCGATATCAGTAACTGGTTCTATTATTATTTCCCTGAGACTATGGCAGTCCACTTACAGCATGTGTTTGGCTCTAAAAGTACCTAGCAGGAAAATATCACTTCCCAAAAAATTTGCAAGCCAAACGGATTTTGGATTCAAAGGCTGCAGAGAAGGAAATTCATCCCTAGTTTTTCACCATGAACTGAGGTGACTGACACAGGGATTTGGGTGTTAAAGAGAACAGCTAAACAATCAGGCAGAAGAAGGCAGAATTAAATGTCCACATTACTATATAAGGTTCTGAGCCAGATGGAAAAAATCAAAAACTAATGTTTCTTTTTCTTTAGATAGTTATTTTCTACAAACAATAAGCATTGCAAAGAGAAGATACAAAATCTTCCTACCTCCAGCCCAATGCCTGAGCTGCACATTCTCTCTTTTTGGTTCCATGAATTTTCCAGTCTTGAGCAGTGGTGCTGGAGCACACATTGAGAGATCTGTCTATGGAATATTGCAGTAATGAGAATATTGTGAGGAAAGTGCTGTCATAACCACCCCATAGCTTGAGAAAAATTTGCAAACCAGTTCATCTGCTTTCCACAGGAGTGATCTAATCAATGGGCTCTTGTGTCTATTTATTTTGACTCTGTATTTTTTAATTTTTTTAATTGATTGCAATCTTAGTAACAGGCTTGATTCTGAGGAAACTCAACAATGTAAATCCTTAAAGTGACTGAGTAGAATTAATATTTTCTCCTTGAACCTCAGTCTTTTTTGGAAAATGACTCTAGATTGGGGCATAGCCAGTTCAGCAAAGCCAAGGCATTTCCCACAGAAGCCTCTGATTACCCAATGAAGATGGGAAATAAAATACCTGTGACACTTTTCCTTAGGTTGCACCACTGAGATAAGGCCTGAAAGGTGACACATAACATTCTATGGCATGCTCTAGATAACAAAAGGAAACTGGTAGAAGATGTCACCAAGCTTAGTAGACACTTGCATTTCAATGTGGAATGTCACTGCTCATTAGGAAAGTCTTTCCACAAGTTGCATAACTTTTTATTTTTTTTGAGTTTTAATTTTTTTCCCAGCTACCTGAGATTCAGCTAAACCAACACAACTATACAGTGATCATCTTCCTATACAGAGTATTTAGTGGAAGAAATATAGTGCGGGCCTTCTTTCAAAGAGAAGAGCTCAATGTCATTGAGATCTGGGAAAGCTTCTGTAGAAATCTGTTATATGGTCTTGCATATAGGATATATGATATATATCCTATATATCTATAAGATAAACATTGAAAGAAGCATTGAATCAGTAAATTAAATAAACTAAGATATGTATTCTCTGAAATTCTTTTTTAAAAATATCTATTAGTAGGGTTTCCCCAGCCAAATTTCTGCACAGTTTTTGTTTATTACATTTGAGATGTCACCTCATGACTCATTCTAAATTCATGAATCCAGGCCCAGCACGTTACAGTCCCATTTATGACTCTCCTAATCCTAACAAACAAAACACAGGATGACACCAAAGAGATCTTTTGGATCTCTTCTGCAAAAAGAGATCTCCTAATCCCTCTCAAGCAAATCTATTTCCTTATCTAATTCTCTCATTTCCCTTTTCACTCAAGAAAAGACAGGAATTGGACACTTGAGGATGGCTGGTAGTTGTTCAATTTTGTACACCACGATAAGGAAGTCCAAGGCCAATGTCTATTTGTTGTATCTTGGACTGGTTTACTGGGAGCCTCACCTTTATTGTCACACTGGATAAAGACTCAAGTATCTCCTTATTATGTTTTTTTGGCAGCTGTACGCAGCCTGATGGTTTTCTGCAGTAGTGTCTTTCCACATTGGTTCTCAAACAACTTGACCTTAAGAGAATGTTTATCAAAACCTCTTTATTTCAGCAGTAGCTTCCATTCTCTTCAGTTTCAGCAATTCCCATACAGACACATTGTACTTTTACTTCATTATTCGCACCATGTCTAGGAATTTAAAAATAGCTACTGCTACTATATGGCAGCAATTTTCAGAAACACAGATAATGCCAGGCTGCAGCCAGCAGGAAATTAAATATGCTGTCCTTGATGCACTTGCTGCCATACATGGATTTAATGACATTTCAGGGTTCAGCAGGCTGTGGAATGAGCACCAGAGATCCGTGGTGAGCAGGTTTCCAATGGCATGGAGTGGGAGCTGTGGCACTCAGAGGCACACCTCAGTGGGAGGCAGGGGGTGCCAGGCTGCAAGGTCCCTCATTGCCTTGCTGTCTTGCAGACAACAGAAAACAGGACAAGGGAACTGGCAGCCACTCTCCTGTTGAAATGCAGGGTCTCCCGGAGTGGGTTTTTTTTTTGCCAGAAACATCTTCAAGAAGAGATTTTGTGGAAAAAGCTTAGGCATGGACATGACCTCTGCAAGACTGTCAGACCCCTAAATACATTGAAGACATTACAGCCTTCAATCCAAACCCATGTTTGTGTGAAATGTCTGACAATATTTGTCCAGACAATAGGACTAAATCATCAATCTGAAAGTACAGCTGCCATTACCCACAACCAAAGCCAAGCACACTGTGTGTTATCCTTGCAGAAAGCAGAGGGAAAGATATTTCCTTTCTTCTCCTCCTTTCTTTTTCCACTTCTAAAGACATCAGTAAGTTGTGAATTAAAAAGTAAGGGGAGGTAGCTTTGAGCAGGGTTCAGATAAAGCCATCGTGGGGAGCATGTGGTGCTATTTAAGTTCCTTCTGAACTCTGCCTGTCTGTCTCTGTCCTGTAGATTTTTTGAGGCAGCTTTTGTTAAAGGCGAGTCATGCCAATCAATCCTGGCAGGAGGTCTTTTTAGTTCCAGGTGTTGACAACAGGTATTTGCTTTGGTCTCCTACATCCTGTATCACAAAGGGAGGTGGTGAATTCAGCATTTGTTGGCAGAAAGATGATAGATGACATTTGCTGGCTCAACATTCTTCATCTCCAACAGTTGTTATTCCAGTTCATGTACTTCTTGGTAATGAGTAACTTAAAGTGTTGGCGATTCATTGTCCTATGCAGTGGTGGTCTGTCCACTACCATATATAGTTCAAAGAAACACTGTGTTCCCTGGTTCTTTGTGCTTTGTTGTAGGGAAGCTTTTAATTCAGCCTCTTTCAATTTATCCTTGAGTTTTAATGAGTTGCAATCTATTTTCATCTTAGTCATTTTAATAGAAATCTGATGGTGAATTAGAAACAGCTGCATCCCTTGCAGACATTTCCTAAAAACTACAAGATGCTTAGAAGGAATTTGCTTGCTAGTGTCTAGGAAAGGACCACTGGGGATAGATATATATTTGTGTACCTTTATTAAATTCAATTAATTATCTGAGAGCATGAAATATCTCACTACCTTTTTGTTTAATTTATTTTCTGCTTTCCTTTCATATGCCTTGCCATGTATGCCGTGTTGATTCCAATGGAGTAGCATAGTTCAGCTGGAAGGGACCTAAAATGATAATTAAGTCCCAACAAATGGGCTGAGCTTCAAAACAGGCGTGAACCTGTCAAAGCAGACCTGGGTGGTTCCTCCTCATAATTTCATTACCAAAATTACCTGTTTGGGCCCTTTCCCCTGCAGGTTGAGTTACACTCTGCACCAGCTCAACCCTATTATCTATGGAATTTGAAGAAAATATCCAGGCAATACTCGAGTTGCAAGTGGTATTTCTGTCTACAGGACCTCTCCATCTTCTTTCGGTTTCTCACTCTCCAAGTAGCGCCACATCACAGAATCACAGACTTAGAGGATGGAGCAGGTTGGAAGGAACCAAGGGGTCCAGATCTGGTCCTGCTCCAGCAGGGCCATCCCACAGCACAGGGCAGAGGATTGTGTCCAGATATTTCTGGAATATCTGCAGTGAGGGAGACTCCACATCCTCTCTGGTCTCTGTTCAGTGCTCAGTCACTGCACAGGGAAGTTCTGCCTCCTGTCCAGGTGGAACTTGCTGGGCTCAGTCCCTGCCCGTGGCTCTGGTGCCATTGCTGGGCCCTGGAGCAGAGCCTGGTCCATCCTCCAACACCCTTCCTTTAGATATTTATATATTTGTCAAGTGTGCCATTGCCTCACAGGTATTATTTCAGTGCCTTTTAGCCCAACTCTTTATCAAGAGTTTTTCAGTCTTTAAGCACCAGCCCAAATAACACTTTTCTTTTTTTTTCTTTTTTTTTTTTTTTGGTTTTTATCTTTCTTAAAATATGGTTAGCGTTCCTATATCGACTACCCAGAGAGGGTAAGAACTCATTAAAATGGTGGCAAACACACTGAAAGGCTTCCTCTAAAATGGAAAACTGTTTTGACTTTTTGCATTTTATTCTCAAAGAGAGGTCTTTTATCGACTCCAGCTCAGCACCTTGGAGAGAAAAAAGGTATCTTGAAAAAGGCTTTTAAACCCTGAGGTTGGCTGAAGTTTTTTTTCCTTTTCCCTAGACTTTGTAAACACTTTTCTCTGTAAAAGTAATGCACATAATTGTGGGTCTTCCATCTTTTTATGAGCAATATAGTCTAAGTATCATAAATCTCAAAAAAAGTGCTTTTGTTTTTGGTCTTTTTTCTTTCTTTTCCCCTGTTGTTGGATGGAACTTACCCAGATAGGGAATAAATGCAGAACACAAAGATGTCATTTTCTTTCTTAAACAAGGTCAGTATCCTGACAATAAGGGCACTTTAAAAGCTTTCTCTCGTGCATGTGTTCATGGGGGAGAAGGAGCTGATCAATGTCCTTTAAGGTTTGCAGGTTTCTTTTCAGGACTTTTCCTTGGGTTCATTTTTTTCTTCTTTTTTTTTCCTGTTAAAAGTGAACTAAATATTTTATTTTCTAAGGAGGAAATAAAACATCAGTTACATTGCCATATTTTAGCAAGCAAAATTAATCTGGCCAAATTCTTCTACTTTTAATAGTTAATAAACCTATCTGCAATATTATATGGAAAAATATCTGGTCATTTGCTTTGCAGGCACAGATTTGCTCCACATCCTGCAAACCATGAGGCAGGGCTGCAGTTTTATTAAAGTACTACTCAGAGAGGTCATATCATGAGCATTTTCTTCAGTAGCCAGTTTAGAACTCCTCTGGAAAAATACTCCTGGTGTTCTCAATGATGGTCTCACAAAATGAAATTTATCTCTCCTAATTTGAGGTCTAGTTCCACTTTAATCCGCCATCCTCCCACAGGAATCAATGAAATTATTCCAAAATTCAGATTTATTTATTTCTGCCTCTAGTCACAGCCTCAAAGTGCTTTTGATTTGTGCTGTATTGTTGGTACCTGGTTATTTCAGCAGGAATGGGGACACACAGGATCATGGAATGGTCTGGGTTGGAAGGGATCTTAAAGATCATCTTGTTCCAACCCCTGCCATGGACAGGGACACCTTGCAGGTTGTTCAGAGCCCTGAACAGCCTCTGATACACAGAGTGATAGACAGTTATTGCTCTGTCATGATATTTAACTTGCCTAGGAGCATTTGATGTACTGATTGCATAAGTACTATTGTTTAAAAGATCCCCTGGGCTTAGGAGTGGGCACGTTACAAATATCAAGATATGCTGAATGGATTCAAAAGGTAAAGCTTGAAAAAATAACATCATTAATGCATAGAGAATAATAATGCTGCAGATGTTGGTGTGATTTAACTTTGCTTGGATAAATGAAGATACTTGAGCTGTTAAGATATGCAGAATTGTGGAGTAATTTACATCATTAAGTGTGAAATTTTTGGAAGAACCACACTTTCAGGTTTTCCCAAATAAACTATTTTCACTTAATGCTGCTTGAAAGCCCTGTAGACCAGCAAAGTGTCTGTAATATCAGTGTCTGTATCTGGTCTGGGACTTATTCAGCCAATCATCCATGCTCAAGCCTGCAGCAAAGGCTGAAGTCCTTATGGATGTGGTTGGAACTGCTCACGTGTTTAAGGTGAAGAATGCTCCTCAGAGATCAAAATCAACCTCAAAATCTCTTAATAAAGCTTAAAACACCTCTGTCCTGCTGATCCACAGCCATGTATAGGTGGAATCCATGATCCCAAGGCAGTGGCAAATGGGGCAAGGCAAAGATGGAACTGCACTTCTGCTCCGATCTCTTCAGGTAGTTATAACAGTACTTTAACATAATTTTGATGCTGATTTCATTACCGTGTTTAAAGGAAGATCAATGTAAATGTATGATATCAGCTACCTCATATAAAAGGCTTTTATATAAGCAGGTGGTTTTGGACCTTGCCTCCAGCTATACCTTTTGATCATTTAGAAGGCTACTGATGTACCCCAGGCAACTTACGTAAAACAGTTATTTGTACTCATTTAATGCTATACCTTTAAACACCCCTTTAATCTATTTGCAGCTGTAAAAGGCTCACAGTATGGAAATGCTTTAAAGAAGTAGGCTTAACTTCCACAATTAGGCTGAATTTTATTTTTCTGGATAGAAATCTTGCCCTCTTTCTTCAACTTGTGCAATCATGTGCACATCCAAACACACGCCCAGAATTTACCTGTTCTGAGAAAATCCCTAAGCAGAAGCTCCTGCATCAGAAATAGATGGAAAAGGACTGGCTGAGCAAGGGTTTCTATGTCTCTTCCACTTTAGTGTTTCAAACAGTTCAGGAAACCTGTTAATCTCCACAAATAAAATGAAATGTGTTTTTACTTAAAGAAAAAGTGTTATATTTTCTGTTTATTTCTTGTTAGTGTGTGTAAGCTCCATCTGCCAGACAGTGCAAACCAGTGAATTACATGGCCAAAGATGAAAACACAGACCACAGACTCCTCACTGTGATTTACCTGACTAAACTTATGTCAGAGGTAAGTTTGTCCCAAGGTTTACAAAACACAGACAAAAGAGTCTAGTGATGAAATTCTTTATTTGTTTATGAAATTGAACCAGATACTCTGTTTTCTCTCGGGTTTTGTTTATCAGGTCACAACAACAAACAGTAAAGTCCAGGTAAAATAAAAGAGAACTTTATTCGGCGTAATAATTTAATTTTCAGATATGCTGTGTGCTCATGTGCTCTGTGCTGTCATCAGCAATATATGTGCACAGCAAATCCATTTTATTAATATCTTTAATTGCTTCCAGAAGGTTCTGGTGTTTTATTCTGCCAAACCAGCCATAGAAAGACAATTAGATATCAGTTAACACATTTACTCTTCTTATTGTTTTTTGATAGCAACCATCATAAAACAATAAAAGCCTTCCTTCCCCATAATGATATTCCAGGGAGCCAGGTGTTCTGCATGTTAGAACAAAATTACTGCCTTTTCTAAATAAAAGCTCTGTGAACACTGATAGCAGAATGTGGAAGGAATGTCATGAAATAGTTACATGCTCATATGGAATTTCCCCTTTGGATTCATTTGTGGAAGCTGCACATGTACATATGCACACACACATGCACGTGATTTCTTTTTTAGCCTTCAAAGTGGTGTAAACCATGAGCAGACCCATTTCTGTAGCTTTTGGTGTGATATCTTTGAATACTAAAACCAAACAGGACACATATGAGTAAACTAGTCATAGAGCTTCCTTTTCTAAGTAATTACTTTCTTCTAAAATTATATTTCTAGAGCAGAAATTACATCAGAGCCCAAACTGGCCATTTGGTTCCCCATTGGCTGTGAAGGAAGTCTGGCATGGTTCTATCTGCAGTTTATTCTGTTGACATTTAATGTTATACAAGATTCTTTTTATTCTTTCTATTTTTTGTGTAATGTTCAGGACAGAAAAGTATTTCTGTATAACTATTTTTATTTTTGCTGTAATATACTGATAATTATAATTATTAATAATTACTCTTGCTGTAAACACTGATATCAAAATAATTTTGATGAGCACAGTGAACTCCATCCTGGGAGCTGATACTAATTTATGCTCAAAATTCTCTTATTTGAAGGCTATTCTACACTGTTTTAATGACAAAAATCCTTCTATTTTTCTAAATTTCAAATGGAACCCTTTTAATCAAAGCTTCTTTGCTTAGATAATCAGATAGAGTTTGTGTTTCATGGCATACTTCATTTATCTCTCCCTGAGTATTCATCATAATCAAAGACAGAATCATAAATATAAATTGATTTAGAAGATGTTGCACAATGGAAAAGATGCCTTACAGAAAATGAAAGCAGAATTGTAAAATCAAACCAAGTGAAAACTAGAAAAGAAATTAAAACAGTGCAAAAAGATTCAAATGCAGTCAGAAAAAAGTAGAGTAAGTTGTGCATGTGAGTTGAGCACAAAGAAGTGGAACAGATTGTTTACCTCAGCCACCATCCATCCAGGTTCAGTGAATCCTTGCTTGGGTGTACATAACCTGCCCAATGGTGGGATGCTTTCTGCAGCATCCTTGCTATTTGGCAAAACCTAACCCAAACTTGATTTTCCACAGGTTTGCTTGTTGAATTTGTCAGAGAAATCCGCCAGCTCTAAAAGGAGTGAGTGAATCATATTGGCAATTTCTTTTTCTGTTGTTCTTCAGCTTTATCTGAGAGCAGGAACACCTAAATGATTAGGTTTTTTTAAATAGCAATCTAATCTTGTAAATTTATAGATTTTATGATTGATAACTACACTGAAATGTAAAATATGTTATTTATGTTTGTAAGTAAATGCAAATATATGCTTATTTAAAGCATTATGTTTATGAGATTGTCACAGAAACCTCTCTCTATTCACATGGCTTCTCTTGACAATCTATAAGGGACTTCAAGAATAACGGCACTGATAATTCTTTCATCCTTCTTCCTCTGTGTGACTTTGACCCAGACAGCTTCTCTTTCACCCAGGATATTCCTTCTTGTTTCTTTACTGTTGCATTAAATAAATCAGCATCCCATCACATTTAACTATATTCTTTTTGATTTTGCACAGCTCACTCCTGTCAGTTCCCATCTTCCAGCCCTGACTGCTGCTTCCCCATGTTCCTGTCACCTTGCAATACTCACATGCACAACCTGCACCAGTAATTCCTGCTCTTTCCCTGGAGATGGAGGTTGGTCTTTTGGCTTTGCCATGAAGCTCAGAAATCCCTTCCCATGCATTTTTCTAAATGATCTTCCATGGTTCAAGCTCTCTGTTTATGGGATTAAGGACAAATGGAGTGTGTGTCATGCATTAGTGTTTCCAGCTGTCCAGAGCACAGTTTGTTCTCTAAAGCTGTGCAAAGCAGATCCTGCCCATACTCTATAAAAATTATGCAACACTTTCTGTAAGGAAAAACACCATTCGACAGCAAAAAAACTCTGATGATTGGGGCCAGAAAGTTCCAAACATCTGAATCCTTACATTTAACAATTAACATGATACAATTCCTCCAGACATTTTCAAAGTGTAGGTCTTGACAGCCATTACACTGTGAACCCACAGACTTCTCTGAAAGCTCTCTTTGCACCTCTGCCCAGCTGTTTCTCATGAGAAAAGCCAATTTTTATACTTTTTCTCATATAAAAATCCCCTCTAATATTAGAGACATGTTTAAGAACTATCCTTAGTGCAAAGGGGATTGAATAAAGAACTTTTGGGTTTCAAAGCATCATGTGCTTTGTTAAAAATCCAAACATTTACAGGTCAATAGGATCAATTCATCTCATTGTGGATCAGCTGTTCTGGGGATACAGAATGTTTGTTCATCTTCATCAGAACTGAGGCCCAAACACTAATTATTCACTGAGGTCTGAATGCATAGACACTTGAGGTCTCTACAAATATCATGATTTGATAAAATAGAGCACCTGGTTCAACTGGTTTTGTAGCTGGAGGACCAAGATTGAAAGCAAGGAAATTTAAATATTCCATGTTTTGCCACAACATTTCTGTCTGCCTCTGAAGGAGACCTTTTGATCTCTTCTGCTTTCATTTTCCAGTTTTGAGAAAGGGAGTAAAATCAAGCTCATGGATTGTGTTGCGGAACCTGTCAATAAATGCACTGTAATTTCAGACTTAATGCAAAAGAGTTCAGTGCCAAGTTAATAATAACAGAAATTGGTTAACAATTATATTGATATGTGTATGTGTGTTTGACTGAAGAATATAGACAGGTGGGCATAAATTTTGTGTGTTCACACTGATGAATATGTAAAGAAAAGGATTCACTGAACTTGACCGTGGCAGTGAAGATAGAAGAGATGCAAATTTACAAGCCAGTAATCAGATGCCACCTTCTGGTTCATGGAGAGAAAGAGAAAATCAATAGTCCTTATACAAATAAAACAGCCAGACTGATTTATGGGATCTGTCTGCAATGTCTGTACACATTGCAGGGGGGTGTGGACTTGGTTATTTTCTGTTTAGGATCACTCAGTCACAGACCATGGTCACACTGGCAGCTGGAAAAGAGATTCTCTAAAAGGGACAAAGAAGGGGCAGTGAAGAAAGACAGAGAGGAAGAAGGAGGAGGAAGAGTGGAGAAGGGACAGCTTTGTTCTGGAAAGGGAGCACAGGTCATCGCTACCCATCAGGGATCCCTCAGTGCATCCTGCTGAGTCCCAGAGGCTGCTGAAGTGAGATTGGAGTTTCTGAGCACTCCTTGCTCCTGCTCCTGCCTGGGTGTCGGGTGCAGGATCAGAAAAAAAAAAGCTATGTACATAAAAGATTTGTACAAAAGCTATCCCAGCCTCTCAAAATCCAGCACAGTCCTGAAAGTGAACTAAACACTAAAAACCCATAAAAAAACCCCAAGCCTTCCAATGCAGTTTTTCTAATGCCTCTACTCTAGGATCCCATTCTAAGAAAGAAATTAGAAACACTTGGAACAAACATCTGTTTTTGTTGTGGTAATTTAAAAACTGAGAATGATAATTTTACTTTAAATGCATTATTCACAAAAACTGATTTAACTCCTATTTAAGATGACGCTAAGATAAATTAAAAAAATCTATTTTAGAGGCACCATTTGTCAGTATGCAATGGTATAATTTCAATAAGTTAAAGATAATATTCAGAATCAAATTAATCCCCTCATGTATTTGAGCTCTCAAGTCAGTCTTCTTACAGGTAAGACAGGCAAGAGCAGAACAGGGAATTGTTATAACATTTTAAAAGTAAAATCCTTTAAATCACACCTTATTAAGTATACCTTGACAGATTATCTGATGCATTCTTAATACTAATGACTTTGCAAGAAAAAAATAAGAGCACACACACACACCTTTGTCTTTGCCACCTAAATAAGTAAAGCTGAACAAGGATGTAAATATTTTCTTGGTCAGGGTTTAAATAAATTTTAGACTTTAAAATTATATAGAATTTCTTCCTAACTTTTCAAAGGTCAATATTTTTATTTTCTGTGGTTCTCAAAGCTTTTTGCTTAATTAACTCTCCTTTCAGCTTATAGGAAATAATTTTCATTTTAATTCCGCAGTTCATTCATCAGTCACCTGGCATTGTTCCAACTGCAGTTTTCTTTGTTGATTTAAACAGCTGGAAGCTGGAGCAAGAGAGGGGAATATTTACCTAATGAGTGCAACTCTGTACTGTCAGTGTTGTGTTTTTTCCTTGGAATCCCACATTAATACCCACAGAAACAGAATTGATACAAATTGAGAGTAAAATGTCAGCCACTACATAGTAAATAAGACTATTTCTCATTTTCCAAGACAGTGAAAAGGCTAAATATATGAAAACCTATATATTTATGTATGAAAACCTATATATTTAGTTAAACAAATTAAGAATATTTTAGTATTTTCCCTGGGTTACCAGAAAGGACCAAGAAGTATACTTTATGTTTTGTGTTTTAGTAGCTAAGAATAAACAATGAAAACATAATAATTTTCTTTGAAAAGTAAGAGCACCAGGTGAAGAGTAGTGATGACTTTTTGACTGCATTTTAAAATTATTATTAAAATTTAATGCACAATGATACATTTCAAGCTACCACAGTTGTAATTTACCAAAGCAGATGGTTTCGTGTATGAACATAGAGTTCAACAGTACTGTTCACAGCAGAACACAGCAAACTTCTGCATTTTTCCTCTGAGAGGAAAACTCCTGTGGTCATTAAGAGGTCTCTGTGATTAAAATCCTGCCCAAAATTTATAGCATTTGCGCAAGTGTTGAGTAGCAAGCTATGCCTGTTTTCTTGTTTTCCTCCTCCATATTAAGACTATTTTGTCCTGGTTTGTTGTTGTCCTAGGAACACATGTACAGTTTTCTTGAGCTGCCTTTTCAGCAGAAACACAATTTTATTTTAACTGGAAGGAAGAAGTACCTATTTCAAATCTCTGAGTTCCTGATTCAAACCAATCTAGGGAAAATACTTTAAAGGAGCTTATTTAATATTAGTAGACAGATCACTAATAGGTTGCAAAGGGAATGCAGAAAGCCTGAAGACCTGTAAGATTACCAAGTTTGTCTTTGTATTTATCCATCTGTATCCCTAAACTAACTTACATGTTCAAAGGTGTTTGTGCTGTTTTCAAACTCAGAAAATGTGCAGATATTTGGTGTATGGTCACATGTATTGCCTGTCTGGCTAAAACTGCAGGGAAGTCTTTAAGGCTTATTTGGTTTGTCCTTCCTAAATGAAGAGTAAAAATGCAATGGTGGTTCTGATAGTTGTTTAGTTAGCTGTGAAACACTGAAGAGCAAAAATATTAATTGCTTTGCTCATATTTTAGTATCATGTTTCTTTCTAAATCTTGCGCTGATATCCACAATTTATCATAGGGAATTTCACAGCCAAAATATAAAGGCCAGCAACTAAAGCTATCAAGGTTAAGATCTAAGTTCCTTTTATTTAATAAGTACCTGTAATTTTGTGGAAAACACTGGTGCAACCTAAAAGGCTACAGAGGTGGAAGTTGAGGAAAGCAGGAACACTGACATAGTTCCTGGTTTGGATTTGGATTTCATCCTTCATCTCCCCAGCAGTCCCCATGGTGGTGCCTGTTTGGGAACATGAATGGGGAGCCAAGGAGCTGATATTATTCATTTGTTCATAATAACTTGTCAGAAAAACCTGCTTTTTAAAAATGCTGTTGAGTCAAAGAGGATCACCCAGGAAATCAGGGCTACAACAAACCAAAATTAGCTGTGTCAGGAGAGGGAATTATAAATATTGTTGGAAGAATGTACTTCTTTGGTCAACACCGTCCCATGAACTTTCTGCTCACAGAGCTAATATGGTTCATGACATTTCCCAATAAGTAGTTTGTCCATGGCCAATCTAAATGGGGAAGCAAGAGAGTTTCATGATGTGAATGTGGCCATTCTGTGCCAGAACTTAGAGCCAGAGAGAGCCTTCCAGCTCTTCACTTTATCTTCAAAAGATGCATCTCAAGAATTATAGTCCCAGAAGCCCATTGACTCTGAGCTTTTAAGATGAAATTTGATCAACTAATGCTCTGACACACTGTGATATTTTGTGGCTGTCCAAAACAGCAAAACACTGCCTGATGATTGGGATGGTACACTCTGAGAATGTGTTCCTAAGTTATGGCATTACATTTCTTCCTAAAATTTTGACTGGCTCATCCCCTGTGTTTTATGGCTTTTACGCATTGCAGATTTGCGTCATTTTATATCCTGCAATGTGCAGGCGTGTTCCCTTCACAACTGACTTAGTAGCTAATATATTACATGAATATTTCAAATTATTTCTTCTAAGGCTTCCTGTGTCAGGAATTAATGCCACCTACCCATGTCAAGAACCTTCTTGAACTTCAGTTTTATTGCTTACCTTAAATAATCAAAACAAATTTCATCTGACAGTTTTATTTATTGCTTGTCAGTTCTGTTGGGGTGATAATGAGCTTCTATTCATCCCACCAGGTTGAGATATTTTCATATTTTCATTGACATTGAGGGGCTGGAGTGTGTCCAGGGAAGGGAGCGGAGCTGGGGAAGGCTCTGGAGCACAGGTCTGAGGAGGGGCTGAGGGAGCTGGAAAGGGGCTCAGCCTGGAGAAAAGGAGGCTCAGGGGGGACCTTGTGGCTCTGCACAACTCCTGACAGGAGAGTGGAGCCAGCTGGGGGTGGGCTTTTCTACCAAGAAACGAGCAGTAGGACCAGAAGAAATGGCCTCAAGTGGCTCCAGGGGAAGTTTAGATTGGACATTAAGAAAATTTTCTTCACAGAAAAGGTAGTCAAGCCTTGTAACAGGCTGCCCAGACCAGCAGTGGAGTCACCATCCCTGGAAGCATTTAAAAGCCATGTAGATGTGGCACTTGGGGACATGGTGTCGTGATGGCCTTAGCAATGCTGGGGTTAATGATTGGACTTGATGATCCTAGAGATCTTTTCCTAACCAAAAAATCCCATGGCTCTTTATGTATTAAGTCTCATTCCTGGAATATATTCCCTGAATAAGAGGAATCTGAATGTCCCAACTCATGTTCCACCTTAGTTTGTTCAGTATCATGGACAGCAGGGACACAGGACCTCAAATCCCAATGACCTCCTGTGTCATTGAACTTGGGCTGCAGATCCTTGGTCAGGGCAGCTCTGGCAGGGATTAGGGGGGATAATGTATTTCTGTATCAATATCTGGGAACAGGACACCTCACATGACTCCAGGTGACTCTCTCCAGCCCTGAATGAGCACGTGTGCCAGGTGAAACCATCAGCACATTACTTGAGGTGATGATGTCTCCATGTGAAGGGAGAAAAAGAAACAATAGTACTCGCACAATCATCCTTTCCTGCTGCTTAAAATTCCAGCTATGTATCCCATGTTTTTCCTTCCCTTTGTCTCATTTCACACCCTGTGTGTGGGCACCATATTCAAATAAATATGCTTTTTAAATGTCTTTCCCCAAAATATTCAAATAAATTAGACTGATCAGCAAATCTGTCTTGTTTGCTATTATTGAATTGAGTTACTTGTTGAAAATATCTTATATACAAGAATGTCTCTAGCCTTAAATTAAAAGTTCTTCAGATCCTTTTGTAAGATAGTCCAAATACCTGCTGTTTCTGTCTTAAGGTATTAAGTAGGAGTATAACAAAAAAATATTCACACCTGGAAACATTCTAAGGAATTTAATAAAAATCCTACTGAAAACATATAGATCAGCATATGGAACGAGTTATCTCCTATTGAAGAATATATTCAATCCTATGGAGGGAAAAAATTCATTGCTCAATTTGAAGCACTTAAGAATTTCTGAGAAAATTTCCTTTTCTTTTTCCTCAGTGAAAGTCCGTGGGAATTTTCCATAGGGGGCTGATACCAGAGAATCTCAGAATCACAGAATGGTTTGGGTTGAATGACACCTGGAAGATCATCTAGTTCCAACCTCTCTGCCATGGGCAGGGACACCTTCCACTATCCCAGGCTGCTCTGTGGCCCATCTAAATTTGCCTTGGACATTTCCAGGGATGAGGCAGCCACAGTTTCACTGGGAATCTTGCCAGGGTCTCCCCACCCTCACAGAGAAGAATTTATTCCTAACATCTAATCTAAATCTAGTCCATATATCTCCAGGATGAGTAATGAAAAAAGTGAAAACTTTTCAACCAGCTCATGACATTTCCTACAGATCTTGACCTCCTACACCTAGAACTGAGAAAACATGAAACTTGTGCTGTAATCCACCTCTGAGTGGCAAAAACCTCTTAACACCAGACAGAATAGGCTTCACTTCCAGAGGTGGACATGCCCGGTGTGCAGCCCTTGCTGAGAAGGAAATTTCCAGCAGAATCTAACAACTCCCATTGTGCAGAGTGGTCTGAGATATTAAATGCTAGGCTTTAAAAGATTTTTAAAAAATCAAATTTTCCAGTGCTCTGAAAAATATGCTTTAAAAGAGACAGTCAGCTTTCATCTGAACAGGTCAAGACGGGAGAGACACCTTTAGAGCACACATAAAGAGAGTATAATGTTCAGTTTGGGTAGTGCCTTACCTGATGAATTCTGATTGCATCCTCATTTGACTCGTTTAAACTGTTACTAAATGTTCTTTAACACCCAGTGAACTAAACACATTGAGGAGAACTTAGTTTGAAAGCTATTATCGTATTCATTTCTTTTACACTTCTGAGAACATTGCTTATGGCACCTTACGAATTCCTGTGAATTCCCTTTTTAGTACCTTAGATAGAGGGTGTGAAAGAGAATATGATCAAAATTAATGCTGAAACATCTCCATAGGCAAAATACTGCCTGGAAAATCAGGCCTTAAGGAGAATTCACTGTTCAGCTTTGGCTTTGCATTCACAGCTGAGTGTATTCTAAGTGTTTTATATGGAAAGTAACATAGATATGAGCACTTGGCTTCCCAGTGAATTAGGAAATCCTACTGTTCTACCACTTTGTGCAAAGTATTGGAAAACCAGAGATGATACACAATGTATAAACTGCAAAGGCTCTCTTGTTCAAAGTCATTGCCCTCCCATTAACAACAGGCTCAAGACCTGCAGATGAAGGCCAAATATCACAGAATCATGAAATGGTTTTGGGGTGGAAAGAGCTTTACAAATTGCCTAGTTCCACCCCCTGCCACAGGCAGAGATGCTATTCACTATGCAAGGGGCTTCAAGCCCCATCCAACCAGGCCTTGAACACTTCCAGAGGTGGGGCAGCCACAGCTTCTCTGGACATATGAAAATGACCAGCTGGTATTTTATAAATAATTCAAATAAAAACTTTTTAAAACATTTTTTTTCCAGTCCAAGGTGAGGTCAAATAATGGACATAGTACTGCTGTCGAGAGGGGTAGCACTAAGGTGTTGCTATATGGAACCAGAGGAGTCTGTAATTTAGTGTTTAGGGGGATGTATTGTGTCATTCCTGCCTTCTACCTTCTTATCAAGCAACAGTACATGATCTAAAAGCCAAAATTTTTCTCCCCATTCTTTACAGAGCCAAAGGGTGAATGTACAAAATTGAACTTCTGAGAGGTTTTGTATAACTCGATTATCATTGAAGTGACTAAAAAATTCAACCAAGAGGTAATCTTTTTACTAAATTCATATTCCCACTGATGTTCTGAGAATCAATTTTCCTCTTTAATGCATTATTTTGGACAGACAGTTGAGGGTGATATTGTGCAAAGTGCCCATAATTTCAATACTTTTTCACTCAGGTGTGGTTTGAGTATTGCTGGTTGTGATGTTTTTTTTTTTCAATTGGCTTCCCTTTATATTATGAGATCTTCTCTGATGGGCAAAAAGTCTAACCAAAACTGTATCAACTGTATCATGTCCTTTGACATGAGATGGTTCTGGGATAAGGAGACCTAGGAAAAGTTCAAGTATCATGTAGAAATACAACCAAATTTGTATAATGTATCTTTCATTATGTACAATGCAGATATCTGTAACCACATGCTCTAACTCTCTCTCTCAGAAAGAAAGGAAAAAATGAAGGGGGGAGGAAAAGCATTTTCAGGAATCACAGTGCAGCTTATTTGAAATAAATATCTCAGAAGGTCAGATTAATTATTTGCTTAAATTTCCCTTGCTCTGTGTTGGCTTTGCTGAGTACTGCAGCAAACCAGCTCTGTGGACATTTTTAGTTGGGCGAGATGTGTCCCGTGTGTGGTGTTTATGTCAGATGTGACCTGATGGATATAACCACCTACCACCTCTCCTGGGGCTCTAGCCTGACATTAGACATAGAAACTTGAATATTCTCTGTCTTCAAGAGCAAACCTGACAAACTGGGGGTTAACAGCAGAAAGGAGGCGAAGCATCGTGTACTTTTCCTGTCTACACAATACCCAGATGGCATCAATCTGGTATCCCCGAGAAATCCCTTGATAAATTGCAACATATGAGCAGATTGAGACAGTGGGCTTGCATAAAATCTGATGTGCATTTAGAAGGAGAAGAATATCTCAGTTTCCTGAAAATAATAATTATTTTCAAACAGTTCATCACACAGTATTCACGAAATGCACTTGGTTTGCATGTGTATGTGTGCTTTTCTCTCCTAATCCTGCCGATTGCACTGTATTTTAAAGTCAGATGAAAGGAAGAGCAAGCAAACAGGGTTTTTTCCATGGCTTTGATGTCACTAATGTTCTGTCAACTGGCTTATTAAACCATACACTCTTAGTACTCTAAGCAAAAGCTTGAGTGCTTTACAAGGTGTCTAAAAATATACTGTGATCCTTAAAAGTATGATCATACTTATCGGACAAGACACTAAATAAAAGATGATGCTCAAGACCTCTTTTATATTTTATTCACCTCTACATATAAGTTTAATCAGAGCGGCAGAATTTTCCATTCAGTCACAGTCGGTTAGGGAAGTCTTGTGGAGTCTGGAGGTGAGGTTTTTACACTCTGTGTTTTAAAAACAGTTTAAACAACACCATCCAGCTAATTTCCAGCACAGAGCAATCTGGAATGAAAATGACACTGAGAGAAGAAATTGCTTGCAGCATTATTTTGTTGCAATAGAATACAACAATCCCACAAAGGAACAGGGGGATCAGTGATAAGTGTTGAGTTCACAAGACTTATACATAGTGCAAAGCAGCTAAAAATCTGCACTGAATCCCAAGCCTAAAGTGACCTGTTGTTCTGGTGGCAGTGACTCCATTCTGACTCCATTCTGTCCCTGCAAAGAAGCTTAATTCCTGCTCCCATTCCCTGGGAGTATATTCCTATACTTGTCCAACCCCTGCAGAATTCCTGAATTCATTCCAGGACATTAAAATTGAATGAAGAGAGGTTGGAAAAAATGTGACCATTTGGCCAGATTTTCAGCTGGTGCAACCAACCTTCTCTTATGTGGTGGGGCTCAATAAAGACTTGTATCCAGACTTTCTTTTGACAGAAATATAATTCTATTGAGCCCTGAGAAACTTTGTAAGCTACTTATTCACAGAATCACAGGATGGTTTGGTTTGAAAAGACCTTACAGGTACTTTATTTCTTAACCCCTGCCATGGGCAGGGACACCCCCTAGGTCCTTGTTCCTGCAACCCATAAAGTGAGAACACAGTGCTATTCCCCAAGTTTTGCCTTAGAGTGACTTTTAAAATAATTACTCCAAATTTTGAGAAGGTTTTGTATTGAACTCTGGGTCTGTTGACATTAGCACTGACTGCTTTTGGCTTCTGTGGGACCAGAATACTTTGCTTGATTTCTTTTCCAACTGAACAGAAAATGTTTCATTAGTATTTGTTCCATTATGTTATCTCAGATATGTTTTTTTTTTTTCCTTTTGCTGCTGAGCAGCATTCCCAATAAAACTGGGTCACAAGAGTAACAAGAGGGAGCTTCAGAAGACGAGTACCTCTTGCTCTTTCCCTGCTTTCTGTTTGGTACTTTAAGCCTCTGCAGAGCTTTTAATCCCAGATCTCTGGATGGGATTCAACAGGCTTAGCAACAAAACATAAAAGCTTACCAAAAGTACCCCAGAAAGGACTGCATTCTGTCTGCCTTTTTCCTAGCTGATCATTTATTATTCGTGCTTTCATATCTACGGTTTTTAATTACTTATCCTCATTTTTGAAAGCCATGTACTCTTGCTTTGCATTTGAAAAAAAAATCATCTGACTTGATAAACCCATGCAGTCATGCTGAATGGGGAATATGCATTTCTACTTCCAAAGGCAGCCTCCAGGTCAGCACATGAAAATTCCGAGGTCAAAATGTTGTCAGTAATGAGATCTCAGTATTTCAAAAGTTCACATAACTCTTTGTACAATGCAGGAGAATCCCTCTGTTTCCTCTGGTGCTGTTTCATGTTAATTTGGAAGCTACAAACCAGCATGAAACGTTTCAAATAAAACATCAGAACATCTCGGATCCTAATTTATGGCTTTTGCAGAATGCTGGGGTTGAAGCTGTTGAATTCTTAAGAATGAGAAAAAGACAATATGTGAACTTAAAGAACATAGCAGAGAAATGAGAAGTGAGTTAATTGCAAATGTTCCAAATATGTATTTTACATAGAGAAGAGATCCATTTTTTCCTGCTTTACACTTCCATTATAAAAGGTGCAATTAATAATGATTTGTTTTATTAATTTTTTTTTCTCCTCCCCTCCCTTTTCCAAATTTATACCTCACATTGTAGGTATATATTGAAACCCATGAGACTTGTTCACCTTCTTCTGATAGCCCTTGGAGCAACTCAGATGCTCCTGGTAAACTCATTCCAGTTTTGCAGTACATGCTGTGGCAGAAGAAGAGGTCTGAAAATGCTCATCACTGCTAACAGAGAAAGCTTTGAATTCTAACACCCAGAAGTTCTTCACCAAGTTCTTGAGGAAAAATTGACACCAGCAATCCAACAGACCAGTAGATCAAGGTTCCACAAATAGTAAATCCTGCTCAGATGGAAGCCTTGATACTTTTATAAGAGAACAGATTATTTTAAAATTTGAACCACTTATTTTCATCTTTCCTTCCTCATTTATGCTCCAAAGGTTTGGAGTATCAATGAGCAAGAAGTAGAGAGCAAAGGGATTATGAGAAAATTTCTCATGTTTCTTAAGCAAAACAAAATGTGGACATCATGAAAATAATGTAAATTTAAGAAGTAGCATTTTTTCACAGGCATTGAGGTCTACAGTTTGTGAGGAGGCAAGAACTACATGAAGGTGAACAAATATTAGTGAAAAGAGAGAGTGGAGCACAAGCTTTTCTTTCCAACTTCAGACATATTTCCTTGAAAGTCAAATGCTTAGAGGCTGGCCTCATTCTGGGCTGTATGAGTATAAAGTATGAGTACTTTTTCCTTTAAAACACTTCTTAAATTATTTTAGAATACTTATGTGGTTCTATATGTGCCTTTTTTATAATTTGTTCACAAAACATGTTTATTGAGCATCTATAGTCCAAGGTCCGAAAGCTTAGACAAGCAGGGATCCTCTCTGAGCTGAGCCCAAGCTCTGAAATTTTAGTTTTGTCCATTATTGATGTTTGCATCCCTCAGAAAATGCTGACAAACTGGACTTCCAGACCCTCAGAAACAACCCAGAGATGCAAAAAATGTGATTTTCTCCCTGTTTTTTACTCCTTTAAATAAACCCAGCAGGGTATATCAGATGTAGATTGAGGATTAAGTTATAATTACAATCAATATCTTTTCCATGCCCCATTCTCCAAATAATATATATTTCAGTCAGTGCACTTTGGGGATTTATCTCTGTGAGGCCTGTTTCTGCCCAAATCAGTGTGTCTTTCCCTTTGATATTCCCACAGTGTTCACATATACCCTCAAACATACACAGCCCTGGGTAATATGTCTCCAATGCGATGAAATCAATGGGAACACAGCCTTTTTTGCCTGACAGTATTGTCAGGGTGTATTATCTGGTTTAGGCTGTGGCTTCAGTTCATAGCAGTCGTCAGTTAAATTTCCCTTTCTGAAGCTGAGCAAAGTGTGGTAATGTCACAGCCACAGGCGACTGCCGCTCACAGGACGGTTTACCGGTGGAGCTTAGCCTCCTGGCTTGTCACAGTGTATATATCTCAGGGTCTTCTTTTCCTTCCTACTCAGAGATTTCCAAGAATGTTGCCTGGAGCAGTCATGGGATGCAAAAAAAGAGAGATTTTTGTTCTGCACTTAGCAACATTACCACACTTCACACTCAGTTTCTGATAAGGGGAAATTTAACTGACTGCTCTGAACTAGATATACCAGATAATACACTCTGACAGTGCTGTGGATAAAGGCTGGCAAACCTACTAATTTATATTTCATTATCCCTGCACTTGGCTTAATCTGTTATCTCTTACTAAACGTTAGCAAGCTCACAAAGAGCTGCACTGAACAGCAGAAAATGGAACCACAAACACCTCCTGAACACAGGGTGGCTTCTGTGCCAGAGGGTAGATGGGGCATTTTGGCTACCCAACCCTCCCAAAAGTGAACCCACAGCACTGATGCACGGCCTGCTCTTTAAACCAAGGTTTGTATCCCCATACAACCACCTGTCTGTCATGCAGAGTGGGATTTTTTCTTCCCTGGGTCTCTGAAGGGGCGTTTGTTCCATCTGTAGGTGTTCAAGATAGAGGTTCATCGGGAGAGCTGTGGTTGTCAACACAGCCCACAACTCCAGCTATTTCAGAAGTGGGTGATATACACAGATCAAAATGCTCCCTTGATTTCCAGTCTCCAAGGGATGGCAATATGAGTTATAGCAGGTGGTGATCAAGTTTTAATCTCCTCAAGGCTGAAATTCAAAGTTCAGCATCTTGCACAACATAACCTGCTGTGTCAGTTGTCCATTTTTTTTTTCCTTGATGCAATGAGCAAGAATAACCCAAAGAGCCATTTCGAAGTTAATACCCAGAGAAGAATATTCAGTATGTGTTATAGCGGATTATCTGTAGGCAATAACTTCTTCCATCACTGAGTAAAGGTAGGTCAAGGTACCAAACCAAATAAATTATCATTAAAAGAAAAAGTTTACTTAATTACCTGAGAGACATCCTTCAGGGGGAGGTTCAACAGCTGCTGTGTTGGTTTAAGGACTTGATTATTGCTTACCTGCAGTGAGTCATGATATCGAACTAAAAACCAGGAGAGATAAATTCTCTGTGTAACTGACATAAAGCAAATCTTTCAGCATGACATAAAGGGAGATAACAAACCCAGAATACCCTTTTCCTCCTTGGAAAAGTTTACTTTATTGCTCCACAGTCCAGTATTCCCCCTTATTTCTTTATTTCTTCACACCGTGGTGGTTGGAATCCTTACTTTCCTCTTTTCTTTTTTTCCTTTTTTCTTTCTTTTTTCTTTCTTTCTTTCTTTCTTTCTTTCTTTCTTTCTTTCTTTCTTTCTTTCTTTCTTTCTTTCTTTCTTTCTTTCTTTCTTTCTTTCTTTCTTTCTTTCTTTCTTTCTTTCTTTCTTTCTTTCTTTCTTTCTTTCTTTCTTTCTTTCTTTCTTTCTTTCTTTCTTTCTTTCTTTCTTTCTTTCTTTCTTTCCTTCCGCCACTTCCTTCCTTCCGCCACTTCCTTCCTTCCTTCCTTCCGCCACTTCCTTCCTTCCGCCACTTCCTTCCTTCCAATTTCCCTCTCTCTTCTCTTTTATCTCATCCCTTACCCAAAATGCCCCAATATGTTCTTATGTTAGAAATTCAGGGGCTAACACTGACTTCCATTCCAAGTGCATAATTCATGAATAAAACTCTCTAAGTTTTGTGGATCATCTGACTTTTGTCATTCCTTTTGACCACAAGCATGAAATAGCTTTTAATTTTTCACCCAAAGAAAGCCCAAAATAAGCTTTCAGATCTAAATTAGTCTTTTAGTTCACATTTTTTCATTTCTAACATTGACAGTCTTCACCACTCAGCTTTTAAAATCCATCAAAACACTTAAGCTGATTTGGCTTTTCATCGTCTTAAATTACAGAAGTGGCTTTGTTTTGATTTTTCATGGCTTACTGACTACAGAATCAAATATTTTTAGGTTAGGAACTTGTTTTCTATCACTTTTAATACACAAAACTGCAGACTTCCTCCTACTTAGCTGTTGTTTTTGTCTGGATCAGCATTCAGTAAACATATTGTGAGATACTGATATTGGCTTGATGAAATTTGGCTTTTTCTTTTAAATAAAAGCCCCTCCAAGGTAAGCACTCTGTGTTTAAAAAACAGACTCCAAAATACAACATGCAGCAATGATTTTTTTTTAATTTAAAATTTTGTCTTTGGCAGAGTTTAGATGCATTTAACGGGGAAGCTATGGTACAGATCCTACACATCAGCTAGGTGTGACTCTTTTGCAATGTAGTAAAGAGTCTTTTCCCCCTTCCTGACTGTATTTTTAATTTTATCATTTTTGTTCCTCCCTCCATCTGAAACGAGGACATCTCTAGAAAGAAGATAACTTAGCTGGAATATGAAACCAGCAATTTTTGTTTAAGAAAAAGAACCTACTAATGTTAAGGAAGAAAGAGAGAAAGGATGTTAGATTTTGCATGTCTCATGTTTAGGATGCAAGCTGAATTCTTTTTATGTTCAGAGATGATCATCAAAGCACTTTTTAAAGTAGGCTCAATGTGAATGTGAAGACTCCAGGATTGCTTTTCGATTTTTTTTAATCATTCTACTAATCTGTTGCTAATCCATGTAATACTAATTTGCTTAATATTTCTAAAAAATGTCTGACATATGGAGGATATGGTCTTGGACATGCATATGCCAGCCTAAGGATCAGGTCATGTGGATACTCTTTCTGGCTTGGATATAAATGTCCTGGATGTCATAAGTCAAGTGGTTTGCTATTTCTATACCTGTTTTTAAAATGGGGTAGCCAGTCCCTTCCTCACAGGGGTAGATCAAGAGAGATAAATTTTATAATGATGCTGAACACCACTGGACAGGGAGTAAAGGTGGCTTTGAGCTCCTCACTGTCAATTAGGATTGCCCCAGGGCTTGTCTAAATAAGGAACAGCTTTTGGAGTTGTTGTGACATTAATGAGCTCTGACGCTGCCCCATTTCTGGCCTCCCTTCAACACTCCTGGCCCATCTTCCTTTCCATCAGCTGAGGATGGACACAGGGATGCAGCCAAGCTTTTTGTCATTTGTCTTGGTGTTTGCTCCCTGTTTGGTATGACTCCTTGCTGAGGAGTTTAGCAGGGTTGTCTTAAAATTCAGCCACCTGTGATTTGTGTCCTTTGGATGATTGTAAGAATAAAGATTTGGAGCAAAACCCCACGAATCCATGGCCCCAAGTGCCACAGAACCTCCTCTCATTAGGAAGAAACATATCACAGATCACAGAGGATGCTCTGACACCTTATAGCCAGGTTAAGAGAGGAAATAAAACACTCAGAGCCATAATATGATCCTGGCAAAGAGAAATCCACGACTTTGATATCCAAGGTTTTTTCTCAAACCTCTCTGATGAGGAATATTTTTAGACCAAAATTAGGACAATTTTCCAGAGCACAAGCAAAGGTTAACTAATGAAAATTCCTTATTCACCCTAAATCTAGAGAAGAGCTTAATTCTGGAAGAGTGCAAAAGCAGTAAAATGGATTCACAGCAGAAACAGATTTTTCAATCTTATAGTACAGAGAAAATGTAAATATTATGAACACAATATTGATATCTGTAATAAGAAATGTATTTGGAATATAATAATTTTGGCTTAATAGATAATTACTTCAAATTAAATTCTTAAATACTCAAATACTTTTAAAAATTGGAATAATATTTTCTACTGCAAAACTGTCAAGAGGAGTTGTGGCTGAAAAGAATATCCAATTGAAAACAGGGTTTTGCAGTGTCTTTTATGAGATACAGCAACAGTTAGGACTCAATTCACTTGGTAACCACTCCTGTGTGTATATGAGTCTCCACTCATCCCAATATCCTGTAATATTCTGGGGTAAGAACTCCCTACACTCTCTTATTGAGTCACAGAACCATGGAATGGTTTCAGATGGAAGGAACCTTAAAACTCATCCAGCTCCAACAGCCCCCTGTCATGGGCAGAGACATCCTCCACCATCCTAGGTTGCTCCAAGCCCTGTCCCACCTGGCCTTGGACACTTCCAGGGATGGAGCAGCCACAGCTTCTCTGGGAAACCTCTGCCAGGATCTCACCACCCTCTAGGTAAAGATTTTTCTCTTAATATTAAATCTAAATCTCTGTCCTTTTATTTTAAAACAATTTCCCCTTGTTCTATCAATATCTGCCCACGTAGAAAGTTGCTCTCCTCATTTTATAAGCCCTCTAAAGTGACTGCATTTTGTTTAAAAATATTGAAATATCCAGGACTCTGTGTCCTGGTGTTTGGAGGATCACTTGGGAGGTGGGACAGCTGCATTTCAGTCTATGCTCAGTGCATGTTTCATTATTTATGCAGAGAGAAATGGCACCACCAGGAATGACAGAAAGCATTCCACCTCAGGGTATGTTCCACACTGATCATGGAGACACTCCCTTACCAACTCAAAGATAAAGGATTAATCCCCTCTGTGCAAAAAAGAGGAATTGAAATGATTTTTCACATCCAAAGAGAATGTCCTAACTCCTTGTTTGTTCAGTAGAAAAGGATGGGTAACTCCTATGGCAATGATGTGAATCAAACTTGTTTATGACTTTTTTCTTTTTTTACAAATGCTAAAATTAAATTTTGCAGCATATGAATAGTAATTTTATACATTTTTGCTTAAAATACAATGAAATCTTCAATGAAATGGAATCACTATTTCTCCTCCTTATTGCTGGTCTGTTAATTGATTTGTCTAAGGCCAAATCAATTAACAGTTACTGCCAAAATAAAGCAGTGATCAATCATTTGTTACCAAATGAAAAAGTAAAAATAAACAAACAAACCCCAAACAACAAACAGGTTCACAATGTGTAAAAGGAAAGGAAGAATCATTAAAGGATATGAAAGCTGACAAGACATAATCTAGTTGCAAAGACGGGGAAATTATTTTTTGGTGATTGTTTTTGCTTAGATTTTGGAAGCAGACAATTGTATTTGTGAGTAGGAGAGTGAAATCCCATAGCAAAAGAGACATTTCAGTGGAGACTTTCAGCTATGCAGGTGGATGGGACAGAGTGAGTCATTCACACACTCTGTAGAGAGATGTCCACCCTGTGAGCTTGAGCTCAGTGACAACAGGACTGTAATACTCCAAATGAAGCTGTGTCAGGGGAGGGTTAGGTTGGACCTAAACCAAATTAGGAAAACGTTCTTCACCCAGAGGGTGGCTGGGCACTGAACAGGCTCCCCAGGAAAGTAGTCACAGTACCAAGCCTGCCAAAGTTCAAGAAATGTTTGAACAATATTCTTGGGGTGGGATTATTTTGGTGCCCTGTGCAGGGCCAGGAGATGGACTTGATGATCCTGATGGGTTCCTTCCAGCTCAGGATGGTCTACTGCTCTATGATCATAGAATTCTATGCTGTAGAACATGAGTGGTGTCAGGGATGTCCTGCAGGCAAGAGTGAAGAGCTTTCTTTTGGCATTCCCATCATCCTTATCACACAGACAATTCAGGAATTACTCATAGTCTCAGTCTCTGAATGTAAGTCCAAGATCCACACAATATTGATTTTCTAAGACTTATATTGTCTAAAATCTTTTTTTCAGTCCCTCCCACTCCATAATCGTGCTGACTAGGATTTATTCACTTAACTTGCAGCTTGATGACAAAATAGGAACTTGCTAGTGATGGTGGGTGTTCATCTGACCTATTTTAGGTGTCTATGTGGGCTTAATTCCACTCAGTTATGGAAATGTTTATTTCTTCCCATTGACCACAAAGACAGCCTGGGACTACCAGCTCACCTCCAAGCATTTACAGCTGAAGGAGAGGATTCCATTTAAATGTGTTTTCCATGTTAATCTGAGAGTCATGGATAAGATCTCCATTGCAAAGCAACAAAGCTCAGCTTTTGGATTTCTTTTCCTGCGTGTCTGTTCTCCCCTCTAACTTCTGATAGATGGTCATTCAGCCTCAGCTCCCAGCATCCAGGGCTCCTCGGGGCATTATTCAGGGCCCATTACCTTTTGAGCTCTAATGATACCCTGCCAACAGCAATCCTCTATGCATGCCATTTATTCCATTACACTAAACAGGGGTAATTTGGTAAATTGAGTGTTTAAGTAGCCTAAAGGTAAATATTTTTTTTTTCTCTTTTGCAAAATGATGATGTTCCCTTTGGCTTCAGTAGATTCTTGGTTTTGGAAGGGCTTATGTTCATTTGCCTTTAATTGTTCATAAAAGTGAAAGGTTAAATAATGCCAGAGAGAAAAAGGCTAAGTCAAACCCTGAAACAAATGTTAAACAAAACCAAAATCAAATGATCAGTGAATTTGAATCTACTTTTTCTTTCAGATGTAACTCTGGGTAACTTCATCCTCCCTGCTCTTTTTACCCAGCAACTAACATGTCAGTGCTAAAGCACCACATATAACTATAATAAATTATCTTAATTACCAATTAAGGCCAGATTAGAATTTTGGGGGTTTTTTACAGAATAAAAGATAGAAGTGATTTTTTTGCTTAATATTTCTTAAAAAATAAGTTAACTTCAATGTCCCAGTGTGAATGACTTTTTTAATTTGGGCTACTAGAAATTAGTTAAATCAGCACATTTTTGCGGTGCTCACCATACTAGTGAAATGTTTTGAGAGTGTTGATGACAAAGTTGAGCTTTTTGTGTTCTCTGCAATTTATTAGGCAAAAGGAGGAGGGAAAAATTTAATATCATAAACAACATCATGGAGTGTCCAAAACAGGTTACTGAGACAGTTCCATCTTCAGTTAACTTGAGCAATTAAATTTATACTGAAATGTAAATTAATTTGTAAACTTGTAAACATTTTTTTCCTCCCAAGGGTTAAAAAATAAGTTGCTTTTGCAAAGTAAATTAACTATATCCCTTGAGTTTATCCTGGTGTTTACCTCTTCCTACTCTTAGAAAGCTACATGCAGCTTAGGGGCAGAGTTTGTTCCAAAATCCAAATATTGCCAATTTTTAAGTGAGTTTCTGTAAACTACAGAAGTAAGAGGTACGATGGAGTCAGATGGTTGACTCTTTGGAAATTACTCTGCTCAAGCAGAAACCAGTTGCTAAGCTTAGGTCAGTAATATGGCTTCCAGAAAGCTAAAATTCAGCAAAAATTATTTTAAGCATCAGATGCCAATGCAAATAATAGCGGGAGCTCAAGTAGTATCAGAATTTTTCTCATTGTCATTTTGCTTAGGCTAAAATAAAAAAGGCCTTAAAATAGCTAAAGGAAAATTTCCCCTTGCTCACACCCCTTTTCTGGAGTATTAGTTTTATCCAATGACTAAATGCCATAAGGACCCTATCATATTTATCTTTATACAGCCTCTCCCACCAATAAGATTTTTGTTTAGGAAAGCCTTAGAGCCACAGAGCATAATTAACTGTTGGATCAGGCCCACAGGAAAGCCATGACCCACAATCCAACCACCTCAAGAGACATTTTAAATTTCTCTGAGGAGGCAGAGGTTTTATTTTTCATAGTCTCTACTGTGACATGTGTGTTGATCCTAAAAAGGACAGTGTTTTTTGATATTCTGTCATGAGAATAGATGGCCAAGAGCTCAGAGGTGACTGGAGCTTCAGGCTAACAAGGATTTATTCCAGAATAAACACTGGCCTGCTGCTTGCTGCCAGGCCTTATTGCCCTTAGTGAGGGTCACTGAACCCTGGGGTAAAGGAAAACAGAAAGGTCAGATTCATCCCACTTAATCACAGCTACAGAGAAATTAAATCAACCAAATGTCTGACTGAAGTTTTTGGCAATGGGGAGGTGAAAGCAGCTCCCAAAGATCGCTCACTCCACCTTAAAACAAAGGCTAATACCCTTTGCAGAGACCCACCCACTCCAGTTTGGAATCATAGAATCCTTAAGGTTGGAAAGGACTTCCAAGATCATCAAGCCTAATCTTTGACTCAATGCCACTGTGACCACTCAACCATATCAGGATGCGCCCTTTAAATCTGTTTTTTGAACATTTCCAGGGATGGTGGCTCCACCACTTACATGGGGAGATTGTTCCAATGCTTGACTTCTCCCCCAGTAAACAAACTTTTTTTAATATCCAACCAATTTCTACCAAGGGAGTCTACAGCAGTAATTTGGTATCCAAGGATTATTTAAGTTGCAAGAGATTTCTGAGTCCAACCATTAACTCAGCAGTGTTCACCATTAAAACACATCTCCAAGTGCCACATCCACAGCCTTTTGAGCAATTCCAGGGATGGCAACTCTGCCACATCACTGGTTCCTATTCCCTGGTTCCCTGGTGCTTATTTGAGTGTCTTAACACCCTTCCAGTGAACGATTTTTTCCTTATATCTAATCTAAACCTCCCCTGGCACCATATAGGGCCATTTCTTCTCATCCTGGAGAGACAAGATTGTACTTGTTTATTGGCTCAAGTAAGACTTGTCCCATTCTTTCCCTAAGTGGCTCAAAGCAATCCAGCTTGCTGTTTAACCATTTGAGAACATGGTGGTGTCCCTAAGCGCAGGACAAACTCTCCAAAAAGGTGTGCAAGGCATGATTACACAGGCAGGGCTGTGTGGATGCTCTCCTCCATCCCAGGCTGCAGATAACACTTGCCTGACTTGTGCTCCAGCAGCCAGAGTCTTATTTTCTTGTATGCTAAATTCACTCCTTTTAAAAGGCCAACACTCAGATTTAAAGAGCTTGCTGTGATTAATATTTTAACTCATGGTAGAGAGGGAAGCAAGGGTTGAGATACTGGAAAAGCATCTGTTAAGAGTGTCTTCTCCCATCCATTTTGAACTTTTTGTCCTTTCAGCAGTTGAAATGTGTGACGTGAGTACATTTATGTACAAAGAGGACGAAGCAGGGGCAAGATGTAATTAGTCATACAACATGTAGTGTACTCTCTACATTAAAAGTGTGTTTTCCTCTTTGCACAAAAAAAAAAAAAAAAGAAAGACAAATCATTCACATGGAAATAGAATAGATCCCTGTGGTGATTAAAAACTCCAGTAGAAAGATACATATTTAATGAATAGATAGCATAGATAAAGAGGAAGAATGCATTTACAGTAGAAAGCAGCTAGAAGGACTGCATAGCCTTTATTGCAGTGCAGAATCAGCTGGAAACATGGCTTATTAAGTTGTTTAAGTACACAGGCAAGGGATTTAGGAAGGAGGATGGAAAATCTGAGAGTATGTGAGTATAAGCAGCATGTGGTACTGTAGGTGCAACTACAGCTTGACTGGAAAATGACACTGGTTGTATTCACACTCAGCTCTTGCTCTAGGAGAGAAACTCAGGGTATAAAAGTAGGTGCTGGTTTGTCTGTCTTATCAAGTACTCAGATTGTCTGATCTACACTAATCAAAATAAATGTGAGAAGTACACTGTTTTCTGGATTTTGTTGACTAAATTAGGTGCATCCCAGGCATGAGATAAAATAATCCTTGTTTTCAAGGCATAGTCATATGAATACATGCTTAAATACAGTAGTAAAATCTTAAATTTGTTATGAAGGACTTTCAAGAAACATGTGGTTATGGCACTTGGGGACATGGTTTAGGGCTGGACTTGGCAGTGCTGGGTTTAGTTTGTCTTGATGACCGTAGAGTATTTTCCAATCTTAATGATTCTATTTTCCAATTCTAATTTCCAATCCTCTATGATTCTATGAGGTCCTACACCCTCTCATGTCCTCCTCATCATTGGGACAATCTGGGATCAAGCAGCACCTAATTTTAGCCGTCTGATTGGACATATAGATGTGAGTTAGCTGTTCTCACCTCTCCTGAGCATCAGCAGAGAAGCTGACTTTAACTGAACAATACATTTGAACTGTTTTAGACTTTGGGACTCATAAACCTCTCCTTGGAAATGCTTATTTCTCTCTTTTATGTTCAAAAGGAAGGCAGGCATCAGATGACTCTTGGTGAAATGAATCCCATCCCACATCTCTCAACAGCCCAGATCCTGTTGGATGCCATCAGTGGCAGGCAGACAGCAACAACCCTGCAAGAGGGATGGTTGAGAAATAGAAACTGGCAGACAGCCAGGAATCATCAAATGGAAAATTAGCTGATTAGAAAAGGAGAGACACAAGGTAGTACAAGTGTCTCTTGTTTCCCATAGGAAACAAACAAGGCCTTCCATGAAGAAAAGTTCTTTATTTCTCCTAAACCATTGCTCTGAAAAAACTCAAACTCAACACTGAATTAACAGGTTCAGGAGTTTAGGATATTTTATTTTTAAAAAACCCACCATTAAACAGTTTTGTCCAAAAATTTTAAAATAAGCGCTATTGGATTTTTTCTGTCTGCCCTAAAGCCAGTGGGACTTTTCTTCTGGGATGTTTCTTCTGTCTTCTGACCCCCAATCCCTTACTTTTGCAGACATTTTTACTGTGAGCAGAAGAACTGAAATTATAATCTGAGGAAGACAGCCTAAATAATAAATGTGCTCACATTTGGGGATCATTTCAGGTGTTCTCTAAAGCTCTGTGAAGCAGTGTGGGTAAATAGAGTTTGTATTAGTTGGTTATAATTAATCCCAGTAGTTTTAAGGCAGAATCTTCCTGCTCCAGGGGTTCAGAGAAGGAGATAGGTAGAAAGGCAGGCAGGGATTCTCTGGAAAGCGAACGGATGTAACAAATCAGTTTATTCAAACCGGGCAACATCTGATGATTTGCCTCTTTCTGACTGAGACCTCTGAGCTGCACTCTGCTGAGGAAATTAGCATTTGTCCAGCTGAGCTTTTGCCCTGGAAATGCACAAAATACAAGTCCTAAGCACTTGGAAGGAAAGACTACACAGTAGAAATAGAAATAAAATAACATGTGCTTTTCCCCTCTTAGTTTTCCTGCATTTATTCAAATCATTTCCCAAAGTAAAATAGTAATTCAGAATGATAATTTTTAAATGCTCAATCAGTAAACAAAGTCTCCTTCTTTGCATCAGGCAGGTGTCAAGGACCCAACTAATTGAGAATAAATAGCAAGTGACATATAAAAAATATAATTAATGCATGAAAAGAAATCCAGAGTTCCTTGCAGTTTTCCATGCAAGTCTATTTTAAAAATGCTCCAAAAGTGCAGCTCCCAAGGACATTCCTACTTTCTTTTGCAATCATTCTTATGGCCCATTGTCAGCAGAGCAGATAAAGTAGATGAGATTCACCTCATCTAAAAATCAGATAAATCTTAGAGTTCTTTAGTTTTTATCTACAGTGCTTGGAAAAAGAAACTTGAAGAGGAATTAGTCCTGTCCTACAGTAGATGTGTAAGAAGATATTTCTGCTCTGGAAGTGTCTCTGTAAGGAGTCACCTTTTCTTCCAAGTGAGGTGGGAGTCAGGTGTAAAATGCACAGTTGGTTCTAGACAAGGACAAGAAGAAAGGAAAAAGAATCACATGATGGAATAATCTTCAGTATATTTGGATTTTCCTGAAAGCATTCCAGCAGCCCAGCATAAAACAAACCCAACAATAAAACCCAGAGAAAATCAATATTGCATGTCACATGGTCTAAAGAACTGGTCTTTGTGAGGAAAGAGGGAGATGGTTGTTTCAGAATAATACAAAAAATGAACAGACAGCTGGGTGAATTTGAAACATAACAGTAAATATTTAGTAAGACAGTGGATCAATGAAAAAAATAGGAGAGAGAGAATGCTGCAGAATCATGATCAGCTGCAGTCATAAATCTGTAAAGGAATGAATTTTTTTCCTGCAAACAGTAGAGAGAAACACCAAGTAAAAGTATCAAAAAAAAGATTTATTTAATGAAAGGAAATAAATTGTTGTAAGTTTTAATAAGCAAACTAATATTAATATATTTCTCCAAAAAATGAAACAACTAAACACAAAAAAAAAGATTGCAAAACAAAAGAGCATGAGAAAAAAGTATAGGTATAAAATGGCTTTCTGAAAGGATTGTTATATTTTCTGATTCTTATTTGTATGAAAGACCTTTATTGGACATGTGGTCCCACCTTCTAAAAATATGTAACTTCTTCATTTGCCTATGGCTACTCTTAATGATGAATATGGAATGGACACTGAAATTTCAGTGCTTGAAAGGCAGAATAGCAGATCCACACTCCCATAATGCATCTTCACTTGCAGTTCTAGAACTGAGAAGAGAGATATTTGTTAATGGGGTTTAAAGCACCAGGGCTGTGTCCTGTAAGACATCTCTGGTGCCTACGGCCTTTATCTACAGAGTTACCATGAGAAATGGTTTTATTTTTCTCCCAATAAATTCCCTTTTATATCCCAGTGGAGGCATGCTACTGATCATTGCATGTCTTGTCCCACAGTTTGAAAAATTGGCTATTTAGGTGGAAAATCCTGCAGGAAAACAAGCATTTCTTCCAATTCATTTACTCAAGGCACTGTCACAATAGGTCCTGATACAGGACAGATTAAGGAAGGCATTTTTAATTAGGTCATGACAGAGGCTTCAATATTTTTTTTAAGAATTAATATGTACATTTAGCAATAACTTTGAGTGGCTTGTACATTAAAGCATCAGATAGAAAGCTGGGAAATTTTTGGGACAAATTAAAAGTTGGTCCTGCCAGTGCAACAACAAGCTAAACGAGATGTGTCAGCTCTGGATACACACAGGTGTACACGTGTCAATGCCCATCTGCTGTGCAGGAAAAACCTGCTGCACTACTCACCCAGCCTTGTTAAACTTGAGACTTGCTCAGAAGAACTATGGCATTAAAGGGAGGATATCATGAAACTTACTGTCGAATAATGCCTTCCTTTCTTAGCTCATTTTACCGGTGGCTTCTTGGTAGCTCTCCACTAGGACCTGTCTTTCCAATATATTAGAGAGGATATTGGATCTGTCAGTGCATATGCAGCTATTTTAGGGTAACTAATTGCCAACAGTTCATCCAGCTGGACAGCCAAAGCAATAATATTAAAGATTAATGCCCCAGTTCAGCAAAAAACATGGGCATGTGCATGTCCCTGTGGCTTCACTGAGACACTTAGAGGAAGGCTTGTTGAACTAAATATATTACTACAACAGAGCCTTAAAAATGATGAATTCACATCCCAGATGCCATGAAAACAGTTCTGAGAAATCTGAAAAGATTACTGCATCTGACAAATCTTGGTTTAAACCTCGAAATAACACTATAAAATACAATAACCATAGAATCATAGAATAGTTTGAGCTGTAAAGGACCTTTAAAAATCATCTAGTCCAACGACCTGCAACGAGCAGGACATATTTAACTAGATTATGTTTCTTATAACTCCACCCAACTTGGCATTGAATGGTTTCAGGAATGGAGTATCTACCTCCTCTCTGGCAGTACTGGTCCTGGGACAGAACACTGAGTAAAAAAATAACTTGTCCCTGATCTCCATCTGGACATTGAGCCACTGACATCCTGGATGCCACAGTCCAGCCAGTTCCTCATGCACTTAAGAGTCAATCCATAAAATTCAGTTTAGACAGAAGGGTGTCAAGGTGTAATGTGTCAAAGGCCATAGAGAAGTGCAGGTAGATGGAGTTCACAGCTCTTCCCTTGATCATTGGTCCACTCACTCCATCATGCAAGGCTACAAAGGAGGTCAGGTAGGTCTTGCCTTAGGTGGAGCCCTATTGACTCTCTCAAATAACCTCCCTCTCCTCCACATTCCCTAACAGGGCTAGAAGCCATGGAGGATCCATTCCAAATCTTCCCAGGCACAGAGGTGAAGATGATAGGTTGACAGTTCCAAGAATCTTCCTTCCATCTTTTGTGAAAATGAGAGTGATGTCTCTCTGATCACTGGGCACTTCACCTGACTGCCAGGACCTCTCAGATATGATGGAGAGTGGCTTGACAATTACATCACTGATTCCTTTAACACTCTGGGATGCATCTCATCAAGTTCCATAGACCTGTGTATGCTCTGGCTCCTTAGGTGAACCTGGTCTGCTCTTGCAGGGAGAGGGATGTTGATCCCACAGTCCCTATCTTACTCCCTGCCCACTCAAAAGGTGTGGGAAGAGATACTGTCAGTGAGGAATGAGGCAAAAAAACTTTTTTAGTACCTCAGCCTTCCTTTCATCCACGTTTTCAGTTTGCCTTCCTTGCTCTTCAGGGAATACATTTTCTTTGACCTTCCTGTTCTGGCTGACAAACCTGTAGAAACCTTTCCTGTTACACTTTGCATTTTCTCCTGTTCGTTTCCTGTGCTGCCTGTGTTGGTGTAGAGGCTTCAGCTGGTCTGTTGGCTTTTTCAGCATCTTAAAGGATCACCCTTTAGATCCTTTTATGTATTTCACTTGTTAAATGCTAACAATGTAACAAAAATAAATTATAATAATATTAAAATATAACAAAAATAATCCAGAGCTCCTATTGCTGGAGCTCTTTTTCTTGGAAATTATACAGGTTATGATAAACTAGATTAATTTGGACCTGAAAATTTACTCCCAGTGTGGGAATCCTTCCATTTTTACACTCATGTGATTTCAGCTATATGAAAATGGAATAACAAACCTCATTTATCTCTCTATAGCCAAAGGACATGAATAGATACCTCAAGGTGACAACCCATTCAATTTGTTTTAGGATGCATTCAATTGTACTTTGGATGTCCCTGGTTCTTTTTGTCATCTGCAAGGGGCAAAGACTAACTGCCCACTTTTGGACTTCAAACTTTGGATGCACTGAATGCTATCTTACAGGTTCACTGCCTTCCACTGGAATTTTTCTCTATCACTTTAATACATCTGATGTATATGTACAGTGGAAAAAACATAGAAATAACTATGCTAAATAAGTCTCTCCATCAACACCATTCCACCCAACTCACGCCAAGATGGGTGGAAATATAAATGACAGCAATGTTTGGCCTGCCACTGACACCTATCCACACATAAACAGTCACAGTTAGTTGAGATGCTTCACAGTTTCTCTGAATATTTAATTAGTACAAAAACTTGGTTTCTTTGAGCTCCATCAGAAATAAAATTAAAAAGCCCAGCTTCATTTACCTCGCGTTGACAACAATGAACATTAGAACTTCCCCCAGTGCCGCAGGTTTAGCTCTGTGGCTAACGCTGAGATGTTGGCAATCAGAAAAGACTTGGGGCTAATCACACTTCTTTATCACCACAGGGATAAACTTAAGTGACAGACAGGCATGGGCTAATTACTTTTAATAGTTTTCCATTGCTCTGGCTGATGACACAGTGCTAACAAACCATGCTCCCCCCCTTCAATAAACCAGAATTTCACTACCATGGCACTACGTCTTTATCGCCGCTTCGTTACTTCAGGGGAGCTGCGTTCTATAAAATGCCTTTCCCTGTGGCTTAAAGTAAAGATTTTTTAAATAAATTAATACAGTTTATGTTGGGCATCTACCACTTGAAGGGCTAATGATTATTGACTACCCTCCAGCAGACATCAGGGAGTCTAGCCTCAGGCCCTTCCCGCTCGCCCCAAACATGCCGAATGTTAACACATGTTTCTAGATCCTGGCTGGGATTGGACACAAACAAGGCAGTCAGAATGGACCATTTAGTGTACAAGCCAAGATGACAGATCTCTGCTTAATACAAGGAAGACAAAAATTCGTATCTTATTGAAAAAGGCAGAAGAGCCCCGGGTGCTTTCGCTTTGTGATTCTGCAGCAAAAAGTGGGTTGTGTCAATATAAGTCTATGTCACCCGCTCGCAGCTGCCACACTGAATTGACCCTGCTAGCTGCAGACAGAAAGGCCTTCCATTTCCAAATTCTCTCTAATGCTCATCTGCGAGAGTGAACATGAGGTGGAAAAAAACCCAACAAGTTACTCCTAAGTATGGGAGAGAAAAACAAAACAAAACAAAAATGTCTTAACGCTGTGAGACTCTCCCTGCTTACTGTTTCTAATGAAACACTAGGAAAAAAAAATTCTCATCTGAAGGCATTTCTGAGGATGCTCTGACAACATGAGCTTTATGTTTTGTAAATCATGTTCTTGTAATTCCTTGTAAGTCTCCAGATCCTCTTCAGATAGAGCAGCAGAGCATTAAATATTCTTGTAACGCTCACCAGAGCTTAATTACTAAAAGTTGAAACATCTTTTAAACTCTACTTTTTTTCTTTTTCTTTTTCTTTTTCTTTTTTTTTTTTTCTTTTTTTTGTTCCCTGGGTACTCCCCAAAGGAAAGCTAGAAAAAAGTTGAAGAATGTGCACTATAACTATTAGTCAAAACCATGTTTCCAAGGGGGGCAAAAGAAGATAAACAATTTTGAAACTAAAAATAGAGTATTTCTTTATACCACTATAGTTTAAAATGATAGCATTCACTGATGTGTCTATTTCTCATGTGTATATTTTACTAAGCTCAGATGTTCATACTGGTGAAAAGATTGAACTGAAAACAAAAAAATATTAAAATTATAAAGAAAAAAGTTCCCAAGTTCCCTAAAATTGAAAAAAAAAAAAAAGAAGAGAGAAATGTTAAAGTAGAAAATAAAGAATTCTATTGATTTCTGGAGAAATATGATAATTTAGGGAAGCTGAAGATAGGGCTAAAATTATGGAACTATGTCAAATACATTTTTATGGCCCTGCTTGAAGTCCATGAAATGTACCAAAAAAGGTTTTCTTTACCTCATTTCAGCCTATATTTAGATGAGTTAAAATATAAATAAACAGACAGTAGAAAGGGAGCATATTTTATTATCAGAAGACATAATTTTTCTCCTTTCTGTGCTGTAGTGGGGAGCTAGTCAGGCTTTCATCAGCTCTTTATGTGAATTTATTATAAAGCACTGGATAGTCCAAGCCAAAAACCTGACTTGTAAATATACCTCACCTGACTGTGAAATCTTCAGAAGTGGCTGGGTGTCCTGTGTGGATATCTGAGAGGAAAAATTAATCTCACCCAAACGTAACCACCTGAAGGTAGCAGTCTAATCTAACCAGCTGTCTGTGCTTTTTCTGTATGAGAGAGAGAGAGAATCACAAAGGATGGAAAAGACCTTCAAGATCTTGAGGGAGTCTTTCATCACACTGGTCTTGCAATGGCTTTCCAAAATCCTGTGGAAAATTTTCCTTTTCATCAGCTCCCCAGAGAAGCTGTGGCTGCCCCTGGATCCCTGGCAGTGCCCAAGGCCAGGTTGGACAGGGAGTGGAGCAGCCTGGGACAGTGGGAGGTGTCCCTGCCATGGCAGGGGATGGAACAAGATGAACTTTAAGGTCCTTCCAACCCAACCCATTCCATGATTCCATGATTCTGTGTAATTTGCAGCGTTTGACTGCTTTAACCCACTTGTGAATTCATAAATCTTTAAGATCAGTGCCAAGTCAATTCTCTTGCTCTGCAGCCTGATGGTGAGGTCTGGTCATACTCAAACTGCAAAATTTACCTACACTACTCCCTATCCCAAGATAAATCAGAGTTTCTCAACAAAACCTGTTCTGGGACTGTTTGTCCTTTAAATTCCACTGTGAAATGCTTGGCAGAGTGTTAAATGACTGTATGTATAAGTGAAGATTTGAGTTGTGTGGCAATTTGGACAAAATTTAATGAAGAAAGTCCCAATATTTCTCTCCTACTCCAAGAAGATCCTTTAGGAAAAAGTTTCAATTCAGTTTCAGTTGTAAATAAATAACACCAGGCAAGACTACTTTCAAAAAATTGTTCAAATTTATTTAATTTTTTACCAGCAATAGAGAAAACTTACAATATGTTATCATGATTTTCATAAAATGTTAAGTTTTTATCTATTATGGAAGAGTCTGAAGAGTTATATGATGGTGTAGAAAGTTTTTAATCGCTCCAGTATTATAAAAGAGCATAACTTACTCAAAAGAAAGATAAATAGGATGTTTCTGGATGGGGACTGGAACCTTATTCTTAAGGTGTCACATATTTCAATGCTTTTGCAAAAGGAAACGGATTTAGGAGAACATACAGTCTGGGCTGGAGTAGTTTGGTTTAGTTTCTTTTAGTACTTAGGGGAGAGGGATATGGAAGAGATGGATATTACTCTTTTGACTTCATAATGTTGAGATGTTCTTTAAAAGGGGATGATTTAACTGGAGATTACTAAGAGCTGTACTGTATGAATGTGAAGATCACATCTCATTGCAGTGATTGCCAGAGAGCTACCGCAGCTATTCCATAAAGTCAATGAAATCTGTTATTTAAGGTTGACTCTGCTCATAAATAAATATGTGAGCCTTAAAAAAGAGTGAAGACAACAATGTGATACAGTTTATGGGGCCTTACTTCATAGCTGTGCTGTCTGACATGCAGAAGAATTGGATAATAAATCAGAATTTGTAAGGTGACTTTGGAGTCACAGACAATACACAGACAAGTATATTAAGTATTTTCTGAAACCCTTAATAAGCTGTGTATTAACCCTGAATAAGCTGTGTAATAACCCTTAATAAGCTGTTTTCCCCTCCGTTTTTTCCCTTTTGCAAAAGCAGTAATATTTGACAGAGGACTCAGCCTTTACTCAAGCACCAGTCAGAGGTGTTTAAGGCAGCCCATTCTCTTTGAGGGATACTGACAGCAACTCTCCACTGAGATCAGATCAAGTCAACAACAGGGAAATGACTGAGTATAAAAGTTAATGTTGCTCGGTCGTGTCTCAATAGAATGGGCTGACAATGCAAAGAATTAACAGCCTGAAGCCAGCAAATGATGCTTTACAACATTGTGCAGACTTGAAAGTGTGGTCAGCTGAAAGACTCACCCACGAGATCTTGGGACTTTACTTGTGCTGCTAATTTGCCAAACAGTGTAAGGGCAGATAGTTTATTTCTGGGTGTCTTGTTGCCATCTATCTCTAAAACAGGGATGATCATTATCCTGTAGTTTGTTACAAAGGACGGAAAATGGCTAAGACATGTAATTAATTTTATTCTATCTACAGATTGAATTCAGTTCTTGAGTTGTTCTAGCTTTTATATACCTGGAGGTCCTCTTCGTTTCACTATTTCAGGCTTTGAATCCCATGGCAGATAAGGCAAAATGTGCCCACTCACTCCTTGGACTCAGCGGCACCCAAAGATCAATATTAGGACAAGAGGGAATGGCTTTAAATTGAAAGAGAGGAGGTTTAGATTGGATAGTAAGAAGAAATTCTTTACTGTGAGATTGTGGTTGCTCCATCCCTGGAAGTGTTCCAGGTCAGGTTGTAGCAAAATGGTCTAGAGGAAGATGTCTCATGGCAGAGGGTTAGAACTGAGTGATCTTTTAGGTCACTTCTAACCCAAACCATCCTATAGGAATGCGCTACCTGTTGACCAAACTATTTTCTGTTTATTTAAAAAGGAAATAAGCCTAGAAGTTTCTCTCTTCAATTAGGTGAAAAAGGCATCTCATAGGGCTTGGGGAACTTCACTTCAAATTTAAGGATAGCTAATTGGACAGGAGCTTGCTGATTTTATGCCTTCTAAGATAGCTGAGCTATCTTAGGTGTGAAATAGATCTCCAAGAGCTTATGAGACCTGGCTTGAGGAGACTCCTATTTCACCATTCTGTTTCTGTGATGAATCTGTGATTACCTTCAGCTGCTGAGGAGCAGTGAGGTTGTGAGATTTCTCAGCTGAAAGGTTGGGCTTTCCCTGCTACAGTTCCTGGTGAGGAGCAGGAGGGTGTACAAACAGTTTGCTGTACTCATCAGCGATGATAAATTCAAATCCTGAAACACAGTGTGGTCCACAGCTAGTGGCACACTAAGGGATGGGGTGGTTGAGGAAGGAACGTCCCCAAATTGCTTATATCTGATTCAAGCATACCTTAGAGAACGTGGCCATAAATTCCTACAGAATATAAGTGCTTTACTGTAGTATTTCCCCAGTTCTGGTGCCTGTCATGAGAGCAAATGAATCTACTGGACCATCTTTAAGAACACAAAGAATTAGTTTGAAGCTTTTTAGATGCAGACTTAGTCTTCCATTACATCTTAGAGGAAACAATATTCTGGCGTATTATGCACCCTTAAGTCTCAAGATTTCTGGATGGTACATCAATGAAAAAAATATCACAGCTAAGCACACAGGAGCAAAGCAAGGAAAATATGTACTTTTTTGGTCAACATTTTTACTCCTTGGCAAGTTAGGTGCCCTTTGTGGGCTCACTCAGCTTGCTTTGAGAGCATTGTCCATTCTTCCATGGGTTTATTCCAGCCTCAGAACAGCCCTGGAAGGCATGCCCACGCTGAGAGCTCCCTGCACATGTGCTGACCACTGAATCAGAACCCAGGCAACTCTCCTGCTAAGCCTCTTGCTTCAGAGCCAGGTGCTTCTTGTGCTGGACTGCAAACTACACAGGCAAGGGTTCATTTAGAGCTTGGTCAGGTACCCACAGAAAGGTGCCAGATTGGAGGGTGTCCATTCTGTAAGAATTTAGTTTGCTGAATGCAACCAACTAATATAGCTGGAAATGTTTCTGGGTATTAAAGAATTTACAGAAGGGCTGAACTCTTCTCCATTTTCAGGATAGCCCACAGTGACTAAAATTACAAAAGATGTCTGTGTTTGAGGAGCTGACTGCTGCTCATTGTGTCCTTTGTGAACATTGAAATCTAAGGTGGGATTGCATTCCTCAAATATAGGTATCTAGTGTCATTTTGAGCATTGAATAAGTGTCTAAGGTGACACTGTAATGCAGTGTTTAGGACTTGAATCTCACTCTGATGACACAAAGTCAGATGATGAGGCAATTATTCTGTTCCATAGTAACTTTCCCCATCTCTCTAGGAATATTGTGAGCAAAGTCTGTCTGGTTTAGTTGTAAAGTCATGCATGTCCTTGTAGTAAGTCACTCTCCTAGGTCTCAGCATGATGCAACATGTACTTGTGGGAGAAAGAAAGAATGTAAGTGCTTGCAATGGTTAAATACCAACGAGATCTGGTCCAACAAAGCTTCACACTGACTCAGCTACTAAGTAAGACTGTGTTAACCACACTGCAAGCACATTTATATTATGAGATTTGAAAGGATAACCTCCACTTTCAAGTTGGCAAGTGGCTCTGAATCAGACAAATATGAGACAAGGAGGAGAAAAAATATACTCCACTTTGTGGAATATATTGATAAACGTATGTTACCATTTAACTATTCATTCTGTTGGAGAAAACTGGTTAACCCCTTAAGTGTTTTGCCCTGAAGGCAGACATTAAAAGTTAATTATAACCACATGGGACAAGCCCCTGGAGGACCATGACAGCATTAAGCTGCTACCAACCAAGCATGCAGGATGCGCAGCACTCTCAGAGAACACCATGTACAAAAATGATGCTGTCTCCTTGAATGAGTCCTCAGAAGTTAAAAACATGCTACTTTTTGCATGCACAGTAAAAAGGCAGATTGCAAATGTTCTACTCAGAGCAAAAAAAAAAAAAAAAAGCTTCCAAGTGAAGAATTAGAGCAAATGAAAGCAGGGAGTAATGTGATTAAGCAACGTGGCATAGTGACAGACTACCACAGCACTGTTTTACTCACTGCTGAGAGGAGAATATGGTGAAACCTCTTCTAAAGACCTTGGAGTGCTACCTTGTTATGAAACCTTTCAGTACCACATAGTGTCTAGAAGGCATTTTGGTTTTACCTCTATGAAACGGGAGAGGAGATGACGCCTGTCCTTGGAGAGGATCATTTAGACCACATGGATATTTAAAAAAAGAGAGTAGTTCTAAGGGAGAGGCACTGGCCCTGTCTGTGCAAGTAAATTAAGAGTGGCTGCAAGGCATTGAGGTTAAGTAAGAGGGAATGGTCTGCACCTACATGTTTAAACTTTCTTTCTTTGTATGAAAATACCTGTACCTAAGTTAACTGTTGAGAATATTCCCTGTGCTACATCCAAACCATGCCAGGTACTGTTTAGGAGAAACTCTTTACTTTTAGACCAAATAACATGTGAAGGAGAGCTTTTTTAATTATATTGTGGTAGAGAAATATGAGTTCCAGCAATGGGGAATATCTCTGTTGCTTTTTAATACAGAACCAGTCACTTTATCCTGAAGATAAACCAGAGATATTCAGGAGACTTGATTATGCTTTTCTGTCCCACTGAGCAACTGGATTCTATTACAACAGCCAGAGCAGCCCAGAATGGGTGTGCCCACCTCCTGATAACATTTAGAGTAATAACTAATGATTAAAAAGAATGGAAAAGTATTGATAAGAGAATTGTTGATAAAACTAAGCAGTGATAGCTGCTGGCACACAATGATGTAATGGAATAAAGTTGAAATGATAAAATCTGATTGACTCAATGACCCAGATGTATATTTCCACGCTCTTGCATGACAAGGAGACATCTCAGAATTTCTTGTATCGCTCGTGTTTCCTCAGGTCACACCAGAAGAAGAAGAGGGAAGCTTTGATGTGTATGGTCACCTTGTGGAAAAGGTGCAAAGTGTTAGGGCTGAGAATGGGTGTCCATCACCAGATCATAGAGTGGAGGGTAACCCCACTCTCAGTGCTCACCATGGGGTTACCTGACTCAAATGAGAGCCTCCTGTGTCTTGTCCATCATCCAGGGGATTGGGAATGGTCAGTTGGCAGGGACAGAATTTAAGAAAGCAAAATCATGGAAGTCCTGTGTCCCAGACCAAAGTCAAGTGACAAGCAAGAGGATAAGAAGAAATGGACTCAAGTTGTACCAGGGAGGTTTGGATTGGATATTAGGAAAAATTCCTTCACTGAAAGGCTTGTCAAGTGTTGGAACAGGCTGCCCAGGGCAGTGATGGGAAGTCTCCATCCATGGAGGCATTTAAAAGTGCTGTAGATCACAGAATCACAGAATCTGCTGAATTGGAGGGAACCCACAAGAATCACTGAGTTCAGCTCCTGGCCCTGCACAGGACCATGGTTTAGTGGTGTTTGATTAATGGTTTGACTTGATGATCTTAAAGGTAATTTCCAATCTAAATTATTCTATGATTCTACAATATAGCTCTATAAGTATTTCCATTGGGACCTAGGATGATGTTTATATTTTGCAATCATCTCAGGCCAGATGGAACATACAACAATGGTGCTAAACGTGCCTGTTCTGGGCTTCCTTCAAGGTATGGTCACCACCTGACAGCCTCTGTCCCAGGTGTTTATTCACACTACGTGTTCTCCTCCATGACACTGAGCCAGGCATAGCTTTTAGGTGGACCACAAATGAGGGCATTCAACTGGACCTCATTCATTGTCCCACAGAGCCCAAAAAGAGCATGGCACTGTGCTGGAAAATTTCTGAGGCAGGAAAAGGCAAGGCCTGTGGGATGCCAAAGTGTTGTGATGAGCTGAATTTCACCTGTGAAATCAGGCAGGTCCAGGACTTGGTCTGTAACTCCTGCCTCCCTAGGAGGGAGGTCCTGGCAAAGGAAGATGTTGCTTCCAGAGCAGAGAGGCTTCTAAGATATTTTGTGGCTTCTAAGACATTTAGTCTTTAACCACTGCTGACCATGCTGGATTTGGAGGCTGCACAGACCAGAGTGCAGGGCATGAGGACAGGCACAGCTCAGCTGGCAGAAAATCCCTAAATGCAGAGCTGACAAACTGGGAGCAGTGAGGGAAAAAAACATTCAAGAAAATTTTACAAAATCTGGATAATTTACTTTAGGCTTCCTGATGGTAACTTTTAAAGATACATATCAGCCCTGGTGCTCATGCTTATGCAGTTACCTTATGAAATTACCTGATTTATTCCCTCCACGAGCCTCCAAGGTAAGGGAAGATGCTATTTCTGTTTTAATGCTGTGGAAGTGAGGTGGGAAGAGGTTCATTCTCACATTCATGTAGGGAGTGACTCAGACTCCCTAAAAAGTGAGAGAGCCAGTGTGGAAACCCAGGACACCGGGAATATTTCTCTGTCTACTCTGGGGTGCCCTGACCCCAGGGAAGCTCTGACTTTAACCCTCATCCATGGAGAAAGTTTCCCAGACTTCAAGATAGACCAGAATTCACAAAAGTGTGAAATAGATTATAGAGAGTAGTGTAGGTGTATCACTTGGTGAGAAATTTATGGTTTGGGATTTTTAGTGTGTTGTGATGGAAGCAAGATGGAGGACACAGGGTGTGATCCTGGGTTTCTTCTTCATGCTGCTTCTTCCTTCTTCTTCATGGGTTTGGGTGGCATTTTGTTAATTGGGCAGAAAAGTCAGCATTGTGGGCTCTTTGGGATCAATTATTGGGTTAAAAGGGAAAATAATCTAGGTATCAGTTCTTAATTGGATAGTTTAGTCTTAAAAGACCTTGTAACAAGAGATTGTTGGCCATTTTGTGCCTTCTAATGAAAAGCTGCCAAACTCACAGTAATGAGACTGTTTTACTGATAAGAAATATTAAACACTTGAGTCTGAACATGAACAAGTGCCCTCAATCCAGACCCAGAGAAACCCACAACTGGAACCCCCACAAGCCAGGACTGAGGAACCCACCTAGATCTGCCCATATAACAATTTATCTTCTCACTGTGTAAACTCTCCAAGTTCCAGCTCTATCCTCCACCAAGAGAATGCTTAATTAAGCCTTTTAGATTTTAGATTTAGATATGTCTTAATACTGCACCTTAATACTGCTGCCTGAATCCTGAAAGGAGATAGGCAGTGTGACTTCTTAAATGTCTTACAGCAAAAACCTGAAGTCTTGAATCTTAAAGAAGAGAATGTTTTAAGAAAAAAACCGCAAACCAACATTGTATCTTTCTCTCAATTTTTAAAATTTTTTTTATATTTTGAACATTTTCTTTAACACAGACTCACACACACTTATTAATTACTTTTTTTTTTTTTTTTACAACCAATAGAGAGTGATTTCATCTACCATTCAGGTGAAAAAAAGTTCTGATGCTCCTGAAGGGGCTACTTGAACTTTGAAACACAGTCAGGTAGGAGAAGTGAAGTGATTCGTTTGCTTACGCTGCATTTCTAGCAAAGGAACAAGAGGAATAGGTGATGCGAAGAAACTTGGCTCACTACTTCTCTTAATTTCTGGACAGAGGAGTAGAATATTAAACAGGGAAAACCAAGGGAAGCATTGTGGAGATAAACAAGGGCCATGAATAAACAGACACTGTTGTGGCTGCAGAAAAAAAGCAAAAAAATCCATGATAGCTGTTCCAAACCCAAATCTGCTACCACATTGTCCTTGTCCTGAGGGCCAAGAGCCTTGTGTGACAAAGTGGTAAGCAGACTTTGAAGGCCTGAATCAGCAAAAAACCCAACTTCTCTGCTGTTTATGTTCTTTACATGGGGAAGATGCCCTCATAGGAGAATTGCGAAGGCTAAATGCCTCCTTCACCTATTGTTACACAGCATATTCACACATCTACCAAAGACTGTGGTCAATTTTCCCTATTTTACCCAGCAAAACTACTTTTGTACCACTCCCATGCATTGGCCAGGCTGTACCAGGTCAACTCTGCTGTTCAATCCCTCTTTTGACTCTCACTTGCTGCAGGTGCTGTGGTGTCAACTGAAGCCAGCATTAATGACAGTGCTGTTACCCACAGTGACACCCACGGGGGCTTTGCAGTCACACAGTCATCCATTATACATCTGAAAACTGCTGAAACCCAGTGTCAGAAGTCCCAGCAACACGTGAGCCTGTGAAGTGGCAAAGCCATCAGCTCTGTGACAGCTTCATGCCCAAGGCTAGCAAGGCTGGACATGGCAGGAAGGGAAGACCCCTGCAATGTCAGGGGAACTGGCTAAATGGACCTAATAGGCCTTTTCCATGGCTGGTGTCTCTGTGCCCTAAGGCTGAGTCCTGAGTGAGGGGTGGCATTCTAATCATGCTTCTCTGGGAGCTGCCCAAGGAAGGGATTGTGGTGGGGAGTGCAATGATCCTTTCCCCAAATCCCTTTAGCTACAGGGCAGGAGGCACTAACTCACAGTGACCTGGAAATGCAAGATTTTGCTGCTCTGGCAGCTCTGCCCCAGCTTTACCCATTTCTGTGCTGTTTCTTCCTTCCTCCCTCTTGTCTGCTCCCTCTTTCTTCCTCTTTCAGCCTTGTGAAAGAAGTGACCATTGGAAGGTGTTCAACATTGAACCTAAATCTCATCTGCCCAAAGTATCTTCCCTGCTTGAAGTCAGTAGAGTTCCAGCTGTCATCTCCAGCACGAGGGGTTGTGTGGCAGAGTGCAGTGGTTCTGTGAACACTTGGCAGATGGACAGTCCTGGAGAGCAAGGGAAGATCCCTTCTTATCACAGGGGAGGCTTAGATTGGATATTAGAAAATGGTTTCTTCACCCAGGGCAGGCGTCACAGTAATGGCCTGGCAGAGCTCAAGAAGTGTTTGGACAATGCTCTCAGGGACAGGGTGGGATTCTTGGAGCTGTGCTGTGCAGGGCCAGGAGTTGGACTGGATGATCCTTGTGGGTTCCTTCCAAGTCAGGATCTTCTATAATTCTGATTCTATGATTCTGTGACTGTGTCAAGGATGTTGTACATGCAGGAGGTCCACCCTTATCCATGTGTGGGCTTCAAATGACACTCTGAGACTCAGGAATAAAACAACTCCTAGCTTATGGTCTTCACAGATCTTCCAGAGAGCAGGAGAAGCCTTCATTTCCTATCCAAGGTGGAGTTACCATCTCATACTCTGATTTGAAGACTGATTCTTCCATCCTTCCCACACAGTGACACCTTCCAGGAATTAAGGCATCATCAGGGATGGCATGGCTGAATTCCACCCACATGAGCACATCCCATCCATAGGGGCACACCTCTTAACTGGAGGAATATCAATTAAAGATTGGCAGTGATTTTAACAAGTGGAGCAAATAATAATCCCACTGGATCAGTCTATTGCTCCTTGATTCTCAAATAACTAAGGAAAGTTGTTCTCCATTTATATTTTCTCATGGGAGGTAAGCTGCTTAGGGACTCTGTGTAAATATATATGTGTTTGTATACCTAACATAGATATCTATTTTAAGATATAAATCATAGTATTGTCTATATGAGCAGAATATTTAAAGCAACTATCACCAAGCCTTTTCCAAATACACAGAAGTAGCTGAGAGGCAGGAGCTCCAAGCTGGCATTTGTAGAGAAGACTGATAAAAGTGATAAAAAGAAGGAAGATAAAAATACATACAGGTAAAGATAAACCAGTATAAATCCTCTGTAAATACATTCAGTCTGATGGGACTCAGGGACTTGGGAAAGGACATCAGGTGAGGCTCCTTGGAGCTTGGATTTCTACTCACTGCTGCTTCTTACCTTTCCTTTCCTTGTCTGAGGCAGCAAACAATGTGTTAAAATAGTAAAAAAGCCTTCTAAAATCAAACACTGCCTCCAAATCCCCCCTTTAGTGACAAGATTAGTTCTAAAATCTGTGATTTTAGAACTGGAGGCACTAAAGCAAAAGGTTCTAATGAATTACAGGAGAAATAACCCAATAGGACCAATTCTGGGTACATTTCCACATGCTACTTTGAAAATAAATGTTCTTAACCCAACTGGTTAGAATTTCCAGTGCCTTATGGTGTGACACAGGATAGTGCACAGTTCTAGGACAGGAGCAAGATCATCTTGATGTTAATGCCTGTTCTTTGGCCCTTATTTCCCAAAAAGATGGAAATTTCCCTTACCAGTATATTCATGTAGAAAATTTCTCACCCTGAATCCAACCCTGGTAATGTAAGTCAGAATCACCACAATTAAGTGTTTAATCTTGCCAGTGCCCTTTTACACTCAGGCTTTATCCATTTTAGCTCTGTATTGATTAAACAAAGTATGGCAACCAATTATTCTCTTCTTCTTTGCATAGCTTTTCTCTATTGTACTAAGCTTTTCTTTTCCCTGTCTTTTTCTTACTATTGGAAATCTTTCAAATGAACCTGAAAAAGATTGTAATTACATAACAAAGAACTCTTATTTTTCATTCATAAGTTTCATTCTTAAGTTTTATGAATGAACTAAATAAAATTATTAAGATGGGATGATTAAAAAAAAAAAAAAGGTGAAAGAATTATTTAGGACAAGAAGAAATGGCCTCAAGCTGTGCCAGGGGAGGTTTATATTGGATATTAAGGAAACTTCCTTCACCAAAAAGGTTGCCAAGCATTGGAACAGGCTGCCCAGGGCAGTGGTGGAGTCACCATCCCTGGAAATATTTAAAAGATCTGGCACTTGGGGACGTGGGTTAGTGCACCTGGCAGTTTGATGATCCTAAGGGTCTTTTCCAATCTAAATGACTCCATGATTCTGTAAAAAAATAAATAAAAGCCTGAAAATTAAGAGTCCATTAGGAGGAAATGCAAATACAGCAGCATTTAAGATAGTTTTAAAAAATTTTCTCTCTGCGAGCCATGCTAAAAGTGGGGACAATGTCACTTCAAAATGGTTGCCTAATGATGGTGACTAAATTAAACTCACTGTGACCATTCTCCTTCAGATGGGAAATAAAAATTCAAGAGGACTTCCAGAAGGTCTTGGGAAGGCAGAGGGTGGATCTGATGTGAAAGGTGATGCCAACATAACTCAACCAAGTGTTTGTTATCAGGGTCATGGTGCCTTTCATAACTATCTCAAAGCCACTTAGTGTGGGTAAGACCAAGTGATCTTCTGCCTGAAAATGTCACACTTAGTGAAAAATGCATCTTGGCATATAGGTAAATTCTCAGCATTGGAAAAACATTTCCAAAAGCACAAAAATATTAAAAAAATACTTTTGAAGTTTTCAAATACTGAGTGTTTTTTTAATAATTTAGTTTTAATTTATTTTATTCTGTTTATTATAACAGAATAGAAATGAAAAATTATTTACCATTGAAAGGTCTATCAGAAAACCTTAAATTTTGTCCAATGAGATTTTTTCCCTAAGCAATCTGTTTTCTTTTTTTTCCCCTTTTTTCATTTTTAGATTTGAACACTACACTTGGAAATCAATTATTCATTACATTTATTTATGAATAGACCTGGCTTCTGAATGTTCTTTTGCATCAGGAATTGACTTTTCTTAAAAATGAAACTTTTCTTAAAACTTAGCAGTGTTAAAGACGTTTTCTGTAATCCAGTAAAATCTTTTCACATTCCTTCACAAGTTTGATTGTGGATTGTGTTTAACCTCAAACACAGCAATTGTCAGTGGGGTCTTTTTTATTTATAAGTTCTGTTCATTTTTAAATGATATGAAATAGGAAACAAGACAGAAATTTTCAAGAAAATCAGAACTTGAATCTCTTTGCTCTTTAAGAACAGAAAGAATTCTCAGCATTTCTAAAATGGTTTTGAAGCAAATTCATTAATTTCTCAGACACCTGACACTTTGGACACAATATCTGGTTTGCATATTAAATTCTTCTTTTCTTTTTTCTTGTGTCAGGGCACCTGAAATTCCAGTTAGTGCAAGGAGGACATCATGATGGAGATAATTTTATTCGCTGCTGAGTGACTAAAAATTGATTTGTACAAGCCCCTTAAGCCATTTGAATAGTCAGAGGAAAGGGACAAACCCTTCCAGAGTATTTCATCCCACTGCTTGTGAACTTTACAACAGTGGGAATCCCCATTTCCATGAGCACACCTCCTCCTGGTGTATCTGCCTGCATGCATAATTTGGCACTTAATATAATTTTTTCCTTTAGAGAGCTGAACAGATTTAAAATGGGAACAACCTCAGAAATACATTGTTTGTGGCTGGAAGTGGGCTGACACTGGATGGATGCCAGGCATGCACTGAAGCTATTTTATCACTCCCTCTGCATCTGGACAGAGGAGAGAAAATACAGCAAAAGTTTCATGACTGAGACAAAGAGAAAGATCACTCATCAAATACAGGGAAAACAGACTCAGTTTGGGGCTATTAAATTAATTTATTACCAATAAAATGGGAGCAGGATAATGAGAAATAGAATAAATTTTAAAAACACCTTTCCCCCATCCCTCCCTCTCTCCAAGAAGACAGGGAATTTCCAATTGGCCCAGCCTTGGCCAGCAGTGGGTCCTTTTGGAGCTGTCGACATTGGCTCTGCTGGACATGGAGGAGGCTCCTGGCAGCTGCTCACAGGAGCCACCCCTGTAACCCCATCATTGCCAAAACCTGGCCACACAAACCCAATAAATGACCTTAATTAATCAGGGATCTGCTACAGCACTCGGCTCACCCACGGCAGTCTGAGGGCTGAGTCGTGCTGCAGCTCCATCTAATCTAAGAGCTGAGATTAATTAACACCAGAACAAGGCTAAACAGCTAATTGAAAGAGGTCCATGGGCTAATCCAGAACTTTTGGACCTGGATTTACTTTTACTTCCTTCCCAGCAGCAGCAAGTCTCGCCATAACCTTTTTTAGTTAGGTTTGAAATATAAAATCGCCGAGCTTCAGACATTCATCTATGAGACGAGAGGAAACAGCCCCAGGTTGTGCCAGGGGAGGCTCAAGTTGGATATTTGGAAAAATTTCTTCATTGAAAGAGTGACTGAACACAGGAGCAGGCTGCCAGAGAAGTGGTGGAGTCACCATTCTTGGAAATGTTTCAAAAACAAGCAGACATAGCACTTCATTACATGGTCATGGTTGTATTTGGTCAAAGGTTGGACATAACAATGGTAGAGATCTTTTCCAACCTTAATAATTCTATGATTAGTTCTCCTTTTGCTTTTTTTATCCCTCAATCTACTACAGCTTCTTAAATATTTTTGTTTCTGCCGGGCACAAGCAGTGAAAATATGTCAAATTTTAAGACAATCAAAACAAGTATTCAAAGAGAGCTATTTAGGGTGGGATAAATCTTCCTTGGAAGCTATTCTCAGTTTTCCACAAACCATGTGCTGAGATTCATTCATCAAGCTCTGTGTTTAGCTGATCTAAATTATAGAATCATAGGAGGATTTGGGTTGGAAGGGAACTTCCAGTTGCCCTGGGAAGGGATCATCTAATTCCAGCCCTCTGCCATGGGCAGGGACACCATCAGAGCCCAGCATGGCACTGAAATTAATTTATTGCACCTAAATTCAGGCATTCTGGCACCTTCTGTTGACTGCTTTTAAAACCTTTCAAATCACAGCTCTGAGCCCTATATTCACCTGCCAAGATTGTGAACAAATATAAACAGTTGCATTTATTACTTTGTTTATAAAATCTAAATCAGGTTTTCAAATTAAGTTTCAGTTGTCTGTGTATTTTTTGACAAAATTAAACACACAGGTAAATAAGGGCTACCTCCAGCTCCCCACATTGATGTAAGTGTTATATAGGAGATAATTTACTGAATTTTTAAATCTTCTGTTTCATTTTGTAAAAGTAGGCAGATGTTTCAGCATTTTCAAAATAAAAATGGAGGCAATATTTCATTAAAAACATCCACCTACAAAGGAAAACTAAATCTAAAAGAAAGTTAAAACCAAAGACAGCTAACAAAAATAGACTTGGATTAAATGCTTATATTAAATCAAACCAAAAAATTTTATTTTTAATTCAGCACAGCCTAATAATTTTCCTCAGGCTTGTTATTTCAGCAGCAAACTGAAAAACATCCCTTTATCCAGCTATTGTTGTTACTAGAAAGATTGAGTTATGGCCAAAGAAGCATCAAAAGGGAATATTTTCAGTGCTGAGCACTGGAGCTGGAGCTTGGCAGAGCCGACAGACAACTCTTGTTGTTCTAATCAGGAAGAAATGTGCTCCATCCCTGTGCCAAGAATACACAAGCAGCTGAATATTCCATTGTTTTTATTTACTTATTTTCCAGGTAGTTCAGGTATCTCTAACTACCCTTAAAAATGAGGAGGAAAAAGACATTACATTATTTGTATTGCCACTAGCTAGAAAATGATGGATTCCCCTAGCATGGCTGGAGGGGTTTTATGGGATTTGCTTTTATTTTTTTTTTAATCTTCCCTTCATTAATATTTAAGTCTAGACTTAGGGAAGTGAAAATGAATACATAACAAACAACAACCCAAGTTACTCTTTGTAGGTCTAGTTTGAAATTCAGAGCACTGGTAGTTGGTGGAAAAATCAAATGGGAAATATCTATTTTGTGGGATTTCTTGACTGCACCTTAGCAAGAATCCAGTAACAGCTCCTAGTGCAATGTTGTGCTGCCTCATTCACTGATTACTGTAAATTGGCACAACTTCATCCTACTAATAGAGAACTGCCAGATGACTCAAATGGATAACCTGGATCACTGCTCAGTAATTCATTTTGCAGAATCTCATAACTAAACACTGTTTCCCTCTTGGAGAGAAAAGTAAATCTCTGTTGATGAAAACTGAACTTGGCTTTGTTTCGTGCCTGGAGAGCAGGAGAGCTTAACTAAAATTATTCTACTGGCTTGGTGGATGGTAGAATCAGGGAAAAAATTAAAGAGGAAAAACTTTTTTATGTAATTAAAAAACCACCCAAAACCTCCAACCCTGAAATGCTTAATTAAACAGTTCTAGAGAGAAGTGGCCAGAGGCAGAATTTGGCATGGAAAATGCATTGAAGAAACCATTCTGAAGGACCCCGTGAAAATGTGTTTTGATTTGATTAAGTTATAAGTTTTCTATGAAAAGAAAAAAAGAAAAAAAATATTCTTCAAAGCAGTAAACTCAATAAGTTCCTGCAGGATTAATAATGTTAGAAAAAAATAATGATTTCTAACAGAAGCATAATATGGCTTGAAAAAAGAAGGTCCAGTTTTGAATTTTATAATCACCAGCTCACTCAAAAATCTACTCAGTGCTCTTCTTTCCACTCCTAATAAACTCATCTTTTCAGTGGTTTGAGATTTACTTTTAGACTTATTTGTAGGGTTACCCCAAGGGTCAGGTGTTGCTCCAGGAGGGTGAAAAATAAGCAGCGTTTGCAATCTATATAATTCTGTGTGCATCTGTCCCCAGGTTTTGACACAGGTTGGGGTTTTGAGCCAAGGTGATCAATTACCATGCTAGCATTATTTTATAACACCAATATTTTCCTTGATTTCCAGTCTGGAAATCCAGTGATTGCTTAAGAATAGGTTTCCTATGAACAAGCTAACAAACAAACAAATTGTTCCTCCCAGAAAAAGCTGCCTTTTCAAAAACAATCTACTTTTAAATCATTAAATGCAACTGGGGCTGATTCAACATGTTAATTATTTACAGTTGGAAAAATGGAATAACTATAAAAACCAATATAAATTAAAATCTTGTGATACACTTGAATATAATTAGGGGTTTATGAGCCCCTATTTCAGCTTGATGAAAAGGTTGTGGAATGACCAGGCTTAAGCAAGCACAATTTTTATTCAAATAACTAGAGGAAAAGCTCAAGGAAAGCTCACAATCTGACCATCTCTGCTTATTTTAAAGGTGATAATTCAGTGAATTCTAAACCCAGCCTTCGTTCTAAGACCAAAAGTGTTTTCACTGGAGACAATTTCCAGATGGGCTTCATGATTTTAGCCCCTAGACAACTCCACTGTGAAACACTCAACTAAATGTTGCAATTTCCACTGTTAATACTGACCTAATAACTTATTTTCTCATAGTCATTTTGTTTTAAACTGTTTGGCATACCTTGGACCAAAATTTGCATGTAATTTCTCAGGAAATTTAATAATAATTTAAAGTAGTGATTTTGGTCCTTGTTAGTAAGGAAGTGTTACAATGGATGAAAATCTTCCTCTCCAGAGAATGCCTCCATAATGAAAATAAGTAGAATTCAAATGTGCATAAAGTCGCAATGTTGATAAAGCAAAACAAGTTATTTCTCTTATACCCACTTCACAGTATGGAAAAATGTATCTACCAGTATGGAAAAAATACCTACTGCATCCCTGCATGCAGTTCCTGAATCCCCATGGCTTTTCCTATGTCATCAAGGCAGAGATTATTCTCATTTAAAAGGTGGCAACATATCAGAAATTATTCCTAATTTTTTGTTTAATTTTAAAAAGGATTTTAATTTTTAAAAGGATTTTCAGTGTAATCTAAAATCCATGAATGTCTGCAGCAGATCTGTTGTATTCACTGGGCTTTGCAGTATGACTGTAACCTGCAGAAACTGAGTCAAGGGATGAGTCAGGCAAAGGGTCCCTCACTGGCTCCCTGCTCAGCTGGAGGAATGAACAGAAAGGGTTTTTTTCAAGTTTTAAGTGTTCAATCCAAAACCTGTTTCCAACTGAATACAGTCATAGTAGAAATCCTGATGGAATGCGTTCATTTTGTGCTCCAGCTTTGAAAAATGTCTAATTGATTGACCACACAAGCTGCAGGAATTCTGGTTCTGACAGCTGCCATTTGTGCCAACAGCTTTTTGGTATTCCCTTTCTGTTCCAGGTGATAGGCAAGTGGAAGGTGAGAGACAAACCAAAACCAAGCCACACATTGGGGTTGGTTCTCTTTCCTGGTACATTACTCTCTCTCCATCATCTCCAGCTGCTCTTCCTGCCATGACATGGGATGAGAAAATGTCTTGGAGCATGGAGAGCAGGTGATGTGGAATGCCAAACCAGAGACAAGGGCAATTTCCCATCTGCCCTGACGGTCCAGGGTCCCAGAGGAATTATCTGTGCTAGCTTTGCTCCTTTCCTGTGTGATGCCACTTGAAGAATTAATACAGCACCCTGGTGGGGGTGATTATTGCTGTGCCAGCCGTACCCAGCTCTGTATCATCCCCCCTCAGAACAGAAATTCATCCCTGAGCAGTGATGCTGTCAGGTTGGAGCAGCAAGCTGGGACTTGGCTTATCACAAACTGCAAACACAGGAAGGACCCACAGGCTGCCTGTGTCACTGTTCCACCCTGCAATCACTTTAGAAGATGAGATAATTTGAGCCATCTTTCCTTATTCCAGGCTTAGAATGAAGCAGCAACCTCCTCCTGCCCCTTTGGGTGCTAAGAACCCTGAAGAAGGTGTGAAATCTCAACCAGATGATAGTCTGCCAAATTGATGCTCAGTTTGAACATTATATTCACTGAAATTACATAAGGATGAATCAAATGAACAATGCTAGGCACAATCCATGTGAAGCAACTTTCTGCAAAAGAGGAAAAAAACCCCAGGAATGGGGCTCTGATTCAGAGAGGCTGAGCTTGTGTGGTTCAGTAATTCAAACAGGGACACACAACTTTTAGGCAACACAAAGCAGTCCCTTCTTCCTAGTTTGGTAATTTGCTCTCAAGAGGTTCTTCTAGGTCACACAAGAAATCTGACATGAAACAAAATCTTACAATACTATGTCATTTAACTACCCAGAGATAGCTCTAATTCCTCTCTTGGAAAAGAAGTAATCAGTGTGTTAGAACACAATAACAATGAATTTCAAGGAGATTTACCCTTCTGTTAATTCTTATTTAAAAAGAGTACAAAAGTATGTTGTCTGGACCTTATTAAAACAGAGAAAGAAAATGGTCCTTAATGCAGAAGTTACTTGTCATCCATTTCTGAATCCAGTGCAGATTTATGGGAATGAATGGTTTGGAACATACAGGTATTCATCATTAACCCACTGCAGAACAAATACCTTTAAATTAAAGAGGATTTCTCAGCTGAAGTGAAACAGACAGCCATGAAGTGGTGGAGTCACCATTGCTGGAGGGATTTAGAAGCCTTGTGAATGTGGCACTTGGGGACATGGTTTAATGGTGGACTTGGCAGTGCTGGGTTAATGGTTGTACTCAATGATCTCAGAGATCTTTTCTGACCTAAATGATTCTATGACATCCCAGAATTCACATTACAGTGCCCATCTTCACCCCTCAAAGCCCCCTGCAGCCCTGGCTGCTGATTCCAGCCCTGACCACTCACTGGTACCAGCTCCTAATTTGAACTTCAGTGTCATTACCTTTGATTGAAAAATCAATGCCTCTTTTTAAAATATTTCTCAAGAGTCTGTTCACCTTCTGAAACTTTACAGCTGGAGATCTGCTAGTGTGATTTATGAATAATTACATTAGCATTTCTGAGTTTTTAATTTTCCTCTCTTTTTCTCTTCACTTTTCCTTCTTTATCACTCCCTGCAGTAAAGGATGAGTAAGACTGGTGGCAAACCAGGCTTTCAGAGCATGCCTGGCACACAGATAATATGATTCTCATTGATATTGGATGGAACAAGCCAAAGAACCAGGTGTGCCCTGGGACCCAGGGAGGATGTGTGAGGAAAAGAGAGCGAGCTGTCAGAAAAGTGAGCGCGGGACTCGCAGGACGCGATACGTGTCGTCGGGACTCTGCAGTGTGTGAGAGCAGTGAACCCGTGGATGCCCTCATGGTTACAAATAGAGATGCTTTTCTCCCAAAACGTGCTCGACTTTGTTCTGCTTTCCTACTCGACAGCTGGTTGAGCTGCCTTAAAACTTGAGAGCTCGGCAATTTCTCCCCAGTTCCTTTCCCCAGTCCCACCCTTCCTGCTCCTGTTCTCTTTATCTCTTTACTCTGAAAAACGTTAGCAACGATAACTAAACTTTTAATTTTTTTTTCCTATACCTGAATAACCTCTTGTGTGCAGGATATTTTCTGCTTTAGGGCACAATCTGTTGCAGCACTGCTATAACTGCTGCTAAGGCACCTATTGTCATTCTCTCTGCCTCGGCAACACGGCGTTCTGTCGTGTTCCTCATCTGTGAACCCGGTGATTTATTGATAATGCTAATCTTGCTTGAAAGTTATAGAGCTTGTAAGTCAAATGTGTTTAAGGGGAGAGATGGAGATTCCTACTCCCCAACTTTTATTGTTTGCATGTCACAATAATCGAGTTTTTCAGCATTGGAGGAGCTCAAGATGTATCACAAGCATGAATGGAGCCTCTCCACGGTACCAAAAGGAGGTTTTTTACATCCTCATTAAATGCAACAAAGAAACTGGGTACCAGAAATGACAATACATAACTTAGCCTACCTCACAATGAGTAACCACATAGAGCTGAGCCTCAAGGGGATGTTGGGCAAGTTTTACATTATCTCTTTTACAATATCTCATAATTGATTTGTGCGCCCATATCCTCTCTTGAAAACATGGTTTTCTATTATAAACAATTTGGATGGATACTTTTTTATTATCTTTCCTATATGATACTCTTCTATGGTAAAAGATGGTCCCTGCCCTGAAGTGTTTTCTGTCTGATCAACTCAGACAGACAAAATAAGTTTTACAACCTCTATTTTGCAAATGGGGAAATAGGATATGGAGACATTAAGGAGATGGCTGCTGCAAGATCCCAGAAAACGAGATTTTCATATATCATAAAAAAATTGCAAATTCTGACCACTTATGGAAATAGAGTTATTGGAGAGATAAATAGATAGATATAAAATTGTCTATTTCTTTGTCTCACACTCCTTATTACAGAAGGATCTGGATTTTACTGTCATTGTAGTGTTTAGCTCTTCTTCAACATAGAAAGATGATGTTTAGATTTATTTTTCAGATGATGATCTCTGGCACAGAAATGCTAAAGCTTCATTCTAAAAACAGATTTGAGCACCCAAATGCCTCTCTAGTCTCTTGAATTCAATATTCTGATATTACTGGGATTTGCATGAGCCCTGTTCAATTTTGTCCATGCCCTAGAGATGCCTGAAGTCCCTTTAAATATGTTGGCACAACATTCCCTAGGGTCTGATGCCACCAAGTGATTAGGAATCCTAATTATATCAAACCCAGTGCCTTCCAAGTGTGTTTCACTGCCTGGTTTAACTGAAAGGCTCCTTAGAGGCAATTAAGCTTATATTTTATTTTTTTCCCCTCTTGAAAGATGAAGTGGAATTTTCATCTTATCAGAAGTTTTGTGTATAGTCACTTAAGATACAGATACAAGTCTCACTCCAAAAATAGGTTTCACTGTCTATTCATAATGAAACTGCTATCACAAACCTCCCTGGAGGCATCTGTTGGTGGCAAGGGCCCAGATCCCACCTAATGTCAGGCTTTCAACTGAAGTGCCCAGTTTAGGGTTCACTTAGTTTTTTAAAATTTTAGTTTCCCAGAAGATAATCCTCTATCCTTGATAGGAAGAGGGAGAATAACTTCAAGGCAAAGGAGTGTAGGTTTAGATTGGATATTAGGAAAAATTCTTCTCTGTGAGGGTGGGGAGGCCTTGGCACAGGTTGCCCAGAGAAGCTGTGGCTGCCCCTGGATCCCTGGAAGTGTCCAAGGCCAGGCTGGACAGGGCTTGGAGCAACTTGGGATAGTGGAAGGTGTCTCTGTCCGTGGCAGAGGGGGTAGAAGAAGATGATCCTTAAGGTCTTTTCCCACCCAAATTATTCCATGATTTTGTGATTCTATGATTTATGGAACTTGTACTTTTATAGAGCTAGACATCAGTTTCTTTATATGTAACAATTTCCCAGCCTCTGTTCATACCTTGTTGAGTGCTCTTAACCAGGATTATTGAAACTGGATGATCTTTGAGGTCCTGGGCTTTATGATGTCCTTACCCTCAAAAACTTTGTAATAACAGTATTCACACTTCTGTGCAGTCTTACTAATGAGCCAACTTGGCATTTGTAGACAATTAAAATGGTATGTAGCAAGAAAAAATGAGCCAAGAAGTCACTGGCATGTCTGAAAATCAATGTCAGTTTGTCTTTTACCGTGAATACCCAAAGACTCTATTCCTGCTTAGTTCACTTTCTGTAGGTCTATGTGATACTCTATGCAGCTTCACTGAGAAAAGAAGACAAAGCACTGCAAAAATCACTTTTATGCTTTAAAAATACTGAGATATATGTCTATCTATCTGCCAAACCCTCTCCAACCCTCTGAAAACCACTGAAGCTCCTCTCCAACCTTCTGGCTTTTGTCTCCACTGAGTGAGAGGAGGCAGTCGGCCGGCATGAATCAAATATTCAGGACTGCAAAATTCTCTCCCATCTGTTGTAAAACCAGTGCAAGCATGAGCAACTGAGAGGTGAAACAATTTTTCAACCTCCCCAGCAATCTCATAAATTATCTGCAGCTAAATAACCTAGAAAGCAGAGCAGAGTCTCCCAGCCTTAGGTAACAATTACCCTATGTGAACTTTAAAAAACCTCATGCTAACACTCAAAATTAGGAGCTTAATACGCAAATGAATTGTGAAGGCTTGGTGACAGCATTGTTTAGAAAATGCTTTTTGCAACCCACCCAGGTGTTGTTCCAAATGGTTGCTGAATGGGGAAATGTCGTGGATGGTTTCAGTGGGGAAGAGGAGGTGTAAACTGGTTTTACCTCCCTCTGAAGCAGCCTTGGCTTGCTTGCCCATGAGGGACAAGGGAATGTTCAGGCCTCCTGCTGGACATCCAGTGCTGCATTTCAACACCAGTGCAGCTGTTTGACCTCTGAGGTTTTCCTGAAGTCAGAAGAAGATTTTAATTCTTAATGCCACTCCCTGGCAATGTTTTCGAAAGCTGTTTCTCCCCCAGTTCAAAATGCATCAGTATTTTATCAAGACAAGATCAAAAGCCTCATCCTTGTTGTTTAAGTTCTTTATTTCCTAGTCAACTGCTTTTCCTCAGCCTTCTGAATAAATATTCTTTCTTCTGATGGCTCTCAAACACTATAAATCACTATTTTATACATTTTATACATATGTTTCACATCCACCCAACACAGCCATTCATCAATATTTTGCACTTATAAGCCTTCCACTTTTGCACAGCTTAAAGTCAGGAATTCTCAGATAGGTGGGAAGGGGGAGCACACAAGCAGGAGATGATGATGATTTCCCAGCAATCCCACAGCTCCTTTGCAGAACATGGCTGGGCTGAGCACCCCATGACCCAATGAGGCTTTCAGTGTTTGCTGCTTGATCAGCTGCTTCCATGGGGGAAGAAGATGGGCACTGACAGCATTTTTGTCCCTGTGAGCCCAGGAATGCCTGGGATCAGCTGCCAAGGATGCAGACAAATCATACCAGAGCTCCAGGTTGACCTCCACTGGTGAAGCTTCACAGGTCCAGCTGATGAATTTAGTTCACAGCTCCTAGAGTTGGAAAAATACAACTATGAGTGTCCCCATTTCATACAGATGGAAAATATACCAGAGAGAAGCTGAGGAAGTCATCAATAAGATTTAGGAATAGAATCTCAACCTCTCTGCACAGACATGATGCCATGCTGCTATTTCTTCTGCTTTTCCCTAAGGGCTCATCTTCCTGTGGAAGCATCTGAGGCAATGTGCAGCCCACGTGCACACAAAAGCAGACAGTACTGATAAACTCAGGCATCTCTGGCTCTCCAAAACCATAAACACATCCACCAAGAAGTAACTTTATTCAAGAAAATGGCGTGTTTCTCTTAAAATATGTCCCCATCTTCTGAATTGTTTTATAATTACATGAACTCCAAGTAGCTGCATTTCCTCTGGTGCCTCGTAATCCCTTCTACTCTCATTTTTCTTGGCATTTTTACTTTTTTCCAAGGAGTGCAGGCCTCAAGCAGGTGTCTCAGGTGTGTTCTCATGAGCACTTAATAGCAGCATACTAATCTCCTCTGGCTCTTTGATTTAATGTCTCCCAAAATAACATCAGTCTATGTTATTTATTTTTTTCCTGCTGTAGTACATGGCAGGCATGTAACAATTATACTGCTCACTCTCATCCCAAATTTCTTCCAGCATTTACTTTTTCCCAAGTTTCTGTTTCACCTGCTGGCAAATAGCTCTATTCACCCAGGTGAAACAAGGAGTAATTTATTGTTTCTTAAAAATACATCTCTTCTGGTAACCATAGCAAATTGTGTTGGGTTTTTCCTTATTAGATATTCATGAGATTCAATTTATCATGATTATTAATTCTAAGCTCTGCAGTGTATGAATAAGCAATCTCATTGCTTAATATTAGTGCCTGACCATTCTTCTCTGCAACTAATGACCTGTCATAGATATCTGGGTCTAAAAGTCATCAGGAAGCTGGAAAGTACTTAATTACTATTAAGTTAATAAAACAATGATTGAACTAATAGTGAAAAGCTGTCAGTGTTTTGTTCCCAATTAATAGGAAAATAAATTAGCAATACACCCAGAGTGACACATCAGCAATCAAAATAATTTTTTATGCAGGAGCAATTTTGAGGCTGCATTTTTACCTTTGCCAAAGACTTGCACTGATACACATCACCTTGGGAAAAGAACAACTCTGCCTTCCCACTTTTGTACAGTTCGGTGGGAGAATTTTCTCACACATTTCTATTACTTTTAACTTTTCTATGTGGAATTTGTAATGGAAAGGCAATTTTTCCAAATGCCAAAATCTCAGTCTGAAGGACATGACTGTATTGAGAAACATTATTTTGCGCCTTTGGTGAACCAGACTTTTAAAATCCATGTCCAGCAATTAATTCTTCCACTGCATCTGCCCTAACCTTTAAATTAGTACAAGTTGATATCTTAATTTTATCAGATGGATATTGGCAAGTTCTGTGAGCAGTCTCACAAGCATCTGGATAAGGAAAATGGAGTGAGTGATTAGTGCAGGATGCAGATATGCACTGGGAGAACAGGAGATCCACCATCTGGCTTTGTGCTGAGGATTATCCAACTACAGCCTTTGGGGTCATTGCAACCTGCAAATCCTCCACAACTCAGTACCCAGCAATGAAACTGGTTGCAGGAAATGGCACAATTCAGAGATGAGACAATACTGATAATCAGGGAACAGTTATAATGACACTGACTTTAAATTAATTGCTGTACAGGTTTTGGGAATTTTCTTTTTATTGGCATTAATTCACGGAAAACTCTTGAATGTTCACAATAAAAACAAACAAAAATTCATTCATAATCCAAAGTAGAGCTTTCAATAGAAGTAATATTAGAGTTGGATTGAGCCATGATTAATGTCAAGCTTTATGACCTCAGTTAAACAAATATGCTTGAAGTGACCCTCTTATCCCAAAGAACTGGTGGTTTGAAAAAGTTTATCCTCTCAGTTACAAGGAAGGAAAAACTGTCAATCAGCTGCTAAGGGTTCCAGAACTCCTGGTTTCCCAGTTCAGAAAAAATATCAAGCATCAATGTTTCAGTGAAAATCAGGCTGGGCTTCCAGAGCAGATTGAAAGGCTAAGAAATGAATCATTCCAGTGAAAATGAAGAAGAATAAGGAAAGTGATAAGCAAAGAAGGTGAATTTTCAAAACCACATGGATATTATAGACCGACATATCTATAATTGCACATAAAGGACTACACAAAGGTCTTTAATTGCATATAGACCTACTGGTCTATAACTGCATATAAATCTCTCTACAATGCACATGCATATGCATCTTTGATGTAGCATAACACCAAAAGTAGGTTAGTGTTTATATCTTATTTTCTTTTTATTTTTAACCACAAAGCCATAAATTATACACTTTGTGTATAATATAAATTTATGTGTGTATATAATATAAATTGAGTAAATACAGATGAACTGCTGCAGTTGTCAGATCATCATTAGACAGTTTAGGCTTTGAAGTCATTCTTTATTACTCAGTTACTGTGATTTTCTGACTTTGATTGCTATAATAACATCAAAACACAGTGCAGCTTTTAAATATATTCACTTCAGCCTTTGTTCTTAAAAGAGACCAGTTATTTATTTCTGTCTTCTGAAGAATCTCATAATCCAAGGAAGGAGTCAAGTGTCAGGAATGCAATGAAATGACTGAGGATTCATGTCCATGCTGGTTTTTACATAATAAACCTGTTTGTGATTCTTTTATATGTGCATTTTTATACATGTTTGTGTGTGTTGGAGAAAACCAAACACTAAGAAAGTGGATGTTTCTGTATATGTATGTATACAAGTACAGCAAAATATAGGGCTACAGACAAAATACTTGTAAATCAGCAAGTATTGGCGGCATAAAAAATTATATGAAAACACCAAATATTATATATTTTGGTGGGATTTTATGGCAAATCTAGATATTATTAGTTATGTAAATATTTACCCATTCAGTTGTGAAAGCCCTGCTAACAGGGGAATTAACAAGGTTTGGATCTAAATGGGCAGCATAGGGTTGAAACATCCAAATACTTTTTGTTCATATAATCAGAAAACAACTATTATTTATTTTCAAGCTTTTTGCAACTTTTCAAATTTAAATTAATTAAATTTGTTTTGGGGGTTTTTTTCTGTGTTTTTTTTTTTTTTGGTTGGTTGGTTGGTTGGGTTTTCTTGGGGTTTTTTGGGTTCTTTTTTGTTCTGGTTTTGGTTTTGGTTTGTTTTTTTTTTTTTGTAAATAGTATGAATCTTGTGATATCTTGGGATTTTGTGTGTTTTATAAAGATAAAGACTGGAGCCCCTCTGCTCTGAAGCCCGGCTGAGAGAGTTGGGGATGTTCAGCCTGGAGAAGAGAAGTTCCAGGGAGAACTCAGAGCCCCTTCCAGCACCCAAAGGGGCTCCAGGAGAGCTGGAGAGGGACTTTTTACACAGCCCTAAAATGATACAATGGGGGAATGACTTCAAACTGCCAGAGAGCAGTGTTAGATGGGATATTGGGGAGAAATTATGTCCTGTGAAGGTGGTAGGGCCCTCTTCTTCTTGAACTCATTGCTCATTGAGCAGTGGTGAGGAATTTGTGGGTAGGGAGGAGGAGAAAAAAAAATGCATACCTTAAAAATTGATGGGTAGAAGGAGCCAGAAGAGAATAGGAATTTTTACAGTATGGACATTTTTACAGTTTACAGCATGCTGGGATGGGCATTGAAAACATTTATAAACACAATTTGACTTGCTGCTGTGTTAGTGGAGGAGTTTGTTAGAAATGACAGCTGGAAGATTAATTTCCTGAGATCTTTTTCATTGGAAAACTTTTTATTTACCTTGATATGAATATAACCTGGTAATACAGTAAGACTCCAAACCTTCTAAATGTAGAACACCCAGGACATATCTATTTATATGAGCTGGGGAGACATTAGAAATGTTTCTCTAGTGGTTCTGGTTTGCAATTCTGCTTATATAAAATTGATATTTCTTTTGTTTCACTGATCAAGGCCTCCTCCTTTTGTGAATTTCCTCAGTGAATGACTTCTTCCCATTATGAGGTCATAAAACCACACCAAGTTCATTTCTGGAGCTCTACACAGCAAAAGATTGAATTATTAAGGTAGAAAAGACCTCTAAGATCATCAAGTCCAGCTGTTAACCCACCACCACCAGGTTCACCACTAAACCTTGTCCCCAAGGGCCACATCCACACATCTTTCAAACACTTCCAGGGATGGAGATTCCAACACTGCCCTTGTCAGCCTGTTTCAATGCTTGGCCACCAATTTATGTAATTAAGATTAAAACACAGATGAGCAAAATGCCACAAGGAATGAAAAGAACCTCCAGGAGAAAGTATTAAAACTAACTTCTTTGAACTAGTGAAATATCCTTTGTTATCAACGTTATATGCAAAAGGACACAAGAAAAATGATGGGCAGGTACAGAATAAGTCATGAGTGTCGCAGACATCTTTTTCACTAAAAATCCTTTCTTTAGGATTTTCCCTTCTGGGAAGCTGAGGCCTCCAAAAAAGAATGTGAACAATGGTTATCTGCTGCTGGGGAATGCAACAGGTGGATTCGTGATTGGGCCATCTTGAATGTTTATAATTAATGGCAAATCAAGACAGAGCTATCTCGGACAGAGTCCGAGAGAGCTGCCTTTTGTTATCATTCTTTTCTATTCTTAGATTAGCTAGCTTCTGAGGAAACCTTTTCCTTTCTTTTTCTTTTTAGTATAGTTATAATGATATATATATATAACAAAATAATAAATCAAGCCTTCTGAACATAGAGTCAACATTCTCGTCTCTTCCCTCATCCAAAAACCCCTGTGAACACGGTCACACATGAGGTCTTCCATCATTTAATTTGCAGTTGAAAGTGAATTAAAATGTCCTGTTTAAAACCACCATAATCTCTCAGTATCAGTACCCTGGGTGAAGTTTTGGACACAGCCCTACAGAAGGCATAGATTTACCTCAAACTTTATTAACAATTAACTCATTTTTCTTTTCAGTTAGTATAGCACTGCTAGATTATAGGTTAAACATATATCATGGCATGGAAAGAAAAATGTCTGTGTGTCAAAATACCAATATAGCTTTAGATATCTACATGTGATTAAAAATGAAAAAAAGGAGAAAGTGTTGGTTCTCTTGAAATAAAGAACAAAACTTTGGTTAAAAACAGGATTTCATATGTATATAATGCACACTTCTGGTTTAGCCCTATTTATAAAAGCAGATAATACTATTTCTTTGTCTTAGAGAATTTTTCAAGAGAGAAAACACAAAGTGTGCAGATGTTCATTTGAGATAGGTATTGGGATATAGAAATGATAAGAATAAATATTACAAGTCTAAGTGACTCCCTTTTCTTGTTCCATGGTCTTCAACAATTGTGTTTAATAATTGTGTAACCTCAGGGTCCCAGATTTGTGAGAGGCAGATTTTAAATATTAAACCAATTTAATAAATTTCACAATAGCCTTTCTTAAATTAATCTAATTTAGAATAATTTTAAAGGACTGAAATTTGACATTTCAGTTATGGTATGTTTGTGGGTTTTGGTTTCATTTTTTCTTTTCCATGAAATATGGATATATTTTCATTATTATGCAAACATTAGAACTAGTTTGACTAATTATTTGACTAAGCATCCCAAGAAAGTATACGGATGGAACTCATATTCCCAAGGATGATAATTGTGCTCATTTTGGGATCCAGGATGAATACTAATTTGACAACTTTCTCTAAATTCCATCCTTGTCTATAATAACCACCTTAGCTTAGGTCAGTGGTCTTGAAGCAATATGCAGAAGTCCTAACTGATTTCAACAGTTTTATCTTCCTCAGAATTATGCATAAAATCTCTATCTCTCCTGTGAGACCATCTCGAATAAATTGCATTAATTCCTGTATTTGCTGAAACTGTCTTTCTCTTGCTAAGCCACGTGCATCCAATTATGTGAAATGGGAAAAGCTTTAAAATATCACATTCTGGCATGAAGTGTTTGAAAATCTTTGGGGGATGTTAGTTTGTCTTTAATAACAAGTCCCAAATTGTGCCTAGTGGGCCTCTTCTCTGAAAACAAAGATTCCAACTTGCTATTAAAAGAACCCCCAAAACAAAACCCCAAATTATCTCATGGCTGCTATCTGTCAAATGAAGAATAATTCTGTAATGAAGAAGAAAGGATGAAAGGTAAAAAAAAGCAAATGAATTCAAAAAGAGAAGCTATTATTATTTACTTTAAGAAGTACAAAGGAAAAAGGTATTTTTTTAGCCCTCTTTCCCTACCTTCATAATTAATAATTTCTCAGCATTTATGTGGTTTTTTTTTCTTTTTTAGTAAAAATTAGAACTATTTTCCAGGGGAAATAAAGAGGAAAGAAGAAAAAGACTTTTAAGAATTACTGCTAGGCATATAAAATGCCTCTTTGTTCTGCATTGTGCTACATTTTGCCGCTGTCAGACACACCATGGAGAATGTCAGTTGGCATTGGTGGGTTGTTTGGTGAGTACATTTTATTTTCAAAAATTGTTTTCTTCTTATAGAACCAAACAGCACTTGAAGCAGCTTGTTTTATTTTGTGTCAGACAGGCATTTGCTTCTGGGTGTATGAAAAGTGCAAATTAGCAACCAAACATCAGAAGAGAGAATGAGGCAAGCCCCCATTGGGCAGAGATGGGGGTTGTTTTTCCCCTTCTTTTTTTTATTTTTATTTTTTCTTTCCCTGGGATCTGAAAATGCAGACATATCCATTGGGGAAACAGGAGAGGGAAGAAATATTGCAAATAGCATTCACACAAATGGTCTGATGCTGCTCCTGATGGAAGTTACACTTTCTCCCTCAGAATACACAGAGGTGTTACCTTTCTCTCTAAAGACTGAGATGTATGAACCTAAGAATATTGGACTGGAAAAAATATCCTGGATTTTCAAGCTTCTTCCCTAGCTATTGCAGGAGCATGTTATGATCGCTGTAACATATCTAAAAAATAATTAGGGTTTGGGGGTGTTTTTCTGCTCTGAGTACTTGTACTGCAGGGCTGTTCCAAAACTTTCCTCCTCTGATGTTTTATCAGCCTATTTCAAATTTCCATCAGAAATCTACTCATGGGCATCTTACAGCAGATTGCTCTTGAGCCACAACTGCTGTTTGGTGTGGATAGTTTTTTTCCTCTTTCTGGTGTATTTGCATCCTGCTGTATTTATAGATGAGTGGAAAATTCACACAGAGTAGCTCATGTAGGGCACAGTGGGACCGTAAATGTGTCCTTCCTCTAATCACCCCTTCTGACTAATCCAAAAGTCAAATCCATGAGGATTCTTGATTTCAGTAAAATTTCTTGAGCCCAACAAGCACTGGAGCCTCTGGAGTTCATACACAGCATCTCTAGATCAAACTGAGAAGACAACATACCCATCTCACAACCAATAGAATGGTGTTACCTGCAAGATCCTTGATATTTTAAATATATTTGCAACATTTTGAAAGCTCAATATAAACAAAAATTGATAAATAATATTTATAGATTCACCTTCTTACTCTAGGCTTCTGCAACCTGAATTTCCCCTTTGGGCCAACTCAAAGCACTTTACAGCCCGTGGAAAAGGATATGATTGCCTGACCTGCATAAGTTCCCTAACCTACAATCAAATTAATCACAAATAGGTATATTTTTTGTCCTCTTTTTCTGTAAAAGTAATCTATATTGGTATCCCAAATGTAGATGTCTACATTATCTGTGACAGTGGTCAGCTCTGAAGCCATCCACTCTCTCATACACACATATTTGCAATGCTTTAGCTATTGTTGTCTTTTTGGTTTGGTCTTCCCAATCTTTTCCTGCTGTTTCAGTTTCCAGATTCTATACTCATTTTCCTTTCCATATGTGCTTTTCTCCTCCTTCTTTTTATCTCTGTCCTTCCTTGTTCCACCTGTCATTTCATTATCTCTTTATCAATTCAGTCTCTGCCCTTGCAATGCACAAAAAAAAAGCAGAGTTCCAATTGTTTACTCCCAACCTCATCCCCTTCATTGTTGTACTTTCACTTATGTTTGTTTACTTGTGGTTTGCAAGCTTTGATCTGAAACTCGTTGGTGTCACTGGGGTGTTAAATTCAACTGGCTTTGGGTCAGGACCAGCAGCAAGGCTGGTATTAAAACCTTTGTGTAGAAGAAACTCCTCAGCTTTAACTACCACGCTTTGGGAATCTATGGAAAAGTTTCACTGTGAAAGGTGTAGGAATACAGTGGACAAAGTTCTGTGGAATAAAATCTGTTTTGCCTAAGAGGTGGCAGGAATAAGGCTGATAAACAGAATGCTTGTGGGAGATGCTAACAGAAAGATTTTTGTAACTGCACAGCATGCAGAAAAAATGCTTTCAGAGTAAATGATAATGTTTTTGGCTGAAGATCACTTAAATCAGCAGAAGTCATTCAATCATCTTATACCTTGGATATTTCACAGGTGTTGGAGTTGAAACTTGTCCAACATCACTGGCTGTCTAACCCGTTGGTTTTAAGATTTTAGCCTTGGTTTTGATTGCCTTCTTCAAAGAGTCCAGTACTGACTTCTTTGGAAAAACTAACCTGAATCATCAAAGAACTAAGAAATTAAATTCAAACAACTGTTTCCCATCTTCAAACTCAGAACATCCAAACTGCTATTAATACCTGGACAAACAGTCCAGGCTTGGCTTTTTGCAAGTCATTACTCTTTGATCCAGGACAGCTGACCCACCTCTGGTTGATGAAAGAAAATTACTCTTTCAGAGATAATCAGCCATTGATTCAAATAACCTTAAAACAATGCAAATTAATATTTAAGAAATTATTTATATAATTAAACAATTTTCCTAATGGTACCACTATTCACCTTTATACTGCAGCCCTGCAGACATCTGACCATCTCCTCTGTGTATGTGGGTGCTTAAAGATAACAGACAAAGAAATTAAGGAACTGATTATTCTTTGAAACTTCTCTAGCAAGGTGGAAATGCCACAAAAGGAATTCAGACATTAACCCTGGATTTGGGAAATGAGGAGGGTGGCCTCTGAGCTGCCAAAGACTTGTGTGAAATTAGGAATATCACTTTGCTCCAGATCACACTCTCTAACTCTTCCTAAATATCAGTTAGACTAGACTTTAGGCTGCTGGGCCTCAGAGAAGGATTCTTGGTCTTGGTCTCTCATACCAGGAAACACTTGAAATCAGCTACTGTGTCTATGTTGGGACAGGTAATTCTCTCGGTGCTTAAATATCAGAGAACAAGGGAGGTTTTTTTCCTTTAAGGGAAGAGGAGACAGGGTGATAGCACAACCAGCAGAGACAGCAGCTTCATCAACAGAAGTGGCAGTCACTTGAGGGAGGTCACAGAGATGTGGTGGTGATAACAAGGTTCAGTTTAGAGTCCAAATAATAAGTCAAGACTGTGGTGATAAAGAAGTTCCAAGATCAAGACACTCTCCAAGTAGCTCCACATCACAGAATCACAGACTTAGAGGATGGAGCAGGTTGGAAGGAACCACAGTGGCTCACCTGGTCCTGCCCCCTCCCTCCAGCAGGGTCATCCCAGAGCACAGGGCACAGGAGTGTGTCCAGACAGTTCTGGAATATTTCCAGTGAGGAGACTCCACAGCCTCTCTGGTCTCTGTTCAGTGCTTGGTCACTGCACAGGAAAGAAGTTCTGCCTCCTGTCCAGGTGGAACTTGCTGGGCTCAGTCCCTGCCCATGGCTCTGGTGCCATTGCTGGGCCCTGGAGCAGAGCCTGGGCCCTGCTCTGCCCCTCCCTGCACACAGGGACACCCAGGGCTGAGGGCCCCTCTCAGCTGTGCCTCCTCTCCAGGCTGAACAGCCCCAGCTCCCTCAGCCTTTCCTCTGCTCCCACCAGGAACTGGCAATGTTTACAGTACCTAAAGCACCTTGCTCCACATTCAGGTTTTGAGAGAAGCTACAAAAAATTGTGAGGTATCCATCAGGCACTATGACAAATGCTATGATGACAATCACAGAACTATCCAATTCATAAGGTTTGATTTGTTGCTAATTAGTTCAAGCATGTCATAGAATGTCATGCTTCCAAACTTAATCCCATAATGGATTTAGTATTGCACCTGCTCCTTCCCTCCAGTCCTTCTGGAAAATTATAGTTTATGTTCTATTAGGGGCATCACAGCTTATTACCATTCATGAAAATGTGTAGTCACAAAAATAATTCTGAGCCTTTCTGTTTCCAGGGGTGTCTATTCAGAGCCTGGGCACTGAAGGAAGTAGTTCCTCTGTTCTAAAGCAAAGGTTAGTGGGAAAAGAAGAACTGAGGGAAAAGAAGAACACTAGGAACTGTTGTTCTTAGTGTTACAAGGGATTCAAGTGATTGATGACAAGAATGATTGGCATACTGCAAGAATTTTCACAGCAACAATTAATGATTGCATAAGACAGGATAAAAAGTTACAAAATCTCCAAATATAGAAAATATTATTCTGTTAAAAGGAAAAATGCACTATTTGTCTCTGGAATTTGAGAGGGCACCCACAAAATATTTTTAGCAGATTGAACATTTACATAAATATGCCATGACAGAAATAATACATTTATAATTATGTCAGGAAAGATTTTACTAGAAATAATAAAAGAAATAGAAGCCTGGGAAAGACATGAAGCAAAGGACACACTACAAGGCATAAGACCATCACAGTTCATGAGATTAGGAGGAAAATTGTTTTGGAAAAAAAATTTCCTGAACTTCCTTCTTGCAACAATCACCTTTGCAGTACAGATTTCATGCAGGTCCATTTGACAGTGCTCAGAGACCGGCTGGTGAACATGTGGGGTCATTGGGTGCACCCCTAGAGAAAATCCAAATGAAAGAAACTGTGCATTGTGTTGGTCAAACCAGAAATATCAGATGCACATTGATGATTCATCAAAGAACTTCTCATAAATTCAAAGAGATTGGAAATTAAGAAGGATTTTGTATGATTTCCAAATGTAATTATTTTGAGGATGAGGAAGGAGTAGCTGTTAGTCCTTCCTGCCTCCACACATACTTGAGAGAATAAAGGATGATTTAATATGAAGCAGAACTGCTTCACCCTCTCCAACAGGAAAATAGACATGAATGAGCATTTCCCCCTGTTAAGTAACATCAAACACATTAACTACCAGAAGAAGGTAGGGCTTTGAGATACTGCTCTTCCATAGAGTGGCAGGAACTGCTGACCTCATTAAGCTTTACCCTCATAAACAAGGAATTTCTGAGAGGTTAAGGAGACAACAAAAAGTACAGGTCAGTGTAACAGGAGGGAAAAAAATAACCTCGAGCTGTATATTAGGCAGGAAAATCTTTTATAATGAGGGCATAGCTAAAGTTTAATGTCTGAAGGGAATATATCTCCATGGAGAACTCCTATTCTCTGCATTCACTTTTTCATTATCATTTTATCCATTAGTGTAATTTCACTGTTATAGAAAAATGAATGTCAGAAACCAGAATGCTTTGCTTTATTTGTACCCAAGCCAGTGCCAATCAATACCAGAAGTATTCCCTGTGCCCTGTCAATGCACTTCAACCCTACCTTGTTGAGAGTCCTTCTTAATTGACTCCAGTGAAGCAAATCCAATTTCCACATTCTCAGTCCTTGTACACATATGCTAAGACAGCTAAATTTAAACTGTTTCTGCTCAGTTTTGTGGTGCCTGCTCTGACACTTAGAACAGAATGAGATCACCTGAATTTGCTTTATATCTTATTTTTAAGACCATTTAATTGGAATGATTTTATGCCACTGTTTCTGGGTGATATTAAAGTAATATCCTAGAGGAAAAAGCCAAATACATTATTCTACCCCATCATTGACTCTCTCTGAAACCACCTTCTTTACTTTTACTGCTGGATCTGATTTATATCTGAGACATAAGTGTCAATAGCTTGTTTTTGATGGGCAAAATACTGCCAGGTGAAATGGATATAGTTGAGTATTAGGCTATAAAGTGGGGTATGAAGTATAATTCAAATGGGCTTCATGACACTTGTCCCTCATATGACACACATTCTTTTCATTTCCAATTTCATTGGAACAAGGGGGAAAAACGGTTTCCAATCTGTCCCACCTCATAAAAATAGACCTGTGTTTAATTCTCCAGGACCTAAAATTATCCTTTAGATATTGTCAACCAATCATCCAAGGAAAACGTTCATGGACAAAGTAATAGAGAAATCTTCTATGTACAGGGACAGGTAAAATATTGCTGCAGCTTCAGTTTTAATGACAGCACTCAAATATTAGTGCTAAATGCACTGATCATACCGAGATCATCTGGCATATGCTTTTATACTTTTTAGTAAATGGTGTAGTTTGGTCCATGTGTTGCTGCAATTTATACGTAAAAAATGATTTCACAAAAACAAATAGCTGATAATATTCCTTCTTTATATCCAGTGGAGGAACTGCATGCTTTGAAAGAGAGCATCCAGGAGCTACTTGGCCCTACAAGATTACAAAATTGAAACAATACCATTTTTTGTGCATGGATGTCTTGATTTGTGTTTATATATTTCCAGCAAGCAGCAGCCTTGAGGTACTCTGGCTTAGTTTTAATTGCTGGTTCTGCACCTGGAATCGGAAATTAGAATGAAAAGAGCAGCCCAGTGATCTGATGCAGTTCAGGAAGAAAGTTTGGGGCATTTTCCCAAGCAGGCTGAGAATTATAGCAAAGTAGAGTTGCTAAGTTTATGAGATAAATTATTTTGGGGCCAAAGACTGGCAGCCTGCATCACACTGGGGAGCACTTGAGCCAGAATCTCCAGGGTTTCTGAGAGATTTGCCTCCTGAATACCAGGATCATTTTATGGTGATCAAGTAGGTACAGAAATCATAGAACAGGACAAAAAATATTCTGTAATTTTGTAGTGCAAATATTTTTGTATCCTTGTGGATACAAAAATATTTGCACTACAAAATTACAGAATAATTTTTTTTGGAAAAGACCCCCAAGACCATCGAGTCCAACCTGTGACCCATCCCCACCCTGTCACCCAGCCCAGAGCACTGACTGCCACATCCAGTTGTTCCTTGGACACCTCCAGAGATGGGGACTCCACCGCCCCCCTGGACAGCCCATTCCACAGCTTAGCAACACTTTCCATGATTAAATTCTTCTGGAAAAAATAATTATGTTTTGAAGAAAACTACTTTGCAATTAAGCATTCCAAACTGAGATTATAAAATGGTAGCATTTTTTTCTCCATGTAAATAAAGTCAAGGAAAGAAATTATTTGACTCCAACATGCATTGCTGGATCTTAGGATAAAGATCCACTAATGGACTTTGCATTTTTGGCACTATAATCCTCTCAGATGTTTTAATTCTGCTGCCAGTGCAATTTTTTGAATGTTGACATTCACTTTATCTGGAGTGGAGCTCCATCACCTTGGTGTATTTCTGAAAGTCTCACAAAGTGCATTTCATGCAGCACAGGGCACAGCTATACTCACTGGTACCTGTTTTCAATGTCTACATTTGATACTACTAAGGGAAGAAAATTGTTATTTGTTTTGACAATCCTTAACTACTGCATCAGCTCTTTCTGGGAACCAGTTCTCTCTCCATTAGCAGACCCCTTTAAATCAGATTTAAAAGGCAGCTGTGAGAAAAAATATGGGGTTTTTTCTGCAATTTCTTTTCAGCACTTTAAATTTCAACATCTGCTGTGCCGTTCTCAGCACTAGTAATGTAGATTCTTAGTCAATTCTGATTTTTAAGGCTCTATTACTGTAGTAGACTGCGTAATTTTTCCTCTACCTCATCTGTTATGATGCTAAATTTGGCATCGGTTCTTATTCCTGTTATGAAGTAGGTGTTAAATAGGGATAGAAGCACCTGATTGTGGCACAATTTTGAAGAGTTGTGTTATTCATTTAAATTATTTTGGGAATAATCAGCTCTGGATAGGCTACAAAAAGTTGTGTAAATCTGTGTGGATACACTAAAGACAGAGAAGTTATTCTGTAGAAGCTGAGAACCTGGTCCCTTGAGTCAATTGTATGCCTGATTCAGCTCCTTGGGAATGAATGAAGCACACCAGAGATTAATTTAAACACATTTCCACAGCTAAATGGAAAAACCTTTACATTTGCCTGCTATAGCAGAGCTGAAAGTCACCATTCTTTGGAGTATCAGCTTGCAGGGTAAAGAAAAGGCTGCAGATTTGACCCTGAAGGATTTAGACCCAAGATTTTTTTCAGATGTGGAAACCCTGCAGCATCACAGGATACAAATCAGCGCAAGAAACTGGTCTTTTATCTTTCCTATTTTCAGATCCAAATGAAAAATATAGGATAAAATATAAAGCACTCTAGGTATTTTTCAAGACAGGTGATAGTATGATTCTATGATAAGAAAGATTATTTGTCCTCTAAAGATGATTTATTTTTCCTCCATCAGTTTTTCTTCCATCCATCCATTCATCCACTTTAGGCATATTTATTAACTTATAAATATACCTCTCTTGTCCTTATTCCACTGTTGTCATTGACAGTGAGAAGAGGGAGGATCCTTACAGCACAGTCAAAACATTTGGTATATATTTATTGGAATAATCTGTCAAATAATTTTTTTTTTCCATTTCTGTGGAATCTTGTTGGCTAAATCTATACTGATAAATCAGTTCTACCTGGATTGTGCTTAATCCTGAACAGCTCACTACAAGAGTTGGCCCAAAGCAAAATCTTGTCAGAGATGAGGGCAGCAGTCCTTTATCTTGGTCATGTCCTGGTCCTCTTACTTTTTATAATGTGGATGCAACTGTAGAGCCTACAGAGGGACAGCTCCCTAATTTGGTCACTTAAATTAGATGGACATTATTAGGTAATGGAAGTAATTCCCCAGAATAGCTTGATTTGTTTGCAATTAAGTTAATGCAGGGATAACTCTGTCTGCAAATAAATAAAAAACTAAGTGAGCTAATGGATTTTGTTCATTAAGATAATTAGAAATCAAACAAGGGCTGTGAAGTGAGAGAAGATAATGACCAGGGCTGCAAGAATTAGCAGTAGAAAATTCTCCTGTACTCCAGTTTCCAGACACTGAATTTTATCTTTTTAAGAAGTTTTCTTCAAGTGTTTTGGATTGTAACAGCACCTTTTCCCCCCAAATCCTCTCCAGAGCGTCATGTCTCAGTTTTCATTCAAGCTGTCCCTCCAGCTGGCTCCTTGTCTTGTGATTTTACTCTTTTGGACAAATTGAAGCAAATTGCTCCCAGGACATATTCAAGAGTAGCAAAACCAAGCAGGTTTCTTTTTTTTTTTTTTTTTTTTATTTTTCTCCCAGGCTAAAACATGCTTCTTGACTACAGGTGCTGCTGGGTTGAGCTTGTTCCCAGTTCGCTGGCAGTTCTGAGCCTGATCTCCTGAAAAACACATCAATTATCCCAGGTGATACCATAAGGGGTCTTGTGTCTCTTCATTACCACTTAAAATATCACAAATATTTCATATGTACCTTCTTTTCACCACCAAGTTCCCACAGCTCAGAGCTGTGAGGAGATCTTTTATAACCTTTCCAGCATATGGCCCTCAAAACCATTGCCTAAAGACATTCTTTCCTGTCCTATCCTTCAACAGGGCGTGTATGATAATTACTAAAAAACAGCAATGTTTTTGGTTGGTTCCTGTGCAGGATAGTCTGCACTGGAGCCTTTTAATCAGTTAGCATGGGGCTGAGAATCACAGGGTCATGGAGTCAAGAGGTTGGAAAGGGCCTCCAAAATCATCAAGTCCATCCTTTTTCTGGGTATCACCAGGCCCATTAAAACATATAATTAAGTTCCCCTTCATGGGAGGGTGACTCCATCACTTCAGCCTGTTCTAATGCTTAACCCTCTCCCAGTGAAGAATTTTTTCCTATTTTACAACCTGAACCTCCCCTGGCACAGCTTCAGGCCATTTCCCCCAGTCCCATCATTGGTTTCCTGGAAGAGGAGGCCAACTCCCATCTCATTAAAAGATCACTTCAGCTGAATTTGGCATCTGATTTCAGACAGCTTCTTATTCCTTTATAGAGAAATCTCACTTAATTTTATGGATTGTTATTGGAAAATATTTTTCAAAAGATTTTTTAAAGTATTTCTGGTTAGACCAGAAATAATCAGTTTTTCTGAAGCAGATACAGCTCAAAATGCTACAGTTGATAAAATAACTTCAAATTTTTCTGTCCTGTCTCTGTAAATGCTGGAAGGAAAAGGATGACTGGTGTGTGTGCTCTTAGCTTGGCTGCATAGATTATTTTTTTATGTGTTAATGTGGAAAAATACTATAATGAATAATTCTTAAGGAAAATGAGGATGGTGTGCAGAGCAGTGTACAGTGCACATGACAGAGGACTCACTGCAGATCAGACAGGATTCATTTTGTACTGAAAGAAAGACAAGTATAATCAAATGCATCATCTGTAATACCAGTGATTTTATATATACTTGCATATGTGAATGGAAATGGTTTTGCAGTTCAAAATCCAAATGATGTCAGCATGGTCATAAGGATCATTGACATTACCATTTTCAGTAAGTGAATAAAAAAATATAAGAAGATGATATTATTCATATTTGTGCAATTCAGATGTTATATTAAATGGCTGTCATCATGCAGATATCAGGCTGAAACTTTGAATTGAATTGTGAAGGAATCTTTTGCAGTGACTCGGGGAAAAGAATAATGATTAGTCATTACATCTCTTATTACAAAAATTCCATCTCCCATCATTTCTATCAAAGTCTCAAAAACATCAGAGGTACTGGAGTCTGACCCACACAGTGTGAGTATCAGAGAGAAAAATGATAATTCTATACAGAATAGTAACAGTTCCAAGAGAGACATATGGCCCTGGTATTTCTTTCTGTTAGCTGGGAGCAGCAGCACTTTATGGTTCAGTGATCTGTTGGATAATCACAAAATAAAATAAAAGATATCATTTGTTACAGAGAATAAGCCTCAATAATGCTGTTGAACTACAAAATGACTCCTCTGTAATCACTGGTTGTAACAAGATGTGAATGATCCCAGTGCCACACACTGCCTCTGCCATCATGCCATCATTTACACTCCTAAATGAATACACATTCACTTTCATATGGAGACACATTACTTGGGTCTCAGAAACAGCACTGCCATAAATTTCACTTGTTATTTTATTCATATTTTCCCCTCAGGAGAAGAAGTATTCCAGCAGAAAGCCTCTAGATTCTGCAAAAATATATAAATAAATAAATTTAAAAAAAAAAAAGAGCACTGCCAATGGCTCACTGGGATCATCAGTGGCATGCAGTGCAAATAAAATTAGCAACAGTCACATCTTGGTCTGTATAGAAACTTAAGATAGCTTAAATGTCATGACGGTCACTGAGAATGGAGGTGCTCCTAAATTTCTCATTAGAAATACTGAAATGCCTTTGCTTTCACTAAAACCAGATATTTCTTTGAATCAAAGAATCATTAAGGTTGGAAAAGACCTCTGGGATCACCATGTCCAACTGTGAATACAAGCTATGGATATTATCCTTTATTTCAGAAATCTACTCTTTGGCTTGACTCTGCTTGTTTGAATGTGGCAATTGGAAAAACACTTCACACAAACACAGAAAATTTTCCTTTTCTGCTTTAAATGTAAACAGATAAACTGGTTTGTTTGTAAGGTTGCCATCTAGGTTATGAAAAACAGCCTGCCATTAATTCATATCACTAAAAAAGGAATTTAAGGTCCTTAACATTTATTCAGGTTCAAAATCCAAGTGGGAAATGAGTCAAAAACTCTGGCTGAAAAGCACAGGTCTGTTCTCTGGCTCTGAGATGAACAATTGTCACCTATCCATTCTCAAACTCTCCATGAATTTTGCATCCCACTATATTCAGGCTGGGCCTAATCCCTGGACCAGAGGAGCTCCTAAACCTTCTCAGGAAATGGAACAGTGTTTGCCAAGTGCACCATGGACAATGCTGGCAGCCCAACACCAGTTTCCAGTGCCTCTGTCAAGGGCCACAAAAATATTTCATGAACTGGGATAGATGCAGAATATGTGTCCTGATCATACTTCTGAAGTTTGTGCAATTCAAGCTGCTCACTGCTTTGATGTGGATAAACTTTGCCCTTATTTACTAAAAACAACACTGAACAGGATTCTCAAATGCAATTTTTGGGATTCCTTTTATGCATTGAAAAAAAGGACATTGATTTTCAAAAGTAGAGTTTTCTTAAAGATCAAGAGTATAATTTCTCAGATATCAGATCTTGAGTTTGGAATGTTTGACTCTCAAGATGAAAAATCTAACAGCTGTGAAAACTAAAGGTGACAGGTTTTTTAAAGATAAAATGTTATTAAATACTTCAAGAAACTTAGCTAGTCTGCTTATGCTGAAATTTTACTGTGTTGGCATAACTGAGTTGTTCTAGAAGCTCAATTTACACATTCATCACAAGTTATATGAACTATATTTGTTTGGGGGAATTTTTTTTTTAAATTGCTTTTTCAAAGCTTTTGCACCAGATATGGCTGAATTTTGAATCTCTAAGCTTCCAGATTTTTGGTAGATTTTTGCTCTGCAAAATACAGTAATTACATGTATTCTTTTTCTAATGATGCTTGAGATTGTAAAAAATGATGAAGTAAAAAATGATGAAGGTTTCAGCTTGTTTTTGTTTTGTAGCTATTTATTTCAATATCATGATTTGATTTAATAGATAATATTTCAAAATAAAGATTGTTAATTACTTATAACTTGAAATTGAAGACTTTTTAATATTTGCAAATATGAAGTTTTTGTAATAATTGGGATTTTTTCTGAGATTTCCCTCTTAAAAAAATCTTCATCTGGTTTTCAAAATAAATATATTTGGATTTTTTAAACTTACACACATATGAGAATATTCTTGACCTCTCATGCATGTTTGACTCATTCAGGGAATTGCAACAACACCTCTGATAACCGGAACCAATCACTCTTTTCCATCTCTATGCCACAACAACCAGAATATTTAGCCCAAAAGAAAGGAAATCCTGTCAATGAACTTGAAATGTTGTGGTGATACAAAATACAAAATTACCATGGAATTAGAAGTTATTTTGGGAAAACTACTGTCCATTCATTAGCCATGTCAAAATCAGCCCATGCAATGCATTTTCCAGAGTTCCATCCAAAGGGAGTGCCCAAGACCCAGGAGAGGCTTCACAGATATTTCCTTTCCTACCCTACTTAAACTCTCCATTAAGCACAAAAATGATAACCCTGATTTTTTTATTGCCTTCTTGGTTAGCCTTTCACAGTTTCCTGTCTTTTATTTACTCTTTATAGGGTATATCTGGATGAGAAACAGCAGAAATACTTTGTCTTGAGTGTGGTGTTTGAATCCTGTGTGAATATCTGTAACTCACCTGATCTTCCCCCTGCAACATATTTAATCTTTACCCTCACTATCATTGTAATCAAGGTTCAATGGTAATAATTTAGAGTTAAAATTCTAGACTTTAACAGACATTTCAAAAAAGCTATAATAACATGGGGGTCTCAACAGCTTCCCAAATTGTCTTAATTTCACCTACATTTATTGCTCTTTGCTGACAACAATATTGTGGTTTCTACATTCCTGTATTACTGCTGGGTATGATGGGAAAATCCCCTTGCTAAGATCTATTGCAAATACAGCCTAAGTATTGAGAACTTTCCTGTAAATCTGTATATTTAGATAAATGTATAAAATTGGTGATCTTAGATGTCTTAGCCTTAATGATTCTATAATTCTATTTTTCTTCACACTTACACATGTATGAATATTGATGGTAAGGATAGTTCTGTACAAACATTTAATCATAAGCATGTGAATCTCCACATCATCTAAAATGACAACTAGGTTTGTCATTTCAGCACTCCAAAGTTTTCATAAAATGAATCCTAAGTCTACAGAAGCACCAAAATGTTCTTAAGTTGTTTAGAATTTCTTTCTTGCTTCTAAATTTAAAACTAGGCTTTTGGGGCACAGGCTGTACTTTCTCTGGGGGTGTAATTGTCATGTACATATTAATATATGCAAATAAAATTGGAGTTTCAACAGCCACTATTCCTCCAAAGGTTAGGTTCTCTAATTAGAGCCAAGCAATTAGTTCTAAAAAGTTTCTTTTTTTTTTTTTTCCAGAAGCCTTACATTTCCTTAGCAGTGAAATTACATCTCAGTTCTTCCTTTCTGTTTCAAGATATGAAATAATTACAACTGTACCTTCATTTCATCTTGCCCACTAATTGCCCCCTTTTAACACAGAGCATTTCAAATGGTGCCTCTTTGAGGTTTTATAGCTGTCTAATATGTACATGAGGATAGGTGCAATGTTAGAGCAAATTGAACTGTTCTTTGTCATTCTGACACCTTAAATCCCACGTTGCTGACTGGGGAACCAGCAATAACTGAGTCTTCAGGCTTAATCTTCCCCCTGCTCCCTTTTTTGTTAAATTAAAATAAATCTTGGTTTGATGTAGGAATAGCATGACCCACTGAGTGCATTCAAAGGTGAACCAATAGTTGAACTTTTTTCTTCCTTTACAATGACATCTTAAAATTATAAAATAAACAGTATTTGACCCTAGCACGATTTTGTGATTCCTTCTTGTAAATGGAAGAATCAACAGTGATCAAATGAAAAAGGTCAGACAGTGAGAGCAGCAAAGCGATTCATGTAACTTTGAATGATTCATGGGACATGATCATTTTTATCATAAAAGAGAGTAAACAAATCAATGCAACATGCCTGTCAGTTTGTTGTCTGAAACAAATACCCACATCCACAACATGTAACTGGAGGCAAAAGGAGTCTGTTCTTCCAGCAGCTCCCTACAGGGAGGCACAGACAGCTCCAGGGGGTAAATCAGCACCCCCAGGACACATTTCCCTCCAGTGTGCTCATCTCTCCTTCTCCACTGATTATTTGGGGAGCTCACAGTCAGCAGGCTGGTAACACATATCCCTCAGCCAAGTGCCTAAAAATACCAAATACCCCAGCAAAGGGAGAGAAGACAAGGAAATTCCCTGTGTGGTGCTTAGGTAACCAAAAATAACTGCAAGATTTGCATTTGCAGAAACTGGTGGGCAATAAATAGGAGCTTAAATCCAGTCCCTCAGCTCACAGGTGTCCCATGCACAAAGAGTCTGAGCCAGCAGGGTTCACCCTGCAACCTGTCCCCCATCTCACTCCATAAAGAGGGATATAAATACCTATCCAAACATGGCAAGGTAAAAGCAAAATCAGAGATGAGGAGGCACAAAGAGAGCTACAAGAGGGCTGATGTAATGAAGATGTGACATATACAGGCAAATGTGCCAAGGATTTGCCAGGTTGCACTTGCCCAGAAAGAGAACCCAGATGTCTCCAACAATCCGAAGCAGGAGCAGAAGGAAGTGACCTGGGGGAGGTGGAAAGAGACGAGGAAGGTGGGAACCCATGAGGAACAGAAAGGATGAGTGCTCAGGGAGAAGGAGAGTCTGGTGTTGCCAAAATGTCTCATTGCTTCTGTTCAGAGATATGATGACACTCAGGAAAGGCTGAAGGAGAATTTTGCAATTAGCCTTTTTTTCCCCCGTGTTTTTCCTTAGGGGAAGGAGGAGAATGGGAGGAAATAAAGGGAAGGAAATAAAATCCAACCTGTTCTTTTTAGTTTATGCACCAGCCCTTGCTTAGGGCTGTGCCTTAAGGCACAATATAGCCCATACTGATTATTATAACAAATTTAAGCTTATTCCCACTTCCAGAAAATTGGTACACTTATACATGTGCATACATATTAGACATGGTAGCAGCTGTATTTTTTTCAAGAAACAAAGATAAATAGATACTGAAGGCACCATCACACCCTTATCACTCCATAACCCAGCAAAGGTGGCAGTGTCAGCCTCAGCCACCATGTATCCACTTACCTGCTCACCAGTGTAGTATAGGCTCTGCCTTAGGAAATGACTGATGCTCACAATCTAAAGCCTCATTACCTTGAAAGTGAAGTTGATAATTTGGTAAATAAGCAGGGAAAATAAAAAGATAATGCTTTTAGAGGATCTCTAAATATAGGATACAAAAATATTTATTTTCTTTTTTCTTTTTATTTTCTTTTTTTCTAGATTGAAGCAAAATATCAGATTTTTTGTGGATTACAATTTTCTCATGCACAATAGCATTCATTTGCTGGTCCTATAGAGAAAATACTAAGAAAACAATCCTTTAACTTATATTTGCTGAGGTTTCCAGATGTAGTGAGAGAGAAATACTCTAGTTTTCATAGAATAGCTTGGGTGGGAAGAGACCTTAAACCTCATCTCATTCCCCGCTCCGCCCCCTGCCATGGGCAGAGATATCTTTCACTATCCCAGATTGCTCCAAGCCCTCTCCAGCCTGACCTCAGACACTTCCAGGGATGGGGCAGCTTCCATGGGAAACCTATCCTGGGCCTCAGCACCCTTACAGGGAAGAATTTCTTCCTAATATTCCTAATATTTAACTGATTTAACTTTGCACTGTCATTTGTTGGCATAAGCCAAAATCCAGGGTACAACCTGAGAATAAATATTTTTCTCTGAGATTTGTCTTCAGCAAGGCTTTGAATTCTTTCCCCCAAGCAGGTGATTCCATGAGAGAGGCTGCTGCTGCAGTCATTGCTTTCTAAAAGACAGGAAATATATTTAGAAATCTATCACTACCTGACAAAGCCCTGACAAGCATCTTTGCCTAGAGTACTGATGTGGGGGCTCCACTGTTTGGGCACCTCCCTATAAAAATGAGAATGAATGCTGTTCTGCAAACCAGGGATATGCAAGTAGAAACTATCTGAAAGTCATGCACATGGGTGTACTTCCAAAAGCCAGGATGTGAAGCATCTTCCTGAAGAAAAAGGTCCTCCCTCTTCCCTGGATGACAGCCATGAGGACCTCCTCCTCTAGAGTCGTGCTACAACTTCTCAGTTGCTTGACTTTTTCTTGCCTTTTGTAAGGTTGAGCAGGGTTCAAACTCCAATATTGTCTACCAGAATGCTCTGTCTAACTTGGGAAACAAATCTATTAACATCCCACCTTCTTACAAAGGTTCTCAGTACCTAATCCCCAGCTCATTTCTCACATGAAACCGCTCTCAGCTGACAGAGCCCCCCAAAACCATTCTGCGTCAACCACGAGCCCTCTGACGCCAGCTGGGAGCAGGGAATGGATAGCACAGCCTCTTGAGGTCTCTCCCAGACTTGTTTTTCCACAACTTCATGAAAGAAGCAGCAGGAGATGGGTTCATTCAGTTTGACCACATGGGACCTTCCCTCACCAGGTTTCTGTGGAGCCAAGGTGCAGTTTAAAGCTGTCATCCCTGTGGGTAATACTCAGGGGGCAGGGACAAGGCAAACACCATCTGCTCTTTCTCCTTGGCACCGTATCTTCACAGGCTCTGGGAGGTGCATTTGTACCTCCAGGAGGAGTTAAATCAAGATCTCACTCATCAAAGATATTGTAATAGTCGGCCAGAAATCTAATATAAATGTCAAGCAGTTGTTCTCTGAAATATCATAGGCGTTGTTTGCCATATTGCTGCCTTTACCTTTCTCATGTGAATTTAGTTAGAACTGGTAATAAAGTGTTCCAAAAGAACATGGGAGAATGCTGACTGGACAAAATGAAACTTTCTTCGATAACGCTATGATTTTGTGAAAATTTTCAGGGTAAAGTAATCAAATTATTGATTTAATGGAAGAAAAAAAAAGTCTGAGTCCTTCACTTCCACTGTGTCACCTAATGCAAACATATATATGAGAAATGCAGTAAAAATTGCAAAAAAATCCAGGATCAGCATGGAAAGCTCAAAAGTTCTCTGGCAAAACAGTTAAAAATATATTTTGTTTTGAGTTCTCATATGATTAAAAGAATAGCATATTTTGTCCAGAAACTGAGAAAACTCTACATTCACACTGGAAGTCTGAAGAGGTGAAGTGTGGCTGTGACGGTGATCTCCATTTTTGTCAGTGTTGAGCTTGATAAATTCTCCTAAAACTTTCTAAAAACTTCACATCCAGAGTCTGGATGCATGAGATAGGGCTTGAAACCCAAACCCCCTATTTATCTATTCAAGAGAATAGATGCCAAGTTTTGGAAGAGATTGTGCTATTATGGCATTTCTCAGCTCACTTAAACATTTCTGAAACTCCTTGAATTCCACTTTTGTGCATGCTCAGAGATGTTCCTGTGTGATTGCTTTGATACCAGTGACATCCCCTGAGGCAGTTGAACTGGCAGATGTTTTCAGATTACCAGTTTACCAGTTCAGACAGACACTTCATTAAGTAGAGATACAGACACGTTCTATTGAGGAGAGTGACAATGTCTGTCTTTCATATTATAATCCAGTGGCTAGAGCACAGACACACATGGGAAAGAAGGCCATGTTCCTTCTCAAGGACACAGGTTCATTTTCTCTCCACGCAGAAGAGAAGCTACAGCATCTGGTGGGTTCAAGCTGCTGCTGCCTGAGCTCTTTTTTTGTTTTTGATGGTGACTTTTCCAGTGATGTTTGATGTAGAGACAAAAACATCAAGATCTCTTAGTATGCTCTTGTTGAAGAGCAGTAAACCTGCATGGCTGACCTCAAGCCAAGACGGGAAGAAACCCAAGATTCCTTCTTGTAATGCAGTACCACATCCAGCACTTTATGGTGTAAATGTGGGTGAAAGAATCTCTGTGCATTAAAATAAAAGAAACAGCTGTCTTTCCAAACACTGAAGAAAGTGGAGAAGACTTTGGACTGTAAAGGAATATCTTTGACCTTTTGCCAAGCTCTGGAGATCTGTAGGATCTCGGGGATAGCCCTGCACAACCAACCAACTCCTGGCCAAGGGATCATAGTCATGGTTAGGTTTTCATGCCTGAGGTGCACAATGCTCCTCAGACAATAAACAGGGAACCTCTGCATGCAGCACACAGTTCTGGAGTGTGTTTCACACTCAGCACCAGCAAGGCAGATATCCATTCTCCAGGTGCCTTCAGCTGCTGACTCCTCTGCTCACATTACCTGTAGGGGTACAGGGAATCCATCACATTTTTTGCCTGACTTAAACAAAATTTAACCTCTGTGCTATCTCTGAGTGCATCACTTTCCATGGTGGGTACATTTAGGGGTGTGGAGCTGTTTCTCCAGCCATGTTGCTCATATTCCGTGGTACTGGAAACTTCAGTAGAGATCCTCTGCTCATTTACATTGCATTGTAGGAGTTTAAAGCCTCTTTGAAGAAGCGAGGCTAGAGAAAGGGTTTGGAAGATGAGAGAATGGGCAAGAGAGTATATCAGCACTTTCATTATTTATATTTGAAGGGCATGAAGATCGGTATTCAGCAGAGTCAAAATACAGTCACAGTTTTTGGATGAATCCACTCATGAATTGTGAATCACACACAGAAATTTTCCCCTCCAGTAACAGAGGGGAAGACTTCAGGGGTCTGATATTAAACTGGGGTAAATTATCTTAGTTTCTCTGACACCACCCAAGCCTTGACAGTTTACACATGCTGCTCACAGATGTCAGTCGCTTGCAAACACTGCTATTGTAAGCCAAATTTTAACGGGTGACCTATTGATTAAAGGCTTATGTGTTTCTACTGTCCTGTTCCTAATCCCTCTATGAAAACTGTTTCGAAGAGAATACTTTTTGAAGCATGCAATGTCAGCTTCCAATAAAAAGAAGGCCAGTCTTTAAAGAGGAGCTCTTAGTGATGTGGCAAAGATTTCCACTTTCAGCAATTTTGCTTGATTAAACTTCTTTGGCTCTTACCACAAGTTACAGTAGATCATGACAGCAATGTTGGGGGCTAGCTTGGAAATTGTGTCAGATCTTTGACCAGCAAGCTCCTGAATTGGTTTCACTCCCATTAAAGTAACGGATTGGGCTTTGTGTCTGCAGGAGACGTTTTGTTGCTGCGTGGTGCGGGACCCCCGCTGGGCCATTCTGTGCCCTTTTATTGTGTACAGTTTGTGTGTTGGCACTGGGCTGTCAGATGGAACCACGGGGTGGGTTAGGCTGCATTGTCATGCAAATGATGCCCAGATTTACATATTACCCCGGACTAATATTCATTGTGATGTCTCAATAAGGTCACCTTTGATGGATAATAATTTTTCCAAGACTACAGTGTTCTTTGAAAGTGCAAATTAAACAGAAGCCCCATTAATAGGATTTCAATAGTCTTTAAATGCTGTCAACTGTTCAACTGCATTGTGGTGTTTCAGGGTCAGGTTCTTCCATCCAAACTTATGGTGGTGATTAGTGACTGCTCTGCAAATAACCTATTTATAGATAAATAAACTATTACTCAGCCCAGGTGTTACAATCTGATATTACTGCAAACAAACATTGAAGAAGCACACAAAATTTTGGTGAAGGGTTTTTTTTCCAGTTAGTATAAGTATGTAGTTAAAGAAATAAGAACCAAGACCTGCAGTATCTCACAAAAAGTTCAATCAATATATTATTTTAAGAGAAATATACTGCGAAGAACAGGATACTGGAACTTTTTGAAGGAAGGCTGCTGAAGACATGATATTCAGCTGTCTCCACACCAGTGAAATGCCAATATCCATCCTTCCAGTGAGCTTTGGAGATGTAGAAGTGTTCTGCCTTTACAGTACCCTCAAGACTATAAGAGCAAGAGGCACAAGGAAGGCTTCAGGATAAACACAACCTCTCTTTAATGTTTCCTGCTTGATCAGGAACTCTGCCCTTCATCCAGGCCCCAGACCTAAGGGATGTTCTCAGTTTTATGTCCTTTTTTTACCTAATTTCTGTGGTCACCTGTAATTCCTGACATCTGGACTTCCACTCCTACCTAAGATGATTAGCTAGACTTCCAAGCAAACAGTAAATTTAGTGGTTTTTTGGTTGCTAAGAAAGCATGTTCCTGGCCACTGCATCTGAAGTAAGACTGTCATATTTTCATCTGGCATTTCCAGAAAAAATATTGCTTTAATGTCCTATATAGAGTCATTCCAGTAACTGTAAAGCAATGATAATGTCTTGAACATCCTCTGGCCTCTGCAGAGCATTTGGACAGGAAAGACTAAAGTGAAAGACCCATTTCACCTGGGCTCAATAAAAAACCATGGATGAAAACCTCTAACAAATGTCCTCAATTCTGAAATTCCATCTAAAGGGAATTATCATGTGAGAAGATGCCTCTAAGGGTGTTCCTCATACAGGGTACATGGTGACATTTGTCTGACCCAATTAAATGTCTACAGAATATTAAATTATATATATTCTGATTATTAAAAAAAAAAAGAGAAAAATATCTGAGAATAAACAATCCCTAAGAGATTTCTCTTACTTTATCCTGATTGTTGGCTTCCTGTTTGATTAGATATCTATCAAGGGGTCCTAAGTTCCTGTGCTCAGCTCTTCACACGGGGTGTGGATCAAAGAGGAGATGTGGACCTGCCCCTAGGATACCTTAAAGAACTTCAGCCTTTGAGAAGGCATTTATCTTTAGGGCAGATGAATAACAGCTTATAACAGTGGATTTTGTATTTCTTCCATGGAGCCAGAACCTTCACAGAACTCTTTGGCAAATGTAGCTCATCCCCAGATATCATATAAGAATTTACAACCTGTGTCAATCACTTGTCCAGGATCTTCAGCTCTAGAAATCTGTTTGGCTCTTGAGGGAGTCCTTGAAGAACCAATCCTGTCCAGCTGAGTTATTTGTCATCAAGACCCAATGACTTTTAACTGCCCAATGCCTCTGTTCCAATTTCTCTCTTTATGGGATAATGGGAATTCTTTCCCATTTGGAAAATAAACATCTAACATTGCACCTAAACCAAACATGTAATATCATTCCTAGGCCAGTGAGAGAGAGGTAGTTCATTTTACCTACATCAACATGAGACAAATTATTTAATTTTAATCTCTCTTCTCTGACAAGACACTTAACTATCAGATGGTAAATGCTTGTGATTAACTAACATATATCAGTGTATGCTATAATATTTCTAAGTAGTTTTATTCTCCTACTTACATGCTCATCCTAGCCAAGAGGTAGTCCCTTTTTCTTTGGCCTTTCCTCCTGGGAAACCCTAGAAACTGGCTGTTACCTGAGAGAATCGTATTGTGTTTCCTGAGAGCTAAGTGAGGTGCAGTGCACTGTCTCCAGTGCAGCAGAGACAGATTTCTCTGAGGACTGAGGATGTGATGATTTGTGCTCTTTCTCCCCATGCAGCAACAGTGATTGTCTGCATCATGAAATCCTGCCTTTGTGGAAGAGAAGGCTGAAGTTATTCTGGATTTGTAGAGCAGGAAGATTTTGGCTATTAATAGTCTGGAGGATGAGCAGAGAATTCTGGGTACAAAAAACTGGTGAAAAACCCAAGGAAAACACACAGCCTTTGATATAGCTTTATCAATTACAACGTTAACTTATTATTTTGCTTGGCTTCATTAATCCATAACTAATTTGAGTGGGTACCAAGCTCCCTCTCTCTCATTCGCAATTAACCCAGTGGCAATTATTACTGGCTTTAGTCTTTAATATCTAAGAACTCTCTTTACCTCTTGAAAGAAGCTTTTGAAATCTGAAAATGCCAAACCAGCTAATGTTTTATTTAAGCCTAGAAAATGAACTTTAGGTTATTCCCCTTTGCCATAGGTTAACTAATTATTTATGAAAAGGGGAATGAGAGAAAGGAGAGAAAAGAGAAGAAAGGAAGATTAATATTCCAAACCCTTTTGGTTGGGAACCCCTAACTTATATGAGGAAAAGTTTGTTTCCTGTGTCTAAGAGATCATGCACTAACAATCAAGTTTCAGTGCTTGTTCAGTGCTAGTAAAGTCACAGCTGGTGAATGAGCAAATTGAGAATTTGGCCTGATTTCTCTTAGGACACTGGTGAAATTCCCATTGATTTGATAAGTTGGATTCAGCCCTTGAATTTCTTCCTGAGGTGCAATAATGTTTTACGACATAAGCAATGTAATTGAAACTAATGGTAAATTTGTGATCTAAATCTGCACCCAAACAGGCCCAGGGTGTCCAGGCAGGAGTGGGGAGGAGGAAGGTCAGTTGTTTTTAAATGCAGTACAGCCAAAACATCACTTATATGTTAAGGGAAGAGACAGATGCGATTTCCTGAAGGAGGGGAAGACATATTTATTTGGGCTCAAATGAAGATGGGAAAATTTTTGTATATATTTGAATCTAACCTTTCTTAAACAGGTAACTTACCCCACTTTCTCTGCTTCTTTTTTCCTTTTAATCTTCTTTTATACAATGGTTTAAAGGCAGTAGGATGTTGATTCTTGTTTTGGGGACACCATGAGAAAATAATAATGAAAACAGTTAAATCAAAGAGAAGAGTGTTACTGCAGCAAAGGAGAGACAAAACATCACAAACATGAGCCAGAAACCATTTAATTTGTATTCTTCCACAGTAAGGAAAATTAAAAGCAGTCAAGTTGGTGTGATCAGATTGTAATATAGAAACTAAAACCATATAAGAAGACAAGTTGAGCTCAACTAAAAAAGTGTAAAAATGAAGACTGAGGAAACTTTGAGGCAGGCAGAGGAATGCCTTTTATTTTCTTGCTCACACTCTAACTGCAAAAAGTTGATAGTAAAAAGCAAATCACCTCATTTAAACAGGGTATATCTTTAATTCTATTTTATTAAATAACTCAAGGAAACTGTGCAGTCAGATGAGTGGAATGATCTCTCACCACCTCTTACTGTTACCTCTATGACTCCACTTGCTGCTGTTGCAATCTAAGCTCTACTTGTCCAAGATATTTGTGTCTTTGGTTGTTTCTTGCCAACAGCTGAAGATTGATGTCCCCCAGTCCTGCTGCCAGGAGCAATTTTTCACTATATCTGTCATGGTTTGACCCGGAAACAGGATTTCTGGGATGCTGTGTGGATGGGGCCAATGAGTGCTCAGATTTGAATATTGCCATCTGGCCCAACCACTGGGCAATGGGATCCACCTCCGAGAACACAGGGTAAAAGCAGGGCTCTCCCCCTGGCAGTTTCTCTTTGGATTTCCGGCGGTGAAGAAGTTGAGTCTCTCCCCCGGCCCAGTTGCTGGCTGGGCTGGGGGAGGGGAAAAGCCATGCGGCCTGGCCCGGGAGAGGTAGGCCTGCCCCCCCCGCCATCCCCCGCAGGGTGGAAGGAAGAAGTAAAGAAATGCTGGGAAGCAGGGGCAGCCTGTTTCCCCCCCCCCCCCCCCACCTTGGAGACAGACAGAGAGAGTGCAGCCGGTGTTTGTGTGCCGTTACCTTGAAAGCAGTAAACATGTGCTGGTAGCAGGCAGCCCGGCTGAGGAGGTAGTGGGGGGGGGGGGGGGGTGGTGCAGCCAGGAGTCCAGCCGCTTGGAGGAGTTTTAAACCCTTTTTTGGACAATGAAAACTTCACAGAACATTAACCCTTCCTAAACGAGAGATAAGAGTGGAGGAGGACGAAGGAAATGAGCGAGTGATGAAGATCTGAACCAGAGAGAGAGAGAGTGAGAGGTGTTAGAAAGATGGAGAAGAGGGAGTGGCATTTTATGCTGGACTCTTTTGTGTAGCCATGGACAGAGCTATGTTTCCCTGGAACACAGAGACTGAGTCCAGGGGGAGAAATGTCCCAGAGCCAAAGAAGATTCAGTGTGGGTACCCCTCGGCCCCAGGGGGTATATGAAATATGGGGGGGACAGATGTCCCAGAGGTGAGAGATTGAGCTTTTCTGGAACTGGACACAGCCTCCTTAAAAGGACAACCCTGGAAGCAGCCCTGATTCTGGTCCGGTGGTGAGAGCACCGGAACAAGGACGGAAAAGGCCACCACGACACATGGAAGGACTCCCTCTCCTCTTGAGGAACTGAAGTTGAGCATTCTAAAGGGTGGTGCTGGACCCAGAACTGATTTTGGATTGTATTGTATTGGGAATTTGTGGGGGGAGGAGGAGGAGGAGGAGAGTGCTTTTGTGAGGTTTCATTTTCCTTGTGTTTTTTTCTTTTTTCTTTTTCTTCCTTTTGTGTGTAGTTTAGTAATTGTTTTTGTAGTTTAGTTAATAAACTTTTCTTCTTTTTCAAGTGAGAGCCTGCTTTGTTTATTCCTGGTCAAAATCTCACAGCAGACACCAGAGAAGGTGTATTTTCATGCGGGCATTTGGCCTTGTGCCAGTGTCAAACCAGAACAATATCCCAATCTGTGTCCCAGCAAAGGAACCCAAATGAGCTAAAAGTGTTATTGTCATGATTTACACTGAGGACAACTTGCACTGAAAGCAGATGAGGAGTATTCACACAGTGTTTTTTACTACATGTGAAGGAGAATTAACCTCCAGCAAGGATCAATCACAGAGCAACCTGTAAATGACAAGGATTAAAATTACATTTATTATACACAAAGTGTTCACAAGTGTAGTGTCTGAATGTGAGAACCTCTGTGGTTTGCAAAGGTTTAGTTTTTCTCCTCTAGGATCACAGTCATTTCCATAGATAAGTGCAAAGAGAAATGAAAATATGAATAATGTGATGCAAGAAAAAAATTGATTCAAAAGTATAGAAGTTTATGAATATTTAATAATCACTCTAAAGGAAAAAATAAGTACAAATCTTTTTTATTTAACCTTTTAACAATTTCCATTGCATTCAGCAGTACATGTGCTGTAGAAACAAACAGAAAAATATTTGAGGAAGCAGAAAATTCTGAAGCATGTGAGGTTTTGTGATACAAGGAAGATCCATGGAAACAACCATTTCATTAAGCTGAATTCTAGCCAGTTCAGTCAGTCCTAGTGCTGCCTGGCTGTGGGCCATCAATAAATCCTGAAGTACTAAGAAGTGGTAAGTACATGAACTAAAATGGATTTTCAACTCCATATAAGCATCACCTGTTTTCTCAGTTTCTTTATCTTCTTAAGGTGATGCTAGGTGGAGATATCTGGGGTATCAAGACGGAATCAAGATCAAGAATCATAGAATGGTTTGAGTTAAAAAGACTTTTCAGATCACTTTGTTCCAAGCTCCCTGTCATTGGTAGGGACATTTTCCACCAGACCAGGTTGCTCACAGCTCCATCCAGCCTGGCCTTGAATATATCCAGAGATAGGACATCCATAACTTCTCTGGACAATCTGTTCCTGGGCTTCAACACCATTACAGTAAATAATGTTTTCTGATATCTTATCTAAACCCTAAAACTCTCTCCCAGTTTGAAGTCATTTCCTCTTGTCCTCTCACTCTTGTATAAAGCCTCTCTCCATCATTTTGTTGGCTCCCCTCAGGCACTGGAAGGCCTCAGTTAGGGCACCCTGAAGCCTTCTCTTCTCTGGGATGAACAATCCCAATTGTCTCAACCTTTCCTCATAGCAGACCTGCTCCATCCCTCTGATCAACTTGGTGCCTCCTCTGGGCTTTGTCTAGGAGTTCCATGTCCTTCCTGGGGTGGGGACACCAGAGCTGGAGGCAGCTCTGCAGGTGGGGTCTCACCAGCGTGGAGTGTGTTTATTTATGTATATACATATATATGTACAGACATTCTAAATACACACTCAGTAGAGTCCATCCCCCCTTGCAATTTAACTGTATATATTTCCTGAAAAGGAGCAGCAATCCATGGCATTGGGAAAAAGCCAACACCTTGACTTCTTAATAAGCTTATATGGCAATTTCAAAACTTAAGTCGAATTTCTGCTCAGAAAACAAAATTTTTCTGTTAGGAGAACAGAATTATCAGGGAAAATTGTTCAAAACAAAATATTTTTTTTTTAAATTTTTCTCCTTTTCAAGTATGAAATGTATTTTGGAAAACAGCTCTGTGAACTATCAATGTCATGAGGACAGAGGGACAAGCAGGGAGCCAAGCAAAGCCTCTTAAGAGAGAACTTCAAAGCGAAGTCTTCCCTCCCTTGTGTGGCTGTCTGAATCAGTCCCTTCGTGTGCTGCTCCCACTAACCAGGTCTAAACTGCATTTCAGGCTCAGAGAGCCAGCAGAACCATGTGGACGTGCTACAGGCATCCTGGAGGCAGCAATCCACAACATTAGAGCTGGGTCAGGCAGCAGGCTCTGTCTGACGTGGCTTCCTGCCTCACACCCTCAGGCAAACCTCTGAAATTTCTTCTCTCCCCGGGTTTGAGGCACCTGAACCAGGTAAAGAGAAGGAAGAGGAAAGCAGGAGATCACCTGGCTGGGGAGAAGCCACAGAGCTGGGTTGCAAACAGGGGTGTGAGCATTAAAGGAGATACCTGGAGGACAAGGTCTCACCAAGTTCCAGCTCCTGGCAGCTTGTGGCTCATGGAGATGGCCTCTGCTTTCCATTCCTGACCCTATAAATTCATCCTCAGATTACCAGGCAAGCTCACTGGCACCTAAAACACCAGCCATGGAGCAGAAGTGATGCACAAGTGCCAAGATGTAAATAAGCAAGAAAGAGAACATTCATCAGGAAAATAATTGTGTAAAAGTGAGACATGAGAAGTTTGGGCAAGGCCACAATAGATGTAAATATCAACAACACTACAACATTTTTAGCTGAATCATTTTTCTCTCTGTAACAAAGCATCTTGATAAATGAGAAGATGGTATGAGACTATATCAAATTAATTTTTCAACATCTATCCCTACTAAACAGTCTTTAAAATTAATTTTTACTTTTTCATTATGATTACATAAAAATTGTGCATGAAAATAAAATCTCCAGTTAAATTAATTCCGAACACAGGTATATAACTGTATATATACCCCTTCTGATGTTGTCTTCTTTTGCATCTTAGAAGAAAACAGATGTATTTTGATGTCTACATTTCAGCATTGTGTATTCATACATGCATGTACACATTTTGCTCTAATATTGATATCAGAAAATGAAGAATTCCAATTACTAAGAAAATCTTCTCCTGCATTATTCACATTTTACGCACCATTTTTTGTGATATATTTTTCAGAATTTCTTAGTATCATAATCCTAGCTGCTGAGCACCATGAGTGAAGATGGAAATAATTCAGATAGTTGTCATTTTTGAAACTTTTCTCCTTTCCTCTTTTCCTACTTTTTTCTCTTTTAGATATCCAACTATAGAAGAAATGGTCATCCCTATCTATACCTATCCATAGACTGAACTTCACAATAGAGTAAAACTGCCAGCCATGAAACTATCATGAATTCCCTTTTACCCCTCCCTGTGGCCACTGATTTCCACCTTTACACTCCAGCCTGCCTCCTCTCAGGTATTTGGCACTAATGTTCATGGTCCTGCACTTTAAAGACCAAGAGCTATATGTGCTTTTCCTTGGATTATAATTTCATTTCTGACATAACAAGCAAATCCTTCCAAAGAGGACTGAGACTGGTGGAAAGCAGAGGACATGCAAGACCATCAAGCCAGAAGAAAAGGGAAGAGAGTGTAAGGATTGGAATAATCTCTTTTGGGAAGGAGCAATTTATAATATAATCATGAAGTGGTTTGGTCTGAAAGGGACCTTAAAGATCACCCAGTTCTATACCTCTGCCCTGGGCAGGAACACCTTCCACCATCCCAGCTTGCTCCAAGCCCTGTCCAACCTGGCCTTGGACACTTCCAGGGATGGGGCAGCCACAGCTGCTCTGGGAAACCTGTGCCACCACACCAACAGAAAAGATTTTTTTTCTTTTTTCACATATCTAATCTAAATCTCTTTTAACTGAAAAACATTCTGCCTTGTCCTATCCCTATTTGCCCTCCCTTTTTTGTGAGTCCCCTTTATGCACTGTTCATCGACTCTCCCTTTTCATCTAAATGTCTCCATGACATTTAAAAGGAGCAGGTGGAGGGTGGGGGTGACTTCCTGTCTCACTGGGTCTTTGTAAAGAAATTGTTTAAGAATCATAAAATAAGAGTCTTTTACTAAACTTGTGTTTAAGAATCATAAAATAAGAGTCTTTTACTAAACTTGATCCTCAGAGTGATCCCATGGCTTTAACAGGGAGATAGTCCCAGGAATGAAGCACTATCAGATTCCTGTGGGGTCTCTGTCCCTGAAGCCAAATATCCTGGGTTTATTTCAGTAGCATAAATATTTTTTTAAATGCTCACACACTATTTTTATTTCCTCTTTGTGATTATTTTTTTCCCAGCATGATTATTAAGTGCTGGCAGAATTATTTTAATGAATAATTTTCAGACATTTGGTTGCTCATGAGCTGTTTGCTGCAACTATTTGATGTTTGTTACTCAAGATGTATGATTAGCTGTGCAAGTCATGCATAATTCCTTCTGATTCTCCCTTCGAAGATTTTTTTTTTTTAAGTAGATGGTGGAGCATGATGTCTTTTATAAATGTTTGGAAGAATATTGTGTTGTACTAACATTTGTGAGAACATGTTAATTTATGGAAGATTACACAAATACTCACTCTTTGTCCACCTGAGCACTCATTGATTTTTTTTTCAGGGTTTCTGGAGTATTTAGCACATTCAGTTTTGTTTTTTTCTTGATACCTCATGATGGCTTATTTTAGGTTCTGCCATAAACAACATGCTAAAAAAGAAAAAGGGAAAAAGTGCAATGAAAATTTTTGTAAATGAAATACAAAAATTTTCTTTTCCCCTCATGAAAACATCCACAAATTGGAGTTTTTAATATTTCCACCATTCTACTCTTCTGTGCTGAGTTTGCTTGCTTCATTTTATGAACAGTTCATTCTATTAGTTGGAACAGCTTGGATGCTGGGCTAGCCACAAAACTTTCCTAATTAACTGCATTTTCTTGCTCTATTTACTATCCTTTGATTTTCTCCCACTCAGACTTCTGTAAAGGGAAAAAAGAAAACATTAGAAATACATTTCAACCAAGTTTCTTTTTATTCTTTATCTTGTGAGTTCTTTTTTTTTTTTATTGTCTCATGTTCTTATAATTCTCAAAGGAAAATTCACCTTTTTATACCAGAATTAATCCCTGAAATTAGAAATAATATGTAAAGGAAATCACAGTTTTCTATTAAACTTCAGAGTTTTTGGATTCTCCTATCAGATTTTTCAGTTTTCCTTCAGTGGGATATTCAGCGGAGGGATACAAGGAGATTACAAAGTTGAATGTGCAATTGCAATGTGCACTTTTATTACTATTTCATGAAAGGGGAAAAGAAAGTAAAAGGAGATCTTGTGGGTGGGTGGGTGATTCCTGAAGTACCCTACCTAAAATATGCCCTTTATGTAAAATTATAATCACCACACTATGATGGTGCAGGAGGTACAAAGGCTCCAAGAGCATTTTAAGAGGATGCTGGAGCAGTAAGAATTGGCACATGCAAATTTAAGGCTCAATTTAACAATCCCTATCAGATTTAGCAAAACCCAAACCATAACAAAAGGACTTTAAATTAATATTCCAGGAGCATAAATCCATTCCTCTGCCTCTGGTAAAAGAACAGCAAGCTTCAGACCATGACTACGGCTTGACAGCTAAGCTGGCAAATTCCTCAGTCACAGCAACTAAATTTGACAGGGATCATCAGTCAGAGTCTTTAGTAGGTCCACTTTCTCCTTTCTCCAGAGAGGAGCTCATGCCATCCACCTGCTTGCTGCTGTTTGGAGCCCTAAAACCTTCACCCACCTCAGTTACTGGAGGCTTCTAGGAGATTTTTTTCCTTCCCTTGCTTCCCACTTCTGTCAAACTACTGCTTCTATTTTACATTTGCAAGGACTTAAAAAAGTATAATCCTACAAGGGACCTAGGAAAGTTCTTACTTTTCTTTTTTATTTTTCCCCCTTGATGGAACTATTGCCGCAAAGATGAGTGAAACCCAAGATAAAAATAAAAAAGTAACTAGTGCTTCCAACTGCTGGCTTAATTTTTAAGTGATCAACTCTCCTAACTCTTAGTGATTAAATTCTGCTGATTTGCACACAAACTTCACAGAATCATATAATGCCTTGAGTTGGAGGTAATCTTGAAGCTCATCTCATTCCACCCCCCTGTTATGGGCAGGGACACTTTCCACTACACCAGGTTGCTCAGAGCCCCACACAACCTGGCCTTGAAATAAAACTTGAAATTTGAGTAAAACTCATCTAAAGCTGTACTCCCACCTTTGATTTGCGACAGAAAAAACCTGTGGATCTCCCATGAATATGCATATTTTGTGCAAGGAGCTCCAAAAGTACAGGAATTTGTAAGTCTAATTCATTATTTGGTTTTACATTTTTAGGATTCCCTCCCATCATTTTCCAGTTGTGCAGAGATGAGACAATGTTTGCTCCTCTGTGATGCCTTGTTCCACTTCAAGCTTTGAAAATACCTTTGCCTTTCCTTGTCCAAATTCATTGAAATCCTATAAAGCCTCCCCCCAAATGGAAATTATTCAAAATCACGGCCTGCAGTTGCTTGGGTTTGTTTTTATTTTCCTGTTTGTTTGTTTGAGTTGGGCAGCAGGGATGTCACAATTCCAGTGACCTACCAAGCACAGACTACCTTGTGTTCTGAGTTTACAAAACCATTGCAAATAAAAAGAAAACTTTACCTACTGCCTCCATTTTCCTTCCTAGTTTTTTATATCACCTTTCCTGTTACATATTCTAACAGTTTTTAAAGACTGGCTTTGCTGATAGCGCTTGCAAACGCCCAAACTATGAACCACCAAATTACTACAACCACTAAAATCTTTGTCGAAAGAATAATGTAATGAGGAGCAGCTGGGTGATCTGGGGGATCTCATATTGTAGAAAAGGAGGCTTGGGGGGACCTTATAGTTCTCTACAGGTGCCTGAAAGGAGGTCGCGGCCAGGTGGGGATGGGCTCTGCTCCCAGGTACCAAAGGACAGGACAATGGGAAATGGCCCCAAGTCACACCAGGAGAGTCTTAGATTGAGCATTATGAACATTTTCTTCACAAAAGGAGTGGTCAGGCAATGGAACATCCCAATCAGAGCAGTGGTGGACTCACTATCGCTGGAAGTGTTCAAAAAATGAGTGGATGTGGTACTTCACAACATGATACTCATCCATGAGATATTCAAAGGCTGGATTGATGATCTTAGAGGTAATTTTCAGCCTTGATGATTCCATGTGTGACTCCATGACTGGGGGACATCAGGGAGATCTCCTTAGCAAGTTTTGAATCAAGACCATAATTTCCAGCTGCAAAGCTCTAACGAAGTGCATTTTCACAGATCTTTGCAGCTGATGGGAGATACTTTGAGCTCTGCAATGCTTATCCCAGGCAGGCAGCATGGATTGATGTTGGACTCATAGAACCACAGAATCATGGAATAGTTTGGGTTGAAGGAGACCTTAAAGATCATTCTGTTCCACCCCCTGGCATGGGCAGGGGGAACTTCCTCTATCCCAGGCTATTCATAGCCCCATCTAACCCAGCCTTGAACACTTCCAGGATGGGGCAGCTCCAATTTTCTGGGCAAGAGCAGTATAACATCTCTAATATTCAATGTACGCGTGTACTGCAGAAAAATCACCTACTGAGTGGAACAAAAACTGGAAGCATCACATCCCCTACTTCAGTTGGAGTCAGGATAATCTGCTAAACAGTGACAAGGTGCACATTCTGTGCATCTCAGTGCAGCTTTTGCAGCACACAGAGGATGAGGAGAGCACATTGACACATAACACACACACACACGAGTCGAACAGCCTTGAAAGTCTGCAGCAAAGGCAATGCTGGAGAGGGAAAAGAAAAATCTCTGAAAGCCAAGATCTGACTGGGAGTGAAACTTAAAACAGCTGAAGAACACTCTGGTGTGAAGTGCAGCTTTGACAGCAACTCTGCCATGCAGGGAGGAAAAACAGCAAAGTGTTCCTGTGTGCTGAGCAGAGCAGGAGTTAAAATGAGAAATAGTCCTAATGAATAATCCCTGGAAGGGGGGCTCCAATGTAGTAAACCAGATTTGTGTAATCGTTTTTCATTTCAGTTCTGCCTCTAGTTTAAAGAAATTGAATGAATTACTGAGATTCCTAATGAGACAAGCCTGTTTTTCTGGAGATAATTGATATAGTAGCTCACAGTAAATAATAGTGACTTTAAATATTGCCAGTGCTAAATGCTATAAAGTTTAAAGTGTTTTCATCAGTCAGGAAAAAAGGGAGCTGGGGAGGGCAGATCTCTTCTTCTGTGCATAAACAAACATAAGAATTGGTTGAATTCAGGACATTTGTTTTTTTATGAAAGAAAAAAATAAAAGTACCAACTAAAAATATTCTCCCCTGAAAGTTCTGTAGATCCTACAGAATAAATGTTGTAAACAAACTTTGTTCCCTGACTTTGAAGTCTTCCTTACCCGTTTCCCCCAACTTATAAAAATTAGACTATTTATAAAAGTGCATAAATTGTAATTTAAGTAAAAAGCCTTGAAATTTTTATCAAAAGCATTCAAATTAGTCTCTCCCCAGGTCAGCTAATGAGTTGTCATGAGCTGGCCTCTTACTGTAGTGCACCTCCTGCAGACTAAGACAGTGAACCATGTTTTCATCAAAGGAAATGCTCATTAGTAGAGCTTTCAGAAACTGATTTGATTATAGTTTCACTTGTTAAAGTGAAATATTTTCAGCTCATTAGGATGATTATGATTCAAGGTCATCTTTTGAAGCTAGTCCTGTCAATATGAGATAAATGGGCCCTCATCTTTTTCCCTTCTTTACGTCTGTGCTTTTTAAACTCTTCTGTGCAAAAGTTCCATAGCCATAATTAATTTTTAGTTCTTCTTTTACAAAGCTGCTTAAAAAAAAAAAAAAAAAAAAGAACAAAGATTTTGGCTACCAAAAAGGCATTGAAGAACTATTAAGAGGAGGAGGAGGCTATCTTGTTTTAGAGAAATCAGAGAAAATCCTTGAAAAGTTCAGCTTTTGAAATCCAGCTATTTTCTCCTTGACCTCTTCCAAAGTTTCTAAAAGGTACTTTGTACATATTTTTGCATGTATCTTTTAATCTCAAAAGTGTAAAACGAAACTGAAAAACCACCCAAGAAGTACTGGTGGCTTATTAGATATCTTTGCTTTTATGGCACATGATAAATTTAACACCTTTTAAAGTCCTTTTTTTGGTCTCTCCCTTTATATTCACCACTTAGAGATTAAGTGGCTAAAAAAAGCCATTTAAACATAAAGGGAAATGCTACTGACTTCTATCCACATCCTGAGAAATATTCCATCTACACAGGGCTTGCAACTGAAACATAATTGGTCAGATATTGCCTCATACTTCAGCTTGAAAGATGAGGTCAGGAGGTCAGGTTTTGTGCCCAGTATACCAGACTTGAAAGCTGTATATTGAAACAGGAAATTGGGGGAAAAAAACAAAAAGAAGGAAAAAAAAAAAAGAGAAAAAAGGCATATTTGGTCTCTTCAATCTGAGGAAAATTAGTTTAAAAGTGACATATATTTCAATTCCCCACAGTGAGCCTGCAAGTGACCCACCAGTCTGGATTATTGGTCCAGACTGGGATATGTAATGTGAGTGCTGGGGAGAGAGGCTGGGGAGGAGTAAGAAGTGAATTAATAGACTTTGAGATTAACTGTCAAATGATAAATGATTAATCATTTTGTCAACAAATTATCCACAATGAAGCCTTGCCTCCACACCAAAGCACTACCAATTATACCAGTGTAATTGCATCTGGGCAACCTCCCTAGCCAGAGCCCTGTAATAGAACTATTTATCCAATATGGTTTGCTCCCAACAGGGGAATACTCAGTGCAGCATCCTTGTACTTGCATAGCTGAGCTTAGGCTTAGGCTTAACCTCCAGCCTTCCGATAAAAAGAAATAAATAAACTCCCCTGCAAATTAAATATATGTATGAACACAGGTTAATGCTTTTGTTCATGCCATTAAGACACTTTTTAATAAGGAGAGACATAAAATCTGGTTGCAAAACCCAAAAATTCCTTGCCTCTCCTGCTAGATACACACTTTTCTTGCTGTGGGTCCAGCTCTGAGGAGCTTCTTCTGCACTGGGGTGCAGTAACAAATAGTTCTACAGTTACTGAACTAATTAGTCTTAACATCCTAAAGGTTTATGTCTTCAGGGTGAGTTTTCAAATTGACTCCTGATATCACTGACCTGCTTAATCTAACAGATCAAGAGGGGGTGGTTTCTGTTGTTTTCATATTTTCGTTTGGGGTGGGTTTTTTGATGTATGTATTTTTATTTTTTTAAATTTATGTAATTATTTTATTTTATTTTATTTTATTTTATTTTATTTTATTTTACTTTATTTTATTTTTAAATGGGGACCTTGAAAAGCAGACAGAGCTCCAGTGTTGTACCAACTCCCTAGTACGGTGGTAAATTCTACCTGGAAACTTATCTGCAATGTAGCTCCAGCTATTTTAAAAATTGATTGAAGTGATGTAGGTTCTGTTGTTGCCGTTTGCTTGTCCTGTGACTTTTGATAAATCACTTCATGCTTCTGTGATTCAGCCTTTTTTTTTTTTTTGGTATCATTGCTATTAATTTCAAGCCAAACAAAACAGAAAAATATTTGCATTAGCCATGCACACTGAGGTAGACAAGCAAATATACTTTGTGGGTTCCATTTAGTCAATGGAGGCAGGTAGGAACTTTCAAAAATAATTATCAATTCTTAGAAGAGTCAGGAGGATTAATTACGTTTAGGATATGTCTGCTTTGGACTTTCCAAATTAGAATTTCATTTAGCAATTCTCATCTTAAATCTGCCAGCTTGAGTGCAATCACAGCACTTTTCCAGAAGAGCTGATAGTTTTAATCTGAGGTCTCAAAAAAAGTGAACAATTTATCACTTCCTTTGGTAATTTGTCCCAGCATTGAGCAACCGAGGTTATTTCAGATATCTGTCTTTAATTGCTTGATTAACCTCCAGCTGGTGCTTCAGTTTTTGGTTTTCCCTTTTCATTCACATGAACTTGAAACCATTGACAGCACAGGACTCCAGGATATTTATTTTCTGGAGTTTTTATAGCTCCCCAGGAATGATCTCAGCCCAAATCCTGACAGAGCTCAAGAAATGTTTGGGCAAAGCTCTCAGGCACAGGGTGGGATTGTTGGGGTTGTCTTGTGCAGGGCCAGGAGCTGGATGGTCTTGTAGATCCCTTGTAGATCCCTTCCAACTCAGGATATTCCATGATTTTGTGACAAATGAAAGCCACAGCTTCACTGAGGTGTGAGTCCTCTCCAGGAGTAACAGAATAGTGACAGAAAGAGGAGAGATGCTCTGACCTGCTGATATTCTCTTTGTCCTCAGTGTAAGGTTTTGTCTCTATGCATCAGTTTGCTAAAAAAGCAGTCACTGTGTCCTGCTGGGTAGATTCATTTTTCATTCTACATAAAAGAAAAGAAAGGAAAAAACCAGATTGAAAAGAGGAAAGGAATTCCAGACAGACAAACTTACTCCCAAAGTCTTGGGAGGGAGGAAGATGTTCACAGAAAGCTGAATTAAATAAAGATATTGCACTAAAAAGACATTTACATTTCAAATAATTTCAAAATTCAGGAGGAGTTCAGATTTTCAGGAGATCGACAAATACCCAATCATGAATATCCTATTTCAGTGAGTAAAATGAGGTGTGTGGAAACAAATAAAGCATTTGCAGTTATTCCACAAGGTGTGTCAGAGCCATAAACATGACCAGAACTCTTCTGCTTTACCAGGTTTGCCACACAATGGGCTTTATTCTTTAATCAAATGAGCAACAGGGAAGATTTTTTTTTTTATTATGACCAAAAAAAAAAAAAAAATCCCTCGTGTGGAGTTATAAAATCATCAGGAGGGAAGTTGTTCTGATTTCTTTAACCAGACAGGCCGAAAGTTGCCAGCCTCCATAAAGTTGTTTCCTAATTTTGAGAGTCTGTGTGAAACTCTGTTTGTGTGGAACCCTGCAGGCTCACTCCAGGGGAATTTGGTTCGTACCTGTCAAAGACCAAACAATGAGGATGCTGAAGTGTATTTTTGTTTTTTCCCTGTGCTAGTATGGTGACACTGATTTCCAAACACATCATTCAGAGGAAACCAAAGCTGGAATAAATGCTCCTGCAATGTTTCCAGCAGCACTGATGTGGTCTCATTACTCTATCAAAAAATGCCATTACTTACAGGAAAATTAAGAAAACTAAAGTTGTAAAGATAGAAAAAAAGAGATTAATTTCATTAGCAGAAATGTGAAAGATAAAGAATAGCTTAAGAAAATGAAGGAGAGAAAAATCGTGGCACTGCAGAATCAAGGTAATGATTAAAAATCAGGATCTGATGGGATGTAAAACCAACCAAACACAGACAAATCACAACACCAGACACTTTGTAATTATTAGTGGCCGCTAGACCTTACTATCATTATAGTCTTAGAAATGTTATAGTCTTACTACTGGCTAAATCATATGATTCATGCTGGACTCATAGAACCACAGAATTTTAGTGCTTTTAAAATTTATTTAGTGCCTAAAAATTTCTTTAAAAAGATTTGTAGAGAAGATATTTAAGATGCAGTTCATAACCCAAGATAAGTCTAAATGTGTTTAGTGTTTAGTTTCTCAAAGAGGTAGCTTGGGCTTTTGTACCAGTATGCAAAAGGAAACCATGGGGAAGAAAAGGTTTTGCAGATTTTCTTTGACTCGGGAATGTCCATTTCTGACAGGATTTGGGTTGTCTAGTTTTCAGTATAACTAAAGTCTCATTATCTCCCTTTTCCCAAGCTTTTTAGGTATATCTGAGCTAAAAACTGCCTTAAAGTATATTTAAAAAACACCTAAGCCCTCTTTTAAAAATTATCAAGATTTTTTGTTGTAAGATATTGTTATTAGGAGATGGACTCAATAATCCTTGTGGGTCCCTTCCAACTCAAGATATTCTATGATCAGATAACTTCAGCTCACTCTTGTACAAGGCTCTTCATGACCTCCCAGTATGAAACATCCAAAACCACTGTGGGATTAATCCAATCCACCTGCAACCGTCTAAGACTTCACCTCTGATCTGAACCTGCCATCAAGTCTTGGCCTCTGATAAATGGAGAAAGAATCAATGCATCCCACCTTGAAAAGTTGTTTTGAGGAAATGCTGTTTCCTTCATGGATAACTGAGGGAGCCTCACAACTCTTCAGAGAAAACTTGAACCACCTAATAGACAGAAATTAAATGAAATTTATCCCTTGATGTCTAAGGCTGAAGGACAAAATGCCTGAAAACCCCACCATGGAAATTGAGGTCAAGGAAAGAGAAGAAATATTATTTTACCAGCACAGAAAGGAGAAGCTGTGGAGGAATCATTCATTTTGGTTAAAGGCAGAGCATTTTCCTGCCTTCTGAGTCACAGAGCCTGTGAACTCCTAGTTCAGAGCCTCCTGAACTCACCAAATTTTACCTGGAAATTACTTTAGCCATGAGGAATTTGTCATGCATTACATGATACTTCACAATATGGTAACCCACTCCAGCCTGAGAGACTACTTCAAATACTGTGAAAAGTTTTAACAGCTGTGGGACTTTTCCCAAAATGCCCTGATTTCAGCCTGGACATCATCAATGGAGGCCCCTGAACCTTGGAGTTTGCTTCCTGCACTTGTCCCACACCAGCCTTTAGTCTATCAGCTTGCAGAGCAGTGCATGAAGCTCATCCATGTTCTCTGGTTTTTGCCTGAGGGGCTGGAGATAGGGAACATGTCTAGCTTATCCTAAGAGAGTCTATTTAAGGCAGACATTAGTCAGCATGTTTGCATTTTGTATTTAAATTATGTAAATGTGTTCAGAGACTGATGGGGGCCTATCTGACAAACCTAAAACCAAGTAAATAAGAATAAGTGAAGCGTAGTGACATGAAAATGGAAAACCCAAATGAAAATGATTTTTCAGGGGATTTATGCACACCCAAAAAACAGACAAAACCACAAACCCAAGAAGTTGGGGCAGGATAAAGTTCACAAATGAACCCTGAGCAGAATGAAAGGAGAGATTTCTTTTCTCATCTGTTCCCTGGTTTTCCCAGCCTGGAGCCTAAGGCACCCAGGAGTAAAACAACCACAGGGAACATCCTCCCTCAAGGAAGCAGCAGAAGCAGTAAATGCTTTAACTGGTACCAAGGGCTTTTATATTCATTGCTTCTCAGCAGAGATCTTTAGACATGGTTTTGTCTCCAGCTTAGGAAACCATGAGGACACATGTCTTGGACTGGCATGGGAGATGTGGCAGAAAAGCAGCGTGGCTGAACTCAAGGTTCAGGAAAGTTTGGGACGACTCTCCTAGTGTTGGCTTTTGGTCTTATTTCACCTGCCTGTGGCCAAATACTGACTAATGTGTAAATCCTGATGCACATGAAGGAAAATGTGATGGTTGGGATGACCCTGATTTCCAAGAGGAGTCATTTGCCTCAAGCTCCTAACATCAGATGATAATTTTTGAATTTGAGATGATCCAAGAAGACTTGAAAGTGATAACTTGGGGCTAAAATAAAGGGGTTTGATTGTTTCCTCCTCTCTCAAGTGTTAAATAACATTTTGACAGAACTGAAGCTGCATCTAAAGAGTCTCATTTGATAGAAATTTCCACAGAGAAATTCTAAGCTAAAAAATAACCAGGTTTTGGCACTAAGAATTGAAATTTTTTGAACACAAGAAAATACAAACCAAAATCAGATGTTTAGAATGTTTAGGTATTTTAAAGAACCATTAGAATGAAAAAAATCTTTTTAAAAATTATCCCAGGACAAGTGTATTGTATTCTGATCCAATTTGCAATGACTATTTCTTTAGACTTTTGCCAAAAATATTCACATGGCTAATTGCTATATTTTAGAAGTTCTTTGATATCCACTATTGTCTACTTTTGGATTTTTATTGATTTCAGTCAGAAATTTTAAAAAAGCCAGCTCAACATAAGAAACACAACAAACCTTTGTGATTCGTGTCTTACAAAAGAACATTGAAGAACCCAAAGAAGAATTCACATGGAAGCCAAATTTCTCTTTCCAAATTCTTGGTAGTTTTACTAAATATATTTGGTAAATCTGAAACAGGACAGCATGAGAAAATAAATTAAATTATTTAATGGGAAAGCAATTCAATTCTCAATTTGTACCATGTTATATTATTTTGCTGTCTATACATCACACTTTAGGGAGCAGATTGAGGCAGACTTGGGTCATTCAATTTGGAGGTTCACAGTTAACAATCATGAAAAGCTAAACTCCAGTGAATCAGTTTTCCCCTCTTCAATATTGCTTAGTCAATGTGATTATTTGCATATATTTGCATAAGAACATCCTGGGATCTGCTCAGGTCATTCTTTACATACACTATACCTGGTAGAATCACTCAATAGCAAGTAAATTATTTCCATAAGTAATTCTGCATCCACCTTCTTCCCCTCCAACCAGCTCCAGTGAACAATCCTTGTTAAAATAAAAATAATCAGGTAACAGAACCTTTTACTGACTTTATCTTTTTATAATGTACATCTTATTTCCTATCTTTAATATATGGATAAAGCAAGGACAAACATGTCTCTGTTTTATGACCTGAGTGTAAACAATCTGGAATGGGACTGAAGCTGAAAAATAGAAACTAAACCAATGATTTTTTATGTCTAGCAGGGTTCTCAATCCGCATCATTGTCCACAATCAGTGTATTGTTTTTCTGGACAGAATTAATGCAATTTCACATTACAGGTTTGATTCACTGCAAGGAATTTCTTTTCTATTACATCTTGGACCACTTCAAACCAGGATTTCTGCACCAAGAGTGTTGTGCTTTTGATCTTGTAAAAGGTGAATAAGAGAAAAGAAATGTGGAATTGTCTCCTGAAGGTCAGTGTAGCAGAGGGAGCATTAATAGGAAGGTCAAAGGTATTTTGTGGGGATATTGCCTCAGACTCATTTTTGTTTGCACTGGAATAGGAGAATGCTCTGATAATGGAGAAAGTTAAAAGTAAAATGTTGAGGATAATTTTTCAAGTAAGCAGTTGTATTAATTATTAACTTTGACAGAAGCCATCAGTGGTGTAGAATGTCTCCTCTAAACCTTGAATATTCAAATATCAGCCTGGCATTAAATTACTGTTACAGATGGATCTCTGGATTTTGGGGTTAAAGACAAAAAGGAGGTGGTGTTTTTTCCATGAAATGTCCCTTTATGCTCTTTTAAAAATGCATCTTAGGGACTGGCAAGAAGTGCTTTTGTGTTTCCGGTTTTGGGGTATTTTTGCTTGCCTTGAAGTTGGATAAAACCCCTAAATTCTCCTAAGTGTTCATCTAATAAAATTTTTAATTTAGACAAAATTTGGTTAATTTGAAATATTTGAGTTAAATAATTGAAATCAAAAGACAATTTATCATTTATTCCTGAAGTAGTGTTTTCAAACGAAAAGTCATTTTAAGACAAAAGTTCACAGAATATTCAAGGTCCTCAGCCCAGTACCACCACCATGTTTGACAAGCTCGGATCACATAAGAATACATTTTCATATTTCAAGTCTTCTAAAAATTTTATTGAAATGGGAAAGGCATTAAATCTGCTTTCCCCACCAATGTTTTTTTGCAGGACATTAATTAGGATTTGCCAACAAAACATCACAAAATTTTTGTTAACATTGTTATTTCTTGTGTGATGGGAGAAGTATGCATATTTACTATTGAAAAAATGGCAGCTGAGCTTTTAAAATTGCTTTTGTTGCCAGCAGCCAGGACTTAAGAGCAAAAGTCTTACTGACTTGGGAGTTGGCTCTTTTGAAAAGAGGAGATTTTCCTCAAATAACTATTAAAAGTCAAGATATGTATCAAAAGATGCCCAGAGTGGAAGCAAACTACATTTAACTAATATTTTATAAATACTGTGTAACCAACTCTACAACATTTTTTCCTGGTTTCAGCAATCTGTCTGCAAACTCCTCACCTTAATTTGACACAATTAGTCTGAATTAATTTAAAATAATGCTTTGGGGTGGGGGGGGCAGAGGGGTCACCAGGAGTTCTTGGGGCAAGAAATTCTTAAATAGCAGAAACTAGGGTAGGTATATTGTAATTATAGTGTGTCTGATTAAATTTATGACTTTTTTTTCCCTTGCTAGACTATCAAGTATCACAATCCTTCCTTTCTCTAATTTTTGCATATTTTTCATCATCTTTGCCTTGAGTTCCAGCTAGCAAAAAAGTGAAAGAGCAGAAAATAGAGAAGCAAAGCAAATTAGGAAATATTTCTTTCAAATCTAACATATTTTCAAGGAAAAAAGGTGAAAAAATGCCCCATTTCTTACTTTGTCATCATTATGCCTTCATATTTTTGAATCTGGAAATGCTTAGACATTTTTATCACAACAGAATATTTTTGTTGACTTTTTTTCTTGTTGTTGTGCTGCTTTCCCATTTCACCCCACATAAAGAATTTGCTGCTGCTGTCTTTCTGGGAGAAGCCATGAACAGGAAGACAGTGTGGGAACAAGAATGTCAGACTATTACATAGACAAGGTTCTTTGCCTGGGGGCAAGTAAAACAAGGGAAAAGAAAAAGAAAAAGCACAAAATACTTGAAGAAAAATATGACATTTCTAAAAATCTTGAGTGGCAAGGAGAAAATGAGGAAATGATTGTTCCTTGGCTCTGCCAACACAAGGGGGCATCAAATGGAATTCTCAGGTAATGTGGACTAAACAAATAAAAAAGGTGTTTATTTACTCAATGCGGAGTTAGGCTGGGCAGCTCTATGACACACAAAAAAAAGATGCTAAAATTGTCTTTGGGTTCAGGTGAATATGGATTCCAAACCAACAACAGAGGCTGGATTTAGGAAAAAATCAGGGAAAAAACCTCAAGGACAAGGATTACCCAAACCCCACCAGTTTGCTGTAACTGGTTCAGAGCAGGGATTCAAACCTTGGCTTGTGGATGGTTATTGGCTCTCCATTAAATAAAAGGGAAAAGAGGGGATGATCCTTTTCCACCCATGATTTTAGAAAACTGACTGTGCCTCTTGAATTTCTTTTTGCTTTTATCTTTGATGTTCAGCAGGAGCTTTGATCTACACTTTTTACCTTTTGATGTCACTGGTGTAAGGAGAGGGGGAAAAAAAAGAAAAAGGCAAGATATTCAATATGTACAAATGGATGTAGCTCCTAAAAGGAGTTACAGAGTGGTTTGTACAATCAAGAATCTGGGTCAATACTCAGAAATTTAGTTAAAAAGGGTGGAATTCAACTCCCTTAATTTTATCTTTTTATGAGAAATTAGGTGTCTGCAACAAACGTCTTTAGTTGAACTCATTACTGATTTATATTAGATGTCTGCTTCAGAAGAAGATGAATCACAGGCAGAGTCTAAAGAGAAGTTCTGGATGTGTATTTGGCAGAATTAATTCCTTTTAAGAGGACACAAAGTAGGATCTGTAACCTTGAACTTTTATCAAATATGTACCTAAGAGTTGTTCAGCCTTTTTTGCTTCCACTTTAACTGTTCATTGTTCCTCAATAAAGATTGTAAAGAGTGTTCTTCATTTATGGAAATGAGCAGAGATAATTGGTTACCTCAGTGCTACAGTATTCAGCATTCAAAAAGAATTCCACTAACTATGAAAAAAAAAGGAAAATAATTGTTCTATAGAACAATGTAAAATTCCAAATCTCATACTAAAAAGGAAAAAAAATGGATTATAAATTTTGTTACAGGGTTTTATTCTGTTGAGTTAATAAACTGAATCTGTTTATTGCTTTTTGCAGTAAAATGGAGCTGTAAAGGAGCCTTTTATAATGATTTAACATGGTTTTTTTTTTCACTGAAAGTTATCAACTTTGGATTAAGTGACCAGTAAAAAATGATTTTTTTTTTCCTCTCCCAAGCTTATCTTAGACATGTAACCTATGACCAGGATAAGACCCCAGCACAGGCTTTGAAAGGAGAGGGCATAATAATTATTAGGTGTAACAAGAATCAATTAAAGAGTAATTTTTTTCTAGTTGAAGTCCCCACCCATGGCAGGGACATGCTTTTGATGCCCCTTCCTATCCAAATCATCCTCTGATTCTGTGATTAGGTACATCCTAGAGCTCAAAGAATCCTCCTATTATTTGTGAAAAGCAACTGAAAGAAATGGGCTTTTTGGCAACAGGTTGAACCTCAAAGCTCATCCTCCAGCCTAAAAAATGTAGATGTCTGCCAATAGAAAGGTCATCACAACTGCAATATCATTGCTCTGGGAGGTCCAGCCTGTTTTGGCTCAGTTCTCTGCCAGGTCTAGCAGGAAGTCAAATGGCACCCTTGGCTGATGTGCCTTGTTTTACCTTCCATTACCTTGTTAAAAACAAATCAGTTTGACTCCAGGCAGCTCAAATACTGTAGTTAAAACTAGAATTACTCAGAACTGAAGTGAATGTTACCCAGGACAATCAGGCCAAATTTACCCTGGCACCCTGAGTGGTCTTGTGGCTCCTTCTCTGAGGTCAGCTGCAATTTTGTGGCTACATCCATGTTAGTGAACTCTGGCTCTCCAAAACAGGTGGGCACATCCTAAATGCTTATTGGAATTAGTCAGAGCCCAAGCCAATTCCTGAACAGAGCCTGCAAATTTGCTGGAAGGTGTAGTTAAACTGACCCAAAAACTCACTGGGTATTTTCTAATAATGTAAAGGGGCAGACAATACAATTCTTTGACACAAAACAATTTACAGAACAAGAAGGATATTTGGATGCTGAAGTTGGTCTCTGATTGGATTTTGCAGTGTATTTGACTACATTGAGCCTTCAAGAGGACATGGGGCATATGGGAGTGTGTGGTGATGTAAAATTTCACTAAATTATATGTACTAGATTTGAAAATTACTGTATTGAGGTGTCAGGGTTCTTTCTGTCTCATTTATCTGCAGCTGATAAAAACAGCCATATTAAATTTCCTACCAAACTCAGCAAGATAAAAAATTAGGGAAGAAAGGAACCACCAGAAGCTTAACACTGCTATGATTTTTGGTAAAATACTCCTGAGTGAGAAAAGATTCCTTGCTTTATGGGACAACTGTTAATAATGCCAACTTGGAGACATATTACAAATTCAGACATTCAGGGGGCTTTTCTAATCCTCAATTGCAGTTTGTCAGTGCTTCAGGAATATTCCCTTGCTCCAATTGTTCATCCTCAGCAGGAGCTGGATTAGCAACATCAGAGTCTGCAGATGCGTATTGTTTCCCATTAGTCTCAGCTTGAGCCTGGTGTTATGTCCTTTTCATCAGGAACCTCCAACTCTAAGTCAGTGAACCAGGACTAATGATCCCAGCTTTCCTGGGAGACATCAGAGTCTGTGTGTGTAATGTCCAGAGCTTTGGCTTCTGCTGCTGTTGGCCATTTAATGTGCTGCTTAAGCCTCAGAGCACTTACTCCCCTCTGCAGCATAAGCTGCAGCCTCCTCACAATGTTTCCAAGAAAATACACACTTGAATATGATTTTTGCTTCATCTCTTTGGATTTCTTTTATAGTTGCATCTGGCAGGAAAGATGGAGTGGGGCGGTGGGGGGCAAACAAGGAGGAAAAAGAATCAATTTGCAAACACCTAAATGTTGATGGCCAATGTTAGCACTTTTACCAGCAGACTACCTGCAAATAAGAATTATTTACAAATCATTATTTGGAAGGAATGGGTGAGAAAAATGCCAGCATTCACATTGATGAATAATATCTGAGGTAGATTATTCAGCCAAGTCTACTCAACAGTATCAGCTTTGTAAAGGATACTTCTGTCCTTTTTTCTCTCTGTTTTCTTGCTAACCCTGTTGGCCTCTCATAGATATCAAATTCGTGTTTCCATCTCAACACAGTGAATAAAGAGCTCCCCTTAGAAACAGACTTTTTTTGATAGAGACAGGGATATTTCTGTAATGGAACCAGCAACTTGAACCTTCTGCTCTGGACTTTAATATGAACATATAAGACTTCCCCTAGCTGCCCTCCTTTTATAACCAGCTGCCTACAAAATATTTTTCATGCTTTGTGATACTGGGTGTATTTTTTAATGAAGGTTTAAAGAATTTCCTCCAAAGTTCCTCTGAAACATGCACACCATAATATTCCAGTGAAGTCTGTTTCTTGATTTGCCAGTCTGTTTAAAAGGCTTGTAAGGCAGTGTTAGAGCAGAATTTCACTTTAATTGGCATTGCTCCTAGCTATTTAAGCAATGTGCTGAACTGTCTATCATCAAACCTGGGCAGCCAGAACAGTTTCTTACCACCAACTTGATATTATCTAGACTCAAATACTTACAGCCTAGATAGTGATGTTTGGGCTGTATTGAGAACTTTTGAAATCATTGTCTGTAATTGCCCCAGGTATGTTTCTTATTCTAAATGTTTTAACTCAATACAGACCACCAATATGCAAAAAAGAAAAAAAAAAAAGAAAATCCTTTGGATAGCTGAGATTTTAACTTGTGGCATTTATTGTTATTGTGATAAGACACAGGATTCTAATCAGGGATCAAGATTTTCTTTTTTATTGAGTGCTATCAAATTCCTCAGAAGGAGACTGACTTCCTGCTCTGGAAAGATTGAGATGAGAGAGGATTTGGATATGGACAATGGGCACAAAAAGGTGCTTGTGTGGCTGGTGGTTAATGGATCACACTCAGCCTGGAGGCCAGTGAGTAACTCAGGATCCCTCTGGGGCTTGTCCTGTTTAATTCCTGTGCTGATGCCCCGAAGGAAGAGGTGGAGTCTGCTCCCAGCAAGTTGCCAGGTGATGCCAAACTGATGGGACCAGCTGATACAGTCCAAGGCTGAGTTATGACCAGGGGGTTTCAGACAGGGGGGATTGATGAGCTGACAGGAACCTGATGGAACTCAACAAGGACAAATGCCCTGCCCAGAGGAAGGAAGAGCCTTTTGTAGTGGTGCAGGCTGGGCACTGAGAGACTCAGGGGCAGCTCTGCGGCCAATGTCCTCAGAGAGCTCTGGCAGCAATGAGGACCAGCCCCACCCTGGGCTGTATGAGCCAGAGCAGAGCCAGCAGTCCAAGGAATGGATTACCCCCACTGACTCAGCACTCAGATCACAAACTGTGCTGCAGTTTTGGGCCCCTAATCCATAAAAGACTGACCAACCATAGTGTGTTCAAGGAGGGTCACCAGGGTGCTCCGGGCTGGAGCAGCTGCTTGGTGCAGGAACTTGGTGCAGTTGGGATTGTTCAACCAAGAGAAGTGGCTGCTTGGAGATGCCTGAGATCAACCTCTACTACTTATGATAAGGTTCTTGAGAAGATCTAGCCAGGTTGTTTACAAGGTGAGAAAATGAGAAGCAGTAGGAGTAACAGAGAACAAAATGAAGGACAATTTCCCCATGAAGAGTATCCCCAATACTTCATGCTTCTAATGAAGGACAGTTGGGGTTCGGGGCTACTCTTCCTGGGAGATTGTGCATCCTGCACACAGTAATCTGTGCTGACCCCCAAAATGAACCTGTTTTGAGCAGCTTTTTGGACTAAAGACCTCCTGATGTCCCCTCCAAGCTGAATTGTCCTATGATCTTGAGATCTTGTGATTCCAGCTTAGGAGGAGAAAGCTTGACTTGAGATTTACAGGCCATTGTTCTGATCTAAAAAATCAAGGAATTCACTAGGAAAAAAAATCCTCTTAAATTTTTGCTTGTTTTGGATTACATTCTGATGAGTGTAATCCTGTGTTGTGAATGTCTGGATTCTGCTTTGATCTGGTGTCTCACATGATTGCTCTCCAGATGAAAATACTCTGCTTTTGCTGCAAGGGTGCAAAATCATATAGCTGATACCGTGAAAGGTGTTTCTTGTAAAAGGGGAATATTGCTCCATTGATAGCTATCTTAAGAAGGTACTTTAAAATTGTCATTCCCTCTGTCTCTGAATGGTGTTTGACAATACATACTCAAGTTATTTCTACACACACCTGCCAAGAGAAATCAAATTTCAATAATCTGTAATTTTTTTCTTTATTCTATAGACAAGGATATAGTTTATACACAGGCTTCTAAGCTTTCATACTGAGACTTTTATCCAGCTTTTCAAAGATTCTATATTAACCAGGTGGTCAGGCAGCTGAGGGTCAGTACTTTTCTTTCTTTGGGTCTCAGTGTCAAGCTGTACAGCTTAAAGAGGGAATTGAACGAAAGTCTATTTTTGCCTGAACAGTTTTGTGACTTTACCTGAAAAAATTGTCATCACCAACACCCCATCATGAAATTAGCCTTCAATCCCAAGAAGCTCTGCATTAAAAAACACCTGCTTGAGATAGAGAAATTATTTGCTGGAAAAACAAAGAATAATTTCCCATTACTAGTAGTAATAGTGAATGAATTGTCCCTTACTACTCATAGATATTCTTTCATAGGTATTCTTTCATAGATATTCTTTCCAGGGTTGTCTCACATTCAGCCAGAGGAAGCTACACTTAGTACAAAAGCATAATAATTTTGGGTCTGGATACGATTGTCATCAATGATTTAACATTATATTTTCCCCCCACTAATTAGTCATGTAATTTCTTTCAGTAACAATACTGATTACTTTGGTCAATCTTTTCTTATTCCTTCATCCCTGAGAGCTTCCCAAAACCTAAACACAAGAGCATCATCACATTCCTGAATCTGTCCTTCACAGAAAGTTTCTTGAACTTCTCTGCCTTGGCAGGACTTCAAGAAGTCTGAGAAAGCTTTACCACAAGGACATATTTCTATCAGCAAGCAAAATATTGCCAGGAACCATTCTTTCCAAGAAGCCGAAGTTGTGGCTGTTGTCATCCTATCAAACCCTCTCCAAACACTTCCCTGCTGTTTCAAAGCTTGTATTTATGTCTAAGCTACTTTTTGGGAATGCACTTTGATACATCTCAAGTCTTACAAGGGACGTAGGAATATTTCAGGATTATAATATGATAAGATATGATATGATGGAATATAATATAATATAATATAATATAATATAATATAATATAATATAATATAATATAATATAAATTATTCTATTACTATATTATTAATATGTAGGCATTCTGGATGAAAGCTGTGGCAGCAATCATGCTGGCAATGCAACAGGATGGATGGTCAAGCTTCAGTTTGTGTCTACAGACAAAGACTTTGGGCTTGGTGTTTAGTTTTTCACTGAAACTACATTTGCTGGCATGGGACTTAATTTCTGTCAGGTTTTAAGGAATTGTTCTTTTAATGCTGAATGGCTGAATCTACTGTTGATTGTTCAGCATAGCAAAATAAGGCATATATTTAATCTGTGTATGATTTTACATCAGGGCATTTTAGGCTAAAACATGGGTGATTCTCTGGTGCTTCCTGCTTAATTTAATGTATTTTTTGTCTCCCAAAAATCGATTTTAAATGCTGATTATTAAATTCAGTGTTGCCAGAATCCACTTATCAAGCCTCAAAAACATTTCTGTCAAGTGGGCCATGTTTTCTGCTGAATTCTTACTAGAGTGCAAAGTGCACTTCATGCAGTCTCTGCGAGTTCCTCCCCACCATCTACTTTCACCTCATCTGTTTGTATTCCCTTTCCTCTTTAGGAAGCATTTTCGATGCAAATGCTACAGGCTTTTCTGGGCTGTTTGGTATTATGTGAGAAATCACCACTCCTGACCTCATCCAGTGAAGCATCAGTAGTTTAACAGATTGGCAGGGATGGGACAAAGTGCACTAAGCCCCTGGAGGATATAAGTGTCTGTTTAGCCAACTTGAAAGCATCTTGACATTCTTTTGACCATTGCCACTATTTATTTTTCTGTAATAGCTCTGTCACAGCACTAACCATAGTAGACAGATTTGCTATGAATTTCCCTTGGTGGTTTATCATAGCCAGAGAGAAAGTTAATTTCCATACCTTTCCCTTTGTACATCAGCTTGTGTAATATACAGTATCCATCTGCTTTTCTGAGAGAAGAGTAAAATACCTCTGCACTCTCAAACCTGGCTGCACCCACAGAGTTTCCTAACCTCAGCCCTTTCCTTCCTGGAGCCTTGGTGACACCTCCAGCATCTTAAAACTTTTCTGATCTCTCCCTTCAGGACATCAGTGTCTTGCAATCCACACCTTACAGAACTCAAGGATTGAAGAAAGGAGTGGATATTGGGAACACAGTGAGGAGTTATTGCAATTATCCCCAATAGTTAAAGCGCACCTGGAGTTTTAATGACTGAGTCTCTCTCTTTGTAAATAGTATTAGTTCATTGTGATGATATTCTTGTTTAGTGCTGATCCTCAAGAAATTGCAAGGTGTTGTACGAAGGAGGTTGGTAGATTTCCCTACACTTTACAAAGAATTTAATTTACAGACATAATTTCATCCCTGTCATCTGGCTAGGTTAGGAACAGAATACAGAAATCATAGGTCTTAATTAATTGGTTTTTTTCCCCTACAAAATCACATGAATGCCTTTCCTAGCACTCACAGGTCCCAAATGAGAGAGAAGTACATTCTGCTTAATTACAACAGACTTAGTCCGAGCATAAATAAGTGTTAGCGCTTAAAATCAAACACTCTGTATAGGATGAAATCATAATTTTTCCACTGAGGATTCAGAAATAATATTTTTGTCAAAGAACAATACTCACATCATGTGAAACCCAGTAGTTACAGATGGAGCACACGAAAAAGTAATGCTGGTGTCCACAGATCTCAAACTTATTTTCAGTGAACATCTGGAGTTTTTTGGTTTTTTGTTATAACAGGGAGAGAGTTTTAAGGCACAAATCACAATTAGGTTTCCAACTCCCATTAAAGAGTGAGAAAATTAAGTCCCTCTTGGTCTTTTCAAAACCTACCCATTTTTTTCAGCATTTTTGTCAGTCTCTTCTGATTGAACACAGAAGGCTACAATGACCCTGCCACAACATTCTGATTTCTTTCACACATTTTGAAAATATAAACCATAACCCACCCACACTAAATACATACAATTGTTATTTCTTCATATATAAGACTGGTAAAAAAATCAAAAAAACATGCAGTCAGCCATATTGTGTAAGGAAAAAGATTAAAAATACCCCATTCTTTCTAAGAAGAGTTTAACTTTTAGCTAATTATTGGCTAATGGGTCACTCAAAACTGCATTTTTTGAGGCCACTTCTGCTGTTTGCCCCTCCAAAGGACTGGAATAGTTCTGGTATTTCCTAGGTGTTCTCAATGCAGACAGAAAAACATTAATGAGCCTTGTTTTTCAGACAATAACAAAGGGTATTAGTCTCTCTTGTAACCTAGAATGAGGCAACATTGGGGGGTGGGGTTTGGTTAGTTGGTTGGTTTTACTTTTTTCAAAGGATTTGCATGGTCTCTGGAGGCTCTCCATGGGTTGTCTCCCATTTTATTCTTGAAACATTGCTGTACTCTTCCTCTGCAGCCTTTTTAAATTATCTCAGTCCTTGTTGCACTGCTCACCATCGCCAAGGTGCTGCAGTCTTACTCCTGACTTTCCTCCTCTAGTTATCCTCTCCAACCAGTCACCATTTGGCCTGGCTTGTGGAGGAATTCTCTGAAAATGGACTGTGGGTGCCTCAGAAGTGCCCATCCATCTGTATTTAGCATGAAACAGCCTCAAGGAGAAAGGCTGTGGCACCACAGAGCAAGTATTGTATATAACTATAGAAATATTATGGTGGAAAGGCAAAAGATGGGATTTAAAACACAGATCAGTCTGACAACACGTGCTCCTTAGCAGCTCAGCCTTTGGGAATTTATTTCTCACAATGCAGAGAGTCACAGAAGGTGCACCTAGAGCTGCACAGTACCTGGGACCTCTTATAAGGCTCAAAAGTGTGAACTTCTCCAAAAGATCAAAGTATTTTCCATTCTGGCCCGCAGTGACCAGACCCTGTATAATGCCAAGGGACTTTGGGCACCTGCCTTCTCTATGGTAGGATTTGAACATGCTTGATAAAGGGGATATTTTCCTAACAGTAAAGTGATGAAATATAGGAATTTTTGTGGAGGTGGAAAGATTTATCTCAGTAAGACCTTTCTGGACATCTTCAGAAGACCATCTGTCCCAGCTGGATAATACCCTAAAGGCTCTCCTAGCAAGAACCTTCTGTTCACATGGCCCCAGTTCTTGTGGGCTGGGTCTGGAGCCACTCTTGAAAGGTTTTTGTTACTGTTCCACCATCATGAGGAGGATTGAGATATATTAGTTTCTAGAAACAGTTTTATTTTAGTGATAACTGGCCATGGCTGGATATGTGTATCTGAGCTATATTGGGGGACACAGAACAAGGAAACTCTTCAGCTCCTCAGTGGAAGGCAGAAAAATAAAAGGGGATTCTCCTTTTATGGTATCACCAGGGATTATAATCTCACACCAACATACTCAGAAATTCAGAGATGTTCCTGTTCCTCTGACATCTCTCTCAGCCTTGCTGATACTGATAGACCCCAGGTCTGAACTTTTTTTTCATCATGAATCTCCATTTGTCTGCCAACTAAACTTTGCCTGCATGTCTCCATTCCCCTTCTCTCAAAGTATGTAGTTGAGACGTAACAAAGCACAAGCCCACCTGGGTTTATCCCTTATTTTAGGTTTTTCCCTGTATTTTTTTTTTTTTTGTGTGTCAGAAAGTTGCAGTGTGGCTTGACACTTTCCACAAAAGAAGTGATCTTTCATTTAGACAGGCAATGGCACAATCCCAGAGGAAAGTTGAGAATAACAGAGTTACTGGCATACTAATTCATGGTCTTCTGTAAAGTTCAGCCATTCCCCAGGATTTGCAGTTCAAAACAGGGAGAGATATTTGAAAATATTTGATCCTTCCAATCAAAGAAATCTTTTAAGCTCTGATTATATACCTGTTCTGTGTAGTTTGTACACAAATTTAGGAATAATAGAAGGTTTATGTTAGAATGGACCTTAAAGATCATCTAATTCCAACTCCCCTAATGTGGGCAGGGACACGTTCCACTATCCCAGGCTGCTCCAAGCCCCATCCAGCCTGGCCTTGGACACTTCCAGGGATGGGGCAGCCACAGCTTTGGCTATCTGACTGCAAATTATTTGGCTTGCTCTAGTCAACTTCTTGGAAAAGGTCAGGTTTTCTGGACATGGTTAATTTCACTCAAAATTAGGCATCTAAAAAAGTAAAGCCTTGTGATTGAGTAGAGGGGATTCACTCACCTAGGGCTTTCTTGACAATTAATTAGAAAGAAAAAAAAAAGGTGCATTTCTAGAGAATAACTCATCTGACTCAGATATCTTCTGCAGGGTATTAAACATATCCTAGAGTGCCTCTTTCTCATTGCCAATTGTAGACACCCTACATGCCACAGGGTGGATGTCCCCTTATTGTGATGGTGTTCACAGGGGTCTCAGGTTGAGGGAAGAGATGAGGATCTGGCTCTATGTTTCAGAAAGCTTGATTTATTATTTTATGATATGTGTTACATTAAAACTGTACTAAAAGAAGAGAAGAAAGGATTTCATCAGAAGGCTAGCTAAGAATAGAATAACCAGGAATGATAACAAAGGCTTCATCTCAGACTCTCTGTCCAAGCCAGCTGGGCTGTGATTGGCCATTAATTAGAAACATCCAATATGGGCCAATCACAGATCCACCTGTTGCATTCCACAGCAGCAGATAATCAATGTTTACATTTTGTTTAAAGAAGCTCAGCTAGGACTTGAAGAAGAAGGGAAGTTCTATTCAGTGTATAAATGTTATGTTTCAAAAACATTTGGCTGGCAAATATTCAGCTTTCATTTTCTCTCTTTTCTTCTCTGCCCTTTTTTCCTTTTCTGCCCTTTTTCCTTTTTTGCAAGTCAAAAACAAAGCTCGAGGAAGGGAAAATAAAAAGGCCTGGGATATCAAACCTAAAGAGCAACTTAAAATAAAATAAAAAAACATATTTGCTTTTCTGAGAAGAACAGGAGAAATGTTTCCTAGAAGCAGGGAATTGGCTTATGAACGTGTCACATTGCAAAACAAAAAAGATTTTTTTTTTCCAGCTTCATTATTCACTTGTTAAACCTTAGCAACCTGACTGAAGAAATGTGAGGCAGAGATTAGAAATGGAGACAAATTTTGCCACCCTAAGGTTTACAATCAGAGTAAAAATTGTTTTGAGCTTGATCCATAAATGTAAACTGGTTATTAGCCGCCAAGGAAAATGAAGTGTAGATCAGAGCCATATTTACTTATAGGCTATGGAGGAGCCAGAGTCAGACCCCATTTCTGCAAAGAGCTTAGGCATCTACTCAAACTCCTGTCATCCACTGAGACAAATGCCTCTTCCATTATGCACACGTGGATTTTCTCTTCCTGTCTGAATCACCTCATGAACTTAAATATAACCCTTCTAGGTCCCAGGTTTACCTTCTAAATGGACATTTCTATTCCTGCCTTCCTCCTGTTTTTCAGCCTTTGAATGGGATTGGCAAAGGCATAAGCAAAGTCTAAGCAAGGGGTAGATGGTGGTGTTTAGTGTGAGCACAGAACTTGATGCTCAGAGATCACATAAAATTAATTTTGGCATTCCCAGACTCTGTTTCTGCCTGAAAAAACTTTCACAGCATAGTTTCTTAGTATTTAGACAGTGTGTGGAAGGGTCTATCCCAATCACCAACCCCCAATCACGGCATGGGAACAAGTAATTTATTATAAAAGTACATTCCTTTCTAAATTAACTCAGAAAGAAAATGAAAGGCAACCAGTGTAGAAACAACACTGATGCTTCCTAGGAAAATCTCTAAACTTTGGTCCACATACATCCATTGTGTAATTGTTTCTGATAGATTAAATTAAGCAATGGTGTGTATATTTTTAAAAGTTAGTCCCATACCTGCTACATACCTGGCAATAGTATGGAAATGAGTCATAGAGTTGTAGAATGAAAGAGTTGTTTAGGTTGGAAAAGTCCTTTAAGGTCATCAAGCCCATCCATCCATAAGCCCAGAAATGCCAAGTTCACATGGAGACTAAACCATGTCTCTCAGGGCTGCATCTACACAACTTCTAAATATCTCCAGGGATGGTGACTCCACCACTTCCCTGGTCAGCCTGTTCCAATATCTGACCACTTTTTCAGTGAAGAAATTTTCCCTAATGCCCAATCTAAGCCTCCCCTGACACAACTTGAGGCCATTTCCTCTTGTCCTGTCACTTGTTACGTGGGAGAAGAGACCGGCCCTCACCTGGCTTTTGACCTCCTTTCAGGGAGTTGTAGAGAGTGAGAAGGTTCATCCTCACCTGTCTGCTATGGTAGTAGCCAGATTAAGATCTAGTTGGGATTTGGTCTTTCAGTTTTCTCCTGGAGTTCCAGCCAAAGCTCTCTGTTCATCCAGGTCAATCTTGCCCACCAGCTTGTGTTTTGGGACATGGAAATGGCTACCCATTCTACTCTGGAGTGTCCTTCTAAAAGAAAGTCCGGCCTTCCTTGACTTCTCTGCCCTTCAGGAATGCTTCCCAAGGGAATCTCTCAACCATCTCCTAAATAGACCAAAATCTGCCCTCTGGAAGTCCAAGGCAGTGTTTTTTCTGACTGCTCTCCTTGCTCCTCCAAGATACAGAACCTCTCTCGTTTCCTGATCACCGTGCCCCAAACAGCCTCTGACCATCACATCCTGCTCTGCTCACAAACTGCAGGCCCAGCAGGCACCTTCCCCAGCTGGGTCCCCCAGCAGCTGTTAGGGAGCTCTCTTCCACCAACTCCAAAAATTTCCTAAGTTGTTTCCTATCATCTGTGTTGCATTTCCAGCAGAATCTAGTCAGTGGAAATCCTCCACAAGGACAAGGATTGTGAGACTTTTCTAAACTTGGTATAGAATATTTATATAGAAATAGACTTTTCCCTTTTGAATGCAACATAAATTTATTGGAATTGTCTTAATAAAAACCTCTACATTTTTAAGGTAGGTGAAATACAGTCTCAGAACAAATCTCATCACATTGTTACAGCCACTTTTGATGCTTTTTTATGGCTAAAAATGCATAGTGGAGACTTTGTGATAAGAGAACTCACCTCATTGACATCAGTCCTTTCTTTTTCTCAAGACACTAAATGTTCAGTTAACCTTTTCAGCATTTTATAACAATTAACTCTTCCTTAAACCTGCAAATCAGGACTCACCCCTTGTGAAATGAGACAAAAACATTCAAACCCAATAATACTAATTTAAAAAATCCAGTCCCAAGCTGACAAACAAGAGACAAAACCTCTCCTCCTCTGGTTAGCCTGGCCAACATATGCAACTAATTCTCAGAGATGTTTTCTGGAAAACCAGAGACAAGATAGGCACTGTGGGCTAGCCCCGGGCAGTCAGCAGTGGCAGAACGCTTCACACAGCCTCATGTGTAAAGTTTCTGAACTGACACAAAGCTTAATGGAAGTGAACCCTGACAACTGTGGCCAACCGAGTGTAAGTGACATTCCGGGTGCCTTGCCACTCTGCATCCATCCTCCCTCCCCGGCCTCCCCCCTTCCCCTTCTGCCTCTCCCCCTTGAAGGTATAATGTCTCCTGTGGGAAGGAAGCCTGGTGCTGGAATGCCTGGTGCTCTTTTTCAGGTGATTTGCCGGCTCCCAGCTCATCAGCACGGAATCCTTGGGATGGGAGAGAGCCCAGACTCACTTTTGGAAGGCAGCTAACAAGCACAGGGATGGTGTGACAGTGTTCACAGGGGTTTTTGGATTGGGGAAGAGACAAGGATCTGACTCCATGTTTCAGAAGGCTTGATTTGTTATTTTATTATATATATTACATTAAAACTATATTAAAAGAATAGAAGAAAGGATTTCATCAGAAGGCTGGCTAAGATTAGAATAGCAAAGAATGATAACAAAGGCTTATGGCTCGGCTCTCTGTCCGAGCCAGCTCACTGTGATTGGCCATTAATTAGGAACATCCAACATGGGCCAATCACAGATCCACCTGTTGCATTCCACAGCAGCAGATAACCAATGTTTACATTTTGTTCCTGAGGCCTCTCAGCTTCTCAGGAGGAAAAATCCTAAGAAAAGGATTTTTCATAAAAGATGTCTGTGACAGGATGGTCTGGCAAAGGGCAGGCTGAGATTGTGTCTGAAAGCACTCTCTGCTTACCCTGACATTGCTAAAGGCAGAGAAAGCTGTCTGGGGGGGAAAATCAAAATCTCTACCTCAATTGCTGAGAGTGTCTAATAAGCCCCCTGTTGCCCTGATTTTTTAAGATTTTCTAAGCCTTCTGATGTTTACATTCTTGCAACAAACTTTCTCACACACTTTCTGTAAATAACTTATTGTTTTGCATTCTTTTATAAAAGAAGAAAAAATTGATGGACTGTTGGTTTGTCCAGTGTCATTGGAGAGGTGGCACTTTCACCCTTCAATCAACTGACACTTTTAAAAAACTATAAATGTTAAAGTCAGAAAATAAACTTCCCTTTTCTCACTTTGAGAGCAACAGTGTGTGTGCTTGTGTTGTTTCGTGTCCTATAGTGACAGCCCCCCACAAAAAAACCTCTTTTTGCATTTCACTTAAATATGGATTTTAAAATTTAGGAGCTGGCTTGAGCTGTCTCACTGCATCAATAAACAGCTTTGTGCAGAGTATTTTTGAGCAGGCTCCTGCCTCCCTTTGAAGGCAGGGAAATCAGCCTATTTGTATATAGCAGAGTATGGATCTCTCTACAGTGCTAATGCCTTGTAGCACATCGATCACTTCACCTCAGAGGGTTTGAAAGCACTTGGCAAACACTGGGAAGAGCGGTGGGTGTGTAACAGAAGTCTCCTTTTGTTGGGACTTGCACAAATACATGAAAGCAAAGCCCTGTCCTCAAAAATGAACACTCTGCATGGATAGAACAGGCAGAGTTGATCAGGAAAAGAAATATGGGAGGTTTAATGAAGGCAGTTATCATGTAGGTGGGAGAATTATAAACAAGCACAACTCAGCTCTCAGGAATGAAACCTGAATTTCTTGCTGCTAAACCACAGTTTGCCCTGGTCCTGCAATTCCTACACAAAATAGTGATGTATCATTTACACAGACAGGAAAAGTGAGCAAAACCAGCTAAAACTGTTTTGTTTTGTTTTGTTTTGTTTTGTTTTCTGAGACGAAAGAAAATCTCTTTCTCCTCTAATTATTATATTTATCTGCTCCAGCTGCAGAATCTCAGCATAGGTTTATGAATTATTCCACCACTTCACAGCAATGTCATGATCTCACAGTATTTGGAAATGGTTTTTTAGGGTAATACCACTGAGATTCACACTTTTTTCTTCACTGAAAGAGTGGCTAAACTTTGGAACAGGTTGCCCGAGGAAGTGGTGGAGTCACCATCCCTTCCCTAGAAGTATTCAAAAAATAATTGGATGTGGCACACGTGCTATGGTGTGGTTGCCATGATGCTGTTAGGTCAAAGACTGGACTCAATGACTCTTCCAGCTTTAATGACTCTATGATTTTATTCCTCCAGGTGTGGGCTTGGGTGCAAATCTGAATGTTTTGCACCCAATATATGACTGATTACTACTGAGTATATTGAAAAATTGGCAATAGGAATATAATCAACCATTGATAAATTACCTTCTTTTCATTCACTATAAGTCTGGTTTTAATGTCTTGATTATTTCACTTATCTGTAGAGACACTCCAAGCAGCATTAACATTCCTCTATATGCATGCATTTGTTTTTTGAGAATGTAGGAAAGTCATAAAGGTGAAAATCCCGAGAGTTCAGTGAAATTATTAATGATTTTTTTTAATAAAAGAACATTTAATTGTAATGATCTTGGGCAAAACTTCAAGTTCGGTTGTGTCCTTCCTGTAAACAGTGGTCTTCATTATGAAATTACTAATGAGAATTAACACTATTTGAGGAGAAGGAAAGACATAGCATATACTCAGTATATGCAGAGTATTTACCCCACCTGCAGAGCTGCCTCCAGCCCTGGGGCCCAGCACAGGAAGGACAGGGAGATGCTGGAGAGAGTCCAGAGGAGGCACCAGGGTGATCAGAGGGATGGAGCAGCCCTGCTGTGAGGAAAGACTGAGAGAGTTCAGATTGTTCAGCCTGGAGAAGAGAAGGCCTTGGGGTGAATTGATTGTGGCCTTCCAGGGCTTGCAGGAGCTACAGGAAAGATGGAGAGAGGCTGTTTACAAGAGTGACACAACAAGGGGCAATGGCTTCAAACTGAAAGAGATTCAGATTGCATATTAGGAAAAAAATTGTTCCCTGTGAGGGTGGTGAGACCCTGGCACAGGTTGCCCAGAGAAGCTGTGACTGTCCCATCCCTGGAAGAGTCCAAGGCCAGGCTGGACAGGGCTTGGAGCAACCTGGGATAGTGGAAGGTGTCCCTGCCCATAGGAAGGGTCAGAATGAGATAATGTATACGGTCTTTTTAACCCAAACCATTCTGGGATTCTGTGATTCTATGATTTTAGACCCAGCACAATGAAGAAGAAATATAGAGGGGAAGGCTTATTAGAGGGCTTGAAACTGTGCAGCTCATGTAGTAAATTTTGCACCACAACTTTGCCTTTTAAAAACATGTTGTCTACTAGAAAATAATTTTGAAGTAGAAGCTCCCATACTCACTAAAAATGCATGATTTTGGACGCTTCTGACACTGCTGGGTGTCATTTCTCTCTATGTACTGGATCCCTTCTTCCACAGGAAGGACACTGCATGGCAAATGGGAAAACTTTGTGAGTGACTGTGTGAACAGAACTATTTGTACTCAAAGATCTTTGGAGATGCAACACAGATGATTTACCCAAGGTCACATAAAGAATCAGTAGCAGAGATTGAAATTCAGCTTGCATCTGCTGAGTCCCATTCAAGTGCCCAAACAATGAGACCACCTTTTCCAACTGATGTTGAATCTGTCATCTGAGACTTAAAATGTTTTGAGGTGACAGCAACTGACCCCAAAACCCCAGGTTTTATGCAAAAATATTTTCAAGTCTAAACAGCTATGTTAAATGAACCATTAAAAATTAAGCATTGAAATGAACTGACCTGAACAACGAACTAAAACATGCCTGAGGCATCAAACAGGTTTCTATTTTTTTCCTTTTATTTATGATGGGTGATGTGACAAAAGAATTCACTAAATTCTGAATACTAAATAAATTAGTCATAGCTCAAATGCCACTTCAATAATTTTTCCAGAGAACAACCACCACAGGAGCTTTTCCTCACTTGTGCCCCTTTGGCTCACCTGGTCTTTAGGATGACTCAAAAATGGAGAAAACTGAAAGACAGTGAAATATAAAGAGTGTAAATGCCAAATCCACCTAAACATTTTATCATCTAAGATGCAGCTGGGCTAAAAGCTGGACACAAATGTCTGGAATTACATATACACCATTATACCTTCAATCACAGAAGAGTATTTTTTTATGTAGCACTATTAATGCCATAGTAGGGCATGAAGGTCCTTGTGTTTTTGCCTAATTTTGGTTCTGCAATAAAAATATTAGCAGCTATGAATACTTTATTCTGTGACATATTTCACAATTTTTTCACTGTGAAGTAAAGCAAACTCAAAAGAAAATTATATTCAGAAGTGTTCAAGCTTCTGCATATTCCTTAAATATCTTCTGCTGCTGATCAGTTCAGTAGAAAGAGTAGGGTGACTCTGTTAGAGTTAGGAGTTGCTGTAGGGACAGAAACAGAGGTGGAAGACTGGAGAAAACACAGACAGAAAGGAGTAAAATTAGAGCAGAAACAAGGAGAAAACAAAAAAAATAAAGAATGAGATGGAAGCAGATTCCTCCTTCAGGGCACAAACTTTCTTACTGGTTATAGCTGAGGAATTGATTAAGTACAAATGCTGAAGAATTTAAATTCCTTTTAAAGGCCACAACCACCCCTTGAGGTCCTTCCAAAATACTCCAGACACTGATTTATTGTAAGGTGTGTGGTCCTTACTCATTAATGGAGAGGCAGCCATCGGCTGAGTTCTCCAACTTTAAACCTTCTCATGGATCCACAGGAAACAACTATGGATGACCAAAACCAGAGTGTCCAAAGTCTATATCCTGGCCTGCAAAACCTGGCTAAACAGGGATGCTGACTTGTGGAGTTGAAGTTTTGACTGAGTCCCCTTCTGCCATTCCTCCTGCATATTTCAGAAAACTTGGCATATTTTCCTTAATGGCTATCATGCCTCTGCTCTAGCCCTTTATTTCCCTGAATGGAAGAAAACCAATATTCTCACACAGCTTTAAAATCTGAAAGTGAGTTACAGAGAAAAGATAAATGGGTAGACAAATAATTTCTGAATCATTTGGTAACTCATCTTTGTCAGTCTTTCCCTTCATAAGGCTCTTAGAGTTGTTTTTGTCCTTATCACCCCTTTGTTATTGTGCTGATCAGCTGGAGTGGAAGCTACGTCTCATCCCATCGAATCATGGAAACATTAAGATTGGGAAGGAACTCCAAGTTCATCGAGTCTTTGACCAAAAAGTCCAGCCTTTGAGGGAATTGATTTGCAGCTGAGCAGTGTGGAGCACTGACTTCAGCAGTTCTTCTGGAGCAATGCCCTTGGAGGTTTCATCTCCAGTAGGCACCTATATCAAGGTGAAAACCTCCCATCATGGTTGGGCAGGGTACTTACACCTTGAGGCTTCAGAATTAGAGCTGATGTTGGTTTTACCTAACTGCTGCAGTGAAAAGAGCTGTAAAACACTGTACCCTCACCTTTTATTTAATTACTTTTAAACTTGCATCAAAAGAAAAATGACTCATCACAAGGACTTCTCTGCTCCAGACAGATGAGTCACTCACAGCCCTTGGGTGGATCCAAACTTCTTTGTGTTTTGTTCATCAGCTGGGAATTGTTTGAAGGGCTCAGAGTATAAAAGCGCCGTGATCCCGTTTTCCTCTGCATGTGTGCAATGGAAGATGATGAAAGAAGAGGTTGTTCCACAAGGATCTCTTTGGTAGGGAGAAAAAAAAGCTAGTGGAGAGTTCTATCTTTCAAAAGTTTTGCAATAATTTCCAGGTTTCAATAAAACATTGCAATTCACTTTCTCATTTTATTTGTCCTCATTGCAGAAGATTGCACCTGCTCTTTCTTTAGCCCTTTTCTTCCACAGCCTAGGCAAAATAGGTCTATTTACCAGACCTTTCATTACTTACAATGTCCATTTTTACAAGGGGGTTTATACTACAGCTTCTTCACACTTGGGGATACTGAAAAGCCACTGGACATGTTGCTGTGAAACTGGCTCCAGGTGTTCCTGCTTGAGAAGGAGGATTGGACAAGTGAGCTCCAGAGGTTCCAATCTCAACCATTCCCCTACTCTAAAACTCTGTGATTCCAGCTTAAGATTTCAGTATTCATATCAAATCTTCCCTTTCCCATTTACTTCTTGGGCTGTGCTGCCAAAAGGGTTTTCTGGAGAAGCAGAGTTATCCTCTGGCATGTGACAGGTTACAAATAACCCCATCCTGCTTAGACCCATTCCCCTTTGAGCTGGATACACCCTGTCCAAGGAATGGGGCTGCCAAATCCCTCCCCATGCTGTGCAAAGCCGCCTTGGTGAGGAATTTTTGGTGGGCTACAGTTTGTGACAGCTGCCCCCACTCCAGGGAGGTAGAACAGCCTCAAAGAGAATGAGAAATGCTCGAGATCTCCTTCCCAAAGCTGTAAACGCTCCCCATCACTCCAGCCACCTCCCACCAAAAAAGCTGAGTGTCTTGACAGAGAAATTTGAAATCTTGGCAACTTTCCATGGAGGAATATAATCTTTAAGGAGCCTCAAAACTGCCCTTGGGCAAATCCTCTTTTCATACTCAAAATAATAATAATTAATGAAATTCCACAGTATTCAGAAAAAAGCCAATGCTTTTAGAAAATCTCCAGGCTGCCATTTCCAATTATAAATTGCCATATCCAGTAACATCACCCTGATAAAGTGGAAGGCTGATCTGTACAGGCAAGCGAGGATGCATCTAAAGTTGAGATAATATCCACACCTCTCCCTGAAGATATAAAATAAACTGCATCATTTTATTAGATTAACATATTAAAATAAAACTTAGCATCTCTGCCACTTCACCCAAACTAATGTAAAGGAGCTTAATATTTTATTATTAGATTTATCTCACTGTTTGGGGATGATGATTAACTCTTTCCAGTGAGAAGACACCTGATTTCTCAGTCTGTCTGCCATATGCTTCATAAAATAAATATTTTTTTCTGAAAATAGAGGCAAAGAAAGAAAATAAACAAGTAAAGTCTTAAAATTCAAAGTGAAGTGGGGTTCTCATTTCAATAAAATGATCTTTTTTTAGAGGTTTTAAAAGCAGACTGCTCTTTGCTTTTCTAATTGTTAATATACAAGGACATTCACAGGGTCAGATTAGGTCATCATTCAGGACTGCCATGACAAAGTCCAGTGGTATTTAATGAAGATTCAGAGAGTCTAGAACATTTTGAAGAATTTTACACTGTAAATTTGACCTATGCAGCGTTTTTCAAAAATTCCTTCTTATGATGTTCCAACCATCAAACTTTGGAATGCATTGATTGGTTCTTCTGATGTGGCAGGTTAAAAAAGTGACATAATTCAATAAGCTGTAAAGTTTATCTGAAATAAGAGAGTTTGCTTTTGTGAAAAGAGTAGAGATGTGTGTCTAATGAAAGAACAGATTCTGTTTGTAGAACTGAAATATTTAACCTGAAATTTCTAATATTTGCCTGAAAGTATTAGAATTGTTTAAATTTTGTTTTTCTGCTCTGCTCTTCCTTTAATCGCAAAATTATAATTTATGCTTGTAAAATGCCTTCTTATCAATCTTCCCGTATTGCCAAAACATTTGCAACATAGCATTTTTTTTTTCAGGCATTATGTCCACAGTGACAAAACATATATCCTTGTCATAATGAAATTAGGAATCAGTATTTGAATTTCTATACTGAAGTTTGAAAATCAAAGGGATTGTTTTTTACACCTAAGATGTAAAATGAAGGGGAGAAGGAAAAACATACTCTTTCTGGATTTCTGTGCCTGGGCAGCTCTCACCACCATTCCAGGGCATCCCCTATTAGAACTTCTGGATCAGGCTTCCAACTTCAGAGGTGAACATTTCCCTCTGGGAAGGCAAAAGCTGTCCCACAATGATATTCTTGAGGGTAAATACTCTTGCTAGTGTCAGAGTGGTCAGAGCTGCCCTCTGTGAGATAGAGAACATCCAGGGATTAGCTCTGGAAGGAATCTACTCCAGTGGAAATGAGAAATGTGCTGCTTTTTGATACCCAACCTGAGCTGAGACAAACCCAGCCCCACCAAGGTGAAATGATCACTTCGAATAAAGTGGTTTGTCATAAACAAATACCTAGTTGTGAATATGTCTTTTTCTAAAAAAAATACAAAAATAGGTGTTTTTTTCCTTCTTTTAGAAAGGAACCGAATTCCTGTATAGTTGATAAAAATGTTTATTAGCAATATTGCCCTTTTGTCCCTTTTCTACTGAGTGAAAAAGCAAAGAAGCAACACTTCATCATACCCTTGTACCCCAGCTACTGGTTTTGTCTAATATACAGGAAAACAGAGACAGTCTAATTCACAAATACTCCTAAAAACAGTGGAGGGTCTCCATGAATTGTAATTTAAACATCTCCTTGTGTCCCAAAGTTAAAATATATCACCCTCAGCTTCACAGAAATGTGCTTGCAGGGGGATGATTTATAAATCATTCAGTAACAGACGATGTTACAACTAAAGCAGTGGGAGTTTTGAAATACCTACATCAGATTAGGCTTGTGTTTATTTCAAAAAAAGCTCTGATCTACTTTGGATTTTTGGCAGGCACAACATGAGCCCAACATGAACTACTGTAAATCAAAGCCTTTTTTGAAAGTCAAATTTGGAATGTTTCCAATCTCAATTAAAAAACATTTGATGTCTTTTGGACTTCAATTTTTAAAAAATATTTTTGTTCTTCTCATTTACTCTGTCCAGACCTGTGCATTACAAAGATCCCACCAGGAACTAATGAAATTGTAAATGTTTTTATGATTCTTTTATTTGTGGTGCCTTTGTAAAATGTATTTTTTCTCAATGATAATAATTTAATAAACAAATTAGAGGAGAAAAACATTCACAGCTACCCACTTAAATTAGTCAAGATTAACATTTCATATGCATTGAATAGTTTATCTCAGACATAAGTGGCAGCAAAAAAGATAGAAATCAGGCAGCATTCAAAATCATGAAAGTTATTCAATGGAAGTTTTCATGCCTTTTCTGCCTCATCCTTCCGAGATTATAATACACAAACTAGTTATGAATAACTCAGCTGCATTTATGTGGTCTAAAATACAAATCCATTAGCAAAAGAGCTGTTGTTTAAAGTTAAAGAAACCCTAATATACAAACTTTTTTTGTTAGATAAAAAATAAATGTATCAGTGGAAAACATGCTGAGAAAACATGTTCCATCCTGGAAAATACACTGCAGCTCTGGGCTCAGGCTCTCTAAGTTCTGTGATTTATACATTTTGCTACAATGGCCATTAGTGTTTCCATAAATGTTATTTCATGGGTGCAAAGCCTCAGCCAGTCTTCACTTGAATTGTGTTGACACAGGGTTGCAGTGAGATGCAATGTTAACCATCCTTCAACAAAACTAAAAGGTGTTTATTTCTGGACTTGATCCATATCTGTCTCAGCATTTCGTAGCTTGACTTGCCACATTCAGTGACATTCAATAAATAGCTCAGTGAAGTGAATGTCGCATAATTTCAGGATATGTTCTTGGCTCTGAGCAGCCCAGGGTTACCTAAGCCTTGTCATAGCTCTGTCAAACCTCAGAGCACGAAACATTTCTGTGATAGACCCTGCACAAAACCCTGCAGTGAAAGGAACTCACTGAAACTTTCACAGTATTTCTGTCTGATTATTTTCTGAGTTGGGGAAGGAAAAAGAGAAGTTTTCAAAATGAGGAGAAGTGAGATCCAGGAATGTGCTGTTTCATGACAAGGCATCTTAGCTTCAAAAACCTCAGCCTAAGTGCACCTGTGTGAGACGAATTTGTTACCTATAACTTTGTATATTTTAAATGCCAGAGCTAAACCACCACGAGAGAGGTGAGTTGACTTCTAGCAGTGTCACAAGAGTGGGAGTCAGTTAAATTCCTGACTCAGTTCTGAGTTTTGTGATTCTAGACATTGTCTCTAGCACATGATACCTGATACTCTTCTGTCTTGGTTTGGAAAGACAGGAGTCTGCTACGGGAGGCAGGAGCCTCCCCTGAAAATGGAGAATGTAAACCCTCCCCAGCCCTCCGAATTGCTATAAATTTTAAATTAAGGGGCTCTCAGGCAAAAATATGAGAACATCTTTGATAGAGAAAGGAAAATAAAAGGATAAAATAAACAATGCAGTACACTAGAACAATACTGACAGAGTCAGAACCCAACCTGACACCCTGTGGGTCAGGGTGTTGGTAGCAGTCCAATTGGAAATGTGGCTGCAGCCCTCCTGCAGTGTCAGGGGTGGTTCTGTTGGAGCAAGGGGGATCTGTAGAGAAGGATGTATTCTTACTCTGAAGATCCAGTGGAAGAAGAGACAGCTGCTGTTCCTCTGGGGAATCCCGTGGAGAAAGCCGTGCTGGTGTCTCAAAAACCTCTGGATTATATCTGGGTAGAAATGCTTGGCTCCTCCCTCTGGGCTCACATCTCACAATGGGATGCTGTAGTTCTTATCAGTCATGCAGTGACATTCAATAGCTGTTATCAGCAGATGTCCTCTCCCCAGGGAGGTGTGAATGTGGTCACTCAAAGAGAGAGATAAGGCAAACTGCCCACTTGACAAAGATAATCTGCCATACAGATGGTAATGGAAAGCATCTTGCATTGCAATCTTCAACATCTTCTCATCCTTGTTTGAATTAATTAACTACAAATTTCTTACCCTGACAAAGTACCATTCAGTTTCAAGCTGAAGAATCCACACTTCAATGTCTATAGAGCAGCAGTGCTGGTCTCCGTACTCTAATGAGAACACAAAGCTCCCTTTACAGACAATGTAGACCAGATCAACACCATCAATAAAGAAGATTCTTTTCCCTTAACAGCATTTCAAGGTGTCCTTCCCAACATTTGGCTACTGTCCAAAAGAATTTTGATCTCACTTAGATCCTTTTGTTGTTTCTGCTGATTGGAGGAGGGTGTTTTGTGTGTCTTGGGACACTATATTCCTATTACTAGGAAAATAAATAATCTTCCAGCAATTCTCTATGATCTTTTTGAAGTTTAGCCATTTTGTGTCTAATTATGTCATCCCTGACAGCAGGGTTTGCAAACAAGGTCTAAACTTCAGCCTCCCATCCTGATTGCCAGATGATAAGGGCCAGTATCTTGAGATCAACAAATCTTTAGCTACTTAGTCCTGATGACAAGCCAAAGGAAAGCAATAATTGCAGAATCAGGGATGATATAAAGTGCTACAGCCATGGGTTATGCAGCCGGGTTATGTGATAAGTGGCAGAGGCTGTCACAGCTTTGCACTGTGTTTTCTCTTGTCCTGGCACCTCCTCAGCCCCATCTCTGATCTGCAGACCATTTTTGTGCAGTGTCACCAAGCCTGAAAAAGTCCATGTCACTGACCTGCCACCAAATATGCTCAAAGGAATTCAAGCTGAAGCCTGCTTAAATTGGAGTTTTTCACAACATTCCTTGTTTGCTCTTTTGTGGCAGCCTACTTGGTAGGAGGATAAAAATTTTACAGCAGTCATTAGGAGCTCATTAGATGTCATTAGGAGGTCAGCTGTTTTTTTGGCACTTATTTCTGAATTTGTTGCAATCATCACTGTGCTAATCTCCACTGTTCTAATAAAGTAGATAGGGAAATAATTATATATTTTTATGATAGGGATTAGTCCACATTATCCATAGCTTAGAATAAAAAGTTGACCCAGTTGAATCCCTTACTTTCCTACCTGAAATAGTCTTATGTTGCTTTTTTATCAACCAATTTTTCTTCTGAGTCTTTTTTTTTCCATGCTTGCCTTTCAATATCTCTTTGCAGCATTCCAGCTACATATTTGAATATTGCAAAAGCTGTGAGTAAAACATTAGAACCAGAGAGCACCAGATAAAAATTCCCATTTGTGGATACAAACCTCCTTAAATTGCCATTATATATTTTGATGATTTCTTAGCCTGTGGGTGCTATCACTATAATTTGCAGTGTATAAGTTTTAATAAGTCAATTATAAATGTAATGTATGCTGAAAATATCACCACGGTAGCAGCTTAATAAACAGAGCCCTTTTTTAATCTTATCCTCAAAACAGAGTTAATGTACCGCTCTTCTAATTTATAATCAAAATGCAAAACAAAATTCAGCTTAACAGTTATAGAGTAGCTGAGGTGCTTCATATCATTAAATTGAAATACCTGAAGGCAAACCTGTTCTCTGACTGTAAACGACACCAAGCAGCTACACGTGTATATGTGGATAATTCACATATTTGTGTCTGCATATGCATGTATCTGCATTTAGTTCTACCTACATTTTCAGATAGTTAGGAAACATATATACACATATTCCTCTGGAGTATATGATTTCTCAGCAAAGCACAAAGTTTATAGCAGAAAGAATTTGTCATACCCACATGGCTCCAGTGCAAAAAAGGCATTTTGCAGAATATATGAAATCTGGTTCTTAATAAGGTACAACAAAACCCCAAGGAAACTCACTCAGAGAGTCTCAGCCTTACACGGAACATTATTATTATTTTTCTAATTCCCACAGCAGTCAAACCTATGTTCCTACAGGGTATTACAGTCATAACTTGTCTTCCTGAAGTGCATGAATTCTCTTCATAGCCAACACTTCTGCCTTGGGAAAGGCCAGGTGTGTCCCTGACAGCCAGGTAAATGGAATAATAGCCTGATAGAAAGCCTGAATCCTTGTTTATATCTTTCATTTTGGAAAGTTAGTCATCCAAAAATAAGATGTCTACTCTGTGTTATTCATTTAAGCTAGTTCTCCTCGGTGTGAGAAAGATTAATATTTCCAAAAGATTAATATTTCCATCTCTTCTGAGAAACCTGAAAGCTGAAGTTGCCTGGAGTGCTGATTTCTCTCTGCTAATTACACAGGAATCTTTGGCGATTAATGTAAACTTCATGCTTAAAACTGAGGTTGTTTCACTCCTTTCATTCCTCCATCCACAGTGTTACAGGGATGATCTGCTACACAGCAAGCTCAGGATATTGTATGAGTAACCCTTTGTATTAAATAAATGTCAGCTTATAGGAATTCAGACTTTCTGTTGTTCTTTTAACACTCAAGGTACTTGAAAAAAATTTATTTTCACTCATGTCTTCTGAAAATAACAAAATTACATGGAGGCATAATTAATTGCTCAACCCTCTTCAATGGCTTCTTAATTGTTATTATTTATAACACAGGCACATGTGTATAAACAGTATTTACTGAGAGGCAGCAGAATGAACTTGTGGCAGAAGTTAAACCCAAAAGATGCATCATGCATTCTCCACAGAAAAGTCTTTTTCTTTTTTCCCATTGCTTTGAGTGCTGATCCTATTCCCATTGCCATGAATAACCTGCGTCCACTTTGAGTCCAGTAACATGACATTATTCTCAAAGTTAATTGCATTTAAGAATTGTGTTGGAAATTTGGAATTTCAGTGTATGAAATTACCATTTGTTGTAAGATGGAGGCAAATGAGAGAGATGTCAGATTCAATTGGTGACATGGATGAGCTCTCCAAAAACATCTGGAAAACCTTGATTGATTTCAGTTTCAACTTATAGCAGGGAAAGGGCTATACCAGAAAGAAAAAAAGCAACAAAACAGTTCCAGATACCACCACTGAGCTGGTCTTTCCTCCTCTCAGACTGACATCTCCTAAACCCTAAAGGTAGGATTCAGAGAATGGTTTGATTTGAAAATGAACTTAGAGATCATATAGTTCCAACTCCCTGATATGGAAGGAATCAAGTGATCTCATATTAGACATTCATATGGTACTTGTCAGCTTCTAAGCAGATTATTTTCTTAAGAAGTCTTTCCCCTAAAAAGGGAAAAGGAGTACTTTTAAGACAGAATTCAGGTGATGTATTACAAATGTCTGCTTTAAGAATAGGAAAACTGAAAAAGCCAATTTCTCTCTTTTATAGGATAGCCTAGAAAACCCTCAAGACATCAATGCTTGTACTCAATCCCTCTTCAGGGTGTAACTTGTCATGTTCTCAGAATGCTTTTCTATGTAATTTGTCTTGTTCACTACAGTCAGGTACCTGTGCTCCCCTTTTTTTAGATGCATCTGTGATGCAGAGGGACAAAGACATAGCACAACATGCCAGCATTCCCTGGGAATCAGTAAGAAGCTGGAGAGTCCATCCTCTACCTTTGCTTTCCAGGAAATTTATAAATTTCTAGCTCATGGACTACATCTCCTTTTTGTTTGGAAAATGTTTGAAAGATGACCAAGATTTGGATGGGTGGGTAATTTTCTTGTGTGCAACAGCAAATAAGGAAGTTGTTGGGGTTGCAGGGTCAGAGGGAATGTCCTGACTCAGAGGACTGGCCATGAACATGACCAGCACCATCTTCTTTCCATCAGTTTTCAGCACCTGAGGGAGAATATGGACATAGAGTAGAATTTTACTCTTTTATTTTATCAACATAGTAGTAACACCCCTGTACCACAGGGAGTGGTTGAGCAATTCCACATACAGTGTGAATAAAAGGCACGATGCTTCATGAAAAAGAGACACATTTTATGACCTTTTCTCAGTTTTCGTTGGTGTTACATGAGGAAGATGCACTAGATATATGTTGGCAGCCCCTGGAAGTCTTTTCAAACTGCATAGACATAAATTGAATTGACAAAAACAAGCAATAGTTGAGACTGGACTTAGGAATTGCAATGGCAGAGGAGAAGGAAATTTGAAAAAAATATTTCTTCTATAACTTCTGCAAAGATATTTTGATTTTTGGCAAGTTTTTATTTTTAACTGCCTTTATTTCAGTTTTCCACCTGCACTGGTTGAATCTGAACTTTTATGTGTCATATGAACAAAATGCATTTCAAATGTTGTCTACACAGACCATCCAAAATCTGTTAGTCCACAACAGTCAGTGATGTCTTGTGCTAAGCAGCAAAACCTTTTGCAGGAAGGCTGAAGAGAAAACCCCAATCAGCTCAAATCAGAAAGCATTTGCTCTGACAGATCAAAGAAATTAAATGGAGAAGTAAAGGACATCACGAATTGCAAAATTCAGAACGTATGAAAAAGTGGTGTTGGGTTCAGCTGGGGTAAAACACCATCACTCTGTTCCCAATTCCCAGTTCAAAATCCTTGCACATAACCCAGGACATTCCAAGCAATGCCATCAAACAAACAGGCTCATTCAACGTGTTCTGGTGAGAAGTTTCTCTTTCAAATGGATGAAATTCCTGTGAGAGCCAAGGAAATTTATCAAGGTGCTTTATCTATTGTCAAGACCAGAGGCAAAGAGTGGGCTCACCCACGAGAGGGTTAAACACAGGGGTCTCTTGGGGGTTTCTATGTCTTGTCACTTCACTTCTGAAGGTCACAGAGCTTGAATTGCCCAGACTTTTCCTCTCATCCATGTCCTCAGCAGAGGCAGCAAGCCCAGCCCCTGAGTCCTCTCTCTAGATGAGGGTATTATCCTCAGCTTTAGGGAACCTTTCTGTTTTCCTCATGCAGAGATAACTTTACCCCACCTGAGTGATAATTCCAGCCTTCCAACCAGAAAAAAACACCTACTAAGAAATAAGTGAGGACGTGTTTGCCAAGACTCACAGATCATTACTTTTCCTGTCCACTCCTCTCCCCCTCTCAGCTTACCTTAAGCTTACATGGAAATCTGGAGAACTTAATGAGAGATATCAGAGATAATCTTTGCCGACACTTGCAAAGCGTGCCTTGCCTTCCAGACAGGATTTCCTCAGCCTGCTCAGTTCTGGATAGGAAACCATCCTTCGCTCTGCCAGTACCACTCAGGCACAACAAGGGAGAAAGGGGCATTACACAGAACATTTTCCACTGCTGTGCCGTATCTCATTTACGCTTGCTACTGAAATACACAGCCTCTAATTAGCTCGTCCAGCTCTGCTCTTTCTTTTTTTAATCTGAGATGGAAAAAGGAAAAAAAAAAGTCATTTATTACCGACTAACATTCATTAAAACTTGTAACTAGTTTGTTTATTGAAACCAGACGGCATTTCCTCCCCTTTCCAACCTGCCACTGTGTGGTATATTCACATATAAGGCATCAATAATTATACAATGCATTACAAATGAGCTTTTAAAGCCGGGATGCAAATTAGGAATGTAAATGTGGCTCCTAAATTGGCTATGTTAATATGAAATATGATTCTTTCTAATAGAGTGGGAGTAAGCCCCAGTGGTATTGATCTTTTCCCTTTTCTGCTTGAAACCCCCCAGTTAAGCAGCAGTGTCTTTTCACCTCCCCTCGCTGAGACTCATCTGGTCAAGTCGAACTCTTTCCTCTTATTTGCCTGTGCTGAGCCATGAGCACTAAATGAAGCGAGTAATTTGGTGCATTGTTGGGGGGGACGGGAGGAGGGGGACTGGGGAAGGGGGGCAGCTGACAGTGAATGGTGTCAGCTGCAGAGGCAGCAGAAAAAGCCGACATCTTAATAAAACAGCCTCGGGCAAAATCCCATTAAAGCCTTCAGAAGCTTGTTTCCCTGCAGTTGAGCAGGTAGGCGTCGTGCACTGCGTGGCAGCCCTGAGTGCTCTCTGGGAGCCCAGTTCAAAAAAAAAATAAAAAAAATATAATAGGGGGGGAAAAAATTGAGTGCTTTTTTTTCCACTCCCCCCCCCCCGATCTAAATCATCCACCAGCCTCTGCTCCTCAGAGTCATTTGCAAGGCAGAGAGAGAGGGAGGGAGGGCGAGGGAGCAGGGAGCGAGCGCGCCTTGATGTGCGGGAGCAAGCGCCGGAGCAGCGGCAGGAGCTGTGGCGAGCTCCCCTCGCCCATTATCGCTCCAGCACAGACCTCGGGCTGACCTTTGGAGAGCACAGGGAGCGGGGGGACACGGGCGGAATGACAATGAGGACACCGCGTTGAGGATGGATGGATGGATGGTGGCACCTCTGGCCCAGCGGGATGGGATGGGATGGGGGGAAGGATGAGAACAATGGGAGAGGATAAAACTCTCCCTCAAATCTCTTGGAGCAAAACAAAACCTCCAAAAATTAGACCATGCCTCTAGACTGAGAGCAACCTCTCAAGGTGCTGATAGCATCCAGACCCAATACAATTGATCAATGGACCAAGCTAGCCCAGGGATAACAGCGCAATCTCCTACGAGAGTCTATCGAAGAGGAGGTTTAGGACCTCAATGTTGGATCAGGACACCTTAGTGGTGCAGGATCTGCCTTGGGATTTTAGCTTTTGTATTTTTCATATATTTGTAATCCTCAAATTCTTTAGTGTATGTAAACTACATGTAAACTCCATGTAGATCTTAGCTGCTGTCTTCACATTTTGGGCAGACAAATGTTCCTCTCTAGGGCTGGGAATCAAGGACACCTCAGTGCCTCAGGGTCTGAGAAATGTAGATAAAAGTGGGTTGGGGTGCAGCAAACTTGGGGTAAATGACTTCATTATCTGAGGCTGTAATTGTAAAATTAAGATGCAAATGGACCAAACTTATAAAAGTATGAAAACCCATGACTCATCATCCATCTTTTGGGTGTAGCCACTGGGAGTGGGGGAGCTTCATCTGCTCTAAATGTACCTGGAGGCCCTTCAATAAATATAACCACTTTTTAATCTCTTAATTTTGTCTAGCTGCTGTTTTTGGGTAGTCCCAAAGGCATCAAAATCACCGCATGCATGTTTTGCTTGAAAGAGCAGTGGATACACATAATTCAGACACCACCATGCCAGGGACAAGACTGGACAAGCACACAGAGCCAGGGAGATCACCAATGTCCTTCAGCAATCATGACTTCAATAAGCAAAAAGACCCAGAAACAAATAAAATGTACAATAAATTTTTTTTTCAACCCCTTTTCAGCCTGGAGATACCTCCTCATTGCCACACACATCCTTTGCTTGATGATGCTTCTTTTTCATAGATGAACTCTGGGTGTATGGACTTCTGGAGCATTTCTAGACACTGTTTATACACAAGTTTAAATTGCAGAGGTCTGGTGGATATTGACAGTTCAATGCACAGGGAGGAACAATTCTGCCTGACTCACACCATAATGCAGCTGATCTGACTCTAATAAAGCATGGCAGCCTCCTAAACAGATAGAGGATGCACTTTGTACAATTGAAAGACCAGTCAGGTCTCCTAAGAGAATAGAGTCTGCCTTGGCTCAAGATCACTGTACCTCTGCATTGTATATTTAATGTTTGATGGGTGTCTGGCTAGAAAAAAATTGTGGCCTTCTTAAGTTAAATCAATTTTATCTGTTCTGTCAAAACTATTTGGGCTTGTGAATGACCCTGTGCTGAAAGAATTTCCTTAATCATCTGGAACTTGGTGCAGCAGCTTTTGTTCAGCTATCAATCATTTCTACCGAGGGCAAGGGAACAAGAAGTCTGCTTGGCTCTTATTTTAGTCAAAAATTACAGTTAAATCTGAACACATTCTGACTTCATTTCCCTCTCTGAAAATCAGCAATAGTAAGAGCCAAGCTTTTGCTTTTCCCAGTCTCTGCCATGGGTTGTAATATTCAGGAAAATACCAGAAGGAATAATAAGATTTCTGACAAGACTCATTCCATTATGGCTAAATTACTTTGGTTTAGCCAGAATCATAAGACCAAGTTGAGCCACCAGCTGGGCACATTTCTTCAGTAGGAGCTTCTCTACATTTCAGATTTTCCCTGGAGCCCAGCTAGAAAAATCTCAAATCATTCTTGTACTCTGAATTCCTATTTCTTTTCCCCCCTCTGTTCTTTACCATCCTTATTCACTCTTTATCAATTCCTCCTTTCCCCTATTTCCTTGCCTTCCTTGCTTTTTATTTTAAAATCTGTCTTTCTACTCTGGAAAGTCCCAAAGCATTTTCCAGGCTGCAGTTTTAAAGTTTGATTCCCCCATGAGTGCACTGGCAGGAGTTGAACGAATGGGATTATTCCCTCACCTCTGAAATGCAGCCACTTCTGAGGTAGAGCACTGCAGCCACTCTGTCTTCGACATGTGCCTGGGTCTCTGGAGAGGGAATGAAGGATAACCTTTTCACCTGAAAGTACCTTTTTCAGGTAAGCTGAATATAGCTTGGAATCAAGCCAGAGCACCACAGTTAACAATTCTTTCTGAGCATAGCCTGAGATTATGACCAGAAATGTCAGAATATTCCTTTGATGTCTTTCTAATGGACCTGTAAATGGAAACTGCGAAAGTTTCATCTTCCTTTTATATGTGTGTGTATTTATTACAGCTGTGTGGGTCTGTTTATGTGCGTGCACACTCCAAGATTTTGGAAGCAGAGCCCTCTGGAAAGACAAATAAATTCAAACAACCAGCAGGGAATGCTTTCACAATGGCAATCTTTTTAGTTCATTCATGTTGCAGTGGATCTCATCATATTTGGAATGCTTTCTAATGCCTCTGAGGAAAATCAAATAAAACTGTGTGGTACAATCCCAGTAAGGGCTTCCTTCTCACAGTGTTCTGCAGTGAGATATTGTTATTGTGACGATGTGACACTAAACACACTGTACCTCCATCTCCTCTTTTGGGCTCTTTTGCTGATCATGGACTGTTTCTACAATTCAGTCTGGCTAAAACTCATTTAAATATCAATAAATCTACCTGTCCTCCATGTCTGTTAATGCTTTCTCTTTTGTACACACCCAATTCCTTTGCCCTTGTACAAGCTCTCTGGGTCCTTACCATTAGATACATCTATGTCTGCAGAAGCTCAGCTTCAGAGAGAATTTTTCTGCCTCCTACCTGAAGCTTCACCATGCCCAAGACAATGAGATGAAGCCCTTTAAGTTTACAGAAGAGACCATGAAAGGTCAAGAATGAAGTAAACGCAGGGAAGATGCCACTTTAGATCTCGAGATTGGATGCCTCTCTTGGATTAAAAAATGCCACTTCCATGCCTTGTACTGTCTTGCTGAATCATGGGATCTAGTCACCGTCTCATGCATTACATTGAGTGACACTGGTGAAAAAAGACAATCCTTGAGGTTCTACAAGTTTTTTTGTGCAGTTTTATGGTGAGGTGTTTTTGCTAAACCAAAGCAGAATATCTCCAGATTTGATCTTCTGAAATTCATATAAAGTTTGCCAGAGACAACCATCAGAGAGAGTAAAGTCTTTTCTTTTGGGAGCAGCAGTGCAGTTACCTTTAAGTGGAAAACATCAGCAGCAAGATTGTGACAATTAATTTATTTTTCTGTCGGAAAAATAATTTATTTTTAATTAGAATTTATTTTTGAGTCAGAACATTGAGATTCTGGATTTCTGATCCAGCTGCAGGAATCAGGAAAATCCTAGCATCATTTTTCAGACTATTTTCCCCCCCTATATCACATAAAGAGTAGAGAAGTAAATCTATCTTTTGTGTGTCCGTTGGATTGACTTTTATATTAAACTCATTGTTGCCTGGTTCATTTGATATCCAAAGGGTGCAGGAAAATGTAGTTAATTGGTTTAAAACTCTTGTAAATAAGGAACCCTAGCAGTGGCTGAGGTGTAAAAAGGACAAGTAAAATTTGTTGCTTTTTCACTTTCATCAGTGTAGCAGCATCTTTACCACTGACAAAAGACACAAAGCAGCAAAAGGAAATCTTGCATCAACAGAGGAAACAATACTGGGTGAGTCAGAGCCTTGTTTTTCCTTAGATCTGTCAAACACACCCTTGTGTGTCTGTGTGCACATGAATAAATACATGTGTATGCAAAAATATGTAATGGCCTGTCTGTTCTGTGTTTGTATACATTTGAATCAGGTGTAAACACCAAAGCAGTGAGGCTGCATTTGCATATTCAGGTATACACTTATTTCTTGAAAACCCACCAAAACCCCTCCTCCCTTTCTATGTTCATGCTTCCACACTTAAGTGTATAGGAGCACAACCTCCTCTGCCTATTTTACCTTGTCAGAGCACTTTAAAAAAATATGGAATTTGGTATTCCATCCTGGTGGAGAACTTAAATCTACACTGCTATTCTTTTTCCTTCATTTTTAAATTTTTTTTTTAAAGTGAAATCAATGAAGAGAATTGTTCCAATTTTCTTCAGCTGCTTGTGTTAATTCCTGTGATGATTTCTTTGGAATGTCTCTGTGTTTGAGGGAGGTGTAAATCAGAATTAATCCAGCTCTGTCCTGACCCACCAGAGACATGAGAAGGAGCAGAGCTATGATTATGTGATCTCTTAATGTGCTACAGGGATTAAAATCACAAATAAATTGTCAGGCTGCATAAAGAAAGAGGTATCTCAAATAAAAATTTTCCTGCATCATAAACAGTAAGTGTTTTTTTTGTTGCATGAATTTTAAGTACATTTTTCCATGGTCTATTTCCACTGAAGTCAAAAGTAAATTTTTCACACTCTTCTGTATTTCTCATCATGTGAAACATCCCATTGAATTCACAGGATGAACATGAGCAAATATTTAAGCTTCTACACAGACTTTCTTAGCAGGATCAAAGCCTAAGGTCAAATCTCATTTCCAAAAAGCTTCTTGCCTTGTGAATCAAAGCAGATTTAGTGCAAAAGAAATTCTCATTATTGACTTCTCTTTCCATCCAGCCATGAAATAACCCATATCTCTTGGAAAAAAATAGGTTTTGGGCACAAAAATCTTCCAGAAGAAGGAAGATGAGGAGCACAAGCCTGTATGAGAGCCTGTTTGTCTCAAAACAAGACAATGAACCTGTGATTTTTTAATAATGGCGTAAATGCTATATTTTAAATACATACACCTACAAACTCTAAATCAAAACATTTTCCTACTGTACATAATTTCTTTTTCTGTCTATAAGATGTCACCTTAAGCTGATATTCTAAACTAAGCAGTTCTGCTCTGAAAAACGCTCAATATTTGAGCCAGTTTAATCTTGTCATATTCACCTCCCGCCTTCCATATATTTTATGAGGTTTCTTTCCAGGGTTTCCTGTGAAAACTCTTTCATGATTTTGGCACAGGAATTTCCTGGTATGATGTGTGTTTTGGGTAGCACAGGAAGGAACTGTTCTCCCCCTTCTCATCAAGTTGCATCAGCCTTGGGGCTAATACCTGCAGGTTGCTCCTTTGCTAGTAAATTAGTGTGAGGAAAATGTAATCAGATGCCAAAATTACCTGTTTATAGAAATATCTAATTAGAGCAGTTCTTGGCATCTTTTGGCATGGACCAGCTTGCACTCACCCCCTTCAAATAGTGAGTGCTGTGGTTGGTCTCAGCACTATTCCAGAGGAGCAGAAGTTAACTCCTGCTTGTGTTAATTCTGCAGTCTATTTTGAAAGATAAAATACATTAATAAATGTGGTCAGAGAGGAAGCTCTGGCAGTTTCAGTTTACTGGGAGAGAGTCTGCTTTAAATTCCATACCAAAATGCTTTGAATGATTCTCTGATTGTCTGCCAGAGGGGGCTTTGCCTCCGCTTCTCCCAAATGTTCTTCAATCCCCATGCGCAAGTCAGATCCCAGCCATGGCTTTTCTGGGAAAGGCCCAGGGTGGATTTTGAGGACAGGCAGACGTGCAGGAGTCTCTGCATAGCCACATGGATGCAAATATGTTTACATATATATGTCCTTATTCAGAATGGAATTTAAAGTGCAAGCCTGATGCAAACAAATGGAAGAAAAATTAAAAACTACTCGACATTCATATTTGTTTGAGGTATAGGGAGTGTCAGAATGAGAAAAATAACTGCATTTGAATTCATAAATTCAAACAGAATTTTGCTGTAGTGTTTTTCTGGTTATAGGCAAATGAAACACATGAATTCATATCCTCCACTGAGCAATATCTATACAGTTACCATAGAGCAATTTTGTCTTCAGATTAGTTAGGGGTAATTCTATTTTGGTTTATAAAGTCAATGGAGCATAACATTGTCACAGGATAGTGGTCTCCCACTGCTACCTCGTTTAAGCAATCAAGCAAAAAATAAAGCATATGTTACACCTTGTAATGTATTTCTCATTCTTGTATCCTTACACTATTTTCATTGTCATAATGATCCAGTATGTCTTTATCTGCTTGGACTTTTTATATAAGTTCGCTTCTCTCTAAGGTTCACAAATGAATAATTTAACCAACAGCCATGTACTATATATTATTTTTTCACCCAGAAGCACAGCCTTCCTGAGTTCCAGTCCACAGAAGATGGTTCAGCTACAAGAGGGATGGCCTACATCTGACAGCAAGCTTGGGCTGCTGCTCCTGTCGCCTGCCTGCTCCGTGCTGTGTTAGGTGAGCCTCAGTCGCTGTGCTCTTCCCTAAAGAGTGACTTCCACAGACTGTTTCTGACACACACGAGGCCAGGAAGGCACCTGAGGCTGGTGTTCAGCAGGATTCCAGGGAAAGAGCGTGTGACTCTTGTAGGAAACGAGAAATGAGATCAACCCTTCTCCCACTCGACTGAAAAGACGCGAGGGCAGGTTTATGCATAAGGTATTTGATGCAGATCAAAATGACTGTGCTGAATCCTTGGTTCAGCCCTGTGAGACTTAGGGTGAGAGGCTTTGCTTCAGAAGCACTTAGGATAACGCTAAAACATGCCAAAACCTATGAAAATTTCTAGAAGTCCAAAAAGCCTAAAAATTTTCTGAAACCCTAAAAGCCATTAGTAGTTATGGTCCTTGTTAGTTCTCTCTTTTGCTTTATTACCATTAAGAAATAATTGCAAGGTGAAAAAAAAGAGTAATTTTTCTTTCTCTGCTTTTTCTATCTAGATGGAAAACATCATTGCTGACACACTTCATGCCACCACACATTCATATTAATCTCTCTCACAAGCATCTCAGAAAGGTGCTGTTGAGGCACTATAACCAAATAATAGGAATCTACATTCAAGTTTCAAAGCGAAGATGTGGAGTCTCAGTTAAGTTTCTTAAACATTAATGCCTCTAATGAAATTCTAAATACCTTACAGTGTTCTACTTCTCCTCCACCCATCAGTGCAGAAGGGTGTAAAATCCATCCATGTCCTGCACCACAGATGCCACCCTGTTGGTGTTTCAACTATCCCTGGTCTTTTCAAATGGCACCAAATGTCAGTGCAGAGTCAGTCCTTGGTGCACTCTCAATTTGTTCATCAGTAAAGACAGACAGGACATTTTTCCTGAACTTTTAATTTAATTTGCCTTTGTTACTCTCTTCTGGTGCTATCATTAGTGTGTTATTATTTCATAGATTGCTTTAAAAGGTATTGAGGGCTAAATGTCCTGACTTTACCCTTAAAGACTTAAGGGGAATAAAATTACAAAATTTTGCTGGAGGGTGGTGAGGCCCTGGACAGGTTGCCCAGAGCAGCTGTGGCTGCTCCATCCCTGCAAGTGTCCAAGGCCAGGCTGGATGGGGCTTGGAATATGGAAGGTGTCCCTGCCCATGCCAGGGGGTTGGAATGAGATGATCTTTCGGGTCCATTCCAAACCAAATCATTTTGTGGTGCTTGCCCTACTCTGTGGTACAGGGGAAACAGTAGTAGATATGCTGCTGGAATTCTATTTTTTTAAATCTCGGGTGGAACTGGGGAACCTAGGAAGTCTGAAATATCATTTGAAGTTCTGTGCTATGAATTGAACGAACTTTTGTCCTGTGTTTTATACAGTATGTTGTGCAGAAAAAACTTTACCCATGACCAGTACTCTTGAGGAGGGGAGAGAGAAGGCTGATGAAAGAAACACTGACTTGTTGCAAACTATATTTTTATTTCAGTAGGAAATAGAAGAGGCAAATTTCAGCTCTGCAAGCCCAGCCTGCAATATTCTTATTCCTTTAAGCTGCTCCAGCATGTGAGGAGCGCATGGGAATTAACAATCTGATATAACTTCAGAAATGTTCCTTATTTGAAGAAGGATCTGGTCCAGATGATCATCCAAGATTCCTTGCAACCTAAGTGGTTCCATGACTTAATTATTTTTCTTTCTCCACTTGGGAGCCCTGTAGTGAATTAACATATATGTGGTACAGATGATCTAGAGCCTGAGCCTAGAAACAAAACAAAGAGTCAGTCAAATTAACTGCAGCATTTAGATGAAAAAAAAATCCTTTGTCAAGCTCACTGTTTTCTTTGTACATCTACAACAGAATTGCCATATTTTGATCCCTTTTTCTGCCAAGAGCTCAATGGAAGTCAATGTAACTCCAAGCTGTATTACAAAGGTTTTATCTCAGTTTCCAAGGCTAACTATATATGCAAGTCACAGACTCTCGATTTTGTACTGAGAAACCCAAGATTTATTTTTTTTCCCCTCTGTCAGAAGCCAGGACACTAATCCTGGAAAAAGAAAAAAAAGTATTGATCCCATACCTATTAATTTAAAAATATGTGGTTTTGAACTGAAGCTGGCTTTGAGGAAGCTGTAATGAATACGAGTCACGATCCAGCATACTTTACTTCTTTTGACTAATGCCCTTTTCCATAGGAACTGTGAAAGGGAAAAAAATATCTTCTTTTGCGGTGATTCTTTCTTATTTATATACACACTCTGGGGCAAATGACTTTCCTGTCACTGGAGGGACATCAAAAAGGAAAGCAGTTGCAAATTTCTCACGGAGCTGAACTTCCTGGAATACTTTACTTGGCTTCCAGAAAATATTATTTTAAAAAGTGGTTTCACAGTTTCACTTGCTCCTTGAGGCAGGTGGAACTGAGAAATAGCTAAAGGGTGGTTCCATAACTAAAGAATTGTCTAGAGTATTTTATCTTGATTTTTTAAAGTATTCAGATCTGTCTTTTCAGACTTGTTTGCTATTAGTTGAATTTCCTGCTGATATTTTTTATATATTTTTTTAAATTGCCTCCTTGGAACAACATGAGTGAGACTCATCTTCAAGAAATTTTAATGCCTTTTTTTTTTGTATTGGGTATTTTGAGACCAAAATTTTGAGTTCATCAGAAAATCTTAGGTGCACAAGGGGTCTTAAGAATTTAAATGTGTTTGGCTTACTGCTAATTTATATTCATAATCAGGAGATGAGGGAGGGAATTTTATTTGTTTCTATTTAATCCCTTGAACATTATCATTAGACCTGATTCAGCACCTATTCTGTGATAATTCAAGGTGTGAAAATCCACTCAATATCGGTTATAATAGATGACTAGTAAATTGAGTGAGGTTTTTTTTCCCCCAAAAGTTTTTATAAAGTTAATACTAGCTAGAAAATGAAAATATGAAACAGCGAAAATTACTACAGCCGACATAAACATTTATCTCATAGATTGAAACATAATTTCAGGCAAAACCTCCTCCTCTGTTACCAAGTTTTAGTTTTAAAAAACAAGGTGTTCTGATTGGAGGTACTTCTCTCCAACACTCCTTAATAAGTTGGAAAAAAAAATAGAAGAAAGTAATAATAAAGGAATTTTGCAAAATTTTGCCAGGAAATATATTTTTTTCTGTTCTGGAAGATTATTGCATGGCCTTATGGGAGCAATGAGATGGGCACTTCTGGAATCTCCTGCACCCTTTGGAACAGATCACATTATCCACAAAATATTAAAAACTTAATTCTGGGTGAGTGGTGATGGGATTTCTGTAGCTTCTCAGAGGATAAAATCCAACTCTTTTGTGAGTTCTGACTTTTGTATTTGGGTCATATAATAAGGTTCTTGAACAGAGCTTGGGGTTGTCTACTCTCTCACTTCAATAGAGTTTGAATATAATACCTTATCCCATCTTTTCCCCACCAATAATTTCACCCTTGCCCTAGGCCAGTAGACCACCTTCAAATAATTTTTGGCTTTAGTGCCCAAGTGATGGAAGGGTTATTTCATTCCAACAGGGTACATATTATACATTAGTCTGCTAGAAATATATATATATATATATATATATATATATATATATATATAAAAAATATGATTGGTATTAGATAATACTACTGGTTTATTTGGTATGAATATGTATATAAAATATTTATACATGTATATGTATATGTATATATATATATATATATATATATATTTACACTGCACTACAGTGCTGGCTCCATGCAGTTGAGGGAAATCCTTTCTCAGGTATTGTAATTTGAATCTCCCTGCCTAACGGTATTTTTACCAAAGGCATTCCTACTGCTGGGGAATTTAAACCTTACTAACAGGCCCTCTGTTTCTGTGTGGCAAGGAGTATTTTCTTCAACAGATCCTAAATGCTGTGAATGATCAAAGTGTTGACTAAAATTTATTACATTAATCCAGTGCTGTTCTCTTTCCTCAGTGAAAGTCCTTCAGAGAGGTTTTTAAGAGCATCTGCCAAGAAGTAAGTCAGAGTTAGTGCAGGGGGTTTAGAACTAAGGAATGGCAATTTTAACAGCAATAGTTCTTGGTCAATAATTGTTTCCCTGTGAGGGTGGTGAGGCCCTGGCACAGGGTGCCCAGAGAAGCTGTGGCTGTCCCATCCCTGGAAGTGTCCAAGGCCAGGTGGATGAGTCTTGGAGCATCCTGGGATAGTGGAAGATGTGCCTGCCTGTGGCAGGGGATTGGAATGAGATGAGCTTTAAAACATCCCTTCCAACTCAAACTATTCTATTCATTCTGTGTAGTTGAACTTCTGGGTATGTGACTTAATTTCATTGAGTGTTGTCATGCTACTCCAAGTAGTAAAAAATCCCACATCCTTTCCTACACCTTCACTGCTCTGCTGTGGCTGCTGCCACAGCACTAACTGTATACACAAAACACATCAGTGCACTTGCATTTGTATTCAGGACAAACTACTAGTTCTAACCTAATTTCCTTATGGATGTTGCAGACCTCTAGTTTAACTACAGCAGTATCCTGCCCTTGCCTTCACCTTACACAAGAAACACTCTCTAATTTGATAAAAACCCACACATTTATTTTAGATTGCCAGACAAATTCTACTGGAAGCTGTTGCAAAGGGAGGCAGGGAGGGTTTCTTTCCAAGGGTAACAAGCTGCCAGAGAGCAGAAATTCAGTTTTGGTCCCTAAGATGCTGGAGCAATTGAGCCAGGCTCGAATCTCTCTAAGGCATTGCTGCAACGATGTAAATATGAGAAGCCACAAAGGTGACCTAGAGTTTTCTTGTTCCTCCCATCTCTGGGGTGGAAAATTTTCTGCTGTCGCCTCTAGATGTGGTTTCTGCCAACCCATTTTCATCTTTGCCTACAGAAGTCTCCGTGGAGGATGGTAGAAAGGGATGGCTGGGCACTGAGTACTTGTCATATTTACTACTTTATCCTCCACCAGTCTGCAGGGGAAAAAAGTTGCTGTGAAAGGTGAATAGATGGAGCAGGAAAGTGTCTGACTTTGGAAGGGAACATTTAGTACAGAGACTTTCAGACTTTATAAAATTTCAGCTACAGCTCTTTTCTCCTCCCCATACACAGACAAAATCCAGCCAGCATCTCAACCAACCTTTCAGAACCTTTTTCTGGCTTGAGGCTAATTGCAGCTCTGCATTCTGGGAAATACAGAGGGTGTCCCAGCCATTGAAACCAAGTCTTAATTTGGACCTGCTTTCCCTCCTTATTAAACTGTTGGTAATTTGGTACATGAGAGGGCTGCTCCTGCGAGCAAGAGACACGGCCCCCTCTCCATCCTCTTATACTACAAAGCTTGCATTTTTCATAGTGGATTAGCAAGTCTAGACATCTTATAAAATGTCAATGAACGTATGGATCTTCAGTGTATATTTCTCAGGAGAGGTCTGCTTGTTTGCAATGCCGCTCTCCCAGCCCGATCAATACAGCCACAACAGCCTTCTGCATTTTCTAACAGAAAACAGAACCCCTCTCACTGGATTTTTAATATTTTTTTTTTCTTCTTTCCAAGGCAGTTAATCAAATAGTGGAGGAAGAGAAAACAGAGGGTGGGCGGGGAGTTGGATGGTATGCCGAGCACCCAGGGAAGTTGTGAATAAAGTGTTTTATTTTAATTATTATTACTAACCACGGAGGCACGATAAGAATTATCAGGAGGAAAATCATACCTCAGGGGCGAGACAAGGACTGGGGAGGAGAAGGGAAGGGAGGAGCAGCTGAGTGCAAGAACCCCCACGGGATGTGATTATCTCCTGATAACAACATCCCCAGACTTATTGCTATTATGAAATTTCATTTCTCCATTTTTTTAAAATACACAGATACATATATAAATTATTTAGGTGAAGTATTTCAATTCCCCGCTAACCGCGAGTTTGCATTAAAATGCTTCAACTGTGAGATTCCAAGGTATATTAATTTCCACTCTTTGAGGATGTTGAGCAGTCCATCAGAATAAACTCTTCATCCTCGGCTGTTTTATGATATTATTACAATGTATTTTAGTTGGGGAATGGTAGGTGGGACGAGTTTTCAGAGAAATAGTCTTGTTTGGGTTCCATTTGGTTGCTGGAGGGGAAAACTCCACATAAAATGACTCTGGCTGTTCAGTAAGGCATCCTGATTTCTTATTATTTTTTTTCTATTTCTTCTCTCCTTTTTAGAAGTCCCAAGTCCCCTCCTCACCTAATCTAATAACAGAAAGGAGGGATTGCAGTCACAAGACACAGGTGACTGCATTCAGCTGTGTGTTTTGTATGTTGAGTTTTCTAGCAATTATATATATAAAAATAGGAACAGGTTTATGTTGTTACTGAAATCAATTTCACAATTTCACTTGTGACTGAAAAATTTTTAGTGCTGAAATATACTTTAAAAACCCACCTCATTTTTTTGTTAGATTGGCCCAGATTATGTTAGTTCTTTCTCATTTCCTTTTATTTGTCCAGAAGCTTTTATTTCAATTCAAGGTTCTGACTGCAGCTCACAGATATCATTTTTGGCTAAGGTTCATAGAATCAACAAATGGTTTGGGTTGAAAGGGATCTTAAATATAATCTCATTCCAGCCCCCTGCCATGAGAAGGGACGCCTTCCACTAGAACAGATTTCTCAGGAATCACTGCAAATCACAGGGATCACTTTGCTTATTGGGTGAGCTTTAAAGCCCTTTGGATGTAGTGAAAAATTGTGTAGCAACTTTAACATGAGGGCTTGGTGTCAATCACATGAGAAGGTGGAGAATATTTTTCTTCCCTTCGCATTAAGTTCACAAATTCCTTTAATAATTCCTTTGTATTGGCTGCTTTGGTTTTTGTAATCCCAAAAATTCAACATAATGGAAAACACTGTGGAGTTTAATGTGGTCAAAACCCTAGAAAGCTTAAGATGCTGATCACAGGATCAAGCGAGCTAAATCTTTTTCCATAAAGTTTGGCATTCTTTTTCTCTTTTCTTGTCTATGTGTTCTTTCCCTTTTCTATTCCCCTTTCTAAATTATTCTATTCCCTTTTCCCTAAAGCTATTCCCTTTTCTAAATTATTCCCTATAGAATTATTTGGGAAACCTGCAGAAATATTTGGGGGAAGGTATTGTACTAAGCCAGCACATAGTTTAGGAAAATTTTAAGCCAGTATAAAAAGACATTTAATACTCTTAGATCTATGGTTATGGTTTTGATATGGTCTCCTTTGTGTTCCTTATCAGAATAAGTGAGAGCCTGGAATTGCAATATTCTGTTCCAGTTTGTTATCTGATAAGGCTTTGACAATTATATTTTGCTATGAAATGATTTGCAGAAGGGAAAATTCAGACTGGGAAAGCAAAATTCTAAACTCTGATGAGGACAATACTGATTCTTATTTTCATTTCTGCATTTGCAGTAATTTCACTGCTTGATTTGTGTGTTGTTTTGATGCTTTTTATCTCTGCTGACATCTCTGGAGCAACGCCTGATACACATTTGTTCAGGCAAAATCCCAATCAGCCCTGCAGAATTCATCTAATTGTTGCCCTTCACTAATGTAGCACACAGGCATAAAAAGTGAACTGAAGACAATGTTTCCTAGGCTTCTTTTTAATCTACTTGAATAATTTCCTGAGAAAGGAACCCAACAGTACTCCACTTTTAATTAAATGAGCAATTTCTTTCAGCTGTAGAGATCATAATACAATTGCAACCTACAGCCTCACTGATCTTAGCTGCTCTGACATCACTAAGAAAATCTTACACCATTAAAAAGTAAAGATAATACTACGGATCCTCATCTTACATAACCTTCTTTAGCTCAGTTGAAATCAGTGGAATCATATTTATTCCAACCCTGGCAATGCTCTAGCTCAGGATCAGCATCACAAGGTTAAGTATCAGGTTCAGGTGCCAGGATCAGTATCACAAGGGTATATACAAAGAAAAAAAAGAAATAAAAATAAAAAATAAATAAACACATATATGCATACACATACATGTATATATACACATTTATATGTTTATGCTCAGGAATAAAGTTGCAGAAGATTCAAGATTTCAGGAAACTCCATAATTTTGGATAGGAAAATGAAACCTCTGAAACCCAGTCTGGGTGGATGCTCTCAGAGCAGTCCCCCCTCTGCCTGTGAGCCTCAGAGAGTTTTGCAGCACAAGGGTGATACAATGGATGCTTTACTGTCTCTAAGCTCTATGTGAGCTGCTCTGATTTGTTCCACCTAGTGCTGAATCACTGAAGAGTCTTGTTTAAAAGGCAGCAATAAGGTTAAAAAAAAAAGTTGAAAACCTTAGGGGTTCTATGCAAATTTAATTGGAACAGATTTAGGAATGTGATGTTGTTTTGATAGAAGCTCTAGCAGAGACACCAAACAGGTACATAACCAAGTATCACAGAATCATTTTGGTTGGACAAGACCTCTGAAATCATTGAGTCCAAACTTTAAAAGCTGGAGTAAAGTAAGTATTAAAGTGCTATTATTGTAAGTATTTGACATTTCGCTTTGTTAGAGCACAGAAACACTCAGCCCAAACACCACTAAAAGACTTGATATAATTTTGCCTCTATAAAAATGTTTCAAGTAATTTTGAAGCTGGACAGGGCAATTTTGTGACCATAAACTGCTTTCCTTAAGAGGGCATAGCTAATTTTCAGGAGAAGATGGATGCACTTCACAGAGTTCAAAGGAATATCACAAAACTGATCCTTGGGTTGGAAAACAAGCTCTGCGATATCAGGCTTAAGGAGCTCAACTCAGATTATCAAAGGGAGAGTGGAGAGGTGAGTTGATCACTGTATAAGGTGCTTAGAAATGTTTGATAGCAGGGAGCTTGTCATCCCTGCAAACAAGGGCATAACATATGAAGTTTACATAAATTCTGTTTATTTAAATAAGTTGGAATTCCCTGGCACTGAGAGGACGTGGCTTAGTGGCATCCGACCAGTGCAGATCCACTTGGCTGCTGGATTTTTTTGAAGTGTAATTTTACCTCCATGTACCCATATATTTTGATTTAGGTGTTGGAATAATTCTTTGTTCTGTGTCTGCAGCAGCAGCAGGAGGAATCCAAATGCCTTCCTTCAAGTACCTGGAAGGAATCCATGGTGATATGTCTTTTGCCTGTTCAGGAACAACACAGTCTATATTTAGGCAATGCTTACAATTCCAATTCATGTTTCTGAATTCTAGCCTGATATTTGTTGTGAATTTTTTTTGAGGGAATATCTTGGCTGTTGATGATTTGCTTTCCTCTAAATGTAAGAGGCTGTTTGCAAGTGGAAATGAGATATAAAACAAAGAATTATTTTGATCCCTGTTCTCTACATGCTTGCCATCTACACAGAGCTGGGTGTTTTGAGTGAGATTTGTTCAGTTCTTATCAGCTCTTCAAGAATATGACCTCCCTCAAGTCTATGGGGTTTTTAGCACTTAAACTCTTCTCCCAACACATTTTGTCTTCCGCTTGTCTGTGTTGAATTTCATCTGCCATTGTGTTGCCCAATTACCTACAGTAGTTTAGTTAGGTCCACCTGGAGTTCCCACCAATCCTCTTGGGCCCGGATAACCTAAATAATTTTATGTCTGTGTCATAATAGCCATAAAATAATTCTGTGTCAAAACAATTTTGTAAATTGGTGTTTCAACATTTGTCCTGAGTGCAGCTGAACAAAACCCTTTGTGTATAGCTCCAGTCTTTGCGCCTCAAGGACTCCCCTATTATACACCTGTTCTTGACAGATTGAGGCCTAAAACAGGAGAGCTTAGTCACATATTAACCAGCAGGAAGAAAGTCTCTCCTTTTCATTAATGCCTGCCTACGAGTTCAGTGTTTGGAATGCAGTCCTACCTATAAATCAACATCAGAGACTACAACCCAGTGTGTTCAAGAGCTTTGTTTAAACATCAAAAGAAGAACACAGACAAGCGCTATGGTAGAAATATAACTAATCACTTGCAAATACATCTTTCCTGTCAGTAGGAGCTTAACCTTTTTGTTTAATGTTACTGCAGGAAAATGCACTTATTTACAGTCTATCTATTTTCTTTAAAGCAATAGACAGGTTTGCTATGAAAAATGATCATTTTTATTACTGCAATAACACAAACAGGAATTAAGAAGTGTTCAGTTGCAGGAGATTTATGGAATCTTGGGAATTTCAAGGCTTCAAAATGATTAACAAGAACAGGAATTACTGAGATTGCTGGACATGTTTGGCCAGCCCATCACTTGATAAAACAAAAGTTTACTAAAAAGAAGAAATATATGTAGGTTTTTGCTCGTTTGTTGACTACTAATGAACACAACATGATTGCATGTGGCGCATTGATTAGATCAAATTAACTTCACACTCTTCTCCTGGCTTTCTTAGCTCGTAGGGGACTCCACTAGGATTTAGCCACAGTGTGCAGAAAATCCTAGAATCTATAGACCATTCCCTTTAATTTGAATGCTGCAGATTATGGATAAAAGATTGGTCACTTCTAGGATTTAAGACTTCAAAGGAAAGGAAAATAAAGAGAGACGCAGAGGGGAAAAATACAAACAAAGAGCTCCTGTGAGAAAGAAGGGGAAATGCAGACTCCTACAAGATGTGGGGCTGAGTTCGATAGAGCTCCTGAATCTGATTTTCCACTTACTCACACAAACTCCACTGAACTCAATGGCATTACTCTTCTTTTACTCATTGGGTAAAGAAAGCAGAATCAACCCCATTTTTTTACTGTAGTGTAGTTCATTGCCAGCAAACACAAAAAAAAAAAGATCACAACATTCCTGGTTTGCTTTCATCTTTTGGGCTTGATGGTGTTTCAGTCAATACAAGTTTGTCATTGATCAGCAGCACGCGCTTTGTCAGCGGGATCAGGACCTCTGTATTCCTTGTAATCTGTTTTGTAGATAACAAAATGTGCTCTTCCCAAAGGTGCGGGTTCTAATGCAAAAATAAATTAAAATAAAAGCGTGAGTACATTGGGTACAGGGTCCTCCTTCAGATGATGAGTTTTCTCAGCTCTGTCCAGATACAAACCTTCCAGTGGGGTTGGTCAGCTCCAGAGTATTCAGCCCCAGGTGGGAAACTCTGGATTGCATTTCATTGCACTGCTCACCTTGGAGTCCAAGATTTCACCATTTGTTGTGGTTTAACCCCTGCAGGAAGCTGCTCACTCGCCTCCCCCTGGTTCAAAGAGGGAGAGAATCAGAGAGGTAATAATGAGGCATCTTGCTGGACAAAATACAGTTTTATAGGTAAAGTAAAATCTGTGGGGAAAGGCAAAGCAAAGTAAGGAACTCATTCCCCACTTTCTGTGGGCAGACAGGTGTTCAACCGCATCCAGGGAAACAAGACTCCATCACATGAAAGGTCTGCTTGAGAAGACAAATTACATAAAGCTGAACCTTCCTCACCCTTCCTTCTTCTTCCCAGCAGCTTTTATTGCCAACCATGACACCACCTGCTCTGGAATATCCTTTTGGCCAGTTGGGATCATCTTTGCCTATTTCCAACATGTTCTGCACCTACAGCCTCCTTTCTAGTGGGGCAGGATGAGGAACAGAAAGACCCTGTCTCTGTGTAAGCCCTTTTTAGCAACAGCAAAAATATCCCTGCCTTATCAACACTATTCCCAGCACAAAACCCAAACACAGCCCCAGCTACTGTGAGAAGCTTTACCCCAGCCAAAACCAGCACAGCCTCTCCCTTGTGCAGACACAAGGATGTGATGCACCACAGGACATGTCATGGGACATGATGGAGATGCCTCCCCTCTCTGCATGCATTCATTCCTCCATCTCACTTTTGGCCTCAGTAGATATTTTTCTCCTATCTCCCAGGGGCTTTGTGCCACTCAGTTTGGTCCTGTCACTTCAACCCCACTGTGAGTCAAGAGCACAGGCTCCTTTTTAGAGGCTTTTTCACCATCTGAAGAGGAAATGGAGCCCAAATACTGATGGCAGAAACCTCAACTTCCCCTTGTACTCAAGGAAAGAACTTCAGTGTGTGCTGTACTACTAAATTAGGCAACAGCCATGTTCCTAAATTTGAAGCTATGATATAGTTTATGTTTTCTACTCTCTAAGATTTTCTTTTCCAGGTTTTGTTCTTTCTACTCTTTTCTACATTTTCTCTCCATTTTTAATACGATCAGGTAGCAGAGGTCTCTTCTTTCAGTCACCAGCTCCTGACTCTTCATATCCTTGCCCCTCTGCTCCACTGTGCATCTCAAAAATGAACTGAAAAGCAAAAATTATGACCTTCTATGGGTTTTTATTTCTCAGTTTGAGTTTTTTCTAGTATTTTGGCCTAGCAGCTGTTTATTCCCTATTCCTATAGACCACTTCAGGCTTCAATTTAAATGAAAGCTGCCCTGACAAATAAGACTGCCATGAATTGCCCCTGTCCTAATGTAAGCTACAGTGCTTTCATTTCCTGGAGTGCTAATGGTAAAAACACAGCACTAGTGAGCATCACAGGCTGTACAATGCATTATAAATAAAGGTACATGCACTACAGTATTCAAGATAAAAGGTATTAAGCTTACTGTAGGGGTACTGTAAAATTTAGCGCTCAGTAGAATATGCTAGTAGTCCCTAAAACAGCAGTCAGATACTCACCAGGCACAAAGACAAAGCAAATTCAAGAAAGAAACTGTCAATAGCACAAGCTCTAGAAACCTTCAAAGGGTTCAGGTCTGATCTATTTGCCCTTATTCTGTTACACTTTTTTTTTTTTTTTTTTTTTTTTTTTTTTTTTTTGGTGAGCTGCTCCATTGAAATCATGGTGTGGATAAAAAGAGCATTGTGCAAGATGGAAAAAGTCAGCACCTGCAAACTTTGCAATAGAGCTCTTGCCAAAACCATGCTGCTTGAGACCCCATCAGGTTCAATAATGCTCAAATAAACATAAACCCTCCTTGGGCTGTAAACCCTCCTGCAGTTTTAGCTCTGGGTTGATGCAGTACCTGACCCTCCAGGGTCCTGGAGAGTCCAGTTTCCCAAGCTGAAACAGAAAATAAATCTTGCCTGTGCCTTCACTTTATTGACTGCAAATTTTATGAAGTTCATCAAGGCCAAGTGCTGGTTCCTACACATGAGTTGCAACAGTCCTGTGCCGTGCTGGGATAGAGTGCCGGGACAGCTGGAAAAGGACCTGGAGGTGCTGGTGACAGTGGCTGAACATGAGCCAGGTGTGCCCAGGTGGGCAAGAATGCCAAAGGCATCTGGGCTGTACCAGGAATATTGTGGCCAGAGCAGTGACTGTTGCCTGTGCTGAGCAATGGGGATGCCACACCTCCAATCCTCTGTCCAGTTCTGGCCCTTCAGTTCAGGAAGGACATTGAGGGGCTGGAGAGTACGCAGGGAAGGGAATGGAGCTGGGGAAGGCTCTGGAGCACAGGTCTGAGGAGGAGCAGCTGAGGGAGCTGGGAAAGGGGCTCAGCCTGGAGAAAAAGAGGCTCAGGGGGAACCTTCTGGCTCTGCACAGCTCCTGACAGGAGGATGGATTCAGGTGGAGATCTCTTCTTCCAGGTACCAAGTGACAGGATGAGAGGAAATGGCCTCAGCTGGCATGAAGAGAAGTTAGATTGGATAATCTCATTACATGTGTGGGTTTTTATAGCAGAAAACAAAGCCCAGATGCAGAGGACTTTTCTTCCAACAAACACACTTTCTCTCTGATGTTCTCTGATGTTCAGGTGCATAGCACTAGCTATGTGAGCAAAGCACTTGCTTTTGAATTCCCATCCATGTAGCCTCATAGAATTTGGTTTTGCCAAAATATCAAGAGTTGCTGATCGCTATCTGGACCCTCATATGCCATTATTTAACTCTAAATTTCCTTAAAGTTACTGGAAATCTGCTATTTGCACCACAGTACTCTGTACCCCTCCTGCCATGCCATTAAATCTTCAGGCCTATTCAGATGTATTATTCATAGACTCATTGCTTCCAAATACAGAATATCAGATATAACTCAGCTGGGCCTCCATCCTGCAAAAAAATATACCTGTGTTTTTCTCAGCACCCAAGCAGAGAGGAAGAGCTGGAGAGAGTCCTTAGTCTTAAATTGTGCATACCTGCTTCTAGGATCATGGCTCCTGTCAGTAAGGGCTGAAATAGCAAAGTATCTTGGTCTAATTTATCACTTCTTTATTATTCCCTTTAAAAATATAAGTTGATTTTAAAATAAAACATCCTTCTGAAGTGGAAAGTTCAAACATTTAACTTGAAAAAGAAAAGTCTATGCCAAGTCATTTAATGTTTCGTCTTTTCTAAAGCTCTACTTCAATGAAACTATTAAAAAAAATGTGATTGAATTTGGGTGTATTTTTGTTCCTTCCAGGAAAATGCAGAATTTAATAGTTCCTGCCTCTGAACTGCTCAGCTACAAACTTGCATGAAGTCCAGGGGTTTATAATAGAAAAATAAGGATAAAATAAAGGGAAAAAATAGGCTAAGTGAACCCACCCATCCCTGTACAATGGGGTCCAGTGCTACTTGAGAGCCCTGAGTACATCCAGGTCACCTAGAAGGATGACCAAGTGTGAAATGGGGTTACAGATACCCATTCCTTTCTGGAGCAGCAGGGCACCAGTTGGCATTTCCAGCGTCCAGCGTATCTACATGACCATCACTGCATTGGTTAACCAGCTCACAACACCCAGCTTGCAGAGCAGGATCCGGTCATGAAGTCATAGAATGGAATAATTTAGGCTGGAAAAGACCTTCAAGATCATTAAGTCCCCATAGATGGGGACATTGGGTCACCTGCTGGGAAGGACCCATGTTGAAAAGTGAAGATTTCCATTACCACCACTTTCTCCAACCCATTCTCCAGATTCCACTGGCTTTTGGCTAAAAGAAAACAGTGCCAGGGAGGTCACACAGTGGAAGAAGTGCTTGAAAACTGAGGTGTAATTCTATAGGACCAAATAAATACAGAGCATCCCCAAAGCATGGGATGTGACAGATCTGAGCATGTAGTGATCCTCAAAGCTGGGGGGAAAGGATGGAACTCCAGATCTCTGAAAGCTTTCAACAGTAAAACAAAAAAGAAATATACATATATACATAAAAAGAAATATACTAATATGCATACATACGCTGTGCCTTGATTTTAATGATTAAGGGAAAATTCTACTAAATAAAAATTCTTTTATTTATGTCTTTGGAGTTTTCCAACAGCCATTTCAGGAGCTGTGAGCTAAACATGCTTCCCAATGGCCTATGTGCAGCGAGCCAAGCTCCAGCTGAACGCTCTGTGCCCAGACACTGATCAGATTAAGGACCTGCAACACTCAAGCTGGAGCCCTTCGAGTGCAGACAGCGTGTCCAGAGGCAGGGGCCACTTGAACAATATGTGCCTGTGCATAAATCCCCCTTCCACTTCTGCCTGGCCATGGGGCAATTGCCCATCCATTGAGAACAGGGCATTCCCTGCCACTCCGATTTCCTCCTTCCCCTGCAGCCACTGGAGCTCTTGTGGATGCTTGGAAGGAGGTGCTGGTTTTATGTGAATCAGAGCTGATGGTGCAGAGGCCTTTGGGAAATAATCAATTACTGTGTTAGAGCAGTGCCTGGTGCTGATGGAGATCTCTGCTGACAAAAGCCCTGCCCTCACAAGGTGCTCAGAGCTGGGTCCTCACTTTGCCTTTCACACCTTTCAGGACAGGGCATCCTGATGCAAACAGACCCAGCAGAGGCTTCAGCTGATCTGGCCTTCAGTGTAAATTCCTTGATTTACTCTGGCAATAACAGCACTTGGCACCGGGACCTTAACTTGATTTTTTTGGAAATTATCTAGGCCCAACATGCTTTGATAGGCTCTGTTATAAGGAAAGCTGTGCAATTGCCCTTAAGCAACTAATTGTCTTCTTACTCAGATTTAGCCATTATTATAGTTTTGTTTTATTTTGTTTTAATTGCTGATGATTCTCTTATTTGTGTTTCTTTAGCCAAACTCCCTGATTGGAATATAAGGGCGCTCTTGTGAGGCTTTTGAAACGAAATCTGCAGTGGAGCAACAACAATTCAGCCCTAAGCCCTTTCCCATTAGTGATAATAAACACTGCAGCTAATCCTTAGCAGCACTAAAGGACGCTTGAGCTTACAGACTGTCATATCCTCTCACATCCCATCCTTGTTCTCCAAGAAAAGGCATGGGGGATAACAGCACAGTGCATCTCCTCCTAGTGGCAACGCAAGGGACATCACAAATTCACGGGATTCTACCACTGTGACAGGATGTCATTTCAATTGCCTTATTAACCATATGAAAAAATATATCACAACAGTGAGAAAACTTCTCAGTTATCTATATCTTACCCCTAAGGCTATTGTCATGAGCCAGTGGCATACTAAGGGAAGAGTACTAATTCAGTTGTCAGCTGCCTTGCCTATTAAACAGGAGGAAAAAAATACCAGCAACAAAATTGAAGCAAGTAATAAGGGTAAGAGAAAGGTCTGGATACCCTTGTCCACTTGATTTCTAGAATTAAACAAATACAATTACTTCTCCTGTTTGCCCTGTCACATAGCATTGTACTTGGAGTATCATGCTGCCTTCTAATTGAGTATTTTCTCTGCTTAAAATGGTACATGGATTGCACTTTAAAAACGTAAGTGCTGGAATATTATACTCCAAGTTCATGACCTGCATTGTAAACCATAAGAGGATGAGCAATGATCAGCTGAACTAAAACATGTTCAGGGGCTGGAAAGAGCAGTCTCACTGCTAAGGATTAAGGAAATCTGTTGGTTTCTCTGTAGATAATCTGAGTTGTTTGATTAACCATAGGCAAACTCCTCATGGCAGGAGGTGAACAGTCTCCAGGTGCTTGTTCTACAGAGATCAGAGAGTTTTCTAAGAAAAAGGCAATGAGATGATTGTGCCCCTGCTCTTTCTAGGGGCACTGCAGACAGGGCTCAGTTTCCTTATTTTGGTGTCACTTGGGAGGACTTTGCAGCTCCCAAGGACACAGATCTCCTTCAAACCCAGTGCCAAACCAGACCACTCTGAGCACACATCACAAGATGCCTCAAATGTTCCTGCATGATCATATTTAATCAACTCCAGCCTATCATAAACCCAAACAGATAAACAAATTTGTTAATTTTAGTGACTGGTAGGGTCAGTTTTGGAGCACCATGCTGGTGTCAGTAGTGGTGCTGGAGGACGTGTAAATCTTAAAAGTGTTTTTTTTCAGAAGATATAATTTTTTTTTTTTTTCACAATTTTGGTGGCTGATATGGTTTGAGACATTTAGGGGAAGGTTCATTTTAAGACTAAGCCACCCAGTGTGCAATGCATCTGCCAAGCCAAGAGCAACTATGGATATCAGAAATATCTTGGAATATTTGCCTAGAGAAGCTGTGGCTGCCCCATCCCTGGAGGTGTTCAAGGCTAAGTGTGATGGGTTTTAAGCAGCCTGGTCTAGTGGAAAGTTTCTGCCCATGGCAGAGGAGTTGGAATGAAATTATATTTAATTTGTCTTCCAACAGAAGCTGTTGTGTGATTCAATGAGCCCTCCTTGTCTTGAGTAACATGTCCAGAAGGATTCAGGAATCCTGTAATCTCATGGTCCATAGGCTTAGGCAGCTGAGGCACATGCTGCTTCCCCAACTTCTTCTCTGAATCCACTTTGCCATCACCTTTACTGCATTTTGCAATTTGCACTTCTGACAAAGATATGTGCAATTCTACACCTTTGTTTTGTTGGGATCTTATAGGGGTGAGTGACTACAAATTTAGGGTAAATAGTCCTTTCAGAACACAGGAAAAGGCCATTCCATGCCTACAGGAAAAGGGTGCAACTATTTCTAGTTTTGTGAGCAGGACCTCTACTCTTTCCTAGGTACCAGCTAGTTGCAGCAAGTGTACTGTAAGTTATGCAGGATGGTGAATGGGGGAGGAAGATGTTCCAGTGAAGATTGTTGAGTCTGTAACTATCAGAGAGCTGTTAATTAAAGTCCAGCTATGGAAAGAAGATATTCTTTCTCCAGATGGAGATGTGGTCCTGGGTGATCTGCTCTGCTTGAGCAGGGAGGAGAGGGACCAGATGACTTCCAGAGGCCACCTCAATCACAACCATTCTCTGATGGAGCAGCAGCTGGTTTGGAGGCCTCTGGCAAAAACAGTTTTAGAGATTTTTTTACCTTTTTCACCACCTGAATCCCACAGGAGTCTCATTTTTACGGAGCATTCTCTGCACCAACTGTCCCAAGAGGTTTTGGGTCCATCAAGCATCACAAAGCAGAGACCCCTCTGCCATGACCCAGCTGGTTTTCCCAGGGCACACCTCAACAGGAGTCTCAGGAGAAATCAGGATAGAAATCAGCTGCAGCTGGCCCCAGGGACAGAGAAAAGGCCCTGACACTGTTCATCCTACTAGGAATGTCACCTTTAGCCTTCCCCGTGTTGTCATCCTTAATAAAATCATAACAAATAAAAATATGGCACACATCCTACCCGCTGGATTGAAGATATTGGGAGGTAGGATAATTGGTATTTCCAGAGAGCAGGAAGCCAGTCTGGGTGGTTCTGTTCACATTATACTATGGCAATGTCACTATCATTCAAAGTACTGATATCCAGCAACATCAGCCTGAACAAACTCACAGCTGTGAAAATAAATTTAAAACCTCACCATGGAGATATTTCACTGAATAGTTGTTCTCAGTATTCATGAGGAGAAATATTTATTTGGGTGAAAACATAGATCCTGTTCCTTTCAGTAAATTATTACAGACAATGCAGAGTCAAAAGGGTATCTTTTTTTTCTCCTTTTAAAAAAAATTATTTGTAGCAAGCCTTCAGCAATTTGTAATTAGATCTTTCATGCTGAGAGAAAAAAAAAAGCAGAAAGAGAGGGGGAGAGAGACCCATATTTCTGCAAAATCATTAGTACTTTTGGCAGCAGAAGGCTGGATCCTCAGCTGGTGTAAATTGGAGGTAGCTGCAGCAAAGACAACAGGGAGATGCTGACTGACATCATGGATATCATTCCCACTGGAGCACAGCAAAGGGTGGTGAGCCGGTGTTAGATCAGACATTGGAATGTTTGAGAAGAAGATGGAGATGAGAGATATAAGAGGGAGAGCAGAGCAGGGTGCAAACTTGTGGGGTACTGGAGAAATCAGGCCTGTGTACAGGCAGGAGAAAATGGAGAGGAAGGGAAGGGAAGGGTTGAGAAATCTGACAGCCACAAAAGCCTGCTAGAAATCTAAAGGAAGGGCCAGGAGAGACATGAGAGTATTTAAAGAGGAAATTTAATTTTTCAAGCTACTCAGAATTTAATAATGGGTGCTTGAAAGAGTATTGGGGAGAGATAAATAATTTTAAGCCTTCCAATAATCAATTACTGAACAGATCAGTTAATTTTACAAGGGCTAAAAGACCTTTTCATAAAACTAAGTCAGAAAAAGCAGTCCAACAATTTCTTTGAACCTCCCAAGTGGGACAGAGAAGAGATACAATTATTTAGATGCTGAAATCTTTGGTGGGGGAAAATGGTCATTGACCACACTGTTACTAAAGAATGTTTCATACCTATATAGTTACATACATATTTATCTACAGAACAGTGTGTGAAGCAGGACCATTGGACTATCCCATGCACTGGAACTCAATGAAAGTTGAGTGAATGAATCATGTCCTGGTCTCTGCATTTTTCAGGACAAAGCTCACCTGGCTCATCCACAGGCAGGTGTTAATGAAATCTCCAGTTTCTGTACAACAGAACCATCTCAGTTTGTTTCTGTTCCTTCAGGACAAATTACCTACTTGGTGCCATTCCCAGGAGAGTTAGATTAATTTATGTTGTCCTTCATCTCTGTCCCTGTGCTTTGCTTCACACTTCATTGAGGCTTCAGTAGCATAAGTGCTTTTCTTTCAATACAGGGCTCTACAGCTTGCAGGATACTGCAGTATCCTAAGCCTGCTAAAACTGTCCTTGACCTGTTAATTTGGGAATCTTTTACTAGGATCTTGTAAATGATGACCTTTTACCTCAGTTTTTCATCTGGATTTCCTACCATGGTCTGTGGAGGCAAATCTCTCCTGAAGGTTTTTCATCCTCCTGTGGATGTTCCTGTTATTCAGTGTGTCCCAGTCTCATCTATATTTACCTCACAGTTAAATCCCTGTTTTTCAGGGGGGAAAAGAGAATTTTTCTTTTGAGAAGTAAGCTTTTGTGTGTCAAACACACATTTACTTCCCAGCCTACACAAGCCTGTCTTGGAATACCCAGTTCCCACTTTGAACTCTTCCCATTTACAAGCTGTAGTCTGTGGTCTCTAAACATCCTTCTGGATTTTCTACAAGTAAACTATTTCTGTATATCAGACTATCAGTCCCTCTGTCCATCTGCCTCATTCATCTCCTTCCCACCTTATTTTTTTTAGCATTCTTTTTACTGCTGTGTCCCTGTGCTTTTCTCAGGGAAAAAAAAAAAACAAAAAAAACAAGCCAAACAAGCCAAACTGCCTGCAGGTTAAATTGCCTGGAATGCTTGGGTGAACAACAGGTCTGAGGACATGGAAAACATTTTTTACTAAAAAAATATCGAGCAAACGTCTGTGGGAAAGTTCTGGCAACGTGACCATCTGTGTATTGACATATGTTTGCTGTGGAAGGCTGAATCCAGCATTCAGTGCTTCAGTGGGAATCTGGAGTGCCCAGAGTGTGGAGGGCTCAGCCCTCTGTGCCTTGAACAGGTCTGAGTCACACAGTGTGACCTAAACATCTGCACAGGTGGGACAGAGACTCCAGAGCACGTGGAGTGAGTTCTGCTTGGAGCAATCAGTGATTCCTTAAAAAAAAAAAATTAAAAAAAACTTCAGGTAAAAAACTCAGTCATGGAGCAGGTTCTGCTTGGAGCAATCAAGGATTCCTTTAAAAAAAATTTAAAAAAACTTCAACCAGGTAAAAAACTCAGTAATGGAGTGAGCTCTGCTTGGAGCAATCAGTGATTCCTTTAAAAAACAAAACAAAGGAAACAAGAAAAAAAAAAAACACTTCAGGTAAAAAACAGTCATGGAGTGAGTTCTGCTGGGAGCAATCAGTGATTCCTTTTAAAAAAGACAAAAAAAACCAACCAAAGAAACAAACAATAACACAAAAAAAAAAAAAAAAAGAAAAAGAACCAAAACAAAAAAAATCACTTCAACCACATAAAAAACTCAGTCATCGAGTGAGTTCTACTTGGAGCAATTAGTGATTTCTTTTAAAAAATAAGAGAAAGACTTCAACCAGGTAAAAAAATCCAAAAAGCAGTGATTATCCCATAATACTAGTAATAAAAACTTCGCAATCTGAATTGAAGAGTGAAAAGTCTCATTCTGTCCATGAAAGAAGATTGCATCTTCCTTCAGAACATTACAATGCATTGAAATTTAGAGTCAACACTTGCTTTTCATTGAGCAACCACTTTAAATCAACTTGGCGTGTAATCCAGCAGAATTTATGGGTTTGAGAGGGGCAGAAAAATGAAGGTTTTGCTTTAATGTGTCTGGGGAGAGTCATGGACTGTGCAGCTGCATCTTTGAAAGGCTTCACATCACCATTAAAACATAAGGAGTTACTTAATTTTTCTTCATCTAATTACTGTTTTATGCTGCACTGTGGCATGAAACTTTCCAAGCCAGAATTAATATCTTTCTCACAGCCAGTTTTGCCTGAGTGGTTATAACAAAACAAAATGGGCTTTGTGAAGGCCCAGGTTACCCTTAAAACACTGATTTTGATGCAAGAAGCATCAAGAATGGTGTCTTTCACTGCACTGTGTGTCTGGGATTGGAATTACAATTGGTGAAACTGCACAGTGAAACCACATATTAATGGTCTCATGTCATGTCTATTAAGCAATTTAATCCAACCCTGGATGCCCAGCACAGGAAGGACATGAACCTGTTGGGGCAAATCTAGAGGAGTCACCAAGTAGTTAGAGAGGTGGAGAACTTCTGCTATGGGGAAAGGCTGAGAGAATTGAGTCCTTCCAACACAAACTATATGATTCTATGAGTCACTGAATTTTCTCTGCTTGTTTGAAAGATTTTGCTCTGAAGTCAAAAGAAAATATCAATAAAAGAGAAAGAAAATGTGCTTTCGTCCATAGTTTGTTGAGTTTTTAAAACTCTAATATGTATTTTTAATTATCTGTGTTGAAATGATTATAAATATATTCCTAATTGTGGATTTCAGTTTTAATAAATAAAAGGATTTTTTTGTCATGGCTTTTTGCAAACACCACCATTTACCAAAGTATTTTATTAAAATATGGGCGTGAAAATTAATGGGAGGGAGGTTCAAAGGCAGGGGATGGGTGGGTGGAAGTCCTTTTTTAAAAAGTCAAAGAAAAAAAATAATTCACATTTCAGCTAGAAGTTTCCCAGAGACTATGGCATTTTTCAGGATTGTTCCTGCTGCTCTAATGATCTGATTGCCTTACTCAGTTCCAGGGTGTCTGACTGGTCTCGTGTGCTTATTTTCAACCTTAAATTTCTTCACTAGGGTTCCTCCTTGGGAATTCTGTTAAGAGTGTAGGAGATAAATCACGCAGGAACCACAAATGCCCTGTGTAAAGGAAGCCCTGTGACATTTAAAATGCCTCTCTTGAGTCATGGTGGCTTCCCCATAAGGAGGAAGAGCATTGCTCTTCCCTACTTTTTTTCATCTGAGGGTTTGGAGTCATTCATTTTGGAATAATAAAGAAAAGGAAGCTCTGGATGTTGCTGAAGTATTTATTTGGGTGTCACTTCACTGTGGGATGGGATCAGATCAGAGATATTTTGGTGTCTGGAAGTGTAGGGTCATGTCAAAAAGGCTTGAAATTTTAGCCACATATTTCAGCATCCAACAACCTCTGGAAATTCCCAGTAAGGCATGTAATGAGAAAAAGGCAACATCCAAACACTACTGACTTCAGTATGTTAAATTTCATTATGTTAATTTTAGTTAAATTAATTCCTTTGTAGATGTTCCCATATCCCTGTCCTGGTCAAAGGGATTTACTGACTGAGCACAGAAGCATGGAGAATCTAATGGCAAGAATATACTTTTGAAAACTTGCTGATAGGTTTCCTCAGAGGGAATTATGGGGAGATCCACCTACTTGGGAAGGGGGATGGGGGATATAAGCTCTTAATTGTCATAGCTGATAAAAATGTTTTGATAAAAATGTTATGTCCAGTCTGTTCTTTGGGCACCATATTTTTTTCCCTGACATCACAATTTTTTTTCAAAAAATTTACATCAAAAAAGAAAAAGAACAAGTGTTTTCTGCTGGTCTAGACAATTTACTGTGCCAGAAGCTAATGAGACATGAATAAGGCCAGAAATGCACATCCTTTCACTTCTTTAAACTTTCCACCTTATAGCTGCTTCTGATTTTTCTTCAGCTATCAGCACAAGTTTGCTGTGCTGTCAAAGCCTGTGTAGGATCACATGGCTAATCTCCAGCAAAAATCCCTTATTCCTTTCCTCTCTTTATTCTGGTCTAAATGGGTGGCTCTGAGTCTGAAAAATAAACTGCTCTTTCTATAATAGCAGTAAAACCTTTTCTGGTTTCCCTTCCCATCTTGTAATGACATATTAAGGGAACAAACAAAATCCAAACCCACAAAACCCAGGACTAGCATCTAAATTTTGGATGCTATATATTTATTTATTCATTTATTTGGTTGGGTTTTTTGCAGTATATTTCCTCAATCATCAACCGGACCATTGGATTTCTCCCAACAAACAGGAAAAAATGTATTTAAACCTTCAATTTCCCTGCTCTGACACAGTGCAGGAGAGTTCACTGATCAGGTAGGGGCAGGAAAAGGTGGTCAGATAAGACAGGGAAAAAGCAGGAATCCTTTTGGGGCAGCTCCTGTTTATATAATTTGTGAATCAGGATCTATGAGCAGGTCCAAAAACAAAACCAATTCCTCCCAGAGTAGCTAAATTTACATGCTTGTGAAAAATATTCTAAATGCATTTTTGTGAGGAAAAAAATCTATATAAATGGGAGAATTAAAAAGGAAATTTTTAGGTTAGCAGCACTACTCATTTTTTTCTTGCTAGATAATTTCTAGAAAGTCTAAATTTAGCATTTCAAGTATGAATGCATGAAACAACCTCATATATTTGGCTGCACATACTCATGTAAACCTCTAGCAAGTCCATGGATGTGCATCCATTCATTTTATTTATTTTTTGCTACTTAGCCTTACATTTGGAAAAGAATAATAAATTCACTAAGGTTGGAAAAGAATTCTAAGATCATCAAGTCCAACCTTCATATAAAGTACATAAAACTATAAAAGCATTTTAGGACCAAAAAAGTGAAGATTAATCTTCTCTTCACTGTGTGACATGGGGAGGTGTTTTCTGTACTGAGAGCAGTTTTGCTATCAACAGAATGCAGTATTTCCATAAAAATAAATTAAAAACAAGTTCCTGTAGTGATGGGATAAACTCAGACCAGAACAGTTCCTTATTTTCCTGGTATCCACAGCTGCAATTCACAGCTGAATGGTAATGGTAAATTATATGAATTAAAATGGATAAAATAAATCCTGGAAGTGTGGAGAGGCCTCTCAAAATCATGACCTGATAATACTGATTAATTGTATTAAATTGTATTGGAGTCAATTAAACACAGATTTCTGGCTGTGCTGCACTGAACTGGTAGCTGTAGAACACTTCCACTGGCTATTTTGTCTTCAAAAGAACTTATCTTAGCAAAAGCTGTTCACATTCAAGATTTTATGTCAGGAACATTGTCTTTTATTTCACTGCAATAGTACATGTGGAAGGAGGAAGCACAACTGAAAGCTTTTTGTGATCTCACCCATGTTATTAGGATCAGGCATGAGTTTTCACTCTCCCCAGTGAGATGGTTGAACCCCAGCCTGGTAGGACTGTCAGCTCAGTCCTGTGTATTCCTCATTCAATATTTGCCATTCACAATTCCCTGGAATCACTGGAAATGACATGCAGAAGACCAAACTTGTGCTAAATATCAGGGCACAATCTCTGCTTTATATTGAAAGTGGAAACAAATCAATCACCTACTCCTCACTCAGAGCAAGCCTGGGCAAGAGAAATCACAGAATTATGGAATCATTTAGGCTGGGAAAGGCCTCTAAGGTCATCAAGTTCAACTGTTAAACTGGCACTGCCAAGGCCACCACTGAGCCACATCCACACACCTTTTAAATGCCTCCAGGGATGGTGATTCCATATCTTCCCTGGGCACTCTGGACTTAACAACCCTTATAGTAAAGGATTTCTTTCTAATAATCAGCTTAACCTTCCCCTGGCACAACTTGGGGGCGGTTTTTTTGTCCAACTCCCACATGGCTACAATCTCCTTTCAGGGAGTGGTGCAGAACCACAAGGCCCCCCTGAGCCTCCTTTTCTCCAGGCTGAGCCCCTTTCCCAGCTCCCTCAGCTGCTCCTCCTCAGACCTGTGCTCCAGAGCCTTCCCCAGCTCTGTTCCCTTCCCTGCACACGCTCCAGCCCCTCAATCTCTTTGTTGTCATGGGGAGCCCAGAACTGAGCCCAGGACTGGAGTTATGGCCTCAGCAGTGCCCAGCACATGGGGACAATCAAAACATTGTCCTACAGCCACTGCAGGAGTGGTGTCAGCTCTCTGAGCTCGTGGTTGGCACCGCTGTTGCTCAGGGAGCTGCTGGAGTTTTCGCTGTAACAGCATTGCCACCTAGTGCTCCTGCCGTACAGTTCAGCCAGGGCCCGGCAAACGATGGGTTTTAGCAGCTAAACAAGTACAAAACTAGTTTTTATATTTTAAAGGAGGTTATATTTTAAAAAAGGTTCTTATATTTTAAAGGAGTGGACAGGCTGCAGAAATACAGTGAGATTTGGGGGTGATCCAGCTTGATTAAAGTGTGTGTAAAGTGCTCCCAAGAGATGCGAAACTGATGCAATAACTGCACACTTCGGAAAAAAACAAAAAAAAACCTTGGAGTTTATCATATTGAAATCTATCTGTTCTAAAGCTATAAATAAAATCCAAACTGGTCATCTGGAATCTTTCTGTAAATAGAGACAGAACAAAATATATCCAACATACATGAGAATTTATTTAATTAAAATCTTGATTTAATAATAAACATGTGTTTATTGATGAGCATGTGCCTATCAATATTTATTGTAATAAATACAATAAATATCCTCTCTGTGTTTTCATTCTCTCTGCTCATTGTCCAGGAGACACAGGGACTCTGAATGGATGTTTGACTTACAGGTGGGTATTTTGGGTGTGGTGAGTGTCGTTCTATACTCAAAGTGTAGATTACAGCAAAGCTGGGAAAAGAATCAGAATCTTTATAACCATGTATTTTAGACAGTCTAACACCTCTCCTGTACAACAAACTTTTAGTGAGAGTGCAGGAAGACTCCACTACTGAAATAAATCAAAGCTTGCTTATTTTTGTAGTGATGTGTGAGGTGTAGTTTCACACTGCCTTTTGAGGAATTTGGGGTTTTGAACATTTTAAATTGGATCCCAGTAACTGTGCTACTATAAAGAGAGAAAAGATACCTGCAGGGGAGAGACAGGATTTTATTCCCAAAAGAAAACAACATAAGAACATCTATTCTAGAGAATCTTGGGGACAAGGTTAAAAGTTTTGCTCACTGTAACTGTGTTGATTTGAGTTTTTGCCAAGTGAAATCACTGCCTTTTCTGCATATTTCCAGGTCCACTGCAGGAGGGAGATTCCTGGCAGGAAAGATGTGGAGATGAGCTTGAAATGGACTGGCTGCAGACCGTGCCCTTTAATTGTTCCTACACAGAAAGATTTTAAAAATCACTTAAATCACCTGTACATTTTCATATAAGATCTAATTTTGGGCACTGTCATATTGTTTTCATAGACTCATAGAATTTTTTTTAGTGTAGAAAAAATCAGTAAGGTCATCAAGTCCAACTGGTAATCTAACATTGACAAACACAGCCAAGAACACCACTAAACTGTGTCCCCAGGTGCCACATATACACATTCTTTAAATCCTTCTAGAGGCGGTAACTCCACCACTGCTCTGGGCAGCCTGTCCCAATGCTTGGCACCATTTTAGTGAAGTTCTAGATGGGCTTTAACCAAAGTCAAAGTGCTTTAGCTAAAGTCATATTGGTCTACAAAGGTTCTGAGAGCACATAGGCATTAGGTGCTAAAAAATAGAACACCACATCTTATTGTCTCATTGATACTAAGCTGGGGACAACATTCTGGGGAATACCTCTACCACAAAATTTAAGTAAAACACAATCATCTTCCCCTTGTGTATGCTTTCTCACTGAACAATTATATTAATTACAACATCAGCATGGATATATTAAATAACTCTCTTGGAGTGGTTACCCTTACTGCTACCAGTTACCTTAATAAAATACACACAGAACTGTGTTTCTTGCTCCTCTGAGGCAAGATGTGTCTGTACAATGATAGAAAACACAAGTCATTAGAGTTCTGGTTTGAAATCTCCTGTAAATTTTGTTCCATCAAAACCTCCAGGCAACTCACATTTGGATGAATCCAAATGCAGCTCTGTCAACATGAGATTTCAGGATTACTCTATTGGCAGTGCCCAAATTACATGGGCACAGTTCAGATAGGAGCTGCCTGGCTCAATAATCCATGGAGACAAAAGTTCTGATATTTGTGATGCTTTGCAGCGACATGCTCAGTATCCTACAGCTGTATCTGCAAACTTAAAGAGTTTAGCAAATCAGCAAATTTTCCTTCTGGGCCTTCTTGTTCTTGAACCAGAGAAGTATTCCTCTGTGCCTCAGCTGTCATCACATGCTTGACAGATTTTGGAATGGGATGTAACAAGGTGTCCAAAACCATCGAAGACAGATTTTGGTCTTGTACTGAAATATACAATCAGCAGCAACTTGGTGTCTTCAGAAAGCATCATATGCCTTGGAAAACTGGCAAGGGGAGCTTCCAGCTCCATATATGACTTTGTAGATACTTAGAGAAGGAGTTTCTACTCCTTTTAATGTCTTTACAATGTGTTTTCCATTCTTTTAAAAGTAAGAGATGTAATTGCACAGAGACTAACCCCTGGTAAAATGTGACTTCTCTGAAATACCTCTGGTGTTCTAAAATTTATCGTTATAATTATGATGCTTATTTGATATTGGTTCTTGCTTTCATATGGAGGTGATCTTTGTCATTGTACCATAATCTCCATTTGTGCAAATGACAGATGAACAAAGCTTTGTTTTTTAGATGAGCTTAGGAAAATCTGTGTTTAAAGCAAAACTGGAGCATTCCAGTACCTGGCATTCATTCTTCACATTGAACTATGTAGGCCTTATCTCAACCAATCTTTGACTTCTTGATTTGAATATTAAGGAAATGTAGAGAAGGTATCAGGTTGGGGTTCTTCACTGCTAAATTAAGGGACTTATTTTCAAGACATGGCAGGGAGTTGGAAGTACACAATCTTTAAGGTCTCTTCCAATCCAAATTCCGATTCTATAAATGCTGGAAACATAACCAGGTCAATCCCACTCAGAGCAAGTATTGCTGTAAATGACTTCCTGCAAAGTCAGGTAAGGGTGAGCTCATCCAATTTATTTCCCAGTGTCATTCTGAGACTCAAGACCATATTCAAACCATTTTCTGATCTCAGAGTGATGACTAGAAATTCCTTCATGTCAATATGCTGATTGTCCATGAACTTCAGTCACCTCAGTCCTGGTAGAACAAGGCTGTTCAGAAGGAAGAGGTCAGGCACAATGACAGTGACCATTAACAATTGTGTCCTCATTTCACAGAATAATGAATAACCTGAATTAAACTGTTACAGTTCTAGCCAAAAGTGGAAGTTCTAGAATACTGGTATATGGTAGGTCTTGCTAAACTAAGGAAGAAGACGTGAAAATCTTAATCAGTGCAGTTCAAAATGTTGCCTTTTTATAACAGATTCACTGAGAATATTTTTGTGTAGACACAAGATTTGCAGAAATGACTTAACCATTAGAAAAAGCCTGAAGAAAATTCCAAGCTGTCAGTCCCTTCACTCAAAATAGTTTCTTTATCATGGTCACCCAATAAACAGATCTCAGGACTGTCAGCAATGAGGTCTCATGTGCAGAGGTTTGCTCTGTGGGGTACATTAGATTTGGGTTATCCATCATTTGGGGTGCCACTGGAATCAGTTTACCACATAAAATGAGGTGTATTTCTCCACAGGGAAGAGCAGAAACCAAACCCATTGGAATGAATATTAAATTGATATTTTACTGAAGCTGGTAAACAGTAGGGTTCCTCCAAGATCCCTAATTCCCAAATTAAGAAGCACAACAGACGGTCATTATGCAAACCTGCTTAAATTCAAGTCCAAATGAGTAAGTGACTAAACGAAATAAAGCAAATCTTAGCTTTGACTGCAAATAACATATTTACAAATGTAATGTTGAAAAATAAAAGCAAAATAAAAGTCATATTGGATCAATAAGAACAAAACAAAGTTGATTTTTTTCCTTCTTGTTTTTAAATTTTATGGGGAAAAAAAATCTTGTTTGGGAGTTTAGGACTGGAAGACAAAATATTGCACATTGTAAGGCCAAGAGAAATATGCTGATATTTAAGAACAAAAAATCACTGTACTGGATCAGACCAATATCCTGTCTCCAGTAGGAGCCAAAAATTAATGTCTATGTACAATACTTCTTCAGAATTCTCTCCCAGACTGCAATAACTTACAGCTCAGGGGTTTAATGAGAATCCTGCTTTTTACATAACACCATGAACTTCTTGTCTACAAAGCTGTATGGGCAACACTTGAAATTATCAGAAGATTTAGCCCTTGCAATATCTCATATTAGTGTCTGGAAAGAGTGAATTCCATGGGCTGTCTGCCTGTTCTAAGATGAAAGACTTTCTCTCAGCTTGTTTTAAATCCCTGATCTGTTCTTTAACTGGATACACCTCACTCTTGCACCAAGACCAGGATCAGTGTAGTACTTCTCCAGTGTTTCCATTTTTACTGAATTAAAAGAAAAACATATACAGTTTGCTGAATAAGTGTGACTTGTTTCTTACCGTGAAATGGAAAAAAGGAAAATGCTTGTGTCAAAACCGTTCTTCTCTCCAGCTGCTGGAAGATACATGAGACTGGGCACTCCTATAGCCACCACTGCTCTTGTGTGTAGAGGAGAACATTTTTGAACAGAAATCCCCAGTGTGAGCTTAAAACTGCTTTGGCATCACAGCAGATAGAAAACAGAATTCTGGTCATGGCAGCTGTTGCTGGATGGGTAAATAAAATAAGGGTTTTTTTAAAGAAAAACTATCTCTGACATCATTTTATGGGCAATGATGCCAAAGTAGGGAAAAATCTGTCTCTGTGACTGAAGTTTTCCTGCATATTTCCTCTGGCTTTGCCCGAGGTTTCTGATTTCCTTTCAAATGTCACTGTTTTTATTGTGGTTACAATTGGTGTTTTATTTCCTATCTGAACCTAACTGATCTGATTTCCCTAGCACTGATCTGCTTCCCAACTCAGATTTGGTAGATGGTGACATGCAAAAATGATGGAAAATTCTTGAGACATATTCATCTCCTAGCCATAAAAAATCTGTGTGCCAGGTCACACATATGCACACACACTCTGAGAGTCCTAAATAAGATCTCTAAACTTCAGAACCACAGAATCACGGAATGGTTTGTGTTTGGAGGAACCTTAAACATCATCCACTTCCATCCCCTGCCATGGGCAGGAACACTTTCCACTATCCCAGGATGCTCCAAGCCCCGTCCAACCTGGCCTTGAACACTTCCAGGAATGCGGCAGCCACAACTTCTCTGGGCAACCTGTGTCAGAGTTCCTCAGCACCCTCACAGGGAAGAATTTCTTCCCAATATCTAAGTTAAATCTCTCCTCTTTTAGTTTAAAACCATTCCCCCGTGTATTTGTCTTTTCTGAAGCATACATTTTCTCACCAATCTGCATTCAGATGTCAATGATTGGATTGAGGTAAGAGGTTGAGAACCTCCTGTGAGTATCAGTGTTGATCCTTGTTCATTTTGAAGAGCAAGGAACACTCAGAAAGAAATGAACTTCTTGGTTTGCAGATCTCTGCTGGATGGATATAAACTTAATTGAGAAGATGTTAATTAAGTTCTGTTGAATATTCTGTATAAACCGAGATGTTCATTCTGGACTTGCAGATTTTAGGAAGGCAAACCAATCTTGTTTTGGTCCGATTTATTGTAGGACCAGGACCTGCTTTATTGTCTCCAGGACCTCTGAGGCTCCTGGCCACTGTGAGGACATTGGCTTTGGTGGTGCTACCTCACAGGTAAGAGCAGGGCAGTGGAGGAGGTGCAGAACAGCAAACTCCCACCTGGCCATGGATCACCTCTGTGTTCAGAACATCCTAAAGGCTGAGCCCCAGTGTTGACTAAAACCATCAGCAAGGAGCTCTGTCATGTGAATTTACACAAAGCATATTTCTTGGGTCAGGCACGAAATCAAAATTCCTTTAAGGAAGACGAGACTTTAAACACTTGCTGTCGGGGAAAAAAAAATAAATCTCCAAAGGCCTTATCTCACACATGATACAGTCACAAACATCTGCTTCCGTTTCAGTTTTTCCTTCTGTTAAAAACTAAAGAGAGTGTTTCCAGATCCCTGGAGCAGCTGTCCCTTTTAAGCCACATACACAGCAATATGACACACACTGTTGGCCTGTGGATGGGAAAATGCTGTATTTATCAAAACAGACATTTTTTATCTCTTATTTTTGGACAATTGTAAGGTAAAGAAGTGGAATTCTATTACCAGATTTTTTTATACAGTATTTTGAATTCTGAATAAGAAACTGGCAAGTGTATCTGGTGTATTTCAGGAGCCACATTGTTAGAAAATGTGAGATGCAAATTCAACTAAAGCCTACAGTTTAATCCTCATTAAGGGGCTCATTGGTGTCCACTTTATCAGAATAATGAGATAGAAAACAAGAGTCCTGAGGGAGGCCTTAATTAGGAGTTTTGGCAGGTCTGTTAAAATGAGTGTATGATGACTGATTCAGGGGGTTTGCTGTCACTGCATTTTCCTGCTAATATGCTTTTGCAAATATATCTTATATTCCCATGCCTTAAAATGCATTTGGGGTCTAGTTCAAGTAGCTCTCCTGATTCTGTGGTTTTTCAAATCCTTCCTCCAAATTCCTGCAGACCTCCAGTCCCCCTGCCCAGTCACACATTAGGACACAGACTTTACTTGCAGGGCTCCTTACAAATTGTTTTGTGTTGATGGCCAATGGGGGAGGCAGTTTGAATATTACAAAACTGATTGAACAAAATCTAATGCAAAAGGTGAGGAAAAAAGTTCCTGCTTAGGATTCACATATTCTGTTCAAGCAGGGGCAAATAATTTATTCTCTTTATGCCCCTGATCACTGCCTAGAAACAGGAACAGAATATTATTATTTGCTTGTGTTGCTTTTCTTATTATTATTTCCTCTTTTAACCTTCCTTAGACAAAACCTTCTTTTTACTGTGTGTGCACAGACCTCAAAGTCTCCAATGCTGATTGTGGCTATCAGCTGCTCCTGCAGCAAATCCTCACCACAGCACATTCCTGTAGGACTGAGCACATCTCCCTTCTCTGCTTTCTCCACAGCTCAAGCACTACCTGGCATCAGACTTGGCTGCTACTTCGGCCAATTAAATGTTGTTTCATGAACAGGTGACTTTCCAAAGATGAATGACTCTGCAGAGCTCTGATCCCAGAAGCAGGGAAGGGTTTTCAATAAATCAGAAACAATCACTGGGTCAGAAATGTCCCAGGTCTTCAGCTGCTGGAGTCTGGGGCAGGTACTGGAGAAATACCAGCCTGTAACACCCTTGCTCTGGTTTTCTCATGACTGTTTTACTACCCAGCAGCAGGCTTTCCAACTATATTTGGTCTGACTATAAAAGTAATAAATTAAGTTTAATCTGTTATGGCTATACTAGCAATTACATTTAATAACAATTTATTACTCTACTATAATTCTGTGGTTATACAACTAGCCAGGGCCTGATGCAAGGCAGAGTTCACATCCACACAGATCAGCTTTCTCACCCTACACAACCAACAACTGCACTTGGATTTTCTACCAGCCATGATTTCTGTGCGCAAACCCCGAGATGCTCTGGGGTTGTTGCCGTTTGGAATGGGCCAAAAATGAGTGGAGGAATCATTCCAGCAATGGACAGTGCAATTTTACCACAAGGCAGTGCTTGGGGCTGGGGCTGGCTCTGCCTTGGAAGCACAGCTGCACTTGAAAACTTTCCTCATGGAGCTTCTTTGAAATCCATGATTGCAATTGCCCTTCCTGCTGTACTGCAATCAAAGTGCTTCAGCAAAGTTCTTCATTTTTTTTTCTTTTAAAACATAAAATTCATAAGAAAACTGAGAAAACTCAAGCAACTGGTTGAAAATCTAGAAGATAAAATGGCTACTTAAGCATTTTTACTGTCACTAGACTAAAAATTATTGTTTCATTTCCTCTGTATAGATACATACAGCACTTAGTAATCACTGTTGCGTATTGTTCTTGAAGTAAACAATAAAATGTGAGCAAAAAGTGAAAGAAGTTCACACAATACTTAATCTTTACTTTTAAAATGTGTAAGATTGAATTGAAGTTCTACTCTTGACTTTTGGACTATTATCATGTTTACCAATATCTTCAGAGAATTTTTTTCTGGAGAGGACAGAGGAACATGATTGGCATAATTTGACTGTCATTGTCCTAGGGGAAAGAGTGCTCTGACTTGGAAGAGAGTCTGTTGAAATATTTGCAATAGGAATGTGGAGAAAAGTGAACTATTTCATTGCAGATGCTTGGTGTGGAGCAGCCAAAGGGACCCAACCCAATACAAATATTTTCTTTATGGTAGAATTTTTATCCTTAATAAAAACAGAGAGAGACTTCCAAAACTCAAAAACCTTTTACCTGGAGAGACTTTTGTTGTTCTTTGCACATCTGTGGGTTGCTCAGGACACAAAGGGGCATCTGGAAGAAAGTGATTCCATTGGGATCAGGTGACCAAGAGTTTATGCCACCACAGGCAAGGATTGGACCTCCTACCTCCACCTCCTGTCAAGGCTTCTTCATGTAGAAAAATTTCCACCCATTAACTCCGTTATTCATAGTGGGAGTAAAAAAAAAAAGAAAAGAAAAAAAAAGGTAAAAATCCAGCAGTGAATATTTCCAGGGGAGGTTTATTGGATAGTAAGAAAAAATTATTCACAGAAACAGTGGTCAAGCATTGGAAGAGACGGTCCAGGGAAGTGGTGGAATCCCCATTCCCAGGGGGATTTGAAAGATGGAGAGTTGGAGACATGGTTTAGTGTTGGGGTTGGCTGGGAGAACCATTGGACCGAACGATTTTAGAGCTATTTTCCAACTTTAATGATTCCATGATTCCCAATTCGCAGCAATAATTACTTCATGGTTGAAAAACAACAAAAAAAATCCAACATAAACATATTTTTGGGGGGATTTTGTTTTGGTTGGCTAGAATACTTCAGCAGAAATAATCCCTTTGTAAGATAACATAACTTGTATCACTCTCTGGATAGGATATGGGGGGTCCCAGTCCTGGTCCAGAACAGGAAATATTGGGTGAGCAGTCCCAATTTTCAAACTAGTGCTTTGGATGAGGACATTGCATAAGGCCTCTGGAAAGGCATGCTGAATGATTTTTTCTTGAAATTAGAAAGTCTGAATTAGCAAACAAAGACAACAAGGATGTCCCACTTTTCTGGCAAGGCTCCAGTTTGATAATTACAATTTCACCTTTACACATTCCCTGGGAAATTTTAATTGCAAAAGCTTACATGTGTGTCCCCCTTGAATTCATGGGGCATTGCTCAGTTGTGATTCATGTTTGCTACACTGACTCCCAAAATAAAGTGAATTTTCTGGCAGAGCAGAAGGATGTGTACTAAGGTTCTTTAACTGTGAAATTCCATACACTGGAAAATGCTCTGTTCACATGTGCCCCCTTCAGGAAAAGATCTTTGGACGATCTTAGATCACAGGAAGGCTTTATGTCTTCTAAGACATTTATATCAGCTTAATCATTTCAAATGGAGGTGTAGCTTTATAGAAATACCCTGTTGCTATGATGAGTAACATGTCTCTATTAAATTTCACAATTCCATATGTTATTTTTCTTATTATTTATAGCTCTGAATGAAATAAGTTTTTTTTTTTCTTAATGTCAACTTGCCTTACATTTAATTCCAGGTAGCATCATGAACTTTTCTCTATGAGGCAGAAGATTCTTATGGTTCCTGATATGGTTCTTTCCATGTGAAATAAAAATTCAGAGCTGCCAGTGTTTAGCCTTGGAGATGCATTACAAGAGGTGGAACTCCTTAAATTTTCCAACACAAGGGTTTCAGTGTTGGCAGTAGCTTTCCACATGATTTTCAGTTTTCCAACATTCTTTTTTAATATTCAGAGATCCAAACTCAATAAAGTATTGATCTCTCCAGTGATCAGCTTAGAGACAAATCCACTGCTATTCATTACTGACCCTATGTTACATATGTAAGAACATTATTAATTCTCACCCTTCTAATTTTTTTTTCCTTGCAGATGATGAACCAAATCTTCAAACAGAGTTTTCATGTTTAGAAGTATGATTTTTCTTCTAGTATTATTATTATTTTTAGTACCATTTAATTATTGTTACTTAATTTAGTATCATTGCTTACTACTTATTACATCTAATAAAACAATATTAATTAGAAAAGAAACATTTTAAACACATTGATGCTGAATAGGCATGTTTAACTAAATATTTCAAGTCACTGTACTTGCAACAGCCAAGTTATTTTACCTCTGAACAATTCACAGAGTTCTTGGTGGTGTATCTTTTCTTTCCACTCAGGAACTTGCTGGAATAGTGGTTCTGCTTGCTTACAGATTTGAGGATTTATTGGTTTATTTTGTACTTCCGGGCATGCAGCAGGTAGTTAGTCAACTGTAACAGCTCCTGAATCCCAGCTGTGCCTACTAAGCACATTGAAACCAGAGAACATTGGATCTGCTGCAGACATTTATCCCAAAAATCCCTTATCAGAAATCCCTGTGCTGCACTGCATCTCTTAAAAACACTGTTTGAAGCAGAAGAGTTTTATTCAGACCAAAGCAGTTTCCCTCTGCCCTACAAGCCACCTCTTGACATCAGCAGTTTCTCTCCCTCTTTAAGCATCCCCATTTGAGGGACAATATCGATGAGGTTATGGAAAATCAAGTGTGGAATCACCCAGACATTTCAGATTTCCTGGAGGGTTTCCAGCAATGCTCTGCCTGTCTGCACCACGTTTGACTCCATGGTACCTGCACACCAAGCTGAGTCAGAGGGACTGGAGTTGCTGATGTTTTTTATCTCTGAGAAAACACACTGCAGATGATTTCAGAATTGCCTCAGGGTCTTATTCGTGAGGTTTTAGCGCGCATCGGTTACAAGGGGAAAACAGCATTAACTAGAAACCAAACAGAAAATAACTAAACTGGGTCATTCCACAGCCAGTTATTAGAAGGGCTTTCTAATCTCTCAAAGGCTTTCCTTTCTGTCCAGACACTGCTTTTATAAAGTGTCCCTTTGGAGAGACAACTTGCATCTTCATTTTCCACTCCTGTCTTTCACACTTGTGCGGAAACCTTTGCAGTCATTAATCACCAGTTTGCAGCAAAACAGGCAGAACCTCTGAACCTGTCTCACACCAGAGTGCCATTAAGAAAAACAATTTGCCATTTAACTCAGTATTGTTCACGTGTGAAGTTTATCTCTCCTAATGAGACATTGTTCTCCATGGGTATTTTTTCCCCTATTTCATTATTACAGCTCCCTTTAGGCAGGTTTCCCTTGAGTTTTAATTATGAAAACAACACCTGTTTTCAATGCCACTGTTGGAGTTTTCATCTGCTCCAGAGAAAGCATTTCCCTCTCTGTTATCTCCAATGTCTTCCACTCTCTGCATTGATTTCCCAGAAAATGCTTTATCGATTTTATCTTGACATTTCAGTGAATGGCTCATCTTCCTCATTCTTCCTGCTTCTGAATTTTAGAAAGAGCTACTTACCTTTGCTCTCTCTGGGCTCCCAATTAGGGAATACTTGTGATTTTCCTTTTGGGTTTTAAACCCCTCTGTGATCAGACCTTTTGCTGCTGTGCCCTGTGCTTTTTGAACCTGCTCTCCAGGCCATGAGGGAAATGGAAGGATTTTTTTCCCTTGGTCTTTAGTCAAACCTTAAGACATATTGCAATTTTTCTAGCATTTGCTCTGCTTTTAAGCTTGATTTTATGAGTTGTTTTCATCCTTCAAACTTATGCTGATTTGGATTAAAGAGCCTGGTGTTGTGTGATGCTCTGTACATCCATTTAATCATTAAATTATGCTGGTGTTGGCCTCAAAATCTTGGGCAAAAAATTTCTCCTAAATTATTCTGCCTATATATGAAGTGTTATGTTAGTCTTCTATTATGTGGAAATAATAAATAGTGGTGAATAATAAAGCAGTTTTCACCTTCACTGTCTTCTGCCTTTAATTCATATGTAATCTTTCATCACTGCTGAGGGGCAAATAAGGCAAAAATAATAATTTTCACTATGTATTAATAATAACAGTAATAATAAAGCAGTTCCCATGTACCAACTTACATTGAAAGAACAAAGAAAGTTAGTTTTAGAACACTGCTAGGCTTATAAAATATTACTCTAAGAAGCTGGACAGACCTGAGTACTAAAAAAAAAGACCTATACAGAAATTTCTGGATTTTCCTTAAAGAAATGGCAGCCACTGTGTCAGAGCCAAGCAATATCCTGACTCACAGATCTGGATAAAGCAAAGAACTGGGTAAGGTTGAAATCCCAAAGCACAGCCATGTGTACAGGGAGCTTGGGGACCTCTTTTGTCCAGCACTAACCTAAAGAGCAAGTGACTACTTTAAACCAGAGGTTCAGCTTCCTCCTAGAGCTTATAAAAATAAATAATCAAAATATCAAGACACTTGCCCTTATAAAAGGATGGATCATCCCCAGATCCACTCTCTCAATCTGACATCAGAAGAATCAAACTCAGACTGAGAGTTTAAGTTTTTTAGTCAGGGAAAGGTATTTGCTACCGTAAATCTTACTAACAAAAGTGGTTTCAGGTGTCATACTCATGGTCCAAATGAGATCAGCCTGGCACAATAAAATCATCTGTGAAATGTTAATGGAACACAAATTATCACCCCTCTTTCCATGCCTCATTTAATGATTGTGTTATTTCCTAGTTAATACCCTGTCCTCCCACTCTCAGAAATCCAAATATAAATAAATAAATCATATTTTTAATATAATTAATTAATTAATTAAATATTGTTTTATAAATAAACAAGAAGCTCAAGCAAACAATGTTAGCAATGTTTTCTTTGGCCATTTTTAGGGTGTTTCCAGATGAAAAAGTTGGAAATTATGCCACGTCTCATTATTTCTTTCTTCTCCAGTAATGGTAAGTCAAGCCAATTTAATTTTCACTGTGGATTTTTTGGATTACTGTTACCTCACTGATAGAAATAAATTTCATAAGCATTTCTGACTGAAAATAAGTAAGTGATTGAAATTAATCTACTTTTAGATTAACAGTAAATTGTTAAATAGGTAGATAAGCATTGGAAGAATGTTATAATAGAAAATTTACATTAACATCCCTCCTTCCGTCTTCTCCACCTTCTCATATTCCCTCCAGATCTTGTTTCTCTTGAAATACATACAAATTTCTTGAAGACAGATCTTTAATTTTGGGTTTATTTGCAAAAAACTTCCCTTTGAATGTATGCATGTGCATATTTCTGAATGTATATATCTACATATATCTATATATATACCACAATTTCTGGGACAAGCTAAAAAAAGTTTTGGTTTAATTAGATCTCCATGTCATTAAAATATTCTGCTCCTCAAAATGATGGGTAATTTTTTTTCATGTTCTTATTTTGAAGACCGAGAGGAATAAAGGTGAGCTTAAATAAGAGGAATTCTCATGAACAGCTCCAACACAAAATTCACAGATGATATTTTAAAATAAGTAATGGAGAAAAATAAGTCTAATGGAGAAAAGCATATTTAAATGATCTGCAAAACACAGAATTAGCAGACTTTTCAGTTTGTTTGGAAATACTGTGTCCTAAGTCTTCTTTGCCATTCCAATTGCAGATGGAAATTTCCATTTAGAGATTGTCATGAGCAGCATCTTTGTATCTTTCCTGCCACTTGAAAGAAATGTGGCAAATTCCTATCAAAGGATGTGAATATAGATTTCAGCCTGCATTCTGATTTTTGGCGCAGCTTCTGAGGTCTTAAATTCAGGTAAGCAAAAGTAGAATGAGGTTTTCCTCATCTACACAGGACTTCCTGAGCAGCCCATCACAATTCCCTGGACAGTGTGCTTCAGAATTGTCCCAGTTTTCCAAGTCCCACCACAGGTCAACATGTTTCCCCTCCAAGGTGGAAAAAATTAATTAGGTCCCCCAGCTTTTCTGCTTTGTGTTGTATTTAGCCTTCAGTGCTCCCAACCAATGATATTTTTTGTGTAAATGTTAAATGGTGTACTGGGGTTTGCTACTGAAAAAAGTCCACAACTAAGGGTTTCAGGATAAAAAGAAGCCTTAATTACAGCAGAAAATTTCAGATAAAGTGAAAAGGCAATGAGGAATCATAAGGGCCATCTATTCTGCTAAGTGTAATAGTGGATCATGTGGGAAAGGAGTTTGTGTAGCTGCATGATAAAAAAGGAGATGAAGGATTTCACAGTGGAGACTTATTTTATGGGAAGGTTTTCAAGTTTTGGCATTAGGAGTAATTTTTTTTTTTCCCTGGGGGTTTACAATATGTCCTGTTGCCTGTGGTTCGGGCTTTTCCTAGAATCTGAAACATGGGATGTAGTAAAAACAAGAAGTGAGACAGAAAGCAATACAGGGAGAAAATTTCTTAGTCTTCCAGAAGTTCTACAAGTTCTGAGCAATTCACTACAAATTCACTTACTCTATTATTAGGAATATGAACCTGGTCTAGTGAAAGATGTCCCTGGTCATGGCAGGGAGTTGGAATGAGACCTTTAAGTTCCCTTCCAGCCCAAACCAGTCTGTGATTCTATGAATGGTCTATATTGTTGCAGAGAAAACCTCACATATTCCTATTTAACATGCATTAGTATAATCTGCCCTGTAACATGATGTGAATTCGATTTATATCATTTTTTTTTTTATCTGAGAAAAAAAAATCCTATTAAGGTCTGAACAAGGACATTTCAATGGGGTTGCTTTGTTGGGTTATTTTTTTTTTTTTTGCATTGCAGCAAGAAAAAGGAAGGAATAACATTTTCAGCTCCCCATGATCCCAACGATTCAGATGACTCACATGCACAAAGTCGTATCCCTTGAAGCACTGGCTTGAGGGAAGCTTTGCTAAAACAACCAAACATTCATCAAGAGATAATTGCCAGCTCTGGATGAACGTGCAGGAGCCAAAGAAAGCTGAGGGACGTTTTATGCTGGCAAAGGCCATTACTCATCGGGTGGCAGTTGTAGCTTTGGAACTGCAAATGCTGCTGTGCTTTGTTAACTTTGGTATTCACAACAAAAAAATAAATCCACAAACAACACAGGAGTGTAACAAAAGCCCTGCTAATGTTTAAATTTTATAGTGAGATACAGCCACCAGGCACTAGCAGAGAAGAATATTTCTGATTGGCTACCAGCTGTTGGAGCTGCACAGATGAGCTGGAAAGCAGCAATTTACAAGCTATTTCATATTTAAAACTGTTAAGTCCTGTGCAAAACAATGTTTTCTTTCTGAGAAAAACAGCAGGAAAAAAATATCCCCAGAACAAAGGAAACAGTCACTAGAACAAATTCTCCCACCACAACAACAAAATTCAGATTTCTCTGTATTTTTTTCAAATACTTTATTTCTACAAGTGAATTAGTGTCTTTTCTTTATGTTAAAAAACAGACTTGTTCCTTAGAAACATTAATTACTGCCGTGTCATGAAGTGTCACAGTTTAACTTGCAACTCATTTTTAATCATTGCTGCATCAACAGAGCTATTTTAATACAAAGTCTTCCAAAATTGCTGGATGCAGCTACGTAAATTGTGATTAACTAAGAAAGATTATGGTGCTTAAACTAGAATGGAAGTAATAAATGTTTATTTCAGGAAAATGTAAAAGATTTGTGCAAAACCATTGCATTCTATATATAGTCCTTCATTTAACAGCTCTACAAACCTGCAAAAGTTGGTTCTTGTTGAAAACTGCCAGGCTACATACAATGAAATCTGGAGTAATAACACCAGAGAGCTGTCAGTCAGCCATCCATCCATCTAATTGGCTTCTTACCATCTTTCCATCATGTTTTTTTTATAACTGGTCGCCTCTGGCTAAAATGCAAATCATGAGGAAGAGCCGTCTAGAAAAAGCTGCTGCTTTCTTAATTATCTGTCAGAGTATGGACCAGTGGACCCTGGGCCGAGGAGTGGAGTTATGCTAAGCAGAAAGGCATCATGGGAATTGCAGTGACAGCTCATTTTCCTCCTGTGTTTTTTCGGCGTTCGAATGACAATGCAGAAATACGGGTTTTTCCCACACTTTCTCTGAACACCTGGGCCAATGCTCAGGGGAACACAAAGCCAAAACTGTCACATTTCCAGACATGGTCTTATTGCTGTCACTGTGACAGGATTGTTGACAAATGCCAGCAGTCATCTCAGCATCTTGGGAAATGTCTGCCGTGGTTGTGTCAACAGCCTGACAGAAATTGTTAATGTTTAAACTTCTTCCACTGACAGAATCCTGTCTTGCTGACAGTATTTGTCATATGAAACTCAATCTTTGTCAAACTTGCTTAAAAATTAACACTTCCTCCATTTCTTTTGCAGCTAACTGCCTGTGTGCTTTTTTTTCCCCTTCCTTAAGTAATAAGATTTCAACAAGGTAATATTCCACAGTCCACAATGAGTCCAAGAGCACAAGCACATTATGAACTTATGGCCAGCTTGTCCTTTTGACCTCTGCTACAATGATAATTATGCTTTTATTCCTTACCCATTTTTTTTGCCTTAGGAATCAAAGTTCTGAATTATTCAAGAGCCATAAAAATCCTATTTCTCAGTGTACAATGTGGAAAATCAATTAAACAGAGTTAGCTTAGCACTTATATAAAAATCAAGTTGCAAGTTTGTAGACATACATTAACTGAGTCCTTCTCCAACTTTGGTTTTGAAGGTCAGTCCAAATGGACAGAGAATCAGGAGCAGTTATTTTGTACCTGAGCACTTTATTCCAGATCTAAATCTGAAAGTTCATCAACACAGAATCACAAAATGTCTTGGGTTGGAAGGGACCTCAAAAATCATCCTGTTACAACTCCCTGCCATGGACAAGAATGTTTCCCACTGGGTCTGGTTCCTCAGAGCCCCATCCAAGCTGGCTTAGGATGAATACAGGTTTGTACCAATGAAAAGACAAGCCACATGCTTAAGGAAGAAAATTTAAAGGAAAGAAAAATTTAAATGTGCAGCCAGAAATGTGGAGACCTTCAGAATGGTGAAGGCATGGTCTTCGAGCTCCATTAGGAAGAATTTTGCCAATGCATCCATACTGATACCCAACTCATGTCCCCTGGTGGAATTATGCAATCTATAGATATGAGGATCTTGTTAAATCAGTTGAAAAACCAAACCCTGTCTGTTCACATGGATTGGGGATTTAGCAATGGTGATGTCCTGGATACATTTTAAAGCTAGATATTTATACCATCTCACAGTAATTGCCTTCACAGAAAATATTTATTAGGCACTTCTCTAACATTTGGGGGAGTGAAACCATTCCACTAGCAATCCTGGCAGAGGCCTGAAGTTGTGTCCCAAATGTTTCATTAATATCACATATTGTTCTTTGTTTACCTTCTCAACATGATTTCTGCATATTGTCATTTTCTGGCCACTGTAAAGGACAGAAGCAAGCTCTAGGCAGGCAAAGAGTTGCTCACAGGTAGCTCTGATATAAAGCAATAAAATCAGAGAAATGGAATGTGGGCTAGAGAGACAAGGCTTCATTTTTCTTCACTGACTCTGCTTTTCAGTGTGATCTTCTCCAGTTGCATAGACTGAAGTGCTAAAACTTGGGTGCCTGAAATTAGTTATGCAGCACCACACATAACAAATTAAACAAGAACATCTGACTCTTCCATTGTGGTCAGTAATGGCTAAAGGTTTTCAGTAACTCTGTGAGACAAATATTTCCATTTCCAGGTTCTTAAATAACTTTTGGCATTTGGTCTAAAGGTTGAGTTTGGACTTCACATCTTTCTTCTGCTGCTGGGTGGTTTCCTGTACAAGGTATGAGAACAGCTGAATACCTAAGGATGAGCGCTGGAGAAGTCAATAGCCTGAGTAAAGGACTTCCTGCAAGACTGAGAAATGTGAGAGAAAAATGAATCTGTTTTCACAGTTCTTAGTCATATGGACATTTATACACTTTGTGTCACCCCGAGCTCTTTCACCTTCCCAGTGGATTGAGTTTGACTGACAAGAGAGATTAGGCAGTGCATTTTCTGTGAAATACTGGAATTTTGGGTGATGAACTTTGCAGCACTATGATATAAGTAGCTCATATTCACTGAAAAAATGAGGTTTTCCTGAAGAACAATGAAGATATCAAGGAAGAGTAGACTTCCATTAAGAAGCAGCTGGGAAAACATTCTTCATAGTCCATGTATGATTTAGCAATTCTTAGTTGAGTTTAAGAAATTATTTAAGAACAAGGCCTTATTTTGCCTGTATCTTCACTGTCACACTTACCAGGCTGAGGTAATTATATTCAGCTACTCTGATATGTCTAAGAAAACTATCAGATTAAAGAAAGGTCTGGCATTATTATTTCTTATTTTGAAGTCATTTGTATGTCTATAATCAAAGGTTTTCTCTCTTATACATCCTGGAGAGTGATGAAATCAGTCTAAATGTGTTTGAAATCTTGAACTTTTAAAAAATTCCTAGCAAAAAAAAATGGAGATATTGACTACATAATCATGACCTGAAATTTAAACACTGTTAAATTGAGACATATAAATTTTTGCCAAGCTTTCCTGAATTTTGCATTGTCTAATCTCACAAAGATTTGTTTATGCTGCTATATTTGAAGCTGGTTATCAGGCAAAATCAGCTCTTTTCTTCATACAGGAATGATGTCAGATGAATGTAGCAGATGGCAAAATTCAATACTGCCGATGTGATCTGTAATGCTAAGAAAGTTCCAGTTCAGAGATTTTAAAATTCCTCATAAAGCAATGCCACCCCTATTTATGGGTAAATAAACTCAACAGACCACCCAGAGTTCCAAAGGTAAGTTTGTACTGGTGCAAAGATGCATTTATGGGACTCTGTCAGAGCCAAGAGGTGAATTCATTTCAGACCCAAGTTCCAAACCTCATGTGCTCAGAATCTTGCCCTGTGCATAATAGAAATAATCCCATATGTGTCTGTCAGAAAGCATGCTAGAGAGTTGGAAACAAATCCATCCTGCCATTCCAGAGTTAGTTCTGGGTGAAAGTTATGTGTGTCTGTACAAAACAAAACTCTGGTCATAAATTCGTTTGGCTTTTAAGCTGTCTCTGTCAAAAAAGAAAAGTTTGGAGGTTTAAACTTGCTTTCCAATTTTCATTTATTAAATTTGCCTGGAAAAAGAGAGGGGTTTGACTGCTAGAAAGTGAGGAGTGCTCAGCAGTTTCATACCAGACACGAGCAGTGCAAAGACTCGAGCTGCGCAGATGGGATCCTACCAGATGTAAGATGCAAAACTCAGCCCTGCAGTGAGAGATTTTGGATCCACGCAGGGTTCATCTGGAGGCTGCTGGAGCTGAAAGCTGGAGACTGAAAACTTAAAGTGGCTTTTTGTATTCCCTGGCCAGCCTTGCAGCAGCCTGTTCTTCCCCAAGTATTGGCGCATCTGCGCGCAGCTTCTGGGAGTGATCACCTGCACCGGGCGAAACTGAAAATCCTTCATTCTCCTTGACACAGCCAAGATGATGTAAGGAAGACAGCAGAGCTGAAAAGCCTGTGAGAGCAGAGCAGAGCATCCAATATACAGCCTGAGTCCTGGGCTAAATAATTATCTCCGGGTATTGTATTATTAGCATAATTAAAAAGTTTGGCTGAATTTCCGACACGCTGTCTCCTACATCAGGGAGGTGGTGGGGGCGAGTTAATCAGCAGGAGGAAAGTGAAGGTTAATGAATTGTTATTCAGATGGTGCAGGCCCTGTGAGATTTGTGGATAATTGATACCATTTGGGAGTTAAGGCAGAGTGGAAGACGAGAGAGGAGCTGCTGCAGCAGCTAGACTGGAAAAGAGCAAGCAAATGATAACTTAGCAATTATCATTTTTATGGGTTTGTTTGTCTTTTTTTTTTTAAACTTCTTCCTCTGTCTCATTCTTTTTAAATTTTTTTGTTTGTTTTGAGTTCCTTCGTGACTTCAGTAGAATTAAGATGAATGCAAAAGAATAATTAAAAAAATATAAATAAAAAAGACAATGGCCTTAGAAATCTCATCTGGAAAATTGCCACATGGAGGGTGGAAAAGATAAATTAGTGTGTGCTGGAAGTATGATAGCAGCATCAGGTTTCAGAGGTTCCTTTCACTTCAGTAAGGGATTTTTTCAGCAGGCCAAATTCCCCTTTTGCAGAAGCCCAGGGTAAGCCCTGTACACACTTAACCCGCTATTGCTGACTGCTGATGCTATGAAAACATTTTGAGGACATGAACTGCAGCACCACTGCATTCAGCACTGTCCAAAAAGCTCATATCCCAAGGACCCTCCTGTTTTAATCAAGAAACCAGCAGGAGAAGAAATCCCTGAGGTGACCTGTAGCACCTAAAGCTGCAAACATGAGAGTAAAAGAAACCACACCTCCTGAACTGGGCTGCTATAAATCAGAAACTTTAAACAATCCTGAACCACCTTGCAAGGGGTCCACAAGCCATGAGAATTTGACAACATAAGGAAGATATGAGAAACACCACCAAGAGAATTCTGTCCAGGCACAGCTTTAAGATGTCTGTGATTAAACATTGGCGAGAAGAAAGTGCTATCCATCTTGGACATGTGTCCTCTCCAAGAAAATTATTTATAATTTAATTCAGATAAAATTATTTCTAATTTAAACTATTTATTTAAAAGCATCAGCAGTTATAATTTAAGCCAGGCAATATCCTAATAATGGAATTATTTAGGGGCTCAAAATAAATCTCAAGGAGATCCTTGACACTGGCTGCCTACCAACATCCCTTTGAGACATTTCACAGACACATTTCAAATGCTTACTTTTGGCCCACAATCAAAACCATATCAACAAACAAGCTGATTTTTTTATCAGTACAGAGACAGAACAAAAAGTTATTTTAGCATCAGCGCTGTTCTTATATAAAACCGTTAATTTTAATGTATAAGATTTCCTCATCTTTCAAGAAATCATCTTCATGCATCCCAAGTTTCCTGAATAGAAATTTTTCCACCCTCTGCTGGTCCCGCTCCAAAATCAAAAGGTTTGGATGTTGAATATTTGGCCTTCAGTGAGTGAACATTTTGTGGAGTGAAATCTGTGCTCCACACAGAAAGGTGGAGATGAGAGGTTACTCAAAGCAGGGTAGGGATAAATTGCTTCTGTTCATTTCTTCTTATTTAGATGGAATCACAGAACTGAGGAATGGTTTGAGTTGGAAGGAACCTTAAAGATCCTCCTGTCCCCTGCAGGGACACCTTTCACTAGACCAAGTTGCTCCAAGCCTGCAGTTAATGGTGAAAATCACTTGTATAAAATAGTCTCAGAATTATTTTCCTCTGCTTCTAAGACATCTCATGGTTGCTGTGATAGAAACATGAGACTTATAGATACAGAATGGTAGCACTAAGTGTGAGTCCCAAAGGTTTTGATGTGATGTACCATATAATAAAGGAGATTATGCAGTGGCTTCAGTTTATGGGATTTGGCAGAAGAGGACCAAAGCATTGCTCAGGCATTGGAACAGGCTGCCCAGGGAAGTGGTGGAGTCACCTGCAACTGTTCAAAAGGTGAGTGTGTGTGGCTCCTGAGGATATAGTGTGGGGCTGGACACAGTGATGTTGGATAAATGTTTAGAATTCGTGATCTTAGAAGCCCATTCCAAATTTAATGATTCTGTGATTCTGTGAAAACACTGAAAACTCTGAGATTTAATCTGATTTCAGGAAAAGCTGATATTGATCTGTAAGACATACCTAATGTATTAGTAAAGCCCAGTCTGCACATCAGCCAAGAGGAAGAGGAATCCAGTACAGCTGCACCTTACTGGTATGAGAGAGATAATTTCCTTATGGTACCATTAATAATTGTCTTACTGGAAAATCTGCATGTTGCTACCACTGAAAGCTTGTAGCACCCACCCCCCCAAGAATGTGGATTCTCTTTCTAGGATTTGCAGCAAGCCCACACAACTTTCACCCAAATGAACAAGATAAAGATGATATTTATTTGAACTTTAATAGTATTTCCCATCCCTTCTACTGATGTTAGTCTAGAACAACTCCATTTTCCTGTCATGTCCCACAGAACAGATTTTCCTTTCTACCTTGCCTGTCTGTCTTTGAACTCTTTTTTTCCCCCTTTTTTCCTTTTTCTTTTTTCTTTTTTCTTCCTTTTTTTTTTTTTCATATTACAAGTTCCCGCACCTTTGAGACCTTAGCAACTTCAGGAAAGTTTTATTTATTTATTGAATAAAAAATTCAGTGGGAAAAGAACACACACTCACACGTATACCTGGATGGTGGGAAGGGGAGGGGGTGCAGAATCTAGGGCACAGCTTGCTGTGATGAAAAAGATGACAGGTGCCCCCCACTGCAAGCGTGGGACTGAGAGACCGTGGCTTGAATTTAAGGAGGATTCGAGAGACTTCAGGGAGAAATCTTCTACCTGCAACATTTCCTTGTAGTTAAAATACACAGCACACTGCTGCAGCTAGTTATAGAGACAGGCAAGTGTGAAAATTAATTTAAGAGGCAGTTACACAGATTTTGGGTGAAGGTCTGAATAATGAAAATAGCACTGCTAGGGACATATTTTTGGCTGATTCCAGTGCTGAAATACACTGTAATGTTGGCTGATCTCAATTTAATACAATCCTGCAAGCAGGTGTCCTTGATGGTGCTTCAAGACTTCTTGCAAATAACTCCTTATGTCGCCACTTTTAAAATATGTGGGCAGTATTGTTGGACAGAGCTCATAAAATACAAAATAAATGAAAAGAAGAAAAAAAAGACATGGCATTTGCACTGAGGAGTGAAGAATATGAAATAACTGGGTTATGCTCTAACAAAGAGCATGGTGGGAAATGTAGCTCAGCAAATGTATCAGGGGAACTGAAATAAGAGTTAAATTAAAACTTTCTAGGTTGATAAATATGCTCTGGGTCACACAGCAGTGATCAGAACAAAAGGTTGGATACACAAAGAGAGTTACTGACTCATTGCTATTTCCCTGCAGTCCATCATATATAAAATACTGCTATTTGCCCTCTGTGTCTTTTGTTCCTATTTTTTAAATTTTCCTGTCAATATTTGGGTGCTATTGCCTTTGACTCAGGGGCTGCGTCCATCCTCATAGCAATTTTGGGCACATTTTAATTGAATAGGCACATCAAATTACCATGCTCAGAACCTGAAACCTGAAAAACATAAATATAAAGGAAAATTTCTGAAAATCAGACATATTAGGCACCATTACCAAAAGACAGGATGGATCCTCATTGCTTCAGCTCAGTAAATCCTGGAATTTTCACATCCATGTTTAGTTTTCTAATACTTGTGTGCTCAGAATAAGCTAATCATCAATATTTCCTCACTTTTAATAAAATGGGACAGCTTCAGGGGAATATTCTACATTAGATATTATGTATTGTGGTATGCTGAATAACTCACTCAGGACGGCTTTTATTTTTCCCCATTGACAACCTCCACATTCAGCTTAGCTTTCAGACCTCTATGTTACCAACGTACTTTGAATTAGTAACACTCCTGCATATCTGAATTTCAGTCAATTAAAAATACACAGATAAATCCTACCATTCTACCATCTTCAGTGACACATTTAAAGCTTTTGTTCCTTTCTTTATCAATCTCTATTATTTTTTATGGTAGCAAATATCTGGTTTGCAAAAGAAGCAGAATTTAATGCAGTCCTAAGCCTTGATTTCTCCCAGATAGAATATGTGGAGTTTTGCTGCAGCAGATGCCACAGCTGACCATTCAGTTAAAATCTTTCTGCTTTATGGATCTAGTGCAAAATTGAATCCAATCTGTTTGATTAGCAAAACCCAAGCAGTTTAAAACCACAATCACCTGCTCTTGGAGTGTTAAAATAGAAAGGATTTTAGCGTGTGGAGGAGCTGAGCTTTCCAGAAGCCACCAGGGATATCTGTCCTTGTGACAATGGAGAGTAGATAATCCTATACTATGACAATTTCTTCTGTTCCAATTGGTGGAAAAGCAGGAATGGAAGAGATGGAATCCTTCACAAGCTTTTTTGCCCAGCCTCGTGCTTTACCCCAAAGAATATTTCTTCTGCATCGACAGCTGCACAGCAAAAGCAGCTCCGTCTGTTAAAATATGCAAATGACCAGCAAGCATCTTTCCTCCCTCTCCTACTGGGCAGGGAATTCTGAATCTAAATTTATGGTGGAAAAAATCCCAGAGACTCAGAGTGAAGTGAATCTCAAACCAGGGGGACTGCAGCACGTTTGGTTGGATAACGATTTCAGCAAAGGGAAACAAAACTGAACAGGGACAGGCATGCCGGTTCTAGCAAAGAAATGCCTCAGTTAAGGTTGGCAGAATCAGTGGACAGGAAAAAAGATCACTGAATTTGGGGGAAATTAACAATTAAGTCAGAACACTGAGCTCATTGAAAGAAAATTTAGAGTTATCAATAAAAGTACTCTAAAAGAGAACAAACATAAACTGGTGAACAAGAAAATTCAATTTGCCCTAGAAGGAAACAGATTTTATTTCTTAATTTATTTATTTATTCAAAGAAGAGATTACATTGACTCTACTCTCTGTTTTGTGTTCATTTATCTTGCCTTTTGGTCTGTTTGGCTACTGTTAATGTAAGCAATGATTTAGGCAAGGCAAGGGTACCTGGTCATGATGCTTCAAGACACTCAGTGCTGGCCTGTCCTTACAGCCACTAACTGTGGTGTCTAACCTCAGCATTTATTCAAAACCAGTATTCAAAGTCTGAGCTATAAATTTTAATATTTTCTGAAAGAAGTGAAGATTAAAGATTAACACATTACAACTACGAGGAACGTTTGGTCTCTCTCTAATTCAGATTGTTGTGGTACTTAGCATTACAAATTCAGATCTTTATTCAAAGAATAACAAATTAACAAGCTGGAACATGTTAATGATACATGTGACCACTCAGTGTAAAGTTATATCACACTCGACTTCATAAATAAAGAAGTTCATTTTTCACTGTTCTTTATTGTACCATTCAGAATTGACTCATAAAACCTCCACTAAATTAATTTGGGTCTTGTTATTAACCTCTTTAGTCATATCACAAAAAACTGCCTCCCAGAGTCATATTTTTTGAGTCTTTTTGGAAAGCTCACCAAGAAAATCCAAAATGTTTTTCTTGAAATCAGGTTATACCCTCTTTATTTTCTGTAGTTGTCTTGTCCCAATTTCTTCCAGTCCCTCTAAACTTTCCCTTACCATGATTTTTAGAATATTTTTGTCTTTACACCCTAGGTCTCAGTAGGTGAAGGGGGAAATGCCAGAGGATTCTGTCTTTGTTTCCATGGTCATTTAGAAACCCTGGTTAGAAGAAATAGAAAGAAAAAGAATACTTTTATGGTAATATTTGGTGCTTTCCTAAAACAGTGATCTTAGGCATATATTGCACCCTGGATATGTCCCTGAGAGAGCTTTTCTTAGTTCTTTGGAATACTGAACACACTCTAGTTCATTCTCTGGTTTTTGGGCTTTTTTTTTTTTTTTTGCATGTCTCAGTAAAGTTCTAGATAACACCAGAAGTTTCTGATCCCTATAGTAATAAGTAAACTAATGCTACAAAGTTTGCACTTTATTGGATTTGTATGGAAAAAAAGCAGTGAAGATGATAACCTGACAAAAATAATATTTAAGCTCTTGTTTCAAGATATAGGTCATGTCCTTTTTTCATCCCCCAAAAAATTCCCTTTCAACTTTAGTCCAGTCATGAAGAATTGGATTTGTGGCTCTGTTTTGCTGATGGAAAAGCAATGGCAACATAATCTATACAGCTGTGCATGCAGTATCTGGCAGAGGCTCAGCAGCTTTTACTTGCCAGCTAGCCACAGTTTTGGCTGGAAGAACCAAAGTTGTCCCAACTTTATTGGCCTTAATCACACCAATAGTTCTGCATCACAGTGAGTGGTGCCAAAGTCATTTCAGTCCCAGCAATGACTTTCTGATCTAAATTTGTTGTCCTTAGAAATGATTATGTTCATAATGCTGACAAAAATAAAATTTGCTGACATACAGCATTTTATGTCAGCAGATCTCAAGGATCTTTGCAAAAGAGGTCAGGATTTTTATGCCCATTAGCAAACAGGGAAACAGATATAAGCAGGTGGAGTGTGTTTAGTGACATTTTATTTCTTTGTACAATATATATAAAAAAAAAAAAAAGAAAATAACAGAACCCAATTCCCCAGACTCCATCTATAAAAACAAGCAAACCAGTTCCATGGCACAGATTTGAGCTGGGTCCCACCACTTGTTAGCAGATTCCTGAGCAAAGCTTTGTCTGGAAGCAACAACCATTCCATAATGCCATGTCCCTCTGGTGAAAGGTCCATGTTATTTGCTGGTACTGATTCATCCTCTAATGTAAATCCATGTCTCTCCTTATGATGAGCCCTATTTTCTCTACATAATCAAGGGATTTTTTTTTTTTTTTCTTGGCTTGAACTAAGCACAAGAATTTTTTCAACTCTCCAATTCATAGAATCACAGCATGGTTTGGGATGGAAGGAACCCAGAAGATCATCCATTCCCAACACCTCTGTTTGTCTTTCATAAACATGGTTGTCTTTGCCAATGCTGTCACACCTTTTTTTTTTTTTTTAACATATTTTAATCTAGAGCAATGAATTTTAGGATAAGAATACTAAAATGAAATAAAATACAAACTATTGTTCATGCCCAATATGGAAAGCAAGAATAAAAGACATCAGATCTGAAAAGGTGAGATCCCATGAGAATTCAGGTCGTTTTTGCTGAGGAAGCAAGAAGAATGTGTGAATAATTCATCCATGTGGGAAGAAGGCAGCAGGCAGTTCTAGAAATGAAGATGGAATACCTGAACACAGGTAGCTACATTGACAAAGCCAAGTGTCCTCTCACTGACAGTAACCAAACCAAAAATTGGTTAAAAAAACAACAGCAAAGATAAGCTGCCATCCAAACCTTTCCTGCCACCTTTCCTAATGGTTATATATTTTTAGTGATTATGTTTAGAAATTTTCCAATTGAAAATTTCCAATTTTCCGTTTCATTTTTCCCCCCTCAGTAGAATATTAGAATATGCCAATTTCACAGAAACAAATTTTTCAGTGCATGAGAAAGTACAATTTTCAAGGATTTTTCTATCTCAAGAGCATTCCAAACTGTGAGTTAACTTGCCACTTAAGAATGTGTAAAAAAAACCTGCTTTGGAAACAAAATGCTTTAAAGGGATGAAAACAAACATTGTTTTTGACCTGATCCAAAATAGCATCTATTTTGTTTTATTTTGTCTAGTAAAAAATCTTTGCTGTTTTACTCTCTCATTTTGTACCAGAATTGGGAAAAAAGTGTGATAATTTAAAATTACCATGGTTTAGAGGCCCTTTTCTGCCAGTTCTGAATTTGAGTTATTCACCTCTGTCTCACTGCCATCAGAGAGAACATAAAAAATCCCCATGAAGTCTTAAATGTTCAATATATTTTATATGGATTCAATAAATTTTATATGGAATTAGGAAAGTGCAGGGCAATTCCACCTGCTGGGAACAATTGCTCCTGGGTTTTCCATGGAGGTGTCACTTCATAAACTGGGACCAAAGTCCACTGAAGCTGAAGCTCTGCTCATGCCATCATCAAAATAACCCCTGAGAAAGGGAGAAAAATAATCCTGAATTGCTCCTTTTAGATGCTGGGATATGTAGAGAGACCAACCAACTTCTTTGAATATTTATTTCATTTTCTTCCCTTACAGAACCTTATTGGATGTAAAATTCATTTCTAAACCTGAAGGACACCTCCAATTTGTGGTACTTCCAAGCTCTGATTTTCTAGATGGAAAAGGTGATAGTTCCTTGACCTCACCTACAGCTCATATTTTCTATTCTAAGAAAAACATTTTCATCAGAGCTGACCTTCAATAATTGCCCAGTCTCAAGGACACCAATGCAAGTACAATTACAGAAATATTTAATTATATCTATTATAAAGCCCATAATGCAAACTTAAAAAGATAACAGTAAAATATTTTACCAGCTCATCATTAAACCAAGATTATCAAGTTTGCTTGATTAAAGTTATGTATTAAAATCTACAGAAAAAATTCTTTCAAAACATCCCTTCCATCCCTGGAAGTGTTCAGGACCACGTTGGACAGGGCTTGGAGCAACCTGGGAGAGTGGAGGATGTCCCAGCCCATGGAAGGAACTTGAAACTGGAGGATTCTTAAGGCCCTTTCCAAACCTAACCATTCAGTGAGTCTATAATTCCATGATCATACAGTTTAGCTGCACTTTTCAAGATTCCATGAATGGTGAATAGTTTTCCATACAACACTTCTATTTTGCTTTTGAGATATTCTGGCTGAATAAAGTAAACTGTAAGCACTGTAAATTGTTTGGCTAGTACAAAAGCTTAAATGCTTGAGCTCAAAGATCCAGATGCCAGCAGAAATAAGTCCTGGTGTTAGCCCTAGCTTTTTAAGCTACCTCAACTTTTTGCCAACTTTGTTCATAATTACAAAATTAAATAAAAGTCAGTTTTAGAGGCTTTAAAAAAGATTAAAATCTCAATAATAGAAAAAGAAGGTTATTTTATACATTAATAAATACTGACTTATAATACTTTATTTCATAATTAATAAATCAGACACAGATTTGTACCTTAGATCTAGGGCTGACACCTACTTCTACTCCTCATCAGAGACATTTATTTTAGATAGGTGTGAAATGTGCGTCTGATGCTGAATCATGTCATTTCCACATTCTAAATTATATCGAGGTCCAGATTCCCAAAAATACAATACACTGGGGTTTTTTTTTATTATTATTGTTGATTTAATTTCAATTCTTTGCTATCAATGGGCATTTTGCCATTGAATTCCTTGAGCATTGGATAAACCCCTCAAGGAATGGGAGTGTGTGACGTTCTTTCTGAGGTTAACCCAAACCTTCCATTTCTATGGCCTATTAACCACAGGAGACATAAACAAAAACACAACTCCTTCTCATAATTCAAGGAACTGCTTACACAGGGGTGATTTTCCAGGGTCTCAGCTGCAGCCAAATGCACCATGAGATTAAGAAAATTCTTTTCCCAAGCAGTTGCTGTGCAGGTGCTTCATCCAACTGTGACTTGGCAAACTTTGCTGTAGGTTTACACAGTCCATGGTTTTAAGTATTTCTCAAATACTGCACAGCAATAATTAGCAGCCAGAGGCAAAATAATCATTGCTAGATTCATTTAATGCCAAAGCCAAAACTAAAATATTTTGCGTTGGTTGAAATGTCAGACCTTATCTGGATTATTGTAAGATCAGATGGAAAAATAGAAGTGCTATTAAACATGGCTCAGAATAAGCCTCCAGTTTGTAAATACATTTATCAGAATGTAAGGTGTGCCTTCTAGTGGATAGAGAAGGGCTGCTGAAATGAGCAGGTTGAGCTAATATATCAGCATTACTGATTTATGAGGGAATGCTAATAAATAAATCAGAATTAAAATTAATAAATTGAATCAATGTTGAAATAATGTGGGTAAACATTAATATTTTAGCTCAATTACAGTCATGGGAATTTTTTAGCAGAAAGAGGTTGATAATGCTTCTGATCAAAATTTCTAAAAGAGCAAAAATAAACCAGAGGAGGTGTTTTCTTAAGGCCCATGATTTCCATGAACTGTTTCACTTTCTAAAGATTTCTAAACTTTAAGCCATCTTTTTGCATCTAAAAAGTCTTAAAAAGTTGCTTGCAACTGTTTTATGAATCTGGAAGTCTCATCCACACACATTAGAGAAGGTACACTTCTCTAACAAGTGTGGATGAGACTTCAAGATACATAAAACAGTTACAATCAACTTTTTAAGACTTTTTAAGAGCAAATCATCTTCCAAGTAGGTCCAAAAATGTGTATGACTGGTTTTCCTGCCCATCATACCACAGGAGAAATTTCATAGAATTACAGTATCTTAGAATGATTTGGTTTGGAAGACACTTAAAATTCACCTAATTCAACTCCAGCCATGGGCAGGAACACCTTCCACTAGAATTTGCCATGTTTACCTGCCAAGAGTTTTCTCCTCTGAATTATGGTGAAAGGACACTGAAGGATATCAAACAGACAACTTCTGCTTGGTCACTTTTCTTGTTGGTAGATTTGGAGCATCAGAAGTGGCTGAACAGACCTAATTTTTTTCTTTAAATTTTGAAAAAAACAAACAAAAAAAAAAGAGATGTTCATCTCAGACCTTGTATGCCACGTTTCAACAAGGAGTGAATTTTTACGGTCAAATTACAAGACCCTGAAAATAGGAGTTTGTAATGGAAAGGCTGATACAACCATAACTATGGTATTGCAACTGCATCACTATAAGAAAATTGGTTTAGATAATATACCCTTCCGGAATGACTGCAGTTCTAAATGATCCTGCATCTCCATAAATCTAAGCTAACTCAGTAATTCAAAATTACTAAAATTTAAGTTTAGTACCAATAAGCAATAAACTTATGGCTATTGCTATAATAACCGCTGGTCTGCGCTCCTTTATTTCACAGCAGGTGGTCTTTGGGCTGGTTTGCAGCCAGAATGAAAATACTTCCAACTAATTGAAAACTAATTCCTGAAGTTGAGCAGAGGCACATTTCCAAACTTTCACACAATTCCCTTTCAATAACAAAGAGCTTGGTTCTTTGGAGGTTTTTTTTCCCTTTTCCCTTTTCTCTTTAATCAGTGCCTAAGCATATTGTCCCTTTTTACACTGTTTTATACTAATATATTATATGATGACAGCTGACTCACTGTATTTCTGCAAACTGTCAAGGGAAATGCACCGAGGAACATGTAAGTTCCTCTAAATACACTGGGTCCCTTTACATCATCCTGCTCCCCCCCACGTCTCTTATACACCTAAAATTCCAAATGCTAAAATCTCACGCCCGAGTCTCCTGTCAGACTGATCAGCTTCATGCAGGCATGACTTTAGTGACTGATTCAGGCCACCAGCAAATGAGGAGAAAATGAGGTTAATAAAGTCTAATTCCACAATTTAGCAGGGTTTGAAATCTCATTTCTCTTCCTATGAAAGACATCGAGGGGCTGGAGCGTGTCCAGGGAAGGGAACGGAGCTGAGGAAGGCTCTGGAGCACAGGTCTGAGGAGGAGCAGCTGAGGGAGCTGGGAAAGGGGCTCAGCCTGGAGAAAAGGAGGCTCAGGGGGAACCTTCTGGCTCTGCACAACTCCCTGACAGGAGGGAACAGCTAGGCGGGGGTCAATCTCTTTTCCCAGGTGACAAGTACCAGAAAGAGCGGAAAAGGTCTCAAGTTGTAACAGAATTTTAGGTTAGATATTAGGAAAAAAAAAATTATATAAAATGTGGTAAAGCACTGGAGCAGAGTGCCCAGAAAAGCTGGGGAGTTGCCATTCCTGGAAGTGTTCAAACAAGATGTGGGTACAGCACTTAAGGACATGGTTCCATGGTGAACATGGTGGTGGTCCAGCTGGGCAGCTGGACTGCATGATCTTAAAAGTTCTTTTCCAAACTTAATTCTAATGATTCTATTATAGAAGCAATACCCAGCCTTTCATAACAGGGTGAGACACAGAATCATAGAATGGTTTGTGTTGAAAGGGACTCTAAAGGTCATCTGGTACCAACATCCTGCCATGAGCTGGGACACCTTCCTATGAACCAGGTTGCTCAGACCCATATCCATCCTGGCCTTGAACACTTCCAGGGGTGGGGCATCTTCTTGCTGGCATCCAGCAGTAAACTTTTGATAAATTGGTTCAGTTATTTAATCCTTCAAGATGCAACTATAATTTTTAAAAAAAATTGTGAACTAGTTCTCCCATTCTTTAAACTCATGTATGTTTGTTTTAAGTGCTCCTTGCTCTGCAGCCACAATACAATGCCCCAGGAAGCAAAACGTGAATAAGTGGTCTTGCTAAAAAATAATTCAAAAATGGGTTTTATTTTCTACCAACATTGCATGAGACTCTGTGAAATACACTTAACAAAATCCTGTTTGCTGTGCCCCATCAGGCTAAGAAAGATGATCCTGCCCCTCTGCTCAGCCCTGGGAGGCACATCTGGGGTGCTGTGCCCAGTTCTGGGCTCCTCAGGACAAGAGAGACATGGAGCTCCTGGAATGGATCCAGTGCTGGGTGACAAAGATGATGGAGGGACTGGAGCATCTCCCTGAGGAGGAAAGGCTGAGGGAGCTGGGGCTGTTCAGCCTGGAGAGGAGGCACAGCTGAGAGGGGCCCTCAGCCCTGGGTGTCCCTGTGTGCAGGGAGGGGCAGAGCAGGGCCCAGGCTCTGCTCCAGGGCCCAGCAATGGCACCAGAGCCACGGGCAGGGACTGAGCCCAGCAAGTTCCACCTGGACAGGAGGCAGAACTTCTTTCCTGTGCAGTGACCGAGCACTGAGCAGAGACCAGAGAGGGAGTGGAGTCTCCCTCCCTGGGGATATTCCATAAATGTGTGGACACAATCCTGTGCCCGGTGCTGTGGGTAATTCTGCTTGAGCAGGGGGTTGGATCAGATGAGCCACTGCGGTCCCTTCCAATCTGACCCATTCTGTGTTGGGATAAGCCAGCAACAGACTCCTGACAGAGTTCTGCCTCTCAGACTGCCTCGCTAGAAACCCTAAAGGGTCATTATTATTTCATAGAATCATAGATTTATAGAATGTGCTGAGCTGGAAAGGACCCACAAGGATCATTGGTTCCCACTCCTGGCCTAGTACAGAACACTCCAAATCCCACCCTGTGCCTGAGAGTGTTGTAAAAACACTTCTTGGGCTCTGTCAGCCTTGGGCTGTGACCACTTCCCTGGAGAGCCTGTTCCAGTGCCCAACCATCCCCTGGGTGAGGAGCTTTTTCCAAATATTGAACTTAAAACTATCCTCACACAACTTTCATGCTACTTTCCACTTATCTTGGTCACCCATTATTTTATTCTGTGGTTTCTGGAGGCAAAGAGCTGCTGCAGTGTGACTGCAGTTTACAATCTATTGTCCATCACACACATGTTGGCATGAGGGAGGGTGGGAGTGTAAAAATCTGGGGATAGGATGTTCTGGCAGCAGCATTGTGCTGTGTAAATCAAAGTGATCATCAAATTACTACTTTTTTTTCAGGTGACCTTTCTAAAAAAAGCTTGCATGCGAATTTATGAGAATCTAATGGATAGCTGGGAATGCTCCAGGTACTAATTTTCTGAATTCACAGATACAGAATTTTCTTGTTTGTTACAGAATAAGGCTTAATCCCATACTCAGAAGTCAAAATTTACGGACATTTTCAGACATTTTCAGACATTTTCAAAGCCTCTGAAGGCTTGGCTCTGAACCTCAACCCTACATGTGAGTAAACTGTGTGGGATGACCTCCATTGAAGGAGTTGATGAGATAACAGTTACCATGGAATCATGGAATCACAGAATGGCTTGGGTTGGAAGGGACCTTAAGGATTGTTTTGGTCCACCCCCCTGCCATGGGCAGGAACATCTTCCACTATTCCAGGTTGCTCCAAGCCCCATCCAGCCTGGCCTTGGACATTTCCAGGGAAGGGGCATCCACAGCTGCTGTTGGCAGTTTGTGCCCAGCCTCACCACCCTCACAGGGAAGAATGTCATCCTAATATCTAATCCAAAGCTTAAAGATATGTTCTCCTGTCCTGTCACTCCATGTCCTTGCAAAAAGTCCCTATCCAGTTCTCATGGAGCCCTTTCAGGCACTGGAATGGGCTTTAAGTTCTCTCCAGAGCCTTCTCTTCTCCAGGCTGAACAACCCCAACTCTCTGAGCCTGTCCCCACTGCAGAGACAGCCCTTTGATCATATGGGTGGCCTCCTCTGGCCTCATTCCTGCAAGTGAGCATCCTTCTTGTGCATGGGCCTCAGAGCTGGATGCAAGATTCCAGGTGGGGTCTCACAGGAGCAGAGCAGAGGGGAAGAACTTTTTGGGCACTAAATGTAAAACCTTATCAAACAGGGCTCATTCTCTGCATCTCTGAAGTCATCCCTTGTTGATGAACCACAGTAAGACTTTATCCTTCTCTCAGAGCCTTTTATCCCCTCCTCTAGCAGCATGAAAATCTGGGGAGGAGGAGTTTTAATAGAGAAAACACTACATAATTTAGAAGACAAGAATAAAAACTCAAGTAGGAGATTTGTGTAGAAACAGAAATTAAGTCTCCATAAGAGCCAAGGTGAATGGCAGAGAAAGCCCTAGGCTGGTGAATCATCTTCCTGCTCTCAATAATGAAGACATTTGCAAAGCCCAACTGTCAGTGCCTGGTTGGTGAGCAAAAGAGACTGAATTCATCAAATAAAAGGACAAATTCTCTACCAATGGAAAACCACCATGCTGTTGAAGTCAAGTCAAACTGTGCCAACTTGTGAATTCATCCCAAACTGGTAGCTCAGTTCTCTTTGGTAATGACCTTGAATAGATTCAGACTGGTGTGAAATAGATGGAAAATGGTCTGTAGCCTGTTATCAGTGCATTTCCCTACTCCCAGCCTTTAATCCCATGAGAGTAGCAGAAGCGAAAAGGTTTTAAACTTCTTATGAAAATATTTTTCCACCATGCCTGTTCCCTAGCCCTGTCTGTTCTCCTTTCTCTCTGCATAAGCAGTTTTAGACTTTATTTAAGTGTCGCATTTCCAAGCGTTCACGACTCTGTACAAAGCTCGTCACACATCACTCATGCCTTATTTCACGGGTTGAGCTGGTAATTAGCATATTTCACAATTAGCCAGTGTATTTGCTTTGCTAATTTCATTCCATGATGAAGGTGCTAACTTGGCGTGAAGCTGTAATGTACTGGTTGATTTATTAAGCTTCCTCTGATGGATGAAAATCACATGCTGTGCCTTTACTGTCGGGGAAAGTTAACAACATCCATTTGTAAGAGATGGTATTTGAAAAGTGATGTTGATGTGATTGAATGTGTGAATCTGTAATGAAGCCAAGTCAGATAGCTTCTTCCCCATAAAATAGTATTCAACTTCTGTGGTGGCTCCTTTTTGAAACTGGGCTTTTCTGCCCAGATTCCTGCCCTGAACTATGCATGTACCAAATACTCAGCAGGTGTTTAGCACTCAGGTTTGTTTCCAGCTCCTGTTTTCCAACAGCTGTAGAGGAGTCAAGTGCCTAAACCCTCCAAGAGTCAGAATCCTAGATTGAGTGCTGAAAAAACAAAGCATTTGCTGTTCTTTTCTTAACAAAGCTGCACATTAAAAGAATAATTGACCAGTCAGTCAATTTATCCATCAGATCATAGGTTTTCAATGCAATCTTTTGAGAGAGAACTCCCTTGCCCATGGCCTTTATTTGTGAAACCTGGTGCAGTTATGTCCACATACTCTTCACCTTTCTAAAGAAAAAAAATATTTTGTAGTTTTAACTTCAATGTTAAATTAATTTTGGTGAGTCAATCCTTTGTCCACAGAGCCCATGGGTAGACAAGATGGGAGAGGGCTGGCATAGGGAAAGCTTCTGTGTTTTCATGACCAGTGTGTGATGTGATGTAGGAATACACGTGATGCTGGGCAGTGATGATGGGAGGAGCAGCTGAAGCAATTTTTTTCTCTGTTAATTCTGCATTTTGCTTTTTTAGGATTCAAAGGATCTTTTCTACTCCAACCTGCATGGTTAGCCAGTCTGTATGTAATAAAATTTTCTGTCCATACTTTAAATATCCCTGATTTTAGCACATTCCAAAGAGGATCCACACTCACCTGAAGTGATGATTCTTGTAGAAGGATCCCACCTCACCTCATACTATTCTGTGGCTTATGGTTGAACTATATTAAGTCCATTCTCCTTTTAATTTCCCAATATTTTCCTTGATTATTTTAACACCTCTAAAGATTGTGTGTTGTCTGGAGAAATGTTTTTGAAAGAGCACTTTGAACCTTCAGTTGTCTGTACACCCAGACAGAACAGATTAAGTTCAATCTTTCTCTTAAGCCATCACATTTTATCTTATATCTGCATTTTCTCCATGAATCAGATATGAGCTATTGACAAATCAACATTAACCTCTCTTGTCAGAAGAGTTTAGGGTTTCAAAGAAATCAGATTGTTCTGTATCAGAATTTGCATGTTTCACTACAATGGGAAAGCAGAATGAAAAAGGAAAGAAAGGATTGTTTAGGCAAAGATCACAAGAATTAAACTATCCAGAATGAGGATCAATTGAATTTAAGTGTTAAGTAAAATTCTGCAGATGAAGTCAGCACTGAACTGATGATCTTCACATTTTGCTCTGATTTTTCTCTCTTCTCTGTGCTAGGTTCATCTTTGCTTTGTAAAGCACACACATGTGATATAATAACAGTACTAATAAAACCAAAAACTTGCTTTCAGGAAAAATTCAAGCAAAATCTAAGATCTGTGTTTGCTTCTAAGGATGTGTGCACCTCCCCAGTCAAGAATGTGCTTAATGCTGTCACCTTCAGCAGCTTAAAGACAAACACAGATTTGGCACAGGTTGTTTTCCTGAACAACATGTTTTCTCCCTCCTGAATTGTATTAGCAGGTTTGGGACCAGGGCACTGCTCTCCTGCACAAGTTAAAGCAGTTCAGCTGAGACATATCCAATCTTTCCTAGTGAAAAGCCAGGGAACTATATTGTATCAGGAACATTACTGTCCTTACTGACTCTGGAATGTCCTTACACCAAAATGCTTTCCTGAGTCACTTGTTCCCCTTTCTCCTCTCTCACCACCCCATCCTTACCCCTTCAAGCTCCTTTTATTCCCTGGCTCTCGCTGGTTCTGTAACTCAGCAGAAGGCAGGAGCTGCTGTTTCACACAAATGTCGCCTCAGTTCACACTTCCAGCTGGGCTTAGAGACCACAGTCATTAATTACTGTTACTCATGTTGTTGTTTATGCTGTAAGACCTGCTTTTTCACCCCAAAAAGAGTTACAAGAAGCTTAAGAGATGCCACTTGGCCAAGCTTAAATCACCAAGGAGTGTGTGTGTCTCAGCATATTAAAGGTACCTTGACTGTTTTTTTGACTGATTTTTGCAGTGCTGATTAGATTTAACTGGCCAAAAACCTAACTCACCTACCAGATATGAAGTATTACAGAGAAAGAAAGAAATCATTTTCTCCAGGTTATGGTAAATACAACTTAAAAAATATATATAACCAGGAGTTGCTCAATTAACTTAATCTGTCCAAGTGTTAATTATGTGCTCTTGTAATTATATGTCATATGGGCAGATATATTTTATTTAAATATTTTTAGATTTAAGACAACTCTAAATATTTTTCTGTAATTAGCAGGCAAGAAAAGTATATTCCTCCTGCATTTTATATGAAAAATAAGGACTGCTTATGTTCTCAACATACGTCATTTATTACAACTGATTTTGTTATCACAATTTCAAATCACATCACAAAGGAACTGAGCTACCACTGGGGCAGCCAAGAGGCAAGGATCAAAATTCATGGATTATTAGGCCTGAAGGGCATCACTACCCTTCTTAATTTTTCTTAGTCCATTAGCTGGACATGGATTACAGAAAAGAAGATGGTTTTGCAGTGGAAGTTCTCTGGGCTGTTGAGACCAATGATTTCCATGAGATTTTGTCATCTTTTCCTGAAGAAATTAAGCCTAAGCCATTTAAATGAGGCTGACTCCAAACTGCTCTTTGTGATCAGGAGAGGAATGTGCTGGATCTCTTATTGAGACTGAAAATGACTGGGAGAAAAACTGGAATTACCCCCTAGCCAATACTTTTATTAGAAGAAGGACTTCACTACTCTCAGCATTCCAGTACCAAGCAGAAATCCTTTTGCATTTCTCCTGCACAAAATACAGTAATAAGTACTTGAAAATGCATCAGAGAACAGGGGTGAGGGGGGGAGGAGGGGATTTCTGAGACCTCACAAGCTTAATAATGATCCCAACAGCGGGTTTGTTAATGATCTCAACATTTGAAGCTGACCCTTGATGTTTGCAATCAGCAGGAAGCAAGGCTGGTAATAAAAGGTGATAGGGACAATGCATGATACAATATCCAGGGAAGTGGGTAAAGGCAGGGAGATGGATCAGTTCAATGGAAAGGGATGCCTGCTTGATAGAAATTTTAATGCATGTGCTATCAAATCTGACAAAGCAGTGTGCATAAACTCAGGTGGTGAAGGCCTGGCCTCTGGTTCCTGCCCTTCTTTTCCATCATTAATCTACTACCCAATTGCTTGGTTTCATCATTCCAGTATTAATCTCTAAGTGCCTTAGGCCTACATCATTTTAGAGGCAGGGATGGGAAATGGGTGGGAAATCCCACACAATAAAACTGAGACACCACGACAGGACAGATACAGTGATATGGCTATAGGACAAGGGGGAATAGTTTTAAACTGAAGAAGGAGAGATTTAGATTAAATATTAGGAAAAAATTCTTCCCTGTGAGAGTGGTGAGGGCCTGTCACAGGTTGCCAAGAAAAGCTGTGGCTGCTTCATAGCTGGAAGGGCCCAAGGGCAGCTGGGATGGGGCTTGGAGCAATCTGGTCTAGTGGAACCTGTTCCAACGGGGGTTGGAACTGCATGAAAAATTATTTATTTTATTTAAGGTCCCTTCCAATGCAAACCATTCCATTTGTTAGAGAGTGAGTCTCCTGTAAGACATGTGAATCCATATATCTGTCGGGGTAGAAGTAGAGGAATTTGGTCAGTCAGGCTGCCAGCTGGGGAAAGGTGCAGGCCAAAGATGAGTGCTGTGTCTGAAAACGTGTCTTGCCACCAATAATAGCATATCCTGTTGTGAAGCCTAATATGAAGGCTGGACTTAAAGATCTTGGAAGCCTTTTTTGTCCTGAATTATTTTGATTTTTGGTTTTATGATTCCACGATGGACTGAGTCTTGGGGGATGGGAGGATGAGGGATCGGACAGTGGTGAGTGGGCAGAAAAGAGCAGGACAGGTCCTGTGGCTTGAAACCTTTCCTCTCTGCAGTATCTAAGTTCTGACTGAAGCATTTACTGGCAGTTTCTGGGAGAAAAGCATTAAACTGTCACTATCCTGTTTGTGATGAGGCAAAAGAGTGTGGGGGACAGCAAGGTGTAGAATCTGCAATGAGGCAGGGTTTGCTCTTCTGTGCATCCTGCAAGCCTGTCCTTCATGAAAGAAGCATCTTTTAATAGCATCCATGGATAGAAAGACCAGAGGAAGGTGATGAAACTTCTGCTGTCTCTGACTTCAGTTTATCATGAATACCAATTTCATGAGGTCCAACAAGGAAAAGTGCCAGGTTCCGCTTTGGGGCCACAACACCCCCTGAAGCACTAAAGGCTGGGCCAGAGTGGCTGGAAAGCTGGAAAAGGAGCTGGGGGTGCTGGTGACAGTGGCTGAACATGACCCAGGTGTGCCCAGGTGGGCAAGATGGCCAAAGGCACCAGGGCTGTACCAGCCATGGTGTGGCAGCAGGGCCAGAGCAGTGACTGTCCCCTGTGCTGGGCATGGCTGAGGCCACATCTCAAATTCTGGGTTCAGTTCTGGGCTTCTCATGACAACACAGACATTGAGGGGCTGGAGTGTGTCAAGGGAAGGGAATGGAGCTGGGAAAGGGTCTGGAGCACAGGTCTGAGGAGCAGCTGAGGGAGTTGGGGCTGTTCACTGTGAGAAACAAAGACCTGGGGATCTTCTAGATCTTTGCAGCTCCCTGACAGGAGGGTGCAGCCGTGTGGGGGTCGGGCTCTGCTCCCAAAGAACAGGAGAGAGGACAAGAGCAAATGGCCTCAAATTGTACCAGGGATGTTTAGATTGGGTATTGGGAACAATATCCTCATTGAAAGGGTGGTTAAGCATTGGAACTGGCTGCCAGGGGAAGCGTTGGAGTCACTATTTCTGGAAGTGTTTAAAAAACATGTGGATGTGGCACTCGATGATCTTAGAGGCCTTTTCAAACTTTGACGATTTAATGTTTCCAAACAAACCGGAATTGTTCCGTTTCCCGTAAGCTCCCCCGGCGCCACTAGATGGTGCTTTTAGCTGCTAAAACCCGCAGTGCTCGCTGCGCGGAGCGTAACGACACAGGAGCTCCAGAGCTTTGGGGAACAGAGATTTTTACAGAACAGAAAATTTATCTTGCAGGAGGACAGACAGCCAGAAACGCGTATATAGCCATAAAAAATTTAAAAAAAATAAAAATAATAAAATAAGTTCTTTCCGCAATATTGGTCCCTGGGTGCCCTGGCAGCTGCTGGCAGCGAGGGACAATCTGCTCTGTCACAGCAGCGCCTTTTGGCGGTGGCACTGGCTGGGCTCCACCGGGGCTGCTCAGGCTGGAAAGGCTCAGATCAGCCCTGGAAAGGCTGCATGAACACAGATTGCCCTGGAAGAGCCCGTCCTTGTGTTTTTGCAGCCTCCCAGACCATCTGGCTCCGGCTCGGACAGCAGCCAGCAGGATGCAGGGGATGGGCAGATCTGGGGATCCAGCTTGTCCCAAAACCACCACGGAACCACCGAGTATCCCGAGCAGCACAGCCATCCCTGGGGATGTATAGGCATTAGGAAAAGTCTCCAGTGCTGTTTAATTGATAGTTGGCAAGGAATATGTAAAAGCATCACTGGTTTCTCCTCAACTCTCACTTCTCTGAGGTTGTGTCCTGGCCTGGCTGATGCTGCTGCTCTCCAGTCTCACGGGGCTGGACAGAAGATAAAATTGCAAAGTTTAGATCAGGAGGCTGGTGTTTTCTACAGTGTGGGTCCATCAGTTTTTATTTCCAGTTTAGATCAGGAGGCTGGTGTTTCCTACAGTGTGGGTCCATCAGTTTTTATTTTCCATCTGAAGTAAATATGGCACCTCTCTAGAGAGCCATCCCTCTGCAGAGAAGTCTGGACTTGTCCCACACCGGCAAAAGTTTAATAAACCTGGTTATTTCACTGGTGCTTGTTGTAAAAGAGGGGAAGCAGATACTGTAGTCAGAATGGCTGGAACTATCAGCTTAATCTGATTAATGTCTCCTGGAGGAATAAGGAGCTTCTGTTGTCACAGGATGGGGCTGCACTGACTACCCTGATGTAAGAACAGCTGCTTAAAGGCTCCATCCTCAGCTGACACTGTCTGGTATCAGATTAGCTCTGTTTAAATTCTGTTGAATAATACACAGCATTGCAATGGAAATGTGTCTGGAAGTGTTCATTAGGCCAGGTTGGATGGGGTTTGGAGCATCCTGGCCTAATGAAAGACATCCCTGCCCATGGCAGGGGGTTTGGAAATAGAGTATCCTCATTGTCCCTTCCAACACAAACCATTCTCAGTTTCTGTGATTGTGAGATTCAGTGATTCCATGATGGTACACATTGGATAATCAAGTTATTATATTTTGAAGATCATTTTCCTATCTCAGGAGTAAATCTAAAAAAGCCCTCTTGATGTTCAAATAGTACCCCTGTTTTTTATTTCAGAGGAAACAACTCCTTTTATTGAAGCAGTTCAGTTGTTGCTGTGATGTTGCTCTCTATTTCACATCACTTTTCTCCTTTCATAAAACCTTCCCAGACAAACTATGGAGAAAAAATAACATTTATATAAGAAGGTCACAAACAATCAGAAAGTACTGCTATTGTACAGGTGCCCTGAGCACAATCCAAACAAGACCTTTACTGTTGACTTTGGAATTGTATAGATTTATAAAGGGATGGTTACAGTTTCTGACATCTTTTGTGTAGTACAGCAATGTCTCAATATCAATATACCACTGTATTATCCTAAACTCCCGTGAAGTTGCATGAGAATAGATATTCCATAAAGACACGCTGATTTAAAGGCACCAAGATGAGCTATTAAGTATGTTCATCCTTCTGTGTTAAATACATGTGCAGTGCTCTGCTGTGATTAGTCTGGCTTTGTCATGGACCCTTTATTCATTGTTATTCCTTCCTCAGCTGAAGAGAAAATAAATTCCATAAAGGAACGTGGAACATCCATTTCTTATTTATTTTATAACTGGGTTATAGACCTCACAACATATTCAAGCCAACTTGCTAGGACAGCAACAAAGGAAGCCTGAAGGAGAAAATATATTTCTCATGTTAGACTTTTCTACAACAGAAGAAACATTTACATGGTAAAGACAAAGCCACCATTTACATTCCAAATTCAAATAACAGTAATAATATTTTCTGGCTCCAGATTTATGTTTCCATCTGGCTGAAGTGACTTGGCAACCAAAAGCATAAGCTTTGTTTCAATTCTTGGTATCAACAAGTACCCTTAAGGCATATTAGGGAGGTATGACAAAAATCTAGTGAATGCCAAAAGCAGTGAAGCTTATAAATTGGCTTGCCAGCATGAGAGAAATATAATCTGCATTTTGTAAGTATGAATATAGAACAAGCCCTGGCATTGCAAGCCGCTGTCAGTCAGAAGGAACTTCCTACTTCTTTTCAGAATATATTTTATTTTATGCCAATTTATTTTTGCAGCGTGATTTACTGAACAGAGGATTAAGCACAATGGTGTGGCATAAAACAACGTATGTGTAGTCTTTGAATACAGATTTTCTTATTCCACACCACTGCACTTAGCCCAGCATTCCTTGAGGAATGGATAACTAAGTATGGGTTAATCTCAGAGCTTTCTTGGGCATTAATTTTATTGTCCTAAAAGTGGCTTAAGAGTATTTAAAAGCCTTCTGTAATTACAAGACCTTCATCCAGGGTGTCTGTGTATCAGAGGCCTTGGCCTTGGATACAAAATCTTCATTGATGCCTTTGGCAGAATTTGAATCAAAATGTGATTCAAATGAGAAATGGAACCCATGACTGTGAAGTGGACAATAATGAATAGGGAATTGTGCTCTGGGATGGCCCTGCTTGAGCAGGGAGAGTGGATCAGATAAACCCACCAGTGGTCTCTTCCAGCCTTACCCATTCTGTGATTTTGTGATTCCACACTGGAACTTCACCCTTTGTTTGGGTGCGTCTGTTATTTAAGGTGTTCAGTTCAATGCTGCTTCCACAACTTTCTACACCACATTTTCAGTGTTAAATAGCTGTGTCCTGGTTTCCAGCCGTGATGGAAGCAGGCAAGAGAGTGAACTGGGGCTGGAAAACATCAGTTATAGATGGAATTTGAAATATGGAATTGCAACAAACCTTCTGAGACATTTTTAAAAGAAACCCATCAGCTGTCTGATCTGTCATTCTGTGGCTCCTGAGAAGTGCTGGATGAAGACATCACCTCATCTGCCATGGTTTTGTGCTGGGTGAGCCCTGCTGGTTAATCTGGCTCTGCTGAAAGCAAATGAACCAGTGGAAGTTGCTGAAGCTACCACTGCAAATAATCCAGGAATCTGGCTTTATATCCATGTACTGATCCCATGATGTGAAGCTGGATGCATGAATGCTTTGGTATGTGGCATACTGGGCCTTGGAGCTTGGCCTCCTCTATTTAAAAGAGTCAGACATAAAATAATTCCAGATGCTGATTTTTGTTGGTTTTGTTGTTTTGCTGTTGTTGTTTTGTTTGTTTGAGGGGTTTTTTTTGTTTGTTTCTTTTTTGTTTGTTTTTAACTTTATCTTTCTCTTTCTCTGAGTTACAGGATGGATCTTCTGTAGAAGGCCTCCCTTGTCTCCTGTTATTCAATGTAAGTTTTCCATGACTTTCAGATGAAGCCACAATGGGAAATGCTTAACAAAACCATCTTTCCCCTTTGACCAAATTTTTATTTTTGTCAAGATTCACCTTAAAGGACAGTGATGGAGCTGTGATCACCTATTGCACCAGGAGCCTGAGCTATGTTCACTGTCATTTCCAGGCTGTGGCCCTGAATGCAATGAAACTTTTGGAAGTTATTATTTTCTTATCATGCAATTTATTGAATCCCACTGAATAACAGACAAACTGCAGTAGATTTTTGAGTTGATCAGGTCCAAGTAGGCTTTCAGCTTCCTCAACTGTTTGGAAGTAGAGATTATGGAGAAAAAAAAACAGATTTTGAAGTCTGAGACAAATGTGTCTTGGTTTCTGCTGCCTTACAATAGAACAAGTGTCCAGAGACATTTCTGTGTCCCTCTCAGCAGTGCCATTGTCTTTGCCATGCCCTCTCCTGCCCTGAGCCCAGTTTCCCAGAGCTGTTCCAGGCTTTGCCTGCAACCCTCCTCCACATTCCATTGTCCTAAGGCAGGACCAGGCAGATCCTGTCCCAGTCTTCCCTGGAGTGAAGAAAACTCAAGAGTCCCAGGGGGTCAATCCTGGCTGATTCCCTTCTGGGCTATACCACAACAAGTGTGGCCTGAGGGTCAAGGGAGGGGATGTCCCCACTCGTCTCCACTCCTGTGAGAGCCACATCTGGAACACTGCACCCACATCTGGGTTCCCTGGTACAGCAAAGACATGGACCTGTCCAGACGTCCTTTTCCTATAAGACAGTCAGAGAGAATCTTTTCATGTGGGCCTCTAGAGACAGGAAAAGGAGCAGTGGACAAGGAGAAACTGTTTTAAACTGAAAGAGGAAAGTGTTAGATGAAATATGAAAAAGACATATTTAAAAATTAGGGTGGTGAGGCCCTGGCACAGGGTGCCCAGAGAAGCTGTGGCTGCCCCATCCCTGAAAGTGCTCAAGGCCAGGCTGGAAGGGGCTTGGAGCAACCTGGAATAGTGGAAGGTGTCCCTGCCCATGGCACAGAGGTTGTCACTTGATGATCTTTAAGGTCCCTTCCAAAGTCTAAATCATGCCATGAGTCCACATTCCTATAAAGGAATGTTAGAGGTAAAAGTTGTTTTTTGGAGACAAAGAGACTGCCAGTCTCCTGAGTGTTCTGTGGTCCCACTGGAACTTCATAGTGTGATCAGCTGTCAGGGGGAAGTTAAGGAAAGGGAAAGAAAAAAGAGATAAATGCAGTTTCAACCATGAAATAACGTCCTGAAATCATTCTCTGCTCTTCAAATGTTCTTCATAACTTCTTGGTCTCACCCCTAAGCCCCCCTTCACATCCCTGAAACTTCCTACAATCCCACATCTTCATTCAGAACCCCACTGATCCTTCTTGTCACCCATCATCACATCGATCTCCATAAAAACCTCCACACTTCTGTCACAGCCACAAAATGTGATTTTCTTTTTGCCTAAGACATGTCAAATCAGCTGCGTACAAGGCGTAGGAAAAAGATTTAAGATGCCACAACAGCCTTGGAGAAATCACTAACAGTTGCAAACACAGGATTCCAAGTGAGTACAAGTGCTCCTGAACATCTGTATTTGTATGTGTGCATGCACAGTGGGGTGCATCGTACAGCCCATGTGCAGAGACTGATACCGCTCCAAGACTTGTCTTACCTTTCTAATTAAGTACTGAGTAGTAAAGGAATTAAATTTCGATGGTTTCTGCACCTGTTTGACTTTCCTCTTTATGACAAAATCCAGATCAATGCATGTGGGCTCATTGAAAAAGGGACTGGCTCATTGAAAAAGGGACTGGTCTCAATTTGGAAGAAAATATGGTTGGTAAAATCAGAGTTTCCTCATTCCCTTTGTTTTCAGTCTTCCAGATGTATTTTCTGCAGCTGGACAGAGAAATACAGGAAACAAAATCAGATGTGCTCCAGGAAATATCCCTTTCTCAGTGATACTGCAACCAGTCCACAGGAGCTGTTTTCTGAACACTGAACTGAGAGAAAATTTAAATTGATGTACATAAACTTTATTAACCATCCAATTAGGATGATGTTAATTGCAACCAGGAGTCCTCTCTCCCTGACTGTACAAAGAGCCTAGATAAAGAACTTAAAAGAGCTTTACAGTCCATGTCTAAAGCAGAGAAAATGGATCCTGCCTTCAGTGGCTCTCCAGATGTTCAATTCTTAGCATCTCTACCAGGGATATATGCTTTAAAATATGCTCAAAAGAATATGAGTTGAAATTTAACTATAGCATTGATATGTTAAATTGAGAGAAAAATGAGTGGGAGAAATATCACCAAATTCATCGAATATGAGTACTTTCGTTGACTATTTTTTCTTAGACTTAATCATGATTGAACTGCTAATATTCTGGTTTAATAATAATAAAACATATTGCTTACTTTTTTTTTTTAGAGGCTCAGGTGTTCTAGAAGGATTTAACATGAAGAACCATTCATCCAGACTTCATTATGCTGAAGAAATAGTTGAGTTAATGCTAGTCAAATACTCCCTCTCTCTTGCTCTCCCTCTTTCTCTGTGTATGTATATATATAGTGTATGTATATATATTTATGTATACACAGGATGTTGTTGCTATAGGGAGTGATATAGGCACAGAGTATAGTATGGCTACATGGAAGTAAAATGACATTAAAATAAAGCAGCTCTTCCAGAAAGGAGAAGGTTGTTACAGATTAACCAAACTTCACAATTAAACGGGAAGCCCTGGTCAATGATCCATATTTCCCTCTCTTTCCTAACATCCACCCACTCTGCTGAGCACCTTGCTAATGTTAATTTATTCATCCTCACTGCAATACTGAATCCCTTTCACTTCAGCTGGGCACTGAGCAAGCAGCAAAGGGACAAGTTTCTACAGGGACACCAGGACAAAAATTAAATCAGAAGTCAAAAGCAGCAGTTGTTTGTGCTGGGGTTGAAAACACCAAACATTTAACCTTCCATTCAGGAGGAAAAGAAACACAGCTCTTTCCCTACACATTTTTTTCAATGTATTTTAGTCACTGAAGCGCCATGGGGAAGTGGAACATTGCCAGCAGCATCCAGGAGCTTCTGTTGCTGATATTTATTACATTAATTACACTTTATTTCATTAAAATAGCACCCAGGATTCCCTGTGGAGCGCAGCCTCTGTGTTACACATAAAGCACTTTCAGAGGATGATGAGGAGCTCTGCTTCCTTAAATGACAGGGCAAAGGAATGGCATGTGTGTGAGTCAAACCTGAACCTAGTCAGGAATTCCAGCACTAACTTTCCTGTGATTCTATGAAATATACATTTATCTGCTTGTTTGCTTTATGGTATACCAGCCTCTGGGGAATTTTATTGTTACAAAACAGAGACATCTACAGCTCTGAAATTACTTTAGGTTAACTAAAGGAGTTGGAAAACAGAATTTTTAAAATATAATCACTGATTCTTTGTAAGTTCCAATTTATACATGCAAAATACTTTCTCAGTTAAACAAAGTGTGTGCCAACACCCACTGGCTTTGTTTAAAACACAAATGAGATTTTGTTATCTGTGGACCAAGATGCTATAATGGACCAATCCCTTAAAACACCTCATAATTATAATTATAGAAGATGATCACAGAATCATTAAGGCTGGAAAAAACCTCCAAGATTGTGAAGTCCAGCCTTTAACTGAGTATCACCACGAACTATATCACATCTGCTCATTTTCTGAGCACTTCCAGGAATGGTGACTCCACCATTTCCCTGGGCAGCCTGTTCCGATCCCTAACCACTCTTCCACTGAAGAAATTCCTAATATAAAAAAAAAAAAATCATATAAGTCTGCAGCTGGAGAGATTTATCCAAGCAGTTTTCTTGTGTGATTAAGCAAGAAGAGACTCTGTTTTCCTTGCACTGACTTTGTAGAAATGAAATTGGTACTTAAAAAATAGACAAAATTTATGTTTTCCTCCTCAAAGTCATTGACTGGTCAAAGTTAAAAGCATGGTCACCACTGAGGTGAGATAAATTCAATGACCAGGATAACAAGAGTTTTGGCATTTTTGTTATTTCCTTGGAGGTTTGAACACACCTATCCAGCTAGTAAAAGCTGCTAGTATTGAACATAGAATGACAGGATGGTTTGGGTAGAAAAGGAACCTTTAAAACTCATCTAGTTTAGCCCCTCACATTTCTGTTCCAGTTATCAAACCTTGATCTCAACCATGTTTTATTTCCTACATAAAATAATGTCATAATGTCTTGAGGATCTTCAGAAATCAAATATGTGGATGATATTTCTGTGTATATAGAAACAGGAAAAATAATAATATCTTACTAAATAAATCAATTTTTAAACAAAATAACTCATTATTAAAGTTTACTTAAAGCCTTATTAAAGTCAAGGACTCCAAGAGTTGAGTCAGAGACTAACTTTTCTCATTGAGAAAATTCTTACCCAATTCTACAATGAGTAAGAGGCTGGATTATGTGACTTCAGAATTCTTTCTTTGTGTCAATACCTCCAGAGAACATTCATCCAAACAAGCAAGACGTCAGTCGGGATATCTGATGTTTCTTTTCCACCTCAGTGATTTAGTCACTGCTCCTACCTCACACTTGTTCCTATGTCCTAGGAGCACCACGTTGCTGACACAGATGATAGCATCTCCTTTTAAATTATGTTTCCTTGGGGTTTTTTTATAAGGAGTGGCACTGGTAGTTCTAGAATATATCCATTTAGTGAGGGTTTAATGTTTTTTCTTCTTTCTTCCTAGCAGCAGAATTAAAAATAAAAAAAAAATTTAAAAAAATTAAATCAGGAATCATGGTGCTTGTTCATCTAAAAATTTCCCACATTACAGGTTTCTTGCCATGAGGGTGAATGGCCTCTTGCTGTGTGTGTCATTGCAGTGATTGCAGTTCCAAAAAACAGGCAGGTTTGGGAAGGAGCTATTCTCCATGTTATGGCAATGAAGAATGATGGTGAATCTGGAAGGAAACAAAGTCCCTGCCAAAAATGATCTTGAAAATGTGGTTTGAGGGGTTTGTGGGTTTTTTTGTTTTTTTGGGTTTTTTTGGTGAGGAGGGAGAGTTGTAAACTTCAGTGTGTACATTTTATAAGAAAAGTAATGTTTGAAATAAAAGACTTGAGATTAAAATGACAAAAATTCCCCTTTAAAATGTCAGTAAAGAGGAAACTGTAAATTCCATGTATGTGTATATACTTGAGTATATACACACACACAGACATACTGATGACTATATTTAATCTGTAGTTAGCAGGCTGATGTTCAATGAAATTTCTCTTACAGAAAAAAAGAACAGCTAGGTCTTTAAACTTCTGTCCTTTTGCTACATGATTCAGAGGGAAGCACAAGAGAATAATTGCTCTCTACTTAGATGCTACTCTTCAAGTAATTTTCTTGTACAATGGCCCATTGAAGTAAAACCTGAAGGTTCAGCTCCTGCAGTTCTGGAAAACAGCAAAGTGAAAATCCCTTTGGAAGCCTACTAGTCTTCCTATTGTGGTCAAAAGAAGAAATTGGTATTTCTAGATTTCAGTTCATTTTAGCCTTCAGGAAATACTCAAATCTCCAGTAAGAATCAAGTCATGCCACCTTTTTCCCATTCACTTCTAAGAGAAATCAAGCAACTATGATGCAGGCATCTGTATTTACAGGAATGGAATAGCAATACTTCAGTTGTGAGCTCTGTTGCTGTGTCCTGCTCCAATTCAAGTGATTTTATCCCACTCCTTTAATTTGTGATGATGTCACTGTTTTTGATGAAGTCTGCAATATTTACACAGATAAATCACAGAACTGCAGAATGGGTAAGGTTGGCACAGGGTGCCCAGGGAAGCTGGGGCTGCCCCTTCCCTGGAAGAGTTCAAGGCCAGGTTGGATGGGGCTTGGAGCAGCCTGGGATAGTGGAAGGTGTTCCGGCCCATGGCACAAGTGGTGGTCTGGATGATCTTTAAATGTTTCTTCCAACCCAAATTATTCTATAATTCTATTCTAAAGTGACATATAGGCGTCTTTATGTGCCAGCTAAATCCCATCCACTGCTCCCAAAATTGTTGTTTAGTAGTGAAAGTGCTTCAAGACAAAGTTGCCACCTAGCAATATCACTCTCAGTTTTGAGAACTATTACAAAGGTGACAAAAACACCCTTCAGTTGTCAATATAGTGTTTCCCTGCCCAACCACACAAGCTCCATGCCAAACACAAGCTACAAAAATCTAGTTGTGCTATTGCTTCATTCAGCATTAAAGCTGCAATTGATAAATCTAATTTTTATAGTTGGGATGCATTTGCTATAATAAGCACAGTAGACTAGGATTATAATTAAGCACGTTCAGTTTTGCAGGATCCAGGAGCTGCTGGTTAATGAAGCTCAATGTGATACTGTCAGTAACCAACATGATAATTGGTTACAGAGAAAAGGCAATTTCAACAAATGCTCCTCATGCAGGTGGCTGGGAGAAATTGCTTTCACTCAATTATCTTTTCAATTATTTTGGATGAACAAGGCAGGATCCTTCAGCTCATTATAAGCCCAATTCCACAATAAGTAAGTAAATATTTTGACACAGTGTTGAAACTTCTGCAAAAGCATCTATAATATTTATAAGCATTGGAGAGGTCACATATTGTATTATCATCATTTGGTGCATTCCGTGCCAACTAAAAGAAATTAATGGTTTCAGTAGCCAATATCACTGGAGTAATACTGTAAGTCGTCAGTAGTTTTCTGGAATATTGTCAGAGATTTTATGGCTTATAAATACCCATGTCTGGTATCATCTCCAAGAATGGAGCAATAGGAAACATTTGCCCTGGTTATGGGGTATACTATATGTTATCATATACTGTGTTGGAAAAGTCATATCTATCAATTTAGGAGTAGAATTTGATATTAATTAACATCAAAGACAAGACTATATTAAAAAAAATAAAAGAAAATATGAAATATCAGAAGATTTATTTGATATGGTTGAGGTCCAAACAGTGTCATCTTCTCCTCATATCCCTGTTCATCCTGAAGGAAGAAGAGGAGATTTCCAACACTCTGCTGGCTGCCCAGAAAGCCAAATGTAACATTTCACTGGAGCATTTCAGGATGAACATCCATAGTAAAAAATTATTGCCAAGATTTAGGTAATTCCTTCCTGCATTTGTATATGTTTTTTTATTAGTCATTCAATAAAATTACACTCTTTGATGCATTAATTATATGCCTTTGTCAGAAGGTTTACTGGAAGCTCTCCAGGTGATGCAACTTGCAACACTTCAGGGAATTCAATTTTTTTTTCCTTTTCAGAGATGAGTGTATCACCTGTGTTCATCTAGCCAGGGTCTGGACCTCTTCTATATCACACAGGTATAAAATTCAAATTTGAGATACTTCTCAGACAGCTAGGACTTCTTTAGAAGACTTTTGAGGAGGCCCAACATGTGGTCAGGAGAAACACTTGTAGCAGACATGGAAAATTTCAAATATTACTGGGAAACATCCCTCCCAGGCTGGCACCAGGATCCATGACCTGCTGATATCCAAAATCCATCTGGCCATCTGGGAAACTTTGGGGAGTTCTGATTGAGCAGGGAGGGTGGAAATGTGACCTCCAGAGGTCCTTTCCAATCCCAAGTGTTCTAAAATTCTGTGTCTTCCAGACTCCCAAACTACATGCCTGCTCGTTTTCTTTGTATTCATATTTACAATATTAGAATACCTGTTGAAATATAAAACAATTCCTAAAATTGATCTCAAAAGGGGAGCCAAAAAGGGACCAATATTGCAATGGATTGAGTCTCATGGAATCTGGAATTCACGAGATATCCCTGAAGGAAAAGAAAGAGGGAAAGGAAAGAGGGAAGGGAAGGGAAGGGAAGGGAAGGGAAGGGAAGGGAAGGGAAGGGAGGAGGGAAGGGAAGGGAAGGGAAGGGAAGGGAAGGGAAGGGAAGGGAAGGGAAGGGAAGGGAGAAGGGAAGGGAAGGGAAGGGAAGGGAAGGGAAGGGAAGGGAAGGGAAGGGAAGGGAAGGAGGAAGGAAGGGAAGGGAAGGGAAGGGAAGGGAAGGGAAGGGAAGGGAAGGGAAGGGAAGGGAAGGGAAGGGAAGGGAAGGGAAGGGAAGGGAAGGGAAGGGAATAGAGAACAAAATGTTCTCAGAAACAGAGGCTCCAATTTGGATAAAAATTAAGTCCTTTTATAACATAGAGACATAAGAAAGCACAGAACATCACCACTACAAGGACCCAAGGGATGTTTTTAATTTAAAATTTTCACTTTAACCAGCCAATAGATGATGATTATTTTGCTTTTTATAGACTATGATCATGTCCCCGGTATGTTTTCAGCTTTTTCAGCTTATAAATGGCTGTTACAATTTCTTGTGCTATCTCAGGATATCTCTGGCTTCTGGGAACCCCAGCTGTACTTTAAGGAGGCCAGATGCAGTTGTCAGGGATGTTTGTAGTATGAAAGTTTAGTTCCCAGGCTCACAGCTGCCAGGCTGGCTGGGAATATCTCTGCCAGTATTTTCTAGCAGAAATTTTCTTCTGCTCAGTAATTTTCCCTTTTTAACCAGGCCACCTTTAAGGCGCTCACCCTGAAGCCTATGCAGGGAAGATCCACTCTCATTATCCCACCTGCTTTCCTTTTCCAGCTGGAAATTCAGTCCCTCTTGAAAGGATGCAGTTCTCTTAGTGTAAATATCACCTCCTCCAGTGTGAGCATCTCTATTTCTTCCTAGGAAAAGGAAAACTTCCTGAAAAACAAAAAATTTAAGATGTAACACAAATTTAAGTAGGATTTTGGCTGGCTATACTACATATGTATGCATGATGCTGTGGAGCTGAAAGGGGTCAAGAAGGCAAAGGCTATGAATCATCATTGATTTGATCCTTTTCATCAGAAGAATAAATGGTAGTGATGATGATGAGAAATGCAGAAAATCTGGAGAGAAAAAAAAAGGAGAGGAACTGCAGAAATTAAGGACGGAAACTGCTGTTAGGCACTGAACAAAATGTAAAGAGTAGCAACAAAAAAGAAAAACAAAAAAAGAAAAAAAGAAATAAAAAAAAAAGAAAAAAAAAAAAAAGAAAAAAAAAGAGAAAAGCCTTGCTTTGGACTCAATAAAACCAATCTGCTTTCTGAGTGGTCTGAAGGATTCCAGCATTCCTTGAGTTTTCAAGACTATTAGCTTGAAAATATTTTTATTCACTATGTACTGCACATGCACACAAGGCTCAATTTGCTCTTAGGTGCTCATATAACAAAAGTAAGATCCTTGCAAAAAGCCTTGGAAAAATCTGTGCATCAAACAAGTTTCTAAGGTAAATTTTATCTTATCCTGTTAAATGTTTTGCCTCTGCCATGAGCTGCCTTGAAGCACTGTCCTCATGATGCACAAGGGAAATCTGACCTGATACTTATGGCAAATTTTGCATTATCTACAGTGAACTGACTGCTTCCCCCACATTCCCAAGGACTATAAACCATGGATCTGCTGCTTCATATCACTTGACTGAATGTTTAGGTGAATCAGTTTCCTTTGCAACATGTGAAAATGAGCTTTTTTAGCAGCTGATTGTGAATTTTCTGGGTTTTTCCTGAGATTGCCTGTGCTTATGGCTGACAAAAGGAAAAGAAAGGATATGCAGGAACTGCAAGAAGTCAGAAACAAGGACTTGTGGGACTGCAGCAGATCGATTTATAGTGCTTACAGATTGTGTGCCCAGATAATTTCAAAGCACATGGTATGAAGGGGTCAGATCAGCCTCATGCCAACATTTTTTGCAGCATCAGGCAAGACTGTCACTTAAGACCCAGCCAAGAGATTTACAATGTAAAATGGTTAGTGCATATGGGCATGAGATTGCCTAAAGTCCCCAGCTGCCAGCGTAGACAAAGCCTTAATTAGCCAATAATGCTGGAAATTTGTGCTTCTGTGGAAGTTTTCTTTATTCAATAAGCAGTTCCCCAAATAGTACTGAATTAAAAACAACAACCAGTTTGACAAGGAACCGACGAATGTGGCTTTAGGTCAGTATATATTAACTAAAAATTCAAGCAGCTAGCCAAAGGTAAAAGTTTATCATTATATCTCATGAGACATTTGGTACACTAAGTGACTGAGAACATTTTCTTTTCAAAGATTAGATATCTGTGTTTGGGGATCTAATTCCTTAGTGAGAAACCTGATTATGTGGCCAGTTTAATAGATCCAGAGAAATGCAGTTTCCATGAGGGATATAAGAAACTCACAGTACTTGTTCTGCAGACAAGTACTGTGTGTCCATATCTGGGCTAAGAAATGCAACAGGTTCTAGGGATTTAGACTCAGTTCTCAGCAGGTATCAAAAATAGCAGCTTTTATATTCAACTTTCGGTAAAGATACCAAATGAGACAAAATCCCTTCGGTGGCTTATTCTATTATTTGAATTAATAGCATTTGTTACCCTTTATTTTCTTGATGAAATGATGCTGCTGCAAAGAATATTCAACCTTAAGCAGAGAAGTACACTTTATCTTGTAGTTTTAAATATGCAAGATAGTACAAATGTGTTTGTATGTTTGTTTGGTTTTTTGTTTTCCTTAAGTACTCCCTAACTTTTCTCAGATTCTTGACCTCCTTTCGCATGTAAGGAAAAGAAAAGCAGAAGTATAAAGACATTATTTCCAAAAATACAAGAATTCTGGATTACTTACTGTACTGGAGCAGAGTAGAAGTGTATAAGGTACAGATAGGCATGCAAGACCCATCAGCCTAATGCTGATAAGAATTATTGAGATGTGTCCAAAACCGTACTTTGAAACACTTGCTCTGTCTCATTTGCATGCTCTGCTCTTGAATTCTGGAGGGGTCTCAATGATTTCAGAAATTTTCCTTGACAAAAGCAAGAAAACTCTAATAATATGTATCACCTGTATTTTTCATGTGGCTAAAAATCCTTAGTTGCAAGTGAGCACACCTCATGATCTTCTTCAATCCAGGACTGGTTTGGTGAAACTCAAACCTTCATGTTTAATGGACCAGTAATATCCAGGGCAGTAGTGAGAAATCAATCCCAGGTATTGTTTGAACTACAAAAGTTATCTTGCATTGGGAGACAAAACCTTTTGCTGTGCCAAACCTTTTTGACTTTGCAACAGCTCTGTGCTGCTAAGTACTATTAATGCCTACACTTCGTTTCAGAACTTGGTGAATTATGCTATAGTTAAGCTCTCCCTACAACAGATAAGGCATGGAAATGAGTGAGATCATAATTTCTCTTCCAGCCCCAACACTTTATGGAAGTTAGAATTCAGCTGTCTGTAAATTAGATAAGTACTAGATATTAGTTTCTTTCTTTGGGTTACAGCTGCTGTACCAGAGAAAAGATTCCTTATCTTCTTTGGAACAGATATGAAGAAAATATTTTGTTCCATTTTACATCAATTCAGTTTCAAAGGGTAACTATTGAATTATGTTTACATTCCTTGCCCCAAAAGAGCCCCCTTTAGAAACTGTTCTCACATTTGCAACAATGGAGTAAGCACTAAGTGAAGAGTTCATAGGAATTTTTGTGGATATTTGGTGTGGCTTTAGCAGTGTTGAGCTGATGAATCCATTACAGGTCCAGGGAATGGGATTTGTCTTCCTGTTTGCTTTAAAAAACAAGTGTGTGTATTACCAAATGTGTTCATATTCAGTGCATAAATAGCTACCTGGGGAGTAGCTGGGAGAGATGGGATGTACTGTTATGGCCTTTTAAATGCAGAAATTATGTGAGTTTAGATCTCTTTGGGGAATAAAAGTGATAAGGGTTAAATTATATGTCTGGGAGTGCAATGGCTTCCCACTGCCCAAATGTGATGGCTCCTGTGGGGTTACACCACTGGTACAAAAGTAGGGTCAAAGTGCTACAAAAGCAGAGTCAAATGAGCCTATTTCAGTGGGACAGGTGAAGATATTTTGCCAGTTATCTTGTCAGAACAGAACTCTGTGAAGTAAAACCACATGTGTGTCTGAAAACACTGTGCTGGTTCCTGTAAGTGCATCGCAGATAGAAAAACACTTGCTTTAAGGGTGCTATGCAATGGGCATACAGGAGGTGGGTCCCTGTGGTACAATACAAATTATCTGTATTAAAAACTATTTCCAAATCTATAAAAATTATGTCTGCTTTACTCTATAGTTACACTCTGGCCATATTAAAATCTTCCAGCTAGCCTTTCTTTGCTATTAACTTTTGCTGCCTATTAACTAGAAATATATCCCCTTCAAATCTCCTTGCCAATCTAATTCCTTACTGAAATAGCTAGACCCTCATAATATTTTTTTTTCCTCAGTGTTATTTGCCTTGACAGCACTGGAGAGAACTCAAGAAAGATGCTACTGTTACAAAGTTGCTTCCAGCTTTTAATCACCATTGAATTCTCAGAGAATCTGCAATGTCTTTTTTTCCAGGTTTCTGAACACCTAAAGAAAATTCAAGATATATTACCTAACTGCAGATTTCTGGAGATGATCCAATGTAGCTTTTTCATTTTTCCTGGATAAAAAGAATCTGCTGCAGAGAATCTTTTATCTTACTTTTCAGACACCTGCAGTGATGTGGAGCCCTCTTGCAGTTGTCCATCTCTCTTCATCTACTCCATAGGGAGCCTACAGAACCTGTTAAATTGGTCATTTAATGCGAAAAGATTAAGTTGGGTCAAATCAATTCTACCCTCTGTTGAACTATTGTATGTTTGCATTTCAATGGAGTAATTATGAATTGGATGAAAATCAGAGTAAAGAAATGTGATCCAATTTCTACAAAAAATTCCTTAAATATATATAAAATATCCTCTTTTTACTTCTGGTGGAGTCAAATTAAGGAATTTTTGTACCACAGAGATAAATGTTGCATAGGAGCACACTCCTAACTTTTGCTCAGGCAGAAATTCAAAGATTTGAAGAATAGGGAAAAATAAAAAAGGAAGCCTGGAATTTAAGCAAATTGACATCTGTTTCATTAACAGACAACCTGGATAACTCAGGTTTCTGTGTAAGAGGTGTTCATTTGTCATAATTCTTCAAACTGGAGGAACTGTTTAATCAGCTTCAGCAGAGCATAATCCCTTAACTTTGATACTTTCCCCTCACAGCACTTAGCAATGCAAACAGTGTTATGAATACCTGGAAGCACTGCAGCAGATTCACAATAGCAACCTGTCTTAGTCTGCCCAAGTGAAATTGTTCCTGAGACAAAAAAAAACCAAAAACAACAACAACAACAAAAGGAACTACCAAGAGAAAATGGCTGTCATTTGGGAAATTCATATTAATTGCCTACAGTCATAGTCAATGTGAACACACTCAGCAAGGAATATTTAACATTATGATTTGAGCAATGCTCAGAAAATCAGCTTCTCTGTTTTAAGTCAGCTGCACACTTTAACAACTGGCAGAAGAGGATTTTCACTTAGACAGTTGCTCCATTGATCTGGAAATGACAAGATTTAGGACATGCATTTACATAGAACAGAGGTGGGGACAGCTTGAAAAGTTAGCAGAGTATGGAAATTTTCAAGAGCGTAAACCTGAGGTTTCCATCATGGACCATATGTGTGCCCCCAACAGGCACTGCAAATAGGTTATCCTGGGTAACTAAAGCTGTTTCACACTGGCAGTATGAAAGCCAGAAAAATGAAAAGTAGAAAATGTTGAGAAGAAATGCAGGAATTATTCAAGCAGATAAAGTTTAAAAAGAAAAAAAAACAACAAACAAAAGCAGAAGATCTCATCCTCTGTGAACATCTCTAGACTGCAAGAGAATCAAGTGAATCAATCTCTCTTCAAGATATCTGGAGGGAACAGAGGGATGGAAAAAAGGCAGAATAACCCAAATCCTTCATATCAATCCCTGTGATCTCTGTGATTGTCATGGTGCTCTAGTTTCCTCAGGAAAACCAATACATGACCAATATATGACCGAATGTATTTCTGGTGCTACTGAACCTTTCCCATATCAGTGTAGGGAATTACTCTCTTCCACAATATTAATGCTGATGAAGATCTCATTTTCCTTCCTCATAAGCCTCACACAATACATAAACCATGAGATGGGACCTTTTTATCTCCACATCTTTTTGTCCCACCTCAATTTACCTTTCCCTTGTGTGTTTTTTTCCTGTATACCTGCAAGAATCAGTGGTATTGTGGTAATCAATGCAGAATCAATGGCAATTCCTGAGATTTTACTGCGTATTTAAGAAATCAGTCATCTGAAAGAGCTGTAACACCAAGTGAGCTCCCCTTGACATGTCAAATCTCATGGAGATTTATCTTATTGAAACTATGAACTATTTCTGAGAGACCCACTGCTTCCTAAAATAATTCACTGTTACATTGCAGCTGAATGACACAAGGTTGTGCAAATAATTAAGTGCAGAAAGTGTCAAGAACCTCAAAAGAAAAGAGGGCATTTATCAGTGCTGGCAGGACTGGCATGGAAATGGTACAAACAGTGATTAGAAAAATGGTGAAAATGTTTCATTCCACCTGTAAATAGCTATAAAAATTGTTGCCGTTATTATTTAATATGAATGTGATTTTTCTTTGTTTCTCTGTTTACAGATTCTTTCATAACCTTGTTCAAAGTTTTAATTGATTACTCAGGAAAAAAAAAATTGCAAAAAGGAGTTTCATCTGGGTTTAGCAAAACCAAACAAAAGTACCAACAAAACCTCTCCAAACCTAAGTAGAAGGGAAAAAAATCATTTGAAAGTTAAAATTTTGAGAATTCAGAAGAAATTAAGTTTTTTACTTCAGTGATTTTTATGTCAGGCATTTGTGTCCAAGAGCTCTGCCATCAATGTAGCAGTGCAAGCATTTCCAAAAGCAGTAGGTCTGGTCTTTAGTTGTCCAAGTGGGTTAAATCCTGCTTTAATTATGTCTTTTTCAGTCTTATCACTACAGGACATCTATATGATTATCTTAGACCAAACACCAGGCTTTAAAATAAGAAAGCTTGGTTGAAAAATTATCTCACCATTCATACCTAAATATGGTTATGGTATCCTTTGATATAAAAAAGAAAAATGCCATCTGTTTTGCATAACTCTAATCAGTAATAAACCCTTGTTCTTTTCTAAATGGAGTGAAAACTAATATGAAGAAACAGTTTTCAGTGCAATTGTAACTTATTTTGAGTAAGGTAATTTTGGGCTGCGTATGCAGGTCTGGTCAGTGCAAAGAACCTATTGAATGGTGAGATAACAGCAAGCGAGATTACAAAAAAATTAATAGTGAAAGAGTACACCTTTGTCTATAATTCAAGTCCCAAATATACAGCTATGTAGCAACATTAGGGCATGGTGAATGTGCTCTGTTATTTGCTTCACGGTGGGCTTTGAGCCAGGGAGTCATTCTGCCCGAGAGACAAAAGACACTCTGTCTGCACAGAGATCCTGCATCTTCCCGACACGTTTCCTCATACATTTTGTGAACTGTCTTTCCCCTCCCCTCTCCCTCTGTTATGTGAGCTGTGAACTGCACTGAAAATCTGTCTGTGACAGACACTTGCAGTACTTGGTCAGCTGTCAGACAAGCATGAGGTGAAAGACTTCAAATATGGCATTGGGCTCACAAACACACACACACACACACATAGAGAGAGAAACAGCCATCACTGGCTACTGCTCATGTCCAAGCATGGAAAAAAACAACAGAACACACCAAACCCCCCCAGAAAAACCCAAGGGAGAGAGTGCTTCTATATAAGTCTGAGATCTTGCAAACAAAGAAGGCATATTTTAGGTTTTTTTACAGAATCACAGACACAATGGGTGAGGTTGGAAAGGGGCACAATGGGTCACCTCCTCCAACCTCCCTGATCAATCAGGGTCATTCCAAATCACTTCTTAGTTTGTGCTCCAAGTGAAATATCCTCTCTGGGCCCTGTACAATAACAAAAGGATGCTGTCTTCTCCTACAGCACCCTGCAAACACAATGCAATACTCAGAGAAACCAAAAGAAAGTTGCCAGGTTGATCCAGTCTAAGATCAGATCCTGGAAAGCTTTCTTTGTTAAAAATCTCACCAAACAGACCATCTGGGCTGGAGTATGCAAGTGACACAAACTCCTTGGTTTCTTTTTGACTCTGAGCGAGATATTTTTGTCCCCTGGGCTGCAGGACTCTTTCAGTGTAATTTATAAATCTAAACAAAAACCATGGCCCACATGAGTATGTCTAATATTCAAAGCTATTCCTAATGTCTCTGGATGCCTGTAGAAAACTGAATTTTACTGACAGAGATTACAGGAGTCAGGATATGTTTCTCAAGTGTGGACATTTGCAATTAGACATGTGAATTTGAATCCTGCCATCAGCTCACTCCCTGACACTGCAGAGTTTAAGGCACCTGCAGTGGGTGGCTCACTCTTTTTTAAGATTGAGAAAAAACGTCAAATATAAATTTGATAGAAGTGTCTGAATTTCATCTCTATTGAGCCCTAAAGTGGACTAAATGGATGCCATTTAGACAGCTGAGTGTCCATTCCTCTCCCTGAGGGTTATTCTTGGCTCTCTGAGATGCCCTGTCAAATCTGAGACAGCCACCCAGGGCTGTCAGATATTGCAAAAACATCAATGGGAAGTTCTAACTTTCTGAACCAGTAGCTAATGTTGAGGCAGAATATTTTACAGCATCTCAAGACAGTGCCAGGCACTGAAGTGGAGACAAATGAAATCAAATTTGTAGGAAAGTGACTGAATCAGACAGTGGGCTAAACTCACCTTCCCAAACTTTTGTGTTTAGTATCATGTACCTCAAAAAGAAGAGGAAGGAGGCAAAAACACCAGAACAACTACTCCTAGATATACTCAAACAGAAAAAGGAAGCAATTGGCAGACAATGCTTGGTAAATCCCCAGAGCTGGAAGCATAGCTGAGGCCAGGCAAATCTGATTTACCACACATGAAATAATGGGAATGTGATTCATTTACCTTCACGTAGACATTTAGGGTTGTTTTAAGTACCGCAGGATGTCCTACCTTGCCTCCATCTGACACTCCAGAAGGGGAGTCTCCCTGAAGTGCTGTGTAATACCTGTTAGTACCGTGCATATGTCTCAAATATGCTGCAGCAAAATTGGCAACAGACGTCCATGTTTCAGCAACAAAATCCTCCCTTGCGCCTGCACTTCCAACTTCCCTGAGCATTTGGAGACCCCCACCTTGCAAGTTGTCACCCAAATAGCACAGAAGAGTGTCAGCCAGTGATGGCACAGAGCAGTGCAGTCTGGTGTGCCATCCAAGATATCCTCGTTCCCAGGCAGTGGGAGCACATGGCTCCATGAATGGAGACATTTGTTCCTTCTTTTCCAGCCATGAGGGGGTCGGCTTCTTCTCCCAAGTAACCAGCAACAGGACAACAACACATGGCTTCAAATTGTGCCAGGAGAGGTTAGGATTGGATATTAGGAAAAACTTCTTCATTGGAAGGGTGGTCAGGCCTTGTAACAGGCTGCCCAGAGAAGCTGTGGGGTCACCAGGCCCAGAGGAATTTAACAGAGGTGAGGATGTGGCACTGAGGGACTCAGTTCAATGCTGGTTGTTGATCTGAGAGGTCTTTTCCAACTTCCATCACATCAATTCTGTGATTCTATGATTCTTGCTAGTAATCCAAGCTTATTCAGTGTTCTCTACACTTAGTGCTGAGGACATATCCAGAGAGGAGGCTCAGACCCTTCTGGTGCATATTCAGCATATAGGTTGAGATCTGCATCATGCAGGTCCCCATAATGACATTTTTTTCAAGACAAGGTGAAAGGGAATCCTGGATTTGTATGCAGAAGTTGAGTTCCATCTGTGACTGAGCTACAACCTTCCTAGATATCACAACCAACTCTTTTCCTCTTATTTCCTTCCATCTCATCCTGTAATCAACATTACTTCCCGTTTTCTGAGATTACTTGAGTGGGCACATCCATTGATTCTTGTCAAATATGTCCAGTAATGTCTTTACCACTGAAATTTTAGAATCCTTGGGGTTCTTGACAGAGAGACAATAATCAGTTTTCTCCTGACAGTGCTGAACTTCCTCACTTCTCTGCACCTCTCTGTTCCTTATTTTTGTTTGTGATGAGCACCAAGAAGCCCCAGTTCATCTCCACAAATTCAGCCTTCATGAAATAATAGAGTTTGCTTTCTCCTCCACAATTTTGCATTTAGTATTCTCTTCCTTGCACTGACTCTGACTGAATTCTAACTTTTCTCAGTCTGTCTTTAAAAGTGATCATAGAATTTAAAGGCGTGTCTTTCCCCAGCCTGAGAAACCATAAAAACAAGGGAGGAGCTGCAGAATTTCTCTGTCAAGAGAACAGAAAAGATTAATTTTCCAGGGGTGTTCATGAGTTATTCTCTTCCTTCACCAAAATTTTCTCAACTTCTGCTACATGTTTATCCCAATAAAGTGAGCTTTTAGTATCCTTTTCATTAATAAGTTAAATACAAATAACTAAAATAAAAAGACAGAATTAAAAACATATGAGACTTTAATAAGGTCATTGAATAATCATAATATTATGATTATAGATACTTCTAAGACAACATACAAATTTGTTTAGATGTTGACTTTGGGATCAAATGAAACATGTCCCAAAAATACCTGTTAATTTTCAAAGTCTGTGAAGGGAGTCTTCCTCAAATGTAGATGCCCATGGTTATTTAAATTAAATCCATTTCCGGTGCCTAAATGACCTTTATAAAGTGGTCTTGATGGTCTTTGCAATATTCTTTTCTTCAGGATGTCTTGTCATCTTTCCTGGTAAAATTTGATTTTAAATGGATTCAACAGGGATGTGAGTATATAAGCTATCAATGTAGGATATGAACACAGATATAAAGTGTAGATTGCAAATACTTCTTAAAAAATCAAATTCACAGTTTGGTAGAATTTTTCTACTTCTTCTTTACACTGTAATCACAAGTTAATTTGACACAGTTGTTCTTTAGATCTGTAGGTTGATAAAGTTTATTGCACTTTGTGTGTCTGTTAACATGGAATACCTGACCAAGAAGGTTTATCTTTTGTTATCTATACATGCATAGGATTTAGCATGACAATATTACTTCAAATATTACTTGGGATTATGTCCAGATACTTGATAGCAGGATATGATTTCAAACTTAGAAGAAAAGGGAATTAGTACAAAATATTGTGGGTTTCTCAATAAAACTGGAAGTACATTATTCATGGAAACAATTATTAAGCTCCTCAACAGTGGAAAATTTGTGCATGAACATTTCCTGTGCTTGGTGTTAAGACAAAAGGCCTTTTTGTGGGAGGCAGATCAAAAAGATTTTGGGGGTTTCCCTTCCTGTGACGGGCCACAAGGTGTAATTCTGCACTGCCATTAAGGAGGACCTAAATGTGTTCAGTGCCTGGAGAACCACAAGCACTGGGGAAAAACAAATTTGCACAGTGAACAAAATTCCCCCTGTTCAGTGCATTTTCTTCTCCAAGTCAAGGAGAGTTAAATAAACACACACAGGGATAAAGAAAAACAGAAATACAGCTTGGCAACAAAATTTTCTGCCACTTAGACACCTTATCAGAGTGAATTTTTTCAATTTAATTCTGTTTTCTTTATAATGTACATCACTACTCTTAAACACGAGACACTGCTGCTCCTGTAAGGACTCTTGTCTTAGACTACCTCAGGGTTTAATCAGGCTAAAGATCTGAAAAATCACATTGGAAAGAAGAGAAACAAGGACTCCACTAGTCCAGTGCAGCAATCAATGATGAAACTGAATTTTGGAACTTTTCCATGGATGTATTTCAATGATCCATGCTCAAAAAGGGCTATGAAATATACATCAGACATTTACAAAAATCCACAGAATGCTTCTATTCTATTTTATTTTTTTTTTCCAGGCACAAAAACCTTATCATAAACCTTGCCTTCCATGACTTCTAACATTTTCTCCTTGACATTTTAAAATCAGAATTGGTAACAGCCGGCATGCTGGGAATTAACTGCACCAAAGATCTAAAGGAGACATTATAGAAAAGTGTGGTATGGTATAAGTATGTTACACAGCCTTGCTATACTGCTAAGATAGTGGCAAACAACATCTCACCCTAAACACAGAGACACTTCTTTCAGATAAATTATGCAAATTTAATTACATTTTTAGCTGCATTTCTCTTGTGATTGCCTGGTTGAGTCAATCCTTGAAACAGAATCCTTCTAAATAAATGCACTGTTGCTAAATGCATTTGCTATGGCAGAAATCTGAAAATACTGAAAAATTAATCTTCTTCAGAGTCCTGCTGGCTTAGAGTTACTGGCTCTGGGAAGAACTACAGAAGAGCCTGGGGTCTGTGCCCTCTGTTGAAAATAGGGATGAAAGAGCCATTGACTCTTGGGAGAACCAGTGTAATTTTTAGGATGGAAGTACCAAACCTCAGTGATTGACTTTGCAATCTGTCTGTTCCTAGAGATACACAGTGGAGCCTTCAGGCTGCTGTTTTCCGAAGTTTTCAGTGTTTCCATCAGTTTCCTTGGAGAACTAAAACCCTGGGAAACACAAAACTGAGATAGAAATAAAAGCTGAGGCATTAAGTTTCTTTAAGGATTGTTAATATAGTTTGGAGTCTCCGTAATGGGCTCAAAATATTTATCAAGCCATGTAATCTGAGGCTGCACTGAATTACCTCCCTGAGATAAATGCAGATGATACATAGGAAAAAAACACACTTTTGTTCAGGCTAATAAAAAAATTATATGCTCTAATAATTGAGAAAATTCTTATCATATGGAATATGAGAAAAGAATGTGGCTGATTATATCTCAAATTCCAGTGGGAAACCTGCCAAGAAAGTCATTAAGAGCAATAAATTTATTGACCATCCCATTTGAGTAATAGGAATGGAACTCCAGCTGAGTATCTGGGTTTTCAGTTTGTGGTGGACAGAAAATGAGAAAACTCCACCTATTTAGGACTGAGGAACAGAAAGGAAGAATGCTGCTGGGAAGGTAAAATATTTCAAATGTTTTGACAAACCTTTATTCAGGTCTCTGCTTTATTTAGTGAATGGGAATGTCACCCAAGGTTAGTCTCTATGATGAACCTGGAGGTTACCCATCACTTTAAAGACTTAAAAATAATTTTTATATTGATAAATTTAGTTTAGCTTTATCCTAATCTATGATAAAAATTATTTTTTTCTACACTGGAAAAAAGTTGATTTCTTCTACCTCTAATTCTCTGTCTTCAGCCACAAAGCAGAAAATACCAGGAGCATTTAGATATCTGGAGATTGCCTCCCACATACAAATATAAATTGTCAGAGTGGAGTTTCAGAGGCTTTTGTGACGTTTATTGTAAGTCAGGGCCACTGCGTGGCCAACAAGAACAGAACAATGCTTTCAGAAGTTAATTTACTAAGATGGGACTCTAAGACAGGAAAACAGAAAAGTGTCTCTGTCTATTGAATATTGAGGGAATCTGCACACCTATATTATGTTAGATATGTATCATTTGGATATCTAAAGATAGAGGAATGTAAATTCTTTATGTACTTTATTACTGCTTTTTGTTCTTGCTGTGATAGGCTCTGGGACCCTGCTCTGGGAACTCTGGAAGATGCTGTAGAAATAAGAAGGAGAAGATGCATTTTCTCCTACATATTGGGTGGCTGGATACAAAATAAAAGAAGGGTACAGATAAATAGGGATAGTAAAAGAAGAAAATAAAAGCAAAATAGGTTTGATCTGTTATAAGACAACATCCACAGACTAGATCTAGCTTACTTACTGAAATATTTTGTAGGCATCAAAACTAAGAAAATACAGAAGAAACTGCAAATGTTTATTGATCAATTTCCCATAGCAAAACTAAAGATGTTGAAAATATACCAGTTAACAGGTTAAATTCATCACCAGGTGCTGAAGGAGTCATGGTCAAAATCTGAAAACTGGGTGAAAGATGAATGTCAGGAAACAAAGAGGGGCTCTACACATCTGAGAAATGGGAACAGTAACTTATGACTAATGAGATGGAGTTGGCATGAAAATTTAAAGACAAGGAATTGTATTCTTATTAGCAATGCCAGGCAAAAAGAGTCACTATAAATGCCTGATTTATACTTAATGGGATTTGCTAGAGGAATGAGGTTTACATAATCAGCCAGTTTGCAGGTGATGCAGACCTGAAAGGAGGGGCTCCTACAGCAGGTGGTGGAGCTGATGTTCAGAGGGACCTCAACAGGCTGCAGGAATGATCTTTAGAGGTCCCTTCCAACCTGAGATGTTCTGTGATTCCATGAAAATAAACTTAGGAGGTGTCATGACAGAATATTCACAGAAATGTTGCTGGGGGATAGGCTGTTGTTGTGAATCATTCTCTTGGGTTTTTAGGCAGCTCTTACACTTGAGTGGGGAGCTGATTCACAAGGTCTCAGTGTATATTAGGCAGAGGAATGACTGACAAACATAATAGGATGCAGTCTTTACCTTATGACCCATTGCTCACTGATCACATGCATAGAGCTTTTCATTAGCTATGGTTATAATGATTATGCTAATTACACTTGTTTTCTCATACAGCAATTAGAGGTTCCCACTGTAAGGTGTCGAACTGCTGTATCTGTCAATAAATAAAATAAGACAGGTCTCTCTTTGTTCCTCTCCAGTGTAAGCACCATAAAAATCACATAACCTTAGAAAAATTTTGGTTGCACAGGATCTCTGAAGCTCATCTGGTCCAACACCATGTTCAGCCTCAAGTCTGTGTTGTAGAAGAGTCAATCTCCGCCTTCTCCCTTTCCAGCACAGTAGCCCTTTGCTGGGCTTACTCTGCTGAAGCCTTTCTTGTACTGGGGACTCTAAAACTGGGCACAGCAGTCCCAACACCATTTCAGAATTGCTCAAAATTGGGTTTAATCACTATTTTCAGTTCATGCACTGTGCAGTGGCCAATTCAGCGCGGTTCATTGTTCGTGATGACTCTTGTGCAACTTCTCATAGAATCATTTACACTGGAAAAGACCTCTCAGATCATCCCTGCCCATGGTGGGAGGCTTGGAAATAAATGATCTCTAAGGTCCTTTCCAACCCAAAACATTCTATGATCAAGTCCAACCCCTAATGTATTTTAGTAGAGCTGTTCCCTCCACAATTGGTGTCTTTAATTGTTTGCTTTCAGATCTTATCTGTCAAATCACAGCTCTAGCTCTCTGGGATTCATCTGAATGACAGCCTTTGTATCCAGCATGTGGACTGCTCCCTGCAGTTTGGTGTCAAACCCAGACTTGCTGAGGGTGTGTTACTCTCCATATAATTACAAACCATCAACCACCCCACAGTCATTTCATCTGGCAGAGCCAAGGTGCTCTTTCCCAGGTGTGGAACAGCAAAGGCCTGCTCTGAAGGCACAACCTGAGTTCTCAGGGAGCAGCTGAGAGCCAGGAAGACAGGAGATCTGAATTGAAATAGAAAAACAGCAACATTTGATATAAAAGCAGACAATGACAGCTGCTCAGGTCAGTAATTACTGGAGATTGAACATGGACAGAAGCAGTCAGTGCACACACAAAATCCCTTCTGATCTGGCATCCATCCCATCTCACCCCATGTACCCAGAAATGCCAAAACAAATACATGTTTCAATGTTAGTGCACATGCTAATCTTTCAATCTTTTTCCAATATTGATTAAAAAGATAAATTACAGAAACATCCTTGTCTCCTTTTTTGGCTTTTACACTATAGGACCACTGTAAAGAAGCCACAGCATGAACAGAAATTTGGCCCAAGGCTTTTTAAAATCCCATGGAAAAATCAATGGGCAAGATTCCATCTTGGCTACAACAATGTCAGTCTGGAGGCAGTGTTAATTAATAATAATAATAATAATAGTAATAATAATAATAATAATGGTAGTAGTAGTAGTAGTAGTAATATAAAGTCAGTAGCTAGCTGAGTTTATTTGCATTGCTGGAGATTAGGATTAAATGTTACTACAACTGGTTGTGTCAATCATTAGCAGAGAGCGTTGTACCTGGCCTCCCCATTGACTGCAAATTTCAAATTTAAGATGTAACACTTCCAAAAATAATTTCAGAGTATTCCATGTATTCCAGTAGAAGAAGTAAGAGGAAATTAAAATGGAAAACAAACAAAAAACCTCCTTTTTGGATGAATTTAAGCTTGAAAAATATGCAGTGGTTCTATCTGGTCACTACGTGAACTTTGTAATACTTGTGACGTTGAATCACCTTGTCCTATCAGGAAACAGGAGAGCTATAAATCACTCCCCTGTGAAGAATTCCTGCCAGTTCCACAACTACTTGAAAAAGGACTGATCTTTGTGGAAACAAAAGGTAGGATTCGCCTTGATTCATTGGCTTAAATTATTGTGATTTTTTTTCCTGTATCAAAATACAACCTGTCATCAGAAGACTTCTTCAAAAATTTAGACAGAAGAGGATTTTATTCAGCGAAAAGTAAGGAGTATATAGGCAATAGTGTAACACAAGCTAAAACAAAAAGGTGGAGAAAATGGATGAACAATCAAAAATACCAGAAAGGCCACCTGTATCAAGAAAGCAGCATCTTAGTAAATTATTTGTACATAGAGAAAGGGACAGAGAGACAGTCAAATACATTGAATGGGATATAGATTCAGCTTGGTAAGTTCTATTGGTTCATGTTTCTATCACCACCTATTTTCAGAGTGGGAAAATTACCACCTTGTTTAATTGACTCCTCTTCTGCAAAGTGGCTGCTAAGAAACCTTTCTGTATTAATGCTTTACAAGTGTTAATGACAGAGACTTTATTCTATTTCAGGTCTTTTTCAAGGATAATAAAAAATAATTGGGATTTTTTTGCTAATGGTTATCCAATCAAATGAATAATTTAGGATACACCTTTTTATTTTTTTATTTTAGAAGGAGAGACTGGAAAAACATATTCTCATGAGTTTGCCAAACTCATACAAACTAGAGATGCTAAAGCACCATCTTTCAGTGGCAGATCCTGGTATACAGATGGATTTGCAGGAAAGTCAGTAAGACTTGGCACATGTCCTGATTTATGTTTGATTGAGGGGGAGCAGGGGAGGGGGAGAGAGAGACTGATTTTAGGACCGGTGCCTAGAAATTAATGCAGAGCAATTAAATTTACATCTCATAAACTGTAAGCATTTGGTTGAAATCAGTGGGATTGCCAAAAGTATGTTAATATCTTGGAGTGGGAAACCCACTGGGTCTTAGAAAGCATTCCAATGGCATTTTGAAACTCATATCATGTATTAAATTACCAATTATATTTAATTGTAAGTTAATTCATAGAAAATATTACAGTGAATGAATACTTTGCCCATGTCTCTAAATCAGCTTCTTCAGATTGGTTTGCAAACTAGAAAGCTTCATCATTTCAGTGAATAATTTTTTCCTTTAATATATGTTTTATGTGCAAAAAGGGTTGCCTTATACTTGCATCTCATCATATTTTGCACTCAAAAGACATATTTTGCTTGTAACTTGAGTACAGCTAAAAATAGCCCAAATTCTATTTACTTTCTACTTAGAAATTAAGTGAAAAACTTATTTTTTCATGATATTGAGAGCATAACCTTTTGTTGCTAAACACCTAAGTCAGACAAAGTGCAAAGTTTTGTAACAGCTCTGAGAAATATGAGTTAGAGAAATTAATAAGAAAAACATTCTGTGATTCTAAAGCACTCCAAGGAGGCACAGGTGATGTTAAAATCTAAACTAAGGGACATAAAACAATACTAAGAACAGGAGATCAATGACTTACTCTGTTAATCATCCATATGTTTTCCCCTGGATCAATTGGATCTTCCCTCAAATACAAGTGCTTGGAATAATCCACCCTATTTTGAAGGCTGTGAGAGTTTAATTGGACAGATGTGACCAGTCTTTCCAGTTTTTTGGCCTCTGAGTTCCAGCTGCCCACAGTCACAGTCCATGGGCTTTGTTGTTCAGCAGAGCTGGAGCAGCATCCCTGCCTCAGGCTGGGCACTGTGGGTCACCCCCAGTGCAAGGTGAGAGCCTGGTGAAGAGCTGGGGCCTTGCTGTAGCACCTGGAAAAGAATATTTATTCTTAACCACGTGTTCTCCACAAGTACCAGTGTTCTCCAGAGCACCCTGTGTTTTATATAAACTGGTTGCCTCGAGGCAAAGGGGCTTTGCTGAATATGAAAGGATCAGCAAACCCTACTGGCCTCTCCCCAAGAATAATTTAAAACTAAAATCAGCAGCCCCTCAAAACCAAACAAGGTTAGCTAATAATACACCTCTGTGGTAACATGCCCATAAATTCCCTCAGAGTGGGAGGCTGGGAAAATTGCCAGGACAAGTAAATTCCGCTCTAGTCACCTGCTTGCCTGCCAGAGGTAGGTGAGCAGAAACCAGCTAAGTGTAACTCGTGTGGCTGATTGCAGATACCTGAACTTTGCTGTGACCTCCTTGGTCACTGGAGTGGTGTTTGAGCCTCCCAGGCAAGTGGAGTCTTGGAGTCCAAGGTCTGGTGGATGCTTCTTCAATTAGAATCAGATATTTATAGAATAACCTGAGTTGGATGGGACCCACAAGGGTCATCAAAGTCCTACTCCTGGCCCTGCATGGGAAATACCAAGAATCACAATGTTGGAGAGGGCTTTAATTTCTGTTGTCATTTCTTATTACTTGTAATATAATCAAGACTTGTCTTAAAACAGATTAAAAAAAATTCTTCCTGAAACAGGTCTTTGCAAGTTCTGCCTCAGCTCACATGCAAGATTTCATAGTGCTGGTCAGCAAGCTTTGAGCAGGTTTTGAATATTGATTCCTACACCCAACAGTAGAGATCAGACGGACTCAGTGTGTAATTCCCCTCTCAACCAAAGCACACCAGGCAGAGCAGGCAAAGGGGACCAGGGGAATTTTCAGATTCACCTAGACACAGGAACAGGCTAAGAGCAGCATCCCATCCCACTCTGCAGTTTGAAAATGAGCAATAGGCTTCCTGCTGGAAGAGCAGCAAAAACACCTGTGAACACCTGTGGGGATATTCCATCAGGGTTACAGCAGGAAGTATGAGGTGTAAAAAGCACCTGATTCATAGAAATTTGGAAATAAAGAGGGTGAATTAATTTTATTATTTTAGTTAATAATGGATGAGGAGGAAGGAAGGAAGGGAGGAAGGAAGGAAGGAAGGAAGGAACTTGAGCAAAAGCCTGCAAACACACAGGATAAAGATGTATTTTGTATTCAGAGAAATAAAAACTCTGTAAAAAGAAAATTAATTCCTCATTCTCACCTTTTCAGAGATGATTCTGCCAGCAGTGTTCCTGTGTCTCACAGTTGTGCTGCCTCCATCCACTGGACAGGTAGAATACAAATCTCTTATTTTTAAAATTTGGGTGGGCCCTGAGGCACTTGTAGACCAACTGAATATGTTTTTTTCTGTGTACACCAAACATATGCAGAAAGAGTCTGATGAAATATTTAGGATCTGGAAAGCATTTATTCTTGAAGTAATAGATATAGGATCTGGAAAGCATTTATCCTTGAAGTATCTGCTTCATTTCAAAGCAGTTTTCTGGTTCTACATTTGCACAAAAAAACATCTCAAGATGTACTTGTAAGTTGGCTCAGAGATGGCTGTATTTTCCAGAAGTTTCCATACACAAATCCAATAATCTGGACCTCCTAATGATCAAGCACTTTTCCCATGAATTCCACACAGGTTTACAGATATCATTTACTTACTCTCATCCTTTCTCATCCTACAGGTCCTGAGGTATTGCCTCTTTCTTTGCTCACAGTCCCATCCACTCAGCCCATATCCCTGATTTCCCTCAAACAGCTAAATTAACACCCTGAATGCACTCACAGAGTGGTTCCTCCCGACTCAGTCTGAAATCTGTATTTGCTACTTCTCCATCACATGACTGATGGCCTGACTGCATTTCCTCCTAATCCTTCAATTTCTCCTCTCAATGCTGTAGTCCAGACCAGTTGAGAATGGATGTAAAGAGGAGGCTGAGTTCCTCACATGGCTATTTTTTAATTAGAGAACATGTGAAAACCATGAGAAATTTTGTCAGAATTATGATAGAATTGGAAGAAGATCTATGGCATGAAAGGTATAAACATTTTCTGTTCAGTGGGATGTCCTGATGAAGTACCACAAGAAGCCTGAAATGATCCTGTGATTAAATAACAGATTTCTTCAATAGAAAAACATTGATAAAGAAGTTTAAAACTAGAAGAGAAACATATCATAAACACAATTCATATATTCTGATGATTTGTAGATCCTCTTTACACAAAACTTCATTAGGAAATTATGATATTGGAAAATAAGTATGGTTCTGTTGCCTAAATGTGAGTCTTCAGGCATAGAGGCATTCCAGAATATCCCAGTCCTCCACAGAGGGTTGGGAGATACAATACAGTAATCTGTGTTATTATTGCTAAGCTCTGCACGATGGAACCACTGAAATGCTGCTCCACATGGGAGACACTTAGGAGACAAAGAGGACACCAGTCCTTCCTCCCTAACAGGGATTATCTCCTTGGTTGATAATAAAATTTTGGTATTTTATTATTTCCTACACAGGATGCAGGATTTAGTAAAATTCAAATAAAACAGAAATACAGTTTTTTTCTTTTTTTTTTCAATTTAGGAAACTGCAGCTCTCAGTGCTCTGTCAAGCAGCAGAGCAGAGCAGCAGAAGTTGATTGTTGACAGACATAATGCCCTCAGGAGAGGAGTAAAACCAACTGCCAGCAACATGATGAAGATGGTAAGTTGTGTGCTGTAAATTTATTTTTAATGAGTGGTGGACTATATGAGAGATACAAGACTGTATGCGGGGTCACATTATTTTATTTAGCCACAAATTCCTTCTCCAAACCTTTCCTAAGGATTGAGCACAGCCAGCACCAAGAGAAACATAAGGCTGGGCAGGTGGAAAAAAAAAAACCTGGATAATGTGGTGGTGTATCAACAGTAATGTCTCTTTTGAAGTAAAATTAAAAGGAGGATAAAGATCCATAGCATAATTAATTTCTTTCTGATTCATTCCTCATCAGGCTTCACAGTTTCTATTCCCTTCGTGCACAGGAACTTTGCTCCTACCTCCCTCTCCCCTCAAATAATGGGATGAAAAGGATTTTGCATTTGACTTTTTTCCTGATTTAAATGTAATTTCTAAATGTTGCTCCTTTATGAGGGGTATGCATGAGGGGTTATTCATGGATGCATGACAGATATTTTCTTCTTTCATTAAGGAATGGTGTCCTGCAGCTGCAGAGAATGCCCAAAACTGGGCCAATAAATGCGCTTTAAGGCACAGTCCTCCTAACCTGAGGAGAACCAGTAAGTGCAGCATGAGTGGAGCTGAACAACATCACAACTTATTGATGTGGCCACTTTGGGGTTTTGCTTATTGGGGGGAAATGAGATGAAATTTTAATTTCATACTGATTTTATTTTGTCATGTGACAGATAGAAATTTCTAGGTAGAAATCTGCCCAGTGAGTGAGAAAAATTAAACCCCATTCTCATTCCAATTTTACATAGGTATATCCCATTTCTAAAGCAGATGAAAAAATTAAATCATACTGATAAAGCATATTCTCCTAAAATATCCATCAGAAAAAAGGGAATCTAGAGATCTAGAGCCAGCTAATGCAGAAACCAGTTTACTTGTGCTGGTTTGAAATGCCTGGGAAGAAAAGGGCAAAAGGCAAAGATGTAAAACTGGCTGGTGGTGCTAAGCATGGTTTCTCAGACCAGACTTAAGAGTTTTTAAATCCCCTGGTAAATTGCAACCTAAAACTCTCTCTGAGGTTCAGATTAACACTTAGTCAGTCACTGGATATTGAATTTACAGCTGTACCATGTTAACAGCCCAGGGTGTTGCTGATTGACCGCTACCCACACCACATCTAAGATGTGGACAGTCCTGTCAATATTTTTTCCTAAAATCCAAATTCTCTGGTTTTTTGCCAGGGTGAATCCCATTTGAGGACCAATGCAGTGGGGTTAGACCTGAATAGAAACAGAATATAAGGGCAGTAGAGACACTTTTGTAGGTGCCAGGAGTAAAATTTGAATTATTGTGATTTTCCCAAGGTTGTAACCTGGGTAATGATTATGTTGGCAACTTCCAAATAGCAAAATTACAGCCATGAACCTGCAAGGCACCTGTGCAGCTGTTCATACAGAATGTCTGCAACAACCAACCGCAGGGCAAACAGGCCAAGCTGCAAACTTGCCAAGTGACACCTTCAGCATTTACAAAGGGTGATGTCACTCAACTGGAAAGGAAACATCCTGCTGCCCTATTTAGGATGAGAATTTCTATGAAAATCATCCCACCTTTTGCTGGTCTGTTTTTTTTGGGGGGTTTTTTTTCTCATGTGTGTATTCTCTGTGCATTTCTCAGCACCATTCTCTTTTCAGATGTACAGTGTGGTGAAAATCTCTTCATGTCCTCTGCCCCTTTCTCATGGTCAGATGTTCTTCAGGCCTGGTACAATGAGGAGAAAAATTTTGAATATGGAACTGGGGCAAAACCAAAAGGGGCTATGTTTGGCCATTACACTCAGGTAGATATGTTTTTAATATAGGTATTTATATTTCAGGCTGAACAAATAAATGTTAGCTAAGCAAGTTTTACCCTCTCATCTTTAAAGGACATAAATAGAGTGGAGATATGAGAGTTATTCTAACAAAACAAGATGAAAACTTCTAAAGAAACAGAATTAGAATGAAAATAATATGTAAAGTAACAAGATTAAAATGAAAATAATAGCCTTGAGTATATGTAAAGGAGTAAAGAGTAAAGATACTGGAATTTCAAGGCTTCAGGAAGCAGCAACTTGTCTAACATCTGGGAATTGCCCAGAAGGTGGAAAAACAGGGTTATTAAAGTATCAGCAAGGAAATATAAATAGGTTTGCTGCAGTCAACAGAGTTCTTTTGACTCAGAGGAGTTGGGCATTGGCTTATCCTTAACTTCTACAGTACCTGCACAAAAAACAGGATACAAAATTTTACATCATCATTCCTACATTAACAGTTTTGATTGAATGAAGACATAAATGCAAAATCAAAGGTTTTATAAACATGTGTCTTGAATTATTATTGTTATATCCCCAACATTCTTTGGTTGAATAGGGGTGAAAGCAGATTTTCAGTAACATGGGGCTCATATTTTTACTATAAAGGGTAAATAAAGTGGCTTCACATCATTACAAACATTTCTGTGATGCATATTGTATTTAAATGATTTTCAAATGCATATTTTCCATACTCCCATAATTTTTATTCTTATACCTACAGATGGTTTGGCACAATTCTTATAAAATTGGATGTGGTTTTGCTTTCTGCTTCAACACTACCTACAGTTACTTTTATGTCTGCCAGTACTGCCCCGCGTACGTATTGATTCTGATTTTGGTACTTGTTACATCATCAAAATTAGTCAGGAGCTAGAGATATTTGTATCAGGGCACATCACCAATAGCTGAGAAACAGGTCTGAAGACTGCATTAGGAATAGGAAAGGACAGAAACACACATGAAAAGAGTTGTCAAACAAGAAAAGCATAAAATATATTAAAGGGACACTGATTTTAAATTAAATGTCTCTTGCCTAAAAATCCTAATTTTCATAATAGTTAATTAGAAATAAATATTTTGCACATTCTACTTGAAATGTCAGTTCAGAAAGGTGTACCAATATGTACAGTACAGTGAAGACTATAATTAATACCAAAAAACTTTAACAAGAATATTAAGGTAAAGTGATGATTTCAAAGAGTGCCTAAAATTAATTTCCACATTCACAATACCGTGTTGTGGGTTGACCTTGACTGACCATCAGTAGCTCACCCAGCCTCTCTGACTCTTCTCCCCAACAGGATGGAGTAATTAAAAAATATGGCAAAAAGTTCATGGGTCAGGATGAGGTCAGGGGAGTTCACTCACCACTTACTGTCATGGAAAAAAGAGACTCAGCTTAGGAAAATTAGCTTAATTTATTACTAATCAAATCAGACTAGGATAATAAGAAGTAAAACCAAACCTAAAGCACCTTCTTCCCAAGCTCAGCTTGAGTCCTGGTTTTCTCTGCCTCCTCCCCCTCAGCAGCATGATGGGATGGGACTGGGGGCTCTGCTCGGTTCATCTTGAGCCATTTCTGCCACTCCTTCCTCCCCTTGCTCTTCCCCCACTCCATTGTGGGTCCTTCTCACTGGAGAGACCTCCATGAACTTCAGTGTGGGCCCTTCCCACAGGCTGCAGTTCCTCCTGAGCTGCTCCAGCATGGATTCCTTCCATGCTTCCATTCCCTCAGGATTGGATTGCTGCTGTCTGTGTCCCCCACATTGGCCTCAAATCCAGTCAGGTGCCTGATCCAGTGAGGGTTTCCCATGGGATCACAGCCTCCTCCAGGCATCCTCCTGCTCCACAGGTTGCAGGTGGATCTTTGCATCCCCATGGACATCCATGGGCTGCTCCTGGTGCCTCTCCATGGGCTGCACCAGGGAACCTCAGCTCAGGTGCCCGGGGCACCTCCTGCCTCTCATTCTGCACTGACCTGGGTGTCTGCAGGGTGATTTCTCTCACATATTCTCACTCCTTTATTCTGGCTGCAGTTGCATGCAGAATTTACCCTCCCTTGACTGTGTTATCACAGAGCCACATCTCCATCACATGGGTCCAACTTGGAGCTGGCCAACACTGGCCCTGTCTGGAACAGAGACAGCCTCTGGTGTCTCTCACAAAGGCAAATTCCCTGCAAATTCCTCCCCCTCTCTGCCCACTGCCAAAGCATTTCCAAATAAACCTGGCACACTTGTAAAAATTGACATATAACCAAGGACCCAGCATAAATGTAACAGTAAGTTACAGAAGTAACTGAGTGTAAATCTAAACCTATTTATAATTTATTTTTCCTCTCACATATGGTGTAGTGACTTCATAGATGATGTTGGTAACATTGATGTTTCAGGGGAAACCTAATAGGTTCAATGAAGACACCCTACAAGGAAGGAGAGCCCTGTGGGGATTGCCCCAATGCTTGTGAGGATGGACTATGCAGTAAGTTCCAAGTATTTTGATTGTGACATGGATAAAGTTGATGCTTAAATAAAACCCTAAACTGCAATTAATTTATGCAAATTAAATAAAAAAAATATTTACTGAAATACTAGGGCCAAAGCACTATCAGAGAATCACATTTCACCATCCTGTCTGCTTTACCTAGGTGAGATAACACTTTTCCATGCCCAGGAGAGATAAATCTCATCCTTAACCTAAGAAATTCTAGGGAAGGAGGGAACTTCTTTACCTTTTTTTTATTCTTCATCCTCTGAATAATGGTGGCAGATTAAATGGAAGTAGCAACACACTTGATAAGAGCAAGTGGCAAACCTTAGTTTTTAGAATTCTGATAGGAAATAAAAATATATGGGCTGATTCTCACAATGCAAGATTTAGTTAATATCTTCAGTTATTGAATTAACCAAATTCTTATCACAGGCTGCACATAAAGAAATAAAGCTTTCCAATGCCTTTATGGATAAGTAAAAAATCTCCTTGAGAAAGCCACCTATTTTCTCTGAGTGGTCAAATTAATGGTTGGGATGCTGCTGGGGAGTAAATGGCAACAGAGAAGAAAACAGAGAGAAAATAATGTTGATGAAAAATTATTCTGAAAGGACATGATGCAGGTTTTCACTTCCCACTCATGATTAATTTTGTGTTTCAAATCGTTTTCAGCCAAACCTTGAAAGTTTGAAGAGACTTTAGTCCAACATCCCTGGCAAAGTGTCCAGGGTGTGCCCAGATCTTGGTCAAGTCCACTGCTCTGCTCCTGTCAATGCAAAACTGGAATAAAATAAGAGGCTCAACATTTACTTTCCTGGATATCCATCTCCTCAATGAATTCCTCCACAAACACTGATTCCATCCTGCCTCTCCAACATATGCAGAAGGACTGACTTCAGTACAGTGACTCACAAAAAAAAATCTGTAGGTGATGTACATATTCTATTTATATAATGGTCCAGAACATGGTAGAAATCTTAATTTAAATTTTTTGTTTGTTTGCCAGATATATTTAATTATTAGCTTTTATCATCTTTCTTTTCCCAAAATGTTATCGAATAAACATTTTTGAAGGTCTGTGGTTCCATATGTTTATTATGTTCTTGGAATAGATGGATAGTGCTTGGTCATGTAACTGCTTTTAACTTGATTGAAAATTTAAACTATTGTACTGTTAACAGGACCAGAAGATAAACAGGATTGCTTGAAATGTGTAATTCTTAAAAGAAATTAGGAGAGCAGAGCAGTTTCCTGTAGATCTATTCTGGTTTAGAATCTGTTGCTGACATATGTTCTACTGTAAAATGCTCAGTTGTGAAAAAAAAAACCAAAAAATACCCCCAAAAAACAGACCAAATGTAGTTAATTTAAATTAAGAATCCTGTTTATAGTGTAAGATTGCATTTAAATACAGGTAACCAAACCTGCCTTGTAAAGAAAAAGGACTGTCTGAGAAAAGAGCTTAATTCACAGTAAAACATAGTCAAAAGGGGGAGGTCCCTGCATTTGGAAACTTTATTTTTCATAACAAGTAGACATGTGTTTCAATTTTTTTTAATATGTTCTTTCACTCTATCAGTCATTAAATTACTCATTCCTCACTGACCATTTCATCATAATTTTCATTCTTTCTTATCGCCATGAAATAAAATTCTCTAAACTTCACCAAAGTTGTGACTTTATTAGCATTAGGTGTTGAAGGGAGCCTAAATATTTAGCAGCATGAGCAGAATCAGGTTATGTGAGAAGATTTCCTAAGCAAAAACAGAAGTCAGGCAAGCAACCCTTCATCAGACTCCCTTTCAGAGAGAAACAACAATTAGCATAAATAACCTGCAATCCCCACTCGGTGACCTTTGGGATACAGGTGTTTTTCTGTGCAGTTAACAATGGGGTTAAATATTATTTCAGTCTCACCTTAGAAAGGTTGCACATTCCAGTCCCCTTTTAGTAAGGAAGCTGCTGTCATAATTAGGATTGCAAGTCCCAGAGCCCTTGGCACAGAATAATTTCATCACACATTTGACTCCTTCATTCCAGTGGCGTTTCTTCTAGTGTGAAAGACAAGTATTAACTTAAAAGTTCAATTTCACAACTCAACGTGCTTATTATTTGTGTTGGGATTTTTTTCCTCATTCATCTCCACCATTTCCCCCTCCATGGCACACTGCCCTCTCAGCTGGAGACAGCTCTAAAAGTAAATTAAGCAACGCCAGGGGAGAGGTGTGAATGCTGGAACATGACTTACTACATTCTGAAATAATTAGCACAGGTCCAAGTAAGAATGATTGTGTTGCAATAGTTAATCTGGGGTTGTTATCAATAAGGAAGTGGGCAGAACAATTGCCCTCACTCACAAGAGACTCCTTTACCATGAATGATGGGTCAAGAAATCATAGAATCATTAAGGCTGGAAAAGATCTCCAAGAGCATTGAGTCCAAACATTTACCTGTCACTGCCAGGTCCATCACTAAACCACATCCCTAACAACCAGAACTGCACATTTCCTGAGCACTTCCAGGGGTGGTGACTCCAACACTTCCCTGAGTAGCCTGTTCCAATGCTTGACAACCCCTTCTGTGGAGAAACTTTTTGCCAATGTCCAATCTAAACCTCCCTTGGCACAGCTTGAAGCCATTTCCTCATATCTATTGTTTGTTACATGGGAGCAGAGACTGAGTGCCACATGGCTACAACCTCTTTATAGGGAGTTGTAAAGAACAAGAATATCCCCCCTGAGCCTCCTTTTCTCCAGGCTGAGCCCCTTTCCAGTTCCTACAGCTGCTCCTCCTCAGACCTGTGCTCCAGAGCCTTCCCGAGCTCTGTTCCCTTCCCTGGATATGCTCCAGTCCCTAAATGTCTTTCCTGCAGTGATTTCTGCAAGCCAAACCACAAGAATTCATTTCTCAGTCACTCATAAGAGGAAAAAAGTAGTGTAATAAGGTAAAAATCAATAATCATACATCTGATCCAGGGCAGAAAAGTTCATAAGCCTAATTTAGATCTCCAGGAAGATAATGGAACAAATTTCTTCCCTGTCATTTTCTAACCAGTAGAATATTAAATATCAGCATGGATCCTTCATGAACTGATTTTGCCAAAACAAACTCTCTTCAGTGAGTCCCTCAGATGAGAGGATGTTGTGATGGCTTAAGTAACAAACTTGGTGGTTCAGATGAAAGTACTGAAGCACGGCACATCCATGCAGCTGGACACACATCCATGGATGCTCCTGTTCTGGGGGAGGAGACAGAGACCTCTGGCACCTCAGGGTCCTGGTGGATAACAAGATGTCCATGACCCAGGAGTGTGCTCTGTGAGCAAGGGGACCCAGTGAGGCACATTTGGGGTACTGTGCCCAGTTCTGGGCTCCTCAGGACAAGAGAGACATGGAGCTCCTGGAGTGGATCCAGTACTGTGTGGCAAAGATGATGGAGGGACTGGAGCATCTCCCTGAGGAGGAAAGGCTGAGGGAGCTGGGGCTGTTCAGCCTGGAGAGGAGGCACAGCTGAGAGGGGCCCTCAGCCCTGGGTGTCCCTGTGTGCAGGGAGGGGCAGAGCAGGGCCCAGGCTCTGCTCCAGGGCCCAGCAATGGCACCAGAGCCACGGGCAGGGACTGAGCCCAGCAAGTTCCACCTGGACAGGAGGCAGAACTTCTTTCCTGTGCAGTGACCAAGCATGAACAGAGACCAGAGAGAGATGGAGTCTCCCTCGCTGGAGATATTCCATAAATGTGTGGAGACACAATCTTGTGCCCTGCACTCTAAAACCACTGCTTTATGTGAGGCCCCAGCTATTGATGTTTCTAGGGCATGAGAAATAGTTAGTGACTGACTATGACACCAAAGGGCCATGTTGCAATCAGTGCTGGTAAAAGACTTAAAAGTCATTATAACATACACTTCCTAACGTATTGGAAGGCAGTTCTCCTTGTCTCTGACAGCTCCTGTCATCCCTGAGATCCCCACAGCAGAGCAGTTTTCCTCCTAGCACATCCTGTTCTTGCTTCCTTCCACCTTTCAAGGTGAAACCCTTGATAACCCTGCCTACCTTTAGCAAGGGTCCAGAGCAAACAAGGACAGGCCATGGGGAGGTTTGTGGAAAGGGATTGTTCCCCATTCCTCCTTCTCACCTACTCCTGAGGGAGCTCCTTGCAGAGAGCTGGCTGCTGTGGGACAGGGCCTGAAATATAATTATGTTCATTGTGGAAAAGTACACAAGATGACGGATAGGATAGGATAGGATAGGATAGGATAGGATAGGATAGGATAGGATAGGATAGGATAGGATAGGATAGGATAGGATAAATAGTTAGAGAGGGCCTAACTGATGCAACTTCCTGACCAAAGATTAGTTTGGAATAAGTTCTTCTCTGAGTGCAAGAATGATCTCACTTGTGCAGTGGTTTAAGAGGAACATGGTGATGTGGACAGCTCAGAAAAGGCAGTATCCTGCCTCTTGCCATTACAAAGAGAATGTTCCTTAATGGTTGCTGGAAAAATCTTGTGGCAGGCAGAACTGAATTTCTTCTTCTTCTAGATCTGATGTCCTTGACAATGACATTAAAAAATGGGACTGTTGCACTTGAAATATTAATCATCTGAGCAGAAAGGTGCTGCCTTTTCTACTTGTATGGAGATAATCCTTATTGATTTTCTCAGCAACATTTAGGCACAGATAAGCTTTTTAGACAAGTGTTATACAATGAAGAAATGAACATTGTACTAACTCTAACTGGGCTATTTTCAGATGGATTTCCTGAGTTTATGTCACTGTCCACCTGTTCTGCTGTATCAGATTGCTGAACAGGTAAGAAAGATAAAATTTAAAGAAAACAGAAATAATCTATAGATAGTTTTATATTTTTGTAGCTTATAATTTTATCATTTTGTAGCTTGAAAAGAAAATGTCAGGTCTATACTCAGGAGATGCATGTCAAAATCATAGAGGGGCATGAGAAAATCTCTGCCCCAGCTGATACAAGAAATGCTCCAGAACCTGATGGCTTGCACCCTGAAATTCATCTGTGGCACCCACAATCCTCTGTTTGGCACCCAGGCTGCCCACACAGTGATTTACATGAGAGGAAAGTGTCTCCAAATTAGATGCTAATTGCAACAAATGACTGAGCAAGAAGTGACCTATTTCAATTTAATAAGAATCAAAGTTTTAATCCTCCTCCTCCTTCCATGCTGGGGTATACACAAGGGTTAAAGATTTCCCTAGGCATGGCAGAGTGCTATCAGAGGCATTTAGGACCACACATTTGGATTTAAGCAGCTGTATTTCTCCCTGAGCTGTCTGTAGGGATCCTTTAATCTCAGCCTCAGCCTGTCCACAAACCAGCACTTGCTGTAATATGTTAATAAAAACCCTCTTACTTTTTCAGCTTAAAGTGTCAGGCACTGCCTGTTTATTACTCTGCCTATAACACATTTGCCCATAGTTTGCTGGGATTATCATTTAGTATCAAAAAATTGCTCTAAAATTTCCCATAAGTTTTGCTGTTAATGCTCACCATAGAAGTGGAGTTACCTGAGGTGGGTTGCACAGGTTGGAAGAGGCTCATTCCCAGTGCCACCACTACATTTCCTCCTTACTGAACTGACCTCACTTCCTAACCTGGCAGAAAATGATCCACAGCCTGGCTGATACTGAGACAGACAGCCACAGAAAGAAATAATTCAGGACAATTCAGGACAAGAGGAAATGTTGTCAAGTTGTGCCAGAGCAGGTTTAGATTAGATATTGGGAAAATTTTATTGACTGAACGAGAGGTCAGGCATTGGAACAGACTGCCCAGGGAAATGACGGAATCACAAAAAAATGTGAAGATGTGGTGCATAGGGCCATGGTTTGGTGGTGAACATAGAGCTCCCAGGATCAGGTGCAGCCTCAGGATGAGGGACAGACCTTGAGTCTTTGATCACACAGGACTCACACAATTGACACCAATACTAAGAAGATATTACCTTTCCCTAATCCAACCCTTTTCTCCCTCCTCACCAAATCCACATCTGGTTGTGATAAGTAACCAAGGCAGTTTTATCTATCTTCAAGAAAAGTGTCCTTGTGCCTGATTAATTCTTGCTGACATAAACCAGGACACTAACCCAGCAGAAAAATATTCCTCTCGTCAGTTTTCTCTTTGAGAGGGTAACTGCTCTCCTCTAATCACAGCATCAAAGCTAAAAGCAGGAAAGAAAGAAAGAAATAATTCAAGACAATTCAGGACAAGAGGAAATATTAAGTTGTACCAGAGTAGGTTTAGATTAGATATTGGGAAAAATTTATTGACTGAACGAGAGGTCAGGCATTGGAATACCCTGCCCAGGGAAATGATGGCATCACAAAAATGTGAAGATGTGGTGCATAGGGCCATGGTTTGGTGGTGAACATAGAGCTCCCAGGATCAGGCACAGCCTCAGGATGAGGGACAGACCTTGAGTCTTTGATCACACAGGACTCACACAATTGACACCAATACTAAGAAGATGCTACCTTTCCCTAACCCAACCCTTTTTTCCCTCCTCACCAAATCCACATCTGGTTGTGATAAGTAACCAAGGCAGTTTTATTTATCTTCAAGAAAAGTGTCCTTGTGTCTGATTAACTCTTGCTAACATAAACCAGGACATTAACCCAGCAGAAAAATATTCCTCTGGCCAGTTTTCTTTTAGAGGGGTAACTGCTCTCCTCTCATCATAGCATCAAAGATAAAAGCAGGACCTTAGGCAACTGGATGTGCTTGACTTTCCTGTACTATGTAGCTTCTGGAATTAAATACCCACATTCACACAAAGATACACTTCCTGAAGTACAGGGAGCAGCTAAACAAGATTGTGTTTCTGGTTTAAACGTGCCTTAAGATCTGCAGGTGCAACACTTGAATAAAATAGAAAACAGGTCAAAGAAGCACTCGTTAGATGAAGCCCCTCCACAGAGCTACTGCTAAGATTTTAGTGCCAGGGGAATACATTGCAGGGTCTGTCATGTGTTTATCTCCCAATTTATCAGAGGAGGGTGTCAAAGGAAACAATAAGTAAAAGATAAGCTAGTTTGAGACTGACAAGACCATGTTGTCTAGTTTGCCTGAACAGCGACACAGCAAAGTGTTAACCAGCATCGTTAGCAAAATCAGGGATGGGAATTGCACGTCTGATGGCACTTGTGAGGAGCAGCCACCATCTAATGAGTGCCACGGGTCTCTGCTTAGTGCTGTGTACTGCTGGCTACATCTGTGAAACAAGGTGGAGATAAAAGATAAGGAATAATAAAGTGGGATGTCATTAATCGGCTCCTACAGAAGGAGCGTAGCAGTAGATAGCATTTAATAATGCATCGCCCCAAGCAGCTCGGTGTCTGAGCCTGATCTTATCCTCTGCATAAAGCATCTCCCCTGAGCCCCTGCTGGCTTTGTTCACTTCAGGAACTGCAGCATCAGACCTGCTTTGCTGCCAGTGGGTGGGAGCAAGAGGCTCATCCTGCCAGGAGGAGATACACAATGCATAGGATGCCTTTCTGCTCAATTTAAGGAAATAGCAGCAAATGACAAGGCCATTTAGGCTAAGCCATAATTGCCAGCTAGCCCCACCCATTGCCAGTCAACAGGAATGAAACAGGATTGTACAGGTTGAGCACTGGAGGCTCTGCTTAGCTAAGATGGACCACACAGCTGCTGGGCTCAACAAAAGCAAATGAGTTTGCCCATGTGTCACCATGATATTTTATGAAAAATCCCTTCACCAGGATTTCTTCTCCTGGGAAGCTGGGAAGCTTCAGCTTCTCACTGTTTTGCTGCTTTGGAATGTGATTTGGAGAATTTACCCTGCAAGTGAATTGTTTTAACTTAATGACCAACCCAGTCCAGCTGTGTCGGGACTCTGATCAGTCATGGGTTTTTTATTATTCATTCTAGTTTGGCCTTCTGATGTAGCCTTTCTCTTTCTTTAGTGTAGTTTTAGTATATAATTTCTTTTAATTTAATATAATATCATAAAATAACAAAGCCTTCTGAGAACCTGTAGTCAAATTCTCATCTCTCACCTCGGAGGACCTCACAACACTACACCCATGAAAACCTCAGTAATATCAAAATGAATGAGTGTCTCCACTCATTTCTGGGGAAGCAGCAGGCACATTTCAAAGACAAAACAGCAATTGTGCAGCATGCCTGAATATTCCACATATATGGAATATGTATGGTCTGTGCACTGTTGTCCCTCCTCATGACCAGGAAACAGGTCCCTTCATCCAGGATTTTTCTTCTGGGAAGCTGAGAAGTCTCAGAGAAAAAGGAAAACAATAATTATCTGATTTGCTTCTCCTGTGTTTTTCTGCTTTGGAATGTGTTTGGAGATTGTTTACCAACAGGTGATGGCACTAGGACAAGTAAATACTTTCTCCATGGCATGACCTGAATCAATTCCTAATTTCAGGCCTTTTCTAATAGATTTTCCTCTAAAGCCTTTCCATCCATTCTTTTTTTCATGTCTGTCTGTAGTGACAGGTTACACAGAGTCAGAACACAGGTCTGAGCACTGAAGAGGTTTTCTGTGTCTTTATAATCTTAGTCCTTGACACAATTTTGTCTCAGACCAAATAGCATTGCCTTCCAGAAAAGCTTTGGTATGTCTGACAGGTTAATAATGCCAAGGGACCTTTAGCATCTTTGAAAACATGGTTCAAGAAGCAGAGTTCAGCTCTCCTGATCAGAGACAAACCAGTGGCCTTAAGACCCAAAAAGTTATCATAGACAAATTGTACCATCCATATTATTACATCTCCCCCAACAACTGTTTTCCTCAACCTTACCTGGAAAGACATATAGAAGAGTGACCGACTTGACTCATATAATGCTTCTTAAAAAAATTCTTGATGATGTCAAGGCAGTCATTTGTCATAGCCTGTCTCAGGTATCTGCTCTAAGAAGAAAAGGTGAAATATAGAGCTACAAATTACCTCTAAAGGCAGCATATGGAGAATGGCTTTGAAGCAGAGCTCTGGAGAGATGAATGCCACTCTAGCAGTCTGGATCATGCTCTGGCAGGGACAGTTTTTCCTCACCACCCGCAGGTTCAAGAGACCTGTAGCTATAGTGAGGTTGGTTTTGATGACAGCAGGCCTGGCTGGGGTGGAGCTGGAAGGTGAGGGGTCTGCAGAGAAAAAAGGTTCTGGATCAAAAGCCAGGAAGTGAATAGTGGAGATGCAGTCAGTTAAGCAGTGAGACATTCTCTGCAGTGGGTCAAAAGAAATTTAAGAATTATTTAAGTAGTCACGAAACACTGCAGAGAATTGAAGTGACTGGTCCCATTAGATCAACCAGTTTCCCCACATTCAAAACCTGAAGGCACAGAGATCATTTGCTACACCACATGTTCATAAGAGATCCATATTCTTGATCTCTGATTACATTAGGAATGATGGATTTGGCCAGAGAAGACAGTGGCTGATGAATTTGCTGGAGCACAGGGGAGAGGAGTCACCACATAACCAGGCAGCCAAAGTCACCTTTATACAGCCATGGAATGCAGAGCAATAATCAGCTGGAAGGGAAAAAAACCAACTGTGGACAACAAGAACCATGCCAAAGGCATCCATAGGAAAAATACAAGTGAGAAGGAAGGACTGAAAAATGACACATGCTTACACCTGGGTTAGCTCAGCCTGGCTCTGCCCTGAGTTGTCTCATCTGGGTGAAGTTTAACAGAGATGTTTCCTTGGAGCAGAGCTGATTTCAGGCTGTTCCTCCTCTCTGACTTAAGAAGGGAAAAGTATTTACCTGATTAGTTTATGAGTAGCTGTGAGAATTTCTCACTTTTAGGTGCCAGAACCTCTAAACTGCTCAATGCATCATAACCCAAATCTCTGTTTACCCTGTTCATCTATATTTTGATCAAATTACCAGAAAATCTTATTTCCTCCTTAAACTGCCTTTTCCAATTATTGCAGTAATTAAAGAATTAACTAGATTAAATACATCTTTAGGAAGTAATTCAGACTTGAGAGAGCTTATTCAGAAATTTGGTTCACACTTTTATACATAAATAAAACAAACTAATAATTTTCTGAAACATTTTATTCGGAGCCTTGGCTTTTTTTTGTTATTATCTCCACAAAATCGTTCTTCCTCTTCTTTCATCAGAAAGAATGAGATTTCTTTTCTTTCTCTTTCATCAATAAACAAAGCCCTAGATTTTCTTCATTTGAGTACATTACCTTAATTACTAAAAATGATTCTAACTTATAAAAGCTTAAAAAAGGGTTAAAAAGCCCTGTAATATATGATAGGAATATACACACACACATAGGGGTATACATATAATATATATCTCTGACAGGGACACAGTCCAGCTAAATTAACAGATTCTTCACTTTTTACAGATTTGACTACAGATAGTTTTTTGCATTGTATTTTGATGTAAACTCCTGAATACAAAAACCACACAATCAACCCAAGCTGCATCAACTGTGGATGTGATTTAATTTTTATAAAAATATGCATTTTTATGAGGGAAGATAAAACCACAGGACTGTGTATGGGATGAAATATTCCATGGAAAATACTGAAATTTGGTGACACAAGTGGCCTTGTTGTTCCTCAGGAGGAAGCCACAGATCCCTTAATTAAACTGGGCCATATCAAACACTGTGTGTATGAGCTGGTTATTTGTTTTGTGTGCATCAGCCTGGCACACACAGAGGGCTCTGAAGCCTGGCTGTGCCCCATCAGGTGGCACTGGAGGGTCCCAGATGATGGACAGTGCTGGCAGATGTGCAACAAGGTCATTCTGCTCTTGCATTTTCCCCGTTGCCCTGTCACAGCTGGAATTGTACTGCACACACAAAACTGCTCAGTCCTGTTCCCAAAGTTGCCTTCATTGAAAATATAGGAGTGCCCTCTGGTGGAAAACTGAGCAGTTGGATCTCTGGTGTCACTAAAAAGAAGCATTTTTCATTCAATGAAAATACTAATTTCTTGCTGGTACACCGAAAGGTTTTAGTTACATCACTGAATATTTCAAGGCCAGATTCATCATTTTGTGCTTTTTCATTCTGCAAGGAATTTTTCAGAGCCCTGAGGCTCCAGGTGTTCCAACCAGGAGCGGTGGTTTGGTGAAAATATCAGAGGAATGGTTGGGGTTGGAAGGGGCCAGAAAGATCACCTTGTTCCAACCCCCTGCCATGGGCAGGGACAACTCCCACTGTCCCAGGCTCCTCCAAGCCCTGTCCAGCGTGGCCTTGGACGCTGCCAGGGATGGGGCAGCCACAGCTGCTCTGGGCACCCTGTGCCAGCTTTGAGTTTTCCTCTAAGATTAATTCCATTGCTCTGCAATCTGGAGCTCCATCCAGATGTGTGTCAGGTCTTGGCTGCCTCTGTTCCTGATTCCCAGGGCTCAAGAACTCACACTTGACTCCTACTACAGGGAGGGAGAAGATGGAAAGTGTGGCATTCACATTCTCCGGAAAAATCCCTTTGCCCAGGATTTTTCTCCTGGGAAGCTGAGAAGCCGCAGAGAAAACTGAAAACAACAATTATCTGATTTGCTCCTTCTGTGTTTTGCTGCTCTGGAATGTGTTTGGACATTGTTTATCCAACAGGTGATTGTTTCATTGGATTCTGGTGTGAGTTGTTTTGACTCAATGGCCAATTGGGGCCAAGCTGTGTCGAGGTCCTGGAAAGAGTCACGAGTCTTCATGATTATCTTTTTAGCATTCTGTAAGTATCCTCTCTGTATTCTTTAGTATAGTTTACTACAGCATTCTATAATATCATATCATATCATATCAATCATATCATATATTAGCCTTCTGAGAACATGGAGTCAGATTCATTCCTTCCTTTGTCTGGGGGGAAACTCAAATAAAATTGGAAAGTTTGCAGAGGGTCTGCAAAGTAAAAACAGAGAAATTAAGTACTGTTGAGGTTTGTGTATTAGTAGCTCAATGATTTAAAAAGGAAAACATCAACATTTAAATTTAAAAAGGAAAACAATATTTTCAAAAGCCATGGAATTAGATTAGGAGCTAATTGGGAACCCTCAGGTTTTTGGGTGTGCTGTCAAAGCCATGTGTGTCCACAGAGATGATGGAAATTGGTATCACAGCAGAGAGAAAAGAAAAGAAAAGAAAAGAAAAGAAAAGAAAAGAAAAGAAAAGAAAAGAAAAGAAAAGAAAAGAAAAGAAAAGAAAAGAAAAGAAAAGAAAAGAAAAGAAAATCAAGTAAAGGAGTAGTAATTCGCTAAAAACTCAGGCTCTCAGATGATGACGTTCTTTTAAGGTAAATATACATTAACTTGATTATTTGATAACCTGAACTGAGCTTTTGATTTGTTGCTTGGCACTAAAAGTATCCTTGGAGCGGATGGCAAATGGCAAGTTTCCTGGTAAACACTCTCTGGCTCTGTGGGAGTGGTACTTCACTGACCCAAAGTGTTTGCTTTTCACAGAGCCAAGGACAAGCAAGAAAAAGGTCTGTGAGACTGAAATCTGCAGGTCTGTCATATGAGAATGCCACAATGTAAAAACTTTTTAATATTTATCTTCTAAAGCCACACAGACATGGAGATAATCCAGGCAGTGAAATTTTAACCCCTTTTTATACACAGGGAAATGCAATAAACATCCATGTAAATGGTTTTCACTACAATAGAACAGTGGGATGACAGAGGGGGAGTCAAGGCTGATGAAATTCTCCACCAATACTTAAAGAAGCAATTTAATAAATCTTGGAACCATGATCAAGGTTCAAGGCAAGGCTGGATGAGGCTCTGAGCAGCCTGTTCTAGTGGGTCTCATCCCTTCCTGTTGGGACTATATGGTCTTTAAGGTCCCTTGCAATTCTGTGATTCTGTGATTTTAACATCCACCTTCATGAAGACAATCATCACACAAAAGTCATTTAGAGAATTGGGATGATGGATATGGAACTTCTGCCCAAAAAGGGAACCAAGGGAGCATTTGAATTACTGACCTCCTCTGATCCAAGGAAAAACTCTGAATCAAATTATTGAAAAAGCAATGCATAAATCCATGGAAGCTGTGCTGATGACAAAACACATCTAATATTTCAAAATTCCATCAAGCAAGCCTGTGAGATGAAAAGGTCTCATGGCAGCAAAGTCCTTAAAAGGGAACTTTTGCATTTCTCTTTACATACCCAAAGCAGAAATGTGAAACTGTTACTCTGCTGCTCTAGTATGCAAACTGCTGCCAAACTTCTTGTGTTCAGCTGAAAGAATCAAGGCTAAAATAGAATAATTACATCAAGTGGTAAAGTAAATACAATAAATATGGCATGGAAAATGGCAGAGCAGGTTTGGGTTGCAGTGACTCACACTTACTGTGTCAGTAATGCCATTTATGGACAAGATTGCCACAGGAACACTCAGAAATATCATGGTTTGGATAGAATGGAAGCAAAACTAGGTTCAGAGGGGGATATGGAATTAGGAAAGGAGATAAAGGGGTGGGAAGGAAGGGAGGGGATGGGCTGTAACTCAGAAAATGGGAGAATGAGGAATAGAATCAAAGAACATTAGGAAGTGAATTATCTGGCAATAAGGGGACATGCGCAGGCATCAATGATGTCAACCTATGGACAGCTGAGGGTCACCCACTGTGAAATCCAATGTCCTTTTCATGAGGTCTGGGTCACAGAATTTACAGAACTGTAATTTGAAAGGGGGTCTAGATGTCAATTTACATTTCAGAGATATAATTAATAGCTTCGTGATTGCACATAAATGCCTGCATAGCAGTGAATTAATATACCCAGAATCACAGAATTGCTGAATCACAGAATGGTTTGGAAAGGATCTGAAAGATCATCTCATTCCACCTTCCACTATCCCAGGTTGCTCCAGCTCTGTCCAACCTGGCCTTGGACACTTCCAGTGATGGGGCAGCCACAGCTTCTCTGGGTAACCTGTGCCAAGGCCTCACCACCATCTGACTAAAGAATTTATTTCTAACATCTAATCTAACCCTGCCCTCAGTCAGTTTGAAGCCATTCCTCCTTGTCCTGTCACTCCCTGCCCTTGACAAAAGTTCCTCTCCAGTTCTCCTGGCTCCCCTTTAGGTGCTGAAAGGTCTAAGGCCTCCCTGGAGCCTCCTGTTCTCCAGAGTGAACAATCCCAATGCTCTCAGCTTTTCACATTCCTCAAAGCCTTTAGTTCAGTCTACAACTTCCTGACATTCCCCAGGGTATCCTGCCAGATAAAATCTGGAAAGGCACAACTCTTCCCTATGCACCTGCAACCTCCCTGGCACTGCAAAGGTGTCTTGGTTTATATGAGGTGGTGCCAAGTGTCTCTTCATGGGCTGCTACTTTGAAATTTAAGTCTTCACTAACCTAGAAGATCTCTCTCCTTCTGGTGGGAGAACTTACTTAGATGTAAGTAGAAAATGTAGGAAAAACCTACATTTCAGGTACCCTCTTTTAGTTAGAAAGCTGTGTAATTCAGTTGTGTTATATAACTTACCTCAAAAGAGTTTGTTCATTGATTCATGAAGAACAGCATTGTATTTCCTTTTCCCTGACTTGACCATTGAAAAGCACCAACACAGGCATGCATACTGAGATACCATTGATACTCATGTGAACAGCTGGATGTTATCCAAAAGCAGAAAGCTGTAAAAGTTGTGCATCTGTTTCAACCAGGAAATATTTTTTTTTTCCTTAGCAATCATTTTTATGCTGGTCATTACAGAACAATGTGTTCTAGGATCATCTTTCTGGACTGTGTTTACATTTTCTATCACATCACATCTCTCTAAAGGGAAAAATATTGCAGGATGCAGAAACCAGGAATCTGTGTCTGCCTTTGTAACACTTTTTTCTCAGGGCCTTTCCCAGAAAATAAATGCCCCCTCTTCCCTTTCTCCCTGTCAGCAGCTCTGGAAGTCAAGCTATGGAAAGGCTCAGCCTCACCAAAGTGTGGGGAAAGCCCTCTCAATCAAGATATGCTTTGAATGGGTATTTAAAATACCCTCTGGTTGTGTAGCTTCTATTCATCTTCTATCAAGCAATTTGCAGCTTCAGACTGGAAAAAAGATGAGAACTCACTCCACAAAGAAGCTTGGCTGTGGCAAATGGCAGCTGGTTCAGGAATTATTACAAGTCAAAATGCATTTAATCAGCAATATAAATTCCTAATGATTCTTCAAGCTAGGATTTTAAGTAGAGTTTCTATAAAAACCTCTTATTACACTCCAAATATTTCTCATTTACTTACTGAAGCCAGAGCAATAGAATGCTCTGTGTGAGACTCACTGACTTGGAAATCAGGATTTCCTGTTTTCTAGCACATTTTAACATTACTTGTTGGAACAAGTTCACTTTTTACCAACTGGACACCATTACAAGATCAACCTTCTTTCTGCACCCTGTACAACAACTCTGGTTTATTTTTATGCCAGATGCATGAAAAGACTAAAATGCTTATATATAAGAATTTAAGAAATATGAACATTTTAAGGAATAAATTTCCACCCACATTTTTTAAAAGATTTCACAGTTAAAGGCCCTATTGTCACTATTGCTAAATTACAGAAAATCTTTTTCCAGCAAGTACATGCAGCAAACAAAGGGGTGTTCGTGAAAAACTTCAATTTGTTTAGCCTGTATTTCTCAGACAAGTATGTCTGAAGTTATTAACTATGTAAATTGAACATAAAACCTGTTTTATCCATGAGTAATAAACAAATGCCTCAAGGTGATCATTACATTTGAGATATCTGTAATAGTTTGAGTCTGCTTTGCTTTGTGTCTTTCACTATTGGTGAGGAAGGGGTGTTTTCTCACTTCCTTTAAATAACAATAAAAATTAATAAATCACCTATATCAAAAGTCAGTTTGAATTCTAAGAGAAGTCATTATGTTTTGTTTGCTCTGTTTCCTGTTGGCCAGATTTAGTTCAAATATGGGATTTTTTCTAGAGAATCAAATCGGCTTTGGTTTCGTTACACCTGACTCTCACAGAGAAGGACATATCTGAAAAAAAATCGTGTTGTTCTAATGGTTTCCACACAAAATTCTTCTCTGTTCACTTTTTGTGTATCTTTCCACACCTACAACAGGCATTGGTTTATTTGGTTTGTGGGAGTAATGACTGGAGGGATGAACCTCATCTCTCTCATTGATCTGTGTCTGATATTTTCTCTCATTCTAATCTAACATTTTAAATATAAATGTAAATTTAATTTAAATATAAAATAAACTATGGGGTTGTCCCAGGAGATGGAATGAGTTTTACCCCAGATTTCCTTTCTGGAGTCAGTGTCTTTTGTCCCATAGCAGAGATTTAGAAAATGTTTCTAGTGACTTACTAGATCTAAAGGGAAGCTGAATTAACAATCCCTATATGCTTAAAAAAGAAGGACAATTATGCATTTTTACAGTGCTCAATTTTGCCACATTTCAGCAAAGATTGAACAGAACACAGACACATATTGAACTTTGATATGAGAAGTGTATGATTGTTCTGATTGAATTATTTGCTAATCCATTTTGGGCTTCATAGGAATGACTTTCACACATACACAAAATCCCTCCTACAATTTTATGTGTTAGACTTTAAAAGCTCTCTGGAATAATAGTACCATGAAAGAATGATATTCATCACCTGAGGAAACCATGAAATCTCCTTGTTGCAAACTTTCTAGAAACATATAGAAAAGCATCTCTAAGGAAAGGCCTGTTTTTGCAGATCAATTTCTAGGAGCACAAGAGAAGGACTAGGCCTCTAAAAGTTTCTGGACAGTAATTTTTTTTTCATTATTCCATTCTACTGTGCTTATATACAGTTACTGACAGCAACTTTTTGATTGATTGACTCTGTTGCCTCTCTCTCTAATAATAGTAATAATCCAGAGTGGAAGATGAGTTGGGTTGTGTGGAAGAAATCAGTAATGTTCCTTTTTGCCAAATAAAGTTAGGTCTGCAAGTTGTTCTGGCAGCCAGGAAAAAGATCTGGGCAAAGTTCTGAACCACATAGACTACATGGATTTTAATCTAAAGTGCTGCTTCTACTGTCATTGACTTCAATGCAAATTAAGAATTGAAGAAAGTGGATTTTTGTCTTCATGGTTTGAGATAAATCAGATTCCTGCAATTAGCAAGGCCTGGAGGAGAACTTCCACTGTCAAATCACTCAAGCTGATCTTTTTTTAAAGAACTTTCCATAGATTTATCTTTAAAAATATACATAAGTTTGCAGAACTCCATGGAATAAATTCTCAATTTATTTTTTTAATTGAACTTCCCCACCCCTTCAGGTAATCCAGAAGAGGAAGTAGGAATAGCTATGCTAAATTGTTCTTTGTACCGTGGTTCCGGATGTCAGTTTTATTAATCTTTTCTTTCTTCCCAATTATTTCACCCACAGACCATGAAATGTAACATATCTCACAGTCATTCTTTAGTGAACAAATTGATTTTCACTATTCAAACAGGTGGGGCACTCTTTAAAGAAATACTTTAAGTATCATAATTTCATTTTAACAGTACAAATAAAGCTCAGGTGACTGTAGTGAGTGAATGAATGAATGATACTTCCATTCTTTTACCTCATCCACCCTACTCAAATTGTTGAGTAGGGTGGATGAGGTAAAAGAATGGAAGTATCTCCCAGGGCATTGGGAATCTGGAGCTGCTGAACTGCATCCTCTCAATATAAATGCAGTCAATAACTATGGTAGGTGTCTCATGAGGCTTTCTGGTGGTGATAACCCTGGTCTCATCAAAATTCAAGTGCCACAAGCACTTCAGATAAAAATCAAGTGCCACAAGCACTTCAGATAAAAAAGTAATTGTGCCCTTATCTCAGAACATGGAAGGATATGGGAGACCTTATCAGAGGCAACTTCCCGTGAGTGCTGCCTGCTGTACAAAAGAAGAACAAAGGCAGTTTTGTTTTCCAACACAGGGGTTATAATACAGTATTGGAGTTCTGGCAACAGCAGGCAGCTGCAGGAATTCTGCAGAAATCAGGAAACAGTGAGGCAATATTGACTTGCAGCATGGGCAGCACCCTGCACTCAGTGTGGTGAGGAGGGTGCTCAGTGTGCAGCACACCACAGCAAAGGCAAGGATGAGGAAGGGAATCAAGACAGGAATAAGGGGTATACAGATCCTTTATGCCTTCTGATAGCCAGACAGACTGCATGGAAGGAAGCGAGAAAGGTTGTGTTTGAGCGATGGGGACCTGTCGAAGCTGCCTTTGTGATATTTTACCTCATAAGAAAGTGCAAACAAAGATTCTGCAAGAAGGAAGGATGAGCAGAGAGTGATGCCAGGTTGGATAGGGCTTGGAGCAACCTGGAGTAGTGGAAGGTGTCCCTGCTCATGGCAGGGGGTTGGAGCTTGGAGATCTTTAAGGTCTTTTCCAACCCTGACCATTTTATGCTGCCCTAGAGCAGAGCACATGCCACACATCTCTCCCCACTGAAGACATGAAACATCTGCAGCCATTCTGCAGTAACTTAATCTTGAGAAACATCTGGGACGAGTTATGAGTACAATATCCACAGAATCACAGAATCACAGAATAGTTTGTGTTGTAAGGTCACCTTGTGTTTGGGCAGCGACACCTTCCACTAGACCAGATTACTCAGAGCCCCATTCAACTTTGTCTTGAACATTTCCAGGAATGGGGCAGCCACAGCTTCTCTGGACAGCCTCTTCCAGTGTCTCATTACACCCATAGTCCAGAATTTCTTCCTAATATCTATTCAAAACCTGCCCCCTTTCACTTTAAAGTCATCCTCCTTTGTCCTATCACTACATGTGCTGGTAAAAGGTGATGCCCAGTGCCACAGCCTCAGTGAGCTAATGGAATAAAAGTTTTATTCAGCAAAAGGAAGTTCAGGAACCACTTGGAATAAAACAACACTGGGTTGCTCACAGTACAGATCGTTCTGTGTACAGCTAAGATGCTCACTTATGTCTCTGCCTCAAAATATTTATCCCAGTCTTTTGCCCGAAACAGGAAAGACAACTGCAAAACAACCAGCTCAGAACTCAAGCTTTTATTTTGTGAACACATTAGCACTGTAGCTAGATCAGACTAGAAATTGAAGCTCTGCAAAAGGACAGGTCTTCTGTCTTCTCTTTTTCCTTACCCTGGAGACAAGGAAAAAAATCCAGAACAATGTAGCTGGATTGGTTCATTTTCAGTCACCTGTTTCTCAAGGAAAGTTCTTCTTTGCACAATGGGCAGCCCCAAGCTGATGTCATTTATCAGCAATAAATATTGACAAGGAAAAAAGAGGAAATGTATATATATAGAGCCCTGGACTGGGGAGAGCCTTTCACTCTCCTGCCACTTCCTCAGGTACAGGAGGATTCTGGTGGATGAAGGTAATGTATGCAGAACTGAATTTCAGCCTTAGAGATTTTATCCATACAGTCTCTTGTTCATTGTGCTACAAATTTTAGTGGAGTTAATAGCTGAATTTTACCAATAATTGATAATGTGATAATAGAAAGAAAATTTATGCTTATAATATCTCAGAGAAAGAATGTAAAATAAAAAATATCTTCTCTGAAAAACACCTTCCATTAGTAAGGATGAAAAGTTGATTCAGTGGAGTCTAATTCTTGTATTTCTTTAGATCAAAATGTAACACTTGGACCCACTTGCTTCTTCCTACAAATGTGAACATAAAATAATTTTTGCATTTTGCATGGGGTTATCAGTCATGGGAAATGCTTTTCTAATGTCTTTTGAATTGCTTTGGTGTTAAATTTATTTCACATCAGTATTGGGATCAGTACAGCTGAACTCAGAATTTTGTCATCTCGAAATGTGAAATATCTGTCCAAACTTTCAGGTATATATACTGCTGAAATGACTAATATATATTATAGTCTGTAATAAGCTGATTGCCTTTTCTTAATGGACAGTGAATTTTTTACTTAAATGAAATTTAAAGAGGTAAAGTCAGAGAAGGTAGAGGAAAAATATTTCAAAATAACTGAAAAGACAAATATTCCCATTCTGCCAAACTTCCCTACTTGCTATGCCCTAAAAGATGTATCAGATGGCAGGAGAAAGGTTCTAATAAGGAATAAAACACCAGGATTAAACATAAAGACCATATTTTTCAAATAGAAATATTTTTACAGTTTTGAAGCTATCCGTGTTTATTTTATAAAATCAAATTTTCATGAAACCTCAGGTTTTCAAGTAGAGCTGCCTCAAAGTGCATTGCTGACACTTGTTTTTCAGAAGCATAGAAGTGATTTAGTGGATTGAGCACTATTGACAGAAAAAGATAATTCTGTCTGGGAACCCTCATCCTCTGATGATGGCTCCAACACATTTAATCTAAGAGACAGATTTGATGTTAGAGTCTGCAGTTGAAGATGTGCAGTAGTATTTAATCAACTTTAACTCTGAATCTAGAAATATTTTATGTTTCCTGTTGCAGTATTTAATCTGGGAAGTCCCAAAAAGATTTTGTTTCTGTGTGTATGGAAGGGAAAGACAACTCCTCTGTGTCTAAAAATATCCCTGCAGTTTAAGGATTTATTCTTCATTGATGTCAATGAGATCCCTGCCTCTACCTCAAGCAAATGATTTCCTCATGAAATCACAGGAAAACAAGATAAAGACTGAATATCTGAATGACATGATAGGACAAGGGGTAGTGATTCTAAACTAAATGGGGGGATTTTTATTTTTTTTTTACAATGATAATTCCCCTATCAAGCAGAATTTCCTAGATTTCTATTGACCTGTCCTGCTCTCACCATGGATTTTTCTGAGAGGCCAGCTCTAAAGCATTTATATTTGTTGGGTTTTGTTATCTCTATTTCCCTCTTTCCTGTCTGGTTTAAGGCAACCTACTGACTCAAAGCTAGTCTTCTTTTAGATTTTGCCACCTCTTTTTAATAGCCAAAAAGACCTTTCCCCCCATATATCCTCATCAATGCAAGGATATATAACTTTTAATTCTTTTGATATGCAGAAAAAGCATCCTGTGTATATGACTGGATTTCAGAATGTCTGTGTACACCTACATGAGGTGCCTCAGGAGTCAGAGTGCAGTAACCAACGTTATTTGTTAATAACATCATATTTGAAGGTTTTCTTTATCTCTAGGTGTCAGATGAAACATGAGGGTAATCACCACCATTTGCTTGAGCCTTTATGATGCTGATTTAATGAGAAAACAGGGAAGTGGGGAAAAAATGGAGACTACAGTCTGTGTGTTCAGTGCTCCACTCCACAACACCAAATCTCATTATGGATGAGGCTTGAGGAGCACTCTGATGTGACAGTACTGAACACATTAATGGGCTTTTTTACATACAGGAAGGCAGATATGAAGGAAATGCTACAAATTCAAGATATATTGAATAAAGGTGTCAAAAGGGGGCTGATCCATCTATTCCAAATACCACACAACTTTATTTACAGTCTACAGGGACAATTTACAGTTTACAGGGACAATTTACAGTCCCTGCTTGCATGCAAGGTGGAGTCTTCTCTCTGCAGGAAGCAGTGGTGCCCATGCACAGTTTCAGCACATCCATATTCAGGATCACCTAAAATAAACTTCTTTGTGCAGGATTTACTCTGCAACAGTTCCATATCTTGCTCACATATCACATTATGCCATAAAATGTATGCAACAGAGACTAATGGATTTTGGGGGTTTGTTTTTGGGTTTTTTTCCCCTATAGGAATGGATCTACTAACTGCAATTATTCTCCTGGCTGCTTTGTTTCACCAATCTGATGGACAGGTAGGATCATTCATCTTTGCAAAGCACTCGTATCTGACTCCTTTGTATAGAAATCTGACCTGATATAGTCTGATCTTGTGATCTCTAGAGATTTAGAATTATGGGGTGAAAGTATTGTTAATATGTTAATGTAAAATGTTGAAGATGAACTCTCGGTTTGTACAGACATTATTATTATTATTATTATTATTATTATTATTATTATTATTATTATTATATGTACTAGTTGAGCAATCTGGTCTAGTGGAAGGTGTCCCTGTATAAGACAGGGGCTTCAGAGCTACTGGCTCTTTGTGCTTCCAACCCAAATCATTCTGTAATCCTGCCTATCAAAATACTCTTCCCTTCATGGAACTAATTTAAAAAATACATTTTCCATAAAAAAATCAATAATTTAAGATTTAGAAATATGATTCATAAATCTCCTAGAGAGGATTAGGTTTGTAAGATAACTGCTATGCAGGTACTTGCATGAGAGCTATTTATCAAGATCTTATTAATGAATGAAAAGAAACAAGTACTTTAGGAAAGGTGAACCATGCTGGAAGTTGATACTTTCCTTTACCTGAGTATAGCTGCAGCCTAAAACTACTGGCTGATCTACCACCATAAATGTCTTAAGTTAAACAAGATTTATGAGACCAATTATTGGGGTTGACCAAACAAAAGTGGCAAGAAAATCATAATTTATCTTGTTTATTATACTTCTGTTAACTGGGACCTTCACTGTTATTTTTTCCAGGGTCTTCCATTTAGGAGTATAAAATCTTTCTCCTTTCCTCATTTTAAGTCTCCAAATGAAAAAGAAATCGTTGAGATGCACAATGAAATACGGAGATCTGTAATTCCCACAGCCAGGAACATGCTGAAGATGGTGAGCTATGAACTGCAGCCAGCCTGCTTTTCCCTTAAAGGAAATGATGGGATAAACCCAGCATCAAAGGAAGCTGTGGGATGAAGGGATTAAGAGCAGCCTGATGAGAAGGACTTGGAGAGGTTCATGGATGAGAAACTCAACATGAGCCAGAAAGATGCTCCAGGGGCTGGAGCCAGGCTGGGAGAGCTGGGAGTGTTCAGCCTGGGGAAGAGAAGGATCCAAAAGGACTTTGGAGCCTTTTCCAGTGCCTAAAGGCACTATAGGAATGAGGAAAAACACTTTATGAAGGCCTCTTGGAATAGCACAAGGGCTAATTGTTTTCAGTTAAAAGCAGGTAGATTAAAATTAGATATAGGAAAAATTTATGATGAGGGTGGGGAGGCCCTGGCACAGGTTGCCCAGAGAAGTTGTGGCTGCTCCATCCCTGGATGTGTCAAGACCAGGCTGGATGGGGCCCTGAGAAACCTGGTCTGGTTGAAGATGTCCCTGATCATTGCACAGGGTTTAGATTAGATGACCCTTCAAGGTCCATTCCAACCCAAACTAACTCTGATTCTCTGAATCTAAGAGAAACAAAGAACTGTGCAGGATAACCTGCTCTGAAAGCTTTAAGAGTTGAAAAAATGTGATTTCTGTGCCCCAGGACAGTAAATCAGCGCAACTCCTTTCTGTTGAGGGCCATGAGAGCATTCAGTGCTCAACACCTAAGCCATTCCCTATTTTTATTCTTTTTATATTCTCATGGGCTGCACTAACCTATCTGTGACCTGGATACTTCTTTCTTTGTGTCTTTCAGGTGTGGAGTGAGAAAACTGCCAAAAATGCTCAGAAATGGGCAAATCAGTGTGGGATGAAAGTCAGCCCAAGAGACAAGAGAGTTATTAATGGTACTGGCAAGCTTGGAGCCTGAGCTGATGGGTTAATGACAGTTTGCAGATGACCCCTGTGAATGTGAAATAGAAATAAGCATGACTTTAATCTGTTGTAGAAGAGCTTTTCAGGATTATTAGATGGAAGGTGTCCCTGTACATGTCAGGGGGGTTGGAACAAGATGATCTTTAGGTCCCTTCCAACCCAAATCATTCTATGATTCTGTGATTATTAAACACAAAAGCATCATTTTTGTCAGATGAACACTCTAAAAGACAACTTTTTACAAGTCCTTAAAATCACAGGGCAAAGTGAATGGCATCATAGGCATTTATTTTAGCATATACCTACAGCCCCTCTGACCCACCTCCTGCCCTTTACTTTGCTTCTCTCCTAATAAATTAGATTTACTTCTATTCCAGGTGTCGCCTGTGGTGAGAATGTGTTACTGTCAGCCTACCCAAGGACATGGGCTGATGCAATTCAAGTGTGGTACAGTCAGTCCTCCAATTTCAAGTATGGATATGGAGCAATCTCAAAAAATATCAATGTTGAGAGTTACACTCAGGTATGGAGACTTGAAACAAACTGCAGGGGGATACACCAGAATCACAGGAGTACACTTAAGACAGCTAGGAGCTATTTATAATCAGGAGAAAATTATCAATGTCATCAAATTATTATCTATAATTCATATACTGATGGAAAAATGAATTATAAGCTAAAAGTCTTTTCCATCTAATTAGGAGGCAATGGGACCAGTACTTTGGAAGAGCTGTCTGGGAAGGAAATATTAGTCTGTCGAGAAAACTTTAATTTAGAAATAAATATATTCTATACAGAGATAGAAATATCTATTAAGAAACGTCAAAGAAGTGATTAAGAAGTGTCAAAGCATAATACCTATGATGAAAATATTTGAATTTCAATTTCAGTGTCTGCCAGAAACTGTGTTCAAAAACATTTGGAAACTGGAGGAACTTCATTTTTCTATGTATTCTTTATGATAGATAAATTTTAAATTTAAAAACTGACTAGAAAACAACATGAAAGAAAAAAAATATTTCCTGGTTCTGTTACTTTTGATTCTTATGAGGTGCAGAAAAAGCATCTTGTATATATGAGTGGGTTTCAGAGTGTCCATGAGTTTTTGGGTTTCAGAGTGTCTGTGAGTTTTTTGTGAGTTTTGGGGGTTTTTTTAACAAGAATTCACCCTAAAATAATGTGCTTGTTTTTTAATCTGCAGCTAATCTGGTACAACAGTTACAAGGTGGGATGTGGAGTTTCCTACTGTCCCACAGGCTCCTACAAGTACTTTTATGTTTGCCAATACTGCCCTGCGTATGTATTGCCTTCTTAGTCATGGTGATTATGGAACTGTTTCCAAAACATCCTTGGCTATAGGATAAAATAATTGCAATCTCCTTTAACCATTTAGATTTTTGAAAATAGCAATGTGAATGGTGGATATCAATATTTGTTTTATTTTACATTGAAAGAGATGTTAGGGAAATTTTAGCTGTTGAACAAGGGCTTATCTCTGTCAGAATCAGGCATCAGACACAAATCATGCTGTAGTTTTGACCACAAAGGAGAAAATCAGATGTAAAGTAGAAGCCAACAGCAAATTAATATTCACAGAGGTAAAGAACTGCCTTTCAGAAGGGTTTTGCTGAGGTTTGGAGTAACCTGGTCTCGTGGGAGGTGTTGGAGCTAAGTGATCTCTAAGGTCCCCTCCAACCCAAAGCAGTCTGTGATTCTGTGATTTTATGATTACCTCAATCAGTTGAAATCTATCAGAGAAGCAGAGTTAGGAAGCACATACATTTTTAACAGATAATGTTATACATATACAATCAATCAATTAATTTGGTTTCTCTAAACCTTATTGTTCCTCTTACTTAAAATCTTTTTTTTTTTTGTATGCTGTAAATATCTGAAACTAAAACATGACTGCCTAGGGAAATATTTTTATCCAAAAACTTCTGGATACCTTTTAGTGCAATAAATAACAAACTGCTGTTAATGGCTCAGAGCTTCATGTTGATCTTGTTTTGTCTTGTAATTCTTTCAAATTGCAGAGGAAATAACCCAATGCAAATAGCTATGCCTTACAGAAGTGGACCAAAATGTGCTGACTGTCCTGGCCACTGTGACAAAGGACTTTGCAGTAAGTCACTCCATTCTCCTTGAAAAAAACACATTCTATAATATTCAAGCCATTTTAATAGCAGAGAATAAGTACAAAGTTTATATAGACATGGACAACAGGAATTTCTGGAAAATGCAGAATCATCAAACCAGAGTTTCCACATAATATTTCATGTGTTTTCTTCCTTCTCTTTTATTTCAGCCAACCCTTGCAAGTACCAGGACCTCCTTGGAAACTGCAAAAATCTGAAAATGTTGTTTGGCTGTAGCCACTCACTGGTGAAGAAGAAGTGTCCTGCAAGCTGCAAATGCACCACTCAAATCATCTAAAATCCTGCTGGCTATCATTATAGCTTCTGAGAGATTATAAGGAAGGTGTAGAACCCACTGTAAAGTGTATTATGTATTCACTCTCAGTGCATCAGCTCAGGTTGACCTGTAGGTAATAATTTTATCTGAAATCTGCCCATTATTTCAGTCTTAAATTAGACTAGTAGTTCAAAGTAGCCTCTCATGTTATTTTAGGTTTTGTAGAAATCATGTTTTAAGCTACTAATGTGTTACCTTGTGTCTTTCTTTGAAGTGGATCTGCCACTGATTTATTTCTTTTTAACAGGGAATTATAAAACACTTCAGGTTTTTTGCATAATTTGTTAGATGCCTCTAATTTTTTTTCTGTTAACTTTTTTTCATTGTCAGTGAAATGTCTTCCTGCTAAATAAACACATGATCTACCACCAGTTCACAAACAGAGTTTTTAATTAAAGTTATTTTTAAATAAAGGGGTGGGTTTTTTTAATTTGGAAAATTCCTTATGGTTATTTTGAGGTTCTTTTGTTCTTCATGTAAGAGTGGATGAGAAAGGAAAAGACGTACAAAGCACAAAGGGAAGCAATTTTTTATACAGGCAAAATAAGAGGCACACATTGTACCTGCAACTTTTCCTCTGACCTAATCACAAAAATCCTGGTACATCTGCCTGCAGGTGATAAATGATAACTAAGGTGATAAATGATACATCTATTGCTGTGGCTCTTTCCCACTGACCTTGCAGCACACTGAGTGTCCCACCAGAGCTCCAGCTGCTCCTGAAAGAATCCAGGTTTTCCATAGCCCTCTAATCACATAATCCAGCCTTGAGCAGGACAGAACTCACCAATTTCCCTTCTTATTTCAAACCAGTAAAAATAATTTTCTCCACAAGACTGCAGTTCTAGATAAAGACACAAGAGGGTGAGCCATACCCAGACATGAACCTGCATTGTTTTTTCAAATTTCTACCAGTATAAAGGATATTCCTTTTTATTAGATATTAAAGTTCTGGGCCTAGTCTCACACAAAGCTTGCACAAAGTTTCTTAGCTAATATTGGCTCAATAAATAATTAAAACATATAGAAACAGTTTGGCAGTGGTTTCTTCCCCTCTATTGTTTCACCCTGTTTCTGCTGGTCAAATTACCACCATATTAAAACAATTGAGAGTGTCAAATTAGGGAAATTTATGGTTTCCAGGACATAAATTAATTCTGGTAGCCTTGATTTTGTACCTTCCTGCAGCTCAGTTTCACCCTCATGACCACTGCCATTGTGCAAGGCTCCAAAGAAACTGAAGAGAGACTTTTTACAATTGCATGGAGCAGTAGGACAAGGGAGAATGGCTTCAAACTGAGAGAGGGCAGGGTTAAATTGGATATTAGGAAGAAATTCTCTGCTTTGAGGGTGAGGAGGCCCTGGCACAGGGTGCCCAGAAAAGCGGTGGCTGCCCCATCCCTGGCAGTGTCCAAGGCCAGGCTGGATGGGGCTTGGAGCAACCTGGGATAGTGGAAGTTGTCCCTGCCCATAGCAGGGGGTGGAACAAGATGACCTTTTAGCTCCCTTCCAACCTAAACCTTGATTATATGATTTTTAGGGAGTAAGTCAAACTAAAACTGGTGAAATTTTCCTAAAAAAACCTGTGTTTTCCTCAGAAAGCACTAACCTGTAAAACCCCAATTCTCTTACGGGGAGATGCATAATTTTGGCAAAACTCTCAGGTTTTTTCTGGGTTATTTTTCAAGTTTTTCCTCTTTCCTCCCCTTTTATCTGGGCCAATGAATATATAACAAGGAATTAGTTTATTATCAGATATTTCTGATAGAGTTCCCTCCCCACAGAGAGCCAAGTTGCAAGCTCTGGGTATCCAGCTATGATGTTTGAGCACAGCAGCAGGAGCTGGAAAGGAGCTCCTACAACTTGAGGTGCCACTCTGGAGCACCAGGCACCCTTCTGGGTTACTGCAGGGTATCCAGACACAACCTTTGTGCTTTTGTAGGAGATTTCAAAACCTTCTGCTTCCCTACTGATGTGGAACAGAACAAATAGAGGGTGAGATGAAATGCTGGAAATGCTGCCTGGCTGTTCCTGTTTCTCAGAGCTGACATCAAGGAGTGCTTGAGATACTTCATGTCCCTGTGAAAGCTGAGATGCTGCTGAATATGGGTTCATCACACTCAGATGGGGTAAAAGCAATATGACATTTGCTGGGATCCAGCAAGTCAAATGACTTTTCTCTCTGTTACTTGCCTGTGTTGTCACAAAGGTATTTTTCATACTGATGTCTTGACAGTGGCTTCATTTTTGACACTAGGATGTGTTTTTTGGTTTGTGCTGAATTGTGCTGCCTTTTGGGTGTTAGTCCAGGCCAGTAGCAAATAACAGCAGGAATTTTTCAATTTCTATTCTAGTTCAGAAGAAGCACATGTGCTGAGAGATGATAAGAACAACTACTACAGAACAAGTCTAGGCCTTATCTGTGGAGAGGGGTGTAAGAGCTCTTCAGCTGTTAGCTCACATGACAAGGGCCTTAAATACAGTTTTGAACAAAGGTTATGAAGTAACTTAACAGCCTGACAGTTTCTGAAGAAAGAATGTTTTTGGTATTTAAAATGCACCAACTGCAGCATTTCCATGGCCAAATTTGGCCTCTGGGCTAAAGGGAAGGTCATCACTCTCAGTATCCCAATGTCTTGCTGAGTGTCATAGGCCAGTATCTCCCCTGTTTTTTCTCCATATTTTGCTATTTTAGAATAAATCTTCCACAAAACTAACCTCACTCTTGCTCTTGACAAATCTTACCAACAGGTTAACATGAAATTACAGAATCATTAGGCTGGAAAAGACTTTCACCATTAAACCATGACCTCCAGTGCCACTTCCACATGGCCTTTTAAACACCTCCTGGGTTGGTGACTTCACCACTTCCCAGGACAGCCCATTCCAATGTTTGACAGCCCCTTCCATGAAGAAATTTTCCCTAATACCCTATCTAAATCTTCCCTGGCACAACTTGAGGCTACTTCCTCAAAACCTCATACTAAATACAAAGAGAGGGTTGGAAACCTTCATGTGACATCAGAAATTTGTATTGCCAGAATATCCACTTTATTCCCAAAAAATAAATTCATGGCAAGATGTTTGAGCCAGCCCAAGCAGAAAAGGTCCATCAGAGCAGGGACAGGAGAGGATGTTCCCCACCCCTGGGCTGCTCCCATCACTCCAGGCCAAGCTGCCAAAAATGGGATTCCTCTAAATGTAAAGGCCATGGCTAAACTGTGAAAAACAGGAGATGAACTCTGATTAAGAACTTTCTTGACAGCTTCTGTCTCCACTCTAGGCTGTGAGCAAGACTTTTAACCCCCAAGCAAGACATTTGACCTGCGAGCTTCAGCCTCGCCAACTGCAAGGCAGAGATAAACCCACACAGCCAGGGCAAGGAAGATTAATTAGTGAACGCTGAGAAAGAGCCCACAAAGCACTAGGGCCTGTAAATTATAATATCACATTTGATAGCCACACCTCCAGCATAATTATATCTCAGTTTAACCACGAGGCAAAGGGGACAGGGGGCAGTGGGAGATAGAGGGGAGGATGTGACACTCCCTCCTGACCCACGGTGATGTCTGAGGTTCATGGGCTGGTCACTGGCTCAGCCCTCTGCCCTAGGCTCTGTGAAATGCCAGCCTCAGGCTGCTCCCCAGGACTGACAGATACTCTGGCACCAGCAGCAATAACAATGCTGGGAGAAAAGCAAATTTTAGGAAAAGTTGAGGTAGCAAGCTGGCATGGAAAAGAGCCATGTTAAATATTCATTTGGTCACTGATGGAGAGCCCAAGGTTCAACACATGTAACTGGAAATTACTCTTTAAAATCATTATCATCAGATTCTTGGATTTTTCTCCACAAAAATGACCATTTGAAATCAAATTATATTTTTCACTTGATGTTTTGCATCATTAACAATCCTCTGCTTTCCTCTCTTTTCCCACTTCTCCATGAAGTGCTAGAAGTAAAAGAGAAAAGCCCTGTATGCCACACTAAAATCAAATTGTGACTCTTATTTATTTTGTTGGATGAACCACAAGACTTTTTATTTTAAGTACTGACTTTAAACTCCCAGAGATTTTTAGGGCGCTCAAAACCATTCACCTACCTTATTTAAAAGACTTTTCCCAAAGTAAACAAATTCCAGAAAACTGCACTAAAGATAACAAAGGAAGTGTTATCTTATATTAATTGCTTTATTTTTATTTAGTGGCAGCATTCTTTGTGCAAGCACATATGATAAGTTTCCCACAAAGTGATTGCCAAAGGGTCATAAGAGGCTTATTTTGGCAAAAATGGAACTGTAGCCCTTGTGATTTTTGCACAGGACTGACACACTGAGGAGTCAGGGACATTTTCTGAGCACTACTGCTTCTGAAGCACATAAAATTACAGAATTTCAGAATTTCTGTAAATTGAAACCAAGAATGGATTCACCTCTTATGTAAATGTGGCTGTGCGACTCTGGTCAGATGATGGAGGTGATTTTCCATGCCCACTCCACAAAATACCAGAAAATACCTCCTAAAAGAGACTCTTTAAGTTAATGTCTTTTTCTACGAGTTGCTCATATGCAGATGCCACTATTTCTTATGGCAGGAGATATTTCTGAACATCTTGCATTTTTTTCTTTATTTTCTGCACAAAACCAAGATATAAATACATATATGTGTGCGTGTGTATATATATATATATAATTCATTAAGAGTTGTAGTGAAGTCAATTTCTAAGCATTAAAACTGGAAAGGTCAGCAGCAGCCTTCCACCCGAATGAAGAAGGACATAAAAATTTTACAAATAGAAAGCAAAAGATTTCTTGAAGGTATCATGTGGTAACCTACAATTGCAGGAAAAGTCCTCAATGACCTAAAAATTCCATGCTCCTGAAGAGAAAAATGCTGGATGTTTGAAGAGACAAAAAAATGTCAGTCACAATAAATTAGGTGTTGGAAGCAGTGATCATGCTTCTTCCACAGATAGCAGTGGCTCAGTGTTCATGAGGAAATCAGTTTATAAATGGGAAAAGAGAAAAATGGCAAAGGAAAAGAAATTTGTAAAGAACCTGGAGGGGAAAGGTGAAATGAAAATGAGATGTAGAGTATGAAGGCAGGAAGACAAACCTTGTGATAAGGGAGAAACCACCCAAAGATGTGGAAATTTGCTGGTCAGGTAAAAATAACCAGAAATATCAACAATTATCCAAGCCTAGTATTTAATAATGAGCACTGAGGAGGTTTTAGCCTCCTTGAAGCCTCTCCCGCCACCTGCCCATGGCCCAGGAGGACCATTTTTGCTCAATCTGCCTCTGGTCTTGCTTTTTGACCAGCCTGGATGAGCCTTGGACCATCTTTTCTGTTATCAATAAATATAAGGATGGGTACATTGTAAACAGAAGAACAATCCAGACCATTTTGATATAACATTAACCACAATGTGTCATAAACCAAGCTTAAATCTTTGTATCTTAGGTTATTCCAGTAGCCTTGCTCTAAGAGTCATTGCAGATCTAGACAGATCAGTTGTGCAAACCAGTGTAAAGATTTTTATCCAGCTTTATATGAGTTATTTAACACTCCCTGCATGTTTTAGAGGGAAATGAGAGTTTTCTAAGGAGAATGTAGCATCTAATGGGCTATAGCACAAAAAATTGTACCTCTCACAGCTTGCTACGAGCATTTCAGAGACTGGATTTTTCCACTGAGGTAATTTTCCCTTCCCTACTCATATTTATTTGCTCCCATTTCAATGTAGTACCTCCTGTGTTGGCTTGTCCCGGAAGGGGTGTTGTGTTTTAGATAGTAAGTTGAGTTGTAGTTGTTCATTGAATTTGTCCTTGGCCCATTGTGAGGAAATAAATTCATCTTGTCAGTTCAATAGCACAGGACTACTTTGGGATATTCAGTGATTTAGCACCTACTTCCTGACAATTAAAAAACAATCATGTAAATTAATAATGAAGGTGACAAATCATGTCTCCCATCAGGTCAGCATTCAAGCTGCAAACAAAGAAGTCCCCACTTGCCTAACCTCCTCAGCCAGCTGGAGGAGATGTAAGTTGTACGCAGGAAAAACAAACAATATGGGCGTTTCTTATAGGAATTTGTTATGTACTAATTGTTCTACCCACATTTGCAACTCGTGCCAAGGTCAAAATTATTAGAATTTGTGAGTCAGTGTGAACATACGGACAAAAGGCACAGTTTATGTTGGGGTTTAACTTGTGCTGTGGCTCAGAGTTTACAGCACTCACTGAGTCATAGAAATTTTATATTTACTGTCTCTCTCTGGCTTGACAGATTTTTGTGTGGATCAGACCAACTATTTCATGCTACCACTAAACCACACCCTGATGCTGTACCACTGAGAACATCCCAGCTCAGCCTCCAGAGGCTGATGGTTGTACAAATGATAGAAGAGCCACTCTTAGCAAGAGGTTTTCTGGGATTGCTCAGATTGACCTGTGTTTGTGCCTGCTGATTTAAGTAAGGAATGCATCATGAAAGGTCACTGAGGAACAAAAGACTTATGGAATCATAGAATCACAGAATTACAAAATGGTGGGGATTGGGAGGGACCTAAAATAACACCCATTTCCAACGCCTTCCCATGGGCAGGGACACCTTCCACTATCCCAGGCTGTTCCAAGCCCTGTCCAGCCTGGCTTTGGACAATTCCAGGGATGGAGCAGCCACAGCTTCTCTGGGAACCTGTGCCAGGGCCTCAGCACCCTCACAGGGAAAAAATTCTTACAAATACCCAACATAATTCTCTTCACCTTCTGTGGATGCAGCAGCCTGATCAGAAAAAGAGAAAACAGGCTTCATTTTCTCACAGAGGACTTGTGAGACCTTTTAGGGGGTTGTAGAAAAACGATGATAACTTGTTAGTATAACCAACCTGCAGGTGGTGTTTTCCTACTCTGCTTTTCTACTCTTCGCAAGGATTGTTTGTGAAAAAGATGTTTTTGTTAGCCAATCAAGTAGAATGTGTCAAATCTGTCTATAAAAGAGAGGATTTTTCATATTAAACATGTTTCTCCTGCAAACCAGCCTTTTAGTGAATTTGTGTCATTTCTGGGTCAAGGATGACAACTTTCCTTTACAAGTGTTCTTTCCTACTGCTCTTCTGGTGTGATGCAAAGAGTGAACACAAATCCAGGTGTACTCACAGCTGTGGAGTGGATTTTGAAATGTAGAGTCAGACAGTCCTCTGTAAGGAAAGAAAACTGAGATGATTCCCTGCCATGTCTGAAATCATCTCCTTGTGCTTCTTCAGAAGCTTAAGACCAGCTTGCCTTTAGTACTAGACTCTGTGAGGGATTTCACATGGGCAGGAACAGCCACATCAAATGTCCTGTTACAAGTAAGCACAGAGGACTGATGGGGAGCAAGAGAAACACATTAACATATGAAAAGTCAATAAAAATACATGATTCACCATTCACACCATCTGAGACTGAAACACAGACATCTAATTATTTCTTATTGCTTTCATAAAATAATTGGTAGATCTTCTAGGTGTTATGCAAAGCATCCATCTTAGCTGAGGTTCCTTTTTATCACAAGAGCAATTCAGACAGGCCCACTGGACCTTGCAGAAGGGAGCAGAACCCTGTTATCTCTACTAAACAGCCTTCTTGCAACTTTGGGATACACCTCCATCAAAAGTTTCTGTTTCAGCATTTAAGCCCTGTTTTTCAACACTCATGCAATAAAAGCAGAAATGAAAGAGTTAAGTTTTTAAGTGAAACATGCTCCTCTTCAACAAGACATGCTTTAGCTGAACATAGTCTAACTGGGTGTAATTATTTGGCCTATTCTATTTAGAGAAAAGAAAAAAAGCTCATTCCTTCTAGTGTTACCTTCTATTGATGTTCTTTGTGTACTGGAAAGATTAAAAATACTGTCTTGTAATCAAGTAAGGTCTTAGAGAACAAAATCTGTGAGATATCAAATGGAAAAAAAACCACATTAATTTTAAAAAGAGACACTGCAATATCAACCCACATTTACAAGAAATCAGCTAAGAGGCTGGTGGGGGTGATTTGGATACAGTCGAGGCAAAGGGGCAATGGGCAGAAACTGATGCACAGAAAATTCTAAGTGAACAGGAGGCAGAACTTCTTTCCTGTGCAGTGACTGAGACCTGGAGTGGATTGTCCAGAGAGGCTGTGGAGTCTCCCTTACTGGGGATATTCCAGAATTATATGGACACAATCCTGTGCCCTGTGCTCTGGGATGACCCTGCTGAGGAGGTAGGAGGGACCAGAGGTGCCACTGTGCTCCCTTCCAGCCTGAACCATTCTGTGATTCTTATTGTTGCTATCTAAGGAGTCAGAAAATCTACTGAATATTACTTCTGTCTTAAAGGTGAAGGAGGCTATTTAAGGACTGCATGGACAAACTGTATTTACTTGGATGAACTTTTAACTTGAGGAGAGACAGGGGTCTGCTGACTTAAAAAATTAAGGTTAATGTTTAAAGAAAAAAAATGTTTCTTCCGCAACACTGCAGAAATGGGATAAATGTCAATGTTCTCAAGAAAACTTGGCTCAAAGTTCAGGAGATCTAAGAAATATTTCTGTCCCAGTGTGAAGGCAATATGCACCTTATTCCACCTCCCTGGTCTCCACAGCTGTGGCTACAAGAAAAGCACACACCAAGGAAGAAAATTGAAGATTAATGTTCACCCAAGTCATGCTTTGTAAATCCACATTGACTGAGGAACCTTTGTAGCTCAGACTTCAGTGAACTGAGCTAAGAGTCTTAAACAATATCAGCCTCTTCTGGGAGACATCCTGGCCCTGATTTAACCTGTGTCAGCCAACAAACATGACCAAAAAGGGCACGTCCATTCACCTGGCCTATTTAGCCAGGTATTTTAGGTAACTTACTTTAACATGAAAACAATTGCTCTTACAAGTTTCTATTTCTTCTGGAAAATAAATAGAAAACATGGTGCTGAGGGAGTATAGTTGGTGGTGCTGGTCTGGTGGTGAACCTGCCAGTGCTGGGTTAATGGTGGGACTTCAGAGTCTTGGAGGTTCTTTTCCAACCTTAATGATTCTACAAGTCCATGATTTAAAAGGAAAACACTGCAGGTGAGATCAGGTACAGAAATGCAGAGTGTGTCTGGTCAGTTGAATGCCACTCCTAAAGATGCTTGAGGGCATTCTGTAAGAAGATTATTAAATGAACATTCTTTCTCATTCTTTAGGTAAAATACTGCCCAAGCAACCCCTTTATTTCTTATTTTTATCATTTCAGAAGCTCAAAACTCTGCCATAACTGTTCACATTTATTTACATAAAGTTTTTGATATGTCACCAACACCCTATTTAGATGGAAAGCTGCATAAAAAAAAAAAAAACCAACAGCTATTTAAATGACAAATAGGTAAAGTTATTTAGTAGACAAAGGTGTGCAACAATATTTGTCAAACGCCCTCACTCCTTTGCATTAATTGCCAGCAGGATTGGGATAAAGCAAATAAGGAGACATAAGGGGATTTCCTAAAGGGGAACAGTTCAAGATGTGTGCATTTTGATTGCCCTATGCAGCAGCTGGATGCACACACAAAGGCATTTGAAAGGAGATGTTGGAAGTGGCTGCTCCCCATCACCTGGAAAGCCTGTGTCAGAAACAAGGCAATCGGGAAAAAAATGGGAATGACAGACAGCCATTGACACAGCAGCTGCTTCTGCTGGGAAATCCGTCAGACCAAAATGTAGGAACTCCTGTGTACAAAGTTTCCACTGTGATGTAGGGCTGAAAGATCCAGACCTTGTTTTCATGATTTAACAGGACAGACATTCTGTGCTCTCCACAGATGGTGTGGCTGGGTGTGTGTATACCCAGGGTATGGATATTCACAATTCTCAGCAAGCAGAAACTGAGGCAGTAATTCAGGCCAAACTGGGTTTTCCCAAAAGGTCCAGTGAGGAATATAGCCCAGCTCCACCCCTTGGATAAAGCATCTTCTTCCTGGCAGTTTTTGTTGTCGGTCCTTTTAGCTTAAAGTTGGCAATATCTGAAGATAATTTGTGACAGATTCAGCCTTGTTAGTGGTGAGAGAGAAATGTTGCATTTATTTAGAAGAACAAATATTAGAGTGCCAAAATATTGGAAAATAATTTCTTCAGTATCCCTATTTGTGTGTAAATCACCTGTACATGTCTAGGGGACTTACACACAAATAGGGGTACTGTGGCTGCTGGACCTCACTGGGAAAATGGATAAATACTCTTCCAATACAGATTGTGTGCCTCTGTGTGTGTATGTACCTGCATGAGATTTAAGACACAAAATAACATCCTCAGAAAAAATCCTGATTGAATGGACTTGACCCATTTTAAAGTCTAAAGACTATTAAAAGGCTCTTTTCCTCCTAAGATTTCATCAAGGAAACTTTTCTGCACCCCTAAAACATCTTAGTGTGCAATAAGGATTGCATGTATGTCATGTGGGATCTTCACTAGGAAAATCTTTATTCAATGAATACACAGGATATTCGTGGCTGAGCTATGAGTAAAAAAAAAAATGAACTTTGCTTATGAGTTTGTCATTTTTAATCACCTCCTTAGCAAATGTAGGAGCTCACAGGTCCTCACAATCAAAGCTGGCTGTGTGTCCTATCCTGTGGTGCAAAAAGGATGAATGATCACTTTTCAACAAAGCTCTGTTTCCTCTCTTTGAGCTGCTCAGATGAAATACAGTTGCTATGAAGGAAAAAAACACATATGTGCTTATTTTAGCTTTGCCACTTGCAGGCTTGATTATGTGATAGACAAGAGTTTTCTTGCTAAATGCTTTGGTTTCCCTTCCAAATGCAAAGAGTCATTTTCAGGGAGAAAAAGATGTGAGAACTTTGAATTTAGTTTGGATAATGGTCTAACTCTACCTTTATATTAGAGAAGCAATTAGACTCTCAAGAGCAAGAGATCATCCAACAGTAAACTATTTTCTCCTCCATTTGTGAGAAAGTTTAGAAACTAAACTTTTTAAATCATGTAATAGATTTGGTCTCTGACCTATTTCCATTGTCAGCTAAGGGGAATGTTAAAAAAAAAAGCAATCATTAACAATGAAAAATGGAGTTACTCCCTTCAAATTCCTCTTTTTAGTAATTGCAGCTTCCCTTTTTAAGAGCTATGAATATCCTTTTTACATTTAAATAAGTACAATAATTTCCTTTTTAAATAAAAGTTTACAATGAGAACTTGTGCTCTGAGAATGAGTACTTCACTGCAAAATAAAAAAAAAAAAACGTATTCAGGTTGTTGAAAGAGATTCTCTTTGCTTATCACAGCCTATACGAAGAGAGGTGATTTTCTATGTTTTATTTGCAATGCAAAATTATTTACTTTTTGGAAGAAAAGTTACAACTTGACTACAGGCAGCACAGCTGAAAGTCACTGCTCCTTATATGCAGCAAACCAGCATCTGTGAGATTTTCTTAAATGCTTAAGATACATGTAGACAGTGAGAAATACATCTGTGGCTGAATGAGCTGGTTTGTATTACAAACTGGAAAAAAACCACATGCAATCCTGTATTTCAGACACAGGAGCACCCTGGGAAATTGAAATCTCTATATTGACCTGTACTTTTTCCCTCCCATAGTGGGTGGGACAGCGTGTTCACGTCTCTGTTTCTTTTTTTTTTTACTATATCACCCAGATCCACGGAATTAGCCAGCTCCTCTGAAGGCAAACACCCATTATCAAGCTCTCACAGCCACCTGCTCTCCAGCAATGCCTCCAGACTTTGACACCAACATGAAGTTCAAGTTCTCGATTCTGGCGCTTCTTCTGGAAGTGATTGTCATTGTTTTGTTTGGGATATTTGTGGATTATGACTCAGATCCTTCTAAAGACTTATACCCACGTAAGTATTTCTGTCTAAGATCTCTGACCTATTTAGAAGCTGAAATTTCTTTAAACTGATCCTTAGCAAGATTTCTGAATAACCTATGAGACCTACTGATAAAGCTGGAAAAGAAAGTTGTGTTTTGGGGCAAACACATTTTTCTGAGGTGTGAAAGCAGCAGGCTTCAAAGACAAATCCAAACTGAGCAGATACAAAATTCTGCAAGCACCTCAATGCTGAGAAGTTTACTTTTCTGGGAGAGAAGAACCTGAGAAATAATTCTGGTGTTTGCACAGCAGGTTAAGACTTGGAGAATTGTGTATTGCTTTGAAAGAGTCCGGCATTTTCCAGAGACAGATGGGGGTGTTTCTTGCCAGACCTTCTATCCTGATTAATGTATTAAATGATTAAAATTAATAGAATGTTTCATTGCAACCATCTAGGTTTGGAAAAGGTGACTTATGAGAACATGGAAATTGAGCTGCATATGCATCATTGCTATAAAAAGTTTGTGAAACCTGGACTCCAAAAAGGGTATAGTTTTGGTGACAATGTGGATAAGCCCCTGCTATCTTCCAAAGCAGTGGCAACATTAGGCAGTAATGGTTTAGCCTGAAAATTCTTCTCTTGATTCATTGCTCTGGAAATACTTGGTGAAGATCAGAAAAAGCTCCTGGCCTGAGAAGTACTTACTCACTTCTCTCGTGCAAAGACTATTGTGAATTAACAGAAAACAAAGTTTGCAGAGCTGCAAACTGTGTTTTCCTGGTGGTATTGAAGGTTTGTTGTTCAGTTTTTTGGCTCTGAGGCCTCAATGACTTGTAGCCATGATTGCAATGTGCTTGATGAGGATCACAGAGTACAGAACTCAATGCCTGCAGGTAGCACCTGTATAATTTTGAATGTAATTTTGTAATTTTGAACCCTCTTTTTTCTCTCATCCTAACTGTCCTTTCAGTGGCTGTTACAGGGGCATGTGAAATCAGATTGGAGTAATCGTGTGTTTTGTATTCTCACAGACAACTTCGTCTGGGTGAGAGAACAGCACATGAGAGTATTATTCAGCTCCAGATGCAAGTCTGCTGATGGACATCAGGGACTAATTACTCACATTTAGGTTAGCTTCACTGAGATGTGGCAGTGTCCCTGAGATGTGGTACCTTGGGCTGTGCCAGAGCCCACTCTCCATGACAGTTTGGCCATGCCAATGATGTTCATAGAGCCAAAGGAAAGTTTGGATTGAAAGGGATCTTAAAAAACACTTCATTCCAACCTCCTGCCATGGGTAGGGACACTTCCCACTATCCCAGATTGCTCCAAGCCCCATCCAACCTGGCCTTGGACACTTCCAGGGATGGGACAGCCACAGCTTCTCTGGGCAACATCTGCCAGGGCCTCCCCACCCTTACAGAGAAGAATTTCTTCCTAATACCCAATGTAATTCTCTCCTCTTTTAATTTAAAACTGTTCCCTCTTGTCCTATCTTTATCTGCCCATTTAAGAAGCCACTCTCCCACTTTTTCATAAGCCCCTTCAAGTACTAGAATTTGCTTTAAGGTCTCCCCAGAGCCTTCTCTTCTCCAGGCTGAACAAATGCTGCTCTCTTAGCTGGTGTCATATTAAACTATCCCAGTTGTATTAAACTATCCAATTCCTAAATTAAGCCTAGACAGTGTATTGGGAATTACTCTTGGTCCACTGTCACCCAGGAGGTGATTTTTGGCCTAGGCAGAATTATGCCCAAACCCACATGAATTATTTGACAGCACAGGTAATTAATTGTACTAATACAGATCTTCAAATGTAACTTACCCAGCTAGAGATCACCTATGCTTATTTCTTCATTAGTATCAGTGTCTAAAAAGTGTGGGAGGAATTTCCTGCTGTCTCCTATGCCTCCCTGTACAGGCAGTGTGTGCCTGTGTTATTCCTGCACACTTGTCCTTTGGCTGCCCACACCACTGACCTGTGAGCAGCCTTCAGGAATGGTTTGGGCTCCTGCAAACTGGCCCCTTGACCTTCTGGCTTTAGGAATAGCATGGATGAGGGGCTACTCTAAGGTGGGAACAGTGTTTTAGGAGAGAAGAACACATATTTCTTTTGGCCTGGCTGTTCAGATTACCAGTAGAGACATAAACCAAGCAAACACCACTGATGTCATATTGAATTTTCAGATGCTGGCCTCACAGAAGTCATTCCCAATAAAGACTGGGGAAAAAAGTAGATTTTCACAATACCTATATTTTTACTTTTAGGACCTCTTACTCTCAAATTTGCCTGTATAAAGTGCAAACAAAAGTATACTTTGCCTGAAGACTTAGCAGAAATTGAATGCTATGGTTGTAGAGGTGCATTAGAAAGTATCTTGAGCCAGGACTTCCCTTGAGTCCCTAAAATGATGGGTTCAAACTGCTTCCCATGCTATGCCTTAGGATGTTATCCCATCTGTACCTCAGAGATTTAGTTCTTTCATGCAGGAGGTAATTTATATTCTCAGGACTGCAGTGCAAGGCCTGATTTTGTATGCCTTAGACACCTCAGCACCATGAATTCAAGCTGTTTCAGTGGTTTTGGACAGAAGAAAAGTGAAAATAATAGTGGAGGATCAGCATAGCTTTGCACTCAGGTAAGGAGGGCTGAGCTGAGATCATTCCCAAAGCGTAGCTTTGCATTTTATCTATTTTTGGTGGATACAAGAACTGGCATGGCAAATTGGATGGACAATTTCAGGTGTGTTGTGCCACTGGAATGGGAGAACAAGGGGGTGGGATAGTTCTTAGAGCACTGCGAGAGGATTTCTCTTATACTGGCATCCTGTTTACATCATCCTGTGAGCATCCATGACCGCTGGCTTAGGAAAACTTATGCATCCCTCTTGTTCAGGGTTCTATGGTTTACAACTCTAGGCCAATCAAGATCAGTTCTAGAGTATGTCACAAGCACCTTTGTGTTGAGACTGACCACCTTGCAGGGGAGGTAATATGCTGGTCTTGGCCAGCCTTGCAGAATTCTGTGTGGTGGCTTTGTCCAGGATCTGCTGGAGTGCTTTTCCCAATCTTTATTTTCCTCTCTCCCAGAAGAGAGATGCTTTGTCAAACACAACTAGTTGTTGAAACAGTTCAGTTCAAATAATCTGTTTTCTTCATTGTTTAAAGTCACTCCCTACCTTCTCTTTAAAATCATGCACAAAAGATAGTTAAAGTTCAAGGTACAGGATAAACTAGAAGGATTTTGTCCTCAACACCCATGAATTCACCTAGTTTTAACCAGGACTTTAAACCATTTCTGTGAATAAGTCCAGACAGCTTTAAAATGTCCAGCCTGAAGAGGAAGCAAAAGGGTTGGAGGTTTGTGAACCACCTGCATTTCTATAGAATCTCAGAATTGGAAAGGACCTGAAAGTTTATCACCTAATCCCAAGCCAACCAACATGCTGTTTCTTAAATGCAAAGTAAAGGCTCTTACTGCTATTTCAGTGCTAGGGCAGGGCTGGAATATGACACTGCAAATATAAAAGAATTTATTAGGAATCCCCAGTAAATTCTTATACTTCTGGGCCCTCTTTTGGCCAAACCTGGTAATGCAAAACTGAGGAATACTTCAAGTAATGGGAATTGCAACTTCAAGCCAAATGTTACACTAACCAGATCATGTTTTTCATGCTTATAAGCATTCAACAGCAATTAAATACAAATTTTTAAAAACAGTATCTCTACACTGGAGGTTCTTACTAATAGTGAAATCAGAAAAAAAGTTGCAATAGAAAAAAGTTGCAATTAAAAAAATGTCCTGTAATTGGACTCAAACCTCTCTGGTTTAGAGTCAATTAAATCACATAAGGCCTTAAAGTAAAAAAATATTTTAAAATATAATGTATCCATGTTTTGGTGATAGACTCAGTTTGTATTAAAACCATAAATAAGAAAATTAAAGTAATAACTTTAAAAAGTAGAAAAAGAACTAACCATATTTTAACAAAGTTTATATTTCAAAAAACAACCAAATATTTGAAGAAAGACTAATAGTATGCTGATTAAATATATTAATTTTAAAGTTTAAACTTTGCCTTAAAAGTAACTTTTCTTTTATCCATGTGAAAAGATCAATGTCTCTGACAGTAATTTTTAGGGACCGCGATTCCCTTGCACTGGGACACCTAGCACTCACCCAAGCAAATCCCATGTACAATTTTGGAGTCAGTCAGAACACACTGGCTCTGACCACCTTGACTGGAAGAGGAACAAAATTTTTCTGTAAGGACATGAAGCTGTGATGAAGTTCCAGGTAGCTGCACAAAGAGAGGACAGTGCCAGACACAAGTAAATTTGCAAGTATAGAGATCCAGTGGCTTTCTATAATGATATAGGAATCAACACAATCAATAATCAGGTGTGGCATTCTCCAGACATTCTGTTTTCATTCTCATGAAGTGGGAAGAATGGATTACATGCATTACTGGAGTCTGGAACTCTTCTCTACTCAAGCTGCCTTTGTCCCCAGAATTTCACCCTTCTCAGTCACTCTTCAGTCTCTACATAGATGTGTTCTCCCTTCAGACTTTCAGGATGTCCATGTGATGATATTTGTTGGATTTGGTTTCCTGATGACCTTTCTGAAGAAATATGGATTCAGCAGTGTTGGTTTCAACATGCTCATTGCCGCCTTCGGTCTCCAGTGGGGAATCCTGATGCAAGGATTTTGGCATATGAAAAGTGGGAAAATTTCTGTTAACATTGAAAGGTATGTGTTAATTCAGAAAAATTGTCTTAATTCACAAAAATCCTTTAAGATACCAAGAGAAGCCATAAATTAAAACATCTATAAGGGTCAGCCTAAATTTAACCTAAATTTCATTAAGCCTTACTATCTACCTCTCTTCTATCCTTCTGCCCTTCACCTCTGAGGGGGCCACTCCTGGTGCACTGGCCCAAAGTTGGTGAAGAGATTTGGGGTGCTACCTTGTGTGTGGGAGGTGTGGGTCCTGTAGAGAGATTGCTCTGAATCTCTGAAGCTGTGGAAGCTGGAAGATCCCCAGCAGTAGCACAGCACATCCTGCACCCAGCAGGCATGGAAGGATCTGTCTTTCCATGACACATAGGGTCACAGAAGAAAGGCTGGAGCAGCATTTCTGTGCAGTCACAAGGTTTTCTCTTACTTCTCAAGGAATGATTTCCATGAGCATCATTCTCCAGCAGGGTCTGAACACCAATCACAGAATAAGAGACCTAGGGCAACGTCTCCAAGCGCATTTAATGCCCCTCCTCTTCACCTGTCCTGCCTCTACCAAGGTCTCAGAGTGTTTTCCACATCTGCAGTTGTGTTTTCTGAGACAACTTGTAAATGCTTTTGAAATTAACAGCATCCAAACATTACTGAGGGGAAAGTAGGAATGATACCATAGCTCCCTAATGCTTACAGGCAGGCACCTTTAGAGGGACCCACAGGTTAGAGCCACTCTGTGCTCTAAGTTTTTGATCAATTTCTGGTTTTATTTACCTTTGCCAATCCCCAAAACACATTAACGCTGGTCCTGCCTGACAGCTCATGCAAAGATGATGCACAGACAGGTGTGCAAGGCTTCCAGGATTACATAAACCATCTGACCGAAGACCTCTTTGTCATCTTTGAAGCCTAGGTGGGAATCAGGGCTGGAAATTGAGAGGCTGGAACATGTCTAGAGGGCAAAGGAGCTGGAGAAGAGTCTGGAGCACAGGTCTGAGGAGGAGCTGCTGAGAGAGCTGGGAAAGGGGCTTAGCCTGGAGAAAAGGATGCTCAGGGGGGATATTCAGGCTCTGCACAGCTCCTGACAGGAGGGGACAGCCAGGTGGGGTCAGGCTCTTCTCCCTCTGCACAAATGAGTGACAGGACAAGAAGAAATGGCCTTAAGTGACAAAAAGAAATCACACCAAGGGAGGTTTTGTTGGATATTGGGAAAAATCTCTTCACAGAAAGGGTGTTCAGGCATTGGAACAAGCTGCCCAGGGAAGCTGTGGAGTCATCAGCCCTAGAAGTGTTTTTAAAAACCTGCAGATGGGGCACTGAGGGGCATGGTTTAGTGGCGGACTTGTCGGTGAAGGGTAAAATGGTCATAGAAACCTTTTCTAATCTAAATGATTCTGTGATTGGACTCAATAGTCCTAGAGACCTTTTCCAGTCTAAATTATTCTGTGACTCTGTGACATCCCTGTACATCCCCATACACTTCTCATCTGCCTTTCCATCATAATTCCAACCAGCTAAGCACATATATGGTGTAAGCAGAGGAAAACCTTCTACACTTACTTTTTACTAGCTGGTAAGATCCTTACAAATCCATCTGGAAAGGTTTGATTTAATTTTTATCCATGGAGATGAACTTGAAAACTTTTTACCTGAAGAGTTAAAGCTCTATAATTTTAATGATATCATTTTAATGGCATGTTGGATATTAAACAGCTTTTAAACAGATTTTCTTTTATTTTTCTGGTTTGAGTTTTTGTTTCATTTTTCTTACCTTCAGCATGATAAATGCAGACTTCAGTACAGCAACTGCTTTGATTTCATTTGGAGCACTCCTGGGGAAAACAAGTCCCATTCAGATGCTGATCCTGACTCTGCTGGAGATCGCCATGTTTGCATGCAATGAACACCTAGTTACCAAAGTATTCAAGGTACAACTATTTAGCAATCATTGTTTTCTCTTTATAACAAATCCTTTCACTTTTTAATATTTCCAGTTTGCTTAGTCTAGGCTCTGATTTCTACCACAGAATTAAACCATAAGTCCTCCAGACTTCTCGTTCATCAGACCCTTGTCTTTATGCTGTTTAAAGTCTCTGGCATTATTCTGGGTCCCTCTTACAGGCCACAGATGTTGGAGCTTCGATGACTATCCATGCTTTTGGAGCTTATTTTGGTTTGGCTGCAGCTTTCGTCTTGTACCGTCCTGGTCTGACAAACAAACATGACAATGATGAATCCACCTATCACTCAGACATGTTTGCCATGATTGGTAAGTGAAGGAATATCAAAAGCTAATCAGCTGTTCATCCCTCCCCCATCCCTATTTTTTTCTGATTACCTAATATTATGCTACATTAACTTTCCTAAGTACACTTCTGGAGTACACTTCCTTTTACTCTCATGCATGCACCATATTTTCAGTGGCATACATATTTTTACAGTTTTTCCTTGCTTCCCAGGATGGAAAGATCAAATAAAATATGTGTTTTCAATGTGCATTAGTGGTGATTTCCTTTCTGTTAAATCTTGTACTTTTCAGCAGTATTTCCAAAGAAATTGTCCATAATTGGTCAAACCACCACAATAATTAACGGATTGAGTTGTGCCTGTCATGGTAATGAATGTCAGAAACCATATATCTATCTGCCCAAGAGCACTGTCCATAGACCAATTCAGCAGCTAAAACTTTCAGCTGTATTGATAGATGATAAAAGATTTGCATGTGAATTGTGTTTCCCGTGCCTCCTGCTCTGGCTGGGGTTTCACAGTGCTGGTGAGCTCTGACAGTGAGAGGGGCATGACAAGGGGTCATTAAAGCCTTCCAGTAAGACTTGAAAAGAGACCTTGTGTCAAAATCCCAGCTGCCAGTGTCAGAAAAGCTTCTGCATATTCTATTATTTCTTCCAGAATTTTGGCTATTCCATGTTTCTCATTAATTGTCGTCCTCATTTCTTTGTAGCTCTGATGTATTTGCCCCTGTGACTAAACAGTTTTTGCTTTTTTTTGACTTCTATTCATGCAGGTACCCTGTTCCTTTGGCTTTTTTGGCCCAGTTTTAACTCTGCCATTGCAGAAGCCCAGGTTACAGCCATTATCAACACGTACTACTCCTTGGCTGCCTGTACCATCGTAACATTCGCCCTCTCCAGCTTGGTGGATAAAAGAGGCAAATTCAGTATGGTAAGAATCACACCACAACCCTTGTTAAATCGAGTCAGCCCTCTGCAATAAGGATGAATAGGCAGATTCCCAGTGTTCATCTATCTGTCCAGGCTATCTGGAGCCTTTCCCCATACTATGGCCAGAATTAGAGGTATTATACTTGTAAAACCTATAAAGTCTGATGAGAAGTGGCTGAGAGAGCTGGGGGGGCTCAGGAAGGATTCTCTCACTCACTACAACTCCCTGAGGAAGCAAGGTTCAACCAGGTGGGGCTTGGTCTCTTCTTCAAATACCAATGACAGCATGAGAGGAAACAGCCTCAAGTTGCATCAGGGCAGATTTAGACTGGATATTAGGAGAAATTTCTTCACAGAAAGGGTTGGAAAGCAGTGTGGTGGACTGGGAACATGTTGGTTGTATTGGTTTGATGGTTGGATTTATTAACCTCAAAGGTGTCTTCCAGCCTTAATGATTCTGTGATGATTCTCTCTCATTCACAGAACCTGCTGGACCATAGAGACATTTGGTCAGTGGTCAGGTGGACTTTTGAATCTTATTCCAAAGCTCCTACTTGAGTTTCCTTATTACAACAGACAAAAAATAGGTCTCTCAAGGAAATGAGCCATTCCCTGGAAATCTCAGTGCATCTCCACTGTGGTGGTGTTCTCAGGGGTCCCAGGATGAGAGAAGAGATGAGAATCTTGACTCCATGTTTCAGAAGGCTGATTTATTATTTCATTATATATATTATATTAAAAGAAAATTATATATTAAAACTATACTAAAAGAATAGAAGAAAGGATTTCATCAGAAGGCTAACAAGGAAAGGAATGGAATGATAATAAAATCTTGTGACTGAGCAGACAGTCCAAGACAGCTGGACTGGGATTGGCCATTAATTAGAAACAACCACATGAGACCAATCACAGATCCACCTGTCACATTCCACAGCAGCAGATAATCAATGTTTACATTTTGTTTCTGAGGCCTCTCAACTTCTCAGGAGAAAAATCCTAGTAAAAGAGTTTTTCATGAAATATGTCCATGACACTCCACAACAGACAAAACCAAATCAGCTTCTGTCCCCTTGCCCTATAAATCCAGCTCAGTGTGCACCCACCCCTTTCCAGCAGCTGTTATTTGTCTGAGCCCAGCATGTGCAAGAGAACCTTGAGAGGCTCTCAGCCCTAAAACAAGCCACTGCTCCTCCTGTGCCACCTCTGCCTTGCTCTGTGTCCCCTCTGCAGGTTCTCATTCAAAATGCCACCCTGGCAGGAGGAGTAGCAGTGGGTACCTGTGCTGACCTGGAAATCCACCCTTTCTCTGCCATGTTCATTGGGGTCATTGCTGGAATTGTCTCTGTCCTTGGGTTCCAGTTCCTGACTGTAAGTATTGGGGACCCAGCTCTGCTCCCATTTTTTATTTCTCTTTGGCATTCCTGGAGCTCCTTTGGTTTGCTACAAAGGGAGCATAGATACAGTAAATCCAGATAATGGTAACTTTTATTAATTATTTGATTCTCATACTTCTGCTCTTTCTTTTGCATACCATCCAGAGATCATGGAAAACCATAAACTCACTATAAACTTCCTATTTCCTCTCGTTTCAGCCTGTGATGGCATCCAAGTTGAGAATTCAAGACACTTGTGGAGTTCATAACTTACATGGTTTACCTGGAATTCTGGGGGGTATTGCTGGCATCGTAGTGACTGCGATAAAACCAGAAACTAAGTGAGTTATAGAGAGAAGAGAGAAAAGATTTTTGATTTTTGAAGGTCTATTATAATTTGCTACCTAATTTGGATTACAATTTTTCTTCATAAATGCATCATTGATTTGTTGTCAGGCATTATATTCTCATTTAATTTGGGTTCTTCTTGATCTCCTGCCTTTAACACGCTGTTTAAATGCCAAGCTTGTTACAGACTAAAAGCTCAAATAAAAATAAATCAATTAAAACATCAAAAGGAACAGCACACTGAACCATTCAAACATAGAAAAACCTTTATTATGACTCTACAATTGCACTGTTGGTATTTGTAAGATTTAAAAAAAAAGGCAAAATGGCTTTTTTCCACTATCTCCTAAGACTCTAAAAAGATAAAATGCTGGTTGTTTTGACAAAAGGGAGTATTCTCTAATGGCTTACAGGACATTAATAACCTTCTCAAAGAACTTGTTTTCAACTGTAGCCTAAAAGAAAGTTAAATTAAAGTCATGAGTTCCTTCCAGTACACAGCAATGGCAGAATTTGTTGGACTCGATGTTCTTGGAGATCTTTTCCAACCATAAAGATTCTAGGATATTTTCCTATCAATCACCTTGTCCAGCATGCAGCAAGTACAAGTTGTAAGACTGATCATCAGTCTCAAAATGTAACAATTTTTTGATGGGCAATGGTTTTGTTTTTTACTCTTTTCAGGAATGGTCACGTGCTGACTCCTGTCATGCAGGCTGCTGCCCTGGGAAGTACACTTGCAATTGCAATTGTGGGAGGAGCACTCACAGGTCAGTGTGATGCTTATAGTGACTAAAAATATATATTAATTTAGAGGTTTCTCCATGGAGAACTTGAATGTACCAACAATTTTGTGTGAATAATAAAAAAATTGAAATAATGGGCCCTAATGTCAGAAAATCAAATATGGAAAAACATTTTTCCAATGTTTTTGTCTTCAAATTAAGTTCAGGTTTGTCAGGAAGAATTTCTTCTCTGAAAGGGTGGTCAGGCATAGGAAGGGGCTTCCCTGGGAGGTGGTGGAGTCCCCATCCCTGGAAGTGTCCAATGAGTTACTGGATGTGGCACTCAGGACTCTGGTCTGGTTGACAAGATGGTGTTTGGTCTAGGATTGGACCTGATGATCTTGGAGGCTTTTTCCAACCTAAATGTTTCTGTGATTCTGTGATTCTGTATATCTCACTGTAAACATGCTCCAAAGATACTGAGTTTTATACGTATTGGAATAATAAGGTGTTGTTCTAGAAGGAATTCTTCTCCAGATTCGGACACTTCAAATTCTGAACAGAAACTAGTCTGAGATCAAGACCTACTCAATGAGGTGTCACACGTTTCCATGTGTTTGTGAAAACTTCCAAACAAACAAACAAAAAATCAGCTTAAACAGAAAATTTTGGTCTGAAATCTGGTCAATTAAAAACAAGCTCTTATTTATGCCCTTATTTATGTTTGTATGAAGAAATAAGCATCACCTCTCACAATAATAATTGATCTGATATCCCCAGGATGGTTGAGCATTTCTGTAGATGAGGAAATCAGTCAGAAAACTTAGCTGGATGTCTAGGGCACATCTGAGGGACATTAATTTGGTAATTTTCTTCAGTTTTTAAACCTCTGGTTTTCCTGCAGGTGCTATTCTAAAGATCCCTTTCTTGGGACAAGTATCTGACCAGAACTGCTTTGATGACTCTGCTTATTGGGAGGTAAGACACAACTCCTTTTATTTTCATTATATTGGAGGATGTACAGCCTCTGCAGCCCCACTCTCCTGGGCTTTGTGGTTTGAACACATGAGTCAGAAAGGTTGCCTGTTCAAAGTTCAAAAATTCAAAATCCTGCTCTACCTCAGGCTGTGAATTTATCAAGGCCAGGCCACCTTCAGGATAATTTTTGGTCTTCTTAGGTAATCATGCCTTTTTCATTGGACTCACCTTGAACAAAAAGCAGAAAGATTGATATCAGCAAATTGATATCACAGTGGAGCCCTTTATCTGTCTTTTAAATGCTCACTGTATCAGGTATATTCTTCCTTATCAGAGACTGATGACATATTCTTAATTTAGGCAATCTGAACTTTATCATTTTATGCCAGGACAAACCCAAAAAGGCAAGAGAAGAATATATAATATACATACCTTGTAATTAAAATGTGAAGTTAAAGGAAATTTTATTCTTTTTTTTTCAAAAATTAAATTCCTTCATCTATGAAGAGAACTCTGAGTTCATCCCTCAGTATACAGAATTGATCGCTCATGTCAGGCTGTGTAAATGTTAATAAAAAGACATATATTATATACAAATAGAATTACATTCTCAGCACATTTTAGTCTTCTTTTATGGCAAAAGCAAATCTATATATCCTTAACTGAGCTCTTCTTTGTTTTTCATGGCAGGTTCCAGAGGAGGAGACAGTGCCTGAAATTCACTCCAGCCACCGTGATGAGCACAGCAGATTTGAAGCTGCCATGTAGAAAAATAATTAATCTGCAATATTTATCCTAATTATGCTCTTTTCTGTTTCCAATGCTAAGAAACAACATCCAAGTATTATCCCAACCACACCAGGTTTTCAAGAAAAGGCTGAAGATATGTATATTTTTGTAAAAGAAAACAAGTTTGATTTTAGATTACTTAGTCATTATGCCAAGGTCAGGTGAATAAATTAAGTCCTTCTAATATATTTGTTCATCAGAAAAAGGCACCACAAATTTCTCTTTAAAATTATCTATATTTTATCTTTTGTTGTCACTGACAACAATATAGCTGTTGTAATAAATTTTGAGTTTCAAGATTGTTACAGGACAATATATTTGATTGAGAGATTTCTGAGTTACATACTTCAACTGAATAGGGGTAATCAAAAAGAAATTAATTTATATTTTTTATATGGATTTGAAAAACCTTTTCACCAGAGTACCCCAGCTTAAATTTTTGAGAGAGTGTGTTTTTAAATTTTTGAGAGAGAGTTTGTCCTGTTTTCTGATGGAGGACCAAACATGCTGTATTTTGAAGCTTGATTATGACAGGAAGCAAGACGTTGAAATAATTCTTATGGCAAAGAACGGAATACAGTGATTGATAAGGTAATATAAGTATCAAGATTCATTGTTAATATGTTTATCAAAAGGGAAAAGAAAGTGAAATTGTAAAAAAATCATTATTGTCATAGATCTATTTATTTATTGTCATAGATTTAGTTAGTTTCAAGGACATAATAAGGGAACTGAGTAGGAGCTATGAAAACCAAGTGATTGCATAATAGGTCTTATTCTATTCAACAGTAATAAGTGGATTGTAGCAATGTTAATTGTGGTATTCACATGCCCTCTGAACAGAGAGAAGCTGTGAGACAAGCAGAGAAGAAGGAAAACACAATTCTTATCTCACTTGCTGTGCCTCTTTTGTGCTAAAATAGAATGCAATGTGGAGATTGTTTACCCAAAGTGAGGATGTTTTGTTCCCTGGGCCTATCAGGGCCAAGAAATGTGTGTGTGTGTCAGACTGTCATGGGAGAGAGAATCAGAGATGAATGCAGTGTGAGCAGTTGTGAGCAGTTATGAGCAAGAGTGAATGCACGGCAGATTCAGTTTAGATGAAGTGTACATAGTACAGTATAATAAAGCAATTCCTTAGCCCTCTGATGATGGAGTTAGAGGCATCATTCTCTCACCCCCTCATCGGAGTCACCTTTGATTTACAATAGTTAATGGCAAGAAATACAGCCTGGACTAATGCCAGCTCCAGAAAAACATGAATTGTTTGGAACTGAATGGAAAGAAATTATGTTCAACCTGCAGAAGCCTCGGCAGAGAGCTTCCATGGGGCAAGTCACTGACTCTGAAGTCACTTTCTTCTAAAAGAAGTGAAAGCAAAAAGAAGAAAACTGAAGCTAAATTGAGGGAAATTAACTTCATCAGAGAAGTGATGACAGTGGCTGCTCAGTCTGGAGACAAAAATTGAGGCAGCTGAAGGAATTCCATGAAGTGCCTTTGTGCATGGGATAATCCATTGAGAGACAATGGATGGGAAGTGGAACTCAAGCAGCAGGAACACAGTGCCTCAATCCATCATTCATGGAAAGCTACTGCTGATGTCTGAATAACAAGCCAAAGAGGGTGAACTTTCAACCTTTTTTTTTAATACTAGGATCTTATTTCAAGTCTTACTTATCAAACTTAAGGGGAAAACTCCTCTCATATAAAATAGCACATACATTTTAATTTCTGCTGATGTATTTTTCCTTGAAAATCTTTAGAAAGATATATGTAGGGCTGTCCCATATGTTATACCTGCTGTATACTGCTACATGTCAGATTTCTATCCATGAATAAAAATACATTTGTTGTATCACACTCTAGTTCAGATAAGCTCTTTTGCAAATGTTCAATGACTGACTCTCTTATACCTTGTTGGCTGTAAGATGACCTTTATCCTCTCAAAGCTGTCACACATTCATTTTGTAAAAATTGGGGAAGCATTTAACAATGTAAATATTGCATTTGTAAAAATTTTAGAAGTATTTTGCGCTTAATTTATGAAATGTTGAAGTGCTTAACTCTGAACAGCCTGTAAAAATCTTATCTTCAAAACCTTAGATTCCTGCTTGGGAATCTTTCATTCACCTTAAAGCAGGTGAGGTGATTTCACTAGTTTTGAATGTTGACCACACAGGAATGCCAGAGTGAGGAAGCATCACCCACTGGCAGTAAATTAATAATTTGAATTTTAGTAATTAATAATTTGAATTTTAGTAATTAATAATTTGAATTATGGAATCCTTAAGGTTGGAAGATACTTCCAAGATCATCAAGTCCATCCTTGGATGGATTATCATCATGGCCAGTAAACCACATTGTGAATGTCATGTCTACTCATTTCTGGAATATTTCCAGGGATGGTGGCTCCCTTGCTTCCCTGGGGAGCCTGTTCCAGTGTTTAACCACTCTTCCAGTGAAGAATTTTTTCCTAATATCCAACCTAAACCTTCCCTGGTGATTGATGCCCTCAATAATAACATTTAGAGGTTCTTTTAAAATCCAAAAGGGAAAAAATGAACTATACTTTTTTTTTCTCCAGTTTTGCTTGTAATCTTTCCATAGTAATCCATACCCTCATCCTCTCAGTACTCATTGTCCCCAAACTTCTTTTTCAGAATATTCCTCTTCCAGAGAAATCAGTCCCTTAGGGTCTCTCAAAAAACAGAGTAAGGAGATAAATCCCTTTGCTTTACCAGAGGTTTAAATGCTATTTTTTTTCCATTTGACTGTGCCCTTGAAGTATACAACTTGTTTTTCCAAAGGTTTTTACCCTAATTGCTCACACCCACATTGCAGATGCCAGTGGCATTTGGTTCTCTGGCTTATGGTATTTTCTTTGGTTGGTTATTTCCCAATTAATCAAAGCTTTGAATCAGCAGAGCTTCATTAATAGTCAGTTACAACTTCTGTGTAATACATGACTGGATGCTTAAAAGACAAAAGCTGAAATTATCTTACTAAAAACCCTTTGGTTCTTCCATGAGAAAGCCTTATAACGGCAGGAAAAGAAAGTAAGGAGTTAAACAAGATATGGAGTGAAGGATGAGCTTAAAGGATGGGACCGAAAAGTAAACAAAAGTTAAAGTACAACTACCCTAAATTTGAAGCTCATGATCATCAGCATTTCTTTTCTTTCTCATAAAAGATTGGCAATGTTTTATCCCTTCCAACAACCACCCAACACTCTTCCTGTCTTACCTTTGTTCTCACTTTGACTTTTTTTACATTCAGAGTTTATATAAGGTGTTGTAGAGTGGGGTTTTTTGGGGGGTTTGGGTGTTTGTTTTTTTGTTTTTTTAATGAGTAAAACTTCAATGATATCTTCTTTAACTAACTGAAGGTCAAACTTACTTTAAACTAACTAAAGGTCAAGCTTACTTGTCAGCCCTTTTTAGACCACCAGTGGGTGACCATAGCTTTGAAGGCTGTTGTATAATTCCCCATTCATACCTCTGTCAGAGCAGTATCTTTGTATTTCATTACTGAAAAGAAAATGTATTTGAAAGCCATTGGCTGAATATTTGCTTACAAAATTTATTTTAACATTTGTGCTCAAATCTGCTGCTGAATAAATGCGTTAATTGAATGATCAGATGACCAACTGTATTTATTTGACATGTCTTGGGGATGTCTTCTTTGTCTCTTACTGGGATCAACCTTTTCTCAAAATATATTCTCAAATATATTATTTCAAATATAATATTCTCTATATATTATTTATCAAAATATATATAACAAAATATGTCTGCTCTTGCCAAAGGAGAGCTCTTCCTGTTCTTCTAAGCCTCCTGCAAACTGTTTACCTTTCAGCTTCCTCTCATTTCCTTGCTGTTGGTTAAATTCCAGATATATGTGGACAACTTGACATACTCAGTGCCTTTTTACCCACTCTGGAAAAGTGAAGTAGAATCAGACAAACTAGAACACAGCTGGATGCTGGCCATGGACTTTTTCCAGGATATCTTCCAAGTAGGTGAAATGTCCAGATCTGTCCTCCAGAGCCCCTGGGATCAGCACCAGGCTCAGGGTGAGCCAGGCCAAGAGCAGATTTGCTCAGGTCCCTCTCCCAGACTTGCTCAGGTCCCTCTTGTTGAGGAAGATGAAACAGGAAAGCCTTATAAATATGATTGTCTGGCAAAAGATTTTGAGAATATAGAAACTGTAAGCGAGATGGAAATGAAAGCAAGTTTTGAGATCTCTCAGTTACTGAACAAGTGGAAAACAATGGTGTGGCCAGCTGAAGGTAATCCCCTTTTGCTGAAACAATGCCCTCTGCTTGCAGACAGGCCCAAGGGTCAGAGCAGACCCTACCAGCTTGGCAGAAGGGGTCCAAAGAGGAGTTTTTAGGGTTTAAAATGTAACACAGTATGGTAATGTAGTGATTCTTATTGGCTGCATGGAAATGCTCTAGGATTTGTATATTGTACTAGATTGGCTAGTGAGAATCAGAATATTCAGCACAGATGATGATTTATTGTATTGAAACGGGAACCTCGCTCTCTTAGCTCTTGCTTCTTAGCTCTTACTTTTCTATGCTCTTACCCCTTTTACTCTCTTATGCTTTTACATTCTTACCCTCTCATCCTCTCTACCCCTTTCTTCTCTGGGGCCTGCTGTGAGCTGTGGCTGGCAGCTCCCAGCAGGGCCCTGCGCCCAGGCCCTTTGTAATAAACCCCAAGTTCCAGGACCTGGCTTCAGAGATCTCTCGTCTCCGTCCGTCCCAACCGTGCTATTCCCCGACGCTCCTACACTCTCCCAGCCTGGCTCAGGTCCCTCTCTCAGCCTTGCTCAAACTCCTCTCCCAAGCTTGCTCAAGGCCTCAATCCCAGGTTTGCTCAAGCCCCTCTCCCAGGCTCCCCGCCATGTGCCAGGGCTCTTTTCCTCTAGGTCTCTACACCCCCATTCCCTGGGGAATTTCCCCATTCCCTCCTCTCCTCTGCCTCTGGCCATGTCTCTGCAGGGACGCTGACACTTTTGGGAGAGGAGGACAAGGTGCTCAGCCTTGAGGCACTGCATGCACCTCACATATCCTTCAGGTTCTGGCCTTAAGGCCACTTGCAAATTCATGTTGAAGATTTCTGCTGGAAAACTCTTCCAAACATTGTTCTGTGGGCTGTGACTCAATTTTTCCATCCTGTCTTGCCCTTGTCTTGCTCTTTCAACACCTCCTGCTCTGCTGTTCCCTCTCTGAGACACCTGAGTTAGGCTGTACCTCAGCCCCCTTTCCTCAGCCAACAGAGGACATCTTTTCCCAGTGCTGTGTCCAGTTCTGGGATTCCCAGTACCAAAGAGATATGGGCAGACTGGAGAGAGTCTAGCAAAGGGCCACAAAGGTACTGGAGTGTTTGCAACATCTCTCACATGAGGAAACAGAGAGAGGTGGCAGTTCGGCCTAGAGGAGGGAAGACTCAGCAGGATCTTATCAGTATAAACACCTGAGGGGAGGGTCAAATAAATAAGAGCCAGGCTCTCCTCAGTGTGTGCCCAGTGCCAGGACCAGAGGCCATGGGCACACACTGAAACACAGGAGGTTTCAGGAATTTTCAGGAGGTTCAGCTCTGAACACCAGGAAACACTTTCATGTGGTGAGAGTGACTAAGCACTGGCACAGGCCGCCCAGGAGATGTGGAGTCTCCCTTCTTAGGGTCATATAATTTTATAGGTCCTTGGAGATGTTCAAAACCTGTCTGGACATAGGCTGGGGCAAGTAGCTCTTGGTGGCCCAGCTTGAAAGGGGGATTGAACCAGAAAAATTCCAGAATCCCCTCCAACCTTAATAATTCTGTGATTTCAAATCCCCAATGAGTTCAACGGAATCAAAGTTATGCTACCCATAAACAGTTCTGTGAAAAGGCCTGGAAAGCATGGGAGATAGGAATTGCACAATCTGAAAACAGAAAAGGTGTCCTGTTTCCTCAAAACTTGAGAAAAATAACAGACTGTCAGGCTGATGGATTTATTTGAGGCCTGCAACTGGGTTATGTGAAGAACTGAACAGAGATTCTCATACTAAGTGTGTGAGTACTGTTTTAACTGTGTAAAAACAGATACATCTGCTCTCAGCTTGTGAGTCTCACATTCATACATCACACACTTTAAAAAAAATTAATCTCTTTGCACTACACCCCTGGGCAGTGGAATTTTGATTCCTCAGGGGTATCAAGGATATCTGTGCTAAAGGCAAAAACATGATTAATCAGTAACCTGGACAGCTTGCAGAATTTATGGCTTTTATGGCAAATGTCAGGTTGATGACCTGAAGTTATCCCTGTTCTTGGACTTTCACACTTGCCCAGTGACCCATACTCACCCAGTTACATTGGTTAGCAAACATATATATATGCTCCTGTACCCTTCTGAGCGTTCATTAGGAAGTGCATGGGAAGAGAACAAGAATAAAACACATCCTTCTATAGAAAAAGTTTTATGGACTAACACAAGAGCCTCTCAAGCACAATTATTTCAGGAGAACAGAGATCCAGAGTCCACGTTTTCTCTTTTCTCTTCCGTGGCAAATACTTGGCTGAATAGAGATGGGCTGGAACAGCAACACTTCCATTGGTTTTGTGTTTATCCTGGCTTTTCTCTCCATTTTGAAAACAGCAGGTTTCTGGAACAGCAGCACTTCCATTGTTTTAGTGTTGATCGTGGCTTTTCTCTCCATTCTGAAAACAGCAGGTTTCTGGAACAATGACCGAAGACAGAACTTTCCTCCAGGTCCAAGACCATTACCTATAATTGGAAACCTTCTTTTGTTTGACTTGAAGAGACCCTACAGGACTTATCTAGAGGTACTCATTTTCTTTTCTATTGGTCCTATCAACGAAGTCCCATAGTCCAAGATGTCAGAGAGTTTCTCCTGTTGCACCCAATGTACTGCATCCATGCATGAGCCTTTAGCCAGGGACCCAGAGATGGTTATTTGAGCAGAAAATGCTGAATGCAGCATGGTTTCTTGACTGTAATATTTTATCCAGGTTTCAACCTTCAAACAACTTTCACATTAATAGCAAGCATCCACCTTATTTTTGTGGCAATTTTGAGAAAAAGACAACAGAATAAGGAATTATTTTGGCAGATGGTGTAACCCTCTCTGCCTTCAGCTGATTGATGTACCTGGAGCTGTGACTGCAGCATCTTGACTTCACTGATTTATCAACGTTCTCATCTCCCTTTCCTCTTTTCTTCCCCAAAATCTGAAGATATAACTATATACTCTTAATATTCAGGGCCAACCTTTGCCAAAATAATAAATCTTTCTGTTTTCTTCTAGTGCTTTCTTTACCTAATTTATTGCAGGGCTTTGCTGACTTTGAGTGAGAAGACTTCTCTGAATCTGCTCTTTTCTTAGAGTTTTTTCTGTTTAGACATTAAAATTACACATCTACCCTGCTGATGATTTTGAAAGGCATATTTGCACCAACAAACCTGTATGGGTGTTGTACCCACAAATCAAAAGACTGCTTAGATGCAATATCTGGAATATCACTGTAGCTCTCCTACACAGCCCAATTGTGTTGACAAAAGCAAGTTCCATTTGTTTTCAGGCCAGCAGAACCAACATGTATCTGCTGTAATTCAGTGATTCCTTTCTGGTGCTGGATACTGGCTCTCTGACTTGAGCACAATTCAGATATGGGTCACTGCTCCTGCTGTTTCAGCTGACTGTACTTGCTCACCACTTGCTGGACATTTTGCATCTTGATGCTAAGTGGATGCCTTCTGTTTCTCTCTGCAAACCCACAAGAAAATGAGCGCAGTCAGGAAACCCCTCTCCAGCAGTCAGAAGAATCAGAAACACTGAGTTACATAAAGATAAATCTACCTGTATCAGCTAAAAAGCTACCACATTGTCTCTGAGACAGATTCATGGTTCATGTAATCATGTATAAAAAGCTTGAATGTATCTAATGCTAAATCCTGGCCCAGAAACAAATGGATTTATTTTTAATAAAATAATGGTATGAAACATTTGAACAGTTTGTTCAGGTGTAGCCTGTGCACAAAAGAAACACAATAGCATGGAGCTAAGTGTGAAAACATGAGTCAAAAATTGATTTTACAAGGGTTTACAAAGTTCTTTTGTAAACTTTTACAAAGTTCTGTCTGAGGGCAGACAGAACTCTCAGTGCAATCCTTTGCTGACTTGGGGTTTCAGCTGTTGATACTTCTGCTCAGTTTGGCACAATGGAACTCTTCTCTCAACTGTTCCATTTAGCCATTATCCACCCCAATGTCTGGCAGGTTCCCATCATTTAAATCAAGTGCCTTTCCCTGTAGTCAGGAAAATATCCACCATGTGAGTAATCCAGAGGCAGGACTGGAAAATAAACAGCCCTGGAACAGATGATGAATTTCTCTGTAGGCTGTAAAAGTTGTAAATCCCTGTTCTCTTCTCCTGACAGCTGTCCAAAAAGTATGGTCCAGTCTTCAGTGTTCAGATGGGGCACAGGAAAGTTGTGGTGATTTCTGGCTATGAGACAGTGAAGGAAGCTCTTGTAAACCAAGCAGATGCATTTGCAGAGAGACCTAAAATCCCAATCTTTGAAGATCTGACTAAAGGAAATGGTAAGTTGGTCTTATTCTTCCTAATCAGCTTGATCTACTCTTTTTTCCCCCTATAGAAAAAGCAGGAGCTGGAAAAACAGATCAGAGATCTGATTTTGGATCAGAGATCACAAAAGGCATTGGAAATAGGGAGAAATTTCATTGACTTTAGCACACTTATTCAGTGTTGACAGTGGCAACAAAACAACCATAACCTTAAAAATAACTACAGCAACATAAAATAGATAGTGACACACTTCCAGGGTCTAGAACAGAGCATCCTTGCCAGAAAAGCATTTATATCTCTCATGATATGGCTCTGAACTTGTGGGGTTTTGGGCTTATCATAGAACAACCTTTTCTGAAACTACTATTCTACTGTTGCTCATCATTTCAGTGGTAAATAGTGCTTTTAAATTCAGAATGTGACAATAGATAGCATGTAGCACATAGAGAACTGTGGATTTATTTTAAAAAGGGAAATACTCTCTAATGAGATGAGTATAAAAATAAGAATTTCACACCCAAACTTGATTCTAATTTAGCATAAGAATTTCATATTTATGTGTCCAAAGATCCTTGGAAAAATTCAGGAATAATTCTGTGAACATTTTAACAACTGCATCTTTTGGTCATATTATTGCATAGAAGCTTACTTTTTACTTTTTTTACTAATTAGGGGGAAAAAACATAGTTGAGGTCATCAGTTAAATGAAAAGAAATTGTGTGAAAAAAATACAGTGAAAAAAATGGATGGTGGAGGTTTTAAGACATTACCTAATTTTCTAAGACATATTTTCCTACTTAATTTTTTTCCTGCAATCATCAGAGATGTTAGTTCAATTCCTCTTCCAAACTATGATGACCAGCAGTTTGAACTTGAATTTCCAATGTCCGCTTTCTTTCAGTGACAAGTGTCTTTGAGGATATATATTCTTCTTAAGATTGATTAAATAAACCTTAAATATTTATTCTTTGCTTGTGTAATGAACCTCTTGTTGAGGATTTAAAATACTTAAGGCACAGTTGTGTGGTTTTCCTCATCTGGATGCAGTTTAACTTGTTTTAAAAGTGACTCTACTAAACAGCTCCATTCTACGCTTACAAAATTATTTAAAATCTTCTGCTCTATTGAAATGCTCTCTTGGTTTCAGGGGTTGTTTTTGCCCATGGTGAAAACTGGAAGGTGATGAGAAGGTTTACCCTCACAGCCCTGCGAGACTTTGGGATGGGCAAAAAGGCCATTGAGGATCGGATCGTGGAGGAGTACGGGCACCTGGCAGAGTCCATTGCGTCCCAGGAAGGTGGGTGGCTCTCAGCACCTCTGCTGGTCACAGTGACTCTGAGATATGCACAAGCTTCTCTTTCCCAGCCTGGCCGTCAAAGGAGGAGTCAGGATTCTTTTGTTCTTGTTCTCGAGGTTGTTTATTATTTCTTATCTACAACATTCTTTCTCTGGCCTGCTGAGGTCTGTCTGGCAGGTTGGGTTGAGGTGCACTGGCCACCTCGGGGAAGCATTATCTTTTATACTAAAAACTACGTGTGCATTATTTACGATAACTTCCCAATCCCTATCACCTATGTTAGACAGTGAGTTTCTACCTTAAGCCAATTCAAAAGTGTCACCATCACAGCAGAAGATGGAGGCCAAGAAGAAAAAGAAGGAGAAAGGCTGGACACACCCTGATTCCTCCATGTTGCCTCCTCAAGTCCCATTCTAAAAACCCCAAAAATCTATTTTTCACCCCGTGAGAAACTTTATTATTCTACTTAAACTTTCTTGCTTTGTAATTCTTCATATAGAGGTTGGTAATTGTTTTTCCATGGGTCAAGATCAAAGGCACAGGGGTCCTGGGCTCTGTGCCAGGGTCTCTGAGCCCCCCGGGCAGGGGCTCGAGTCCTCCAGGGCAGCCAGAGGAATTTCCTGGGTTCCGACAGGTGGGCTGTTCATTCTGCAAACGCATGGCATCACAGAATGATTTGGGTTCAAAGGGACCTTAAAGCTCGTCCAGCCCCTTCCATGGGCAGGGACACCTTCCCTTACCCAGGCTGCTCCCAGCCCTGTCCAGCCGGGCCTGGAACACCTCCAGGAGTGGGGTAGCCACAGCTTCTCTGGGCAGCTTGTGCCAGGGCATCACTACCTCTAAGGTTTTGTCCAAGTATGCAAAGGCTTTTTGAGCCTTCTCAAGTTCAGATCTTTTTAGGAAATGTACACCAGTTTGATGAATTTGGCTCCTCTGGCATTTTTGTGTCCTGCTATGGCATTCTGACATTGGATAATAATCAGTGTTAGCAATCAATCATAAACAAATAGCTATATTTAATAATAAATTTATATTTACAAATTACATCTCTTTATTACAATGTAACAAATTCTCTTGTTCCTTGTCTAGGAAATCCCATTGATGCCAGCAAAATAATTAATGCAGCAGTTGCTAATATAATTGTCTCAATATTGCTTGGAAAACGATTTGACTACAAAGACCCCAGATTTGTGAGACTTGTAACTATGACCAATGAAAACATGAGGCTTGCTGGGAAACCTTTGGTTACGGTAATGATTCACTGTTCCACTGCATGCCAATAGCAATACTGGTGATCAGTTTCTTCTATTAAACAAGAAAATCTGAGACTTTGAGAGATAATTGGTTTACAAAGCACTTTCTTAGACAAAAAATCCTTGAGAGACAGTTTGGGAATCATGAAGTCAACAATCAAGCCCCCAGTCTCTCAAAAACATATTCAAGATAGAGTTTGAAGAGTCCTAGTGAGTGAAAAATACTTTTGTATGTTTGCATGCAATGCTGCCACACCCAGGATTGATTTATGTTTTTCTAGGTTTTGAAAAAGAAAAAAAATGTTAGTGGAAGAGCTGGCCAAAACAATAAAAAAAGTTGCTGGCCAACATTTCCATCTGCATGGTGGCAGCTTGAAGCTGTTTGAGCCTGATACCTACACTATTCCAGAAAAACAGTAATTTTACAAGATTTTTACATCTATTTGGTGGTTCTTGATGAGTTTTCTACCACAATTCATCCACTCAGCTTTTCAAGTTCCTAAGAAAAAAATATCTTAAGTTTTTGACTTTGTATCTGCAAGGATGGCCAAACGTTGTTAATTTGTTTCTGTAGTGTTTTCAGAGCTCTGGCTGATAAACTCTCTCTAACAACTTCCACTCCCACAGATGTACAATATCTTCCCATACCTTGGATTCCTCCTAAGGGCAAACAAGGCTCTCCTTCGAAACAGAGATGAATTCCACGATTTTGTACGAGTTACTTTTGTAGAGTACCTCAAAAACCTGGACAAAAATGACCAAAGAAGTTTTATTGATGCCTTCCTGGTTAAACAGCAGGAGGTAACTGAGTATTTTCTTGTTGATTCCATCTCTCATGATTCTATGAAGACATTTGGAATTTTCTTTCAGTCCTTACAATTACAGCTGAATTTCTTTAGGGAAGCTGTCTTTGAGAAAATACATATGACAAAGTGGTACAGTTGAACAGATACTTCATGCTGTTGAAATTCCAACCTCTTTTAATCAGTGAACATTTATCCTTATTTATTTTCTTCAGACTGTATAAATATATTTACCAAAGCTGCATCTTTTTATCTGCTCTCTCTGCTGTCCAAGCTCTTCTGGCTTTTTTGAAAACATAACACATTACAGAATGGAATCACTACCTGGGCTTTACTGGGACTTATTTGGGGTCTTTGATGAGGCTGGGTCACCTTCCCCAAAGGCAGCTCCTTTTGCAGATGGTCCCAGTAAATACAAAGATATGTCAGCACTCTCCTCCAGGCACAAGCCCAAAGCTCTTCCTTGTCTTTCACACTTTTTTAAAATATAGGATTTATATCTTAGCAAATATTTATCTACATAAACTGCATTTTTACATGGGAAAGCTTTGAGTTTTCATCCTTTTATCTTAATGACTTTTTTCAGGAGAAATCCACTACCAATGGGTATTTCCATAATGGCAACTTGCTAAGCTTGGTGAGCAATTTGTTTACTGCTGGTGTTGAGACCATTTCCACCACACTAAACTGGGGCTTTCTGCTGATGCTAAAGTACCCTGAAATCCAGAGTAAGTGGTTTAATGATAGATACTGTTACACTCAGGGAATTAGTGACCAAACAGGAACCTGGAGGATCAACACATCTGTTAATAGGCCAAGTTACAAAAAGCTGAGATTTCCAGCTTTCCACTTATTGTCTCTGTGCCCTCTGATTCAGACCCAGTGGGCCAAAGTTCATACAGGCCAGGCCCTCTGCTTAGGGAAATCTCATTAATTAGTAAGTAAAGAGCTGTCCTGTGTTGGTCAATGATTCTATTCCAAGTTTCCCTCAGGATCTGTCAATAAACCAAAGGTCTGTGCAGATGTTAAATGAACTGTACTAAGGCTTTAGGGGCCTGAGAAGATTCATGGAATCGCCTTTGTCTGGCAGCTCCATTCCAGCTGATGGTACAGGGTTGTTTGGAGTCAAATGGTGTTTTCGAGAAAACCCTTGGGCAGAACATGAATCTTTAGACAGAAGAGATGGCAGAAAAAAAATCTTTAGGTTTCTTGTTGATAAAGAATCAATCAAACACTGTTGTCCTGTTCACTGCCCATTATTTCTGAAAGGAAAAAAAGATTTTTGGAGAATTGTACTCCAGATCTACTATACTTTACATCAGTAAAGCACACTGTGTCTCAGGGCTGAACGAGTCCTTGCATCTTAGAGTTGATTCTTTCTTCAGAAAAGGTCCAAGACGAGATAGAGCAAGTGATAGGATCCAACCCCCCGCGGATCGAGCACCGAGCTCAGATGCCATACACAGACGCTGTCATCCATGAAATTCAGAGGTATGCCAATATCCTGCCACTGGATTTGCCTCATGAGACTGCTGCAGATGTCACCCTCCAAGGCTACTTCATCCCCAAGGTGAGATGCCTACAGGATTGCTTCTTTTAACATCTCTTCTTTCTGAATTTGTCCACGAATTCATTCCACTGTCCTATTTTGCAGGGAACCTTCATCATCCCTTTACTGACCTCAGTCCTGAAAGACGAGTCGCAATGGGAGAAACCAGACATGTTCTACCCTGAGCACTTCCTTGATGCCAATGGGAAATTTGTGAAGAAAGATGCTTTCATGCCTTTCTCAGCAGGTGCTTTCTCTTTTACATTTACACAGAACACACAGCAAAGATACTTCTGTGCATTCCTGCTTCATTTTCCCATGTTCCTTTTAAAAAGTCACAAAAAATGTCAGCTGGGTCAAGTTTTCATAAAGTGTGACAACAAAAAATCCCCAAATTTTGTGTAAAATCAAAGGACAGAAGGGGCTTGCCCTTTGAGGCTTCCCCAGAGCATGACATTCACCTGCATTTACATACCTACACCATTTCCCAAATCATGGGAGATTCCAACCCTGCTCCTTCTCTGGCATTTCTCCTGCTTTGCTGGCTCTGTAATTGCTCTTTTCAAGTTCCCATACATCAGTCTCTGGCTAATTTATCTATCATATCCACAACACTCTCCATTTTTTTTAATCAACCCTATTTGTATATTTTCAACTCTGTATGATCTTTGAATAAGATTTTTTCTTGTCACACTCACCATCCAGTATATTGTATTTTTTTCTTTCTTTTTCTTCTTTCTTTTTAGAAGAACTTATGACACTTCCAGTTCCCAGGTCTTCTTTTCCAGATTTAAGCCTAGATGTCTCAGCTGAAGCACATCCAGGGCATGTCAGGTCTGGGCATTCCCTGGAGAGTTTATTTCATATCACAGCCATTTTCAGTCACACAAGGGTGTTAAAACCAAATTTTAGTTCAGCTTTTTGTTAGTTCTGGCCTTGAATCATCATGCTATTAATAAGGCAGCTTACTGGCTATTGGATTTGACAGGACTTATATTTACAGCACTTTTGAATATTCATAGAATATCTCCTCCACCTGGCTCCTCACCCCACTCTGGCCAGCATTTGTGAATCTTCAAGGAATTTGCTGACAAATTCTCGTATAAAAAATTGCCTATGAGTTGACTAATAGACCTAAAGTCTAGGCTAAACCAGTTGGTTTGGAATGCAAAAATTCACCCAAGTAGAAAAAAATTGTGAAAATTAAGTAAAAATTCAGATTTTATTGAAAACTGGAGTTAAGGAATTCAGACTACATTTCCATACATTTCTCTCCAAATGCAAGCACTTAAGACAAAGGAAAATAAAAACCCATCATCAGCTGGCTTTGGTATGGTACTTCTGAAGATCAAAATTCCTCTTTGTTAACTTGTACCCAAAAGAGTTTTAAAATCTGTGTTCTTTATTCATACCTAGGACATAACATTCAAATGTTCTGGATTCCCACTGACCTTTTTCAGGTCAAGAGCTGATAAAAGGGTTTTTTTTCCTCCAATAGTGAAGAAGCAGCTCACTGATTCTCCTGTGGTCCTTTTGCCTTTTGTTCCAGGGAGGAGGATCTGTGCTGGGGAGACTCTCGCCAAAATGGAGCTCTTCCTCTTCTTCACCAGTCTCCTGCAGAGGTTCAACTTCCTCCCTCCACCTGGAGTTTCCAACTCAGACCTGGACCTCAGTCCTGCAGTTTCATTTAATGTCATCCCCAAACCCTATAAAATGTGTGCTGTAGCACGCTCTTAGAGCTCTAATCCACTGTGTTGCTAAAATGTTTAAATCACTTTTCCATGGCATCTGTCTTAATTCTTTTACCAAAATAATAATCCATATTTCAATTAAGGTTTCAAGTACTTCTAAACCAAAGTGGTGTTATTTTTTGGGAGAGGGCAGAAATGGACCAGAAGTGTGAAGTAACTGATGGCTCATGGATTAATCTCTTAGATCACCTAATCTTGGTTAAATAATACAGGTCTTCAGCTTTCCTATTCTTGCTGCCGTGTTCACTGTTTGTTGAAAGCATATCTCAAAAAATGCTCCCAAGTCCAGGTTTTCCCCAAAGACATATGGGCTATGAAGCTGTGCTTAGGTTGTACAAGGAGGTAAATGTAGGATGTTCAGAGTTTGAGGCTGTCAGAACAGAAGGGCTGTTTGACCTTGGCAGGCAGCTGGGTTTGAAGCTGGGCTGGATATCCTGATGTCCCCCAGTGCCTCAGTGCAGCTTCTTCCCTTGGCTCTTCTCCCTACCCCAGTTCCATGTGCAAAGAAATCACAGTTCTGTATTTGTAGATCACTTCTGAGGAAAAACCTTAAGCCAAGCTGACCTGAATTCAGGTCTTTAAGATTTTCCCTGAGTATTTCTTAACTGGATAAACTCAGTACATAAAGCGTACACACACAAGAAAATGTCTTACCTACTTAAAGCCAAGGTTTGTGAAATTGAAGTTTCAGGAGTTCCCAGGTCAAATCCCACAGCTGTGGTCACACCTCCACACATACAGATCAGTGAACCTTCTGGAAGAGGCCTCAAATCTCATCAAAACCAACCAACTGATCATTCTGCAGCTCTGTCCAAGAGCATCCACCGTCAAGTAGAGCTAAGACCATCTCCTAAATGTCTGGATTTATGTTCCCTGGTTCATGTTACCCTGTTTATGTGTGCATGACAACCCCAAAGTAACAACACCCACAGCCAGCCTATCAGAAATCACCCAGTGTTGGGGAAAAAAATTAAATTATTATGGCTTGCCTCTGTATCTATCCAGCACTGTAATGCAGCAGCTCATTCTTCAGTTATTATTTCAACTTCCTTGTGTGGAAGCTGAATTTGACTCCTACTCACTGCCCTTCTCCACACTTTCTTTTAAAAATAAAAAGCTTTCAAAAAGGCAAAGGTCTTTATGTGGTTCAGGAAGTTCAAAACCCACACAGTAAATCACCCTTAATGAAAGCAAAGGAGTATATCTTTACTTAACCTTTTCCTAGCATGCAAGAAAATCTTTAACCCATGCTCTGGATTAAATAATTTTGGGGTAATGGTTATATCAGTAAATGCTCTCCTTGCCAAGTGATCACAAATTTGAGAAATACTTCTAAATAATTATATTCCTTTTCCTATGGTACAGTATAAAGCAAATACTTAGTCTGGTTTTCCTGATCCTACATGGTTTAGGTAGTCCTGTGAGGAGTAGAGATCTGAACTCAGAGATCCCTACATGAGATATTCCATGAGATATTCCATGATTCTAACTCCAGAGAGGCTTTCAAGCCCTCACAGAAGAGAGATAATTAGCTTTTGTCTCATTAAGAGTAGCAGCAGCTTGTAAACAGCAGAACAAGAGTTTATGATGCACAACAGTGTAAAGAGCACTGCTATCTTTCAGCAGGTAATTTACCTGGAAAAGTATTTCATGTTGTTTGATGTTGGTTTTTATATTAAGTAAAAAAATTGTAAAAGCAATTTTGTACATTTTATAAAAATTATTACATTTTCTTCAATGGAGGGCTTTTGTTAAAAAATAGTAAGAAAGTTGAACAGGGGATTTATAACTGAGTATTAGATAAGTTTATTTTTACTACCTGTTTCAGGTTTAAACTCCCAAATAAAAACTACTTTGGTAGAAGACACAGCCTTTAGTGATTTACAGATAAAGAAGTGCAAATAGAATGGAATAGTTCCCTTATTCTGTAAAAACACCCAAATAACCCAGGATCCATTTCCCTCCCTTTTCCTATGACAGGATATATCATCATTAGAAGTCATCACAGGTCAAAAAAAATCCCAAAAAATCTTGAGAGATGACTTAAATCACTTAAGTCCCAAAATGTATCTACAAATTTATATACCAATGTTAATAGAAAATGTTTTAACAGAAATGCAGCAGTCACAAGAGGAAGGCCATTAGGAAGAAAGCAGATTCCATCCAAACTCAGCATGGAGACTCCACATATTTTGATTTCTCAAAGCAAATCCACCTTCTCATAGGCCTTTTCAGCAAGGGTTAACAAATTCTTCAGGTCAGCTGACTGCTGAATAGCATTCATATCCTTTAAAAGGTCCTTCTGATTCTTTACTTTCAAAATTTCCTCCTAAAGAAGGAAAGAATCATAGATAACAAATAAAAAAAACAGCTTTTCTCTAGCCCAACAGGAATTTCACCTTCATGCAGCCCAGCTACAGCTTAAACAAAAAATGATTCAAAGTCACAGAATGAAATCTTCCCTCCAGCAATTATAGACATATTTCACAAATTGCAAGTTCCCTAGGGCCATAGAGCTTCTAGGAAAAGATAGGTGATGTTTTAAATCATAAGATCACAGAATTATTTGGGTTGGAAGAGACCTCAAAGATCAGCTTGTTCCAAGCCCCTGCCATGGGCAGGGCCACCTCCCAAGAGGTTCCACTATCCCAGGCTGCTCAGAGCCCCATCCACCCTGGCCTTGAACACTTCCAGGGATCAGGAGGGTTTTTAGAGTTTTGTCCTGGTTTTAAATCAGAAGTATTTAGTTGTCAATGAAAAGAACAAAAATATAACACAGAAAATGAAAATCTATTCAGATTTTCTGAATTTTCAGAATTGCCCCCTCTGGCAGAGGTTAAGGGGTAATAGCACATTCTGTTGCCTTCCTCCTCATAAGCAAAGTACCTCTGAAAAGACAAATATTTATTCCACACTCACCTGCAAAGTGGGCGCCTGAAAACTGCGCTTGGGCAGTTCTGGAAGCTGGAGTGCTCCACTGCCATTTTCCTGGAATACCTAGAGAAAGAAGAAACAATCCAAACCCCCAAATATCAGGCACACAAGTATGAAAATAACTGTCATTATCCAACTTCTGAAACCAAACTTAATTCTGCAACTTAAGTTGGAAAGATTAAGAAAATCCATTCCCAAAAGCACGAGGCCTTCCTTAAATGGTACTACCTGAGAAACAGTTTGTTTGAGAAAGCTTTGGAGTACACAAGTATTTATTTTACATATTTACTTATATTTATTTATTATTTTATACCTTCCTGGCCTCTTTTTCATCTTTCTCTAACTGGTTCTTGAGCACCTGGATTTTGTACTTCAGCTGCTGTATATTTTCCTCAATGCGCTCTGCCGATCTCTCTGCTTCATTTATTTCTTCCTAAAACAAAACCAAGACAAAACCATAAGAAAATTTGCTTTAGAAATGGTGAATCTTTCCCACAGAACACACTGAGTCACTGAAAAAACATCCAAAAAGAGACAAAGCTGTGCAGCAAAGGTGGCTGACAATGATGAGCACTGGACACTCCTCCACAACAGCACAGGCCTGATCAGCAGTGTGGTAAGGTAATTTTTTCCCTTCCTTGCTTTTCATACCTGCAGTTGTACCAAAGACTCCTCATTTGTCTCAAGCATTTTCTTCTCTGCCATTTGAAGGCCCAGAATATTCTTCAGGTTGCCCAGCTTCCCTGGAGGCACATTTAAAGTCTTGAAACTTCCCAGCACCCTTCAATTACAGAAAAAGGAAAGTATGACTTGTTTGGAGTTCTTTGCAAAGCAAAAAGAAAAATATGGGGAAAAACTAATCTCATTATAGTTTTAAACTTAAGTGCTGCCAGGGAAGTAAATGACAGCAGAGGGAAAGAAAACTGCCTTGAATTGATTTTTAAAATCATGTGGAGTAGGTGTCCGAGGAAAGAACCAGGAACAAGCAATCCCAAAATTCCCATGTTTGCTACTGCACTGACCTGACTATAACCTGACATTACTTAATATTTTCTTAATATTTTCCCAGTTCTGACCCTTCTGCTTTTCAAATTAAGTTCTAAGAGGAGGATTTTTAACTGCTTCCAAACGATGATCATTTTAGTAAAACCTGGAAATGCTTTTATGAAGCATAATATATAGCTTTCTCCATATATCTAAATCTAAATATTTAGATAGGTATATGTCAGAGGAGAGTTTTAGTTCACCCTCAAAGTATGATACAAAACAACTGGGTAGAAGAAATCTTTTCTCTCCCTCTTTCCTTTCAATTTATAATTTCTTACCTGTTTTTCAGTACATTGAGGTGCTTCTGAACATCATCTTTTCCCTCCCTCTGTTGGGACAAAACAGCTCTGGAAAGAAAACACAGGCAGAATTTCCATCACAAAGAGTGCAAGCACAGAGAACATGCCAAAAACCACACTGACTTCCAGTTCAAGTAATACTATGATTTTTACTTTGTTCCTTGGGGAAATAAAGAAGAACCACCAGGGTATTTGGCACTTACAGTACTACTGAATCCACTATATTTTCCAGGAAGAGCCTACTGTTCTCTGAGAGAGGCTGCCAAGATCTTATTGCAGCACTGGACAGCTTCATTGTTTTTGAAGAACCATTTTCTCCTGTTGTCACAAAGGAAAAAAGGGAAACATGACTTGTCAAACCTGGACAGAGAGCTTTGTGACTCAGTCACACTGGAGTCAAAGGTGTAAAACAGCTCAGATTTAACAGCAAAGAACAGAGACCTACCTGCAGGGGAAGAGTCCTTCAGTTGCTTAACTCCCCTTTTGACTTTCTGAGGGACCTGCTGAAAGGAAAAATTTACAGTAAATGTGGCAATTTTGAGACATCCTCTGCTGTGCAATCATTCATCTGTTCCTGTGAACTCACTATGCCAGTGTCTGACAAAAGTCTTTGAGCACAAAAAGCCCCAAAAAGCTTTACTGAAGACTGCTCAAAAGAGCTCTTCACACTGGGCATTTCCTGGAGAGGACTATTCTTAGTTAATGAATTATTCTCTATAAATTCCAATTTAAAAATGGGAAAAAATACCTCTTTCCCCTTTCCCTTCCAAAATAATGAATACCTGTCTTTTTTGACCTTGTTTTCTTCCTTGTTCATCTGCTCCCTTTTTTTTGCTAGAAGGCCCTTGTTGATTTTGTGATTTAGAAGGATTTTTTGCTGATCTCCCACCAGCTGTCTTCCCCATTTTATTGGAAGGTGTGGGGCGGGGTTTCATTGTCTGTAAACCAATGGGAACAGGAGGAAACAAAGACAAAATTAAAATCCAGCAATTATAACCCATACAGTGCAAACCATACCCTATAAAAAAAAATATGGAAATTGGGCTCAACCCAATAAGCCCCAAATGAGCCTAAATGAGATGAAATGTTTGAATATTTGCTAATCTAGAGCCCAAAATCCTGTAAATTTACCGAAATGTAGAATCACTAAAAAAGCATCCCCAATTGGAAAATGCCTCTGCCCATGGCAGGGAGTTGGAAAAGATCTTTATGGTCTCTTCCAACTCAAACCATTCTGTGATTCATTTTTCTCATTTTCAGTGCAGTCATCCAATTAGCAGAACTTTTTACCCTAGCACATAAGAACTGGTGGTCTCTGATGCAGTTTAAATTTACAGTTTTTCTTGCTATAGAGAAAGAGCAAAAAGCTCTCACACGGGAGTAGCCACAAACGCCACCAACCTTCTCGTCTCTCAAGCATCACTACTCAGATTTATTCAGCTTTTCACTCACCCCCTCTGGCCACTCTCTCCTCACTCAGGTCCTGTCACTTCTCCCAGGGAAGTGTCGAAATTGACAGCAGACAAATAAGCTCCGGCCGGGTTAGTGAGGCCTAAAACAGGTAAACAAACCATATGCCAGGTTAACAAACACCACATCAGCTAAATAAGCCCTAAAACAAGCAAATAAGCCCTGCACGTCCCCTCCTCCATAACTGTCCATGTTGTGGGACAGCTTTCACAGCAGACCGCAAGTAAGGTATGGACTACAGCTCCCAGCATGCATCGCTCCCCACCGCAGCCTAGGAGCTTCTCCTCCATCGCGGTCCATGCTGGGAGTTGTAGTCCTCACCCATACACACTCACGTACCCACTGCTCGCTCCCCGGGGCTGCCGGATGGCATCATGGACAACATCTCCATAAACCCCTTCCGCTCCTCCCGGCCCATGTCGCCCCGAGCCTCACCTTCTCGATGCAGCGTCACCTTCCCGGCGCAGCCTCCCTCGCCTCAGCGCTGCCGCCCGCTCCGCCTCAGCCCGCGGGACGTTACCAAACAAATCCGCGCTTCCCGCGGCGCACGCGCAACGCCGCTCCCGCCCACCGCGCGTGCGCGGGGGCCGCGCGCCGACGGAGGGGCCGGTGGCAGGTAACTGGGGGATCCCATCGCTGATCCTGATCCCGATCCCTTTCCATGGCCCCGTCCGTGTCCGCAGCCCCCAGCCCTGCCACTGTCCTTGTCCTTATCCCCTGTCCCAACTCCCGGCCCGGCCCTCGGTCCCCATTGGCTGCCTGAGGGGCGTGTTGGGGGCGGGCGGTGGCGGCGGGCGCTGTCCTGCGGGCGGAGAACGGAGAGTTCGTGTCCGGCTGTGGGTGCTGTGGAGAGAGAGGTGTGGAGAGGGGCTGACAGGGCGGGCATGGGAGATGGGCACAGAGGAATTGTCCGAAACTGAACAAGGGTAAATGCAGCATCCAGCTCCGGGTCAGGAATAATCCCAGCATGCCAACAGGAAGGGGGTCCTGCCCCTCTGCTCAGCCCTGCTGAGGCACATCTGGGGTGCTGTGCCCAGTTCTGGGCTCCTCAGGACAAGGGAGACATGGAGCTCCTGGAATGGGAGACTGGAGCATCTCCCTGAGAGGAAAGGCTGAGGGAGCTGGGGCTGTTCAGCCTGGAGGAGGCACAGCTGAGGGGCCTCAGCCCTGGGTGTCCTGTGTGCAGGGAGGGGCAGAGCAGGGCCGGCTCAGCTCCGGGCCCAGCAATGGCACCAGAGCCATGGGCAGGACTGATCCAAAAGTCCACCTGGACAGGAGGCAGAACTTCTTTCCTGTGCAGTGACCGAGCACTGAGCAGAGACGAGAAGCTGTGGAGTTCCCTTTTGGGATATTCAGAACTGTCTGAGACTTCCCTGTGCTCTGGGATGACCGCTTGAGCAGGGAGGTTGATCAGATGAGCACTGTGGTCCTTCCAGCTGACCTGTGCCTGCATTATGCTATACAGACCAAATAATTATTTTGGATTTTACTTCTGAAACTATCTTGGGCATTTACATGAACTTTGTAATCACAAGTAAGTAAATAAATGCAGATGAGGAATTGTGTACCAGACAGCACGATGTTTCTTGCATGTTTCACCCATGCAGGGGTGTGGGCACAGATTGCCTTCCATCCTGGTTGCAGCATCACATCCCTGCAGGGCATGAGTGCTCCTCAGGAGCTCCTCTGTGCCCCTCAGGTTATACCACACTCAGCATATATATTATTAAAGCAAATATTTGGAGGGTGTTGCTGCAATGATAGAGGTGCTTTCCTGTATCTCGTAAAGGGTTTCTCATAAAGATGTTAGGGAAGTTTGTATTTTTTGGGAGTTGTGAAAGAGGTGAGAGAGCGAGGAAGTGACTGACCCTTGGAGCTAAGCTGTAAAGGTTTTGTTTTTGTAAGTGCAAGGATGGGGTATGGAGAGCAGAAGCAAAGGTGCTTACAGCTTTTGGGAGTTACTGAACTCACAGACTGGTTTGAGTTGGAAAGGACCTGAAAAATCATCTCATTTCAACCCCTGCCATGGGCAGGGACATCTTCCATTATCACAGGGTGCTCCAAACCCCATCTAATGTGTCCTTGGACACTTCCAGGGATGGGGCAGCCACAGTGTTCTCTGGGCACCCTGTGCCAGGGCCTCACCACCCTCACAGGGAATTGTTCACATTGTTGCCCCATCAGTCTCATGCATGGTGGCCAAGCTCTGCAGCTTGTATTGTCCCTGTGTTCTCATCTACCACTTTTTTTTTTTCTCCTTTCTTTTTCAATCTATCTCTAGTTTCCATCCAGCCCAAGCCATCTTTTCCAAAGTGTATGATTATATCAGCAATTTTCTGACAGCTCACTTCCTGCAGCCTGCCTCCTTGATGTTGGATACTGGGAAGAAATTCTGTGAGGCTGGTGAGACTGGCACAGGTTGCTCAGAGAAGCTGTAGCTGCCCCATCCCTGGAAAAGCATCACTCTTTGACATGAAGGAATTCCTAGATGAGAGAGATGTGAAGGTGAGGGGGTAGCTGGCCATGCCATCTTCATGCCTCACACTGGCTTTTCAGTACTGAGTAACGACGGTGATGCTGAGGGACTGAATTAAGTTTTACATCTCAGATGTGGACGTAGATAAGTTGAGGGAATGTTTTCCTTGGTTAGATGAAAATGTAGGATTTTTCCTGAATGTAGGATTTTTCTTTTCCTGGTTGAAAGGCAAGAGGAAGGGCTGTCTGTTAAATCAGTGCGTAAACACATTTCACTTTTCTCCTGAGGGATTGTTTGGGATTTAGGCAAACTGCATGACCTCTCCATCCTCACATCTGCTGTTAGGTGCACATGATAATGCGAAGTGCACATTTTTGTTTTGTCCAGCTCGTCCCACCCCGTGAGCAGAGCCATGCTGAGGGCCGGGGATGCCGTCCTGCGGCTGCGGCCGCGCTGCTGCGCGCTCCTGGCCCTGCGCGCCCTGCACAGGCAGCCCCTGCACCCCGAGTGGGCTGCCCTGGCCCAGAAGCAGCTGAAAGGCAAGAACCCACAGGATTTAATCTGGCACACCCCAGAGGGGATCGACATCAAGCCTTTATACTCCAGAAGGGACACAGAGGAGTTCCCCGAGGAGCTGCCAGGGATGAAGCCCTTCACTCGAGGGCCCTACCCCACCATGTACACGTACAGGCCGTGGACCATCCGCCAGTACGCTGGGTTCAGTACAGTGGAGGAGAGCAACAAGTTCTACAAGGACAACATCAAAGGTGGGGTCTGGGAAACAGCACTGCCTTGTGAGGCAATGGGGGACATGAATTCAGGCAGTTACATGGCAAATGTGATTATTCTGCACTGTGAGTTTGGATTTCTGATAAGGTCTTCCCAGTGGTGCTGTCTTTCTTTATTACTGGGAAACTAAATCGTTTGTGGAAGTGCCTTGTTTCATTTTGCTGTGGAGAATGAATATGTTAAATGCTGGTTTTAGTTATTGCACCTTAACACATAGACATAATTTGCATCCATGCCAGGGTTCAGGCAGCTGAGATCATGGAGCTGAAGCAGAAGTGGTAACCTGGGTTAGCTGGTAGCACAGCCCAGTCTCTGGGCAGAGGGGGGAATGCCTGGGGACAGCAGAGTTTTGGGTTCTGCTTTCAGGTTGCAGCAACAAGGGCTCTGGCTGTCCTGTTCCCTGCTTTATATGAATAATTTTCTCTTACTGCAGCTTTGCAAATAACAACATGTGTCAGTAGAGCCAGGGAACAGTCTGTGGTGTTTAGTTTGTGATAAAGAGAAGGTAATTTGACAGAGTTTATGACACTTCTGCTCCCAGCTAAGCCAAGCTGAGTTATGTGTATAAGCTCTTATACTGCCTATCTAGGTGCATTTTTAACTTGTAGGTGAGCTGTTATTTAGCAATTTTTAAAGCACAGTAAGGACTACCTTTTTGGCTTTTTTTTCTCAGTTAAAAACTTCTTCATTTAAAGTTTAACCTTGGACGGGTTTGGGGAGGGAACAATGTTTAACAACAACATTTATTTTGCCATCTAAGCCTGAATTAGGTAAAATAGAGTTAATAAATTTAAATCCCATACTAATACAAGTCTGTTCAACACCTCTAACTATCTCTCTTTGTTGTTTTTTGGGTTTTTTCTTTACTTTTTCATGTAGCTGGCCAGCAGGGATTATCAGTTGCTTTTGATTTAGCCACCCACCGTGGTTATGATTCAGACAATCCCCGAGTTCGAGGAGACGTTGGAATGGCTGGAGTTGCCATCGACACAGTGGAAGACACCAAAATCCTTTTTGATGGAATTCCTTTGGAGAAAATGTCAGTTTCCATGACAATGAACGGGGCAGTCATTCCTGTGCTGGCTACATTCATTGTGACTGGGGAAGAGCAGGGAGTGCCTCAGGCCAAGCTGACAGGGACAATCCAAAATGACATCCTGAAGGAATTCATGGTCAGAAACACCTACATTTTCCCCCCAGAACCATCCATGAGGATCATTGCTGACATCTTCCAGTACACCTCAAAGGTATTCATTGTTTAAATGTATCACTTCTATTATTAAGGTGTTTATGAGTCACTTTGGAGAACAAAGAAAAGATTGGAAGACATGTCAAGAGAAGAGTAATATGGTTGTGGAAAGGCTCAGTAAAAGTTAAGATCCAACATAATTTAAAATATAAATTTGAAGTTTGAGTCAAACTTCAAATTTCAAGCACTGCAACTCAAACACATCTTTGTAGAGATGTATTTGCAGTCAACAAAGAAGTCAGAGAATGTGCAGGATACAGGCTGAGAGAGCTGGGGTTGTTCAGCCCAGAGAAGGCTCCAGGAAAACCTCATTACAGCCTTTCAGTACCTAAGGAGGGGTTTATAAAATAGATTGAGAGCAAACTTTTACACCAATAGTGACAACTTCCTTCCCTGTGAGGGTGGGGAGGCCCTGGCACAGGGTGCCCAGAGAAGCTGTGGCTGCCCCATCCCTGAAGTGTCCAAGGCCAGGTTGGAGGGGCTTGGAGCAACCTGGGATAGTGGAATGTGTCCCTGCCCATGGCAGGGAGTGTTGAAACCAAATGACCTTTAACTCCCTTGCAGCTCAAACCATTCTGTGATTCTGTGTTAATGTGATAGAACAAGTATTTGATCCTCTCTTCTGCTGTTATATCCTGTTGTATCTTTTGGTGTTTTTTTTTTTTTTTGCAGTATATGCCAAAATTTAATTCCATTTCCATCAGTGGGTACCACATGCAAGAGGCAGGAGCTGATGCCATCCTGGAATTAGCTTATACCATTGCAGATGGCTTGGAGTACTGCAGAACTGGCCTTAAAGCTGGCCTCACTATTGATGAATTTGCACCTAGGTGAGCACAAGAAATTTGCTAATATAAAACTCACTCTTGGTAAAACTTCTATAGAGTTTAATATCAAATTGAGTATTTTTATACATATAAGTAAGTAGGAAAGTACCTCATCTGTGAAAGTACCTTAATCAGAGACCTTGCTGTCAGACTCCTCCATTACTGATCCAGAGTTATCTGAGTGATTCAATGTTACATTCTAATCATGTTCTCCTATTGCAGGCTCTCTTTCTTCTGGGGAATTGGCATGAACTTCTATATGGAAATAGCGAAGATGAGAGCTGGGAGGCGGCTGTGGGCTCACTTGATTGAGAAAATGTTTAAGCCCAAGAATTCCAAATCTCTTCTGCTGAGAGCTCATTGTCAGACTTCGGGCTGGTCACTCACTGAGCAGGTTAGAAATTGGACTCTCATCAACCTCCTTACTTAAAGGCTGTTCTTGTGGGGTGTGTCTTAAAGGGAGCTGCTGGTGCTACTCACAAAGGTGCAGCAGCTGTCCTCTCACTGACAAATGCACACACTGGCACTGGATACACCTTTATCAAGTCAATTCAGGACTCAGAGGGTGAAGCTCTCTTAGGATTTGTCCTGTGAGTTATCCTTCCAAAATGCATTGCAGTCAGCAAGTAGAGGCACTTTTTTTCTCAGGATCACTGGCTTGAGAATTCATTTCAGCAGCCCAGGGAGTCTTTCACCCTGACACTCAGAGTCAGCCCCTGACACTCAGTGTAATGGTTACAGCTCATCTGATCTTTAGAAACTGGGTGCACTCTCTGCTCCTCCTGCTGATTTACCTTGCAGCAAGGAGATAAATCAATGGAGTGCATACAGTTTCCCAAGTGAGGTCAGAGCTGAGTTCCAGTGTGATCTCAAGGCCTGCTGCTCAGTCAAAGTCATGCAGTAGGACTTATTTTTAGGTTGTGATTGTAAGCATTGTTGACTTCTGTGCCTTGGTTTTTTGTTGGGTTTTTTTTTTTTTAATAAATGTAATGTTTACTTACATTACAACAACACAGTAAAACTAAAACAATGGAATTTTCTGAACAGTGACCTTTGTGGGTCCTCCAATTAAAAGTACTGTGGGAGTGCAAAAATGCTATTATTACCAAAACTATATTCAATTGTCTTCCAGTGTTCAGTGTAAATATACTTCTGGCTAGATCATAACTCTTTGCCTAAACGTAGTGGTTTATCTTTGTATAACTTCTCAGTGTGCAGTAAGTTTCAAAGGGCAAATATACTTAACGTTCCTTTAGATAGGTATCTACCCATAAATTATGTTTTACATTCTTACCTATCCAAATCACAGTTTTCTGTAATTACCTCATGTGATGCTGTCATCAATGAAAATATTTAAGCACATTTAATTCCAAAACACATCTTGACTAGTAATTTGTCTGACACACGTACTGATCACTGCTCCAAGAATTTGAAGAATGGAAGACATCACGCCTTCTGTTCCATCCTCTCTGATTTGGGTTCACTAAGTTCTTTGAAACACCACTAAATATAAATTAGGCTTTGATTTGTTACTGTGAGCAGCTTTCTTTATAGATTAATCTCTTTGTTAGGATATCGACAAGTGATAAATCAGTTTGATTTGGGTTTTTTTCAGCTTTTGTCCTGATTACAGAATTTCAGTGGGGAATTTTGTTTCTTTGCAATAATGACTAACCTGCCTCAGCCCCATGGCAGAGCCACTGAGGCTCAGAGCTCCACTTTTCCTTGCAGGATCCCTTCAACAACGTGATCCGCACCACCATCGAGGCCATGGCCGCGGTGTTCGGGGGGACGCAGTCCCTGCACACCAACTCCTATGATGAGGCCTTGGGGCTGCCCACAGTGAAGAGTGCTCGCATTGCCCGCAACACACAGATCATAATCCAGGAGGAATCAGGGATTCCCAAAGTGGCAGATCCCTGGGGGGGATCTTACCTCATGGAGTGCCTCACCAACGAAGTCTATGATGCTGCTTTAAAGGTCAGTTTGCAAAACCTTCTCTGGGAAAATTGTAGGGATAGGAGTCTTGAGACATGTCTGTCTTTTAGGGATAGGAGTTTTGAGAAATGTCTTTCAAAGGAAAAGACTTCTAATGTCTTCTTTGTTTGATAAATTGGTAACTTCTAAACAAGGAATTATTTTACACTTCAATGATGTCTTTGTAAATAAACTTTACAAAACACAGTTTAGAGCACAAAACTGTATCAAAAAAGTTTAATGAAAGTGTGGGTGGTAGCACAGGTACAAAGCTCAATTTTTAAACCTACTGGTTTAGCCACCCACTGTGGTTATGATTCAGGCAATCCCTGAGTTCAAGGAGACATTGGAGTGGCTGGAGTTGCCATCGACAGTGTGGAAGACACCAAAATCTTTTTGATGGAATTCCTTTGGAATTGCTACTACTCACTGTCTCAATCCTCTTCATTTCTCAGCTTATTGAGGAGATAGAAGAAATGGGTGGAATGGCCAAAGCTGTTGCTGAGGGGATCCCCAAACTTCGTATTGAAGAGTGTGCAGCTCGGAGACAAGCCAGGATTGACTCTGGTAGGAGCAGGGGGATAAAAGAAGGGAAAATTTCCAATACAATACTTCAGTATAAAGGCTTTTTACACACATGTTCATTGTGGTTTTTTATTTCTCAGTTTAGCAGATTTTGAGTGCTACAATAAATGGTGATGGTTTTATGTCGCTGAAAGCTCTGGAAAGAGACAGAGTGTACAAAATACAGTACCAGTGTGAAAAGTCTTGCTTGACATGTTCAAGATTAGGTTAGACAAAGCAGTAGAAACAGCATTTTAAAAGAGTATTTGGAGCCTTCAGTAGTGAATGGCTTGATTTCTGATAGGAGCTTTAAGCTGTGATTCCTGAGTCTAAAAGCAGAAATGCCACCAGATGGCGATACTCACCATAGCTGGCCAAATTCCTGGGCTTTCTGGAGAGCTGCCCGTTTTTCCTGAATGGACAGATCATAGCAGAGGATGATACAGCTCTTGTTTGCTGTACATATGTGTATATACTCACAGAGTAAGTATTTGTGGAGATGTTTATACATGTGTGCTTAACACTCTATTCCACTTTTTGTAATCTGCATTCCAGTAGTAATCCAGGAACAGAAATTAGGGATAACTCAAACACCAAAGAAGTTATATGGACTTCTTTCTATGGAGGATAAATTTAAAGGAGATCTTAATTAAGACCAATAAAGAGTAATCAGTAAAGTTCTGTGTTTTTTTTCTCGTAAGTTAAATTACTTAATGTTGCTACAAAGAGTGTATTAATGTTATTAGGCACTGCAAATAAAAATATCTGATAAGTCCATAACGATTCAAACCTAAAATATAATTTTCCAACATGATAAATTAACTTTTATGCAGCTGGAATAGTTTTAGGTAGGAACTTCACTTTCTGATCTGTTAAATCAGAAAAGTAAATGCAGAGCAGGAGAGCAGCACTTCTGCTTAGTTCTGTCAGACACACTTATGTAAGCTTAAAAAGAGAAAAGTAGACAATCTATTTTAGGGACTCATTGCTAAATTTTTGCAAGATAAATAGTGTTCTATTTCAGTTTTTTTTCTGCTGCAGTATTCACTGAGTTGAATCTTTATGCATCATAAAATCTGGAAAATACAGACTTAAATCCATTCTATAAGAGCAGATTTTACATATTTGAAATCTATGTGGTTATATAAGCAAAGCAATGCATAATAATGCTCAAAATCTTCTTGTCCTGTTAACATTGTGTCTTTTCACAGTAGTTTGCAAATGTGTTCTGAGTTTCTGGTGTTTCCACTGGAAATAGGGTCTGAAGTGATTGTTGGAGTGAACAAGCACCAGCTAGAGAAAGAAGAGACAGTGGAAGTTCTGGCCATTGATAACTCTGTAGTCCGTGCCAAGCAGATTGAGAAAATCAACAAGGTGAGAACAATCTTTTTACAATTAATCTTATTGTAACTGCAGACAGAGACTGAGTAAAGGCAGCTTTCAAGAAGTTTACCTTCCAATTTCTGAGAGTCCACTCTGGTCGTTAGTGGAGAAACTGGCATATATATCTGTATGTCCAACCTTTAAAAATTGAAAGCTTTACATGTTCTGAAAATAAGATAGAAACCATCTGTGCAATGTTTTGCTTAAAAGCCTGTGACATTGCTTAATCACTTACTGTTGGGTGCTTCTTGTCCAGTGCTGCTGAGGATTACAGAACCAGAAATCAACGTCCACTTTTATAATCAGTGAAAACAGATAAAATTGGTTTGTGTTATGCTATGGACTTGTACACATTTTAAAGTCTGAACTGCCTTTTGACTTCTAATCTCATTGAAATAGGAAGTGGATATTGACAATTCCACATCCATAATAAAATATTTGAAATTAGTCTTCCACACTTCCCATTTCACTTTTTGGTTTCTTTGAGCTGAATGTCTCTCTCCTGCACCTTAGGTGAAAGCCAGCAGAGACCAAGCAGCAGCCCAGCAGTCCCTGGCTGCTCTCACACAATGTGCTGCCACTGGGGAAGGCAACTTACTTGCTCTGGCAGTGGAAGCAGCACGTGCCAGGTACTGGGGGTGGGGTTGAACAGCCAATTCTTATTTAAAAATTGATGGTTCATTTTCACCTTTTAACTTTTCTTGGGTGAGGTGTCAGCAAGATTGGAGTTTTGGGGTTTTTTTTAGAAGTAGAAGTAAATAATGGCTGCAGTTTCACATTGTAAGACACACTATTATTATATTATAGCTTCTTAAGGCCATGCTTTGATTTCTCACAAGGAACATTACTGATATAAAGAATCTGATATGAAATGAGGCTGTTTGTACACATTCTGCTGTTTACAACTCATATTCTTACCAGTTCCAGGACATAATTGAGTTTCTCTGTCACTCAGCTGTTTGATGGGTGAAGGAGTTTAAGAAGTGTCTGAGATGTGAAAATGGATATTCACAGTCTTATCATGCTCTGTTGCTTCCTCTCTCTCCTTGCACCACAAATTGGTGTGAAAACATTTTTTGGCTGAAGGAGAAATCAGTTTGCTTAGTCAGGCAAAGTTGTAAGAAATGTTCTTGAGCAGTGTGAGACATCCTTAGAGTCCAGTGGAGCAGTTCCTTTTTTCAGCCAAGGTGCTTTTGAGGCTGTTTTCTTTCCTGTTTCAAGGTCAGCATCAGTCTCTAGAATAGATCCTGTCTGTCTGTTCCTTAATTAACTAAATGGCCCAAATGTGAGCAAACCAAATTCACTCCTTATTGAGGTGCTGCTCTGTTTTACTGTCACACCTCAAATTCCTTCATTCCCATTCTTAGAATACTTAATGACTGTATTTTAAATTCATTTAACCACAGCCTGGCAGGAATCTCCAGCAGTATGTTACATTTGTCTTGGAGCTGGGGAGGTCACAGGAGGGTGGTGTTGGATTTACAAGGGATTCATATCTTCTGTATCAAAATTCACCAGCTAGCTCCTAGTTTCTCTCCTTGGTGACCTCATTTTTGTTAATTGTAAAAACATTAATAGACTGAAGATTCACTTTGTAAGTTCCAAACACAGAACTTAATTCTGCCCCAAAATTATATATGGGATGTGACCACAGGAAGAAACTGTTGTGGCATCTGATAGAGAGTGTTTGAAGGAGGATTGTGAGCTCTGGGAAACATGTACAGGGAGCCTTGCTGTTGGGGGCAACATGGGAAAAGGTTTCAAACTTAATACATTCACCCTTCACAAGCAATAAACAGTAACAAAACTTGTACCTTACACATAAATAAATTTCCCAGATCCTTCTGCATCTAGTCAGTAAAGGAGCTGTATCAGGAGTAGAGGAGAAGAATAAGCACTAAAATCAAAGCATCAAGGGAAGGGCAAATATTTGTTAAAATGTTAGGTTTCAGTCTCTTCTGTGTGTTCTTCCCTTTTTTGTCCCCTCTTGATTTATATTTTGTATTTTGGCATGAATCCCAATGCAGGACCTTTCCGTCTGAGCCCCCCCGCCTCTTCCCAAAAAAATCCCCATTCAGAAAATATTATTTAATTTTCTGAATCATTTTGCCATTCCCCATTGCCTTGCCAATTGTAAATCAATTCTCACATGAGCAATAAAGTATTTTCTTAAAAATGCCTGTGCACATTTGTTACTTTGCAAGGGTTTTTCAGGGTGAAGAGAGAGGCGAGAATGTTGACCTCATGTTCAGAAGGCTTGATTTATTATTTTATGCTATATATTACATTATTACTATGCTAATAGGAATAGAGAGAAAAATTCTCAGAAGCTTGCTAAGCTAAGAATAGAAAAGGAATGAATAACAAAGTTCTGTGTCCAGGCAGAAAGCAAGAACAGCTCTGCCGTGAGTGATCAGTAAATCCAAACATCCACCCGAGACCAATCACAGATCCACCTGTTGCATTCCACAGCAGCAGATAACCATTGTTTACATTTTGTTGCTGAAGCCACAGCTTCTCAGAACGGGGAAAAATCCTAAAGAAAGGATTTTTCACAAAAGATGTCTGTGACACATGTTCTGTCAGTGGGTGGCAATGGGGTGAGCTGGATTTTCAGAGTGGCAACACTGAAAGGGAAACCAATGGAAGTAAATTTGTCGAGCAGCAAGGCAAATGGCTGAGCCAGTGCCAGCAATGTCTGTGTCCTGTTTTCATGTCAGCCTGCTGATAACAGGATGGTTTTTGTCTGTCTCAGGTGCACGGTGGGGGAGATAACAGATGCCATGAAGAAAGTGTTCGGGGAGCACAAAGCCAGCGACCGCATGGTGAGCGGGGCTTATCGCCAGGAGTTTGGGGAGAGTGATGAAATCCTTCATGCCATCAAGAGGTGAGAACTCTTCCCAAGTAGCCAAACATGTAATAGCTTCACATTTAATCCAGGAGGTACATGGATTACCTTGTGGATTACCATGTTTTATTAAAACAACATTTCCCAAACCTGGGTGATATCCCTGGGGAATCCCTGGACCTGCAAAAGCACTCTCGTGAGCAGGAAAGTGGAATGACAAGGATTAAGTACAATAAGACAAAGTCAAAATTTAATTAATTTTGAAATTGTATTTGCTTGCAAACAAAATTCACTGAGGTGAAGTTATGATTTGAGGGTTTTGTTCAAATAACCTAAGCAGCCACAGGATTAAGAAGCTGAGAAACATTGCCTGAAATCCCTATACATTGGGTTGCTTCTTTTAAAGGCTGTGTAATAGTCATCTTTAAAATATTTCCAGCAGTTCATACTACAAAACCTTGTTTTGATCTACCCATAAATTCTTCCTGAAATTTCACTCTTACTGTTGCTAAAACTTGCTAAAATCTGTCTGCATATCCACATACAGCCTCCAGTCATTGGGTATTACTCATACCCCAGTGGAGAAGGCATCCCTAGATGTTGGTATGTGTGAAAACAGTTGTCTTTTGGGTCTTTTCTCAGCTTCTGCCTTTACTGCTGCCCTCAGGGGTACAGAGCCTGAATTGCTGCTGTGGGAGATGATGCAGCACAAATCAGTCCCTGCTGTGTTGGGGTTTACCCATTTCAGAGCTCAGGCTCTCCTGAGAGGGAATTACTGATGGCTTTGATGATTAGACTGACTTGAAAGTAGTTGTGCTAGGAAATGTCACCATTGTTCTTTTCTTTTAGCTATTTAAATTTAACTGTTTTTACTTATGATTTTATTTGAAAGAGAACTGAACTAACCCCTTGAAAATGAAGATGTAGCTCCCTTTCTTACATAGAATCACAGAATCATTTAGGTTGAAAAAGATTTTTAGGATCAGTGAGTCCAGCCTGTAACCACAGACAGATCCTGGTCGTACTTGAATAATGAACAGGTTAATATGTGAGGCTGTGATTACACAGTAGCGTCAATACAACAGAAATATGAACTGCCAGTGTCCAAAAAAAGAGAGGCATTGGAATGAATGCACAGAATAGGAGATACAATAATCTTCCATTGACATATTTTTACCCAGTGGAATTACAATGCACAATGTGATGTCCAGGACCCATCTCTGTGCAAGTACTTTTGAAATAATAGGTCATAATTATTCTTAAAAACTAAAAGATGTGTTTTGGTGAGTTGTAAACTCAGAGAATTCAGTATTTTACCTGTCAGAAAGCGAAAGGATAGTGAAAGATTTTTTTAAAATAAAGAATATTTTATTTTTGAGGCTGCTAAGTACAAGAAGTGAGTTAGTAATAGCATAACATGAATATTAACATAGTGTGCAGAATGCACAGCCAAACCATGACTTAGAAAATCTTTTTATTTGATGAAATCATGCTACACTTGCAGCAAATGCTTTTTTTATGTGTGGAAATACTTCCAGTGATTCTCAGTGACTTGCACTGACAAAATGTGTGTTTCCCACCAGAGTTGACAAGTTCATGGACCGTGAGGGCCGCAGGCCTCGTATCCTCGTTGCCAAGATGGGCCAGGACGGCCACGACAGAGGGGCCAAAGTCATCGCTACGGGATTCGCCGACATCGGCTTCGACGTGGACATAGGGCCCCTCTTCCAGGTAGGGCTGAGCAGCACCCAGAGCATTCATTTATTCCTTCCCTTTGCATCCCTTCTCCCTGGGGGCGTGCTCAGGCCCGTGTCCCATGCCCTGTCCCTCCCCTGTCACTCACAGACCCCGCGGGAGGTGGCGCAGCAGGCCGTGGACGCGGACGTGCACTGTGTCGGGGTGAGCACACTCGCCGCGGGACACAAAACCCTGGTGCCCGAACTCATCAAGGAGCTCAGTGCCCTGGGCCGGCCCGACATCCTGGTCATGTGTGGAGGAGTCATCCCCCCTCAGGTACGGGCAGCATCTCATTGCTGCTGGCACAGCCCAGGGTGAGGAAGCAAAAAAGATCTTTGCATAATATCCACAGGTGTTTTATTCAGCCACACTGAGAGCCCCCTCTCTACACCCACACTTTCTCTCTACCGGACCCTAGGGACTGACCCTGGTCTCGGGGCAGTACAAAGCTGAGGGACAATCAGGGAATTGGGGGGGAGTGGCTCAGGGACATAGGAACAGGGGAAGGAGCCAATGAGGTCTAACAGCTTTTTGAGGGAAGCTTCTTGTGGCTCCCTAGACGAGGGAATGACCCCTCAGGGTCTCCACACATTTCCATCAAGCTAAGAGATTGATTTATCTCTGTCTGAACTATTTCCTATGTTCTGTAATGTCAGAGCACTGAAGGCTCCTCTGTACAGTCACCAGGGCCAGCACAGCTCTGTAAGGTGGGTTCCCCTGATCTGATTTTCTGTACACTATGCCCTGGTTTAACTTAGAGTGCTTGTGGGATGGAAAATGGAGCTGTGTTGTGAAAAGATGAGCTTCAGGGAGATGTTCTTTATGCTCTGTTGTTTCACACCACCAGTCCTTGCTGGCCACCAGGCTGGATTCTGTCTTAAGAGAACTTTTGACTTCCAGCAATGGTTGGGAATAGCCAGTGACAAAGGCCCCTGGCAGGTCCTATCACCCCTAGGCTGCACTTCTCACTGACTTTTCAGCCTTTCCTCACCGTCCCCGTCATCAGGCATGTGTTGCCTCTCATCCCTCTCTTTCTCCTACACTGTTGAGCAGTTTGTCAAATTCCCTGGCAGTCAGATCTGTGCTTTGATCTTTAAATTTTCCTTAGCTCATGCACAATCTGCCTGTCTCCACCACCTTACAGCCATCCCGTCTATAGTGATCCAAACTGATTTTGCAAATAAATCTCCTGGTATTCCCTTTTTCCACACCTCTCCCTTTTCTAGACAGTCAAGTAACTATTTGGGAATGACAGAATTCTAAACTGAGCAAACAAAAATCACAGTATTTTTCCAGGAGACAATTTGTGTTCTGTCCAGTATCTCTCAATGGGCTGCTACTACCCTGTGGTTGGTAAAGGTGTAATTTATCCTATGTAGAAGAAAGAGAGAATACAGAGCTGCTTCCCAAGTCTTTTCGAAATTTCAGGACAGTCATGAAATTCAATTTACTCTAGATTGCAAGAGACCAATGGCAGTCATCTGCTCCAAGCCCTTGTTTAAAGTAGTATTTTCAAAATTAGAAGTTAGATCAAATTTAGGTTGGGTTATTCAGACTCATATACAGTTGACTTTTGAGTACTTTCCAAGGACTGCCATTAGTCTGACTCTAAATAAATAAACCTTTTCCTATGGATATTTTTTAGTATTTTTTTCCTACCTTCTCACTTCCACCCATTTCCTTGAAGCTGTGCTGCCTCTCTCTGGGACTTGTTGCTTTCTCAGGGCCAGCACAGAGGACAGAGTATGCACCAGTTATAAATCAATTACCAATTTTCTGTTTCACCTATTAACTATAATCTTAAATCTCTTCTCCATCAGGATTATGACTTCCTGTATGAAGCTGGTGTTGCCAATGTGTTTGGTCCAGGCACTCGCATTCCAAAAGCAGCGGTGCAGGTGTTGGATGACATTGAGAAGTGCCTGGAGAAGAGGCAGCAATCCATGTGACTCTGAAATGTCACAACTCAGCAGCCTTACACTGACCACTTGATTGTCAGCAAGGGATGGCCGACCACAAACCTCTGCTCCCACTGCCCCCTGGCCTCGTGTTTTGTGCTTTCTAAGAAAGTTCTAAACTCTCTGCTTGTTCTATTTGAGGATTATTTATATAGGTATCCACAAGAAAATTTATCTCTAGAAATATGATTTCAGGAAATGAAGGGAATTCAAATAAGTGTGTTTGGTTTTTTTTTCCAGATATACTGATAAATAAAATAACTGCTGCAGCTCTTTGGATGGTCTCTTTTGCCTGATCTCTTTTGCATGCAGAGAACCTGTTTTGAATTTTTTGGCAGTTATAGTAGATCTAAAAGTCTTCAGGCAGGATCACTCATTCAGCAGAGATGGGATTGACTCCAGCAGCACTTTGGTTTGGGAAATGGTGGCTTCTCAGGGAAGGGCAGTGATGGGAACAGGGCACAGTGCCCAGTGCTCCTGTACAGGCTACTGCCATCTATACTATTTGTATCTTATTCAGCCATGAAATTCAAAAATGATGGTTTATCTACCTATAGCTTTATAAAGAGAGTTACATTATGGCTGTCCCATCTCTGAAAGAGTTCAAGGCCAGGTTGGATGGGGCTTGGAGCAACCTGGGATTGTGGAAGGCAGTTGGAACAAGATGGTTTTTCAGATCCCTTCCAGCCCAAACCACTCTCTGATTCTGTGTTTCTGTGATTTTATGAACTTGTTCATTAAACAATTTGTGTTTTACATTCATGAGCAGCAAAACTCTATCTGTTGTGTGGATGAGAGAAGAACCCAAGACAAAGTTTAAGTTGCACAGTGTTACTGGCAAAGTAGTGGGGTGGAATCCAAGCCTTTGCAGTGTTTTCCTCGTGCTCTAACTTCTGGAATAATGATCTCTCTCAAATAATTGTTCTGAAGTGAGGCACATTTAATTTTACAGATGGAAAATTGACCATTAACAGAAATTTTCTATAAAAAATCTGTAAGTTATTCCTATGCCTCAATAGCCAGAGGCTGCCTAGAAGTTTTTCAAAGTAAGGCATTGAAATTGAACTTATTTTAATACATATCAGAGTTTTGGTGGTATTATTTAACTTTATATGTCATCATCCATAGGGAGCTCCATTTATCCTCAATGGAAAGAAAGAAGCCAAAGGTGGCTGGCTCAGATTGAGTGTCTGCATTGTAAACCTCCTAAGAGTGATGAGATAACTCCTAATATGTGAGAGGTTTGATCTGTTGGTGTTTTTAGATTAAATTTCTGTTTGTATTGAGGTGATTGCACTGGTGATTGCAAACATGAGGTGCCCAGACTCGCTCCTGAACTCAGTGCTTGCATCCTGAAAAGACAGCACAGTCCAGGCCTGGGTAGGAAATAACCATGGAATTGTAATGTGATCATAAATTACCTTCTCAAAACTTAAAACAACAACCAAACAGACCTGGTGTTATGGTTGTACTGAATCAGCAAACTCTGTTCTCAGTTGCAGTCATGTCAGTGCTCTAGCCAGGGGGGAATTTGGGATCTCAGGAGCTTCCCTGGAAGCCATGAGAGCCAGGACTGCATCTGCAGGGTGTCCCTGCTAGGAGGGTCACCTGGGGAGTGCCCTGTGTCATCCTGTACAGAGAGCAGCTGCAGAGCAAGGGTAAAGCACTGGAACAGGCTGCCTGGGGAAGTGATGGGCTCACCATCCCTGGAAGAGTTCCCAAAATACATGGATGTGGCACTGGAGAACATGGTTAGTGGTGAACACGGTGGTGATGGGTTGGTGGTTGGACATGATTTAAAAGGTCTTTTCCAACCTTAACAATTCCAATCCTGAAGTGCTCCAACAGCTTCCTTGGCAGAAGAGCTGTGGTACCTCAGCCAGCAACAGATGAAGGACACAGTTCCTCCTGCTGAGAGCTCCCTTCCCCTTCCCCTCCCCCTTCCCCTTCCCCTTCCCCTTCCCTTCTCACTGTGCCATTTGGGACACACATCCTTCACTGACTGCCACCTCACCAAACCTCATCCAGCCAAGGCTGCTCAGCTCCTTGGACTTGTGCTTGGACAGTTGGAGCTGCACCTCTGAGAGAACAAGGAACCAGAGATCTCTATGGAACCTGAGCTCTCTGTATCATTTTGGGAGCAGCCACATTCCCACCTTTTCCTGGCAGTGAACATTTCTTGCTCCCCATATAGTTTTCAGTCTGAATTGCTGGAAAACTACACACTCAGCTGTGTTTATTTGGTAACACTGTGTGCAACCTATGGTTTTCTCTGATGGCTGTTTTACTGCTAGGGCCAACAGTTGGCAGATAGATTGCATTAAATAAAATCAAAAGTATAGAAAAAAAATCAACAAAAATAATAATTCTCTTTTTACCTGAAAATAAGTTTAATTTACATGATTTTATGTTTGGTACATAAATCTATTTCCCCTAAAATGGAATTTCTTGGGGAAAAAATAGATTTTTTTAATTTTGTTTTTTTGTATGAGGCTTACAGACAATATTTTAGAGCTGCTTAAAAATATATACTTAAACTTCTGCATTGACATGAGATAGGCAGTGACAACCTCATTTGCTGCATCCCTGGGGGTGAGGCCAGGCTGACCCCACTGCTGCTCTTCAGGGAGCTGCAGCTGCCGGGTTCTGCACCCTCGGCGCCGCAGACAGACGGACGTTGTCCCTCCCGCTCCACATGGTGGACACGGCATTCTCCATGGAGTTGTCAGAGCTGAAGTAGGGAACCCTCCAGGCACAGCAGCACTGCAGCTTCCTCACCTCGCAGCGGAACGTCTTGCTGAAGACGTAGTAGATGAAGGGGTTGTAGGCCGTGGAGGACTTGGCAAACAGGCAGGGCAGCAGCGTCACCACGGGCTGCAGGGAGTCGCTGGAGTTAAAGATGGACCAGAAGCTGGTGGCTGCATAGGGAGTCCAGGAGCTCAGGAATCCCACGGAGATGAGCACGGCCATCTGCAAGGGAACAGAGCTGATTGCACTTGGACAGACAGGGTTGGATGCCCTGGCACAGGAAGTGTGTGTGGGACACACCTGAACTGCAACAGCCAAAGCTGTGCTTGCTGGGCCCTCGTGACAAGAGAGACATTGAGCGTGTCCAGAGAAGGGAACTGAGCTGGGAAAGGGTCTGGAGCACAGGTCTGATGAGGAGCAGCTGGGATGTTGGGGAAGATGAAACAGGAAAGCCTTATAAATATGATTTCCTGGCAAAGGATTTTGAGAATATAGAAACTATAAGCGAGATTGAAATGAAAGCAAGCTTTGAGATCCCTCAGTTACTGAATGACTGGAAAACAATGGTGTGGCTGGACTGAAGGTAATCCCCTTTTGATGAAACAATACCCTCTGCTTGCAGAGAGGTCCAAGGGTCAGAGCAGACCCTAGAGCTTAGCAGAGGGGGTCCAAAGAGGAGATTTTAGGGTTTAAAATGTATGGTTTTAGGGTTTAAAATGTGTAAAACACAGTATGGTAATATAATGATTCTTATAGGCTGTATGTAAATGCTATAGGATTTGTATCTTGTACTAGATTGGTTAGTGAGAATTAGAATATTCAACACAGAAGAAGATTTATTGTATTGTAATGAGCTTGCTCTGTTACATTTTTGCTCTCTTACCCTTTTGCTCTCTTCCCCTCTCACTCTCTTACCCTCTCATCCTCTTTACCCCTCTCTTCTCTCAGTCCTGCTCTGAGCTGTGGCTGGCAGCTCCCAGCAGGGCCCTGCACCCAGGCCCTTTGCAATAAACCCCAAGTTCCACCACCTGGCTTCAGAGATCTCTCGTCTCCGTCAACCCCAACTGTCCTAGCCCTGGTGCTCCTACACTGGGGGAGCTCAGCCTGGACAAAAGGAGACTTAGGAGGACCTTCTCACTCACTAAAACCCCTGGATGCTAGAGCCAGGTGGGAGTCAGGCTATGCTCCCAGGTAAAAAATGAAAGGACAAGAGGAAATGCCCTCAGGTTGCACCAGGGGATGTTTAGATTGGATATTAGGAAGCATTTCTTCACAAGAGGAGTTGTCAGTCATTGGGACAGACTGCCCAGGGCATTGATGGAGTTACTGTCATTAGCAATATGTAAAAAAATGTGTTGCTGTGGTGCTTAGGGGCATGGTCAAGTGGTGGGGCCTGTCAGTGGTGAATTAATGGTTGGACCTGATGATCTTAGAGACCTTTTCCAACCTTAATGATTCAGTGATTCTATGACTGACCTCTAGAAAACTTGGATCAATTCTGCTTTTCCACAAGAAACGAACAACTGAAGCCCATATTTGGAAAAAAAATATATTAATACTTAATATTAATCTTTTAAAATCCTGTTTCCACACAGAATTTCTGTGTAGGTGTCTGTAATCTCATGATTCTGTGAGCTGTGCATGAGCAGAGCCAGCTCTCTGCCAGCTCCTGACTACTGCACACTCTTCCCATCACAGGGATAACTCACCAGGGTCAGCTTCTTCTCCAGTCTGGCTGCGTTGGGGATCCTGTCAATATTCTGGATCTCTTGGTATGCTTTATGAACCTTCCAGGCAATCCCCAGGTAACAGGCCACGATGGTCAGCGCAGGCAGCACCGTGCACAGGAGGAACATGCTCAGGATGAAGGAGAAACCATTGGAGGAGTTGTGGAATTTGCTCCAGGCTATGGTACAGGAGATGCCAAAGGGCTCAGGGCCATAGTAGCCCCAGCCCACCAAGGGCAGGATGGCCCAGAGCAAGGAGTAGAGCCAGATAAAAGCAATCAGGATGCAGACAGTGCTCTTGGTGATTTTGTTACCTGCAAGAAAGAGGAAGAGCAAGCCTGCATGGATCCCATCCCAGCCACAAGGGAAGTTATTTTGCCATAACTTCTCCTTAGACAGAAGAAAGGTGGCTCCAGATGCACCTGGGCTGCTGCTGCAGGTCCCTAACCTTGGGGCATCTAGAGAAACAGCGTCAGAGGATTGGATGAGACCTGAACACAGCCCTCAGTGCTCATCTGGAGCTTTGTAAGACAGAGAGCTTTACAAGATCAATTTCACCTTGAATGTGCTGTAGTCCCAGCCCAGAAATGCCAGGAGAATATTCCTTCCTTTTAAATTCCAGTGTTTTTGCTTGGATACAAATAGGAAGGGAAGGCAGTCTTGTCCAGGAAAACATTTGTGCTCTCCATTTCCAGGTAGTTTCACTTGGTAAAACTGAGAAGTGAAAAACCTCACTGTTTCATTCAGAATTTAATCAGGTCCTTCTGGGAACACCAGGATTTGATACTACACTAAAAGTTGAGGTTTATTCTGCTGTTACTGACCTGATAACCCCCACCACATTCCACAAAGCACCTCCCAGAGCAGCCCAGCCCAAACACAGCAGCACTAGGTGTCCTAGGGTGACATTATGATGCTTGTATCCCCATTCATGTGTTCTGTTTATGCTGGATATTATGTTCTGTGCCTTTAAGACTGGCTCTGAAGAGTGAAAGTTTTGTTTGGGTTTTCTTATCAGCCTGGCAGAACACACAGACAGGGCAGTACACAGTGCTGCTTTTGCTTTTCACTTTGCTCTTTCGCTTCTGCTTTGCTTCTGCTTGCTTTCGCTTCTGATAATAAGCTACTTTAGCTAAACAGTCCAAATTTCTTCCTGGAGTGTTTCTCCTTTCTTTTTTTTTTTTGGCCCTACTCGAACCTGCTCTGGACTGGGACCTGGAAACACCAAGAGTTTGCACCTTGTGGCTGCAGCAGCTGCCCCAGCGCCGGAGGGACTGAGAACAGAGTGACCGCTCCCAAGAGAGACTTTCTGAATTTGTCATCTTTTTAGAGCAGTGAAAGAGTGGTCTCATCCAATATTGTTCATTTTGTGTGCTGGGAATGCTGTACCTGTTAGATAAACAGGTTCTTTCCACTTCTCTGCAAGGAATTCTTCCCGAACCTGTTAGAGGGAGCGGCAGTGTGGGTTTGCTTTCTGGAGGGGCCCCATTTTGGAGATTCTCTACCAAATTTGCCCTAAACCAGGACAATAGGTGATTTACTCACTGTTGGATTTGGATGAGTTGGTGACGAGGAATCGAATCACGGCCATGGCACACAGGGTCATCATGCTGCAGACCCCAAAGAGGAAACCCATCAGGGCATAGTAGACACAGGAGGTGTCTCCCCCCAGCCAGGCGTGGCTCCAGGCAGAGGCAATGGCCAGGGGGTACATGCTGAGGGCCATGCCGATGTCTGCCACCGCCAGGTTCACTGTGAGCAGCTCCGGTGGCTTCAGCAGGGACGAGCGTCTCACAGCCGTGGCAAGGACGGCTGAATTCCCAAGGATTGTCAGGATGGCTGAAAGGGAAGGACCAACACAGACAGGAATATCACATGGTTAACACACCTGGGAAATCCACTGGAAGGATGTGAAGTGCCTGAGAGGGGCTACAATGGAGCTGAGGAGGGACCTCTTACAAGATTATGTAGTGATAAGGGGGATTGGCTTTAAACTGAAAGAGAGCAGGGTGAGATTTGATATTAGGTGTTCTTCCCTGTGAGGGTGAGGAGGCCCTGGCACAGGCTGCCCAGAGAAGCTGTGACTTCTCCATCACTGGAAGTGTCTAAGGCCAGGTTGGCAGCTTGGAGCAACCTGGGATAGTGGAAGGTGTCCCTGCCCAAGGCAGGGTTTGGAAGGTCCTGTCACTGCCTGCCCATGTGAAAAGTCACTTTCTGTCTTTTTTATAAGTTCCCTTTAAGTGCTGGAAGGCCACAATGAGGTCTCCCTGTAGCCTTTTCCAGAGAGAACCCCCCAGCTCTCACAGCCTGTCTCCAGAGCAAAGGTGCTCCAGCCCTCAGGGCACCTTTGTGGCCTCCTCTGGACCCACTCTAGCAGGTCCACGGATTTCTTGCACTGGGAAAGAATCTCCTCCCTTCTCCTTCCTGCTGAAGTACTCCAGCCATCCTGGCCACCTGACCCCTGCACTTCCCAAAGCCTTCCCTGTGTGTGACCTCCCTCACCTCCAATGGAGCCCCAGCACTGGGCTCTGAGCTGCCTGGCTGGTGCTACCTGGGCAGCTCAGAGTCCTTGCTGGTCCCCGAGAATTAGCATGGCTGTTCTGGGGGTCTCTGAGAGCAGTGGTGTTGGGGAAGATGAAACAGGAAAGCCTTATAAATAGGAGTGCCTGGCAAAAGATTTTGAGATTATAGAAATTATAAGCGAGATGGAAATGAAAGCAAGCTTTGAGTTACTGAACAACTGGAAAACAAGGGCATGGCCAGCTGAAGGTAATCCCCTTTTGATAAAACAACACCCTCTGCTTGCAGACAGGCCCAAGGGTCAGAGCAGACCCTACTAACTTTCCAGAAGGGGTCCAAAGAGGAGTTTTTAAGGTTTAAAATGTAACACTGTACGGTAATGTAATGATTCTTATAGGCTGTATGTAAATGCTATAGGATTTGTATCTTGTACTAGATTGGTTAGTGAGAATTAGAATATTCAACACAGAAGAAGATTTATTATGTTGTAACGAAGACCTCACTCTCTTACGCTTTTGTTCTCTTACCCCTTTACTCTCTTACCCTTTTACATTCTTACCCTCTCATGCTCTCTGCCCTCTCTTCTGTGGGGCCTGCTCTGAGCTGTGGCTGGCAGCTCCCAGCAGGGCCCTGCACCCAGGCCCTTTGCAATAACCCCAAGTTCCATGACCTGGCTTCAGAGATCTCTCATGTCCGTCTGTCCCGACCATCCCACTCCCAACACTCCAACAAGTGGGACCATGGGAGTTGTTTAGCCAGGGGCGTGCAACAGACCCAGAGCTTGCTTTGCAAAAGGAGCTGTCACACATACATAATTCAGGTGTGCCACAGGGCCTCAAAGTGCTGGTGACAGCAGTGTCAGAAGTACACGCACCAAACAACTCATTTTCTCTCTTCTTTCTAGTGAACATGGTGCTGTAGCAACATTTTGATGAAAGGTTTTCCTGAGAAGGTGTTCTCTAAAGTCAGAGGTGAAAGAGGGAGCCAGGAAAAGATTCTGCCCTGTTCCCTTGTGCCTGTGAATGCAGGAAGGCTGCATTTGCTCACAGGTACCACTTAAAGTGACCACAGAGGACTTAACAGAGGCACATGCAATAAAATGGAATAAATCTATTGGCATAAGTACAAAATCCTCAGAGATGTCAAGAGAAAGGCTAAACTGAAATGAGGACACACATCTGAGGCCCCGTGTCCCTCCTTCATTCCCTTTCTGACCCCACACCTTCACTTGCCACCTCTGGATGCCCTTGAAGGGCTCCTGAGCTCTCAGGTCTCTGTGTCTACACACAGGGATGATGCCCATGGGGGCTTGGCTGGCAGAGCAACCTGAGGCTCAGTGGGCAGAGCTCTCTCCACAGGCTGGGACATGGAAACATGGAACCATGGAATCCTTTGGACTGGAAAACACCTCTAAGATCATCGGGTCCAGCCATTCCCCAGCACTGACCAGGCCACCTCTAAAGCACGTCCCCAAATGCCACATCCACACAGCTTTTAAATCCTCCCAGGGATGGTGACTCCACCACTGCCCTGGGCAGCCTGTTCCAATGCTTCACAGTCCTTTCCATGAAGAAATGTTCCCTAAAATCCAATCTAAACTTGCCCTGGTGTAACTCGAGGTAATGTTTTTTTGTCCTGTTACTTGTTATCTAAAGGAGACCCTGAACCCCCTTGGCTGTCCTCTCCTGTCAGGGAGTTGTGCAGAGCCAGAAGATCCCCCTGAGCCTCCTTTTCTCCAGGCTGAGCCCCTTTCCCAGCTCCCTCAGCCTCTCCTGGTGCTCCAGCCCCTTTCCCAGCTCCATTCCCTCCCCTGGAGTCACTCCAGCCCCTCATTTTTTTTCTTGCAGCGAGGCTCCCAAAACAGAACATCCTCAGGCTTCAGGAGGAAAAATGAACCCAGTTCAGTTTCTTTGGTAAGAGCCCAGCCCTTGTACCAGATGCAGGAAGCAGCTTTGCCATCAGAGGTGACACCCAGGCCCAGCCTCTCCTTCCCCTTGACAGAAGCTCTTCCCTTCCATCTCACAGTCTGGCTGGCACAGGACAGACCCATAACTGTGGGACAGTAACCAAACAGCTGCTGATGAATGCTGCCACCCATGCTCTGCCCTTGTTCTTAATAAAAACATCATTTCATGGCACAAACCTGCAGCTCCAGTGAGTGGCAAAGCTATGGATAAATACAGCACCTGAGTCCAGCTCAGCTCACTGCTTTATTCCTGAGTCCCTGCAGGATGCAGTGAACCTGGCTGCCTCACAGGGCTCTGGATCCCTGCTGGAAGCTGTGCCTGGAGTTTCAGTGCCTCAGAGTCCTTTAGGAGAGGTGTGGGACTGCAGCATGGTGGAACACAAACATGGGGAGCTTCAGCCCCCAGCCCTCTTTTGCTGCCCCTTCCCATTGTGACTTAACTGCATCTATGTATTTGCCTTTCTGAGAGATGAGAGTTGACATCCTGACTTGAAAAAAAGCCCTTCATTAATTGTATTTGTAATTTTGTAATTTAATTAATTAATTCTCACCCTGAGTTGTGTTCTGCTGTGCAGAACAAGAGGAAATAAGAAGTATTAAAGTCCAGCACTTTTGCCCAGAGCCTCAGTTTTAAAGCACATGAAAATATAGGCTTGTCTTTCTTATGTCAGCTAGATTTTTCAAGAGAGCTGAAGGAAGGAATCTTAGGAAAAATTCAAGTGGAAGGCATGCCTAAACAAGTTCCACTCCTCTCCAAATGTACAAGGAGAAAACAAATGTCTATGTACATGCAAGAAGCAGACAAAGAAGAACACACTTAACTGAAGCCATAGGGTGGTAGCTATCCCCACTTTTATTTCATTTTCAATCTGCCTGCAGCAGGGAAAACAGCTGCTGCAAACCCCAGAACTGCTATTTGGACACCCTTTGCTGTTCTGTAGCAGTGCATCCTGCCCGGACACAGCAGAATGACACCTCTCCCACCCAGGGCCAGCCCACAGCTGCTTCCCCTGACCAGTCCCATGGACTGAGCTGCCCTGGCTCAGTTCTCAGGGCTCAGATGCCACAGAAAGTGACACACAACTAATTTCAAATACTTGTGATGCCACAGATGCTAATTTGTGCTGGCCATTCTTCAGCATCAAAACAAGATTCCAAATCCAAGACCGGAGATGAATCCTGGCTGCCAACCAACTCCAGGAGAACCTGTGGGGAAATATTTGCTGCCATTTCCCTCCAGGTTCTGCTGCCTGACCATGGCACAAACAGGGAATCCCTGTATCCTTTTCCCTGGCTCCAAGCAAACCAGCAGGTTGTGAACTCACCTATGATGAGAAGAAAGACCCCAGCTCCATAATCCACTACTGGGTGAAGTTTGGAAATGTACTGCTCCTCCATGGTCCCTTGGGGAGGTGGCTGAAGGTTTTCCATCAAAGGTGAAGACGCTGCAGGAGCAAAGAGCTCGTCCTCATAGTTTGCCTGCTGCAGGTGAGAGCTGGTGCCGGGTGCTGGCGGGGCTGGCAGGGACCCTTCTGCTGCCTCCCTGTCCTGCCTGTGGTGTGTCAGGGCAGCAGCCTGCAGTGAGAGGAAGTGTTTTCCCTCGGGAGGCAGAGTGAGAGCCAGGCAGAGCTGCTGCCAGCGCGACCCCGCCTGCCTGGCTGGCAGAGCATCTCTCCTCCCACCCCTCCTCTCCCACCCTTTTGCTCCTTGGCTTGTCGGGAAGATTCACAATGCAAATCTCCTCAGATGAGCAAAAACCCAATTGTTCTTCAACCATCAGCAGCCCTGGGAAATAAAGCCAGGCTGAGAAGGCAGGCAAAGGAAGGAAGGTTGGAAGAAAGTTTTGTTTTCCAGCTTTATGGGTGAGTGTGGGAGACACGAGGTTGGGGCAGGAATCTCTGAGTGGAAGTGTTAGAGGAAAGGTGTTTGCTGCAGGGGCTCAGCAGGCTCAAAGTCTACTGGAGGCAGGAATGTCTGAGCTGCTCCAGTGCAGAACTAGAGGATGCTCCGTCCAGTGTTGTCTAACAGAAGAGAAGCAACCTCTGAGGTCACTCTGTGACACTCCAGAGTTCTGACTTGGCCAGCAGCCACAGGAACACCTCACCTCTGTGTTTTCCTTCTCCTTGTAATATCTGAGCCTAAGATCATCATAATGAGCAACCTGTTTTAGTGGTGGCATCTCTGCCCATAGCAGGGGGTTGGAACGAGATGGTCTTTAAGGTCCCTTCCAGCCCAAACCATTCTGTGATTCTGTGATAAGGGATTTTAAAATTCACAAGAGCATTGAGGCATCTCAGGTGTGATTTAGGTGGAATTTAGGTGCTCAAGTATAGCTGTAACAGCCTAAACTTAGGAATCTGGGAGACTTTAAAAGCCTTCAGTTTCAGCAGGGTTTGTATATCTCTGAGAATGGAGACTCCACAACAGTTGTTCCAGCTCCTTTTAGCTCTAATTCTCACACAGTTCAGTAACAAAGAAACTCATGAAATCCAGCAGCTGCTCACGAGCTGCTCAGCGCAGGTGTCCTTCACTGAACATTCCTCAGCAGAAGAAATTCAGCTGAAAGAATGTGGGTGGTTGCTGCAATGCTCTTGAGGGGTGTACAAGCAAGACTCAATTTAGGAAAGCAGGATATATACAGTGGTAATCATAGCAGGAAGTTCTTCTATCAGAAAGGAATAAGAAAGGGAAGAGGTGATGTCTCAAAAATATGCTCAGAATGGAGAGTTTCAAGCAGCTTGGTCAATTCAGTGCAGTCTGTGCAAGGAAGAGAGGTTAGCATTTGATAGCATTTTGAGGGAGTGTCCTGGTTCTGACCAGGACAGGGTGAATTTCACAGTGGCCAGGAGGGGCATGGCCAGGAAATGGAGGTGATTCCATAGCACCTAGGCAGAACCACAACAGGGAGAATTGTCTGCTAGTGTAGCAAAAGATGCGAATCCTGTGGCAGAAAGCAGGAAATTGCCACATTCTGTCCCTTAATCCAGTATACAAACCCGTGGTATTGGTAAATTAAACAATGCCAGATCACTACAAAGAGGCTGGAATCTGACTGCTCACCTTGCTACATTCACAGAACAGCTCCTGGCACTGATTTGGGCTGGGCCAGCTGGCACTGTCCTGTCCTTCCCAGGCACAGGTTGGCTAAAATGAGCCCAGGATTGCTCCCCACAAGCAGTAACATCATCAGCTTTGAAAACAAAGTGTTTTGTTCCCTGACACAGATGTTGCCCTTGGGTTTTGCTCTTACCCTAAGTGTCAACATTTTGATTGTCAAAGTGCAGCCATTGGATGAGGATTGACTGTTTCAAAGTTCTCAAATAGAGCTTTTAATTCTGATAAAACCCTTTCTTGGTAAAATTCCTGGCCTATGCAGTCATCTCACCTAATGTTTCTTTTTGGTGAAACCATGGCAGAGGGCTGAGTTCAAGGAGCCTGATGTCACCCAGTCCCAGCCAGATCTCCTGCTTTCCCACTTGTTTCATGGTCCATCCTCTCTCTATTGAAATAAAACACTGCTTTTCTTCAGGCAAGCAGGGAGACCAAGGGCAAGATTAAAACGTTCTGCTGATAATTTAATTGCTAATTATTATTTAATTACTGGAGGCTCCAATGGCTACATCAGGAGCCCGGTCCTCTGCCAGCTCTTGTGGGCACCTTAGATTACACTGTGTGACTCTTTCACGCTGGTTTAGATGGCATTTCATTTATTGTGAAACCCTCAGCTTAGCATTCATATGGGGTAGGATTACATCAACAGCCCAGTTGCGAAATGGAAGAAAAGAAAATGAATGATTAAAACCAGAAGAGCTGATGGGTCCCAAACCCAGTGCATTATTCATGTATACTTTAACAATAGCAAGTTGTGCTCATCACCATCTTCCTGCACACCAGATCAAGCCATATGATCTGTTCACAGCAGCCCAAGTTAACACATCTTGACAGACCCAGATTTGGGGGGGATCATATTTTAGAATTGTTTTGTGAAACTTACTTTTGATTTAATAAAGCAGTCGTGAAATGAGGCAGATGAAGGATGAAGTTGATATCTTCTCATTTCTGACAGGTTATGTGAAACTTTAAGCAAAAAAATGAACTCACCATGAAACTATTATCCTTGATGTAAATATGGACAAATAAGTTTCCATTGTTGGCATAAAACAGGGTATGAGTTGAGGAATTACTTGATGCTTCCAAGTGAGAATGTCCTATGAGTTTATTTTTACTTTCCACAGGGAAAAACATAAAGAGTATTCTGAATTTGTAGGAACAAGGGAATTGCTCTGAATTATCAGTTTGCCACTATGTAGGGGTTCATTTTGAAAGATAAAATGTCTCAATGTGTGGAGCTGTTTGGGACGTGAATACTGGGTTGTGTTTGGTACCATATACCAAAATCACTGATATTTCCTGATATGTGGGAAGGGCTATGAATCTGGGTCCTTATCAGAAATGTCTATCAAAAATAGCCATGCATCATTCAGAGGAGGACATGCCTTTGTTATTCCTGTTTATCTCTGGCTGCTGTGTCCAGATCTTCTCTTTGCAAAGACTCTGAGATCTCCAGTGAGCAGAGTGAGTGCAAACAGTCTGTGGGGACAGGCCCTTTTTGAGTGCCCACTCCTTGCTGCAAAACACATCTGCCATGGTGCACAGGTCAGGCTTTTTGATTAAAAAATGCCACCTTTTCCAAACTCCTTGGAGGAGGCAACTTCATCACATTCTCCAGGAATTCCTACAACTTCTTTCCTTTTAAACATTTGTTTATTTCTGCAGTTTTACCTCTGAAGCTCATCTTTGAGCTGAGACCTTTAGCTGAGCTTCTCTAGCTTTCACCTCTATTTATGAAAATCAGAACACCATTTAAGTGGAATTCTCAGTCTCCTGATGAAGTTGTATGTTTTCAACAACTAAATCTTGTTTAAGCTGGCATTTGCAACCTCAAGCATAGAAATTTTTAAATTGTTATTTTCTGGCTGCCCGTGCTGACTTGCATGTTATTGCCTGAGGGGTTATTTACAAAGTCTAAATTCACTCTAGGGACACTAAACTCCCTAACTTCCCTTGGCAGGACCTGAAGAATCCACTTTGATCGATACATTTTGCCCTTTCACTACAACCAGTTTAATACATAAAACTTGGGTGTTGGTAAACCCAGTCCAAGTGAGTAACTTGGGTCTCAATAATTCCTGCTGGCTGCAGGCTGGGCCAGAGTGGCTGGAAAGCTGGAAAATGACCTGAAGGTGCTGAGGCAGCAGCTGAACATGAGCCAGGTGTGCCCAGGTGGGCAAGATGGCCAAAGGCACCTGGGCTGCCCCAGCCATGGTGTGGCAGCAGGGCCAGGGCAGGGATTGTCCCCTGTGCTGGGCACTGCTGAGGCCACACCTCAATTGCTGTGCACAATTTTGGGCACCTTCAGGACAGAAAAGACATTGAGAGGCTGGAGTGTGTCTAGGGAAGAGCAACGGAGCTGGGGAAAGCTTGTGGAACTGAAGCCAGAAGCTCACATTTATTAAACAAAGTCATTATTTCTTGTAACCATGATATTCATGCTGCACTGGTGAAAAAAATACCAGGTATGCAGTGAGGGAAGTCAGACGTGGAGTAAAGATGTCCCTGACATGACAAACCAGCTCTTTTCAACTGGGCAATAGGCTGCCCTCTCAGGGACAATTTTTTTTTCCTCCCCACCATCTCAAATTTGTAACGAAAGGTTCTAATTTGAGTAAACAAGGCAAAGGAGAAACACAGCAGGAAATAGGAGAGATTGGAGGTTAATTCAACATTAAAGTATGAAGCACACTACAGCTGTTTCAGGGGTGTGAGAAGACAGACAATTTGCACTAAGAGTGGAAAGGAAATGGCACCATAGGTGCTAAAATAAAATAAAAGCTACTATTGTGTCAAGAAAAGAGAAGAATAAAATGTATTGCCCATGGTATGGAATTTGACATTGCCAACTGCTCATATTTAATATGATGACCATGTTCCCAGACCTCAGTTTAGCAGTGGCATGAACAGCAATAACTCTCATTTTCAAGGGCTCAAAGACAAAACCATGCTCTGTTTATCAAAACATGCTGGATATTGCACAACTAATCACACAGGGACACTCTCTTACAGTTTTTTCCAACCATTTATTGACATGTAGGTTTTGGTAGCAAGCTCCACTGACTTCCTTTTCATTTTGGTCCTGCACTCCATTTACTCACGATTCCTTTGGGTCATTCAGACAATGGGGAAAAACCCCACAATTTGTAGAATGGAGCACACTATCCTCTAAAAAGCCAGATTCAACAGATTGGATCATTTAAGATTCTCCAGTTTTGTGTTACTGTAGCATGATGGCAACAAGGATGTGATTGTCTGTGATCCTAAGATCAGAAGTGTTCTGGAAGCAGAAAAACGGCCAACAGGACTGGGAGACAAGGGATCACAGTGTGTGGGGCTGGGACCAAACCTGCCCAGATTCCTCCAGCAGCACTGGAGCAGCAAGGCCAGCTCTGCAGGACTCTGCCCAGCTCCAGGACTAATCCCAGCTCTGCTCCTTTGTACATTTCTCATTTGACCTAGTGCTGATTTGGGCTCACCCCTTCCTCTTTTGAACAACAAAACTCAATCCTCTCCTTTTTGTAGGAAATCCAGAACCATGCTGAGGGACCATCCCTCCAGCAGCACAGGTGAAACTGGTTCTTCTCTTTGTTCCTTACTTTGATAGCGGGACTAGGATTTGGCAGAATGGAGACTGGGCAAAGCAGGCCTAGACAGATGTTTGGGATGCAGGGTGACATGGGACAGCAAACACTGCAGGGCTCTCCTGGACACTGGCATGAGGACAGTGAAACCCTCCCAGTGCTGCCTCTAAAAGAGCTCACTGGTTACAGCTGGTGGTGTTGTTCCTTGCTTCACTGAAAAGGAGAAAGGGGATTTGTTTCGAGGGAAAATTTTTACATTTATTTAAAGGTAGTCAGAGGCTACCAGAGTGGAAGATGTATTTATACAACCTTTGGGTCAGAGCTGATTATATACTGATAATCTTTACCCAAATGGTGTAACCCCGTTGTGTTGACACCATGGGCTCTCTGAACACTATTTGGGTGCACCCAGCTCTATTCCCTGTTCCAGTTTCCCTGCCAAGGCAGGCACAGAGCAGCCCAGGGATGTGATCCCAGTGCAGGCACGGCTGTGTATCCCATACAGAGAGTGGGGATGTTCAAGGGTGCAATCCTATGGCACTACAGATGAACTCAGTGTCACTGCCCTGGCTCTGCTGCTGCCTACTGTGTGACACTCCTCAAGTCACTTCCTTCCTCTTGCTGCCTCTGATTGACCCTCTGAAATTACATTTCCCAAGGTCTGACTGATCTCCAGCTATTTCTGCCCAGTGCCTGGTAACAAAGCAGCGTTGTTGTTGGTTTGTGCCTCTCAGCACCATTGTGACACAACAATAGTTCTAAAAGGCCAATTTTCTTTCATATTAGAATTACTCTTACTAATTTCTAAATAGATCCATGCTGGGAATTCAAAAATGCCAGGATTACAACTTATTATTTAGAGAAAAGAAAAATAGCTGAGACTGAATCTCATAAAAAAACAGAGGCAGATAAGAGTGGAAATTCATGGAGATGCTTCTCTTGGATGGAAAAGAGCAGGTTTCCTTGTTCAATCTGGAACACAGAGTTTAATGGAGAAAGAAAGAAAAAAGATTGGGAAACAAGGGCAAAACAGAAGCTTGATGATAACAAATCTCTTATTAGGTAGAATGGGGAAGACAAATCTTCTGCTCTGCAATAAACTGTGGTGGCATCATCAGCTCTTTGACAATGACCCTGCTGAGGACAGCATTGAGCAGAGCTGCCTGACTGACAACCATCACAGCAACGTACTGCTAAGGCAACTTCCCTGGATTTTAATTTCCAGTGAAAGACATTGCTTGGAATTTAAGTGTCCTCAGCAGCAGGGAACCAGAGGCACCAGAAGCCTCATGTCAAGACCCTCTGTCATTTTCTTGATCAAATCATGTTCAGGTCTCTTTTCCAGCCTTCAGATTATTTTCACATGAGTGAGAGAAGTCACAGCTATTCTACCTTGACTTCTTTTCTGAGGTCTTTTCACCCTTTAAGCCAAGAAGAGATTAATTCCCCCTGTACAAAACTGCCAGCTCAAGATGGCTGTAAATATGGCACAGAGTAGGACTGTGAGGGAAAGAAAAAAAATTACTTTCTCAAAATTATTATTTCTTAGTCACTAGCATTTTAATTGCTTGAGTTTTCATGGTTAACTGAACTGCAGCAACACGTTGCTTTCAGAGAGTATTTTCCACACCTTGTAAAGTGCTTTAGGCTTTACTTTGCACTACACTCCTTTGCAGTGGTGTGAAATGCCCTTTGCAGGGATATCAGAGATCATTAAACTTGCAAAAAATTAATCCCACAAGTGTCATTGACTTGCAGCCAGGTCCTCTGCTCATTGCTCTTGATACCTGATAGGAAACAAAAGTGGGAGTAATTTACATATTTACTGGACATTCCCTGCATTCACAGAGAAAAACTTCCAGCTCTTTCCCCATGTTTACATGCTGTTCAGTTTGTTTTGCTGATACTGAATTATCCCTCTGCTTGCCTTCCCAGGGCCACTCTACAGTGAAAAACTCATAAGATAAGGAAGGGCCTCAGAAAAGCATCACTCCATCCTCCTTCATCTCAAGTAGGGATGACATGAATTCCTTTGCTGCTCATGTTATCTTCTGTACATCAGAAAAGTATTGTTTTGTTTCTAGAGGCTGGTTCAGATTATTCTCTAATAGACTGCACTCAAAAACAGCAGCAGTGACTGTGAATACTTCCTGCACTCAATTACACTGAAAAAATGGAGATGAACGTACCCTCAGAAAAAAAATGCTTGTGGTGAGGGCCCTGGGGCATTCTGGGTTCAGATCTTTGCCTTGCCACAGTCTTCCTGTCACTGCTCTTTGGCCAGGGATTAAATCATTCTGTGCTTTAATGCCCCAGAAATGAACTATGGATGCAAATAAAAGCTTTCTTCTTGATATCCTCTAAATCACTGTCACACATTCATGGGAACAGAATGAGTTGGATGGAGCCTTGAATCTCATTTCATTTCAGCCCCTGCCATGGACAGGAACACCTTCCACTATCCCAGGTTGCTCCAAGCCCCGTCCAACCTGGCCTTGGACGCTTCCAGGGATGAGGCAGCCACAGCTTCTCTGGGAAACCTGTGCCAAGGCCTGACAGGGAAGAATTTCTTCCTGATATTTAACCCAAATATAAACCCTGTCAGTCTGAAGCTATTGTTCCCTGTCCTGTCACTAAATACCCTTCTAAAAAAATCCCATTTTGGCTTTCTTAGAAGCTCCCTTTAGGCACTGGAAGGGGCTCTGAGGTCTTCCAGAGCCTTCTCTTCTCCAGGTGAACATCCCCAGCTCTCCCAGCCTGGCTCCAGCCCTTGGAGCATCTTTGTGTCCCCCTATGGACCTGCTCCAACATGTTGCTGTCTTTTTTGTGTTGGTGCCCCCAGAGCTGGATGCAGCATTCCAGGTGAAATATCACAAGAGCAAAGCAGAGAGAGGGAGAATCAGCTCCCTTGACCCACTGCCCAGGCTGGTTTTGATGCAGCCCAGGTCACAGTTGGCTTTTTGGGCTGCAAGTGCAAGAAGTGACCAGTCAGTGCTGAGTCCTGCCCAACTTTTCATTGAGCACCAACCCCAAGTCCTCCTCAGCAGGGCTGCTCTCAATCCACTCTCTGGGTTGATACCAGCGGTTTTCCTGACCCAGGTGCAGCACCTTGCACTTGGCCTCATTGAATTTCATGAGGTTTGGTGCTGGGGGCTTACTGAACCTGGATCAGGACATGGGGAAGGAAGGTCCCCATGGCTCACTTGGGCTTATCTGGAAGAGAAACTGCATTTTCCATTCAGTCTGCATTGCAAACATTGTTTGTTTGTTTGGTTGTTTGTTTGTAGACTCTGAATCCTCATCAAGAGAGAAACTATGTTCATTCAGAAGGGCAAATTCTAAGCCATCTCTATCCGTTATGGTTATTTAGAAAAACTCTGACAATAGGTACAAAACCCATGAGGTAAATAAAGAACCATAATTATGACCCTTTTTTCTCTCATCATTGCTGTCATACTGACTTGTGACCATTATAATGCGGAGAGTTCACAGAGTAATACCAATTTTTTTTTGCCTGTAACTGAATATTTTAAAATATTTTTCTGTCACAGATGTTGAAATGGTTTTTATAACCCGAACAGTTGAAGCAAACATTTATTGGCTTGTAACTGATTATATTAAAATCTGTCACATGTACTTAAATAGATTTTATAGCCCTAACTTCACCAGAGAATGTATTTCAGCTAAATAAAACCATGCAAAAGTTACAGATCTGGTTGAAACTGGTCATCCAGACTTCCCCCGGAGTCAATAGTGAAAGATCACTGAAGTGAAAGACACTCTTGGTGGAGAAATACCAATACCTTCTCTGGATGAGATCAGTTGTTATTTGCAAGTGCCTACTGACATTAAATTTAATAGCAATAATAGCAATAACAATGATAATAATAATAAGAATAATACCATCATTATTCACTGTGAGGGTGGTGAGGCCCTGGAACAATTTCCCAGAATATCTGTGGCTGCCTCTGGATCCCTGGAAGTGTCCAAGGCCAGGATGGAGCAGCCTGGGATATTGGAAGGTGTCCCTGCCCATGGTAGGGGTGGCACAAGATGATCTTTATGGTCCCATCCAACCCAAACCTTTCTGGGATGACAGAGAGCCCAGAGAGGTGACTTAAATAAGCCACCTAATTTGAGGTGGCTAAATTTGGTTGATTTTAATCCTACCCTCACAGACATTCTAAGAAATACAAGAAACCTGTAATAAAGAATGAACTGGAACATATGGTCTCAAATCTTGAGTTCAGGCTTTCAACTGTGTTACATTCCCCTTGCTTCCATTACTGCCAAAACTGAAATTCCTCAGAGCATGCAGTGGTCATGAAGCTGGCTTGCTATTTAAAACAAAACAAAGTATTTTAGCTGTCCAACTTTAATATTATTTTCCCAAAGGTTTTTAATTACCATTTCCTTCCTGTAGAAACATGACCAGAACAATGATATTATTAGCATTTGGATGATCTGAGTTTGGCTGTGAAAGTCACATCACACTGACCTGGACAACACATGAACATGAGTTTCCCCTCTTTTGGTGCAGAAAATTGTAGGTACCTGTAAGGCTTTTCTGTAAGGCAGTAGTGTGCTCTCTGAAGCACTCTGTGGATTCTAAAAGAATAATTTTTCCCAGATGCTGAAAAGGATGTCGGGGCAGTGGGGCGAGTAAAAGTATAAGTATTGCAAAAGCACCCACAATGCCACAAAAATAAGACAAATACTTAAACTCTTCTGTTTTCTCTCCAAAGTCTTCACTTACCCCAAAAACTATAATAGCTTTTCAAGTTATTTAATTATTAATTAATGAAGTTTCAAGCTTCAGTTATACAACTCAATACTGAATTTTTTCTTAATAGTTTTCCTTCAAATAAGCAACATCTCTGCCTGCCTGGCAAAAAGGAAGAACATCCAGTTTTTACCCCAAATTTTTTTGTCCATTTTCAATTCTTATCAAAAGTACTTTCAGTCCCCTCTTTGTCAGAGATGATTTGTTTAATTCACCAGACTTGCTACTGAGATGCAGCTTGAAGGTGGTCAGAGGCTGAAAGGACAGAGATTACATGTCAGAGAGTGGGGATTGGATGGGGAAGCTGTTCTTTGTAAACCACAGACCACTGGCAGCCTTGGAGGAGATGGACAAAGGGATTAAGTATGGATTTCTATGATGATGAAGACTATGGAGTAGATCACCAAAGCAGAGGAGACTCAGGTACCAAGGGAAGAATATTCTGTTAGTAGTAGCACAGGCACAGCCTTTATGACCAAGTGAACTTCTGTATTAGTCTGTGGCTAACTTTGGTCTGCCAGCTCTGCTGTGAGTGCTGACCTTTGACAAAACATTGATAATAAAACCCAGGAGAATGATGTTATCTTAAATTGTGGCACCCAGCTGCTAAATTAATGTATGCTGAAACTCTGGGGTTTGCAAAGCCCATTGAAGCCAGTGGAAAGATTCCCTTTGACCTCAGTGAATCATTCCCAAGTGGAAATGGAGCTCCAGTTCCAGTGTCTGGTCTCATCTCCATGCAGACTCATTTTGGGAGAGACCCCATATCAGCCATGGCCATTGCTGGGTGATAAAGCTATTGCTGATAAGGCCAAACGTTGTACCCTGGAGTGAGGAGGGGATCTCCAATCCCATCAGTCACCTGCATCTCACCTAATCCCCCTCTGGCCTCTAGTACTCAATGGGGAGAAATCAGCATTTCATCTGCAACTCATCACTCTAAAATGGACATCTAAAATAGGTCAGATGAGTCACATGTAAATTCCTGCTTCTTCCCATCAACAATAAAGGGAATAAAGCCTGAAGTAATTTTCTCAAATTCAAACATGTGGTTGGAAGCATATTAGTCTAAGTATCTTCATTAGACTGGCTTTAAAAAGGTTGTCTTTTATAGCTGATTGCTAAATCCAACAGCAAAAGTCAACACAAGATCCTAATGGAGACAGGTTCAGAGGAACCCAGTTGGTTTTGAGTTGTCTTGCACGAACTACAGAGCTTTGTCTCAATAGGATTTTATATTACCAACTAAAAAATATTCCAGTGACAAGACAGACTTTGATGTACCCTGCCCTGTGTTCTGGATCACAGGCCCAAGATGGTATTATGCATTTTATAAATATAATAACAATAAATGGACAAGAGGCTTTAAGTTATTGCCACTAATGAGTTCTCAGAAAGCTCTCATCCTACTGGTGAACAGAACAGGGAGAAATTCAGCACCAACTTCCAACCTAAATGGACATGGCTACAGCAGTCCAGACTCCCATTATGCTTAGTGGAAAATGACTCAACACAGGCAATAGAAACAGGAAATCACTTGTCTAAGTAGAGGAATCTAATTTAAGACAGACTTGGACTCCACATTTTTGGCTGTAGAAAATCCCTCTCCAAATCAAGAACTTGGCCACCAAGCTCCAGTGTAGTCATGACACAAAAAAAGCCATCTAAAATAAGGTAATTGCTGATGAATCTCATCCACTAGAAACTGCCCATGTGGTTGCCCAGCAACAGCATCCTTACCTGGTTCTTATCCTGACAGGATACAGAGCGATGAGCTGGGTCATGTCCTGAGCCACTAGAACTGCTGTGTCAGGAGAGAATCAATGAACACAGAATTGTTTAGGGTAGAAAAAACCTCTAAGATCATTGAATGCAATCATTAACCCAGCACTGCTCAGCCTGTCACTAAACCATGTCCCCATGTGCCACAGCTACATGTTTTTTAAATTCCTCCAGGGATGGTGACTCTTCCACTGTCCTGGGGAGCCTGTTCCAATAACTGATAACTCACTTAATAAATTTTTTTTTTCTAATATCCAATCTAAACTTCCCCTAGTGCAACTTGATGCCATTTCTTCTTGTCCTATCACTTGTTCCCTGGAAGTAGAGCCCAACTCCCATCTATCTAGCTGCCCCCTCCTGTCAGGGACTTGTAGAAAGTGAGAAAGTCCCCCCTGAGCCTCCTTTTCCCCAGCCTGAACCTCTTTCCCAGCTCCCTCAGCTGCTCCTCATCAGACCTGTTCTCCAGCCCCAGCTCCATTGTCCTTCCTCAGACATGCACCAACACCTCATCCTAAGATTAGAAACAGAATAAAATAAGCTTTGAACTAGTAATTTAATTTTCAAGTGAAGTTTCTCTATATATATTTAGTGTTTAAAACAACACTTTTCTAAATGGGCAGGAGAGGTTTTATACTTGTGGGTATGTTCACTCTAAGAATGAAAACATACTTTGAAACTTAGACATTTGCCATGAAATGGAAATGCTGAGTTTCAGATAGCTCAAGAAAATTCAGTAATGCCCTGTAAAGTGTTCAAAATCTTTAGCACAACCAAACCCATAAAGTGACTCCACAAGAGGACATGTAAACACCACTGCCAGTCTTTGTTGTGCCAGCCTGATCCCCTTCCACCAGATGTTTCTGGGATGACAGTCCAGACAAATTACCTCAAACATAACAGACCTCTTGAGTATTTGAAAAAACTCTATTCAGAATCACAGCTTCTAACTTGGCACTTACCTCAAAATATTTCTGACTGTCAGCAGTTATTAAAAACAAGAATAACAATGGTTATTGCCATAATAGCTGTATTTTGAAATCTCAGAGCACTTTGTGAACTTAGCAGACATATCTGAGATGTATGGATTCATAGCATCTATCAGGGAATGCCAACCTGTTTGGGCAAGATCTGGATTCCTGTTTTTTAAATATTCCATAAAGAAATACTGATAAGGAGTGAATGCAGACAAAGAATGATATTTCTGATGGTAGGAACACCTGCCACTATCCCAGGCTGCTCCAAGCACTGTACAATCTGGCCTGGAACATTTCCAGGGATGGGGCAGCCACAGCTCCTCTGGGCAACCTGTGCCAGGGCCTCACCCCCCTCACCAGGAAAATATAAATATAATGCCATTACACTGCTCAGTCACCCTGGAAATGATCCTACTTTAATGAGAAATCCATACCACTCGGTGAATGTCTCAATCACTTCCAATGTCCTGTGTAACTGCCACTTATGCAAGGCAAAATTACAGGAAAGAAACCAATGTTTTGCACGTGCTAAAAGTGCAAAAAGTACCTAAAGATGGAATAATCTAATCTGGAAGGAAAATACAAAAATAAGCTAGGAGGGACCTGACATGTTTAGCTGAGGAAAAGGTTCCAAACACAAAAAAAACTTCGGCTTCTCCTTTCCCATAATTTTTCATCATTTTCAATCTTGTCAGCATGAATAATATTGTTGATTTCTGCTGGGATTTAGAAGCAGCTGCAGAATACAAAACAAAGTTGAAAATCGGTTGAAAGACCATTCATCTATTTTGCTTTTAGCTGAAAGACTCCTCCCAGCTGCAGAAAAGTAACCACACTGACTATAATTCCATAAACTACATCTGATCACCATATAGTTCAGTTTGGGGAGGACTTTTTAAGAAATCTTTTGAAACACACAAACAAAAAGTTACTTGCATGTTATAGCAAACATCTTTCTAGATGGCATCATGAGTGTCAGAGGTTCTCATCTGATTTTGTACAGGCATTAATTTTCTCTGCTCATTCCTTCTGTTTATTCCTGTTCTGGGAAATCAGCCCTGGCCCATGCTACCTCCTAAACTGTACCTGGAAATTTTGTTTGCCTGGATCCAAGTCAGAGTCACCTGGCTGTGGAAGGTGTCCTAATCACCCAGTTTGGGAGGGGAACAGGAATTCACAATAGGGCATGACAAGATCACACCAAAAGGCCTCCAACCTGCAGAAAAGCCCTGCGACACAAAATCAGAGTCATAAATGGTTGGGTTGAAGAGACTTGAAAGCTCATCTTGTTTCAGCTCCTGCCATGGACAGGGAAACCTTCCACTATCCCAGGTTGCTCCAAGCCCCATCCAACCTGGCCTTGAACGCTTCCAGAGATGTGGCAGCCACAGCTTCTTTGGGCATCCAGTGCCAGAGCCTCACAATTGTCAGAGGGAAGAATTTAATGCAAAAACCATGTAAAAAAACAGCTAAACAATCAATTAACATCCAGTTAAAAGTAAATAGAACATCCTCTGTTTTGACTATGGCACCTTTGCCTTGCTCTAAGAAAAAAAAAATATCATGTTTGCAGGTTGGTCTCAAACCTTGTGCCTAGGAAGCACCTTCTCCACCAACTAATGATGTTATTTTATCTTATCTGGTGTGGATGTGTTATTTTAAGTTAAGTCCATTAGGAATACAGAAAAACTAAAAAGAGAATTTTATTGTTATTCACATTCAGACAACTGAATTAAGCTTGCAGCCAATATTATCAATGCAGTCTAGAGACAGATTAGCTGGTCAAATGGAGCAGGCAGACTGCATTGTCTGAATAAAAACCTTACACGCTCCACTGAAGAAAACTTCACCCAGATAGTGAATCATTAAATTCCTGCCACTAAGCAAACACCCTTCCCTTCACCTGTGGGTTACCCAGCAACTGGCAATCTGGCAGCAATACACTTATTTTTATTATTAACCTTGTCAATCCAGAGGCACTTGCTTTCCCAAAGAGCTGACCTTTTCCTACATATTATTCCTGACAAACAATGGATCATTACCCTCTGTTACTGTCAGTATTTTAATGTTCAGTTTTCAAATTATTATAGAAGGCAGAGGCACTAACAACCTCTGTTGAGATTTCCTCACTTTCCACAATGAGGTCTTGCTATGCTGGAACTTTCAAGCTGAAATTTCCCTTGCCACATTTGTTTCTCTCTCAAATGGCAACAGATTCCATAACTCAGATTTGGGCTAACTTTGTTCAGATCAGTGTGGCCTCATAAAAACCAGTCATTTTTTATTCAGAAGTTCTCTGCCTTTCACATCAGAAAGGCACAAGAGAACTCCCCCATCCCTGGAGCTGTTCAAGGCCAGGATGGAGGGGACTTGGAACCTGGTCTAGTGGAAAGTGTCCCTGTCCATGGCAGTGGAGTTGGAGTCAATGACCTTTAAAAGGTGCTTCCATCTTAAACTATTCCATGACTCTATGAAGAGAAAAAGAGCAAAATCAGTAGGATGGACCATGCCAAATTTGCCAGAGAAAAAACTCTGTATTTCCAGGTTTTCCTGAGTTCTACCTCAGATATATTTGTCTCCAGATTAAAGGAAATGCTGGATATGGCAATAAATCAAACTCTGCTTCCAACACTGAGAGCTGAAAACATATAAGAGCTCTGCTCTGTTCTCTTATAGCAAAGTGAAGAGCTTGAAACACTCTGCAAACAATAGGGATTTTCACAAACCTGCAGAAAAAACAGGAATTGAAATCAAACTTCCTGACTCCTGTGCCCTAAGCTTAAGACTGAATTTTTTTCCTAGTCTGGCAGTTTCCACAAGTTCAAGGTGAACTTAGTGATAAGGAGATCTTCTTGGGGCTATTGGAAAGAAGAGTGTGCTGGGATTTTGTGTGACTCTCAATCCTCAGCTGCCTCTCTCTGTGGGCATTTGGTGTGAGAAGGCTCTGTGCCTAAGTGCTGCTAAGCTCTTTGTCCTCACTGACGTGTTTTCTTCTCTTCCCTCTGGAGCAGACTTCAGTGGAGCTGTTTTCAAAAAGGGACAAAAAAAAAAAAAGAGTCAATGGCAGAGTGAGAAAGAGAAAAACAAACCAGCAGGTTTTACAGTAAAAGAATCCATTTAGTTACTAAGCCTTGATTTGTTACTGCAACATCTGGGCTGAGCAATCCTTCTGGAGATGTTTGCCTCTTTATATTAGTTGATATTGATCAATAACTTCATTTTCAAATTATCCAGACCCTTTCCTATGCTTTTCCAGCTGGATTTGTATTCAGCTACCATTTCTCTTATTGCCAGACCAAATGCACTTACACTATGCACCTACACAATGAAAGTTTCCCAGGAACAATTCTCTGACTCTCCCTGGTCTAAAAGTGACGTTATCTTTTAGCCCTCAACTTTCAGGCCTTTTGTTTAATATTTCCTGCTTGACTTTTTGTTATGTGCCCTGGCTTGTAAAGTGAAGAATACTGATGTAAGACCTTACAAAATTACTGGCACAGGCCCTTCCAACCTACAGGATTAAATGCAAGAGGATAAAAACCACTTGCAGTGACTACACTCTCAAGTTACACTTTTTAGGTCAATATCTTATGTTAGTTGAGGTAAAACTCTGTGCCACCATTCTGGCCATAAAAATGTCAAAAATCCACACTTCAAATAATCACAATTTATTTGAGTTGCTTCAATTTCTCATAGTATCTAATATTTCACATAATCACAGAATGGTATGGATTGGAAGAAACCTTAAGTGTTATCTCATTCCAGCCCCTGCCATGGGCAGGGAAACCTTCCACTATCCCAGGTTGCTCCAAGTCCTGTCCAGCCTGGTCTGGAACACTTCCAGGGATTCAGGGACAGCCACAGCTTCTCTGGGAAACCTCTGCCAGGACCTCACCACCATTAGAGGGAAGATTTTTTTTTCTAATACTCATTCTAAATCCACCCTCTTTCATCTTAAAGCCATTTTACCCCATCCTATTCCTTACAAGATACTTTCCAAAACTTTTTTCATGCTGGAGCATGGGCACAAGCACAGTTGCAAGCAGGTTCAGATCACTCCACTGTAAACTGAATTTGCAAAGTGTAGTTTTGTGCAAAGGGCTTGTAATGAAGAAGATGAAGCTCAGATTGACAGATTCATTCCTCAGCCATTTCATGGTCACTTTGTTCACTGCATGATGGCATCATGAAGTAGTAGGCTGAGAGTAATAGTCTGTTCCATTAAGAAAAAGAGTAGAAAGAGCCACTTTTGAAGAAAAAGGCTTGGATTGACATATTTGTAAAGTTTTTGCAGATTTTTGCAGGTTTTCTAGTGATGCAGATATCTTTCAGAGGAGATTATTTTAAAGTTAGGGCTTTTAAAAAAGAGAAATAACCAGTATTTCCAGCTTCTTCCCTTGCAGAGCCTGTGGCTGCAGAGCCATCTTGTGGGGGAGACTCAGTTCTGCCAGGAGGAGACCTTTTTACTTTGGTTTTTTCACATGTTGTGGCTTGCTCGGGCAGCAAAAAGTCTGCATAAGACATGCTGCTCACCCCAGCATCTGTTTCACTCACCTTGGAGCATCAGCAAGTCTTCTCACTCTGTAGAGATTCCCAAATTCCCTCAGAGCTGAAACACAGAAGCCAGTATTCCTCTCATCCGTTCCTAATTTAATACTCCTAGTTAGGAGCATTTTGGAAATGCTCCTCCCTTGAGGCTTCATCAGTTCTATTTGAAGATAAAAAGATGCTACCTAAATTTCACAAACTGAACAAGTGTTCCTACAAATGGTGCAGCTCCATATACAAGAAGTGCAAGGGTCTGAAATAAAGGCAGATAATTGGTTCAATGATTTTTATTGGGGGAAGAAGACAGGGAATAGGGAAAATTCCTCTCATTGGAGTGGTGAAACATTCCACCCTCTTCTGGAGACACCACTACAGAGTGCTGAGTCTGGAAAATGGAAACTGGGAATCCTCTAGCAGTGCAGAATGTGGGATCACAGCTGGGGATGGGGATAAAATTCTGTCAGGAACAGGGTGCTGAGAGCTGGGGGGATCCCTGGGATGGCAGGACAAGGAGCTACTGGAGAGGCCACAGAGATGATGAAGCCTCTGGAGCATCTCTCATGAGGAGAGACTGCAGGAACTGGGCCTGGTTAGTCTGTGGAGAGAAGATTGACAGGGGATCACAACAATCTGTGTAAGTATCTCCAAGCCAGGTGCCAGGAGGATGGTGCCAGGCTTTTTACAGTGGTGCCCAGCACCAGGACAGGGAGAAGTGGCTGTAAAATTAGACACAAGTTCCATCTAGATATGAGGAAGAGCTTCTTTATTTGAGGAGAGCTCTGTCTTTCTGTGACAGAGCACTGAGGCAGGCTGCCCGGGGATTTTGTGGATTGTCCCTCTCTGGAGATATTCCAAACCCACCTGGACACATTCCTGTGTCAGCTGCTCCAGGTGACCCTGCCTTGTCAGGGGGTTTGGACTGGATGATCTCCAAAGGTCCCTTCCAGCCCCAAGTCACAAAATTACAGAAAGTATTTTGTTGGAAGGGACCTCATAGACCATCTCATTCCAACCACCGTGTCATGGGCAGGGACACCTTGAATGTATATAAATTTATAGATATATACAAAGACCTACATCTCTACAATGTAAATATGTCTGCACACACGTTCATATATCATATATTTTCTACTTTCAGCCCGAACAGCCAAGGAGAACAGGATGAAACCTAAGCCGCTGTCTTATGTTCCAATGAATTTTGTGATCTCTGCCTGCAATTATGTTGCGATTCTTTCTGTACCCAGCAAGGGAGTCCCTTATTGTTGTCACAATTCCGATCTTAAGAGTACGATCGGTATTAGCTGAGATCTAATTTTACAGGAAAAGTAACAACTGATCAAAATTGCTTAAACCGGGAATAGGTTTCACGGAACATTCGAATAATTCTGCCCAGGGCTGGGGGCTCCCTGGCGCAGGTGGGTGAATAAACGGGGTTTTTAAACCACTTACGAGCCCGTTGAAAACTGAATTCTAACGCGTATTTCAAAGTCCCGGGTCCCAGCCCACACATTCCTGAGGCCGCGCCCCCGCCTCCCCCCGAAGCCGGGAGGCACCGCCCCCTGCGCAGGCGCGCCCGGCCGCTGGTTCGAGTCCCGCGGCGCTGCGGCCCGGAGATGCCGACGGAGCCGGGAGTGGCGGAGGCGGGCGGGGAGGAGGTCCCGCCGCCGGCCGCGGACAGCGGTAGGTGCTGCTGGCTTGGGCACGGACCCAGCGCGGCTCCCGCGGCAGCGGCGGTGCCCGAGGGACCGCGGAAAGTGGGGACGGCGGGAATGGGGGGCAATTGGCGGGCCCGCCGGGGCGTGCACATGCGCACTGGGCATGCGTGGGGATTATGGTGGACGCGGTGCCGTCCGGTGTTTCGGGGTTTTGTATTTTGGGGAATTGCGATATTTGTGTCTGTTTCTCCTCGCAGAGCCCGAGGTGTTTGAGATTGTGCTGCCAATCACTATCTTGGTGCTGAGCGATGAGGATTTTCTCCAGGATGATGATAACGACCAGGAAGCGTCCATTCCCGAAGCGGAGCAGGAGTTTAAATTAAACAACATTTGCCTAAAAAACGAAGTGGAGCCTTCAAATGACAGCAGCAGTGTAGGCAACTGGGATGCAAACAAGACTGTTTCAAATGAAGATAATTGTATTGAGTACTCTGAGGAGAAATGGCTTGCTGAGAGTGTGTGTAACACATCAGCATTATCTTTAAGTGATGTACATGATGCAGATACGGATAAATGTGGTCCAGGTTGCATCTTACCTACATCATCTTGCAAAACAGAGCTTCCAGAGATAGTGAAATACAGTGATGGAGAAGATTGTGCTGATAATGACGGCTTTCAGAAGATTCCTGCTCTCCTCTCCTCTGCTGACAGTGACAGAGCCGACACTTTGGAGACATTGCAAGTGGTACCCAAACATGAAGAAGAACCTGTCAGCATTGCAAGTGTTCTTTTGGATGACTGTCCACAGACACAAGCAGAACTCCACAAGGAATTTGAGATAATTGTTAAAATGGAAGGTAATATATACATAAGATTATTGCAAGAGTTTAAAAAATACAATAAACCTCAAGTTTTTGAATTAAAAAATTATATAGAAAAGCTAAGAAACCAATTTCTTTTAGAGTAAGCATTTTGAATTAGATTCATAAATGAAACAGAAGGAAAATATTGCCTGGAGTATGCTCAGTTCTTTCACAGACTCCTGTGAAAAGCAGTGAAACTGCAAAATTTTGTCATTCTTCTCCAATGAGAACAAGGGTGTCCTTTCATCAGGGAAATGTTCCCAAAATAAAAATGCAAAAAAAGCCTGGTATTTCTGAGAATAGAGCATTAGAAAAGCTTGGTGTTAGTACTTTGATAGGAATTCTGCCATGAAGGTGTTCTGGATGTCGTGTTGCCTTGTTAAATTCAGAGTCTTGAGTAAAAATAGAAAGTAGGAGAGAAGGTGGCTTCTAACAAGGAGCAACATTTCAGTGTTGGGGGCAGAGGGGAGCATGGAGAGAGGCATTAGGGACAAAATGGAGAGAGGGAAATAATAAGGAAACAGAAGGTATGAAGAACAAGAAACTCATTAGGCAATTTGGGATTATTACTATGAATTAATAATGAATATTTGTGATTGTATGAAATGTGACTTTTTATATCTCCTTGTAGATTCTGATTCCTCAAAGAATGGAGATGATGAAATTGATTACAGGGAAATAAGCAAATTTGAAGATGAAGCTGTAAGTTCTCTTTTGGAACATGGTGTGAAAGAAGAAGAGAAGTTTACCTACAATTGTCCTGATCCATTTCCTACTGAATGTTCTACTTTTAAGGAAAATCTAGAAGATGTAGGGAAACCTGACATGAATGCTTCTACTTCTGCTGAACCAAATACTACTGGAGAGCATATTTACAAGATGTTAACACCATTCCCTAAGAAAAGATACCAGCGACAAAAAGTTGTTTCTTCTCTTGCAAGCTCAGAAGAGTTGCAGAGCCAGCAAGAAGGTTTAAAGTGGCTGAATGATGGTGTGACCATCACACCTCTTCCTAAAACATCTTGTGTTGCAAAGGAGAATGAAAGATCGAGTTTCAAGTGCAGGTTTTGTAGTTCTGTGTTTAAATGCAGTGCACACATGAAGAAACATATTTATTCAGCACATAAAGATAAGAAAATACATAAATGCTGCTTTTGTAAAAAAACTTTTTTCTTTTCTTTCAATCTTAAGAATCACCTTAAATTTCATAAGAAGATTGCTAGGTTGCAAAAGGCAAGAAAAAAGAGAATAAATGCAAGGAAAGGGAGGCAGAAAGGATCTGAAGGAAAATCTGAGACCAAGAAAAAAGAAAGTAAATACAAGAAATTTTTCATTAAGATTGAAAGGGACTTTACACCTCTGGATGTGCCAGTTAGCTTTTCCTGCAGAATTTGTTTCTTTGTTTCATCCAGTCCTAGGAGTTTCATTCATCACATGAAGGGACACAAGGAGAGACCCCCTTACCAGTGCCCTCAGTGTGATTACTCCTGCAGCAGCTTGTCCTACCTGTTAAATCACATGTACTGGCATGCTGGCTACAAGCTCTACCAGTGCAGGTTCTGCACCTTCTTTTCATTGTATTTTGCAAGCATGGTGAGGCACAGCCACATCCACACAGGGGATAAACCATATTGCTGTGAGCTCTGCCAGGTAGCATTCACCAGCACCTCAGGCTTGGAGAGACACAGGAGGACACACGCAGAGACAGAAACGTGCCAAGCACAGCAACCCAACTGCGTGAGTGGGAGAAAGAGAACTGAAAAGCTTCCAAAGCATTACACATGTGATGAATGTAACCTGGTGTTCTACACCAAAGGACATCTCCGCTTTCACAAGAAATTTCATGAACAGTTAAAGGCCAATGGTTACACAAATCAGAGCAATAAATACTGTACAAGCACAGTAGGCAAAGCTGATGGTGATTCTCAGGGCCATGTTTCTCACTCTGTTTTTGGTAGAGAAAATGATTGTCTGGCTGGGGGAATCCTGGCTTCAGAAGTGGAGTTTGAGCAAGAAGGTGATGTGTGGGACAATAAGAAAATATGTCCTGGAAAGAAATTCCTTGGAAACAGCCAAGGAAGCAGCAGGTTGGCTGTTGCTGGAAACAGATCAGATGTTCCTCAGACCTCTTACCAAATGGACACCATCACTTACAAAGAGGAGCCTTTCTTCAAATCAGAGACCTCTCATTCACAAGTGCAAGATAATGCTTCATTTCATAACTTTGTGGAAAAGTTGGAGGATACATATCCTTCTAATTTCAATACATTCCAAACATACAGATGCCAGCACTGCAGTTATGCTACTGCTGTTCCTAAGAACTTCAGGCTGCACCTAAAGATACATACGGATGAGAGACCATTCGTGTGTAAGGAGTGCAATGAGACATTTAAAACATCAAACCATTTGCAGAAACACAGCCTTCTTCATGTGAAAAATGGAGAGGAGTTTGGAAGTTGCCTCTTTGTAGAGAGGTGTTTAGAGAAACTTGAATTGCATCGTGAAATCCAGAGAGGCACATACCCAGAAAGGGATTTTGATTCCTGCAAAGGCTCAAACAGCTCCTTGCTTGGGTCAGAAGTTTGGGGAGTTCAGCAAGGTGTTCAGAGGGGCACGGCAAATGATGTGCAAGCACAAAGTCAGCCATTACTATATCAGTGTTCAGAGTGCAGCTATGCTACTGCCATTTTAAGCAACCTTGAGCTCCACATCAGAACTCACACGGGTGAGAAGCCCTACAGCTGCCCCGTCTGTCAGAAGAAGTTCCGTACTTCCAGTCACCTGAAGAGGCACAGACTCACACATTTGAACGTGGGGCATTTCAAGTGCATGAGCTGTGACTACTCCACCAACAAATGGCTGTCCCTGAAGCAGCACCTGGCTTCTCACAGCGGGGAGGGAACCTCCTCTCCTGGCTGCTTCTACGAGCACGAGGAGCTGCCTGTCAAGACGTACAGGTGTGAGGAGTGTGGCTATTGCACAACCCACAGCGGGAACCTGAAGCTGCACCTGAGGATCCACACGGGGGAGAAGCCGTTCCAGTGCGGGCAGTGCTCGCTGGCCTTCCGCACCTCCAGCCACCTCAAGCGCCACTGGCTGACCCACCTCAAGCTGCACTGCAGGAGGTGCAGGTACTCCACCGTGGATAAACAGGCTTTCCAAAAGCACATAAAAACGCACAAAAAGAAGCACAGGTGTGCAAAGTGTAATGTGGTGCTGCCCACCAAAAAACTGCTGGAGAAGCATAAGCAGCAGCACGACGCTGGAATGTGAGGTTGAGAATTGGAAGTTGGTGCTTGGTTTTGGGCAGGTTTGCATGTCCTGAGTTTTTATGGTTTTATGTTCCTTTGCTGTCCCAGAGCAATGGTTGGTAATGGATGCATGCAGCATTTTGGTTGGGAGAGTGACACTTGGGGTCCTGGTTTGCTGCAGCTGTTTCTGGGAACATCAGTTCTAGCACAGGCTGTGCTGAAGATCTTGGAGACACTTTTTCATCCCTGAGTAACTGCTTCAGTAGAGGTCAGTTATTTTGGCCAGTGTTCATCTGTGTTTAAGCAGTTATTCTGCACCACTTATTTTCTTGTAGAAATTTAATAAGAAAAAAAATCTCTTTTCTAACTGAAATAATGTGTAACAGGAGGGAAGGAAGGGCATGTTATATTTTGTAGTAATAACTTTTCATATAAAAATTTTCATTGCATCTGGAGGCTAAATGCTACCTCCCATCTGCTGAAAGTTGCCTCCTTTACTCCCAGGTGCTTTTTGCAATACTTGTAAGAGGAAAAAAAAATGGTATCTCACCAAATTACAGAAACAAAATATGCATGTCATCACTGGGAACTTGTGACATTGAAATGTTTAACATGTGTCTGTATATATAAGATATTCATTAAGCTGTTACCTTGTCTGTAGTTTTGATAATTTTTTGAGTAGTCTGACAGAAATGGTAATGTCCAGAAACATCTATTTTATGATACTGGGAATCTTTAAATCTTCAATTTTATGTGAATGTCTAATGTTAATGTAGTACATTAAGTACAATGCCTTACCTTTTCTCAGGTTGGTAGTTACTGTGTTGTTTGTTAAAATAGATGAAACACTTTTCAAATAACTTCTGTTAATAATAATTGTGAATGCTGTTTAGTTACATTGAAGTCCTTCACAGTGTCTGAAATTAAAATTAGTTTAAGAACTTTACTCTTAGTCTAAAATATTGTGTGTAAGAACCATTGTACTATGCAGCAGTTGGTGCAGGGTATGGTGAAGCCAGATGGATGCTGCTTCCAATTTATATTCAAGTCTAGACAAATCTTTCTTTGTTTTGGAGTTATGCAGTGCTAGGAACTCTTTGAGTGTGGTTACTGGTTTTAATAACTGTGTTATCCCCTTGTGTGAGGAAAGGCAACAGCAAAGGCCTGGTGCAAACTGTCCCAATGCTACAGCTCAGTCCATGGAGCAGCAGAACAAACCTGTGGTTTAATTTAGAGAATGCAAATGTGGAACTCTACTTTTTTCTTCTGCTTCTGGATGTGTGTCCTTCTGTAGAAATACAGATGATGTCTTGTAGAGGCTTTCTGCTAACATTGGAGACAGGTTGGGAAGGGCTGCCCAGAGAGGTAGTGAGTTCTCCTCTTTTCAGATATTTAAAAGCCATCTGGATTCAATCCTGGACAACCAGTTCTGGGTGGCCCTGCCTGAGCAGGAGCTTGTCTGCCAGAGCCCTGCAACCATTCTGTGATTTGGGGGACAATTTTCCAATAATGGGTTGAAACTCATGGACACATGAATGTATTTAAGGCCAGATCAGCAGAGATATTCAAGTGATCCAGTTCTTTGCAGCTTCAGTGAAGTCAGACAAGTGTCTGTGCCTGACCATGGTGGTTACAGATGAGTGATTCAGACCTTGGAGCCACCTAATCCAGTTGTGAGAAAGAAGAATGTTATCCTGTGTGAAGAAAGAAAAACATTCCTGGGAAATACAAATGGTTACTCGAGCATGGAGGCATTTTTACCTGTTACATTACAATTCTGGTCTGATTTGAAAAGAACAGGTACAAAGAGAAAACAAAAATACTGAAGGGATTGTAAGCCTCTATATTAGATGAGACTAGAAAGGCTAAATCTGACAGAGCACTGTGGTTTAAAAGCATGGTGTACACCAGTGATGAAAACAGCCTGGTTTAGGGGGATAAATTTTCTGCAGTAAATTTTTGAAAGAGTTTGTAAATGTAAGTTTCTTCAAATTTTAAGTAAGAACAAGAAGGTACTTTCAGTTAGAGCTTGATTTTATAAAAATAATTATTCATAGTCACTGCCTCTAATAAAAATAAGCACTTCAATGACTCCTGATGTTGCTTTCTGTTCCTTATGCACTGCACTGGATTTTTGGGGTTTCAAAGGTATTATCAGCCTGCTAAGTCAGTGAAATTTAAAGGTTGAGGCATATTCAGTTTCAATTAAGACATGGGCTGTTGTTGGAATTTCTTTTTTTGGTAGCTAGAACTGTAATATTTTTTATTCCTGCAGTTTAAACAAAAATCAAAGCCTTTCCTAAATCATAATATGAAGTTTCCTAATTAAACCTAAGAAGTTTCATAATTTTCTCCATGAACATATCCTGAATTTGGACAAAACAGGGAAGTGTAACAAGACAAATTGAGCAAAAAGCTGTCATTTCACCTGCTGTGCATCTGCTAATTAAATTATTACAAATTAAACTGGAGGTGATATAAATGAACAATAGTGGGTCAGACCTGTATGGTGTGGTGGTGCCTTCTCCTGTTTGGGCCATACTGTGGTCTCACAAATGATTGTTAGGGCTTGGCCTTGACAAGCTGAGCTGAGCTCCTCTTGAGCTTGTCAAAACACTGTCTGCTCCCAGGAGCTTGTGCTGGCTAAGGAGCCCTCTGGGTTTTAAGAGCCTTTGTGAACTTATTTTTCTTACCTGAATAACCATTCATGTGGAACAACTTTTTTGTTTTTGAACTTTCAGAGAAAGTTACCAACCTGAATTGCAGCCAGGGCGGAAAATTGCTATGACCAAAGCCAAGTCTGTTGTGACTATCTAAGCAGGGGTATTTTAGGCCCTCTGAGCTCTCCAGACTGCAGCAGGCTGAGACCAGCACTTCCCATTGAGTGGGGCCTCTGAGCTCCCAGGCTGGAGATACCTGGGGCACCACAGCTGAGGGACAGTGACAGGTCCTGAGCTGAGAGCCCCACTCCTTGACACTCAACCCTTCACCTGTTGAGAGTGACATGAGTACCTACCTATGAGCATTTCCCAAATTCAGGTATGTAGCTTATATACACTCCTTTGGGGTGTGTGTGTGTTAATATGCAAATGGACTATCAAGGTTGCTCTCTTGTAGAATCACAGAATAGTTTTGCATTGGCCCCTTAAAGATTATCTCGTTCCACCCCTTGCCGTGGGCAGGGACCCCTTCCACCATCCCAGGCTGCTCCAAGCCCTGTCCAACCTGGCCTTGGACACCACCAGCGATGGGGCAGCCACAGCTTCTCTGGGCATCCTGTGCCAGGGCCTCCTCACCCTCACAGCCAAGAATTTATTCCACACATAAACCTTAGGGCTTTTTCCTGAAATTAACAAAATACCTTGGGAACACTGGGGAGATGTGATTTCTTTCCGCTATCTCTTTTGCGTCCCCTGAGGGAATTTGAAGAGTTTAATGAACGCCCAGTTCCTCCTTTCGGCGCCGCCCGGGCCCCTCCGCCGTGCGCTCCTCCGGCCGCCAGGGGGCGCTAGCGCCGAGCGCCGCCTCAGGACACGCGGGGGGGCTGCGCATGCGTGGCCGGACCCGCTTCCGTGCAGGAGCAGCGGCCTCGCTTCCCTTGGAAAAGCCGCCGGACCCGCTTCCCGCTTTTCTGGCAGAGCAGCCGGCCCCGCTTCCCTCGCCCTCGGCACCCGCCGCCCCCGAGGGCGACCGTGCGCCGTCTCAGCCGGCCCCGCTGACACCAGTGGCGCTCCCGCCCCCTCTCCATTCTCTCGCTCCAGGGGTTCGTCCCCGCCTCCCTTCACCGCCAAGATGCCGCGGATTATGATTAAAGGCGGCGTGTGGCGGAACACCGAGGTAAGACTCGGCGGGGTTCGAGCCCCGTCCCCCCTCAGGGCCGGGCAGGTGGGGGGGGGGGAAGCCCTCACTGGTGCGCAGGCGCGGGAGGGGGCGGGTGCCGTGTGCGCCTGCGCGGGGCTCCGGGGTTGGGGTATCCCCGGTTAGCGTCGGGGCTGCCGGAGCCGCTGTGCCGGGAGATCGGAGGGGTTGGGACTGCAGGAGAGAGGGCAGGGAAGGGTCTGGGGCACAGGTGTGATGAGGAACAGCTGAGGGAGCTGGAGGGGCTCAGCCTGGGGGGATTTTCTGGCTCTCCACAATTCCCTGACAGGAGGTTGCAGCCAGGTGTGGGTCTGGCTCTACTCCCAAGACACGAGGACATGGCCTCAAAGTGCACCAGTAGAGGTTTAGGTTGGACGTTAGGAAGAATTTTTTCGCAGGAAAGGAGAGAGGGCAGGGAAAGGTCTGTAGCACAGGTCTGATGAGGAACTGCGGAGGGAGCTGATGATTAAGTATTGGAATGGGCTGCCCAGGGAGGTGATGGAGTCACTGTCCCTGAAGGTGTTTAAGGAAAGCCTGGATGTGGCACTGAGTGCCATGGCCTCATTGGCATGGTGGTGATCAGATGTAGATTAAACTCAGTGATCTGAGAGGTTTTTTCCAACCTGATTCTCTAATTCCTTCCCTCTCTGTTGGTTGCATTCTCCAATAACCTGTGCCTTCCTCCTTCCAGTAGGCAAAGGTCACAAGGTCACATTGGTGTTTTTCCCTTGGGCTGCAGATTGGGAAGCTCAGCCATGTGTGTGTTGTGTCCTTCTGCCCCAGGGAGACTGTTCCCACTGCCACTGGAGAGGAAGCATGGGCTGTGCTGTGCTTGGAGATGTCCCTCTCACAGGATAGAGTGTGACCAGTGCTGCACAGGCAGGTTTCTTATGCTCTAGGAGAATGAGGCAGCAGGAATCTCTTGCCCTTAAAGATATTTCCAAATGTGGAATTGACAAAGGCAGAGTCATACAACTTTTAGGATTGGAAAAAGAGTTAAAATCACCAAGTGTCCAGCCATCAACCCAGCAGCACCACCACCATGTTCACCATTTAACCCATCCTTAAGTGCCACATCCACATTTTTTTTATCACTTCAGGAGTGGTGGCTCCAGTACCACCCTGAGCAGCCTGTTCCAATGCTTTACCACCCTTTCCATGGGAAGAAAAAATCCTTATAACTAATCTAAACCCCTGGTGCAACTTCAGTCTGTTTCTTGTCAATGTGTGTGGGCTCTTCATCTGCAGCCCCAAGAATCCTGTACACAGAAGTTGCTGTTCCCAAAAAGAACAATTCCCCTCCAATTTTGCTATCACAAGCTTTCAGAACCACAAGTAGTCATGAAAAAAAATAAATAATATGTGAAATCAAGGATATCAGTTTAATTAGATGTATGTTTAAAGCAAAATGATGTTCCTGGCACTGTGAAATACAGAACTCTGTCACTGCATACTGTGAACACCAGGCATGTACATGGTTCCAGGAAACAGTGTAGAAAAAGTAATAGAGGATAAAATGTGCTGTGTGTGCTTTTAAGCACTTGTGCTGTGGTGATGTGCCAGGAGGCAGCTAAATTTGGGGTCAGCAGAGGACAGGAAAACTCACATTGTCTTCACCCCATTCTTAGGGTCTTCCATACTTGATAAATTTTGGTGACAGCTGAAGAGAAAGAGCAGTGCATTAAATGGAATCACAGAACATCCTGGGTGGGAAGGGACCCACGAGATCCATCAACTCCAGCTCCTGCACAGAACACCTCCAAAAATCCCACCCTGGCCTAAGAGCATTGTCCAAATGCTGCTTGAGCTCTATCAGGCTCAGGGCTGTGGCCACTGCCCTGGGGAGCCTGTTCCAGTGGCCAAAGAGATCCCTGGTTCACCAGGTTTTGTGTCCCAGAGATAAAAGAGGTGTTGGATTTTTATTTTGTTTTTAACATTTTGATGATACATACAGCATTAAAGACAGAGAAAGGGGAATCAGGTGATACCAGGTCATTCGTAAAATGACCAATTACAGGCAAAAAAGCCTGTTCATGTCACTGGTACAGCTCCTGTGTGCCATAGAGCACCAAGTTAAAAAACACACAGGGGAGGATTTATTATTTATTTCAGAACAGTAATCACATGAATTGTTGCCTGTAGCAGGTCACGCCAGATCAATAAGCTCGCAGTTAAAGCTGTTGTTCCCTGGGAGGTGTCAGGGGAGACAGTGTCAGACTCCCTGAACTCTCACTGGCTACAGGAGAGGGATGTGTGTGGTTGACAGGGCTGTAAGAATAGTTTTAATGCATTTAAAATACCACTTCCTGTGAATAATCCAGAAATAATGAACCCATCTATCGAGAAAGGGAGAGAGGGATTGATGGATGGATTGACAGACAATTGACAGCACTTCTGGCTTCTGGACAAACTCACACGCTTCATTGTATGTGAACAACCTGGCTCCCAAGCTGAACCTATTACATTTTTATTCCAGTTGTATTAAAATGTGAAAAATAGATAACTTTACAGTATTATTTAAAGCAGGGCAGCCAGGGCTATCTGCCAGTTCTACTTTTTTCCAGTTGCGATGTCATTACCAGACAAACACCTCCTTGCCTCTCTTGCCATCCTTCAGGGAAGACATACAGAGCCTTTAAACACTAGTGCATTAGAGAGCATTGAAAATAATTATTTGGGAAGTTCTGTTGGCTATGTGAAGTTTGGAACAATAATCAGGTGTCTATTTCATTTAATCTTTATGGATTTCATTGATCTTTGAAATACAGATCCTCATTTTTCTTGAGAATAAAATGGAACAGAAGTAGCAGTGTTATGCTGTGTTATGCTGTTTCCTCTGGGACAGCCCATGAAATTTACCATGTTCTCCTTTGCTTGAGCTCAGACCTTCTGTTTTGCAGTCCATAAGGGTATTTATTTATGGTTTTTTCAAGGATGAAATTCTGAAAGCAGCTGTTATGAAATATGGCAAAAACCAGTGGTCTCGAATTGCCTCATTATTGCACAGGAAATCAGCAAAGCAGTGCAAAGCCAGATGGTAAGTGAGAGGTGCTGTGCCTGGGAATATGACCTTCATAATTAGTGGAAATTTAGGAAAAAATGTTACCACAGACTAACTTATGTCCACAGACCAACAACAGTTTTAACACTGTTTGATTTTATCATGGAAACTTCAAATTGTTAATGCTTGAAAGTAGTTGAAAAAAAATAGCCAGATCTTCTGTTTGCCAGTGACTGCAGTGTTAGCAAATGCAGGATCAGTTTAAAATATCAACATTAGTTTTTCCTTTTATTTAAACATGTTTTAATCAGTGGATATTGCCAAGGAAGTAAAATTGTAAGATACTAATCTCTCTTACATATAATTTTCTAATTTCATGTAATGGGAGTTTGGCTTGAGAGTAAGCATTAAGAAATTGCACTGTGAAATTTAGTATTTTATGAAAAATAGGAGCTTTAAACTGATGCAAATACTGATGCAGCATAAATGTATTTGAGAATCAGACTTACTTTCTCAAGTACTGAACTACACATATTTAATAGAATACTTATTGTAGAGATAACAGTACTGGCACAGTTGAGGATTAGTGAGATAATTGTTGAAGTCTCCAGACCAAACAATTCTACCATTTCTCTGTCTTTGATAGTTGCAATTTTTACTTTTTTCAGGATTAATTCTGTGACTCTTTACTTTGCCAGAATAGAGATGGGAAAAGGAAGAGGCCATATCTGTGTGAAAAGTGCTGGATAAATAATACATTTTAAAGCCCAAATACATATGTCATGAAAACCCTCTTGAAGACAAATCAAGGGATAACTTGGATCTGTCATCTTTAATTTTTTCCCTCACTGCAGGTACGAATGGCTGGACCCCAGCATCAAAAAGACAGAGTGGTCTCGGGAGGAGGAGGAGAAGCTGCTGCACCTGGCCAAGCTGATGCCAACCCAGTGGAGAACCATTGCCCCCATCATTGGCAGAACTGCTGCACAGTGCTTGGAACACTATGAATTTCTGCTGTGAGTTTCTGCTGGCCTAGAGGAAAATCTAGCCAAGAATACCCAAAAAATCTGAGGAGTTGTAGCAGTTTGTCATTCCCTTCTCCTTTGGGAAATTAAGGTGGTTTCAAGCTGACTGAGTCCTTTTGTAAGCAAATCTTTAAAGATTGTGTTCAGTCACTTGTGTCTAGCTTGAAGGGAGCTCCTGGAGCCTGGAGAGCAGCTTGGATAGAGATAGGTGTATCTCTACCTGCTCCTGGTCATTCTGGCTAAGGGATTGCCAAGATTTATGCTTCTGTTAGGCTCTTTGGGCATTTTTTGCCTGGCTGATCAGCAGAAGTGGGTATGTGAGAAAGAAGAGACATAAAACTTGTGTTGAAGTGGCTGAATGTGCAGATAACAAGGGGTTTCTTTTGACCACGAGAAGAGAAAGAATGTGCTGTTTTCCCTTGTGAGCATTATTAGTTCTGGTGCAATTGGTTAAGTAGAAAAAACATAATATAAAACTTGATTTTTTAATTTTGTCACACTGCTGGAATTCTTGTTTTTATTATGAAAGATTACCTGAGGGGATTTCTTTACTAGCTGTATTAGTGTTGTATTTTATAGAATATTTTATTGTTGTAATGTAATACTGTGTTGGTTTCTTTCTCTTGTCTTAAGATTATGGAGCTGTACCACATTTGTGAATTGTATAACAGATTAACTGTATTGTACAGACCATGAGGTTGCTGCTTTATCATCAGTCTTTGGAGACATTTAAGGGGTGGTGGTTATGAGTGTGGGGAAAAACAAAGAGCTGGAAAACAAACACCTACAATGTGATTTTAGGGACAAAGCTGCTCAGAGAGACAATGAGGAAGAAACTGCTGATGATCCTCGGAAACTGAAACCTGGAGAAATCGATCCAAATCCAGAAACCAAACCTGCCAGGCCAGATCCCATTGACATGGATGAAGGTGAGTTCGGGGTGTGTTTACTATTTTTGACAGAAATCTGATCTGTTTGATTTTTCTGTTTACACAGCCAGTGTACCTTAGTTTCTTCCTTTTTTTCCACCACTGCCTGGTCATTAATTTACTTGCACAATTTGTCTTATTTCTGTATCTGGGCAGTCAATTATACTTTTAAAGTTTTTCTTGTCTTGGTGCCTTTTTTGCTTCCTTATCTGTTACCGCGACTGGCTGTTCTTTACTTTGACAACTGCTCTGCTCATTTGCATTCGTATCTTCATCATTTTCCATCAGCTCACACCTCTCAGATGAATCCATGCTGAGGCACAGGACTGCCTGACTTGTTTTTTTTTTTTTTTTCCCTTTCACAAAGCAATGTTACAAACTGCACAGAAATGTGCACAGAAAAATGCACATTGTTAAAATTCCCTTAATGGACTGTTGGTGTTTTTGAACAGTCACAGGTTCACAAAATCAACACTCTCAGCTCTGGAAGTAAATGCAATTAACAAGTTCTCAAGAAAATACTCTCAGATAAAGATGTAAATGAAGTTTTACTTTCATTAATGTGGTCAGTTGGCCTCTTTATGTAAATATTTTTATTTGGTGTTGATACTTACTGATACTATTTTCAACATGAGGCTTTTTTCTAAAAGTCTTCATTTCACCTGTCTAGTGATTCAGTAAATACATTGGTACAACTTGGAGATTGGTGATGATACAGAGTGCATATGATTGATTGATTCAGCTTTTATAGATGGTTTTCTGATTTTAGTGTCATGTTTTTTCTGACTCTCATCTTGTAAGTGCAGATTCACTGCTGTATTTATCTGTGCTATTGTAGATGAGCTTGAAATGCTGTCTGAGGCTCGAGCACGTCTGGCAAATACACAGGGAAAGAAGGCCAAGAGGAAAGCCAGGGAGAAGCAGCTGGAAGAAGCTCGGTAAATTTACATTTGGTTTCATATCCTGGGACTCCTTTTCTTTAATTTACACTTTAAATCATGTGCTGTTACTGTTTCTTCAGACGTCTTGCTGCTCTCCAGAAAAGACGAGAACTTCGCGCTGCTGGAATTGAGATCCAGAAGAAAAGAAAAAAGAAGAGAGGTGTGGATTACAATGCAGAAATTCCATTTGAAAAGAAGCCTGCCCCTGGTTTTTATGATACATCAGAAGAAAATTATCAGTCCCTGGATGCAGATTTCAGGAGACTGCGTCAGCAAGACCTGGATGGAGAATTAAGATCGTAAGTGTGTGTTGGAATAAGGAGGGAACAGTGTATCTGAAAAAAAAGCAACCCACATGTCTGTGTGTTAAATCCTGGAAACATAATGTGGATGGGAAATGTATTTTCCATGGGACAGATAAAAGTGCAGGTGGCCTCTGCCTTTTCAGTTTTCTGTGGTTTTATCTTTCCAGAAGGTCTAGTTCACCTATTGTCTATGATCACCTCTTTTCTTTCCTCTAGTTCACCTTTCATCAGAATAATGTTTCTCACATATGTTCTTGTTCTTTAAGTTGAAATGTTATTTTTTTTGAGATTGGTTTTTTTAGCAGTTTATTTGCTTGTGTGTTTAGTGTCCTTTAAATAATAACTTTATAATGATTGCTTATAGGAGTAGATTTGTAGTATTACTTCTGATGGAGTTGTTCTTAAGTTGATGTCCTTAAATGCTTAATTTCTACCCATCCCCCCCCAGAAATCCCCAAAAGTGTAGTTGAGAAGTTAAATGCCACTCTTGGGCATACATACTTGCAACATACTTAATTGTCCAGTTGTATTTCCCATTACTGCCAAAACTGCATTTTACTGAGAGAGTTCAGTGCCATGTACAATTTGGTTTATTAACTCATGTAGCATTACTAACTGATTTTTCTGCATGGCTATGTGTTCAGAGGGTCAGGCAGGAGCTTCAGACTAAAGTTATGATTTCACTGACTGCCTCCATTGCTGTTTGAAGGAAATGCCATTTTTATTAAAGACTGAAGAGAAATTGGTTCCTACTTTCCACAAAAGAAAAGATTCACTTTAGCAGCTTCTGGAGAAAAGGAGACTCTTATTTTTACTGTCTAAATTCTTGGCCTGACATTTTTTTATTGATCCTGTGACCCTGTTTATTGTAGTTTTTCAGCCTAAAAGCTGAATCTGTTGGCTAATTCCATGATTTAACAGCATTACACTGCCCTGTAGTAGGTTCTGCTGCAAGATCTGCAGATCACATCCAATCACCCACAAGGTGCTCCACTCCTCCTGCAGTGTTTTATTTCAGCTTATCCAGTGTTTGAGAAGGGTACAGCCTTTTTGCTCTTGGCTTCTTTGCTTTGCTTTGTAGCTGCTCTGTGTGTTCTGAAATGATCCTGTTTTCCACAATAACAGTGAGAGGGAGGGAAGAGAGCGCAAAAAGGACAAGCAGCACATGAAACGGAAAAAAGAGTCAGATTTGCCTTCAGCTATTCTGCAGACCAGTGGAGTGTCAGAATTTACCAAGAAAAGGAGTAAACTGGTGCTTCCAGCTCCTCAGGTGAGGTGTTTATTGATGATAAACAACTTGTGAGGCCAATACCAAATAGCACTGTTTGTTTTTTTGCGTGGATCTCATAGTTGCATTATATCTTACTATGCTTTGGGATTTTCTCTTTCAAAGATATCTGATACAGAACTTGAAGAAGTTGTAAAAGTTGGCCAAGCAAGTGAGATTGCACGGCAAACTGCTGAGGAATCTGGAATCACAAACTCAGCTTCCAGCACTCTTCTGTCTGAATATAATGTAACCAACAACAGCATAGCTCTGAGGACTCCCAAAACTCCAGCAGCCCAGGACAGGATCCTGCAGGTACAGTAGAAGTGTACAGGATGGGTTTTAAGTTTTGGAGCAGGAGTCAACTGAGTAGAATGTGTAAGTGCCAGAGAAACATTCCTTACATTATGTGCAGTGTTGGGATTTGAAGCAGTCCCAATCTTCAGGACACACTGAAGGGCATAAATCAGACCTGCTTATATTTAATCAGTTGTCACTGTGCTTCAAAACATTCTGATTATTTTTCTTTCAGTCATATATTGTGTAAAGCTTTTTACCATTCTCTTGGAGTTTTGCATAATTTTCCCTTCCTTGTGTGTCTCTCAGTGCTGAAGATGTATGAGTTCATCCCCTTAAAACAGTGTATTTTATGTTGTCAAACTTTTATTTTAAATAACAAGTAGTAATTATCTGCAACAATGCAAGAATATTTTCATAGCACTTTATTGGCTTAAAACTTAGGTTAGCCAAAACCTGCCTTTGCAACCTCTGATTGCCTGGATTTTTCAAAAAACTGGTTATGTTGAGTAACATTTTGTTGAGTATGTGGAAAGGGATAAATTAAATCAGTGCAGCTAGTGTGTAGGACAAGACCCCAAATATCCCACTCCAAAACAAAAAACCCTCTAAGTTGACAATGAGCTATATTTCAGCAGTTCCATGGTAGGAGAAAAGAGAAAGTTCCTGGCTCTGCAGATCATAACCTAAGTCTGTACAATGTTTGCAGGAGGGTCAGTTTCACCTTCAAATGGAGTTTATTATTATTATTTAAATGTCACAGTATTATGCATATACATAGGTAGATTAGTGGTCTTCTGGGAATATATTTGCTATTTGCAGTAGTATAATTAGCTCATTTTTAGGAAGACTTAATTCTTCACTTAATAAGGAAAAATGAAATAAAGAAGAGAGCTGTTCATAAAATTCTCAGCTGAGTCATGGACCAAAAATCTGAATAGTGACCATCTCTTTTAGAATACTGTCTTTGAAGTGCAGTTTGGATAAAGTTGATTGAATTCAGGTTTCAGAGTTCAAGTGTGCTCTTCCCTTTTAAAATCAGGATTCTTAGGATTACTTGAGTGTTCAGTCAAGATCTTGGAGATTTATGGAGTCTGGCAAACTGAAGAAGCTGAAACAATAAGTAACACACTCAGTTTTGCAACTCCAGTTTATAATGTATTTTACTGGAAATGAAGTTCAAATGCCTCTCAGTGGAACAGTAGGATTTATAAATACCAGTGTATGAGTGTTAGAGCTAAGAAGTTTTAAACATTTTCTATAAACTGATATTCAAATAGCTCTTCAGTTATTCTTGCTGCTACTGAATCTGTTAAACATGACTGTGAATGCCTTGGTGAAGCCCTGCTTGTGTTGTCTGTTGCACAGGAGGCCCAGAATCTGATGGCTCTCACAAATGTGGATACTCCCCTGAAAGGAGGTCTTAATACTCCCTTGCATGAAAGTGACTTTTCAGGGGTAACACCACAGAAACAGGTTGTTCAGACTCCAAATACTGTGCTTTCCACACCTTTCAGGTAAACAGACTCCTTTTGTGATGGGTGCCTGGGTGGGCATGGGTCTGTTTGGAGGTGGGTGAACAGAGCAGATTTTGATGTGTAAAATATTGTCATGATTAGAGCTTCAAAAGAAACTCACTTTTATTTCAAGCCCTTGTTGTACAAGTTTCTCCTTCTCTGAGTCTTCAGAACGCTCAGCCATGTCCTCTTCATCTGTATTCACACAGCTCACTGGAGTTTTGATCTAAAATGTGGCCTTCTGTGGTCTGGAGCAGTAGAAATTATTCTGGGGTAATGCAGGAGTATAAATAGTAAGCTGGAGTGTCATTCTGTATGTGGATCCTGGCCTTTCCAAAGTATTACCTTGGAATCAAAGATGTGGGAGGTCCCTCAGCCAAACCCACACTGAATTTTTGAAAAGCTGGAGTAAATATTTTATAAGCCATATATATCCAAAATAAAATATTTCTTATATTGCCAATCTAAATAGTACAGAATTGCTGGTTTAACTCTTACAGTGAACAAATATATATCCCACAAATGTCAAATACCATACAGCTAAAACATGTTACAATTGGTACATTTTGTGTGTCAGATTTTTCCACTTAGGTTCTAATTTTACTTGTATCACGTTAGTAGGAAAAGTGGAGAATGAAATAAAAAGGACCTTTATGGCAGCTTTTCCAAAGCAGCTTTATTTTGTTCAGAAGCTGTGTGCAAAAGCCCTGATGTTTTAATTAAAAAGAGCAGTTCCAGCAGTGAGTGCTTTTTTTGAAGATCTGTTGGTGTCACTGTGGTGCAAAATGAATGTACAATTTGACCTGGAGTGATCTGGCTGTTGATTTGCATTATTTGATATTTTAAAAAGTAGAGATGCTCTAATTTTGTTGTTTGGAATTTTTTGTGGTGTTTTTTTATCTTCTAAAGTTCAGATTTGCAGATGTAAATATGTTACCTGTGGATCAACTTGGCTTGCTTGTAGAAATGCTCTGTCAGTGGGAAAATCCAGTCCTTGAGCAGAGGGAAAAATAATTCAATCCATGAAGTAGCCCCTCATTCATGTAGTAGGTCATTGGGATAGAGAACAATATTCCTTCCTAGTCTAGAGGAGAAGCAATTGGGGCCAACAAAATCTAAGACTTAATCCATGTTGCCTAACCACAGATGCTTAGAAGTAATTATTATAATGTAATTACTTCTTCAATAGTCAGTGAAAGCAAAGAGGCATTTTAGGATGATCCATTCAGTTGCAGTGTGGGACAGCTGTTGGGCCAGATGATTTCAGAGCAAATGACTTGCCCAGGTGCTGGGGAAATCAGAGCTTGCAATTCAGCCCTGGTTACTGCATCCCAGAGTGATGCCTGGTGACTGGATAAGCTCTTCTCTCAAAAGCAGCAGTGGGAGTTTGTGTTGGTGGAGTTCCTGAAACTTCTCTTGAAATTATGATGTGCCTGGATTTCACTTTGACAGGACCTTGGTTGCACCTTGACTTAAACAATTTATTTTTAGTATTCTTGTAATTGCAGTTTACAATTTTACTGCCTCCCAAGAAAAGCTCTAGATTGAATATATAGACTGTGTTTATGTAACTTTTCAGACTTCTGTAAGTAGAGTTCTTTAGTAAAAAACTAATGACTGATTGCACTCCACTAGAACACCCTCTCAGGGGTCAGAGAGTTTAACTCCTCGGGGAGGGCTGACTCCCAAACCTGCCCTTGGCACAACTCCTGGGAGAACTCCCCTGCGGGATAAACTGAACATCAACCCAGAGGAGGGAATGGCAGATTACAGTGACCCATCCTATGCAAAACAAATGGTGAGTAGTACTTAAGAAGTGGAAATCTGTGCTCTATCTATTTTCAGGTTTTTAGTTCTCATCTGCTGAAAATATTTTTATTTTCTAATAAAATGTATATTGCTTTCACCTGTCTAGGGGGTCTGTCCTCATCAAATAATAAAATACAATCTTTATTTAAAAGAGCAGAATTCTTGCTGCTTAGAATGGCTTTCAGTGTGCTCAGTAAACACACTAAAACTGTTTCTTGGAGAAGACATAGTTAAGTTTCCATCCTATTTCTATCTTTGAATCTGAGCAAGAAATGCATCTTGAGCAAAGATTCATTTTTCTTGCAATCCTACACAATCCCCAAATTCCTCATTATCTTGACTTCCTGATTTACCTACAGGACCTTTTCATCAGTCTGCCATGTTGACAACACTGAGCTAAAGGAGTTTAATTTTTGCCATTAGGAGCACTGGGGTTTGAGATGTTCAGAAATCTGAGTCCCATCCAGACTTTTTCATTACCTTTGGCAACAGATGTTTCCATTCTTGGAGATTCAGCCAGATGGGCCCTGCCAATTAGACATGGCATAAAAGGGTATATACCTAATAGGTGGCACCTTGGGAACTCCTTTTATGTGGCTGATTCTGCAGCCTCGACTGTGGCTTTGAATATCTCCCACCTGAGCTATTGGCAGTTTTCCTTTTGGCCTACCTAAGATATCCACTCCAAGTGTTTGCCATGTTCTCACAAAAATAACTCTTCAAATTCAAAATTCCTATTAGCTTAAAAGGAAAAGGTTTATTTGATGTAGTTATACTTTAGTTCTCTCTTAGCCTTTTTATAGTGAAAGGACTTTTTACTGCTAGAAGGGAAACTGAGGCTTCAAATCCCTGGTGGACTCTCCAGATCCAGATCTAGTGCTGGCTGGCTTTGCAGCAGACTGAGGTGGAATAATCAGTGTGTTAATATAGATGAGTGGAGTGTGATTGTTGCTCTCAGGGCATTGCACTGCACTCAGGGTGTAAATCCAGAATCACATCTCCCTGCTCTTCCCACAGGAGAGGGAGTCTCGGGAGCACCTGCGCATGGGGCTCATGGCCCTCCCTGCTCCAAAGAATGACTTTGAGATTGTTCTGCCTGAAAATGCAGAAAAGGAACTTGAAGAACATGAAGTAGATGAAACCTTTGTAGAAGATGCTGCTGATATAGAAGCCCGCAAACAGGTCAGTGGGTGAGATGTGGATGGTGCTTTTTGTGTAAAATAATAAAATAAAATGTGTTCCTTGTATGGGTCCCATCGTTTCACACCTGTTCAATGGAAGAGGTACAGCTTCTACGGGATAGCAAAGTAAAATTTACCTGTTTTCTTTGCTGCTATCAGAGTATGCACACACAGAGGCCAAATCAGTTTCCTCTCTAAATAATTTTCTTAATTTCTTAATGTTATGTATCGCATCGTTTTCTAGGATGAAGTCCCTAAGAGCCCCTGTGTCCTACCTGCTGTGTTTGTCCCCCAGAATATAAAAAATTAATTAACAGCTTTTTTCTACAGTGATACTTGCTTGATTTTAAGCACATAAGAGCTGTGCTTGTTTTTCAGTTTCAAGTTATTCTCTCAAAGTTAAAAGTTGCTGGTTGTGAAAGCTTAGACAGGTGTATACAAACTCAGGCAGGCTGGTAGCACACAGATAAAAATCTGCCGTGCAGGGAATTGGCACTCTTGGCTACTACTAGAGGATTACCCAAAGAGCCAATTTGTGAATGGGTCCTTGTTGTGTTTTGGTTTAGAATCAAGAAAGACTGCATAAAGTACAAGCCTAAATTTTGCCAGTTAATTGGCTGTACTGGCCAGTAACCAGAGACACTTTAAATCTTTCTAAAAACAGTTCCTTTTCTATTTATTACTAAGCCTAAATTCTGTTTGCAAATCTCTTTCTATTATATACCTTATATAAATATACATTTTTCATAAAAATAAATGGGATTTTTGAGTCCAGAGAACTTTTTGAAAATGGCTCTGCCTTGACAAGTGAACAAAATATTTTACAAAATCCTATGCTTTGGTCTTTAAATAGGATAAGCATTTCCCAGAATTTGATTCCTTATGTGTCCTGTTTGGGGAGGAACATGTTTTATATATGTATTTGTATGTCTTGTGCATACATACCCTAATAAAAAGTCTGAATAATTGCAAGTAATGTATGTGTGTAGAACAAAGAATCTGAGTTGTACCATCATACAAGAGAACAGCATCCTGCCTTCAAGTGAAGATGTGACATGCTGGGATTAGAACATGGAAGATGTTGGTCATTGTTCCTGAAGTTCCTGACAACACTGGCTTTTCATGTTCTTTATTGCTTGAAAGTGTATTGTAAAAAGAACTCTAACTTGTTTTTCCACTTTAACAAGTATTGTTTTAGTGAAATATGTACTTTAGGTCATTGAAGATGAGAAACAGAGTCATGGCTGCTAATTTAAGAGCCTTTCTTTTCCTGGTGGATTTAACGTCTGAAGAATTAGAGCAGCTGTCACACATAGAGAAATGTGTAAAGAACAAAATCTTGCTGCAGTTGAGATTGAAGGAGGATTTGATGCCTGGAAATGACTTTTGAAGATCTCTTTTCTGTTGGAATTAATCTGTTGTGCTCTTCCCATTCACTTTAGAGGCAGTGAATTATGCTGTCATCACATTATTTAGCTCTGGCTTAGTAACATGAAGTCTGTATACTAGAAGGAATCTTTGCTGCAATAATCAATTAGTTTTTATATCACATACATTCCTAGCAGCATCTGACTGAGTTACAGTGGCTGCAGTAACACTTGCCTTGTCTGTTCAGGCTCTCCGAGAAGCAGAGCGTGCCAAGGAGCTGAAGAGGATGCACAAAGCTGTGCAGAAGAATCTACCACGGCCCTCAGAAGTAAGTGGAAACAAAATTCACTGCTAAGGAACAAAAATTAAAAATAAAGGCTTTAACCAGTATAAGAGGAAATACAGTCAAAGGAAATAATGAGAGAGTGAAATCTTTGACTGTTCTGATTTTCATGAAGCTTCCCCAGCAGAGTTGTCATGTGGTATTTTGTCTGCACAGATGTTGAGATTGCTGCATGTGTCACAAGGGTTTTGGTACATCCTCTGTGAGGTTTAGCTGATAGATAAAATTCATACCGGAGTGGAGATACATGAATTTAATATCTTAGGTGTATATTATATTTACAAACTTTTTTTATTCCTGAACAGGTTAATGAAACAATACTGAGACCCTTAAATGTGGAACCACCTCTAACAGACTTGCAGAAAAGTGAAGAACTCATAAAGAAAGAGATGATTACCATGCTTCATTTTGATCTTTTACACCATCCATTTGGAGAACAGTTTACTGGTAAGAAAGGCAAAGGCCCAGGATTTGGAAGCAACAATGCAGAGCACATGGCTTACCTGGAACAAAATCCCTATGAGAAGTTCTCCAAAGAGGATCTCAAGAAGGTGAGAATTATGTGGCTTGAGGAGACCTAAAGACTCCTTAGGGCATGGTTCTGTAATATTAGGGAAAAAAGCCTGGAAAGAATTGAGTTGGGAGGTCTCCAGAGGGTTGTATGAAGGGCTGTAATCATAGAGTTGTTGGGATTGTAAAGACCTCTCAGATAATCAGGTTTGATCATTAACCCAGCACTGCCAAGCATTAAGTAAGGATAAGTTAATAAGTAAGGATGATTTAAGTGCACATTCTGCTGTCTGTGAGCTGATGTTAATCTGGGTTTTCAGCAGAATGATGAGGATGCTGTATTTGCCCATAGACATTGTCACTGAGATACAAATTTGAATGTGTTGTGGTTGCTTATCATTTTAAATAAGGCTAAGAGGAGTAATACCCCAACAGTTACCAAATTCTACTTTGCCATTTCTGTAAATTGCTGTTAAATCATTGAGGCATTAACCAGGTGTGATACCCACCTTGTGCTGCCTCTGAATTTTATTAATCCAGAATCACAAAGCATTTTCTTCAAAACAGTGCAGACCAAATAGGACAATGGTATTCAGCTTATACCTTGGAGCAGCAAATCAAGTTGCTTAATTGTGCTTGTCAGGCTCAATCCAGGCAAGCTGTGCTGCTGCAGAGCCTGCTGGGCTGTGGCAGCTGACCTTGCAGCCATACCTGGCCCAGAAGTGCTGAGCAGGCAGATTGGGCCCTGGCTGGCTGCAGTGAGTGGGCGGCCTGGGCACTGTGTCCTGTTTTGCATTGTAATCCCAAGTTAAACAGCAGCTCTGGACCAGGGTTCCAGTTCAGGGTGTTCATTTATTTAAGCAGCTACAGATGTTGGCTTTTGCTGCCAAGTGACAGATAGGCAATTTTGTGGTTTAGCTCTTTCAAAGAGCTTCACCTGTGAAGCTGTGCCAGTAACCTTTGACCAAATGCCTACAGGAATAAAAATGAATGAAAAGAGCAAAATCACGTGCCACCAAGTTGTCTGTCTCTTTAGACTTGTCCTCTGACAATACCTGTTGTACCTCTGCACCTAAATCCCTTATTCCTTTAAGGTGGCTCTAAAGATACACAAGCAGATTTTAAATCCATGTCCTTGACCATATCTGACCAATGAATGTAGAGCCTGAAAGGAGAAACACTGAACAGTATGTACTTCCAATTTGCTGTGAAAGGAAAAATTATACTTCAAGATCTCTTACCAGGAGACATTAAAGATGGAAAATACAGTTAGATCATGAATTTCACTGCCCTGCCAGTGTCAGATTGTTCCCTTAGGAATGTTCTCCAAGTGCTTTCTCTGGTTGTTTTGAAGTGCAGCAAGAATCAGGTTTGCTATCACTTCCCTTAGAGACTATTACACGGTCCAGTAGTTTTTGTCTGGAATTTTTTCTTCAAAGTCCCTGGAAGTTTCATCTCCTAACTGATGGGCAGAAGTTTTTTTGCATTCCTGCTTGCTCTCTGACATTCATCACAATATTCCCCCTTGTCTAAAAAGTCAGTTCAAACCAGAAAATTTTCCTATCTCTGTGATATCATCTGGACCTTGTTTATTTTGCTTTACTTCGTTTGTTTTTAGAACATCTTCATCCTAAAACCCTTTCATAAAATACTCCTTTTTTTTCCTGATGTGCAGTTCTCTTTTGGGAAGGATTGGCAGTGGTGCTGGGCAGGGTGTGCTGAGCTCCTGGAGCTGGGAAACACTTCTGGTGCCACAAGTAAATACCCTCAAGTAGTTCCTCACAGTGCACTAATCTTGGCTAATTGAAATTTATAACATTTAGCTTTGTCAGGTGTGGTTGTGTTACTCCTATTTTATCTGTCTTGACCATCAAGAAGAACAAGTAATTAATTTTATTTTCCTCAGTGTCTGTGGAATCATCTAATCTGGTGATACCTGAATTTCTACCTGGTCAGTGTGCAGTTACAAAACATAACATGTGCTTGCAGTAAGATAGCTACTGCTGATAGGGAAATTTGTGCTGCACCTGTAAATGCTATTGAAAGAGAGGAGATGGACACGTTCTTATAAACAATGAAGTCTTAGACTGGCAAAGATGCTTTAGTTTTTTAGTTATTAGTAAAATCAGAAGGACCTGGGTGCCTGTGTAGTTTTTCAGGCCAGGCTCTTTGTCAGAAATATTAAGAGTTGTGAGACCAACAAGAATATTTTCAGTTCATTGTAAATTTTGAAAACTAAAGTGGAAGCAGCAGAGTGCTCATATCTCACCAGTTCCTCAGCCACAGAACGTGTTAGTTGCAGTCAGAGTTGTGTTTCCTGCAGCAGAACTTACACAGCTCACCCGGGAATGTTTAGACTTGACTTTCCAGGTTGTATGGAGAAGGGCAAGCAAAAGGAAATTAAAAGTGATTTTTGTTTCATAGGACAGCTGCTTCTGTCTGTGCAGTTCTCCCTCCCCTCAAGGTCCCTGCTTTTATCTCGGTTCTTGTGCAGCAAGATGAAGTATCTCGCTGTGCCACAGCTTTCATTAGCCATGCCAGAGTGATGTCAGGTTTGGCCAAATTATATAAAATGAGGGATAGTTGTGCTGTGAGGAGCCTTCTAGCCTGGGTTTCATTTGTAATCCACAGCATCTGTGTTTAATTTCATAGTTAGCTTAACCTGATGGTGAGCTTTGAGTATGAAAAGAAAAGCTGCCCCCATGAATTGCACACTGAAGGTTTGAAAAGAAAAAAAAAATTCCTTGTATCCTGTGTATTGTAACTGCAACTTCTCTCATCCTTTCCAACAGGCACAGGATCTACTGGCACAAGAGATGGAGGTGGTAAAGCAAGGAATGGGGCATGGAGAGCTGTCAAGTGAAGCTTATAACCAGGTGTGGGAAGAATGTTACAGCCAAGTGTTGTACCTGCCTGGACAGAGCCGCTACACAAGGGCTAACCTGGCCAGCAAAAAGGACAGGATAGAGTCACTTGAAAAGAGACTCGAGGTCAGTGTCACTTTTTCCTACCTTTTGCACCTCCTTTTCTTTGAGTTTCCTTGTAGTTTTTTGTGATTTTTCCTTGTAGGAGTTCAATCAGGTCTTTTAAAGGGATCCATTTGAAAAGGTTGGTTGTTGAGGAATTTTCCTAGGGAGTTTATAGATGTTATTGTGGTGCTAAAATCACCTTCTCTCATCTTCCTCCTTACAATATCCCCACACAGAGTATTCCCACACAGAGTTTCTCTCTGCACTATTAGCTGTAACACAGCTCATCCACTCCATTCTGTACTGGAGAGAAGGTCAGGTTCTGCTGTCTGTTAATTGCATGTGGATTTTTTCATGTTTTCTTAATCTCTGCTGTGAGTGGATCAGATCTTCCTCAGTTTGCACTTGATTGTGGCCAGGATGAGGAGAAACCTCAGAGAAAGATACTTAAAAAAACCATCTCTGTGCCAAAGTTCCTCTCAAGTTCTCTTTCCAACTTAATTTTGGTTTCTGACTGACTATTACATACATGAAGATTAGAGTCTTGAGTTCTTTCCAGACTGGCATCGTTTTCCAGTTCCAGAGATTCCCTCCAAAAAAGAGAACAATGGATGTCTGTGATCCCGTTTCACTTGTCTTTGTCAGACCCTTTGACACTGATTTCCCTTGCCCATTCCTCTGTAGATTTTCACCCAAACACTCCATACAAAAAACCAAAAATAGGCAACCTTCACGATAACAAGTAAGCTGGTCTGAAACAGTTTCTTCCCACAGAACATGTTTGTTCTGACTTGCAGTAAGTCATAAATGTTTTCTAAAATACTGCTTTAGCCTAAAAGTCTCTCCAAATTATGCAAGAATCAGATTATTTTTTTCCTATGGTAAAAGGAAACTTTGCAAAAAAAGTTTTTCTTTATTTAACATCAACATAGCTACTGTTGCTAGAAGTAAACCTCCCCAAACAACTGCTATCCCAGAAATAACTAGAGGCCAGAAAGGCTGAATTTTCACTTGATTCATACACATGAAATACGATGTGAGTGTGTGTTTTGTGAAGTCTGTCAGTCCAGGGCGTTGTCCAGGTGCAGCTCCCGCAGTTTTTAGCCCAGCTCCAGGCCAGGAGCAGTTCACCTGCGTGTATCCCTGTAGTAGGGGTTTAGTATGGACTCCAGAGCCGCTGTCGTGCTGCTGCTCACCCAGCAGAGAGCGCCATTGCCCTGCCCAGCGCTGCCTGCCGCACTCTCCCTTGCTCTGCTTCCCAAACCCGTGAGGGAGCTCAGCAGCAGCCTGGCCTGGCAGGCAGCGTGCCAGAAGTCAGAGGGCTGCACCTAATTTGTGTACAAATCCTTTTAAAATTTAAATATCTTAGATCCAAATTTATGCTAGAAGGGCATTATTAAAGTTGCAAAGTCAAACAGTCCAAGTTAGGGAATGCATGAACAGCCTTAATTTGCCTGTGCATATGCTTTTTGAGACAGTCTTTAATTTCATGATTGCAGCCTAGTTTTTCCACAGCCTCATTTACTGCACAGGGTGGATGGTACTTGCTTAATGGGTAGCTCTTGAATATTTTGTTTTCTCTTAATTGTTTGCTGTGTGGCCCTGTGCCTTTATCCTGTGCACTGTTTCTGCAGTCTAAATTGGTTACTTCTGTGTGGGCTTTCTTTTGCTGTTGATTTCTGTCCTTCTCTTCCCTATATTTGAATGAGTAGTTGGTGGTGGAATGTGTATTAAGGATACTGAAGCAAAGTGAGGTCAAGTTATCATTTATCAAGCTCATGTATGTTTGTTCTAAATGGTCTTTGCTCTGCAGTCACAGGACAGTCACCCAGGAAGCAAAATACAAATCAGAGGTCTTGCCAAAAAAAAAAAGGGAAAAGGTTTTATTTTCTGCCAACGTTGCATGGGATTCTGTGAAAGACACTTAACAAAATCCTGTTAGCTGTGTCCCATCAAGCTTAGAAAAGTGATCCTGCCCCTCTGCTCAGCCCTGCTGAGGCACATCTGGGGTGCTGTGCCCAGTTCTGGGCTCCTCAGGACAAGAGAGACATGGAGCTCCTGGAGTGGGTCCAGTGCTGGGTGGCAAAGGTGATGGAGGGACTGGAGCATCTCCCTGAGGAGGAAAGGCTGAGGGAGCTGGGGCTGTTCAGCCTGGAGAGGAGGCACAGCTGAGAGGGGCCCTCAGCCCTGGGTGTCCCTGTGTGCAGGGAGGGGCAGAGCAGGGCCCAGGCTCTGCTCCAGGGCCCAGCAATGGCACCAGAGCCATGGGCAGGGACTGAGCCCAGCAAGTTCCACCTGGACAGGAGGCAGAACTGAGCACTGCACAGAGACCAGAGAAGCTGTGGAGTCTCCCTCACTGGGGATATTCCAGAACTGCCTGGACTCAATCCCATGCCATGTGCTCTGGGATGGCCCTGCTTGAGCAGAGAGGAGGGAGCAGAGGAGCCACTGTGGTCCCTTCCAACCTGACCCCTTCTGTGTCTGTTATCAGTCACTGTAGTCATGAGACTCTGGCTAATGCAGCTGCATCCCCTGGGAGCTCTGAGTGCTGCTGGATGAGACTCATAGTGCAATTCCACACACAATCCTGCTCTCCCATTTTCCTGTGTTCCCAAATTCCACCCCAGGGGACCCAGCAGAGCCCTGTGCCTGCAGGTGCAGCGAGCCCTGTGCTGCCTCTCACAACTCACTGCTGTTGAGTGCAGGTGGACTCTGTGCAAAGTTGAATTTGAACTGAAAATCTCTCCCAAGTGTGTGCAAAATGCAGCTCTGTGGCTTGACCCTAAAAGGCCCTGCCTAAAAGGAAGATATACAGGTTTTTTAAGCATAGCTCACCTGCTGAATCGTTTCTTAAACAATAAATAAAAAGCAGAGCAGTTTAATGAACTAATGAATATGCAATAAAAAAGCACAGATTTTCTTTCCCTACCCCATTCTCAGCAATGACAAAACCCACCTTCATTTTAATGTTTTTCCAATTAAAATTGTCTGAAAGCAATATCAGTTGAAATAGATATTTTAATGGGAAGTATCAGACAAGCTTAATGAAAAGCAGGGATATTAGATCAGCTTTTGGTACCCCAAGACACTTGCTTTTACTCTTAGCTGTCTTTGTGAGAAGAGTAGAAACTGTGAAACAAAGTTTACCAGCAGCAGCAACTGACGTTGGTCAGTTTTGGGGGCTGCTTCTGCCCATTTATGTGCACTAAGATTTTTAGAGGGAAAAAACCACGAGAGTGCAGTGATATTTGGCACAGCTGCACATGGGGAAGTCACTGTCTAATGCTTCCATATGGGGCTGCTGACACCCTGCAGATCCTGTGCAGAAAAACCAAGCTGTTTCTGGGTCTATCTTCATCACTCAGAGATTCCTGGTTGGATTGATGGTGTGGACACACACTCATCTTCCTCTAATTGTCCTGTTCTCACTGCCTGAGTGGTTTAGTGGTGGCATTCTGTGTTGACATTACATTTATCTTTCTCAAATGGATGCTGATATCACAAACAGATTTGTGCTGTTATTGATGAACTTGAGGAGGCAAAGTGGAGCCTTGTGGAGAGCTTCTGTTTGGCTGGGTGTCCTGTCCAGGCATCATCAGAAATCCACAGCTCATCAGTAGCTCTGATGTTGGAGTGTACTGCTGTGTATTAGTGATACTTTTCATTGCTTTGTTTTGAGGGTTTTGGGCTCCTTGAATGTGTTATTAATGTGGGTTAAGAGTGTTAGAGGATTAGTATGTGAGTTTTCTTGGATTAAAATGGGGAGTTTCAGGTCTATGCAGGTGAATCCCTGTGACCTCAGTATGTGGCTCTGGTACACCTTAGATTTGTGGAATTTTCTGATCTTTCCAGTACCTTTAAAACCCCAAAGTATTTTCCCAAGGCTAGGCTACACTGCAGAGCAAGTGATTTCAGAAATTGGAGTTTTCTGATACTTGCAGTTGTGTTGAGTAATGGCTTCAGTTCTCTGCAATACCTTTTACTCCCTTCTCTTCCAAACAATACATTTGTAAAGAAAAGCATTCCTAGTAACATGTTAAACTGGGAACATTATAAGATGAAATGAGATAGTAAAGGCATCTATTTAACAGCCTAGTTGCTTTCCTTTGTAGTTCACAACATAGAAACTTCCTGCCATCTTTACTTTTCCTTTGAAGACAGTTAATAAAGCTGGCTTGCAGAACACAAATACTTTCATTAAAATTGTTGTAGTTAATATTATCATTTCAGTTGATTACTAAATTATAAATGCTGTTGGAACCCTACAGGGGAAAAGTTCAAGACACACTGTATGTGCAAAATCTGGTAAATTAACTATTCTTTGCAGTATCCAAGATACATCAAGGTGATGATTTATCAAAGTGTTAATTGTTGCTTTTAATTGCAGCCCAAGTCTTCTGAATTAATTCAGATTAAGAAAAATTTGCTTAGGTGGAGTTTTATAGGATACATGGTACACTCTGATGCAGGGTGTATCACTTTAGTTTATTGGAGATTGTCTTTTAATTTCTCTCTAGTTTATGTGCTAAAGTTTGCAGTTTCTTTTGCATTTTCAGGTGTGCTGGTACTCAGAAAGCACCTATAGAAAATAAGAGATTTTATAGGACTAGGAACAGAGAAATTGCTCACAAAAATATGGTGAAAATCCTGAGTAGCATTGGTTTTATGGTCACATTTTTTATTTTGTGCTAATGTCTTGCATTTGTGGAATCCACTTCGGAGGATCACAGCAGAGAGGCATCAGGGGTCTTCACTGTCAGATTGTTCAGAATCTGGTAATTTAGTGTGCTTGGAAATAAATGTCAGCATTGACCAAGCTGTCATTGCAAAGGCCTTTGCACACCCTCACTGTCCAGAACTGAGTGCTGCAGGATCTCCCTGGAGCTTCTGCTGTACTGAGAGGGAGCCAGGCTCTTTGGCAGCTCCTCTGTTGCCTGGGCTTCCACAACCTTGTCAGCCCCTGGAAGAGGCCAGTGCAGCACTGTGGTAGTGCAGGAGTGGTGTTTGGAGGTGATTACACTGTGCTGGCTGCCCTGTGACCTCACCAGACACTGCAGAGACCTCGGTTTGCTTGTGCTTAATCAAAGCTCTTGGCCTTTGGTGGGTGTTGCTGTCTGTGATCTTAATGCAAGGCTTTTCTTCCCCAGTGAGTGGTAGAGAGTTTCCAAAAAAGTTGAGTAAAAATAAATTGTTTTTCATCATAAACTGTGCTTTTCTAGACATGTTTCTGCTGTGACTGAGATAGGATCCTTGAATCATTAAATTTGGAAGACCCCTAAGATCACCAAGTCCAGCCATCAACCTTATACCACCATCTTGTTCACCTCTAAACCATGGTCTCAAGTGCCATATCCACACATTTTGGAATAGTTACAGGGATGGTGACTTCACCACTCCCCTATTCAGCCTGTTCTAATGCTTGGCAACCCTTTCCATAACAAATATTTTTCCTAATATCCAGTGTAAACCACCCCTGATGCAATTTGAAGCCATTTCCTCTCATCCTGTCATTTATTACCTGGGAGAAGAGACTGCCACCCACCTCAGTACAACCTCCTTTCTTTGTAGGAAGCTTGTATGGGTATCGCTCATAAAACTGCTGGTCTTACAAGCAGTTCTCAAATAAAAATCTTCAAAGTGGACTTTAATGTCATGACTTTAATGTCACAGCAATGACTACTGACTTACACAGTAACTTTCCTAGATTATTCTAGTTCTAGTTGAATGCTGTAAGCCCCTGTAGGAACACTTGCATTTCATATTCCCTGTATTGTTTTTACTCAGCAGTCACACTGACTCATGGTGTTTGAAGACAAGTCATCATAATTTGTGGAACACACTTCATGGGGAACATGCTCTTGGGTCATTAGATTTGGCTGTGAGTAGAGAGAACAGTGTTCTGTAGATATCAGTAAGTCGTAGTGGTACTTGATCTACGTGACAAAGTACAATATAGGAGTTTATCTGGGGCTCCCCTGTTAAACTGGGAAAAGGCAGCTTTATATTGCTGTGCAAGCTCTGAACATCTGGTCTAGTTCCAGTTGGGAAGCTGTAGTTGCTTACCAGCAGTGCCTTAAATTGAGGATTTTTTAAAGTGAATCCATAAAAAATTTAGTGTGATCCCAGTCAATTAGAATGAGTTTCATCTTTTTGATGTCTTACCAGCTACAAGCTCAGTCCCTCTTTGACTGCTCTGTTCCTGATCAGCCCCTTTACTTCACGATCCTCATTCTCCCTCATACATTAAGTAGAGCACCTTACTGGAGATGAGGTGTTCAAGGCCAGCTTGGGCTTGGGCTTGGAGAAGCCTGGTCAAGTGGAAGGTGTTCCTGCCCATGGCTGGAGGGTTGGAGTGATTTGATCCTTCAGGTCCCTTCCAACCCATTCTCTGATTCTGTGATCTTTAGTGCCACAGCAGAAATGTGAAATTGTGTCAAGCCCATGAAGTGGTTTTGGTCAATGAGCTGAGCTGATGTTGTTTAATAGATTGAGGCCTTATTGTTCTACACTGGACATGCAATTTTGGTTTGATACCAACTCCAAGCCTCAGTTTCCAGCAGAGGTGACTTATATTTCACTAACCTGGGGGTAACTCAGGCTGGGCTCTACAGAGAGTTTTGCCTGGTCATACTCTAGACAGATATAACAGTGTTTCAAGCCAAAAATGGAGAATTCTGCCCAAGAGCTTGGAACTGAAAAAGCATTTTGAAGTAGAGAAATTAATGACTTTTTTTTTTAAACATGCTATTGTTGAGTGCACTATAAACTTGTAAAGGCAGATGACCCCAGCATGGCCAGAGGATTCTGTAGTGTGGAGGTTCTTGTCCCTGGAGTGGTTGGAGGTGCCTGGCCTGGAGCACAGGCTGCTGTCGAGCTGAGCGCTCTCACTGCAGACACTGCAGCTGAGCCAGCACGAGCCAAGCTCACAAACCTGCCATTCCAATTAAGTCAATCCATCTCCTGCCAGCAGAACTGAATTTGGGTGGGCCATGTGTGGGTCTGAGGTGAGGAAGGAAGTTGCAGTAAGGTTTAGAGTAGTCCAATGTGTGTTCCAGGAGTGCTCTGCTCAGCCGGCGTGGCTGAAGCTGGCACAGGATGTCTGTGCTCAGGCGAGGCAGCTTTGTGATGATGTTGATTCTCCAAGGTCACGGAACAGGTTGGTTTACTTTGACTGTGCCTCTGCTCTGAACATGCAGCAGTTTTTCTTCCATGTTTGTTTAATCCATCCAGCGTGATTAGGAAGATCAATTAAAAGACAAGAGAGCTTAATGCTGTTCAGGGATTACCAGAAGCTCCACATTAAAGGGAAGGAAAACAAACCAAGTCAGTACAGCAAAAAACCCTTGGAACTGAGGAGGAGTGTCCTCAGTAGACCTGGTGAGATGAGAATTCTGAAAATGAAGTTTTTAAGGCAATTGAGCTCTTCCTTCCTCAGGGTCAGTTTTTCTTAAATCTTTCCCAGTGGATGTTTGTTCTCATAAGGAGTCCTTCTCTGTCCTTCGTTGTCCTTAGTTAAACCTTACAACTAACATCTAAAATTTCCTTCCCAAATTTAAGTCCCTCTTCCTTTCTCAGTAGCAGTAAGAACAGATGAATTTTTCACAATTAACTTTGGGATATTTAAAGCAGAGTGTTGTGTCTTCTTTTTCTCTTTTTGTTCGGCAGAGGAAAAACAAATCAAACAAACCCTGGTTTTCCAGTCAGTCTCCCTTTTCTAGATCATGTTTTATAAACCTCTGGTTATGTCTGTTGCTCTTTTGGCTCTTTTGTCTGCTGCTTGTTTTGGTTTCTCTTCCTTGGTTCTCTAGTGCAGTACTGAAAACTGAACACCACTTTATGAGTCCGGAGGGAAGCTTTTACATTGGAGATTTGGGATGGGATGAAGCTCTCACACTTGCCTTAACATCATATATCATCTTACCCCGTGTCTGTACATGCTGTTCTCATTTTGTTGTTGCTGGTATAAAAGTCAGCAGAACCAAAGCTGGCCAAGGAACAGTACAAAATAAATAAGTGGAGAAATCTTTCAAATGTCTTTACTCTTTCTGTTAGGTTCAGGGGGAAATGGTTGTCAGATTTTACTCAAATCTATTTCTTTGCTTTAAGCAAATAATGTAGACTACTGTTTAAACACACCTCTTCATAACTGCTTGGAATTTTTAGCTTGGTATCTGAGCCTTAAAATTTTATGAAGCTTGAACTGAAATTATATGCAGTTGTAATGCAGCAGTCAGCAATTTTTAATAAATAGTATTTGTTACAAAAGCTGAGACCTCCTTTTGACCCTCTCATAGTAGGTCCTAAAATTTTCTAGTTGGGAGGGAGGGGAAAAGATGGTGAGTGTTCACATTTCTCCCTAATCAGAGAAGGAAGAAAGGACTGTTATTTCTGGTTTTAGAAACTTGGGAGGCTTTTTTCTTTTCTTTTTCTTGTTTTTGTCTTTTCACAGCAGTGAGGCGTATGATAATCCAAGATGGGACAAGGAACTGAGTAGAAAAGCAATATAGGAACACATAACCTAAGGAGTTCTAGTAGTTAAGAGTCCAGGATCCAGACCAACTCAGAAATATTAAGTCAAATTCTCGGAAAATTTCAAGAGTGCTCAAATAATCAGAGTCTGATGCTGTAATAAATATTAGACTTGAACTGGCTTTGTTAGAAGCTTTAAATTTTAAAAAGCTTTTTTATATCTAGCACTTTCAGATAGTACACACTTGGTGTGGGGTTGATCTACCTGGTCTTGGATAACAGTTTGTGCTCCCATCACCATCAGTGAAGAGCCCTTCACTGAGGTGTTTAATCCTGTCCCAAGGCCCTGGATCAGATGAGCCATGCCCTGGAGTTGCCAGTTTCTCTCCTGATGACAGAAAGATCTCCTGGGACAAACTGAGATGTTGATGTCTAAAGCCAAGCAAAGTGAATCCCAGCTGAAGAGTGTAAAAGTGTGAGACCAAGCCAATACTGCCACTGCTGCTGGTTGTACTTGGAGCTTGGGGATAATTCAGGGCTTGTGACCACCGTGCCCTGATCCAGTCTCTTCTCTGTATGGTGGGGATAGTGCTGATAACTGTATTTATGCCCTCAGGTACTCAGTGTTTAACATTTTGTTAGGAAATTAGGTTGTTGAGAGATCATGGAATCACAGAATAGTTTGGCTTGAAGAGATCGTCAAGCTCAGCTCATTCCAGCCCCATGCCAAGGGCAGGGACACTTTCCACCAGCCCAGGTTGCCCAGAGCTCCATCCAGCCTGGCCTTGGACGCTTCAGGGATGGGACAGCCACATCTCTGGGCAGCCTGGGCCAGGGCCTCACCACCCTCACAGCAAAGAATGAGATCTTCACTCAGGATGACAGAAGAGTGGAACTTCTCTAAATGGTCCTTTTTAGCCTGCCCTGAAGAGTGACATTGTGATAGGAGTTTCATTTCATACCAGCCATACTCTATATTGTCTGTAATGCTGGGAGCAACATGCACAGTTGATCTTTGTTACATTAGGCCTCTGTTACAAACAGAATCTGTTTGCCTGTGCATCCATGTATTCCGTGATCTCTAAATGTCAGTGGTGCTCAGCATACATTTTTCATCCAAGAAACAGTAATTGGAAAATAGTTCATTGACCGCACAGCTGTATTTGTTGTTGCAGTAATAGCATATTATTTACCAATGAAGACATTTAAAGCTTTCATACTTTTCCATCAGAGAGTATCCTCACAAATCCCTAATCTATTTATTTAATTTTCTCTAGATTTATATAAATATTGAAAAAGAGGCGCCTTTCTGTATGCTTAAAGCACCTTGGGCATAGCTTAAGTCTACATTGCCAGCAAAGTTTGAAAAGCGTAGCAGTCTGCATGGCTCTCCCCAGGAGCAAACTAGACAGCTCAGAAAGTCAAATTTCTCTTTCACTCACCCATTAACAGTTTGCTCCCTTGACCATTCACTTTGTTTATCTCTGCACCACCAACTAAAACTGTTCTAAATGAGTGAATAAATTGTTAAGGAGTAGGAGGGCACGTTACAGAAACCTGCAGCTGTGTAACAGAGGGTACTTCAGTACAGTTGGAGCGCTGATGAAATGCACTTTGCAGTAGCTTGGTGTGTGAGACTGTGATGGCTGACTGTAGTTATCATTGTGAAGGGCAGATCTCTTCAGTAGTTCCTCCTCAAAGGAGTTCTGTTTCATTGGTAATAAATGATATATTGAGCAATTGTATCAATGAAAAGGTGCTGCATTTTGGTTGATGATTGGTAATTTCTTTGTATGTGAGAACATTTACCAGCAAAGCTTTGATTTTTAAAGAAATGAGGCAAGGATTGGTGACTCAGACACTGCGGTTATGAATTAGTCTTTTATATTTTAATACTTGAGAAACTTTCATATCATATTTCATGCTCTCCACTACTATATCTTTACTTGTGGCAAAAATCAAAATATGAGAAGTTCAATTTTTTCTTGAGTTTGACATTCTTCACACAGTCCTTTCTAAAAAAAAAAAAATTTTGTTTTGTTGGGCTTTTTTTTTAAGGAAGCAACATTAAAAAAGCTTCAACAAGGAACCTTATGTCCCTGTTGAAAGATCTGAGCTGTTGTACCTCTCCACAGTTGTGCTCAGTGTGCACAGTTGTGCTCAGTGTGTTCTTGGTTTCATAGGATCATAGAATGGCCTGGCCTGGAAGAGACTGTAAAAATCATCTCATTCCACTGCCTGCCACAGCAGGGACACCTTCCACCATCCCAGGTTGCTCCAAGCCCTGTCCAACATGAACACTTTCAGGGATGGGGCAGCCACAGCTTTTCTGGGCAACCTGTGCCAGGGTCTCCCCATCCTCACAGGGAACAATTTCTTCCAAATATTTAATATAATTTAATCTTCATCTTTAGGCCATTTGTGATTGGGATTCAGTGTTAAAGATTTCTTTGATGCCTTTAAAAATTCTGATGTCTATTTCATTCTTTTAGTGCTCATAATTTTACCCAGGTGGAAAAATACACAAAGACTTCTATTACCTTTGCTATTTATAAATGTTTTGTACAACATTTATAACATATAAACACAAATATGTTCAGTTATTGGTGCTGTGTCCCAGGTGACAGAATTTTGTAATTTGTGTCACTTGTCTATTTATGGATTTTGTCTGGATTACAATTTTAGAGATGTATTATGTCTATTATAAAGATTTTAATCCAAAATGCCTAGATTGTTGTAAAATGTGAAGTATGATTATTTTAATAGAAATTAAAGAACTTGATCAACTCAACACTATTCCACAGATATATTTTTATTCTTTTTTTTCTCTTTTGACTTTTGAATTCTGTGTAACTAAAACAACTCTTGTGTTCCTTCTGGCAGATCAACAGAGGCCACATGACCACTGAAGCCAAGAGGGCTGCCAAGATGGAGAAGAAGCTGAAGATCCTCCTTGGTGGTTACCAGTCTCGAGCAATGGGGCTCATCAAGCAGCTGAACGATCTGTGGGACCAGATCGAGCAGGCCCACCTGGAGCTGCGCACCTTCGAGGAGCTGAAGAAGCACGAGGATGCTGCCATCCCTCGGAGACTGGAGGTGAGATTCCAGCATCCAGTACCTGAGGTCACACACAGGCACCTCGTGGAAAAGATGTTTTTACAAGGCAGGAGCTCTGACCTGTAGGATGGTCAGGATGGATGGAGATGAGAGATCTCTGAAGCCAGGTCATGGAATTTGGGGTTTATTGCAAAGGGCCTGGGTGCAGGGCCCTGCTGGGAGCTGCCAGCCACAGCTCAGAGCAGGCCCGAGAGAAGTAAAGACAGTGGTAAAGAGGATGAGAGAGAGAGAGGATGAGAGGATAAGAGGGTAAGAGATCGAGGTTCCCTTACAATACCATAAGTCTTCTTCTGTGTTGAATATTCTAATTCTCACTAACCAATCTAGTACAAGATACAAATCCTATAGCATTTACATACAGCCTATAAGAACCATTACATTACCATACTGTGTTACATTTTAAACCCTCAAAACTACTCTTTGGGTCCCGTCTGCCAAGCTAGTAGGGTCTGCTCTGACCCTTGGACCTGTCTGCAAGCAGAGGGAATTGTTTCATCAAAAGGGGATTGTCACAGACATCTTTTATGAAAAATCCTTTCCTTAGGATTTTTCCTCCTGAGAAGCTAAGAGGCCTCAGGAACAAAATGTAAACAATGGTTATCTGCTGCTGTGGAGTGCGACAGGTGCATCTGGGATTGGTCTCGTGATTGTTTCTAATTAATGGCCAATCACAGTGAACTGGCTTAAACTCTCTGTCTGAGCCACAAACCTTTGTTATTGTTCCTTCTTTTTCTATTCTTAGCTAGCCTTCTGATGAAGTCCTTTCTTCTATTCTTTTAGTATGCTTTTAATATAATATATATCATAAAATAATAAATCAGCCTTCTGAAACATGGAGTCCGATCCTCATCTCTTCCCTCATCCTCGGACCCCTGCGAACACGGTCACAAAAGAGGATTACCTTCAGCCAGCCATACCATTGTTTTCCAGTTGTTCAGTAACTAAAGTATCTCAAAGCTTGCTTTCATTTCAATCTCGCTTATAGTTTCCACATTCTCAAAATCTTTTGCCAGGCAATCATATTTATAAGGCTTTCCTGTTTCATCTTCCCCAACACTGACCTTTACAGCCTGAGTTAGTATCAAGTTTTTAATGCTTTCTTAAAATTACACTTTTGGCTGTTACCAGATTCATCTGTGTTTTACTTCAGTATCAAAGATTCTGTGATACACATATTAGAGGCTGGGACTAATCTGGCAGTGTGTTCTTTAACTTTGGGGATTTTTATTTCCTTGTGTGGTTTATTTTATAAGTCTTCTGCAATGCATATCAGCACAAGTTCCATCTCTCTTGATTTGGTTTGTTTCGGTTTTAATTACTCTTAGAGCTTTGGGTAAATGTAAAACTTGCCTAAAACCTTCTTTTTCCTTAAAAGCCAGCAGACTAAATGCTGATATATACCTGAAATCACTACTTTGGAGCCACTTTTCTTAGTTTAAGGATCTCTAGGATATTCTCCTTTTATTCAGCTAATGAAACAACCCTTAATCAAGACTCAGTCCTAGGTTTGAACCAGCACCAGCCTTTCTTTCCGAGGAATGAGTGTTCACCTGAGCAGAACATTTATTGTAATATGGTTTTCCTCCAGAACAGAGGCTTCCATTGAGGCTTAGATATTCTCAACCACTTGCTAAAAAAATGTAAAATGCATCAGTTCTTAAAACTGATTTTGTGAAGATGATTTAGAAATGCTGATAGATGTGTCTACAAACTCAGAAGTGATTAATTGATTTACTGAAAGATAACAGTTAAAACATATTAAATCACTTGATAGCTGCTAATAGCACCTGTTTTTAGTAAATGGCAAGGTTCCAATTTGAAATCTCTCCTTTTGAAGCATTTGATCTTAGCTGCTGTCAAAACCAGGGTGAGGTACCTGACATTTGAAATAACTGTGATTCTTGATACTTTACATCCACTGCTCTGTTTTACATTTATATTTAAAGTAAGTAATTTCAGCAATGTTCTGTCTTAATTCTGAGCTCTTCCTCTAGAAGAACTAAAATACAGCCTTTGGTAATGATCCTCATGGGTGTGACTGGTGGAAAACTGACTGGTTGTTTGATGATGTTTTCCTTACAGTGTCTGAAGGAAGATGTGCAGCGACAGCAGGAGAGAGAAAAGGAGCTCCAGCAGAGATTTGCTGACTTCATGTTGGATAAAGAGACTTTTCAAGCAAAGTATTAAAGCACAAAATTCCATCTGTCACTGATGTAACATTTCTAAAGTGTGCAGATACTTCTCCAGCAGCTTTTGCCAGCAGTTGCAGAAATCAAGTGTAGTCTGCTGTTTCCATCTTGTCAAGTTTTGTTCCTTCAATGGACTATTCCAAATGCTCTAGGTATGAATAGCTCTGGCCAGTGTTAAAAATGGGATTGAAATGTCCAAAATTTTATTGAAAGAAAAATCACTCTGGTATGATTTCATCCATGTCTTCATTTGCTAGGGTTATCACGTTTTTCCTAGTGTTTTACCAGTCTTAAGACCTGTAAGATACATACAGAATAATGTCTTTTGAATAAACCTGGAATGTTAAAAAACAATGAAGTAATAATGTCTGTCTTTTAACTAAAATTGAATCTTCACCTATCCCAGCCCTCCTTTGTTTTTCTGGTCTTCCCTTCCCCCTGCTGCTGCCTTTATTTTCCATGAATAATTTGTAATAGGAATTACCTGTGCAGGATAGTTGATGTCCAGATAATAAATACCATGTTCCCAACTCTTCCCTGTGCCTGTGAATAAACACTCCCAGCTTTATCTAGGTGCTCTAATGGTCACACTGGCATAATCTCCCCATCCTGGACCCATATAGGGATAAATTTTATAAAGACACCCAGCATGGCCTGATGCCTAATGGAACAACAGATTTCAGTAGAAAATGTACTGTTAAATTTTCTAAGCATTAATTTTTATAAATCATTTGCTGCTTTGTGGCCCATGGTGTGGGGTAGGAAAGAAGCTCTGGGTTTTCTCCTCCTTTCACCACATCCCAGCAGAATTGTAGTGTCTCATTGCTTTGCCTTGAAGGGTAAGGATAGAATTAGGGAAAGGTGGGAATGTGCCTACATTTTGGGTTTTTTGAGCTATAGATTGTGGAAAGGCACAGGGAAAAAGACAAAACTTGTTAACAGCACAAAATTCAGCAATTAAATACACCCAGTAACATGCATCATGCAATTTTACTTGGATGTGTTTGAAATTTAGATGGGGATTTTGCTGCCTGGAATTTTACCAGATTGCAGTGTCACTTTGCTTAGCCTTGGAAATGTTACTGGGGAGCACTGTCAGGGCTGTGCCTGTGTAGTTCTGTCAATGCCATCCATGGAGATCAATGATTATCGGATTTTTTAAATGTAACCTGGGTGAGTCCTGCTGTCACTGATAGGAGTAGGGACACAGCCAGCCTTGGAACAGCTTTCCCTTTACTCACCAGGACATCATTCCTCTGAAGTATTAATGCAATTATAGACTACATTCTTCTAGAAATGTGTTAAATATTTAACTAAGCCAGAACACATCTGGAATGAAGTATTAAACATCAATCTTGTAGCATATGGGGTATTTTAGCTCGGATGGTTATACCCAAAAGGAAAAATCATGGCATATCATGTCAGTTCTTGTGGTTGTGTGGTAGCTGGAGATATTAACAGAGAAACCCTTGTAGGTTTACCAATACCACAACTACAATTGTTTCTTTTCTTTTTAGGGCTGCAGCAGAGCCTCTTTGATGTGCCCTGTATTTTTGACAGCTTTGGAGCTAGACAGGTATTCAAACTCTGCCTTAAATTGTTTAAATGAAAAATTCAGAAGGACTGATCAGTCACAAAAGACTTTTCTTTCTTAAATGTATGCAATTAACCAGTCATTAATTGCAGCAGGCACGAGGTGGTTCCATTTGAGAAGTACCTGCAGGAGGTTTGGTCACTGTTTCTCCAGTACAGTTTGTTCACACAACACTTAAGGAAATTCACAGTTTTCCCTGTCTTTAGTCAGAGTTTTTGTCCTGCAGTTTCTATCTCAGTAATGAAAGAAAACTAATAAAGTCTCTTTCCTTAGTTAGAGCTTGGCTGTGCCCTGCTTTAGATTTTTACCTGCCCTCAGCTGCCTGCTCTAGGACAGCCATAGATCTGCTGAAATTACCCCAAAAACTTCACACAGGGTGCTCTGTGCATATGTTGGTTCCAGAATGGTGTGAATGGAGCAGCAGAGCCTGGATAAAGCATCCTGAGATCATTCAGGTGTGGGATGTTAAACTGGAGTGCTCAGGAAATCTGTCCAAGCAAATTTGGATGCTGGTAGATGCCAGTGCTTCCAGCTGCAGGTGATGATGGAGCTCAGGCTTGCCAGATCTATTTCTTGGGCTTTGGCCTAGTTTATGTTCTGAACAGCACTCCCTGAATCTCTGTCTAAATGGCTCTGTAGCTAAATGCAGATGTTTGCTGGACACAGGAGTGACCAGCACAGCTTGACAACAAATTTTTATTTTAAAATTCTGAAGCCGGCCACTGATTTGATCTTTCTTTCCAGGAACAATAATAAGTATAACCATAAACAATGCAAACTTGTGAACATTTCCCTACAGTGGGGAATCTCTAACCAGTGTGACAAAGGTGGGATGGGGGCTGTGCTGTGTGTGTTAACAATTATTTTGAGAATTATTTAACATTCTCCCCGAGAAATTCCTCCATTTCCATTCAGCATGCCAAAATATATCTGCAAGCCTTTAAATAATTTCAGCTGATGATTTTCCTCCCTTCCTGGAATCAGACTTGGCATTTATGTATTGGATCAATCCCATAGCTGGGGCCTGCTTCAAAGTCTGTGGAGTTGATAAGGCTGTCATTTACTTCAATTGACTTGGATTCCGGTACCTGGGAAAGCCAAGGGGGCTAAATTATAACAGCTGGGTGTCTCATCCATACCCAACAGATAACAGAGATCATGAGCTCAGGGTAAGGGGGAGACTCCTCAGAGGCAAAGGAGCTTCCCTGTGAGAAATCCAACAGAGCTGAAGCCAGCTCTTCCAAGCGTGGCAAATCTCCAGAGAAAAAAGCTCTATGTAACACTGTAATTAGTCACGGCAGCCAGCGGTGGCCAAGACACACCAGAGCTCTGGCTGCCTTAAAAAGACACTTCCAGTGCCAACAGGAGCATCTTGTCTTTGCCTGTTGCTGCTTGTTTGCCTTTTGCACCCTTGTTTGCTGAGACAAGCATTGGGGCAGCACATCTGGGTTAAAATATGTTCATCCAGCTTGATTGTCCAATCCCCTGTACAGGGCAGACATGAGTTGGGTCACATTTCCAGGTAGGAGGTGCAAGTGAAGGTGGAAGTGGGACAGAATAGTGTCTAGAGAGGGACAGTGGAGCTGGGGAAGGGTCTGGGGCACAAGGGAGGAGCTGTGGGGGCTCAGCCTGGGGAAAAGGAGGCTCGGGGGGACTTTCTGGCTCTCTCTGGGAGGAGGAGGCAGCCAGGTGGTGGTCAGGCCCTTCTCCCTGGTAACCAGTGATAGGGCAAGAGGAAATAGCCTCAAATTACACCAAGAAGGGCTCAATCAAATATTGGAATAAATTTCTTCATTGAAAGGGTGATCAGGCATTGGCATGGTCTGCACGGGGAAGTGGTGCAGTGACCATCCCTGGAAGTGTTCAAAATCCATGTGCATGTGGTGCTTAGAGACCTGTTTTAGCGTTGGGCTTGGCAGTGCTGGGTTAATGTTTGTACTTGATGATCTTAGAGGTCTTTTCCGACCTTAATGATTCTGTGATTGCTTCTGCCAGAGGATGTCCCACTTCATTGTCTGCCTAAAGTGAGTGTGAAACATGGGCTGGGTGCTCCAGGGCCAGTAGCTGACATGAGGTAACTACCCACAATTAGGTCCCTGACAGACTCAGCTGGATCTGTGCCCCTGATGAAAACTCTGGAAATTCATTGTTTTTGTCATCATGGCCTGAACATAGATTTCTAAATAAAATGCATAAAAACCCATGTTTGAACTTTTGTTTTGGCTGCAGACTTGCTAACAGTATCATAAACCAGTGTGTGAACTTTGGCTTGCCTTCAGTATCCTCGGTCAGTGATGTTGCTGGAGAAGAGAGATTATTGTGGTCTGGACTTAATCTGCCTCACATTCATCTCTGGAATCCAGCTTGCAGTTATCTTCCATAATGTGGGTTCAAAGCAACACCTGTCTCCCAAGCAGGATTTAAAAGTGGAGTATCAAATAGCATTTCCCCCATTTTCCTAGCTGAGTGAAAAGCGCATTGAAAAATAGCCAGATGCTCATCTCAAGGCAGAGTGTCCCTGTAACTGATTCCAGACCTGTGTGCTCTGCCTTTCCAGGGCTCCAGTTTCTACCTTTCCTTACCAACAAAAAATACCTGCTTCTGCTGATCTTGAAGACTTGCACTGACATTAGGAGTGAGATCAGACCCTGAAAAAGACTTCAAAAGACAATTTGACACATATCTAAGCCAATGCAGCCCTGTATCTCCCCTAAACACATGCAATTGTCTCACCCTCTGAAAGTTCCACACTAAGCACTTTTGAGACTTTAATAATGTTGAAGCAAAGGGGAGTAGCTGTGGATAAAAAAAAAGAGGAGCTTAACTTTTTTGGTTGCATGCAGGCCTTTAGGTGAGTCATCTCCCTTTTAGCAAGCCTCATTAGCTTTTTATGTATTTAAATGAGGTGGCTTTAACCAATTCCTGCTGCCTCAGGGGTGACTGTGATGCACACAGTAGGTGAAAAGGTAAAGAAGTGGGTATGGCAGAGTTTTACATCATTGCTGCTGGTGTGATTACTCATAGTGGGTTTGATTGTTTGCCAGTTGTTGGGGGTGTTGTCTGAGTTTGCTGTGATTCATTGAGAGATGCATAGTGTCAGGGTTAGAAAAGTCTTGCTTTCAAGTCAAAAGTTTTTCACAGATCAGATTAGACAGGGTCTGCCTCATTCAATGACTTTCAGGTTTCCAAGTCCCAGCCCTGGTGCTGATGTGTTTGGATTCCTCAAGGATTCCTCAAAGGAAGTGCAAGTTCATCTTTTAGGATCATTTATGTGCATCAAAAGCATTTAGGAGTTGCAACACAAGGAAACACAGACCGATTTGTTATTTATTCACTTCATACATCACATCTTTTGCCAAGTACATGCTACTGGTAAATGCCTCACAGGATCAGACAGATGTGTGTTAGGTTCCCTTCTTCTCCTCCCTCTCCCTCTCCCCTCCCAGGACAGAAATGTGGGGTCTATTTTGTATAATTATCAGGCCAGTAGCATTTTTAAGTGTGTTATGCAGCCTAGGTGAGACTGTGGCCCCAGTGAATTCAATGGGAGATTTGGCTTCAGCTTCAATGGAGCTGAGATTTCCTTTCCTTTGCTCTCCTCTCCTGTCTGTATTTGATGAGCCTTTCTGTGAGGAGAAGAAAGAGATTCTCTTTTGAAAAATAGTCATGAATGCTTAATAAAGCTGAATGAGCCAGACAGGATTACGTTTTTAGCTCCATAGCCAGCAAAATCTATTCCAGAATTAATTCTGATTAAAAGAATCCACTGGTTGAACCTCAGACACAAAGGCACCCCTGTAGTAATTCAACTGTATGATATATTTATTTTTTTTAAAACCTAATTATTGCATTGATCTTTGTAATATCTGGCTCTTGTGTAAAACATTGATTTCAAAGCTGTCTCTCTCTTATCTATAATTGTTCATGAATTATCTTAGGGCTTGGGCAGGGCCATCACTGTAGCTGGGTCTTAAAAAAAGAGTGAGGTTACTGACCACATTAATTAGGCTCCATGGCAGACCATAAAACAACTATAAATAAAAATTAAATTATTCCTTAGATTGTGTTCCCCCACTTTTTTTCTTAATTCTGACTCAACCAAATCAATCTCTAGCACAGAACAGGCTTCTCCCTCCTTGATCTATGCTCCTGCCAAGTGCTTCCAAGGGTCTGGAGAGAGGTAGGGTCTTTCGTTAGAAAGGTGGAGAACACAGATATTTACAAGACCCTGAACTCTGAAATTCACCTCCCAGTTCCAGCTGGTTTATTCAAAGATATTCTCCCTTCAGACTGCTGCTTCTACATCCTTAGCTCCAACAGTGACCTCCAGGGTTTTTGTTCCCCATTTTTCTGGTGCTTTAGTTACAAAGAGACAGTGCTGGCCATCTTGCTTCAAGTTTAGAGGAAAACAAGACAAAACCAGGAACAGCAGTTTGGTGGGAGCACCCATGAGGTGTTTTCACCCCACATAATAAATGGTTGGGCATTGCTATTGCTTTAGAGGGCCCTGAGCAGTTTCTGTCCCTGTTGCAGCAGATTTTAGTCACACAACTGTGTCATTTTGCTATGACAAAGTGCATCCCCCCCCCCCCCCCCCTTTCTGTGAGAGATGCCAAACTTTGAGCCTGTCATGGATTGGAAGGTCTGGACCTTTGGTCACACTTTTGCCAACACCCCCAGCATCACTGTGTTGCCTGGAAGACATCCAAATTCTGGTGAAGGCAGAATTTTTTGTCTCTGGCTTCTTGCATGGTCTCTAGAGAGGAAGATGGGAGTATCTGGCCACTTTCTACCTCATAGAAGGATTATACAGCAGGGAAAAAAAATTACTTTATGTGTTTAATGTTTGCTATAGCACATCCTGTGGATTTTATAGAGTCATAGAATCATTAAGGTTGGAAAAAACCTCTAAGATCATCAAGTCCAACCTGCACCACAGTCATGTTCACCACTAAACCATGTCCCACAGTGCTACATCCACACAATTTCTGAACACTTCCAGGGATTGTGACTCCACCACTGCCCTGGGCAGCCTGTTCCAGTGTCTGACCACCCTTGCTATGAAGAAAGTTTTCCAAATATCTACTCTAAACCTCCCCTGGGGTGCAACTTGTGGCCATTTTATATGCCATTAATAACAGCAATGTTACCAAAGTCCAGGAAACAAAAAAATGGGTCCTTGAACCTACAATCAATATAAAATATCCCACCTAATCCTAAATCACATTAAGCTGGGGGTGAACTTAATCATGTGGGCAAGGATAGAACAGTGAATTTGATTTCCTAGCAGGTCCTGTAATGTGTTGTTAGCAGCAGAACAACCCCTCCAGCTCTGCATTTAACTTCCTTTCATTGCAGATGCCTTTTGGTTAACAGCAAGGATCTGATTTAATTTTACAGCTACCCGGTGACCACAGGACGGGGATTGTGCATCACCAGAGAATGCACGAACGTCTGCCTGCCTCCCCTTCTTCCAGCAGGAACAAGGCAGGGCAGGAGCACAGCCAAGCCCATGTGGCTGTGACTCTAATTGGAAAAAGTGCTGAATCAGCCAGAAGGACAAGGGTTCACAGAGGAGCTTGGGCCAGGCAGACACATAGCCTTGGAAGCACCGAGCAAAAAGTGACCACAAATAGTGGCATGGCCAGGAGAGGTTGAGAGATGTCAGCTGGGTGTGAGGCACCTTCCTACCCTACGAGGACAGTGGTTTACATCTTCCTCACGAGAGGAAGAGGAGGGGCAGGCACTGATCTCCTCACTGGTGACCAGTGACAGGACCCAAGGGAATGGCCTGATGTTGTGTCAGGGGAGGTTTTGGCTGGATATTAGGAGAAGGTTCCTCACTCAGAGGGTGGCTGGGCACTGAACAGGATCCCCAGGGAAATGGTCACAGCACCCAACCTGAGAGAACTCAAGAACCATTTGGACAGTGCTCTCAGGCACAGGGTGGGCTCCAAACCCAGAGTCAGGCAGCAGCATGGATCAGCCTTTCCCCACCCACCCCTTGGTTTGGGGAGCAGGAGCCCGGGAACAGCTGCACGGCGGCTGGGAGCCTGTCACAGCACACAGCTGGAAGCAGTTTTCCTGCTCAGCAGAGGCTGAGCACAGCTTCCAAGCCCCAGGGTGGAAGGAGGATACTGCAGGGAAGCGGGGCAAGGCGGAGGAAGGGAGGGAGACAAGAAGCTGTAATGAAGTGCACACATGTGCACGTGTGAAGGAACGACCTGACACGCAAGATGTGTGCCAGCAGAATTTAAAAAAAAATACTAAAAAGTGAGTCCTGATACTTCTCTGCTCATGTAACATGTGCAGGGCTGACCTCAGATGCCTTCTGTCTGGCATCACCACACTCCCAGGGATGATGGGACTCAGGTGACGTATTTGGTCTTTGGCCATCTCTGGCTCAAGCTCCTCAACAGAGAACTTGGCCCAGTAAAAAACAAGGGAAGGGACAAGCACAGCTGGAAGAGAATCATCATCATTATCATCATAACTCTCTGCTGCTGAGCAGTGCCTGGACCGGGAGCTGCCCAATTTCGCACTATAGCAACAAGGCACTCAACTTCTCTTCACCTCTTCCCAGGCCAGACAGACAAGAGCACTTCAAGGAAGAGCTTGGGAGACTTCAGTGAGATTTCTCTTTGTTGATTAGATCCAGTCACTGTTAAATGAAAAATATCTGAGCAGTCCTCAGGCCTGGGTGTGGAATCCAGAGCTGCTCCCTGCTTGCTGGCTGTCCCTCTGAGGTCACAGCGAGCTCTGTGCAGGACATGGCCATGTCTGGAGCTGCTGAGGTCACTTGGTCTTTTCAGGCCTGGGAAGAGGAGACTGAGGGGAGACCTCATTGCATTCACACCTTCCTCATGAGGGGAAGAGGAGGGGCAGGCACTGATCTCTGCTCTGTGGTCATCATTGACAGGACCTGAGGGAATTGCCTAAAGTTGAGTTAGGGGAGGTTGAGGTTGGACATTAGGACAGAGTTCTTCAGCCAGGGGTGGCTGGGCACTGAACAGGCTCCCTAGGGTGTGGTCACAGCGCCAAACCTGAGAGAGCTCAAAGAGCATTTGGACAATTCTCTCAGGCACAGGATGGGATGGCTGGATTTGTCCTGTGCAAGGACAAAAGCTGGACTCAATAGTCCTTGTGGGCCCCTTTGAACTCAGAATGTTGTATAATTCTATAATTTTATGATTCAACAATTCTATGATCTGTGCCAGGAAACTAAGCCCCACCTATCCCTGTCTCTTGTATGGATTATGCCCATGACTTTATTAAACTGATTCTCCCAGGATGAAAACTATGTCGGAAATTTGCCCTGGCCCCTGCTAACATCTGAGGAAAGGCTGGAATCCATGCTGCAAAGGGAGGACACAACACAGACCCTGGCTCCAGCACACCGGTGACACATGTGTGTCATGTTTATGTATTTCATGCTTATTGTAGCACATCCTGTGGATTTTTATAGAATCACAGAATCATGAAGGTTGGAAAAGACCTCTAAGATCATCAAGTCCAACCATCAACCCAGCACCACAATCATGTTCACCACAAAACCATGTCCCACAGTGCCACTTCCACACAATTTCTGAACACCTCCAGGGATGGTGGCTACACCGCTGCCCTGGGCGGGCTGATCCAGTGTCTGACCACCCTTTCCATGAAGAAATTTTTCCAAATGTCCAATCTAAACCTTCTGAGGTGCAACTTGGGGCCATTTCCTCTTGGCCTGTCCTTGTTCCCTGTGAGCAGAGTCTGACCCACACCTGGCTGTCCCCTCCTGTCAGGGAGTTATGGAGATAGAGAAGGTCCCTCCTGAGCCTCCTTTTCTCCAGGCTGAGCCCCTTTCCAGCTCTCTCAGCTGCTCCTCCTCAGACCTGTGCTCCAGAGCCTTCCCCAGCTCTGTTCCCTTCCCTGCACACACTCCAGCCCCTCAATGTCCGTCTTGTCATGAGGGGCCCAGAACTAGACCCAGGATTTGAGGTGTGGGCTCACTCCACAGCCCACAGCAGGACAGACTCCCCTGAGCCACATCTGTGTGTCCCTAAAGGCAGTGCCAGCACTAGCTTCCCTGGCTGGGCAAACACCACAGAGGGACTGAAGATACCATCAGGTCACTTCTCAAAATCATATCTCTTCTTCTACACTGAGGCTAGAAAATGGCAAATAAGATGCAGGCTCCACAGTGTTCACTGTTGTCGTGACTCATGAGTTATTTTTATCTTTTCTGTAACAGAACAAATGGCTGCAGTAATTAATCTCTGTCTGTTCTGACAATGGCCTGGCCAAAACACATGATGTTTTTGCAGACAGTATAAGAAGAGAAGCACAAAACATCATGTGTGTGAATCAGTATTTTAAATATTTTCCTTAGTTTGCTTTTTTATATGATTTAAAATATGCTTATGTACTGCATTCAGTGTATTAAATAAAGTTAAAAGGAGCAACAAGTGCTGTTGCACAGGTTAGCTGCACAGATATAAATCTCTGTTTTGAAGCTCAACCACATGTGAAACAAGATCTAATCAAATCATGGCAACAGCAAAATTAATTTGAGTCTTTTCAAGGAGATCCAATCCCAGTGGAGGATTTTATTTTGCCAAGCTCCTTCCAACTTTATTGGATGATAATTAGTTCTGTAGAAAGAAATGTTGCAATCAAATGTTCTCCCAACAGTACTTTTGTTTTCTGCAGAGCTGGTTGAGCAATGAAAAGATTTATTAGTGGAGAATGTATTAACGAGGAATTTGTGGAGAAACAACCAAAAAACCAGTGAGTGGAATTTCCACGAAATATCTCCAGGGTGTGAGTTTGCCAAGCACAGTTTGCAGATACCCAGTGCTCCCTGTGGAGTAACAATCATACCCCAAACTCTGTAAACAAGTATTTTTACCACCCAGAATGCCTGAGGGGGAATACCAGTTCACAGTAGTATCACAGAATCACAGAACAGTTTCAGCTGGAAGGGGCCTTAGAGATGTCTTATTCCAACCCCTGCCATGGGCAGGGACACCTTCCATTATCCCAAGTTGCTACAAGCCTTATCCAACCTGCCCTTGAATAATCCAGATCTACAGACCCCAATCAATCTGTGAGCCCAAAGGAGCAAGAACTTCATCTTCTGAGATCAGGCTGCCCCTAATTGTTGGCTGAACTAAAAAACTGCTAATGCCATAAGCATAAATTATGGTTTCTTGTCCCTTCCTATGAAGCTCCACGTTCTCATGGTCAAGAGGATATGAGGCAGACAATCCTTACACAGACTTACACAAACACATACTAAAATAAGAAATACCCATTTTCCATACCCATTTTTCACTATCTGAACAGTCCTGCCATCCTCCTATTTAATAGATTTTTCACTGTCGTGATCCATTAAACAAGACAATAATTAGGCTCGTCCTTAATCACTCAAAGCCTGTTGCCCAACAGAACATTTGTATTATTTCCATCAATTTTGTGATCTTGGGGAAAACATCCTCCAAGTCTCTTGCAGCAGTAAATAAAGATACTTCAGACTTCCTTCAGACTTCGTAAAAGTGAGAGGAAAGCTTGTTTATGGCATTAATTAAGCCTTTCGTATTTGTTTTTCAAATCAAATAATGTTTTCTAAAGTTGTCTTTTTTCCTCACCTACAGGAAAAAAATGCAGGCTACATAGCCAGGTTCTTCCAGTGCTGGAGTACCTGTATTTGTGTTGAAGATAAACAGTGACAAATTTCTCTTCTTTCTAATTTACAGAGAGTTTGGACTGATGTATTTTCTGGAGTTTCATGGAACTGATGTGTTTGATAGAATTCAGGGGATATTTTCGAACCGTTAAAGGAAAATACGCAAGTATTTCCTGAATTTGTTTCTTCTTATCCCATAGTTTACATGAACTATTCAGCAAAGGGAAGCAAAAGCTGAGCTTCAACCAAACCCAGACCAAAGCAGAGCTTCTGGTAGAAACCATGTTGGGATTAAATGATTTCCTTTGGTTTCCATCCAAATCCAAGCTGAATGTGGATTTCTGGGTTGAGTTTCACTTTGAATTTTTGGTTTTATTCAGTTATGAAGAATTAAGTGAAACTTGGGAGGTTCAAACCCTCATTGAATGATCCTGAAAAACGATCTGCAAAACCCCTTGCTATGGAGTCCAATTTCATACCTTTGATCTCTGTGGATGCTGGGAGCAGCACCAGTGTCTCTTCCAACCTATAAAAGACAGACAAGTGAAGCCACTACATTTGTTTTAATGTAGAGCTGTTCAAGAGACAATATCCAATCTCAGTCATCACCCTTGGCCAGCTGGAAAGCAGGAAATCCCAGAAATTGCCCTTCTCCCAGACAAGGTCCATCAAAGCCAGTAGGTACCACCCTGAGCCTCCCGAGAAATACAGACAGGAACACAACTAAGAGTCTTACTGATTTTTTCCCTGAAAACAGGAAAGAATTTACCTTCCTCAGCTCCCAGCCTGTGCTGGAATCACAAGCAGTGCTCTTTGGGCTCCCCATCATGGTCAGGATGATCCATGAGATCCCATTTTAGTGGTGTAGCTGTCACTGAGCAGCACATCCCACATGACAGGAGCAAAAGGGCAACCACTGAGCTGGTGGCCATCCAGTAATGACCATTTCACTTCTGCTTATCCACCCAGCTACACTCAGGGGAGTAATCCCATGTGTGCCAGCTTTGGCAGGGCAGATGTTGCAAGAACTTCCTGCCCCCACCATTTTGGATCTTCTTTTTTAATGGGAGTCATTTCCATGATCTGACTTCAATCCTGACCCACATGAGGTGGTATGATGAAACTGGGGATGGGGGTAATTGCATCTCAGGCTGAGAATCTTTTGGGAAAAAAGAAGCCTTTGAAGCTACCGTCTCTCCCAAAATATCCTCAGGTACTCCAGTGGGACCCTCCTTATGGATGTGTGACACATGTCTCCTGCTTAAGTCATCTTTATGGAGCACGTATTTCCTGCTCCCTTGTGTTTTTATTTTCTTCTCCCCCTTCAAATACTTCCTGCCTTTGGCTGTCTGTGACTGAACTCCCTGGAGCCTTAACAGTCTTGGAATCTCTCCACTTCTATAACTTGATTTTACTATTTAGGAGAAAGTTTGATTCATCCCCCTTAAACCAGAAAGAGAATAAAGGAGGGAAAAAAAAATCCTGTTCATCCACCAGCAAAGGGGCAAGATACAAAAAGACAAGATTATTCTCATTCATCTATTCCTGGCTTTGGAGTGCATTTCATTTCACTGTCTGCACAGGCCTTTGTAGCCACCATCTGATTGAACATTACTTATAGTGCATATTATAGGCACTAATGAGAAAATGATTCTAAATTGCCCCTAGGGATGGTTATGATTAAACTATTTGCCTTTGCTTCCTCTAGTAAATTAAAGCAACCAAAAGAAGGAGAGGGAAAAAAAAAAAAAAAAAAAAAAAAAGGCTTAATCTGGAAAGCAGTCAGAATAACGGTTTGGTAAAGTTTCTGAATTCCTAGGAACATTTTCACCCCTAACCTGGCTATGGGCTGTGTATTTCATGCTGCAGTTTGAAGCTAAAGCTGTGACAAATATGTGACATGGGGAGGCATTTTGGAGGGCTGAACTGGGCATGATTTTCTGTGTTGTCAACCAGCTCGAAGCCCTGATCAGCTTTAATTGCAGCCAAGTGAAGCCGCTAAACCCTCTCTGCCACCGAGGAGCTGCTCCAAGGCGTCAGGCGTCTGTCTCTTAAAAAGAGCAGTTCAGAGCCTCACATACTCAGAGCCTCATTCAGATGTTTTATTTAAGCTCTTAAATCTTTTGAGCTTCGGATGAATAAACAAGTCCCTGAAATGCAATCCATTCTTGCTGGTCAGGGTTTTTCAAGTGTTTTTCACAGGGAAGAAACCAAATGTCATTTGTGTTTCCTTTGGCCGTTTTAAGCACGGTGGGGTTTGGGGAGCTGGGAGCCGTGTTCCATTGGATGTGCTTGGGCCTGTGTGTGCTCACACACTGGGATTTCAGTGGGACTTCTATCTGGGATCATCCAGGGCTGTTGAATTACCTGATGAATTAATTAAATGTGTGAAAACTCTGTGGGGCGAATTGCCAGGTCACACAACTTCAGCTTAAGCACTGGTTAAAATATTGGCACTGGTGGGCCCCAAGGAGGAGCCCACACCTCTCTGGTGGTCCCCAAGTCTTTGCAAGGTGGTCCCCATCACCTTCACACTCTTTAACCCGGACAGTCTCACTTCTAGCACCCAACCCAACACATTGGAGTCAATTACTCCTTGTGGTTTGTGGCTTTGTGGCTTTGTGGGTTTGGTACCAGTGACTGGGAAAAACCCTGAGCTGACCTGCCTGACAACACCTCAAAGCACCTCAGATTCTGTGCTACAACCTGAGATGTGCAGAGCCCCTGCAGATGCCTTGGGGGTTCCTCAAAAGATAACAAGGTGCAGAGCTTAGAGACCCAAGAGAACAATCAAATGCTGCATTGTTGAGTTTTGCTGTAGAGCTGCCAATGATTCTTCAGCCCAGCTTTCAAGAGTGTGTCCTGGGTTTATTGTCTATATATCACAGGGACATGAATGAAAATTATTGTGAGATTATCTGCATGATACCTGAGGTCACTTGGAGCTTCAATAGCTTGAGATGAGAGGAATCTATTCTTCCTTTCCTCTGGACACAGAGAAGGGATCACTGAGAAATTCAGATGCAGTTGTCTGCACCAGCAGCCTCTGAAGCTGGAGGAGTTTTATGAATAAGCTGCATTTTGTTGGGGTAATGGAGACAACTCCAGGCTTAAATGGTCTCTGAGGTACCAGGTGAGATTTTGGCTCAATGGCTTATGCCAGCACAAGCATGAGATGGTCACTGGTATTTGTTCATACAGCTTAATTTGGGGTCCACATCACTGTGCCCCAATTTGTGCCATAGGTGTCTAATTGATTGGTTCCCTTGAAGCAAGACCTTTCTGTCCACACACAATCAGTGGTGAGAGTGGAAAAACCAAACACAGTTTTTTAGGGAACACAAGTACCCAACCTATCTGCTCACAGTAGCCAGGCTTTTCCCTTTAGAGGCTCTCTAAGGTGCTCCCCATTTATTACCCAAAGAAATGTGGATCATGGTGGCAGAAACATCTCAAATTTTGTCATTAGTTAGATGCCCAAATAAGACAGGATTTGGGCTGCCTGTCTTACTCCAGTGCTTCACTAGCCCTCAGAGAATGGTGTGGCCCTGGCACAGGTTGCTCAGAGAAGCTGTGGCTTCCATATCCCTGGAAATGTTCAAGACCAGGTTGGATGGGTCTTGGAGCAACCTGGGATAGTGGAAGGAGTCTCTGCCCATTGAGGAGGGTTGGAATGAGTTGATATTTCAAGTCCCTTCCAACCCAAAACATTTGTGAATTTATGCCTCTTGGTTAACATGGATAAGGTATAATTTTATGTATTTGGCTGATAAAGGTATCTGCACCACCAGGTCACCCCTGTGGAGTCTGGACATGTGTGTTTCTGTGCTCGAGTGCAGTGGAGTGGAATGAGAGAGAGGAAGAGACAAGACTCTTCTGGACATTGTCATAACAACCCAGAGCTGTCACCTCAATGTCCTGTCCCCTTGTGCAGAAGGATTGTGGCTTTTGTGGCATTTCCAAATGACCCCAGGCTCAAACCTGAAGGCAGAGTGTTCTTTGTTTCCTCCACACACTGCTCCCTCCCTATAACTGGAAGGTTATGTGTTTCTTAGCTACTGGTCAGACTGGTGGTGCCTGCCAAGAAGCTTTCACGGAATTTCCTCACTATGTAACAAATTTATGAGTCATATGAAAATCTGGGAAATGATTCAACCAGCTGTCTTTCGTTGACTCAAAGATTTTTACAACACCTCGGTGCCTCATCTTTGATTTGAGCCAGCAGAATGGTTTATTGTAACATCAAATGGTCTTATTTTCCCTGGAAGGATGCTTCCTACTACCAAAAAAAAAAAAAAAAAAAAAAAAAGAAAGAAAATAAAGGCAAAAAAAAGCTGTAAAACTTTTGAAGGCAGCCTGTCATTAGTTGAGGGATGCACAGAGCAACTGTGGTCATTCACTAGGAACTGATGAATGTGGCTGGATTGCTGCTTCCCTGCAGGGTGGCTGCAAAGGTGGCTGTCACTGAGCAGTGTGCCTCAGCTGCCTCAGGTACAGCCTTTCCACATGGCACAAATCAGACTTGCAGAAACTTCTGTTCATATTTGGGTTTCAATGGCTATTTCAGTGAATTTTAGCAAATCCTTACTGAACAGCAACACAGCTAAAGCCAGGGAATGTTATTCTTGTTACGTAGTCTTTCCAGGTGGGAAGGGCAGGAAGAGGACCAGGACCTTTCATCACCATGGAAGATGCTCACTGTAGGAGGCAGGCACAAAGAACATTCTTTCCATCTTCTTTTTTGGACAAAACCACTCAGAGATGCTTTTTGCTGTGCTGGAATCACTGGCCGCCCTGAGCAGAGATGCAATGGGCAGCCCCATCTTACAGGTGATCCTGTGCTTTTTAAAAACCATGGAGGGGGATAAATCCCTGGCACTAGAGCTAATCAGTGAGTGGGAAGCAGAAGCAGAACAGAAGTGATTCTTCCAGTAAGAGTTAAATTGCTGCAAACAGAAGAAGAACTGGAATTTATTATTACAAAGCTAAACTGACACTCTACATAAAATATCCAAATGAATGTAATTATTAAAACCATGTTTCCAGCATGAGTTTCCATGTCCATGAAAGCAATCCGCCACACAAAGAACTGCTCCCAGTAGCCTCAAATCCTTTGTTTTAGACACCCAATTTCCCAGCCAAAATCGTGGAATGATTTGGGTTGGAAGGGACTTTAGAGATCATCCATTTCCAATCCCCTGCCCTGGGCAGGAACACCTTTCACTAGACCAGGTTGCTTAAAGCCTCATCCAGCCTGGCTTTGGACACTTCCAGAGAAGGGACAGCCACAGCTTCTCTGGACAACCTGTGCCAGGGCCTTGACAACCTCACAGTAATTTCTTCCTATTGTCTAAGTCTAAATCTACATAACTACAGCTCAAAGGTATTCCATAAAAAAGGCTGTAGCCAGCAGCTCTGAGCAGAGCTGGAACAAATGCACCTCTCACAGCTGTTACCAGGCACTTTGCAGGTGTAACATGGCTTACAAATCTTGAAATGCCTTGTGTCAGCATGTGGAGAATCCACTGTACCAACGGAGGAAGGAAAATAAAATATACTTGAAACAGACAGGACAAGAAAGGGTTCAGAGCAGAGCAGTATAATTTTGATTTATTGAGGGTCACAGCCTGTATTCAGTGAACTGAACCACCCTTCTCAGTCCAGGCACTTAATGCAGCTCTGCTCTTTGGTATGCAGGTAAGCAGTATAAATCCTGGTCAAAGTTTCTATCCATGTTACAGACTTGCTTGCATGAAACTCATGTTTCTATCCATTTCCAAAGGATACAAACCTGGGAATGGTGGAGGATGAGGGAAATAAAAATTCAGGGCAAAGAAAAAGAAATCCTAAATGGTGATACTGTCTCATGACTATTTTCTGGTTGAGAATTCCCCTTTCATCTTTCCATCCCCTTCCCATTGAGCGGCTTTGTAGCTTCCATTTGTAACAGGCAGAGAGTGGAAAAATATCTGACTTCGGGGGATTTGGCAAAGGTTCTGGCCTTGAACCCAGCAGCAGATACAGAACACTTGTAACATTCAAAACAGGCCCTCTCTTTCTTGACCTCTGTGATTTTTATTGCTTATCTGGGTATATATAATCATTTTAAGATGTCTCCTCTTACCATAAAATAACCATGAATTATTTTTAAAAAGGTAGATAATAAACTTCAGAATAACTCTTAAATGTACCCAAGCAGACAAGGGGAATGTGAGGTTGCTGTCATGAAGGATAGCTTCTGGCAACTGATCTGAGGGAGCCACTAATGATTTTAATTAGCTTTTGGAAGCACAATCCGCCCATTCTGAAGCCAGTGCCCTGCTGGCAGCGACGACGCTTTGGAAGATCGACAGCATAAAACATTTTCTGTAATGAGCCTTCGTACAACTCCATGTGTCAAGCGAGGAGTGATCTGTCTCCAGCAGAACTGCAAGAGGAAAGCTGTGGCTGGAAGGTTTTCCAGCTGAGGACTTCCAGCAGGTAACACTCCTGCTCCCCTGGGGAATGGGGGATTAATGACCAGGCACCGAGACCTGGCGCCGTCAGGTGCAAATCCAAAAATCAGCTTTTCCTCCTGGCAAATCACTTCACCTCCTAATTTATTTCATCTATTTGGGTTATAGGCTTCTCAGAGGGATGTTAATCTCTGACTGCATGTTTGTACAGAGTTTAGGATGTAGCAAGGGATTAATCACTGTTGGGGCTATCATCCTACAGGAACAGGAACGGTGAAGTAGCAATAAATTGGGCAAAGCAGCAGATGCTAATGCCTTGGAGGTGGTTGGAATAAGAACCAAAGCTGGATCAAAGTTCAGCCAGGAACAGGGAATCTATTCTAGCGAGGAAACTGCAACAGGAAAAAATATTTAAGCTATTAAAAAATAAATTTAAGCCTACATGAAAGACCTTTACCTACATGACTTTAAGATGTAGAAGGGTAATTTAGATTAGCTGTTAGGAAGAAATTCTTTACTCAGAGGCTGGTCAGGCCCTGGCACAGGTTTCGAGAGAATCTGTGGATACCCCATCCTTGGAATTGTTCAAAGCCAGGTTGGACAAAGCTTGGAGCAACCTGGTCTAGTGGGAGCTGTCCCTGCCCATGGCAGGGGGTTGGAATAGATGAACCTTCCAGCTTATCTCAATCCAAATCATTCATGATTCTGTATCCTAGTGCTCAACAGGTAACAGCTGCTGCCCTCCCAGCCTCTGGAGTATTTGAAGTATTTCAGAAGAGAGAAGGAAGAATCAGTAGATACTGAGATGGAGTCATCAAGTATTTTGAGCTCAACATGAATTTATGCTGAGTGATGAAATAATAGATAGGTAGATATTGGACATATTATTTAAAACAAATCAGATCAAAGAAAATAGGGATTGACCAGAATTTCCACTAAAAGGCAAATGAAATCTGGGCTCAGTTTTTTTACAACTTAGAAGAAATCTGGGTTCCTTTTATACTTTCTATTATAAATCATCAGTCCCAGAGCACATGTTCAACTACTTTGTTGAATCAGGGTCATTATGAATAAGAGCTCAGCAATGCTCCTCTGTTAATGAGCTTCCAGGAAATGTACAATTGTTTTTAGAAGAAGCCTAATGAAGACAGATTTGCAGATCTCATTTGATGCAGCCAGAAAACCCAAACTCATCAACCAAACAAAAGCATGGGGGTAACTCTTTTTAATTTTTTTTTTTTTGTATGTGTGTGTCTGATTATCCTTCTAGGAGTGCTGGTGTGTAACACTTTCAAACTTTCATTGAACTTTACTCTCTCGCTCCAGGCGATTATTTTTCCTTGATGTCTGATGTTGAATGATATACGTGCACCTGTGTGATAATGGCTGGTTGGATATATCTTTACTGAGCTGGGAAAACCCAGGACCTCACCTCCACACTTAACCATTTGATTTCTTTTATGGCTCTGGTACAGATCCCTGTACTAAAAGCTACTGGTGGAGCTTACATTTGTCAGGGGAAATGTGGGTGTTTTATCATACCAGCTGTTTAAAGTCTCCTACAACTTTGCAAACTGCTTTAAGAGCCCTTGCTTTTATCACTGCTCAAACTTCCAAGCAGTCACCAGAACAAAGGAAGGAACAGCTGGGAAGTTTTAAAAGCAGCAGTGTTTGCCGTTGCACTCAGGTTTAAGTACGATAATTAATAAAACTTCCCCTCCTCTTCCACATCATCTCAGTGCACAATCATTTTGGAACAGGACTTCTCACTGGCCCCTTCTCCTGAGTTTCAGTTATATTTCCCTTTTCCAAACCAGCAATCAACATTATTATTATTATTATTATTATTATTATTATTATGGCACATCCATATTGGCCTAGTGTCCTGCATGAACCTGCTAAGAGGCAGCATGCTTGGGGCACTTTTGTATTAAGCAAAAGCAAATCTTCTGGAATTTCATTCATCTGAAGAACTTCTGCAGAGGGTCAGGAATACAGCACTCATGGCCAGGAGAGAGGAGGAACACCTATCTCCACTACAACCATCAAGAAATTTGGAATCTCACAGGGGTGAATCATATAGGCTCCACTGGGCCTCTGAAGGGTGATTTATCCTGGCTGCCTCAGACACCTCTCCTAGCATGGGATGAATCATCCCCTGACCCACTCCCACTCTCTCCACCAAGTAGAAAAAGATATCTGGCATCAGCCAAGCTTGCAGGCAGCCACGGTTGGGTCAGGTGAATCCTGCCTGGTCTGTCCAGCCTGGTTTTCTGTCAGCCCTTCCATCACTGGATGGTGATGGATGCTCCTCAAGGATGCAAAATAAGGAGCAGCACTGAGATCTGTTAAGTATGGAGTGCACAGTAATAAAGTGTGAAGAAAATTGCTTCCTTCCCCTCTGTGGTGATTAGCGTCGGCTCTGGAGCACGAGCACTGGATTGATGGCTGCTGTAATTTTATCCAAACTGAAGTTGCTGGAGTAGATTTGAGGGGTGGAAATAGTGCTGCTGATCCCTGCAAGATGGGGCTGGGCCCTCTGAAAGGACCCAGAGGCTTGAAACAGTGGTTGCAGAGAAACCAAACTGTGGGATTTTAGCAGGAACAGCAGGCATCATGTTTACACAGTCCATGCTTGCAGAGGCAGCAGCAGAAAGCACAATTCTGAGTATTTCTCAAGGTCATTTAGAGTCCTACTTCCTACTGAATACAAATAAAGAGATTGAAATGACTGATTTTTTTTCCTTTCTCTAACAGTTAATGCCAGGATTTGTGCCTTTGGCTCCTAGTTCAGGGCATCCTCATGGCAACTGCTCACCATCCCAGCAGGGCCCTCCCTGTGCCATGAATTCAATCTTACCCCTGGCAGGTGGGATGTGTCGTTTATTCACACCACAACACATCCAGCTGAGGCTGCAGCAGGGATCTGCCAGGGCCTGTCCTTGCTCAGAAACAATCTAGTGAGTTCCCCAAGGTGTTCAGCTCCCCAAATCCCAGGGCAATGCCATCTTCTCCCACGGTTACATCCCATGTGCTGCCAAAGAAATGGGTGTGTGGATGCAGCACATCCATGGCCATTCAGCTGAGCATTGTTCTACTGTGGCCACACAGGGTTGGGCACTGGCAGGCATTTTTGAAAAGGAGAACACTGAAACACCTCAGCAAACACAAGGAAAACACCTCAGCAAACACAGGGTACCTGTGTTCCCCAGCAGAGACTTCTCCAAGATAGTGGCAGCAGCACTTCCACTTCCAACAGACAGCATTTACAAACCATTATTAACCAAACAAAGCTCTTTAAAGAGTCACCCCAGGGCACCCTGGCCTCTGTTAAAACAGACTTTTCAAAAACATTTATGGACTTAAATAAAACTCATTTCAGAATGCCAGCGAAATTGCCTCCAGGTTGCACTCTGGCTTTGCTACCAGTCTAGTCCTAAAATTATTCACCAGGAAAGGGAAAGGTTTTTTTTTTTTCCCGGCTGAAGGATTCCTGTGTGCGCTGCTCAGCTGTGAGAGTCCTGCCAGGATGTAGCTGGCCTGGTGCAGGTGGCTGAGATTTGATGCAGTGTATAAATCAGATTTTCATCATCATCATCATCATCATCATCATCATTATTATTATTATTACTATTATTTGTATTTGTATTACAGCCTTGTCTGTAATTTTGCGTAGGACAGGAGTTAGAAATGTTGTAGCAAAGGGACTGAGGCACAGTGAGATCAAATGGTTTGCCCTGGGACACACAGGAAGTTGGTGGCAGAGCTGGGAAATAAGCTCAGCTTTCTTAGAACTAAATCAACCTTTTCAGGTCTTACTACAACATTTTCAAGGTGTCCATCACACTGCCATCCAAAAGCCAACGTACACAGAAACTACTGTGCTCTGGAAGCTGTTCCTTATCCTCCTGCCAGTAAATGCAAAAGCCTCATCAATAAGGGGGAGAGAAATGGTTGCAGAAATGCATTTGCTGGTAACTTTCACTCTCTAGCTCATATTGTTAACACACATGACTCCAAATGCTGGATGGCAGATGGAAATATTCATTGGCCTGATGGATTTATGGATGTCTGAAGCCTTGTGGCAGTACATATTGCCTTCAGAACAACATTTTCTTCACAGCGAGCCAAGTCCTGGTGCAGTTGAAGTTATTGGAAGTTTTGCCACGAACATTAATAAGATCAGGATTTGGATTTGTGTCTGCAGAGATAAAAATAACACACTGTTGCAAATTGGAAAGTAAGAGTTGAATTAAAAAGACTGATGCTCTGGTAAGACGCAGTTTTGCCCCATCTCTGTGTCTCCTTGTTCTGATGAAGGCAGTCCCAAAACCACACAGACCAGCATTTGGCCAAGGAAAAAATGTTTTATCTCCCAGCAATGAGATGTAACCCCAGCCCTTACCACTGGTGACCAAAAGCTGTCACTGGTGTGGCATTTGCCTGGTGCCCTGTGTGAAACCAGGTGTTGTTCTCTGCCTTGCTTACACCATGTAAAAATTCTTAAATCCTAGTATAAGACGGATACACTGCTGGATCATTCCAGGTAACAAGTGATAGGAAAAGAGGAAACAGCCTCAAGTTGTGCCAGGGCAGGTTTAGATTGGATATTAGGAAAAATTTCTTCACTGAAAGGGTGCTCAGGCACTGGCAGGTGAGGCTGCCCTGAGAAGTGGTGGAATCACCATCCCTGGAATTGTTCAAAACACATGTGGATGTGGCACCTGGGGACATGGTTAAATGGGGACAGTGGCAGTGCTGGGGTAATGGCTGGACTCAGTGGTCTTGCAGGCTTTTCCAACCTTAATGAGTCTGTGACTCTAAGATATAGCAGGGGACTGAACTTTGCCTTAAGAATAGCTCAAACACTTTCTTTGAAATAAGTATTTAGAAGAGATAAGAGAGAAAAGCAGAGACAAATGACCAAAGCCTTCTGACCCTGCCTGACTCACCTGGAAGCGCTGCCCTGGGGAGCATTGCTTACTGAGCAGCTCTGACTGGGAAAATAACAAGGAGCACAAGGCATTCCAGACAGCTGACCCTTCTGGGGTGATTTCTAGCCAATTTGGCATAAAAGCAGGGTTTTAAAACTCGCAGCAATCTGAACTGGTGTCCTGCTGGCAGACAGGGAGGCAAGGATGCTGCTCTGGTGAAGGTGGGTTTTGTAGTCATAGCAAACAAACAGGAGCTGAGAACAGCTGGGCCCAGCTCCTGACGGTGCCTTGGTGATTTTGGGGCTGCTCTGAAACCAACAGGAAAACTCCACAGCTGCATTTTAGGGGTCAGGGTGCTGTGTTACTTCCTGCAAGTCAACCCAAGGGAAGAAGAACGCTTCACCTAAAGAACATCAGAAGCTGAAGCAAAGACCAAAGAGCACCAAGTTCACTGAGCTCCTTCAGTGTAGCTGGAGAGGAAAAATCCATCAAGTGCAACTCTTTTCACAGCTCTACCTTGAAAGGAGAGACAAAAACCCTCCCTCCTGAGCTGCTAGGCTCGGCCAGCTCCAGCTGTGATCCCGGGCAGGGGAGACAGGGATGCGGAAATCCCACCCATCCGTGGCTCAGCACACGGGGCAGGTGTGGTGATGCCAAGAACGTCGTCACCCCCCTCGCTTGCCAAGTACCTGGGTGCAGCGTGAGCAATCCCATCCTGCAGGCAGCCAAGTACTGGGTGCAGCATGAGCAATCCCATCCTGCAGGCAGCTCCGTCAGCCAGGAGCGCATCCCCCTTGGAGATAGGATGGCTGGACATGCAAACTAATGTGCCTGTGAGCCTTTCATGTGCAGAGCTGTAACAGATGTTCAAAGATCATCCTCTGGCACTGAGAAAGTGTCTAGGAGGCCCTGGATAGGAGTTTTCTCGGCACAATTTTTTTTTTTTTTTTTTTTAGATGAGCTGAAGGGGAAAAGTTCCTGTTAGTGATTATTTTCTGTCTGTGAACAAAGCGCTTACGATGAGTGTCCCAGCTCATACATCAGGGAATGCCAGCTAGATAAATGCAGCTTTCCTCTTCCCTGTGGGTCCCTATCTCTGCCTAGGCTTTACAAAGACCCAGAAGACATTCTTTTTGGTGACCCCAGCAATTAAAAACTGCAGCTGGAGTCATCTCACACTTTTTTCTGACACAAAACTGCGAATCTCCCTGCAAAACTGCAGATCACAGGGGATGCCCCCAAGAATCTCAGACAACAACAATGGGATGCCCCACACAGCAGGACTAGTTCTCAGAGCTTGCTAGGGGTAGAAACACAGAATCATTAAAATTGGAAAAGACATCAAAGACCATTGAGTTGAAATGGAGACCATGATTCTGCTCTGATTTGTAAGTGTGGGCAGAGCACCTGAGAACCATCTTTTTGTGACACTGATGGCCATTCTGTGACACTGATGGTCACCTCAGGCCACCAAGGCTTCAGAAAACATGGCCACTTATAGGAACACGTAAAGGGTGTGTGCCACTGGTGCTGGCTATGGAGCTCATTGCAAACCTGGCTGGATGTTCCTCTGACCCTTTATCCATGTGCAGAGGGGGGATGCTCATAGCTCTTCTCTTAGAATCACAGAATTATTGGATCATTACCGTTGGAAAAGACCCTTAGGATCATCAAGACCAGCACTGCCAAGCCCACCATTAAATCATGTCCCTGGTGCCACATCCAAATTTCCAGGGATGGTGATTCTACCACTTCCCTGGAGGGATTGTACCAATGCCTAACAGCCTTCCAGTGAAGAAACTTTCCCTAATATCCAGCCTAAACCTTGCCTGGCACAACTTGAGGCCATTTCATCCTGTCCCCTGTTCCCTGGGAGCAGAGCCTGACCCCACCTGGCTGTCCCCTCCTGTCAGGGGCTGTGCAGAGCCACAAGGTCCCTCCTGAGCCTCCTTTTATCCAGGCTGAGCCCCTTTCCCAGCTCCTCAGACTTGTGCTCAGGTTGACGTTGCCCATCTCCTCCCATCCTCTCCAGCTGTGGAAATATCTGATTTGCAGGTTGATGAGGCTTTGAAGTCCCTGTTTACTCTTTCAACTGAGCAGTAAATGCCTGGCACAAGCAATCAGGATCACATCCAGCCGAGCCTGTATTCCTGCTGTGAACCCCTGCAGCAGCCATTTCAGCTGCCTTACCCAGGACTCCCATCCCACACGGGATGATGCCTGCAGGGCACAGCTGCATCCTGCAAACCTCTGGAAGCAAGTCCTATGTAATTAATGAGGGCTTTTTTGTTGGGCAGCTAAAACATCCTCAGCTCACTCAGCTCACTCTGCTTACTGCAGAGCTACCTGACTTTAAATTAACTAAAAAGAGGAGGATTTATCCTCAGGGTCTGAGCTGGAGCACTGCAAAGCACAAGGACTCTTTAAACTGATTGCACAGAGCTGGGAACAGCCCCCGATTGATTGCTGAAAAATGCAGACCCTTCTCGTTTTGTTTTTGAGTAGAGACAGAGAATACACAGATAGGGCATAAAAGACATTTTTTTTCTAGTATAGATCAGGACACCACAGGAAAGCTCACCCACTCCTCCTTCACTTATCAGTGTTACATTTTGAACACCATTTTGGTAAAGGGATATTTCACTATTAAGCTGCAAGGAGATACCTAGCATTGAATGGACATCAAAGTTAAAGGGATTTTTGTCCCAGGTGCCAAAGAAAGACACAGAGCCACGCAATAGGCCTTTTATAACTTCTAATAAAAACTGGAGGCAGTTTCTCTCAGTTTGAGCTGATAAAACAGGGATTTCTCTCCCAGTCTTCTGGATTTCTTTCTAGAAATGGGGCTATAGCACTGTAAGCTTGATTGAACACGGAGTTTAATTCATTAATGTTTACAAATTGCTTTAAGATCTGCAGCTGGATAAGTGCTAAATAGTTTAATTGCTGTAATACCGATGAATTTTCTTATCTCTCATGTAAATCAGCTTAAACCATTGCCCTGAAATTAACAGCTCTGGGGTTAACAATGGGCCCAACCACACACTGCACTGCAGCACTTATCATATCACAACTTTACCCTCATTAATTACATGCCCTGCTGTGGTTCTTGGACCAAGATCAGCCACAATTCAGATATGGGCAGCAGGACAGCACAGGGAGGAGAGGGTTTGTAAGTGCACGACACACACGTTAATGGTGAAATTAAACAGATGGCCCCCTCACTCATCAGTGAAAGTCCACCGGGGGCTCTGAGAAAGAAGGAGATTTCCTATGTAACATAACAATTTGGACATCAGAAGGTTTCGGGTTACAAGATTTTTCTTTATCCCCCACCTGAAACTTTTAAGGGGAAACGTCAGGGAATTCCATCCGGTCTTCAGATCCTAATCCCTTTTTATGCTGGTTTGATCTGTCTGCTGGGAGCTGGCAGCCAGCTCCTCTGGCTCCACGTAAGGGAACACCAGGCAGCAGATGGAGCAGCCCTCTGCAGCCACTGAGGAGCGTCTGGGGCTCACAAATCCCCCTGTCTCCAGAAACCCTCACGTGTGATGAGCTCATGGAGGAGCCAGACCCAGCATTCTCTGCAGCACATGCTGGCAGGATGGGTTTAGGGGCTGAGATGCAGGAAGAGCAAATATTCAATATTGTTGCTCGTCCATGCATCTCCACGGAAGCCACGAGGGTCAGATCTGGTATTAAGGTTGGTTTCAGGCTGTGTAACTACTAAAATCACACCAAATTCTCTCTGCCAGTTTTGCTTACTCTGAGCAGTGAGCACAGGTTATACCTGCTACCTGATTGCCTGAAATAAAAGCTTAAAAACAGGATAATAGGACAACTTAAGATCTGTGGGAACCCAGAATATCCCTCTGGCTGTCCAGGATGGCCAGGACCCCTGCCAGGGGGCTCAGAGACCCTGGCACAGAGCCCAGAATGCCTGTGGTTTTGATTATTAGCCATGGAGCAAATTACCAGCCTTATAGGAAGACCAGCAAGCCACAACAGTTTAGGTAGAATAATAGTGACGTTATCACAGGGTGGAAAAGTAGATTTTGGGGTTTTTGGTATGGGGGTTCAGGAGGCAAGATGGAGAGATCTGGGCATGTCCAGCCTTTCTCCTTCTTCTTCTTGGCCTCCTTCTTCTGCAGTGATGTTGGCACTTTTAGACTGGTTTGGAGTAGAAGCTCACTGTCTAACACAGGTGATAGGTATTGGAAAGTAATTGTAAATATTGTACACGTAGTTTTTAATATAAAGACATGACACTGCCCTGGGGGCAGACAGAGTGCCTGGAACTGCCCTGCTGGATGGACCTCGGCAGGGCAGGAGAAAATTTTTTATAGATAAGATACAATAAACAACCTTGAGACAGAGAAATGAAGAGCTCCGACTCATTCTTCAAGTGCTGGGCTGGGAAAAGAGACTTTTAACATTCTCAGGGTCACAGTGACCCGAAAGACCCTGAGAAAAATCAAAAGTCAGTTTACAGAACCATGGAATTATAGAATCATTTTAGTGGGAAGAGACCCTTTGGATCATCAAATTCAACATTAACCCAGAACTGCCAACCACCACTAAACCCTCCTGCAGTTCTGCATCCAGGTCTGGGGCCCCCAAATCCAGAAAGGAATGGAACTGCTGGAACAAGTCCAGAGGAGGCCACTAAGTTCATCAGGAGAGGAGCTCCTCTCTTGGAGAGCCAGGCTGGGAGAGCTGGGATTGTTCAGCCTGGAGAAGAGATGGATTCCAGTGCCCAAAGGGGCTCCAGGAGAGTTGGAGAGGGACTGGGGACAAGGGATGCAGGGACAGCAAAATGGGGAAAGGTTTCAAAGTGACAGAGGGCAGGGTTAGATTAGATATTAGGAAGAAATTCTTTACTCAGAGACTGATGAGCCACTGAGACAGGTCAAATATATAAATATTTGTTTCTATCCTGGTATTTAAATGCCTACCAGTGTTTTTGAAACTTGACATCTAATTCTCTTTGAAAAGCTGTTCCGGATTTACAGATGTGGTCAGCTCTCCCAGCTGAAGTTCTGCTTTCAAAAGAGCTCAGTTGCTGAGGGGAGGCCACTCAGACAATGGGCAGATTTTCAGAAGAGCCCAGTGTGGGACTTGGAGATGTTTTGGAAAAGGGGAATAAGAATCAAAACATGAACTTAGGGTGTGAAAATCCAGATTTACACATCCTTTATCAGTTGCAGCCTGAGATTATACATTTGGACTTAATAAAAAGTCTTTCTATGAAGAAATTATTCATATATTTTCATATGTTCAATTAAGGAAATATCTACCATCTTCCTCTTCTGCAACACAAAATGCCAAGGACAGTCTTTTCTTCCCGTGACATTGTGACATTGTTTCCTACACAGAGTTTGGGAGAAACAAGATAGTTTTTCTCTCTGTTTAATATTTACAGAATGGAATATTTATTTTATTTTATTTTATTTTATTTTATTTTATTTTATTTTATTTTATTCTCAAGAGATATGAAATTTTCTTCTGAATCCTGAACACGTTATTTTTTACATATCAACTTTACTTTTAAAACTGACTGGGAATTAATGGAAGCATTTGAGGTTCTATTTCAAAAATATCAGTGAGTATGAAAAAAATGTTTATTTTACTTATATTTTCCAGGTGTGATAAAATGATTTCTCAATAAGCCCAGATTTGGAAAACAGAGCTGCAAAATGCAGAAATAGACACATCTGTGTGAACTTTTGTCACACACCCACTAAAGGCACAATATTGATTTGGACTTTTGCTGTATTTATTTCAAGTAGAACAAGAAAGCAGAAAGATCTTTCTAAGGAATAAGTTAGATGTTCAACACAAATGTTTCACTGAGATGATTTGTGCCATAAGAAATATTCCCCCTTCATATGTCACAGAATGAATAATGCGTGATTTGGGTTGGAAGGAACCTAAAAGATCATTCCATGTCCTTCTATGGGCAGGGACACCTTCCCCTATCCCAGATTGCTCCAAGCCCTGTCTAACCTGGCCTTGGACACTTCCAGGGATGGGGCATCTGCTGGTTCTCTGGGAAACCTGTGTCAGTGTCTCACCACCTACACAAAGAATTTCTCCCTAATACCTAATCTAAATATCTTCTCACTTAGTTTGAAACCCTTCCCCCTTGTCCTGTCACCCCATGCCTTTGATAAAATTCCTTTTCCATTTCTCTGTAGTACATTTAGGCACTGAAGGTGCTCTAAGATCTCCCAGAGCCTTCTTTTCTCCCCTGGCTCTCCCAGCCTGTCTCCAGAGCATTTTCATGGCCCACATTTGTGTTATTCCTTCACCTGACTGCCAGCTGAGAGGGAACAGCAGCTGGGCATGCACTCAGTCAGTATCACTGCAGCTCTCGTTAACCACTTTATATTTTCTCTCCTTTCCCTCTCCATCCTCATTTTCAGCTTGCAACACCAGAAGGTGTTGGAACAAAGGCTCTCTGGTGTTGCCACATGGCAGAGGGTCAGATAAGATGATCCCATGAGCTCCCCTCAGCCCATTTATCCTCCAGATCTGTGATATGACTCAATTTCCTGGGGATTAATGGCCAGGTGGGGTTAATGGTGCTCAGCTGCAGCAGTAAGCCCCAGCTCCTTTTAGATGGTCAGTGTTCATCCCTGCATGTCAACCATGCATGCAACTTCTGGCCTCTGGGTTTCAGAGCCCTGAAAAAGCCATCAGGGTATTCCATGGCAGCCTGGGTAAATATCCTGCCCCAGGAACAGAGGGAATGACTTCTGGACAAGCACTGCTGCATGTGGTTCCTTTATGTTTTGCCCTGCTAAGTGAGGTGTTAACCAAAGCCCAAGTGCTGCAGTCATGGGCATCTGGCAAAGAATTTCTTGTTGATTAGAGACATCTTCATCCACTGCTTATTCCTGGGAATGCTGAGACAGCAGGTAGTAAGCAATCCTTTCTCAGCCCAGGAAATTCTCCTCACCATCTGGTGAAGGCAGGGCTTGGCTTTCAGTGCCTGCACAGAGCTGTCCTGGCCACCAGGCTGTCAGCACAGGAGCCCTGAAATGCCTGAGCCTGCAGCTCAGGGGACACAGGAGGATTGCTTTGGGAAAACTGGGATGCTGGGATGGACCCTGCAGGCAAAATGCCCAGGAGGCAGCAGGGATCCCACAACACAGGGATGACAATACACCTCAGCAGTCCTCAGTAGGCCAACCTGGAGAAAAACTTCACTAAATCTGCCTCAGCCTGACCTGTAACTGAATAAAACATTTACTGTGCCCAAAGCCATTATTTATCAGGGTCTGGGGCGCTGCCCTCATCCTGGGAATATCTGTTCCTGCCTTGTCCTTGTCCTCCACTCCTGCAAAGTGCACTCCTCAGTGGGGGAAAATTTTCCAGCATAAAATCAGAGAACCAGAGAATGGTTTGGGTTGGAAGGGACTTTTAAATGTCACCCAGTCCAACCCCTGCAGTGAGTGGGGATGTGTTCAGCTGCGCCAGGCTGCTCAGAGCCCCATGCCAGTGTCCCACTCACTCCTGCTCTGGGAGCTGCTCCCAGCAGGAGCCAGGAGCTGTGCTGGGAAGGGGCTTTCTTGCAGCAGGAAAACCAAAGCAGGGCCTGTGCCAGCCCCCAGCAAGCCACAGGCACAATTCCTGGTCTTCATGAAATCATCAACCCCGTGTCCTGGGAATAGGGGCTCAGATGAACCGCCCAGAGGAACTGCTGTGCACACAGCAGGGAGGGGGAATTGCTCCCCCTTAGTAGGCAAATTATACAGTTTATAAGAAAGATTATTTACCTAAAGGGATTTACCTATTTCAAACCTTGAGATGTGGAGCATCTGGGCCGGGGAGCCCCGCTGCCCTGCATGCAGGCAGGGGGCACGGGCAGAGACACCCCCCAGCAGCTACCCCGGCTCCTGCAAGGCAGGACAGCTGCACATAAATGTGCAACTCATAAAGCTGGAGCAGCTCTGCAAGCTATTAGGTAATTAAGCAAAGTGAGGGCTTGGAGCTCTCGGCTGCTCCTTCCAGCCCATGGCTGTGCTCTCTTTAGAGTCTGATTGGATAAAATATTTTTATTAACTTCATATTTTTTGCTTCTAATTTTCCTCTCTTTGCCTTTCATATTGCAGGCCCTGAGCTCCTCTGGTCTTGTGGTGATGTTTATTGGCACTGGCAGGTTGCAACACCCCTGCAGGCTTCCCACAGACAGACCCCAGAGTGCAGACCACGAACCGAGGCAGCTTCATACGCTGCCTCTGCTGTGAAATTGCTCAGGCACTTCCCTCATGGTTTTCCTCTCACCCTCCCCACCTTCCCAGCTGGAGCCTCCTCCCCCCAGCTGTGCCTCTCCTTTTCCAGGAGAAGAGGCAGCAGGCCCAGAAAAGCAGCTGTGTCACAGGGCATCACCAAATTCATCTCTTTGCTGCTTTGTGACCGTGTTCACAGGGGTCCGAGGATGAGGGAAGAGACAAGGATCTTACTCCATGTTTCAGAAGGCTTGATTTATTATTTTATTATATATATTATATTAAAACTATACTAAAAGAATATAAGAAAGGATTTCATCAGAAGGCTGGCTAAGAATAGAAAAAGAAGGAATGATAACAAAGGTTTGTGGCTTGGACTCTCTGTCCGAGCCAGCTGACTGTGATTGGCCATCAGTTAGAAACAACCACATGAGACCAATCACAAATGCACCTGTTGCATTCCACAGCAGCAGATAATCATTGTTTACATTTTGTTCCTGAGGCCTCTCAGTTTCTCAGGAGGAAAAATCCTAAAGAAAAGATTTTTCATAAAAGATGTCTGCAACACTGCTCCTTCAGGCTGTGGCTCGAGACAGAAGAGTCCCTGTGGGCTGCAGTGGCATCACCTCTGTGAGGGCAGCACAGACTCCAGATGAGGGAAGGATGGAGGGAAGGGAATTTGAAACATCAGCAAAAGGCTTGGGCATCTACTTTTGACTCCACCCTGCTTCATCTTCAAGGTTGTGTAAGTCTTGGCACTGGAGGGGGGGCAGTTGCCCCATCCCCAGAAACATTCAAGGCCAGGTTGGATGGGGCTCTGAGCAACCTGTCTCATTGAAAATGTCCCTGCTCATTGCAGGAGATTGGACTAGATGACCTTTAAATGTCCCTTCCAACTCAAACCATTATACGATTCTATGATTTTTCTGTCAACCCCATCCAGCCTGGATACATGGGCAACTTCACTTTGATCCCTTAAATGCACTTTTCACTCCCATTATCTTCCAAGTGACCTTAAAAATGCAAAAATTTATTTTTGTTGCCACAGTGCCGGTGTTTGAGCACCTACTATTCACTTGGAGAGCTCCCCAGCCTCTCTTTGAAGCAATAAGCACCTTTTTGGAAGCTTTTCCCAGCCTGAAACAGTTGTGCCCTGGGATTTATTTAGCCTCCTGCAGTTGCTTGCTGTGCCCCATGGAACAATGGGCTCCACTTTGTGAGGAAGCTGCGTCGGCTAAATTGGCTTTTTCTGCGATGCTCACAGGCACATCTGGTAGCAACAGCTGGCTGCCAGCCCAGCCTCCCCTTTTTAATATTGCCTTGGGGTTTTACTGGTAGTGTCTCTGGACAGTAGGAGGCAAAGAAAGAAGCGACAAACCCCCAGAGTGCCACCAGTGGATCCCAATAAAAGGCAGGCGGGAAAGCGCCTGTTTGACGAGCACGGTGCCCAGTTTGGTGGCCCTCCAGCTGCTCGCTATAATAGCAGGGGAGTGGCTGAGTCACTTCATTCTTTATTCCAGCCCCTTGTCCTGGTTTGCAAGGAGACATAAAAGATGCTTTGTTTCCATGAGCAGGAGATGGGGAGTGCTGCAGCCTCCAAACCTCCCGCCTGCCAACAGAGCCTGATGCACTCCCTCCATGTGGGATCCATTTGAGCCCGAAAACTTGACAAGGAATGCCACAGCAGCACCAGGATGTTCCCCCATCCAGCAAAGCAGTGGCTGGATGTGTATTTGTGTATTTGTTCAGCTCTCAGCTGCTGTGCACACTCAGTGCAATGACAGCTCTAAGGACGTGTGGGCAACCTCTGGCTGTGCTGAAAGGATGGGCTGTCCACAGGGAGTGCTCTTGGAGCCACACTCAGCATTGTTTAAGCTCCCAGGCATCTTGTCTGGCTCTCACAAGCCCTCATTCCTCCCAAGCACTTGTAAAGCTTTCAAGCTGAGCCATTTCCACCCTTCTGGGACTGCTGTGCTGTTCAGTGGGAGTGCCCCAACCCAGACTCAGCAGAATCTTTGGGTTCCTGCCTTCTTAACAGACTGGATTTAGGACCCAAAAGGTGATGTTGGATCTGGGCTGACACAGCTGTGATTATCTGCTGCTCTTTATGGCTGCAAATAGGAGCACAGAGAGACATAACCAATGCCTTTGGCAGTTTGGGAGCAGCCTGGAGCCGTGGTTCTGACAGCAGTGGCTGTGCCCCCATCCAGGGAAGCAGAGAGGTCCATCTTTGGAGAAGAGCTTATCCAGGGCCCCTTTCAGTACACCTGCACCCAGAGCAGCCACAGGTGGTCAACCCTCTGTAGTTATCATAAATTTCCTTAAGAGTAGTTTGTCTATGTTTGGGGGTCTGTTAGAGAATGTGCACTGGTAGCAGTCTGCTTTATTGCAAATAAATGTGTATAAATAATTAAAATAACTTTTAAAGTTTATTGGAAATGGCAGAGACCTGTGTATCAGGATCTGATATGGGTTTTGTAGTCACTGTTTTATTCTGAAGAGACACAGGGTGTGGTATGAGATAACTCTGAAATATGGGATTACCTCAAGAAAGTAATACATCATAATTTACAATCATTTCTGCACAGTCCTTTGCAGTCTGTTGACATTGATACTGTTCTCTCTGATCTGCACATTACTTCAGGGAGGCATTTTCTGCATTTACTGAGGCTACCTGGTATTGTTACTCATATTTCCAAATGGAAAAGCTGTGACAGGTTAAAAGGCCCACCCAAGTCAGGTAGATAAGAGTTCAGAGCTGAATTTCAGGTTTGGGACTTAGGAGGACTGCCCCAAATCAATAAGTATGTATTGAAATACTAAAGTGACATGTTTAGCTGCCTGATCCATTATACCATCCACCTCACTGTGTCTCTGCCATAGACAGTCACTGCAATGAGAATTTTCTCTTATCTGCTGCAAGAAACTTTTATTCTGGAAGATAAGAAAAAGCTTTGTCCTTTCACATGTCAGCCCCCAAGGGAATAGGCTAAAGAATAGCTTGGTGAGTGAAAAACTCTGCTCAGAAATTACTCAGTCCATGCTGGAGAAGGCAAAACTGAGTTTCAGTGACTTTGCCATGTAATGCTCATTTGTCTCAGGATGTCATTTGGGATTCCAGGTTGGGTGCAACCCGAGGAATCTGGTCTAGTGGAAGGTGTCCCTGGCCATGGCAGGGGTCTGGAATGAGATGATCTCTATGGTCTCTTCCAGCCCAAGACATTCTAGGATTCTGTGTTTCTGTGATTTATCAGACTGGGCAGGGCCAAGGGACATCCAAACCCTTCCTCCATCCTTGCTTCCAGGACAGCAGCAGACACTGATGGGCAGGAGTGCCCCAAAGGATGTCAGCCCTTCTGGATTTCGGATTCTAATGGGAAACAAGCTGCTGAAATCCCATGGTTTCAGGATCATCAGCCATCACAGATGGTCCCCGCACCACTGGCGTTGGTCCTTCTTAGTCACAACTTCTGTCACTGTCACCAAAGCTCTTTGTCCGAGCAGTAGGGTTTTTACCCAGATTATAGAAAAATCCTTGTTGGTTATGGGACTCCCTACACCTGCAGAGGGTCAAGCCCAGGCCCCAGCTGACCTCACCATGACCATCCAGGCCATTCTGCAACTCCCTTCCCTATGGATATTTCCACCTCTGAGAAACTGCCACCCTCGGACAAGCAGAGACTCAAATGAGATCTAATGACAAAGGGAAAACCCCAACTTTAAAAGCACCTTTTTATTGATGCTGTTTGGTATTTGCATGTTCTTAAACTACCAGCTGGTGCAGCCCAAGGATGCTGCATGGCTGCCTGGAATGTGTTGAGCTCTCTGGAAGCACTGCCATTAACAACTAACAAATGTCGAGATAAATCCATAATCGCCGATTGTTCCATCCAGACCTGAAAACTCCCTGGATTGCTTTACTTTTAAGCAAAACCACCACCTAGATGGATTGACACATATTTTTAGGGCCAGGAGGCACTATTATATTTTGAACTTCAGCCTCAAGAGACAGATTTCAGGCAGAGAACATCTTATATGAATGGCAGGGTTGACGGAAAGCGCCGAGGGCAGGGCTCGATGTGTTGCTGTGACCTGCCCATGTTCATGAGCTGATCACCATCATAAGGGGACTTTGGAATCTTGGTCACCTGCTGGTCCAGTTAAATTATGGACATCTGCAAAATATAAGCCAAGAGACTCCCCACGTCCTTGTGGCACACCAGTTGTGTTTTATAATGATTCCAAACCAGCTCTGAGTGAAAATAAGCCAGCCGGCACAAGAGCTAACGCAGGCAGGGTGCAGAGCTGGAAAAGAACTGGAAAAAATTAACTTCTGGTATATATTTCCTATGGTTCCTTTCAGTTAACTCACTGCAATGCTTGAAATGCTTCCCTATGAATCTGCTGTGGTGTATTTAGCATATCTCCAGTATAAAATGATGCAAGTGCGAGTTTCTTTTATCAGCCAAGTCCAAACTGCTTCCCCTCCTCCAAACCAGGGATGGAGCTGAACCAAAACCACAGATCTGATCACTCCCTGAACATTTGGGCAAGTCTGGATCTTCAACCTAGCATCATGTGCATTCCTAACTTGTTAATAGGCCCACACCTATGTCCTAAACACAAAAGTTGTTGGATGTGGAGTTTGTTCCTTTTAACAAAAGTGATCCAAAAATTAATTTCTAGGAGATAGACTGTGGGGGAATTTGGTTCTGAAAAAAAGCTCATTACTCTGTCTAAACAAAACAGAAAGGACAAGTTGGAATTTTACCCCTTTTTTGGACAGAGATCTCATTTTATTCCAAAATTCTCCTGGCAGACATCACAGTTTGGGCCAAACCAGTGAAATTTTACAAGGTGAGGAAATTATATATGTCTCTGGGGATTTGTCTTAAAATTACTTTTTTTGTTTTTGGTTTTTTTTTTTTTTTTTTTTTTTTTTTTTTTTGTTTAATAAAGGAAATTCTGCCAGGGTTGGGGTGCATTTCTGACAGGTACAACCATTTTCTATTGGTTTTGATATCAGCAGAGCGAGGACCAATGGAGAGAGATGAGTGGTCACAGGGCAGTTTTCTCTTTGTCTTGGTCACATCAGGGACAGCCAGGTCTTTGGGCAGGTCTCCGTGGTGGTATTCCCTGTGAGTGGCCCTTGCCAGGCTGCTGTGTCTCTCCCACTGCTCCCCAGGATGGTGCAGGAACAGGCACACTACTGGGGCCACTTCCAAGAGATGGCTGGATGCAGTTTTAAAGCTGACATATTTTAATAGGGTGGAGGTAACCAGAGTGTCAGTTTCCAAGCACAGGAATGAATCCTGGCTGTGTTCATTTTATTAATAGAGACGTAACCTTTGAGGTCAATGAGACAAACTGGAGAGATGAAGGCTGGAAGAAGATAAAAGTCTGATCTATAAATCCTCTGCTTTTTTACTACATGGAAATAACGCAGCAGCATCACTTAATGCTATAGCACTAACCCAAAATTGTAATTCTGAGCAAGATATTGAGTTTTCCCTCTGGCTCCTAGATCCAGTCATTTGCTCTCTTTTGCCAATGCTGTCAGTGAGACTCATCCAAAGCCCTGGAAATCCCTAAACTCTGAAAGGGAGCAAGTAAGACATCTGCCACAGAGTCTGGCAAAAGAGATCCTTTCTGTCTACTGTGCCTTGTTATGATCACAGAGCCGTGGAATCATGGAGTCATGGAATCATGGAGTCATGGAATCATAGCATCATGGAATGGTTTCAGCTGGAAGGGACCCAAAAGATCATCTCATTCCACCCCCTGCCATGGGCAGGGACACCTTCCAGTATCCCAGGTTGCTCCAAGCCCTGTCCAACCTGGCCTTGGACACTTCCAGGGATGGGGTAGCCACAACTTCTCTGGGCAACCTGTACCTGGGCCTTGTGGATATTCTCAGTTCAGTCAGAGAAAGAACAGAGATCATTTCTGCCAGGCTGAGCTTGGGAAACTTAGTGAAAAGAATTAAAACTATTATTATCTCCCTTTCTGCACCTGTTGTTTATAGATGTGGTTCTCCAGAGTGTGCTATTCATAGTTCACCAATAGCGTGAGAGGTTTTACTTTGAGACCAATCAAGCCTCACCTCAGCGAGTTGGGTTTTAAAAGACGCCCTACTTTCCATTAAACACCTTCTGCTCACCTTCTGAAAACTGGAGTCTTTCTTTCCATCCCTGACTCAACAGCAACAGGGCCTCACCACCCTCACAGGGAATAATTTCTTCCTAACATTTAATCTAAATCTCTCCTCTTTTACTTTAAAGCCATTCCCCCATGTCCTATACAATCGGAGTAAAAGTGAGTCAGTTTGCACTGACTCACCAAAATGAGCTGCCTGAGAACAAGGACCGACAGCTGGAAGAGCAATATTTTAAACCTCCTTGCACAGCTTCCCAGAATAAGCTTACAAGACTCTAATCCTTTTGATTTAAAGCTCAGAGTAACTTCTCACATCAGAACACCTTCTGCTCTTGTTTGCAGTACTCAGAACCACTGTGGGTTTCCAACAGGTTCCACAGAAGCCAGAGAGCAGATTTTTTCATGACGTTATTTTTGTGCATCTATTTAGCAGAAAGGACACCCTACCACAAATTACCTAATGTATGTGTGGAAATCATGATTTTGTAGACCTGACTTCAAGCCTATGGGATTTTTGTGCATCCAGAGCCCACTGGAAGAGGATGCTCAGCTTCTGATGGTGGATGGGGCCCTCTTTGGATCCTCTAGGTGGAAGCCAGACCTCAGAGGGGTATCCTGACCCAATTTCAGAGTTTCTCTTCATCTGTTCCATCTCAGATCTATAAGACTGAGACAAAAAAGGGAAAGGACTTTAAAACCAATCCCGAGTAAGACAACATTACTGTATTTTCTGTTCCTCAGTGTGCTCCACATAGTAAACCCTTCTGTGACAATAAAATGTCCCCAGCCTCCCCAGGGCCTGTACAAACAGAGGCATCTTGCTGTGTGCAGGTCACCAAGGCAGTGCTACTATATTTCTTCTGGATTGTTTGGTTGTTCCTCTTTTTCCCCTCTGAGTTCCCCTCTTGTTTTAGACAGCTTTCATCTCCCTCTGTTTCTTGAGCACTGTCTCACTGTGCATCTGTTTTCCCTTTGCATGCTCTCCCTGCCCCCTCTGTTTACTTTTATAAGCAGACTGTTGTTTTTATTCAATTCCCCTTGGTTTTCTTTGAGTTTTTCAGTTCTTCCAATATTCTCTGCAGCTCTCCCATTCTCTCCACTTGCCTTCCAATCCAGAATGCTGCTGAGGGGGCCTGTTTCCAGTTAGGTCTGTTTTGTCTTGTTACTGGAGTTTCCTTCTCCCCTATGTTGTACAGGAGCCACCTTTTTTTTTTGTGTGTCTCTTTTTCCATTTTCTGATCAGAAGCCAGATGTACTACTTCTTCTTCACTGCTGTTGGGTTTATTCATTTAGGTATTTTTCCTTCCCCAAGAAGTAGAGTAGATGGTTGTTTAAAAATGTGTAGACTCTCATTGTAGCAACTGTGGAAATTATTTTCATGCATATTAAATTGGGGAAAAAGCCCATCTTGGTATCCTCTAATTTTCCTTTTTTACCTCATCAAATATAGACCCAGTCCTATTTGCCACCAGATTTCCTTTCTGAAAAACCCACAGACTGTGGTCACTGAGCACCACAGTCCTCATCCAGCCTTCTTAAATCTGTAGCTGTAAAGTCAGAAGCATCCTTCTGAGCCAAGAGAAAATATACAAATTTCAAGTGCAACTTCTTGTTTAGGTCTCCTGCAAGATTTGCCAAAACCAAAGCACCCCCAGGAACCATTCACATAGGAGCAAACCTGCCTTTTCTACAGGAAAATGATCTGAGGGGAGAATTTCTCACTTGATCTGGTTCATAGTCAGTGTTGTCCTGGGTAGTACAGCAGGGAAAAGTGAGAATCACAAGGGAAGGAAAATTTCATTAAAAAGAGAAAACTGAGGGAGTAATGTGCATTTCATCTGCTCATTTCCTTTTATTTTCAAGGAAAAGGAAACTAAATAAAAGTTTCTGCACTTGGCAGGCTTCTGTCCCCTTAAAGCTTAAGGGCTCTTTTCAGCCTTGGGGGCTAAAAGTGGGGCTGACCAAGATGCATAATGGCAACAAAATCAAATTCTACAGTAATAAAATTTGTGGGGAAAATTATCCACCAGCTTAGAGAATTCTAGCAGTGCTCAAAGCCATAAATGTTTGGCAACACAAGACATTCAAGAAATCTGAATGAGTGATGTTGGGTTTGGTGCTTTGAAAGCTTTCCTTCCCACTCCCCTTTGTTGTGTTCTTTTTGTGTTTGATTCCTATGAGCAGAAGTGGTTAACTCAGGAGTTTATGAAACAAGAAACTTGGCTTCCACTCCTGGCTCTTGCACTCACTTTCTTCCTGCTCTTGGAAAAGTCACTTAAAACTGGATCTGTGTGCAGACTCAGGCCGTCCCAGGCATCTGACACTCAGGATCTCTGTGAGCAGATTACATGAATGGATAGGATAAGCCCACAACAGAAAGGAGAGCTTAAAAATACCTGGGGAAACTGGTAGAAAATGGGAAGATGGGCAAGACTCAGGGCTCTGAGATTCCTGGTCCTTGATGAAGGAAGACATGGTGTTCAAAAGCTAAGTATTAAAATTAAAAAAAAAACAAAAACAAAAACAAAAACAATTAGGTGTGGCATTTTGCAATATGGTTTAGTGGTCCTGGTGGGATTTGGTTGAAGGTTGGATTCGCTGACATTGGAAGTCTTTTCCAGCCTTAATGATTCTGTGATTCTATGGCTATCTGGGAGTCTTTAGCTGGGATTTTCAGCTCTGAATCTTTTTCTAGATTAGGTACCTGTGTCACCCTAGCCCAGTTTTATGGAAATCAGGACAATAAACTGGTTTTTGACAGTGAAAGAGGTCTGTGGAGAGTTGTCTTCTCAGCCATCCTTTGAGGAACTTAAACCCACAACTTGACTTTTGGGATAGTTTTTTGAGCATCTCTTCACTGGGGTAGGGAAATGAGCAGGAAACCTGTCCAGCTCAGTTACTGGGCTATGGGGTATGGTGGGGCACATGTGGCAGCACCAGAAAGTTCCATTACCACCTTCTGCTTGGGGAAAAGCCAAGCAAAACATCTGTGCCCAGAGAAGTACAATAACTGTGCTCAAATACAGCGTTCCCTGGAGCAGGTCCTCGAGGAAGGAGCTCTGCTTTGCCTCAGATGTGGCACAGGGGGCTCAGCAGGACGACAGCTTCAAGGCTGGTGCAGTTTCTCTGGTGGAGACTCGAGGCCCGCGGGGCTTTGCCAGCTCTAATGGGAATGTTCATAGCCCTCAGCCACAGGAATTCGAAGGATCCCTGTAAAATACCAAGCTGGAAGTAGCACTCAGGTCCTTTTTTAGCTTTAGCTCAGAAGCCTGATTGTGTGATCTGTCTGCACCCCTGACTGCTGGAATGCTTTATGGAAGATGTGGATATTCATTCAATCCAGTTGTACTGAAGAGGTGAGCTGCAGTCAGGCAATTGTGCAGCGTGTGTGTGTGTTTCAATATTTCCTCAGAAGTTTGTTTTGGAAAGCCAAAAAAGAACAGCTCAATGTTAATAAATAATCCTATCAAATATTTATGATGCCAAAGCCATAATATAAATCAATATGTTTAGATTTGAGTGTGATAAATATGCCTTAAAACAAATGAGTTGGAAATAATTTCCTTATTTCCTTACCTGCCAATTTTTCTGTAGAAAGGCCTTTGTTTCTCCAGCTACTCCTGATAACATCAGAGCCACCTGAAACAGCTCTTGGAGCAGACCTCAGAAACAATCCAGACCTCATGAATCACTAAAAAATGTGTGCACAGAGAAAATGGGCTGTGCTAAAATGCTGACTAGTAACAATCCTTATTGGTTTTAACTAGTTAAGAAACAGGGGCATGTGTGTCATCTACTGACTGAGTGACAAACCCAAAATCTTGGCAACCAGCTGTGCTCAGGCTTGTTTGCTCTGCTTGACCCCCTGCAATGGGATGAGGATAAAAAGGGGAAAAAAGAGAGAATGGAAAAAGCAAGAGTTCTCCAGTGACTGGTAAAACAATTAAAGGTAAAACAATTAAATCAAAACAAAATGGTGCATTGCCTCAACATTAGGGGCTAGTCATGGGGCTAGGTGTCTGCTTTGCAACTTTCCTACACAGTTTGCTTTTGTTTCTGAGTGCAGAGTCAGGGCTACATGGCATCTTCAGGCAAACTGGCCCCAGGTCACATCTGCCAGGGCAGCAGTGGGATGCAGGAGAAGACAAGAAGATTAGACCCCTGTTTTGTGAAGAAACCTTCTGTAATTACATTTTTGGAGTCCACATCACAGTTCTGTCACATAATGCCAATGGTGAGGTTTTCTTCCAGTCATTCTTATCCTATGGTCATTGACTGCTTGGACCAGAGAGCTGCTTCTTCCTGTCTGAAAGCATTGCTAGACTAGAATGGCTCCTGCTTTTCCAGGATGACAAGAAGATGAAGTTCATGTCCTAAAGCTATGATGGCTTTTCCTTGTTTTAAAAACATCCAAGAACAGATATTTTGCTCACTCAGTCTTTTAGCTACTGGCAAACGTCTCTAGCCATGCTCAAGATTTGATCATATCCCTCTCAAGCTTCCAATTTGGATGGAAAAAGCCCTAGTAACAGTTGCTAGCAAAACATTCTGGAATGGATTTGTTGATAGAAGATGACTGCTGTGCTTTCAGAAGGAAAATTAAACTGAAGAACAAGTATATTTAAGCATAATTGCTTTAAAAACAGAACACATGCTGTATTACAATCTGTACTTCACTGGAAAATGGAATAATCCAGAAGGCTGAATTCTGTATGGTACACTGGAAATGTTAACTTACAATGAGACTTGTTTGATGGTTTTTATCAGAATATGTGCATAAAATACCTCAGCACCACTGGAGAACAATCTACTTGGACTCTGGTAGCACAGTGCTATAAGACTCAAATGTAATTTTCAAGAACATCATTTTGCAGATCAAGATAATCTTACCAAAACCTGTTTATTAAACACTGTGGCATTCACATTCTCTGAAAAATCCCTTCACCCAGAATTTTTCTCCTGGGAAGCTGAGAACCCTCAGAGAAAAATGAAAACAATAATTATTTCATTTGCTTCTCCTCTGTTTTGCTCATGTGGAATGTGTTTGGAGATTGTTTACCACAGGTGATTGTTTCTTTGGTTTCTGGTGTGAATTATTTTGACTCATTGGCCAATCAGTGCCAAGCTGTGTCAGAACTCTGGAGAGAGTCATGAGTTTTCATTGTTATCTTTTTAGCATTGTGTAAGTATCCTTTCTGTATTCTTTAGTATAGTATAATTTGGTATTCTTTAATATAATATAGTACCATAAAGTAATAAATTAGCCTTCTGAGAACATGGAGTCAGATTCATCATTCCTTCCTTTGTCTGGGGGCAGCACAAATACAAGAAAGGATCCAACTCATTTTGGTGGCTGGATAATTTAAATGTGACGTGTCCTCCTGACTCAATACTAATGACCCTGTCTGTGTTGTAGCCTCTCCTCATTGGGCTGTCTTAGCCATGACACACTATAAGAGTTTGAATAAATGCTAATAACAGATATTCCCTGCTGAAGCTTTTATTTTCCATCTGATACGAGATCATCTTTGATTCACTACCAATTTTCTTCAATTCTGATACTCAAAAAGACAGTTTTCATTTTGGAAAACTGGAGCTTCCCCACTTTGTATGTGAAACAGGCAGACTGAGATCCATTTGTCCAGCAGGTCTGAGCCCTGAAGGTCTCAATAAATGGCTCAGACATCCATGAGCCTAAATATTATTTCAAACCTCCAAATTCTCACTGATTGCATAGCTCAGAAATTATTTACTTTAGCAAACAAATAAATAAACCATGCCAAACAACTCAGCAGTATTTTGCTTGCCTTTTCCAGTTCCTTTTTTCACCCTTTCTTCTTACTGCTTATTCTTCATGATATGGTTCTTGTGCAAAATGAGGCCACCTCACAGGAATGGACATTGCAACAACTCTCAGAGCTCTTGTAGGTCAAAATTAGCACTTTCTAAACAGCAAAACCAGATGTAAGGCCTGACATCAACAGCAAACCCCATTATGGACCCGGGTGCTGGAGATGCCAGCAGGTAAATGGGACTGTGCTGGTCAGAATTCACCACACTGCAGCCTCACGGTGCTAAAAGTAAGATTGTGCAGTGAAATGTCAAAAGATACCAAATCATGAGCAACTCCAGCCTTCTCATAGCTCTGAAGAAAGGAAATAATCCATCTCAAGATGCATTGAGCCTTCATGTGTATAATAATCTATGTCAAGTCTCTTTGGAGCTTGTAAACCAGGGAAGAATAATAAACAAGCGGAGGCTGAAAGGGGTTAGAAGGAACCTGGTGTATATAACAGGAATTCAGCTTTGCTGCCACCAGGCTTTCAGCAGGCCTCTCATGACAGCCTTACACTTACAGCTCATTTCTTCTCAGTCCAGAGAGTTTTGAGCAATTTTCCAAAATTCTCAGATGTAATTTTTGAAAGGTGTTTTAACAGAACATAGCACACATTGCGCTATTTGTTCCCACAAAGAACTGCAAATGTTCAAGGCCAGGTTGGAGGGGGCTGTGAGAAACCTGGTGTGGTCGAAAATGTCCCTGTTCTTTTTCAGGGGGGTTGGACTAGCTGTCCCTTAGAGATGCCTTTCAACCCAAGCTATTCTATGATTCTAACTGCATAATTTTTTTACCAGCCATGGAAACATCCTGAAAAAATCAGGATACTCAGGGAAATCAGTGCACCAGCTATCTCTGGCAGGTCTGTCAGTGAGTCTGAGACTGCTCCCTGGGGACTGGAGGGCTCAATCTGTGCTTAGGGACAGTGGGGCTGGGCTTGCATTAGATGAGGTGTGCTCCTTTGGGACCATGATGGCTTGGGGACAGTGCTGAGCCATACCCTGGGGACATGTTTGACTCACAGCTTTCCTCAGTGTTGAATTTAGATGGCAGCCATGCATTCTGTGCTGCATCCAAAGGCCAGCAGGTTGAGGAGAGGATTCTCCCTGTGTATTCCATTCTTCTGAGACCATGCCTGAAGTACCAAATCCAGCTCTAGGATCCCCAGAATGTGAAGGACATGGATCTGTTGGAGTGAGTCCAGAAGAAGCCACAAAGATCTTGCAGGGCTGGAGCACCTTTGCTCTGGAAACAGGCTGGGAGTGCTGAGGATGTTCCCCAGGAGAAGAAAAGTCTCCAGGAAGACCTCAGAGCCGCTTCCAGTGCCTAAAAGAACTCCAAGAGAGCTGGAGAAGGACTTGGGACAGAGGCTTCAAACTGACAGGACAAGGGGAAGTCACTTCAAGCTCACAGGGTTAGATATTAGGAAGAAATTCTTCCTTGTATGGATGGTGAGGCACAGGCTGCCCAGAGCATCTGTGGATGTCCCATCCCTGTAAGTGTTCAAGGCCAGGTTGGACAGGGCTTGGAGCAACCTGGAATATGTCCCTGCCCATCACAGGAGGTTGGAATTAGATAGTATTTGAGGTCTTTTTCAATTCAAACCATTCTGTAGTTCTATGATTCTATTAATATTTGGTGGAAATCCACCAAAATTTTGTGAGCGCTCAGAGGTATTTCATCCAGGACACCAAGGTGCTCACTGTGATGAGAAGCTTTGTTCTGATTACCTACTAAATAATGTTTGAGACAATGAGGGAATGCATGAGAGTAAATGCTTACATATTTGTGGCGGGACCAGTAGTCAGTTTATCTGGCTCTGGATTGAAGGCACTTGAGACAGTAATTCATGTTTGAACTCAAGTGTTTAATATTTCTTATCAGTAAAACAATCTCATTATTGTGAGTTGGGCAGCTTTTCATTAGAAGGCACAAAATGGCCAACAATCTCTTGGTGCAAGGTCTTTTAAGACTAAACTATCCAGTTAAGAACTGACACCTAGATTATTTTCCCTTTTAACCCAATAACTGATCCCAAAGAGCCCACAATGTGGACTTTTCTGCCCAGTTACAGAATGCCACCCAAACCCATGAAGAAGAAGAAGGAAGAAGAAACCCAGGATGACACCTTGTGCTTTCCATCTTGCTTCCATCCTCAACATACTAAAAATCCCAAAACCTAAATTTCTCACCAAGTGATACACCTACACTACTCTCCATAATCTATTTCACACTTTTGTGGATTCTAATCTATCTTGAAGTCTGGGAAACTTTCTCCATGAATGAAGGTCAAAGTCAGTGCTCCTCTGGGGGTCAGGGCACCCCAGAACAGACATAGAAATATTCCTGGTGCTCTGGGTTTCCACAGATATTCATTAGCATGTTAATTAAACCCTGGAAGTTGAATATATTAGTATCACATTAGAGTGATGGGTAAACTGAGGCACAGAGCAGTGACTGGGCTTGCTGCTGCCACTCAAGAGGCTGAACCTTCACCATGGTATTTTTTGCAGTTGATCCCTGCTGCTCAGCCCTACAAGTTGTAGCAGGGAAGATCCCTATTGCCAGCAGCAAATATCCCAAGGGTGATAAGTTTATTACTGTCAGACTTCTCTTACACTCCCTGTGTATGGAACCCCTGTCCAGTAAGACCAAGGATTATTTTGATAAGCAGCTGGTCTCAGCCAATATTAGTTTGTGGGAAAGTTTCTTGGATGTAGCAAGTCTTCTCTCCAAGGCTCATTAAATTGCATTTTGCTACATTTACTTCACGTGAGCAGTTTCCCTCATATGGATTGACTGTTTATGCTCATTTCTCAGCTGTGTTTATTGGTTAAGTTTCACAGCCTTAATCACAAATGCATAACATCCCTAACCAATACAGAGCATCCACCATTTCTAGTAACATATGGTCTGACCACTCGATAGTTTGGATGCCATGGTTCATTAATTCTCCACAGGAGTAATAAGCATTTGGTATCGTCTTGTATTTTAAGCCAATTTATTGTTCCAAAGGGACAAGAAAAAAGGACCTGCTATAATCTGAGTTTAAACAGCCCCTTGCTTAGTTTTTCCAGATCTCTGCTGCTGTGTGACAATGAAATCAGAGCCACAGGACTTTTGTCTTGGTCAAATAAATGTCACTCCCAATTGATTGAAAGCCTCCAGAGGCAGGACTCTGGTTAATCTCTAATGTCATTCTGATGTGGTTCTTTCCCTCATCCGATTTTGGAGAACCCCATCCTTGGCATAAGGACACAAGAAAGAAAGAATTTTAAATTTTACAACACGTAAACTATGGACAAATTAGTTGCTGCACTACAGAAGACGCTTGGTAAAATCCCAAGTTTGAAATAAAGTTTGAAATAAAAAACTCAGAATGGTTGAACCTGGACTCATGAGCCTCATCAGACCAATAGAGATATGGAAGGAGGAGTTTTAATGGAGAGGAGCACTGACTACATCAGTGGACAAGGGAAGGACTATAAATGATATCTTTCTGGACTTCTGAAAAAACTTGATGATCTTTCACTTGTCTCTTATCAGTTCAGTGAGATTTGAACAATTTTCCAGAATTCTAGAAGACCTGAATTCAGAAAGAAGTTTCCACAAGACTGAGGACTCATTATGCCCTTTGCTCCCATAAGAAAATGCTGAATTGGAAACATTCAGGGAATGTTTTTAAACTGACAGAGAATAGATTTAGATTAAAGTAGAAGTAATGAGGAAGAAATTCTTCCCTCTGAGGTTGGTGAGGCCCTGGCACAGGTTTCACAGATGTGGCTGCCCCATCCCTGGAAGTATTCCAGGCGAGGTTGAACAGGGCTTGGAGCAACCTGGGATAGTGGAAGGTGTCCCTGCCATGGCAGGGACGGTGGAATGAGATGAGCTTTAAGGTCCCTTCCAAACCAAACTATTCTGTGATTCCATGATATTACTATTGTAATCAGGCTTTCTGAGGGAATCTCTTGATTCTGGCAAACTTGAGGAGGCATTTCATGGCACAGCAATTATTGCACAGCCAACAAGGTGAAAGAGGGAGGGTTGTGTCCTCCTGTGAAACTTTAGTGACTGAGACTGAGCAGCCAACCTGATCCACTGGCAGTGGGATGGGTGCAAGCCATCAGCTAAACTGATGTTCAATACTTGGGCCTACTTGTCTGGTTCATTGTCAAATTTCTGCAGTTGTTTCTCATCCTCCAAGGACATCTCCCACCATAAACCCAGAGGTGCAGTCTCCTTTGCAAATGCTTTTATGTGGGGAAGTTGATTCAGACACAGACCAAGAGGATGAGACATTGTATGAGCTGTAGGCCACATTTTGGGTCAGCCCACAAGATATGCAGGACTGCAGCCAACTTATCCTTAAAGAGAATATTATTGTTTGGGTTTCCTAAATTAATTCCTGAAATGTAAAGTACCAATAGAAATGTGGTGATGGAGGATGACGTCTGGTGGCTCCAGTCCACTGCAGTCTTTAATTGACTCCAGTCTGAGTCTTTCTCTGCTGGGCTTTGTCTGTTAAAATACCCACTTGTGCTGCCCCTGGTGGGAGCAGCAGTGAGATCAAACATTCAGTATTCAAATAAGTTACTCACAACCACCAGAATGTTTAACCCTGATGAGGGTGAGGTTGCCTAGGAAGGGAGGTAATGGGTGGCAGGTTCATGATGGTGCTTAGACCTCTTCTGCCCCAGTGTAAAGTCAGTATTTCTTTCAAGTGATTCATAGGAATTCCTAGCAACAGGCACTGGGAAGAATTGTTTGCCATAGATCTCTCAGTTGTGGAGGTATGATATCTTCCTCTTTTTCTTTTTTTCCTAATTTATGAGGAAAGAGCTGGTAAAAGTGAAGTCTATTTGTTCTTCAGCCTTCTACTTGCATTGCTGACCAGAATGAAAAACATCAAAATGACAGCAGATGAGAAGTGAGATGAAGAAAAGACAAGGAAAGTTAATTTTTACTTCAAAACATCTTGTCCAGACTTAATTGGCACTTTTGAAAAAGTCATCTTTCTCTATCTTGGCAACAGTTAAAAGCTCTTGTCTGAAAGACAACTTTGTTTACTTAATTTGTCTTAAGTTCTGTTCCATCTGGCCATAAAAAGAGCTGCTGCCTTCCCTTGAGAAGTGTGAATAAGGTGAGATGTTTGTCACTGTCTCTGTGCTGCAAGACTTGAGGGGGTGTCTGAGTCCTTTCTGAACTCTTTACCTACACAACACCCCCACCAGAGAAACATCCCAAACCTCTCATTTCCCCTCTCACAGCAAGTTTGTACCAGAAAAGCAACCTGGACACATGGTTGAAGGACATGAGATGCTGAGCCCACTGTGCCCCTTTTCTGCAATTAAATGATGGATAAGAATGGAATCATGGAATCATGGAATGGTTTGGCTTAGAAGGAACCTTAAGGATCATCCAGTTCCACTCCCCTGCCATGGTAGGGTCACCTTCCACTATCCCAGGTTGCTCCAAGCCCCATCCAACACGACTTTGGACATTTCCAGGGTTAGGGCAGTCACAGTTTCTCTGGACAACCTGTGCCAGGGCCTCATCACTCTCACAGGGAATAATTTCTTCCCAATATCCTGTCTAATCTAAACCCTGGCCAAGTTGACAGTTGCCTGTCTGTAGCATGACCTCCCAACCTTCTCAAAGGGATGCTGGATGTATCCCATCTGTTGGACAGGGTGCCTGCAAGTTCCTGATTCCAGGCCATGGAGGGACACTGTTTGGGCAGTCATTGGTCCCAACCAAGAGCAGGCAGGGTGAGTTCCAGCAGTGCAATGAGGAGATGATTGCACTCCCAGGTGCCTTTTGGATGGCTGGTACCTTTGGGACACCGGGCTGTGCAGTCTGTGGTGTGGAATACCCACTCTGCATGCTCCACATTGCCCTGAGGGCTAATAAAAATCAAAGCAAATCACTTCTGTGGACAATCCTATGTGAGGAAATAGGACTCTCCTGAAGTGATGAGTTCCTTTTTAGTGCATCATTTCTAGGGTCTGTGCTGGAGATAAAGCAGAGGAGGCAAATTTCAAGGAAAGTGTGCTCAGTGCCCTGAGTTTGGATGCCTGGGAAATGGGTTTGGCCTCCAACAAACTGCAACACTCAAAATCACTCTTGAAAACCTCAGCTACAGGCGTGCCTCCAAATGTTTTGTAGTTTTCAAGTACAGAATGAGTGGCTGTGATAGCACACCTGCATGGTGACCTTGAACAGGTTAAGTCAGTATTCCACAAATAAGGAGAAAGAAAAGAGGGCGAACTACTATTGTTTGTAAAAATATACTAAAAGAAGTGAGACGAGTTAAGGCTAAATCTCTGAAAAGACACTACAAATTCTTACACACATTGGCATAAAACTAAAGTACCATTGTATCACTCTGGAACTTGTTGATCTTTAAAATGTACATTTCTAGATGTTAATGCACCTTGATTAGGGTGCCAGTTCTTTTTTAAATGCTGCATGGTGAACCACAGTGTGAAAATTGTCACATTTATACACTACAGGTTTTGCATGGTAGGTAGCCGTTTACTTAGAATTCCCATAGTATTTGACCAATCTTCTTAGCCAGTGAGAAAAAGTATATAATGTGTGTTGCTTCTTTGCATGAACATTCAAGCCTTTAAAAATATCTCTCTGACCTTCTTCCACCCTACCTCAGTAATTTCCTGGGGCACCTTATTCACCTTAGGGTGATTATATGCTGTAAACAGAAATATTTCTTTGCATTTTGACTTTTTTGCCTGTGAAATGGACCCTGCAAACTCCTCTGTTTTTTGTTTTATGGGGATGGATACAGAGAAACTTCCCAATGGTTTTTCCACAAACCAGTTATTATTTTGTATTGTATCATTATTTATTTATAAACATAAGAAGAAAAAAGAAACACCACCAACAACAGCCTGCTTATATAAAGTGAGGTTTCTGCTGGAGTACCAGGCTTAGGGAGAGCTCTGTAGCCCAGCTCTGCGATGTATTTTCATGTCAAGATGGTCAAAAAGGTTAATAAATTGTTCAGCAGTGGAGTCATAAACAGAGCTGACAACCTCCACCTCAGCCTGCTCTGTAAGTCTTGTGGCTAATTGTGATTAACAATGAATTTTACTTCTGTAGGTACTCTAAAGTCAGTAGGTGGGTGAGAGAGCATTGGATGGGTGGGAGATGGGCTAGGGAATGGCTGGGAAAAGACCTGTGGGAAATGAGTCCTGCTTTACTTTTACTAAAGCTTTTAGTTTTAGTCCAAACCACAGAGACTCCTTAAAGGAAATGCTGGAAATCTACTGAGGAAATAAAAATTACGAAGCAGGAACATCTGACTTCCTCATCAGGAAACATATAATCATATCCCTCCATGGGATCACTCTGGAAGATCCATGAAGTTGTGTTGGAGAGGACTTGGCCTGTTGTGCCAAACAGAAACAGTAAACACACAGTTATAGACTTAGAATGGACTGGGGTTTAGTAAAGAACTGCTAATTCCCAATTCACCTTTCATGAAGGAAAATGTCCATCATCCCAAATCAGGGATTTCAAAAGGCTTAGCAACTGGGAAGTCTTTTTCACAATCTCTTCCAAGCTGGTCTCAAAGGTTTTGTGTTTGAAAATCAGGGCCTTTACAGAAGAAAAAAAAATATTTTTAGCCTCACTCAGTAGCTCAGCTGAACAAGAACCCATCAGTTCTCTGAAGACTTCAGAGCTTCAGGATTAGGCTTGTGTCCACCCTTGAGTTGCAGAAGCTTCCCACCCTGCCATACTTGCATCAGCATATATGTGTTTAATCAGGCTCTTGACAGGTAAGGACTGTGAAAAGAGGACAGTTTGTTCTCCCAAACTGTTCGCTCCCTAAGTCCCCTGTTTATTTTGGAGGTGAATGAATAACATTGTGCTGGAAAAGGAAATTAAAAAAGCAGGGTTATAATTTACAGTAGAGAAAAGAACAGATTTAGGGTCCTTTTTTTTTCTCCCCTCCTTCCCCCTCCTCCTTTCCCCCTCTATTCACTGCCCTAGTTCCAAACATCCAAACGTGCTACAGCTGAAAAAGAGGACCTCAAGCTTTCCTTACTGCTGGCAACAAGAAGTGAGTTACAATTGCCAGTCTCTGTATTCTTGCCAAGAGAACAAACTGCTTCAAGGCAAAAAGAAAAAAAAAAAAAAACAAAAAAGGGGAAAAAAAAGGTTTATCAAAACCAAATGCCACTGGAAATCCTAACACTGCAAAGTCCAATTCAAGATGTACATTGAAACCTATCCCCAGCCATTTAAGGAAAGAGAAGAAAATGGATTCTTTAATAGAATATTTAAAATATAACAATTGCTTTGGAGTGAGGAATTCTACTCTCTCTGGTTCTTATAAAAGCTCTAATTTTTTTTTCTTCATCTCTAAGTAAACTCCCAGCAGTTTTCTTTGAAAGTGGATCCTAGGCAGGCACCTCTTTTCCAAAGAGCTCAACATTGTTCTAATGAGATGTGATAGGTGGTTTGGAGTAGGAGCTGGGCCAAGGAATGGAGGTATTGCTTTATTGTGTGTTTGTTTTTCTTTTAAAATTCAGTGATCTGGCTACTCTTCATTTTCACTTTAATGCTTCTTATTATTTTGTTTCTAACCTGTCCCTTGGATCCAAATCAGATCCAGTCTCCTTCTCCCTTCCAAGCATTCACTGCAGAATAGAAAGGGGGAAATTCAAGGCTTTTTATTTTTAGACTAGTGGCAGTTTTGAAGACCAGATGGAATGAGCCATTTGGACCATCTATTTAGATTGCTGGACACCACAGACCATAGAATTTCATGCAGTGATTTGTCCATTTTTTATGGGGACTGGAAAACACTTTCTGGGAAACCACCCAAGCATCCAGTCCTGCAGGAGCCATCACAGCCTTGGGCATACAGACATAAGGGGTAAGTCTCACCCCTAAAGATGAGCCAAGTTTTTGCCTAGAACACTTTCATGTGCCAGTTCAAGACATTCTAGCTTGCCATAACTTCAGCAGATACTTTGTGATGTGCTTGTCCTGAGTGGTACCTGCAGACCATGGCTGGGGCTCCCAAATTTCATTTGAGAAAACATTTGATCTGGCCTGTTATCCTAAGAATCCACAAATGCCAGCTGAGAGGCAGGTGGCATTGGCTCACAGGGACACAGCAATCACCAGCAGATGCTACCTTTGTGTGAGACCAAAGTCTGCAGCCAGACCAGCTGACAGAAATATCCCAGAACTGTGCACAGAGGCAGAAACTGCAGAGTCAGACTCTAGTTTCAGAGGAGAAACAGGAGAGTTCCTGGTGCTTCTCTACATGAAAGCCTTTCCCACCTTACTCCTGCTCAAAGGGAGGAGTATGTGATTTTAACCCAGCCTCAGCCAACAGCACCATTCCCATCAGGAATCACAGCTGGGAAAAGCTGAAAGAAGCAGAGCAGTGGAGTCACTTCCCAGGCTGGCTGTGAGCTCAGAAGCCATGGCCCATGTCTCATGTTGGAGCTCAGGGCAGCAGCTGAACCTTCTGGGTGAATCTTAGAGGGGTTCCCAAGGCTGGCTACAGGCACAGGGGTCTCACAGAGGACACCTGGCAAAGCCATGGGGGAGACAGGCCAGCTTCACCATGCAGACACAGTTTAAATCTCTCCCTAGTTTACCCAAAGTAAGCAGCTTCACTATCAGATCCATTTTTCAGATCCTGAATGACTTATATAAATGTTTTCTGAATCTATTTACTCTGTGAGTCCCTTGAAGTTCACCAGATCTGAAAGGCAGCAACAGCTCCTCTAATACAAATACAGATGCAAAGCCATCTCCTATACACTATTTTCCTGTTTAATGCTGAGAATTTTTCCTGGTGGCTGCAGGCACTTTGTTCATCTGTGGCATTTCAATTGATGCTCACTATCCAGGCAACATATATAATGTGTGGATGGAATCATTCTTCCATTATTCCATCGAAGTTAATTAAGAAGTTAATTGAAGTTAATCAAATCACCTGTTTCAAAACCTTTTTGATTGGTGCTGGAGTCTAATTTACTCCAACCCTTCACCGTACAAGTGAGTGTCCCCATAGGTTCCCCTGCACGTGTTGCCTCTCCCAACAGAAAGGAGATGAAGCAATCCCAGTGCTTTCCTCCACCACCCAAACTCATGATTCTGGTGGGGAGAATGCACTTGAGACCCAGAGAGGAGAGTGCCAGAAGAAATAAGAGGTTCTGGATACAATCTTGGGGCCTTGTACGTTAATGTTAGTTCCAAGTTTTGCTTCCTCTGTAATTGTTACCCTGATGTTTATATTTTCACTTATTAAATCTGGGTCACGTAATAAAATATGCTATAAATTAAAGGCAGAGTAGGGGCTTTTTCATCTGCTCTCTGCTCCATGTCAGCACCAGGATGTTGCATTATGGAGCCTTTCCTGGTTCACCAAGCCTCCTGCTCCATTACGTCAAAAGCGAAACCGGTGAAACACTCCCTTGTTATTAACTGTTAATGTCTGATTTTTTAGAAGAAAAAGATTTTTTTTTTTTTAAAAACACAATGCCCCGAAATTGAAATCAGAGCTGCAGCACATTAGCAGCTGTTAACACGTCTCCCTGAGGTTGTCCACCAGCCATGGAGCAGCAATTCCTTCTGCTCCACAGCTGAGCCGCCCTGCTCTGTTTCGAATGAAAGTGCAGCTCAACTTCAAAGTGGGCATCCAGAGCAAAGCTTCCTCGGCATCAGAGGTGTGGACAGGCCCTCACTAAGAGGCACATCAGTCTCGACATCCAGATCCCTCTGAGGTTTCCCCAGGAGCTGATCAGGATTTGCATGAAAGTAAGAAATCAAGGGAAAGGCTTGCCAGGATTTTCGTGCTGGATTTGAGCACTATCTGTTGACTTAGCACAGATTTCACCCTTAGGTCCTGACTGGTTTTCCACAGATTTATGGAGATTGAACCTGAGAGAAGGACATGAAGCTGTGTCAGGGAAGGTGTAGGTTGGAAATCAGGAAAAGTTTCTTCAACCTGAGGGTGATGGGGCACTGAACAGGCTCCCCAGGACAGTGGTCATAGCCCCAAAACTGCCAGAGTTCAGAAACTGCTTGGAGTCTCAGGCACAGGGGAGGATTTCTAGGGTTGTCCTGTGCAGGGCCAGGAGCTGGACGGGATGATCCTTGTGATTCCTATCCAAGCCAGGATGTTCTGTGATTCTATGATTCTATGACCAGCACAAACATTTCCCATGTCTGTGGGTGCACTGTGGAGGTGGTGTAGAAGGGTGGCTGGCTTGGATGGCACCTTGGGACAGGAACTGTCTCCTCAGGAACTTCCATAGTGAATGCAATCATTGATATTTGAGTGATCATGTACCCCCACTAGAATCTCTACAGAGTTTAAATAGGGTGCCAGAAGCAGAATTTCTTCAGGAGCTGAATAAACTTTAGGAAGATCAAGAGACTATGGAAATAAATATTAGGATATGCTTGGAGACATCTCAATAGAGATTTCTTATATGCTTAAACTACACATCTTCTCTGGATCCAAATTCAAATCTGGGTACTGATCAGACTGTGGAAATCCTAAATCCACACTGTAATGGGTCCCTACCTAGGCTGTGAAACCCTCAAGCCCTTGGGAAAACTGACTTGCTTCTCATGTTTAGTTTAAAGCACAGGTGCATTACAGCTGAGAGGGGTGTGGGAAGCTGCTGCTAATTATTTCTTGGCTGCTGTCCCTCAGCTGATATCAAGATCCAGGAATGATGGGGAGAGAAAAGGAAATGATCTTCTCTCCATTTGACCTGTTCTCAGGGCCCAGCTTTAGTGGTGACACCAAGACCTAGAAATACAGGGAAGGAGGATGAGGATTTCCCTTTTCTTCATCTTTTGTGTCTCTGTGCTCTATTCCAGGGCACAGCTGATACCAGATGCCAAGACTGCAGGGAGGTATAACCACAAGGTGTGGGTCTGAGCTGGGCTGCTGGGATCTGTGCCTTATTGCACAGAGAAGATCAGCAAATTTCTTGGTAATATAATAGATTCACAGTGAAATTTGATATATGGAAAAGCTGTGTCCATTCCCCATCACCTCTGAGGATGCAGTGATTCATACCATCCCTGGAGGACAGTGTCATCCTTCTCTGCCTGGCCTTGGACACTTCCAGGGATGGAGCATCCACAGCTTCTCTGGACAGCCTGTTTCAGTGCTTCATTACCCTCACAAAAAATAATTCTTCCTAATAGCCAATCTAAACTTGATTGTGATCTGAAAAACCACCAAGCAGCAAAGGGGTCACAGAATTACCTGTTCATTCAGCTGCAGGCTCCAATCACATACACACACTATGCACAATGATTTTTTAATTTTCCATCCAACATCCCTGCAAGGAGTTGTTTCCTTTCCTGTAACATTATTTTCAAAAGTGATCCTATAGAATAAATGACACCCTTAATTTTCTATGTACCTTACAGCCATGGAATGAAACATTCAGGGATGTGTCCAAGTCATTAAACTCCAGCGGATTTGATTTGAAACAAGTGAAGGGAAAATTAATAATTTTATTGACTGCACAGGGAGTGAGAGGCAGCGGAATCTGTCTTAAATATGCTTGTTCTGCAAGCCTTGGAAGACTGGAAACCAGAGGCTCTGAATACGTACAGGGGGAGGAATTCAGGCTAAGAAAATGCCATTTCCTATTAGCTTTTCAGTGTAAGAATCACAGCATGGGAGAAAAATATCTGCCTCTAAATCAGCAGAAAGAATTCCATTGGAACTTTAAATGAATCCGAGCTGTGAATCTGGGATGCTGGGTATGGAGAAAGAACAGGTTATATAAAAATGTATATTAAAGCCAGCTAAATGTGTCTCCCAGTGCCCAGACAGTGATCAAGAATGCATGGTTTTAAATTTGTGAAGGAGAATTCAGCAGGTACTGCTATAGTCAGGATCTGGGTTTAGGTACCCCTATATTTATGCACAACAGAAGTGTGGTGTTTCCAGATAAATCTTAATAAAATTTAAAAAATACAGGAGACAATGCAGAGCAAAGTGAGGCTAGTGTGAGTTAGAGACACTAGCAGAGACACAGAGAAGTCAAAGGCCTTTTTTTCTGTTCCTTTTGGTGCATTATTCTTCAACTATAAAAAATAATAGGGAAATTCCTCCTCCCAGGGAATTTTTATGGAGAAACCTGAATGTGGTCTTGAAAGAAACTCCAAGTTTAAAAAAAAAATAAAAAACTGGAGAAACCTGAGAAGTTAAGGGCAGTAAATCAACGGGAGTTGATGATCTTCACCCAAGGGTATAGAAGGAAATGAAGTGTAAAATACAGAGATCTGAGTTTATGCAATAAGGGACCATTCCAAAAGCCACTGAAATCAATGGAAAGACTCTCCACATTTGTCTGAAAACTGGATCAGACCTTCCCAGATTAATTCAGAAAAACAATGAGCCCCCACAGGAAGCTGTCCATCACCCCCTCAGGCCAGGTGTGGGAAGCACAGTGGCATGAGGAGGGCTGTGTTGAGCAGGATCAGCCAGACCAGGAGCAGCCCAGACCTTATGGAAATCTCCCTGCAATTAGAGAGCTCCAGCTTGGCCAGAGCAGGGCAGCTCCACAGGAGCTGGCCCTGTAATATCTGGAATGCCATGTGACAGGGGGAGCACCAAGCCAAATCCTACCACCCACAGGAGTCCCTGGATGCTCTCAGGCCCTGGCCCATCCCAGTGGCACCATGGTGTTTGCAGGAACAGGGGTTCTTGCAGCTCAGCCACGTTCCACAGCTTGCAAGATGGGGTGGATCTGAAAGCTGCTCTTTCTTCCCCAAAATCACCGCTGGCAATCATTTTTCACAGCTAAGGACAACATCTCCTGCTGCTTGGCGATAGGGCCTCTGCACAGGAGATGCCTTTTGGACAACTTCAGGTTTCCAAAACAGCATGAGGGCAGAGCAGAGGCCAGAGCTCCCTTTGCAGACACCGGGAAGCAAACACTCCCAGCTGCCAAGGGTTTTGCTTTATTGTCATTTAAGTTGGCTCCTCCAGCACAAGTCGCTGGCGGTCTCACAGTAGCAGGAGTTGAGTAATAATAGTATTTCCAGTGTGCTCACCTCCAAGCAAGGCTTTAGACTGCTGGAAGAACAGGATGAGGACAGTTTGTATTGGCTGTTCCTTCTCTCTTTCTCATCAGACTGTTATTCAAACAAGCATCAAACTACAAACTCCATCACTCACGTCCCCCCTGTGGATTTTCCATGTTGGCTCCTCAGCAAGTGGGACTAGACTGCCATTCATCAGCCCTCAGAGGTGCTGAGAGGGTCTTCTCATCTTGGAAATTTTGAAACAAAGTCATCCACCAGCTTTTCAACAGTCCCATGGCTTTGCTACACAGGGGCTGGGAATTGATATATTTTTTTCTGAGAAGATTTTTTCGGGAAGCTTGCAAAACCCAGACTACTCTCAGTTAAATACACGACACTCCCTCTTCCTGAAATTTTCCTCATGCTCAGAGATATGCAAAACAAATCAAGGCAAGTGTCTGGAAACAGGGTAATGTTACAGAGTTCCAAAATCACCCCCAAAGTCATCAATGTACTGTCTGAAACTACCTCTAAACACACTGTTAATACATCCCCTGACTGCAGAGGTCCAGTGCTCTTCTCTATTTGCTGCTTTGAGAATGCCAGGAGATCCTCCCCCACCTTGCTCTTCCTTAACATTGGCCTCCACATTTCCAAAATACTCTTTTTTCTAATTTGGAGGCAAAGCCATGCCATTGTGAAGCAAGGATGTTTTCTTACTTTTCTGGGAGCTAGGAGTGTTTACCTGGAATTAAATCAAGTTGTCTTGCATTTAGTTTCCTAGACTGTTCTAAACAATAAAGAGAAAATGAGGCATTTCTTATGGTAAATAATACTTCAGTCAATACCTTACCCTGATTAGGCATCAATCCTCACCACTTGAAGAGAACTTGGAGAGAAGGAAAAGACTTCTCATTGCTGCCCCAGCTTTTTCTTTTGTGGCTGGAAATAGTTTTATGAGACAGTGGAATGAAAGATCAGTTATTGCCTTGTTAGTTTGATGATGGTTTTCTACCTCATCACAAAAATGGCAATGAAAATTTACACCACTAGAAACAGTGTTGAAGTTTCCAGGATTTTTTGGATGAAATTAGTGAGCCTGTTTGATGAGAAAGAAGCAGAGACTTCATGCAGTCCATCGGGAATTAGGATGAAATCTTTACGGTGTTGTTTTGGGTCTGGCTGAGCTGCAGTTCATTTTCCCACAGCAAAATGGGAAAATGAACTGCAGTGCTGGGCTTTGCCTTGTGAGCTGGAAGGGTACTGAGAACACTGGCTCAGCATCAGCTCTGCATCCCCAGCACTCCTCCCATCAAGATGCTGGGGGAGCACAGCCAGGCCAGCAGACCCAAATTATCCAAAGGGATATTCCATTCCATAGCACATCAGCTCAGATATAAAGGCTAAAATGAGGAGGAAGGGGGGATATTCATTTTTACAATGTTTGCCTTCCAGAGCAACTGCTCCACCTGCTCCATGTGCTGAAGCTCTGCTTCCCAGGAAGTGCCTGAACTTCACCCACTGACGGGAAGTAGAGAATAAAACTTTTGGGGTTTCTCTTTGCTTGTACATGCTCAAAATTTTGCTTTTTTTTTTTCAGTAAACTGCCTTATCTCAACCTCCAAGACGTTTTTCATCTTATTATCTCTCCCCTATCCAGCTGGGAAGGGGAGTGACAGGGCAGCTTGGTGGGCCAAGGTCCACTCACCCCAAGTGTGTTTCTGGATCTGCAGAAATTTGCCTTTCCCCTGGTTTGTAACAAAAGTGGGGTGCAGTGTGCAGTTGGTAGCGCGATGTTTCCCACCTGTGGAGTGGGATATCTGGATCCACCTACAATCTCAGCCTTCAGAGCTTCACACCCACCCATCCCACCTCCCAGAACAAATCTCTGGCCTGCAGGCCCTCATCTGCACCATGCCACAGACCTGAGCCACAGAGTTCTACCCTACAAGAGACTGCCCAACGTTTCATGCACTGGCTCTTCTGGCACTAAAGATCTGTTCAAATTCATCCAGGGAGCTTTCCAAGAGGGACAGCCCCCACACAGACCCACCAAGACCAAATACTCCTGGAAAGCTTTCCAGGTAGGACAGCCCCTGGACAGACCCACCAGGAAGATTTCCCTGAAGCCAAGGCCTTCAGCTTTACAGAGTCTGTAGCTGCAGAGCAGGGAGTGATGCCAAAATTTCCAGACAGTTTCTCCTGGAGCCAAGAGCCTGGAAGAGTGGATATAATCTGGGCTCAGCTCCCAGGTCCACAGCAGGGAACCTGGAAGCTCAGAGAGGCCTGGCCAGAGCCAGAGCTCTCCAAGCACGCTGGTTCCTTGCTGAAAGGCTGTGACTCAGAGCCCGAGCAAGGGAGACAGGCTCTAAGGGTGGGGAATCATCCCAAATGCCTGTTGTCCTCATCTGGGCCTAGCTGGACCAGATCATGACTTCGGGAGCTGCATGCCAGCAGGATGATGACTGTTGTAGCAGGGCTTCAAGCTCTCATCACTTGCTGGGACAAGGAAAATCTCTGTGCCAAAAAAATCCCATTTTTGTTCAGAACCATCACGTTTCGGGAGCGTTGCAAGCAGAATGTATTAGAATTTCAAAATACTCTCTGAGTTATGTCCAGCTTAGCTGGAAATCAAATTTAAAAGATAAATAAATAAAAGTTGGAATTGAAAAAGAGAAAAAAAAATCCCTAAAATTTTGAAATATTACCTTTTGCCAGAACAGTATCTGCTCTAGGCATTGATGGAAGGAATTGACTAATTTGAGCAAAACAGCTTTTTCCCTTACTTGTTTCTAAATGAACTGATCTAGCAATCCAAAGACAGAAATGTGGGCTGGGTTCCTCACCAGTGTGTGAGTCCAGTTCCACTGACTTCTGGCAGGGTTTCCTCAAAGCAAGTTATTCAAGAATGAGTGCAAAACCCACCAGCTAAATTATTCACAACTACAGTCCCTGCTTTATTAGACTTTACTAGGAAAAAAAAAAGTGACAAAAAGAATAATTTATTTTGACTAATCACAAATTCAAATCACTTCTCGAGAAAATTACATGCAAACAGCTCTAGTCAGCTTACTAAGGTTTGGGAGGGAAGCCAGGCATTGATTTGGCCTCTTGGAGCTCTGATATCACTCTGGCCACAGAGCAGTGGTTAGAGGAGTCAGAGATGCAACAAGCTGGAGTTTTAGAAACCCCTGCCAGTGGTGACAGCTGCCCTTGGGACTGACACCCCCTGAAGTCTCACTCACACAGAGCAGTGTGTATTCATTTGATGAGTGGATGTGTTCACACTCTCTCCTCTTGCTGCATTGGCTCTGACACGTTGCTGTGTGGACACAGTGCTCAGCAAGCTGCAAAAAGTGCCTTTGAGATAAGGTGAGTCGTTCCCTGATAAGTTCTCTATGGGTCTGGGAACTCTTCCCTTCACTCAGCAGGGAGGGATTAATGGTAGTGTCTAATGCAAGGTGGGCAGGGCAGGCTTCCCTTCATGTTTTTCTATTTAGAAATTTTTCCCTCCTGCTCTTTGACAGGTATACACCACACTGAAAAAATTGTATATTTAATGGAAATGCAGACTCCACCAGCAGAAAAGAAAGGAGATCTTGTGGGACAAACACAATAGCAGGAGGCAGGAGATGTTCATTCAGGTTCTGGCTCTCCTTCAACCTGTCTGTATGATCCCTAACCATTCATCCCATACCTCTGTGCTTCTGTTCTCCTGGTAAATGAGAAAAACAAATTGCAGACTTCCTTCCTCTCTTCAATTTAGCCTGCAAGACTCCTTGGAGCAGCCTGTGTCTCCTGTTACACATTGATGCAGGGCCTTCCCCAACAGGTTGTGGACTCAGGGAAGATTCCTGAGTGCTACTGTAATAATGAGTCATTTACCCCCAAACTCCCTTAGCAGGTTATTATGGATAATAAATAAGGGAAAAACTGACCTTTCCTGAAAGCTGAAAACTTTTTGAAGGTTTAAAAATCAGAGCATGCCAGGACAGGAATGTCAATTCAGCTCCCTACAGAAAGAAAGACAATTGTCTCCAATTCAGAGATCGAAAACTGGACAGCAAGAACAAATTACAGTTTCCCAGTTCCCAATCCCCTGTGGAATTTATGAGAATTAACCATAAATCTCTGTTGCAAAGCTCTTACTAACTGATTTTCTTCTTTGTATTTCAAAACAAAAAAAAGTCAAGCATTTCTCCCAGGTTCCCAGCAAAGTCAGAATGAGAGGGTGAAGTGTTTTTTCCAGTCGTTCAATTATTTTTTTTTTGTTGAGAAATATTTACAAATTCTTAATCTGGTCAAACATGGGTCATTTTTTTATTAATTAATTTTCTTCATAGTATCCTTAGCCTAGCCACTAGGCTACTCTCCTATTACTCAATGAGATTGTGATTAACAGAAATGCTATTTGAAGTCTCTAACCTCTCAATGCAGGCTGGGCAGAGGATGGATTGAAACCAGCCCTGCCAAGAAGGACTTGCTGGTGTTGGTGGTTGAGAAGCTCAACATGAACTGGAATGTGCCCGGGCAACCCAAAGAGTTCATCCTCTCCTGGGCTGTGTCAAAAGCAGCAGGTCAAGGAAGGGGATTCTGCCCCTCTATTTGCCTGGTGAGATTCCACATGGAGTTCTGCATCCAGCTCTGGGGCCCCCAAAGCATGCAGGACATACAGAGAAGGCCATGAACATGCTCTGAGGGCTGGGGCACCCCTGGTCTGGAGGGACACAGAGATTTGGCAAAATTCAGACTGGAGAGAAAGGGTTGAGGGAGATCTTGGAGCCCCTTCGCCCCTTCCAGTGCCTAAAAGGGCTCCAAGAGAGCTGGAGAGGGACTTTTGCAATGGCATGGAGAAAAAGGGGGAATGGCTTTCAGCTGACAGAGGGCAGGGTTAGATGAGATATTGGGGAGAAATTCTTCCCTGTGAGGGTGGTTAGGCTCTGGTACAGGTTGCCCAGAGAAGCTGTGGCTGGCCCATCCTTGGAAGTGTCCAAGGCCAGGCTGGACAGGGCTTGGAGCAACCTGGGATGGTGGAAGGTGTCCCTGCCCATGGCAGTGGGGGGAAATGGAACGGTCTTTAAAGTCCCTTGCAACCTAAACCATTCTGTGATTCTGTGATCCTGATTCTATAGTAGAAGGTGTGTATATTTCCATGCATGTCTGTACCTATACTGATAAACTTATATACTCTGAATTGCAAATATTTGTCAAGCACACTAAACATTGTAAATGAGAACAGCTACAGCATTCTTTCCAAACACATGAATAGCCCTTGCAGGATAATATATATGTATCTTGCCTGTGTGCTTAGCTTCTCCTGTAGATTAGTTTCCTGAATAGGGCATCATCTCTGTAGGAGACACAAGGCATCTTTTACACTGCTAGGTTCCAGCACTATAATGTGGTCAGGAACCCTGAATTCTTTAGGTACCATTCAGGAGACATTTTATATTCATTATTCATGAGAAGAGAAGGTGGGAATTAGGTTTTTGGCAGACACTTGCCAGAATATGGATGGGATTCATGAGAAGATGACTTTTCATACAAGTAGTCAACTCCACTCAATTTAAACCATGGCTCTTGGGAAGCATTTAAAACACAGAGCTTCAATGAAGCTGCACTGTAAGCAGCACAGAGCAAACTGTCCAGAGTGTGTGTTTGTGTGTGTGTGTGTGTGTATAAATATATATCTATATTTACACATAGCCAGATGCTCAAGGTCAAAGGCACAGAGGTAGCCCCTCGGGGACTGGATCTATGAAAATGTTGGCTGAGACAACTGGCTGCTCAGAGTTTTGCACCCCTGAGAGGCTGCTCCAAACTAAAATTTGTCCTTGGAACCACAGAACAGGCTCTGAGACGCTGCCTCAGCACCCATGGCAAGGCACATCTGAGGAGCTCAGGCAGCAGATGCAGAGAAAACAATGGTGCAAGTGGATTGGAGATTAAAGTGTAAAGTCAGCTATTCCTGTGTAGCTGCTCAGGACCTTTCACACCATGACACCTCCTTCCCAAGGAGCTACAAAGCTCTGATTCTTACAAATGGTGCACACATAGCTACAGGCTCAGCATAAGTGCAATAATCCATCTGTGTCTCGAGGCAGCATCTCGTGAGCAAAACTGGGGGGAGAAAAACCCTTTCTGTAAAGGGCACAGTGCTCAGTGAGAGCACTCAGGAGTATCTGGTGCATGGCATCAGACAGGACTTGGGGATGGCATTGAGAGCTGGGGGAGCTCAGCCTGGAGAAAAAGAGGCTGAGGGGAGACTTCATTGCTCTCTGCAGCTCCCTGAAAGGAGGGTGTACTGAGGATCAGTCTCTTCTCCCCAGTAACAAGGGACAAGATGAGAGGAAATGGTCTCAAGCTGCACCAGGGGAGGCTTAGATTAAATAACAGGAGAAAATTCTTCATACAAAGGGTTGAAAAGCATTGGAAAGGGCTGCACAAGGCAGTGGTGGAGTCACCATCCCTGGAAGTGTAGGCCCTGAGACTGGCTTGGTTGGTCAGAGCATTGTGCTGATAACACCAATGTATGGGTGTAATTCCTCCATGGGAATATATTCACCTAAGAGTTTGACTCAATGGTCCTTGTGGGTCCCTTCCAACTCAGACTATTCTGTGATTCTGTGAAAAAAAAGCATAGATGTGGCCCTTTAGGATGTGGTTTAATGGTGGACATGATGGTGGTGCTGGTTTGACAGTAGACCTTGATGGTACTGGAGGCAATTTCCAGTCTTGGTGGTTCTATGATTCCATGCAAGCTGAAATCAGTCTTGTCTTCTTAAGAAAGCTAGAGGGATGGAGAGGCAGACACATTTCATCAGCAAAACAGAGGGAATGACTCCTCAGGACACTGCAAATCTACAGGAATTCTCATAATCCAATTCTCCTGACCTTCATGTCCAGACTGCTTCCTATCTGCCCCAGGCACTTGGCTTCTAGCCTGGCCCTGAGCAAACTCAGCTTTGCCTTTCAGAACATTTACCATGCAGTCAGGAGAGAGACATGAAACAGCTTGGCAGGCTGAGCTCATTATTAACAGATTAATACGTTATTAAAAAATTTTGGAAATAAGTAATCTGAATATAGTTCCAAAACCTATATATGCCCTGCCTAACTTTAGGCTCACAGTGGAGCCACAAAAATTAGCACCATAATTGCCTTCAGCTCCTGTCTAATTGAAGAGACAAACACAGGCAGAGGTGATCTGACTCAACTGGGCTGGAGGTTTACACTCTCTTCTTCTACAGTGGAGCATTTTGAATGATCTTTCTGTGATCGTTCCTCATTTCAGCCTTCTTGAATTTCCTCAGCCTTGTCAGAAAGTACATCTTGGATGCTCTGGGCTATTTCTTTAGAGATTCGTCTCTCTTAAATACTTGGACTTATTTTCACTTCTTCTCCAATCATCATCTTTACTTCATTAATGCTCTAGATCCAGCCTAACCCTTTCCTTACTCTGACCAAATCCAGTTTAACCTCTGTTATCAAATCCAACTGTAATTTTTGTGTGGGACAGTATTGGTTTATCAAATCTGCTTTATCTATCTGGGTGGCTTCCTTGAAAGAACTGAGAATTAAAATTCTCCATTACTATAAGGTCAAATACACTGCAGGTCAGCCACATATTCTTGCTTTGTGGGGCTTTTTTTTTCTCCACAAATTCACTCTCAAAAAGATAGTGAAAGCAAGTTCATGGGAAGAGAACAGATAAGTGTATTATTAAAATGAGTTGTTAAGATTAGTCCTGTACAACTTGAGCTTGTTGGTGAGCTCAACAACCAGCCCCCTCCAGGGGCAGTGAGAAACCAGAAAGCATCTGCCTTGGGACCAGTCAGTCATGTCTCCATCCCATGCTGGCGCCTGTCCTGCTGAGAAAGGGGGCTTGTCTTCACTGATTTCATGATGTCACCATTAGAGGAGTGGGAAGCACTATTTCCATGAATAATAACTTGCCATGAAGGGCAGTCAGTGCTCAAGAACAACGTCCTTGATCGCTGTCCAGCCAAGCAGCCCAAAGAGCTCTCTCCTCGTTGTGCAGGGAAACGAGTTATTGATTTGCACATTGTTGCAGAGGGCAGTTCTTAATCATAATTAAGCCACTGTGAAAAGTCAAAGCATTCAAATCATGCAAGGGCTTTCACCATTGCAATCTGGCATCCATATGTTCAATGGCAACTCAAACAGACTGCTTTAATTTTTCTGTAGTTTTTTTTTTCCCCCTCTAAAGACTCAATATCATTTACCCCTTTAAATATGTCAGTTCTGTGATTTTGGATATGCAGGCCCATATTGTCTTTCAGAAGGCTAAGTTAAAACACAGCACTCTATTTTGATGCACTGTACAATAAGAAATCATTTCTTTAAGAAAAATAAGGCATGACAGTCACCATTGTGTTGTGAGATATTCCCACAAACTTCCATATTTCAATCGCAATATGGGTTGCTTCAGAGCCTGACCAAGTTCTTAAGTAAATTCTGAATAAAAGTAAGAGGAGACAAAAACTCTTTTAGTTGCATGTTAATCTAGGGCACTGGATAGATCCTTCCTATATTTCCAGGCATTGCTCAAATACTTCTAGCTGAAAGGTTCAGTGTTCATGCTCATCTTGGGTTCCATTAAGAAAATTTGAAAAAAGAAATCTAACTAAAATCTCCTCTTGAAAGGAGTCTAAAAGCATTTGAATTCTGGCAATGAAGATCAGTCCTTCTCATCAAGGAAAAAGAGCTAATGAGTGAAAGAGGAGGTTCAAGTGTGAATAGGCTTCTCTTGGCCTGGAGTATATTTTCTATAAAAACTATATATATTTTTCAATTTTTCAGATAGCTGAGCTGAAATCATCTTACAGTGCGAGTGGTAGCAAAATATCTTGGTGGTTTTAAGGGAGAGGAAAATCATTTTATTAAGGGATTAAGACTCATCTTGACAGAAGGAAGAGAATCCCTGAAACTCTGTACCCCAAGTGCCTCCTTATGAGGTCCATGGGAGTGAGGGAGCTCCTCCAGGTGCTCCATGGGAGTGAGGGAACTCCTCTAGCTGGTCCATGGGAGTGAAGGAGCTTCTCTAGCTGGTCATCCCAGCCTAAAGAGATGTTAAACCAGGCCTCAGAAATCATTTCTTGGACACACCAGTTTCCTTCCACGGTCTCTCAAGTGATCACAGTGTGTCTTGGTTAGATGGACAGAGCTATGCCAGAGGAGTTAGAGGATCTGAGTCCTATCAATGAGACAATATTTAATTTCTCTCTATTGGACATATCAACTTTTTATCCAAATCTAAAATTGGAGAAAAACTCCAGGAATTTTTTCAGGGATTCTGGAGTAAAAAGTAGAACTGAAGATCATGTATTGCATGTATTACAGAGGAAAATGTGTCTTAACTTGTCTGAAGATCACTGAAATATATCAAATTCATCAGTTCTGCTTTGGGCTTTTCTATCCTGCTTTCCTTCAGTTCCCAAATACCTCCCAAGGTGTCCTGCAGAGCACGTACCCCAGGTCCCTGGCTTGCAGAGCTGGCCAGCTTTTCCTCAGCAGCACATCACTCAGCAAATCCAATAGGAAAACAGGAAAACAAGTGTCATTTTTTTGTATATGCTCTTGAATCCCATCCCAGTGAGGATCTTCTATTGCCTCTATGAGCTGTGTGAGCAGGGCTGAAATAAGGTCATTGAAAGGATAAGAAAATAGAAATTAGCCTGAAATCTTATTATTTAAAAATGCTAAAATGTGAGGAGATCAGGGACAGATTTTCAATGCAAGAGCATGTTTAGTGATCCAAAGTCTTAATTAACAATAAAGGGGAGAGTTTAAAATCATTTCAAACTACATTTGAATAGGTAAAATATAAAAAACTCACCACGTTCACCATCAGTTCCTTAGAAAGTAAAAATGGAAAATTTCAGCAATGTGAGACCCTGAGCCACTGAAAGATTGAAGAGCCCTGAACTAAACTTAAAACTTCACCCTCAGTTCCTTGGGTAGGACTCACAGCAGTGCCTGTTTGGAGAGTGAAGTTACGTGACATCTCTCCAGTACATCTCCAGCTCTTCATGGTGATGAACTTCACAAAATAAAACCCTCACCCTGGCACAAGAAGGAGATAGCACTTCACATAACCACACAAATTCCTGTATTTATGGTGGTGCCAGCCTGACTTGGATGATGTCTTCATGGCTCTCCAGCAGCTGACAGACCATAAGTCTCATCAGAAGAGTGTATTGGCATGAAAGAGTCTTACAGGACAGATTGGAAGCACCACCTCTTTCATAAGGCCTCAGCCTTGCACACACTGGAAAGGCAAAGCTGGAAATGCCTGGTTCTCCTGAAATCCCTAAGTATATAACATTATGCACTGGTCCAGCATGGAAAACCAAATTGCCTTCCTGATTTCCTCATGTGAAGCCCAAGCAGGCCATGGAAATAGAAAAGCCTCCTCCTGTGTTTTCATAATGAATTACATTTGTTAAGCGTGCTTAAGCAAATTAATTTATTTGATATGACTTAGAAAGACAAAGTTTTCCACTTTCTTTTGGCATTTTACAGACATGCTGCCACATCTATAAGGCTCATGGAGGGCAGAGGAGTTAAAATGAAGGACAGCGGAACTGGCAGCCCCTCTGGCTTCCCATTCCATGCAAAAACAGAACCATTCTGCATGGCAGGGTCCTGTGTCTTACCCCCAGCCCAAAACACTATGAATAAGGACCACAGTTCTCTGTTCACTCAGGAATGCCAGATATGAAACCACAATCAAGCTTCGATCTCTTCAGCACAGCATGCTCCACATGCCAATCTACGTTTGTTGAAAAAAAAAAGATTCTGCTGGAATAAGTTTCTATTATAAGCTCTCACTGTGTACATTTTTTGGAGTTAGTATATAATTCCTGCAGCAGAAACCAATATCTTTTCTGTTTTACAACTGCACATAAATACAACTGCCTTCCATCTAAAAAAAAATAAATATTCACAATGTCTGTTCAGTTTGCCTTCTCGCAGCATCTCTCTCCCTCTGCCCAAATATAATCACACTTTCTAACCCAAATCACTCATGGGGGGGAGGGAGAGCCAAACAAATCTCACATTCATAAACTCAGATGACAGCCACCCTGAGCCACAGGAATAGCACGGAATTTATTGGAGCCGTTTGCCCAGCACAAAGCAACTGGAGTAAACAGCGACTTCCAAAGCAGGCAGAGTTATTTGGAGCAGCTCCAGCAGGCAAATGATAGAGACATTGATAGCTGGGGCAATTATTATTTCCTCTCCCCACACCCTTTTCCTTTTTGCAGCTTGGCCAAATGAGTTTTTCTGCAGATGCTGGAGTTCTGGAATCTGATGAAAATTATGTTGTTTTTTATGGTTACCCTCAAGCTGTCAATACAAGAACGAAAAAAATTTCCAGCTTGCCCATCACCATGAATTAATGGTGGGAATGGTGTTTACACCTATAATAAGTTCGCTGGATCTTGACTCTTCTTGAATTTGTGAAGCAGGTTGTCTGACCAAGTGATTTGTCTGTTTGGAGCAAATAGGATAAGGGCCACTTTGTCTGGAATTAATTTTTTTAAAAAATAACTGAGCATGCATTAATAAGAGCTGAACCCAGATGAGTCCAAGTTTAAAGCTTATATTTGAAAAATAGGATAATTATTTCTATTGGTGATGTTGTTACTGTTCTTAGCAGCCTCACAGTTACAATGAGAAAGCTGCGACAATGAGAGTTGGGCAAAAACTGAGCAGAAAAGTAGTCTTTGTCCCAGATAGCACATAATCTTATGCAAGAGACTAACAGGGAAAGTTCAGAGACATGGGGAACAGTTGGTCGCCTAAATGAGATGAAATTAGGGGGACTCCAATGTCACCTTCTTTTTCTGTCTGGTTTCTTTCCCCTAGCAGACCTCTGTGACAGGGACTCTCCCTTTCCACCATCCACACAGCTCCAAGCATCAGCTCTGCTCTGCCTGCAGATCTGGGGAGGCTTTCAGCAAGTTTCTAAGTGAAAGGTATGCAAGTGGATAAGACAGACAGCCTGGCCTTATTTGTGCTCTTTATTCTTGTGCTGAACTCATGTGTACGTGGGGCTGTGCCATGTGTTTCCAGTCAGCTCCAGGACATGGGATTCTGCACAGGCAGGAAGGTGAGAGGTTTCAGCAGCAAAAGGTGCTGCAGCAGATCCTTCTGGCTCCACTGCTGATATTCCTGGTCTTCTTTTGGGCTGGGTAGAGGGGGAAAGCTGCCCTGTCAGGACAACTGAAAAATTGCTGGTTTAATCCTGTGGACACAATCTGAGAGTGAAGCAGTGGGCTGAGCCCTGAACCATGACCTGCCCGATGCTATTTCAGTTTCCAGTTCTTGCTGATATCCTTTAGGAAGTTTGGGAATACTCATATACATTCCCATGGTGTTTTGCCCTACCTGGTACTTCTGCCTGTTCACGGCATTCTGTAGTTTTGTTGCAACCCAGACATCCCTAACCCAAGTCCTTTTGCACAGTTGGAACATTTCAAAGACTTCTGGGCCAGACACAATTGTGCAATTGCTTCACGGATCAAAGAGCTAATATGCATTTATTATTCCCTTTGTAATGCATTATTAATTTACAGCCTAAACATTGTCCCTCACACAACAGCAAAAATAAAACCCTCATAGAAGGTATATGACAGCACACAATCCTGTAACACATTTACTTAATGCAATGTGAACTCACAGAGTAACCTAATGGACATTGTGGACATATTTGGTAATTCCTCAGCATTCTGCAGCGCCAGCCCTGGTCTTGCATCAAAGATTTATAAAGACCAGACTGTTTAATTTTTCCAGGATAAAGGCCAATGTTGTGCAATCCAGTACCTACAGGGGTGATGCAATTGATGGAGGCAGAACAGAATATTTCTACATCAAAAGGGTTGTCAGCACCTGAGCAATTGTCATGAACTCAGTTTCTTTTATACTTTTCCCAGGTACCAATTTTATAATATTTATCTGTTGGCAGGAGGCATTTCAACTATGAAATCAAACTGATCTCTTCTGAAGAGGTCAGCTAGAAATCCAGTTCAGCTCACCATCACTAACTGGTTTTATTCACATTTTAAAACTGGACTTAAATGTATTCTGTTAGAATTTGTGACTTCAGGTTTTGGGGAGTTTTTCAACATAGAAAGCTGCTGTCTGTAATTCTCAAAGCTATTTAGCAGCTAGATAAAAACCAGAAATATGACACATGGTGTCATTTGGAGATGTTGGTATGTTGGAAATCTGGAACCATACTTGTGGTCTGCAGCAACAGTTGATAGCAAAAACCACAAAAAATCTCCACCTAACAAGGAGAAAGACTTACAGTGGCTGAAGAGTAACTTCAGATGAGATTATGCCTTTCAAGCACCTATTTTATCTCCTGGGGCTGCAATGGGAACTTGGCTCAGATGCCAACACTCCCACTGTGGAGCTAAAGAGATGAAATTAATTCCAGGATCAGGGTCAGGCTGTCTCACTGTTTGTCATGAGCAGCCCTGAGAGGCCCCTGAAGGCTGAGAGTCACCAGCCATGGCAATGTGGCCCCTATGAACCCATGATATTCTCTGATGGATTCACAAGCTCCTCAGCACACTCAGCAGAGCTGTATCCTCCTGCCACAACCAAGCCTGCCCCTTTCTCATGCCTGGGTACATTTTCAATATATCTCCTGTGCACAGTCCTAGTCTACACTCTCAACAGTTTATGCCTCAGGCTCAAGCCATTCCTAATTCCTTTCAGGGCTCTTGGTCCCATTTTTCTGGAAGTCATAAGTGAAATGCTTGAGTTGGAAGGGACCTTAAAAATCATCTCTTTCCAATACCCTGCCATGGGCAGGGATACCTTCCACTATCCCAAGCTGCTCCAAGCCCTGCCCAACCTGTCCTTGAACATTTCCAGGGATGGGGCAGCCACAGCTTCTCTGGGCAACCTGTGCCAGGGCCTCACCATGTTCAAGTATTCAAGTTTTGTTCCTTGGATGTCCTAAATATTCTCAATCAGTAAAGTTCTGAATTTCTCTTCTCTGAGCTCCTCTACCTATATATATTTGGTTTGGGTTTTTTTTACACCTGAAATGCTCATTCCTACCCTGTCTTCATGTGAGATCCCCACTGGATCTCAAACTCAGTGTTTTCCATATCTAAAATTCCTGTACTAATTTGTTCTTCATCTCTTCGTTTGTCCCTAGATTATGTTCTCTTTTCACTTTTACATGATAGCCTCCTTGCTAACCCTGAATTTCACAAAAACAAAACAATTCCCCTCTTTACTTCCGCTTCTTCTCTATTTACTTTCAGAAATACAAAAAATATCTTTGACAAAACTTAATATAGAGATTTCAGAATTTCAAGAGGTGAAGCATGAAAGAAGCACCATAAAGCAAGGCCATGAAGATCAGTCAGCTTAGGAGTCGTGTTTAGTCATATTTATCTTGACTAATGCATCCCTAAGGATTGTAACACACATACACAGAGCCTGGCTTTGCTCAACAGGCTTAGAAAAGGTGGCTGAAAACAACCTGACTGCCTCTTGTCCTGCAGGTGTTCAGGCACTGTTTTAAAGCCACCTTTTACACACTTGCAAGAGGAACTGTTTTAATCAGACCAATAATGCAAGAAATAAACACGTCCTTTAACCACTAAAAGGTGTCTTTGCAGTTTGTAAAAGTCAACAGCACCTTGAAACCATTTGAAACTCAGGCTTCATCATATTTCCCCTTCAGCAAAGTAGTTGTTGAGTTAATGGACACAATTGAATCCAGTCTGGGCTAGTGGGGTGGGGAATATGAGGAGCTACTCAGGCAGGTCTTCAAAGTGTATTTCAGGTGAGACTTCTGCTGAAAATTCCAATCTCCATATTTACAATCTCCATGTGCTGTGACTCCATATACAAGTATTAAATTCTTCACTCATATTAAAAAAAATTGCCTTCACAAACATTAATTTTTTATCATACCTTTGTACTATTTTTATTGTCTTGTTCGGGTCACTAATGTCCCCATACCTTAGAAGCCATTAAAATCTGAAAAATATATTAATTTATCCACGCTTCAAGTAAAAACTCTGTCCAGCAGGACTAGAAATTATGAACTGCTCTTGTTTCCAGATTAATCTTTGCACTGAACTGTTAAGAAACCATTTTTCTGTCCACAGGCTCTGTCATTCCATCTTCCTTTCTCATTTCCAGGAGCCCATGACTCCTACTGATAAATTCTTCACGAGCACAAATGTTTGGGCTCAGTGCAGGAATAATTAAGCAAAGTCCTGAAGATCCTTTATGCTGAGCTATTCCTCAGGATTTCCACAGGAAAGAGACAGTGTGGAAGAAGCATGCTGTCATCTCTCAGCTTCAATAAATATTTGGAGCCAAACTCTCATGAAACAATAAATTCCATATCCAAACATTCCTTTAGGCTGATTCCAACTGAATGTCATCCCTACCTTCTACTTTCCAGTAATTTTCCCCATTTTAACACTATCCATGACCTTGCTGAGGTGCTCCCTGTCCCATTTAAAGCCATTATTGACAATGTTGAGCAGTATCAGTCCCACTATTGATCCCAGAAGAAAAGTGCCAGCAGCTGGTCCCCAGTTGCACATCCTGCTGATGCCCATTGTTCCACAACCTCAGTGGTCCAGTTTTCCCACCAAATTTTCAGCCCATCCACCCAGTTCACATCTCTCTGAACTCACAGTCATCTCACCACAGTGTCACTGCTCCCATTTGTTCCCAATTTTTGTGTTGCTTTAGGGAAACTGGAAAACAGAGCTCTCGGGTAAAACAAAGCAGTTGTTTCAGCTCACATCCAGTCTTCTGAGGCATCAGAAGCTATCAACTTCGCCTGCTGTAAAGATGCTTGCCATCCTAGGAAGTCAGGAGCTGGCTTTAGATGACTTGGGGTGTCTTTACTTCTGGAGTTTTCTTTTGTGATTCCAGATGTGCATCTGATAAGCATTAGCTCATATTTTCATACCTGTCAGTCTCAAGGCTGGCAGTGAGTTGTGCCAGAAGAAAGCTGCTCTGCACTTTTTTCAGTCCAAGGGAGAGTTCTGGGGAGTACTGCAGAAAGAAGTCATGAAAGAAGTCATGAAAGAAGTCATTCCAAGAGTCCTTTGGTCAGAAAACATGATGCTCCAAGTCCAAAATGCAGCTTGGGACAATGTCCTTTGCTTAGTTAAATCCAAAGATCAAGGTCTGTGGGATTTCCCTATCATTTTGCAACAGAAAAAGCCTGGATCCACTTTTCCTCCTGCTGAACTAACAGCACTGGGGGTTCATCTCTGTAACCCAAACACTGCCAGGGGACACTCTGTGACCCTGAGATTGACTGGCACACTCTGGTCACACCCCTACTGCTAAATTCCCATCACTATAAGACAGGGTTGTTGCCTCATCTTTCCCATTGGAAATGGATCACAGACACAAATGTTGTGAGTCAAGAGAAGTAAAAAGGCATAAATCTTTCTTTTTCACATGGTACATCTGTATGTACATTTTATACAAATATAAAACATCTAAAATCAAGAGTCAAGGCTTTGGATGCACCCAGCATTGCTGATGATGCAGCTGACTTCAGCAAGGGCCATTAACTTAATGCTGAGCACTTCTGCCTCAAATAAAACAGCTCGATACAACTATTTTGGGAGAAAATGCAGGCACAAAAATCAAGCACTTTGGAAACCTATTCTAGGCTTCATCCCTTCCTGTGACAAGGAACAAATCAGAACATTGTTTGATGATACTACTTTTCCACTTAGCAAAGCACTATTAGTATAATAATCTACTAAAATATATAAAGAACAGGAAAAGCAGAAAACATTGGCAATGCTATCTGCTGTTGCTATTATTATTTTATTATATAGGTATTAATTTTGGATTTGATCCCCAGGAAATGAAATTTAAAAGCACAGATAAAAATGGCAGTTTGACCAGTTCATTCTGGAAAGTTCAAGAGCAGCAAAATGTGAGACAACAGCTATCAGGCATTATCTCCAATAACTCCTGAGACCCAGGTGAGCTTATGGACCACTATATCAAATTCAGAGACTATCTCTGAAAATAGGGGGAAAAAGAAGTCTTTGACACTTGATTTAAGCTCAACATAAAATTCTGGGACAACCCCTAAAATCTTTAACATTTTTTTCTTCATTTAAATGAAGCCTAAGAGTGGTTGTACCTAAATTTGGAAATTCACATAAAAGTACAATCCCTATCAGAGAAGAATTTGCAAGAACAAATCAAAACAAATTAAATATCTGTTTGTCATTTCCAGTTTAATAAATTTTTGACAGTGTTTTATCTGAGTTTCTCATGTATAACTTAAAGTAACATGGACAGAACTACAGTAAAGTGGTTCTGCTGCTGTTCATAATCACAAAGCAGTTAGTAACTGTCACAGTCAAAGTGGAAAAAGATATCCAGTAGTTTTCCTCAAGTATCTGATCTGGCTCTGTACAATGTATTCATTAATGACCTGAGTCCTGAACCAGGCTTGTAATTGCTAGAAAGTTTGTAGTTAATCCTGGGTTGAATTTAGGAGTGGACAGATGACCAGCTTGCTAATCATTGCTATTCATCTCTTTACTGTAATACAACCCAGATGATTATGGCTAGGTAAAAAAAAAAAAATTAAAATAAATGTACTTTAAATAGAGTATGTAATGCTACCCAAATGCAGGGTTTGAGGCTTATTCTGCAAAGCATTTGTTCTGTCCATTTGTTATATCCTGAATAAACACAACTGGTTTTCTATGCTGCAATACTTTTCCCCTGGGATTTACAGGGCACTCTTCAGAGCCAAGCAGTTTTGCAAACCCTTAACAGATTTTTAAAGCTGAAGGGAACCATTTTAATTATGCAGCCTTATCTCCAGCCTAACACATGAAATAGATGAATGCATGAGAAACAGGTTCAAGACATCCCAATTTTTTTTAAAAGAGCAGTAATTATCTGGAATTGATGTATTCATCTTCCTCTCAGGCCACCACTCTGGAATCTTCTTCTGCCATTTCCAATTTACTGAGCTGGGCATGGATTTAAGCCATTGCTGACCCTGGAGGAAAACCACAGTTTTGCCACAGACTGGTTTAGATTTAGGCCAGGGAGTCCAGGCCCCAGCTTGAAATGCAGAGGTCAAACTTCAGTAACCAGAAATAATCTTCAGAGCTTTAAAATGGCAGGGATCCAAGGATCCAGCTTTCTCCTTGGTTTGATAAATGCTGCCCTGAAGTAAATCCTGGAGGATTTGTGTGCTTCTCACATATCTAGAGGTATTCAACATCTTTGTCAGCTTCTAGCAAAAGCACTAAGGCTGGAGAGTGGGCATCTTTGGAGAGGTGGAGCGTAGGGCTGTCGGAACTCAGTACATCCCTCTGGGTGTCCAGAGCTGTCAAGGACCCCACCAGGGGTCTCAGAGACCCTGACATGCTGCCCAGAACACCTGGGGATTTGATTTTGACCCTTGGAGCAAGTGGCCAACTTTGTATGAGGACCTGAAAGTCACACAGGTTTGAATGGTGTAATAACAAAATGATCACAGGGTGAAATGTGGATTTTAGGATTTTTGGTATGGGGGTTATGGGGACAAGATGGAGGAATCTGGGCATGTCTAGCCTTTCTCCTTCTTCTTCTTGTTCTCCATTTTCTGCTGTGATCTTGGTACTTTGAGATTGGTTTAGAGTAGAAGTGCACTGTCTAACATAGGTGATAGGTATTGGGAATTAAGTGTAAATATGTTACACGTAGTTTGTAGAATAAAAGGACAACACCACCTCAGGGGCGGTCAGAGTGCCTGTGGCTGCCTTGCTGGGCAGATCTTGGCTGGGCAGAAAGAAAATTTTATAGATAAGAATTAATAAACAAGACCGAAAAGTGAAGAGTCCAGATTCATTCTTCAGTTGCGCGGGCCAAAGCAGAGACATCTTATGAATCTCAGGGCAGCAATTATCAACAGCAACCCAAGATAGAGCCCTGTGACTGTGATGGACTGGAGGTAGCAGAGCCCTGTCCCTCTGTCTGCTTGCCACAAGAGATGGTCAGACACCAATCATGCTCTCACATTTTCCACATGCAGGGAAGTGGAGAGGTCTGGTGGCCTCCAGCTGTCACTCACTTTCATATCCTCATGATCACAACAGATATGATAAAGAAGCAGCAAGAAAATTTTATGTTTAGGGCAGGTTTTAAGCATGAAGGTGGGCAGCACTAATTTTATTTTTGTAAAAATGGGGGAAAAAGCCCTTCTGGATGAATCCTGGTAAAGGGCAGCCTACAGCAAGAGAAATCCCTGTTCCCCTCCATTCCTCATCATCCCTCCTGCCTTCCCACAAATTCCTCCCTGGTTAAAGTGCTCACTGCAGGCAAGCAGGGTCTCAAATTTATGCCTCATCTGAGCTCTGGCTCTTCTGAGCACGAAAATGCTCATTTAACACAGAACCATAACACTGGATCAGGTATCATCTGAGGGGGAGAACGTGCCACCTCTGGAGGCACAGATACAACTTCCTCAGCACCTGGGTGTTCTTGGAGAGCTCTAAACTTACTAATTTGGTTTTTAATATATACTGCTATTCAATAATGGTAGAGAGGGCTGCTGGGTCTGGGAAGAAAATAAGAAAATAAGAAACTTTAGCTGAGCAGAGATGTGGCTTCAGAATGGATATCCAGAGATTCACACAAGGCTCACAAAACTCAAACCCTGCTGGGATTTGTTTTCCTCTCTGAGTAAATTATGTGACATGGAGGGAGAGTCCTGCAGGAAGTCTAAGCAGGGGATTCCAACTTCAAGTCAAGGGGACAGCATGGAAAAACAAACCCAGGTATGAGAAACCTCCTCTGTTTTCAGCTACAGGTTTGAAGATACCTTGGCTCTCCCCAGCCTCTGACATGAATTAGTTTGATTTTCTGGCTTCCTTCAGAGCTTGATATGAGAGACAGTGCCTCTATCCCAAAGGAGAAGCTCTGCTTCCTGTTATTCTTGCCTCTCTCAAATCCTCTTGCTGTGTGTCCACAGACGCTGCAGAACAGCAAATCCACTGCAGTAACCCCAAAGCACCTTTTGGGAAGATATTGATTTTTCCTATTATCCATTTCCTCTCCAGACTCAAGCAAGGAAGTGAAAAACCAAGGAAAATATAAAAATCAGTCAGCCTTGCTGTGGGTACACACTTGGGACTCCCCTAGGCTGAAGTGGGATGTGTGTTTGTGCATATCTGGATCCTTCAGTTGTTGTGAGATGTAAAGCTTGCACTGAAGAGCTTTAATCCAGAGCCAGTTTTGGACTCAAACCATCAAATTATCCAAGTACAACAATTTTTTCCTTTGGCTAATTCACAGTTAGAAAGCTGCTAGAAGGTTTCCAAGGTCTGGAGGTTTTTATTTGCCTCTGGACTTCCCATTTTACCTGTGACTGGAGGCAGAAATGCTCTAAGATGTTCTTCGCATTCAATTCCCTCTTAAAACGGGATATAGTAGCCCTTTCCAAAACAGAGAAAAACTCAAGTAAATTCTTTCACCTCCCTCAAGGGTCAGTTCAAGACTTTGACAACGACTTTGGGTCACTTCTGATTTCATCCAACTGTATTTGACCAGCCCTAATTGCACCAGCACATCTGGAAATGCTACACTAAGGCCCTGCCAGCACTTTCATTTGTAAACCCTCCTGTTTTCATGGGTTTGTAACTTTTCCTGAAGAAAAAAATAAAGGAACAGCAGAAGGGATGAAACTTGATATAAAAACTTCTCAGCTGGGGAGCAATTTTTGTATGTGTGTTGCAATATTTCAAGGAAATCAAATCAACCCATTTTGAAAATGACAAAAGAATTAATAGGAAGGGGTGGGAAGGTAGAAGAGCATTTTCTAGAGTTTGCTTTTTTCTTTATTTGAAGTACATAGGGAAAAAATATTGCAGCTATAAACCATTTCTCAACTCTGACCCGTGGCTTGGATTGGAGGCTTTGGATGACTCTTTCAAGGGACAGCAAAGAAAAAGAATGTTTGCCCACAACACCTGCTTAGAAATCACTCTGAGGGACAAAATCCATCAGTATGTCCTTATTATTTGGTGCAAGGTGATGTGAATGGCTGGAAACTCTGGGAGCAGATGGGATCTCTGCTGCTTAAAAAAGAATATGGGCTTGTTTAGCTGCACTATTTGACAGAGGAATTGCTTGAGCATGATCCATCCAGACATGGAGAGATGCATGACTGTCTCTTTCCAGACAATCCTTCCTGGGGTTTACTCCAAAGCCCCTGGCTGGGGGAAGGTCCTACTCATCAAAGGCTGCTTGTGGTGAACACTGAATAATCCACAGGGTGACACTAATTCTGAGGTGAAGATAAACACAAACACCTATTAATCAGTCACAGGATCACATTATGGGTAATGAAATTCTGCTTTCACAGTCATGAAATGGATTGGCTAAACAAGAAAAGCACACAGGATCTGGTTCCTGAAGGACATCAGGAAGGTACTGCTGAGATGCTTCAGAGAATCATGAAATGGTTTGGGTTGGAAGGGACCTAAATCAATTTCCAGCCCACTGCCATGGGTAGGATACCTCAAGTAGCACTAAGCAGCTAAATCACACAATACTTATATTTACTAATAATTGGAGAACATCCTGGACACATCAGTGTTTCCACAACAACTTTGTGCCCTCTACCTACAGTGAGAACTCAGACATCTCCATCCAGCTGCCTAAATTACCCAGAGCCTTCATCCATCCAGCACTCTGCATCAGGAACCACACAGTCAAAGAACCACTCCAATTCCTTGGTCTCAAGAAGCAGGAGAAAGGAGCACAGTGTTTTTTCCTGCACCCACTACACTGACACAGCACACATTAAAAATACTTGCAGAAGTTATTACTGCAGATGACCCTTGATCCATAGATCAGGCTCGGCTTCATCAAAAACACATGAAGGCTTATCTGAATTCTTACATTGTTCCAAGTTATGGGGCAGATTGTAACCCAGTTTGACATAAAAATGTTATTTGCAAGTGACCCCCTCTCTCTATTGACTATTGACAATAGAGAGCGGGGAGAGCGCCCCTGCCTCAGAGACAAAGGTCCAGCTGAAGACATTCTCTATTCCATCCCTTCATGATTGTCCAGACACCCACTGGCTGTAAACAGAAGCTTGAGTGCATGTGAGCACTAAATGTCGGTGTCTTAGCCTGGAGCCTATCAAAGTTAGCAATTTTAAGGAGATGAGTTCCAATCCTCATCCACAGCATTCAACAGCTTCTGCAGCACAGCATCAGCCTCTGTGCTGCATTACATCACATTTGCAACAAACACAGACAACTGTGGCAGGTCAGCTTGCAAAATCATCATAATTTGCTTGAGTCCCTGAGCCACAACCCTTAAACAGCTCAGACGCAAATATGAAATTTGTATTCTCACCAATTCAAAGACACTCAAATTCTAATGTTTGTAGGTTGATAAGAACTTGGTGGATGGAGAAGGTTTTTATTACCGTTTTTTTAAGCCTGTCTCTTGTCTAGATGGAGCTGAAAGCACTGTGGAAGCATACTGGGAATTGCATTCATTACACAAACCAGCCTGGCTAAAATCAAAATCTTATTGACATGTCTTCACTTTGGTGAGCCAAATTGGAAACTGTGGGTTTGGTGACAACCGTTGCACAACTACAAAACTATTAACTTCTGGAATAATAGTCACAGGTCAGGTCATCTGTGACCAAGAAAGATGAAGTGGAAATCAGGATGGTGCAGAGAAGGGCAGTGGGATCATCTAAGGAATGTGGAACTTCATACACAGGAGAAGATGCTTGTTTTAAGTATCAGAACAGAAGCTGAAAGTTGATCTGACTATTTAAACTACAGGACAATTTTGGCACGAGGACAAATGGGTACAAACTGTCCATGAATAAATTTCAGATGGACATTAGAAAAGAGTTTCAAACTGTCAGAAGAGTGAGGGTTTGAAGCAGCTTTCCCATAGGAGTAGTTATGGCATGAAACCTAACCCCTTTTATGAGGGAACACACCAAATTTATGGACAGATTATGTTACGTGGGAGGCTGAGGTAGCATGTGGCTGAATTGGTTTATCCTCAAGGCTCCATTCAGGCTACCTCTGAAAAATTTTGGAATTCAATTTTCAAATGCCCTTTGTACTTTCTGTATGGAATATTGAGAGTAAAAATGCTTTCACTTTGCAGCTAGAGCCCTCTATTGTGTTATTTCTACCTTAGACAAATAAAGTAATTGGAATACCACAGGAAAAGCTGATTTTGTGACATTACAGACAATAAAATGGAAAGATAAGGTAAAAGAAAAATAGTCCATGTGGTTTCATGCATGCATTCATTAACACCCTCTGTAAGATTTTGGTATTACCAAAAATAGGTATTACTCAGGAATACCTATTTTTATTTTGCTTACCTAGACCCTCAGCAACTTGTGCCAGACTTACATGTTATACACAGGGAATGAGCACAAGAATTAATGCACAATTCAAAGTATGTCAGTGGCAGGCAAAGCAGCACAGAGGAGAAATACATGGTAAATAATCAAATAAGCTGGTTTCAGAAATTAAGGCATTGTAACTGTATTAGCCCAGGACAGTTGTCTAGAATTAGTCATTCTGGAACAGGACCCAGCTCACTTAGATCCCAATTCTGTGACAGACAACAAGCCAGTCCATATATTTTCCTGAACTGCTCATCATGCAGCCTATAAGTTTGTTAAATGCACCTTTATTTAATCAGAAACTTTTCTGGACTCTTATACGTACCACTCAAATTCTGTTGTGATCCAAGTTCTAGCCTTTCCCAAGTCTATATGGCTTTGTTTTCACCAAAGTTTTCTCAAGAGGGCTTTAGAGTCAGAGGTAACAAAGATGAGGTAGTGTCCTCCTCCTAAGAATTTAAAAGCTGCAGTCCTAGAAGCAGCTCTCTCTCTGTGGTTAAGCTATGCACACCTTTTGCAGGAAGGCACTGGAATTTTTCAGCAGGAAACACAGACTGAGCAGGCAGAATTTTGGGTTCCCCACTTCCCAAGTCCTACAGGTTCCTGAATTTGAGCTTTTGTCTCTAAATAGCTCAGCAACTCTCTCCACAGCGGAGCATTGTCTGTGGTTTAAATGGCCCCTGGAAAAAGAAAGAAGACAAAAAAAAAGGTTGTTTTCAGGCTACTTAGAGACCCCAGCTCCCCAGCTCAAAGCAACAGTGTCCTGGGCCTGCACAACAAGAAAACTGACACCTGTTAGAAATAAAAAAGAAAGGATCATGATCTAATTCAAAAGCATGAATGTACAAAATATAATGGAAAAGACCATTCAGATCAGATTTGGCCTTTGGTCATTGCTCTCCAGTTTTCCTCTGACAACTTTGCTGCCTGAGCATTATTCAGGAACAAGATCCAGGAAGGAGCATAGTCAAACGGGGTTGTTCCATAAAAAACTTTTCCTTTGTAATCTGTCCCTTTTTCCACTTTGATCTACTCCAGATCATGGTGTAAAGCTTCTATTTATTTAATGAAGATGTGCACCACTGTTGATCATACACAGCTACATCCACTGGCTGGCAAAGTGCTAAGGACCATCACAAAATTGTGAAGAGCTTAGAACTCATCATGTCACTTCTCATCTGCCTCCAAAAATTCCATGTGTTTTGTCAGACATTACTTTCTGTTCCAGAAACTCTCCCAATTCCTTTATATCAGCTAATATTTTTCCAGATGTTTTGTGATCTCATCCACTGCTAATGTCTCCAAGACCTTGCCTACTGTCAAAATCTAATTTTATTGCAAGCCTGCAACTCCCTGATTTCACCTTTGTATGGAATGGGTTTTTACATTTGCATTGTTCTTGTCCCTTAGTACTCTTTCCTGTTACAATAAGCTCCTAAATTTTCTTTAGCTGACCAGTATCCACTTCCATCATCTCTTTCATGAGATTCAGGTGTGACCAGCTGAGCCCAACAACTGTCTCTTCTTCCTGGTGATTTTTAATTTTTTTCTTTTTCTTTTTTCTTTTTTTTAAGATTGATCCTCAGATTGCCTTGTCTTTCAGAATCTTTTGTTTTAATTTCTGGCACTGTATTTTGTTTCTTCCTGGAGACCTACTTATCACTGATGGTAGAGGACTAAGGCTGAAGTAATGATGATACATTAGCTAAGACAATCCACAGGCTGACCATTGTTTATAGAGCTTTTTATGTCCAGACAAGACTGGTAGTGATAAAAGATAATGAATATCAGGTGTCTTCTTACTGTTTTATGTGCCAGTGAAAAAACTGCTCAGTTTAGTGAAATTTTTATCTGGAATATCAGACCTGGCAGATTGTTTAGAAGTTCTGTGTGTTGGCAGAATGTGTTCATGTGGATGAAATGGTCACACTTAAGGGGTTCAGTAGCTGAAAATGAGCTAATATTTCCACCATGAATGTGTCCAGACCCATGAGGAAAGGGAACAACAGATTTGCACCGAAACATTTCCTCTTCTCATCAGGGAGGTGAAAAGATTTGGGCCAGTCCTGACCTGGAGGAGTGATTTGAGTCCAGGCACCCTGCAGTCCTCTAGGATACCCTAATGATGTCACTCACTTCTGAAACATCTTGCAGAATATCAAAATAGTCAAACCCAGGGGTATACATGACAACTTCAAAAATGCCTAACATTTAACAAATTGTATTGCCCATTTGTAACTCATCCTGTCAAATTTTGTGGACAAGATTTATTTCTATTTTAATATTATGGGCACTTTTAAGAAACATAGTTACAGTTGCATAAAACTTACTATTTTTTTAATAGAGAAAATAAAATCTCATTTTAAAGCCAAAAGCTGACAGTCTAGTTTTTGAGTAGCCTTAAAATTCTTCAGATCAGGCAAGAACCCCTTTTCATCAAGCCAAACAGAGGCTTTGTGCTTTGAAAATGGTTTGACTGGGTGCAGGGATCCTTGCCTAAACAGGAGCCAAGGATCTGCACAAAGCTCTTGTTTTCTCTATATCTTTTCCTTAACTAACTGTAGGGTTTAGTTCTTCATGGACTGGATTTAGCATCTTTCCTGTGGTTCCAAAGATGAGCAAGTTAAAGGTAGGGAGATTGCCTCACAATGAGGGACTATAAATATTTTTAACATTCAAGGACTCTATTTAACAAAACCTGAATTCCTCCCTCCAAGCTTTTAGTCACACATAGGTAGTTCCACTCTCTTTGTCATTGTTCTGTTCTCTCAAGAAAAGAGGCTTTTGAGTCATTGGGGTCACTAAGAGTCTGATGGTGCAGATTCAAGTCTACTTAGCAGTAGACTTGGACAATTCACAGGGGCTGAGATCCTGCACCAAAGGATTCAGGGATCACAGCTCTCAGAGATGTAGGACTATGTTTGATTCATTGCTGCTCTGCTTTGTAGGAAATTTCCACGAGGACTTGCACAAGGACTTTTTGTTTCTTTGTTTGCACTCCTCCTCTCCACCCAGCAAGCATGAGGTTCCTAATATAGCTTTGAGGTCCCTAATATAGCTTTGAATCAGCTTCCTATTCCACCTGAATAGTGGGGCTAATGGTGCTGTCCTCCTTAATTGATGTGATTTAAAACAAATGCACTGAGGGCTTTCAGCTGCCACTCAAGATAATGGAAGTTGGTGGCAATTTGGTACCAATAGACATAAATAACCAGTAGATAGGACCTCACAGGCTTTGAGATTTTAGTAAATTATTTGAACAGTTTAGATTATTCTACCACTCAAATCAGTGACAGAGTTTCCTTGGTTGGCAGCAGGATAAGAATTGTGTAACAGATAAGTGTCCTTGAATAAGACCCCCATGTATCTACAAGCATTAGTCATTTTTAGCACAGGAGTTATACGGAGAGTTGAAACTGGTGATAACTTCCCTTCTTGCTGAGTTTGTGCAAACATTTCCTGAGGCTTTCAGTTTCACCACAATAGAAGGCTTTTAAAGCTTGAATGGGGATAACTTGAATTATTAGCATCGATCCCCCAGCCCAACCACAAGCATGTCTGAGCAGCTCTTGCTGATAACACACTGCAACAACTACATTTTCCTCACACATACCCATAAAATAAGCTGATACTCGTGATCACCACCACGTAGGAAATCACTGGTTTGATGGGACTGCTGCCCCTAAATAACCTTTCAGCTTCTTCCCTCCATTTTTAGCCTGACCATTTCAACACACAGTGCAAGCAATTTCTCAGTGAAACCACAGGTTAACAGGCATTAACCACTTTGTTACAGGTATTGAGGGCACCTGGGGCCAGTGGAGTCAGTGGCTCTCTGTGATGACTAAAGCAGCAGGTTTGGTGCTCTGTGACTCCAGGTGGGAGGGTTTCCTCACACTCGTGGCATGCAAGAATGGCTCTGGAAGCCACCCCACTGGTTTCACCCTGGCTTTCAGCATTGCATAGCCAGAGGGACCCCCCCTAGTACAGGAGAGCAGGTGATAAAACAGAGACTCCATTTCCTTCCACCCATGACCAGAGCAGTGCTCCATCCCAGCTGAAGGCCAGCAGCATGTTCATAACTCAGTGACTTTTATATTTCCTTGCCTGATGCTGGCTCTCCTCCAGTTTCTCTCAGTGGCCAGCCATGGCATTCTCCTCCCATATGTACACAGGCCACCAGGAAATGCTGACTACTCCCTAAGGAACCTCACTGATAACCCTGTCCTGGCCCAGCAGTTCCTTTTGCAGTATTCAGTTATCTCCCCATCACTTTTCCTGTCCAAATTCCTCCACCTGAGCTGGCATCTGCTCACATGTCATGACAGGAAAGTATCAATGAAGGCTTGACAGATTTCTCAGTTTAGGCTTTAGCCAAGCACAGAAATCTGTCCAAGCAGCCAGCCCAGGTTTGCTAAGGCCATCACACATTTATATACATCTCTGTGTCCAGGCAACTGAGGACACCAAGGGACAGGTTGTAGCCACAAAAATCACCCATGATTTGTCATTTCTTTCCCACAGAGGTTTCCACATACAATTCCAGGCTTCACAAAGTCATTAGGTTGGAAAAGACCTCTAAAATATGGAACTTTATTCACCACCATATTCACCACTAAACCATGTCCTCAAGTACCACATTCACCACTTTTTGAACACCTTCATTGATGGTGATTCCAGCAGTTCCCTGGGCAGCCCATTCCAGTGACTGACCAGTCTTTCAGTGAAGAATTCTTCTAATATCTAATCGAAACCTCTCCTGGTGCAGCTGGGAAAGCTGTCTTTCAATTTAACTGAGAAGGCTAAGAGAGGGGTTTCATACCTGAATATTTTTTTCTTTTCTCTTTTTTCATTCTTCTCTGAAGAAAGAGGAAAAAAAAGTAGTTTTTCAATCCTTTCTTCTTAAAAATATTTCTTTTTCCCAAATAGATCCTCTAATAATCAGCTTTTCTTTCTGTCTTAAAAAATTATAGATGGTGTTGCATTTTCAAAAACTTCTGCAGTACTGCTATAAAAACAGTGGGACTAACAGGAACAACTGAATATGTTTGTTTAAGTCTCAGCAAGACAGAGCATCCATAATGCAAAAATGCAAGGGTAAAGGTTCCTGCCACTGAAATGTTTAACTTTAGGAACGAAACCACTTGAAAATGAGGAGGTCAGGAGATTTTTAAGAAATAAAAAGGCACAGCTAAAAGGCTCAGATGACAGCAGTTGCTATGGAGACTTTTAAAAATGAAGTACCGTAATGATTTACAATATTGATCAACTAAAATTCTCCCTAAAATTTCCTCTGATTTTATCTCCTTTTAAAAGATCAGAAGGGTTTTTTAAAATAAAAGGGAAGAAAAAGAGAAGAGCATACCATATTAGGTTAAATATTAATACATTAATAAAGCAGGACAAGAAATAATTTGAGCAAACCTCTGCCAAAACCAATAAAAAACAGCTTAAAATGTTCTAAATACTTTTATTTGAAAACCAGCCTGTCAGAGAGCAAAAAGGAATAACAATTGATTCAAAGAAAAGGCAGTTCTCAGACAAGATAAGACACAGCAGAAAAGCTCAACACTTCTTGGTCAAGAAGCAGTGAAAAGTTCTTGCAACAAAACGTTAAATTAAGCTCAAGAACTGTGTCAAGATGAAGTGTTATTAGCAGAAATTTTAGAACAAGCCAATAAAATTTAGCAGTAAGAAATGGCCAGGACCAGATGTCATTCACTCATGAATTCTGAAGAAATTCACATACAAAACATAAAACTTTTTAATTGTGATATGGGATCCAACACTTACATAAGACCCCATGCTGGAGAAGACTACAGCAGCCATAAAGATATCTCCAGAAGCTCCAAACATCATATTTGGAATGCCAAATAATATTCCAACTTCTCTTTAATGCAGCTTGGTAGGCATTGTATTAAATTTCCCTGGAAACATTCAGGGTCAGGTTGGACAGGGCTCTGAAGAACCTGATCCTGTGGAAGGTGTTCCCGTTCATCACAGGGGGTTTGGACTGGGTGATGTTTAAATGTCCCTTCCAACTCAAATAATTTTGTGATTCTGTGAAAAAGCAGGATTAGCAGACAGTAGATCTGATAAAAGGAACACAGATCCATATTTCTCAAAGGTCAGGAGTCATAAATTTATTAGAAACCTCTAAAGGAATAAAAAGGGATGTAGAGTTTGGGAAGCCAGTTGGACCACTCAGATCGTTCAAAAAGTCAACAAAATTCCCCAGCAGAGTATTTTTAAGAAATTAACATTTCACAGTGCAATGCAAAGTATCTTGACACACATTAATGGCTGAAAAGTTGAAATTAAGTATGGTGGAGTTTTTTTGTTTGTTTCCTTACTTTTTTCTTTCTCTTTTTTTTTTTTTTTTTTTTTTTTTTTTTTTTTTTTTAATGGGGAAAGAATTTTTCCATGTGGGTGAAATGCGAATGCATCTGAATCTTGTTGCTTGTTTTCCCATTCCCTCAGCACTAGATTTTGCTTAAAATTCTCTGTGCCTTAGTTTCAGGGTACAAAATGGAGAGAACATTTCTTCCTTTTCCTTGGGGCTCCTTATCTCATTGATCTGTGTAAAGCTGTTGTAAATCTGAATAGTAAAAGTGCAAAGCATTAGAGCTCATTAATATCAGCTAATACTGCCTTCTCCGCACGTAACAATTTGACTTTGGAAAGTCAAGTCTACATAAAAAAGAGAAGCCCTTCTTTGTACTTGGTGTGGATGGATTATGATCATTCTAGGACTCTAGTTATGTTTGTTGGCATAAACTTAGACAAGTTTCAAACAGCCAAAGTAAAAATAAATCTTATTATTGTACATTTATACTAAGCAGGGTTCACAGTTTCCTCTTTATTTTTTTTAGATTGCTATTTTGATTTTTTCCCCTGAAAAACAAATACTGGAATATAATGTTATTTTAACTTTGAAATTTATGGTCTTCCTGACAACAGGTAGTCACAGTTGCATTCTTGCAAAAGAAAACAAAATTAAAAATATAGACACAGGAAATAAAATTAATTTTAAAATATATGAAAACATTTATTCTGTGCATCAGCCCAAGTGAACAGACAAGTCTCTGACTGATACCCACCACAGACTGCAGTTTCTTGAATTGATTGATTAATAGGACAGAAATGAGGAGGTGTGAATTTATTTTGGACTTCAACAGGGTTGAACAAGGTTTGGCACAGTTCAGCTGGACTTAATCTGCATTTTAAAGTCTATGAACAGTGACCACCTACTGGCACCCTTCAATGTGTTAGGTCCCATAGAAAGGAAACATTTTGCACCAGACTTCATTTCAGCTAATGTTCCTGGATTTATAAAGGTACTAAAAAGGCAACAGCAATCTGATTTCAAACTAACAAAATACCCCTTTTCCCTTAGCGGGATCGAAACTCAACAGAAGACTCAGGGAAGGAGGAGGAGGGTAGGTGGGATTGGAGAAACAATTTCTCATTGTTTGGAGGTAGATTGTTCTTTTGAGGGCAACATTACCCCGAAAATAAAATTAAATTCCTTTCGGGTGTTTTCACCATTAAGCATCAAGATTTTCATTTAACTGCATGAAAGGTAGTAAAGAAGTAATAAATAACAGTTCAAATGGGAAAAAGCTGCAGAGGAGAAAAAAAAATGCTGAAATGCAGAGAATTTTATCTGAGCTAAAAAAAAATGGAAGCAGAAAGATCTCGCTGCATTTTGCAGCAAGGATAATTAAAAACAAAGCCGTCTTTTAAGACAGAGCACACATTCCCCACCATCTCCTTTTTCTGGCAAAGCCAAGAAACACCCTCTGAAGTAAAATAACCATAACAAGAAAAGGCATCTTCTTGAAGAAATTTTGACTCATAGTTTACTGCTTTATAAGCAGTTCTATAGAAAGATGTTCCACGCCAAGGCAACAAGTCAAGAATTCACATTTTTAATGCTAGTTTAGTCTCCTATGTGATTATTTTTACAACATCTGCAATTAAAGACAGATTTTTCAGCTCCCTGATTGTGACTGGATAGAAAACGGTTTGCACACACACAAACACAGAGGGAAGGAAAACACCACCTCTCTCTGCAATGGTCTTCATTAAAAACAGCTTTCCCCAGCTTCTGTTTTATTTCATTTTGATGATTTAAATTTTTCCTGTCTGGTAAGTGGTGTTTTCTTTTTCTTCCTTATACTTCACTGGTCCAAATGAAAAATCTGATAGTCCAAACTCTGGCATTTTCAGTCCTTTTTTCAGAAAAGGGTTGTCGTGCTTGCAGGGAAACGATGGGGCTGGGGTGGGAGGGAGAAAGGGAAACCCTAAAATCTGCAGAATCACTGCTGAAACTGCAGGTTATTGACACTCACACAGTTTTTGGGGGAATTTCATGCAGGTCCCAGTAGCACCAGAGACTGGGAGTGGTAAAAGTGGTCACCCCTTTGCACCCTATTGCACCTGTTGGAGAGTTAATGTCTCAAGGCACGAGTTCACCTTTTAGGCTCCCTTAGCTGCCCACAAGCCTTTTTCTACACTAATCTGCAAACCTTGTCCCTGTGTTTTTCTCAGTTCTCCAGCATGATTTTAAAATAAAAGTATGTCACTGACCATGAAATTGCCTACTGTGCCTTTCAATGCTTCGGCACTTGAGTTGCCAGGACTTGCATCTGTCTTTGCAAACCAAAATTGCTTTGTAGAAGAAAAACAGCAGAAAAAAAAATTCCAGGAATCATTTTGTTGATTCATTATAGCATTTTAATAGACATTGACTTGATTCCAGGTAAAATATGATCTTACAAGAAATTATCATTACTATTAAACTACACTCCAGGTCAAAATTTTTGTGAATCCATTTCTTTCCATAGGGGCTCCGGAGATAAATTTGTTTTCCTGTGATCTAAGAGAGAGGGACACATAAAAGTTATATAGCCTTGAAGGTTCCTTCTTTCATTACCTTTTCTAGACAAATCTGACTCCATTCAAGGGATGTGTCTATTCCAGTGCTGGATTGGTGTGGACAGGAGCCCAGCTTCAATTCTGTTGGAAGTATCCACGTCACTTCAAGGTGGTTCAGGGTGGGCAAATATATGGGGGGCAGGGAGGGGGCACATTTGGAGTTCCCATCCTGGCCACTTGCTAGGATGGGAGTAACCCAGAGGTTTTTGCAATGTGTCAGGTGGAAATGAGGATTTTGGGGTTGTGCTGGCAGGAGAGGAGTGGGCATCAGCAGAAAACCTTCAGTTTCAGACCTCAACACACCTGAGTGCCACAAAAGAGGAGATTATCAGGGCATTGTGTTTTCATCAGCTGGATCAGCCTTTAACTTGTTGGGGTGGTCCAGACCTTGGTGTTCAACTGTTTAATTTGAAAGAATAAACCTGTTTTAAAACCAACTGGTTTTTTAAAGAATAAACCCAAACCACCGATCCCCCCTTGCTGCTTTAATGCCAAAGTCTCGGAGCCATAGGCAGCACGAAGCTGGACTGCCATGCTGCCCAGACCTCCTTCCTTGGGATGGGTTTGGATTTATAACTTGCTAACCCAGGTCCCAGTGGGAAGGTGGGAGGCTCTGTATCCACGTTTGTGTGTGTGTGCGTGCACGCACGTACGCGGGAAGCGCTGGAGCTCCCGGGGCTCTCCAGGACCCTTTGGAGGGGAAATCCAGACCTGGAGACAAAAAAGAAGGTAGCATTCATGGCCAAGCACATAGTGGGGTAAACATATTTTGTAAATGGAAGTTTGTGACTCACATTGTATGACGGGTTCTGCTGTTTACCCACCGCTGGTCAGATGCCGGCGTTGCCAGAGGCTGAACGATTCAGCGGTGATCACTTATAAATAGTGCTGACCAGAAACAGAAACAGTGCTGAGTTTTCATTTAAAAAAAAAAAAGAAGAAAAAAGTCTTGACTTTTTTTTCATTTTATTTCAGGAGTGTGGAGTGAAGACATGCTTTTGTTGATATTTTCTCTTTTCCCCTCTCAACACTTTTGTAACCGTCTTATAATTTTGTTTGGTGGTTTAATTTATTTTGCTTAATTTTATTTTTAAATTGTCTTCTTTTATTTTAATATTTTATTTTGTATTCTATTTTACCTTGTTTTGCAGCTGCAAAAAAAGCAGCAAGGGCAGGAGAAAATAGAAGAAAAAAGAAATAATGGCATGCAGGTAGATCCTTGCATCTGGGCATATGTTGAAAACTCAATTTCCCATTTTTAAATGGCTTCAAATTAAAACTCCCATTTTGTCAGAGAAAAAAAAAATTGTTATTAAGAAAAAAAAAGGTTTTAGAATTCCTGATAGTAATAATTTCTGGGTGTTTAGGGCCCACTGGTAGATACAAAACCTAATGTCCCATTTCCCTGGAGAGACAGAGTAGCTCAGGAAAGTGAAAATTATTAGAAAAAGTAGGATAACCCCTCTGTGCATGAACATTTTCTGAGAACCTCCCTTCAATTCCCCACTCTGCACGTCAGCCCTGAATGCCATAAAAGAAAGAAAGAAGGTAAAGGTATGAAGAATCTGGATTTTGCTCTTCAGCCAGCGAGAGCATCCGTGATGGAGCAGCTGCCCGTGCTGATTCTGGTTTGCATCCTCCTGCCAAACACAGCCAAATCTCTCCATCGTGCTGTTCCACACTGAAATGAAATACTGTGAATTCCAGGTCAGGCACTCGCTCTTTCTGAAAGCTAAAGTGATCGTTTCCCTGTGCCCAGGTTTGATTTCCTGAGCATAAAAGTGATGTGTGTTCTCCAAAGTGCTGGCCCACACAAGCTGGGCATGTACCCACAGGCTTTGAAGGTTTCCTTTATGAATCTCACGGAGAAGTGTAGCTTCAGAAACCAGACAAAAGTCTGCCCTAAGCCAGTGGGAGCTTTTCTTGTGCAAGGACTCAGGACCACAGAGCATAAAAGCCAGAGGATATTTCTTTTGCTTCTTACGGGATCCATGGAACTTTATGAAAATTATGAGTTTTACTTGCAAGACAGAGGGCAGATGACAAGACCTTGAGAAAGAAAAACAAAATACAAAACCAAACACTGAGTGCAGGCAATGGGAAATAAAAAGAAGAAAATTAAAGACAATATACTTATTTCTGAGAATGAGCAGTGGAGATGTGAGGACTCCAATTCCAGCTCCTTCCCAGCACATCCTCAGCCCATCGGCCCCTTTCCTCCTAAGGCACAGGACTGTTCTTTCTGATTTGGCGGAAAGTACAAGGAGGGAAAGATGGTAAATTTTTTTTTCCTGTAAAGGAACAAAGTTCTTTCCTGTTCCACAAGGTGGCAACATCGCTTCAGAGCTTGCAGCATCCTGCAGGGTGCAGAGTGAGAAATTTCCTAACTTTTCAGCTATTTCAAACATGTTCTTTTGGACAATTTAAAATTAAGGAGGTAAAAAAACCCCATTGTTATAATTTTCACCATCTTTATGTTTTCTAAACATGTGTTATAAAATAATATCTACCAACTTTTGTACATTTTACTGTGTGTATTACCTATAGGATCCCATTTGCTTTATCACTTTCTTTACATCTCAGCACAGGGAAAGGCTGGTTTAACACTCTTACATTGAGCGAAGACTCAAATCTTAAATAAAAATGGACAAAATAAGAAATGGAATAAAGCCAAACTTTGATCTTCAAGGTTGATAAGGAACCAAATTTTATTCAGCATTTTTAGGCAGAGTTTAACTTTACATTTAAGTAACTTAGAATCAAACTCTGTGTCTTACAGACTATAATTTCATTTCTCCTTCCTATGTTCCTAACCCCTACTTATTTTACTAAACAATTAGTTCTGCTGTCTTAAACAGCACCTCTGCATTTCACTAATGGCTGCATGGCTATTTCTTCTGTGGAAGTTGAAAGGGAATCAAAGAATCCTATCTTTCTAAAAAATTTATCTTGCCCCCTCTGCTTTGTCTGCACAGTAATAAGGGCATAAAATCATGACAGAGATGAAATATAAAACAAAAGACAATGGATGCTGTGAAGTTCAAGGCCCTTTTTGTCCCACTCTGGATCATGCCAGCTCTGAAATAAAGGGTTTGAATAATTTGCCATGTGTACCTAACATCCTATTAGTTCCCCAGATCATAAGGAAAATGATTTGTGGCCATTCTGGGTATCATCAGTTGGTGAAGACCAGGAGAGTCAATCCAAGGGTCCTACCATAATGAAAATGGTGTGCCCAGGTGGCCAAGAAGGCCAGTGTCACCTGGCTAGCACCAGCATTAGTGTGGCCAAGAGAACCAGACCAGTGGCTGTCCCCTGTGCTGGGCACTGCTGAGGCCACACCTCAAATGTTGTGTCCAGTTCTGGCCCCTCAGTTCAGGAAGAACATTGAGGGGCTGGAGGGTGCCCAGAGAAGGGAACAGAGCTGGGGAAGGGTCAGGAGCACAGGTCTGATGGGGAACAACTGAGGGAGCTGGGAGTTTTCCAACCTTGATGATTCCATGGTTCTATGATCCTGTGACTTCACCACCTTGTATCTACTTCAGCTGTGGATCCAGGCAAGGCTCCTGCAACTTTCCAACCATGCTCCCTGCCTACTGCATCAGCAGCCCTTTCTTTTAGGAGCTCTTCAATCTCTTTGAGTGTGTCTGCACTAGAGCATCTCAGGAGATGTCTTGAGACCCATGTTATCCAGCTCTGGATACTCCACTACTTCAGGGCACCTTCCTGGCCACCTGTAGAGCCAAATGAACGTGTCTCGCCACCTCTGTGCACACTGCATTGCTCCCAGCTGCCCTTGCCACCACGGTATCAGGCACACTTAGAACAGTTGTTCCCCAAAGTTACACCCTGTTCTCTGCTACCAAGGCAAATGGGATCAATGGGCAAGCAAAACTCAAGTTGCTTTCATGCTTCTCAGGAGTGTTTGGAACTAGATGAACTTTAACGTCCCTCCTAGCCCAAACCATTCTGTATTTCCACCGTGCATGGCACTGCCTCTACAGAGCAATGTGGCAAATGTGTGCATAATGTATTCAGAGATGAGGGTTATTGTGGATATAGGCTCCAAGTGTGAGAATGACCCTTCCAAACACACTGCCAGGCTTATTCCAAAGCATTGTTGGCAGTATCAGGCCTGGTGCTGGTGAAATATTTCCACCTCTCTACAGATCATTGCTGCTGATACACCCCTGAGATGAGAGCTGAGTGCAGACTGTGTCTTTCATCAACCCCTCTGCAAGCACCAAGTCTCCTGCTGCTCAGAAGTGGACTGGGAGTGGGGGCTTTCCTTTGGCTGTGCCTGTCTCTTCCCAAACCAAGTTTCTCCACTATTCCATGGAGAGCAACCATATGTTTGTTTTTAGTTGGGCTGCTGGGCCCAGAGATGCCTTAATAATGGACACTCATTTGATTTGTGTATAAATTTGTAACTAGAGAGGGCAACTCAGCTCTTATTTTTTACAGCCCTGGTTTTTCCAAGGAAACCTAGGACACTGTTCTTGATTAGCAGCACAGATTGGAGCTCAGAGTGCTGATACAAAGCTGCTCCCCTGTTAGCAGCTGCACAGGCTTTAACTTTTCCTTTCTTCCTCCTCTCCTCCCCCCCATTTTTTTTCCATTGTAACTCAGAGTGCATTTTTGCAAGATATCCCTGAAATTACTATTACTACATCACAATATTAGATCAATGCAGTGGTAACACACTCCAGATTGTTATGGCATTCGCATCTTGATGCCTTCCATACTGTCTTGTGGAATCTAACCTAATACCACGATTAAAATGCCTTTTCCATTTCTCTAAGACACTCTGCCTGCTGCCATTACATAAACGTCTGCCTATCTCGGGTTCTGCACTGGCACCCAGCACTGGGGTCTTTGGGAGCCTAATGAAAAGAACCTCCACTCATTAAAGGGAGATGGAGGCTCTTGACAAAGCCTGGGATTAAATTAGAGTCTGTTTGCTTTCTCCTCTCACTGACATCATTATGAATCAAGAAAAACACTCCATTCAAGTTGTCTTAGAGCAGTGGAAAGGCAGTGTGAGCTCAGAATCATTCCCATTCAGTTTAACATCAGCCTCCCTCCATCTCCTCTGGCAGCTTGTTTCCATTCTGCAACTCACCTGCTGAAAACAGCAACCCTTGGTGTAATATGGTTCCTTCTCATGGGAAAGCAGCAAGCTTCAGAGACAGGAACTTTTCAAAAGTCACCCTCAGGTGGGATGGGAGAGAGGATAAAATATACCAAAAGAATGAAAAAAGAAAAGGACATATATGAACTCCAACAGACTTAGTGCCACAGTCTTTGAGGGTGGCAGAAAGCACCTTGGTTGCTGCCAACAAGAGTAAGCTTCAGATATTATGTGACCATGGGCTGACTGCAGGAGGAGAAGCAGCAGCCCATCTCTGAGGCACTGGGTCACTGGGCTTGACAGAGGACTTGTGGATATTCCATTCCAGGGAGTGTCCAAGACAAGGTTGGACAGGGTTTGGAGCAGCCTGGTTTAGTGTAAGGTATCCCTGCCCATGGTGGGGGTTAGAACAGGATTGTGAAGGTCACTTCTTACCTAAACCATTCTTTGATTCCATGTCCCTTGTTGAGAGCTCCAGCCCCAGTCTTGCACCCCTCTTCACATCCCTGTGAGGATTCAGAAAAGTAAAGCAGGTGTCCAGGGGGAGACACCACTCACACCACCAGATTTTCCAAGGCTTTTCTCTAAAGGACTGCACTCAGAATAGCTGAGAAATCTCATTCTTGTCCCACCATGAAAGCAGATGAGAGCAGCTGGCAGAGAGCCTTCATTTTTTGGTGTCTCCAAGGATAGGAATAAACTTACCATGAGATTTAATGTCCATCAGGAGCTGTGCTTCTGTAGGCATGGCACCCACAGGATGGTAAGGGCAGTTTGACACTATCTTGTTCAAGAAGCTCCCACCACATTGAGAGCCAAGGAAGAAAAAAGGAAGCCCTTGATGACAACCCAACAGGTCTTAAATCCATTTTCCACAAATGTGGAACTACTGGCTTCAGTGGGATCCCACAACACAGTTGGCATTCAACTGAGAAATCTTTGTTGGTGGTATAATGCCAAGGTTTCCTGCACCACTAGTGAAGAAAAATAAATACTTTCAAGGGGCTGTTTGGGTCTTGGGTGGAAAAAAAAAGGCTGTTCCAGAGGGATGGGATCAAACTGGGACAAGGAGAACAAGACATTTGGGAAATCAAATGGAATTTAAAAGAACTGTCCATTAAAATATTTGTGTTAGTCCACAGATTTTCAAAAACCCCTTCCAGGAGGGTCATACTATCATTCTACACAACATCACAACGGCCATCCTGTGCCATTTTCACTTTAAAGCTGGAAAAACCACCTGACTTTCAGGACTGACTCTAGAATGTCTCCTATCTGCTCTTCTGATATTATTAATTGAGGTCAGGTTTCTTATTTTTTTCTCAATGAGGTCAGATTTCTGGGAGAATTTTCAGTTTGAGGGATGTTTGTGCATCTGCTGCCTATGGCAGCAGTGCGGGCTCATGGAATCTTGAATTATTTAGTAAAGTGTGGTGTGGTTTTCCAAGTGGTGGCTCTTGCTAAGTTATCTGGGAGTATTCTCCAAGTGTACCAAAATGAAGTTGGACCCTCTCCTACTTTCTGTGTCTGTGAACCTTGCAGAGGCACAGAATCTGTTTAATTTGGTTTATGGCAAACGGAAGCACTTGTGCATTGATGTTGGGCACTGGTGATGGGCTCTGCCCCATGCATCAGCATCTCTGTGATGCAGATGGCAGGGCCAATCTTCCTTGCAGAGCCACAAGAAAAGCCATGAGATACAGTATAAAAACCAAGGGATGTGGAAAAAAAAAATCACTGCAATGATTAGACTTATTTGTTCCTGTTCTGTAAAGGGAAATTAATACAGCTGTGTAAAATGAATAGATTTAATGAAATAGGTCTGCAAAAATCCACATGCAACAACTGCTATGTCTCTCTTTTGTGATAAAGAAAATGGTTTTTTAGGAGAAAACAAAGAGTTCTCATAGCCACAGTAATATTAATATCAGTGCCAGCAATAATAATATAAATCATAATACAGATAATGGTAATTATAATAGTAGTAATAATAATATTATTTCAATTGCACCTCAAATTGAGAAAACCCATAACAAGCAATCAGCCAGCAAATCATTCTCACTGATAACCTGCATGGAAAGCTGCTGGCTAAGTTTAATGGAATTAAATCCATTAAATGGTCCTACCTTGAGTCACTATGGAATGCCAACATCTTGTCCTCAGTAATTAAGCACTTAGAAGAGAAAAGCTATTTTTGGCACCACCCACAGGCTGCATGGAAGCATTTGGACACACTAGAAAGTCAAGGGCAGTGCAAGGCTGACATGCGTTGTAAATTCATCAGGCAGGGGAGGAAACTGAGGCAGAACTGAGTTGTGCATTGCAATCACACTACAAATCCACAGCACTCAGACCTGCACACTTCCAGCACCAGCCCTTACTGCACAAGCATCACTCCTCATGCACAGCAGCATTTCCAAGTAAAAACAAGAGATCAAAAGCAAAAGACAGCCTTTCAGATATTCCATTTCATCTGTAAAGGCAAGCGTAGGAAGATTGAAATGATTAATTTTTTTCTTCTTGCCCGTTCGATTAACATATGTTTGTCTGTGTTTCAGTATTTTACCACATATTTATATGAAATCCCTCTGCCTGTTTTGTTTTTTTTTTTTCAGCTTGGCCTCTCAAAGGCTTTCACTCATGCTATACCACTCCAAGAAACTTGCCCACAGCACACCATCCTCATCTGCACAACCCCAAACCAGTTCCTACATCTCAGTCAGGCAGCACCAAGCGCATCTCAGTTGTCTCCAAGAGCAGCAGATGCTTCTACTTTAACCAGCCCACAGATAATCCCCAATCTCCTCAATGAGCTCAGGAGTGCTCAGAAGCATGTGCCACCCAGTTGCAGCCATGCCCCTGCCTCTTTTCCCCTTGGCAAGGTGTGGTGAGTCACAGCAGATGCTGCTCAGCTCCTCTGGCCAGCTCTCAGGATTGCGGTTTTCAGCCATAAATTCAGCCCCTGGGCAATTTACTGAGGAATTACATCGTGTCCTTCCACCAGCATCCAAGCCCCAGGAACTGATGAGGTTCAGTGCAGAGCATTCAGATTTGGTTTCTTTTTAATAACACTTACTGAACGTGAACAGTGTTAATAATCCTCAGCAGTCATTAAAACCTTTTTATCTTCAAAGTGCTCTACATATGCTAATTAATGCTCACAACCATCCTGTGATGGTATTATTAGACCCATGTGGCAGCAGGGGAAATGGAAGCAGTGAGGTTAAGTAATTTGCCTGAGGTCAGAGGGAGCTGCTGATGAAGCCACAGGCAGAACGCCTCATCCTCTGCTCCACTGTGCACCCTCCTCCCACAGCTCTGGCTCTGGTTTGGGCTATGTGAGCCCGAGACAGGTACCAGGAAAAGGGTGAGAAATTACATTTTGTCTTGCATCCCCACAGGCTCTGGCTGTGCCACCAAGCCTTCATGTGTACCAGCTTAGGTGTCACATTTCATAAAATACCACCAGCATAGGTCAATTTTTAGGATAAAGTTACTGGTGCAGCCTCCTAAGTCAACAGAGGCCTAAGCCTTCCCCTCATGTCCTCTAGACCTAGTGGCCCTTAAGCCAGGCATATCTCAGATCATCCTACCACCTAATGGCCCACATTCCCTCTTTTTAACCAGTCTGTGGACATTTTGGCTACATTATTTCTAATAACTAAACCTACAATTGAAACCAGTGGGTATATACCTTTGCTTCAAGTCTCAACTCCTAAGTTATAGAATCAGAGAATCTCAAAGTGGTTTGCATTGGAAGGGACTTTAAGATCATTTTGTTCCACTCCCTGACATGGGAAGAAACATCTTCCACTATCCCAGATTGCTCCAGGCCCCATCCAACCCTTGGACACTTCCAGGGATGGGGCAGCCACAGCTTCTCTGGGCACCCTGTGCCAGGGCCTCCCCACCCTCTGAGTACAGAATTTATTCCTAATATCTAATCTAGGTTTTGTTTTTTGTTTAAAACTGTTCTCTCTTGTCCTATTGCTATCTGCCCATGTAGAAAAGTCTCTTTCACTCTTCTTTATAATCTCCCTTTAAGTACTGAAAGGACACAAAATAAGGTTTCCTTGGAGCCTTTTCCAGTCTAAATGAATGAACATGGTGACCCTATCCAAAATGCCCATGGGGAGTAGTCCCCAGCCTGGGCTAGCTCCCTAACCATGTCTGAAAATTGCTGATAGTACTTTTCTTCTAGGCCAAAAAAGTTTGCCAGAGGCAATTTCAACACTTTAATGGCCCAGCCAACCAAGTCTAGTGCTTAGGCCAAGGCTTGATGACATTCAATTTTATAGTCCATGTGGCCAAAGTACAGCTAGAGTCAGCAATGTGGATACCTTGTCCTCAAGGATTTCCCAAGACAAGTTTCACCATCTCTCAGCTGTCACCATACAGACAAAAACTCAAAACCCCAAAGACTGAGTCATGATTTAGTCAGGATAATGCACTATGCTGGTGCCACAGACATAAGCCCCGTTTGGACCCACCGGCCCAAAATTCAAGACCAGATTATTTTATCAGCTTTTCCTTTCCAAAGCACAGGTACCTGACCATTAACCTGAGCACACCAGCTTGTTTTACATCCAGCCCCTTTATGATGGGCCCAGCTGCCAAGGATTTGCTTTTAGGCCACATGATTAGAAGCTGATGAACTTCTCCTTCTGTTCTCTACCCATTGAAATAAACACAGAGCTGTGTTTTATTTTTAAAATAAACAAAGACAGGCTGGACTGAAACCATGGTAGGAATGGCCCTAATTCTGCTCTTGGCTGAACTGCCACTCGTAGAAGGTTGTTTTACGCTTATAGGGAGAAATGACTTATTAGTATCAGGATAATAAACTCCTTCCTTTTATGCTTCAAATCAAACTTCAATCTGGCCTGTGCAGAACACATTTCCCACTCCTCCTCCTCATTCTCTTCTTCCTCTACCACAGGCTTCAAACACAGAATCCAGATGCAAGCTATTTTTCCCCCAGCCGAAGGATCTGCCTTTTTGGCAAGCTGTGCAAGCTGTTGTGTGGGTGGTTTAAAACTTCCCTCTGGGCCTGTCATGTGGTTAGGGCTGTCTGGGTTGCTCTGAACTTCTGGACACCATTTTCCTTTGACTCACCTTTTATTCCAGCAGAAGCTGGGACCAAGTGTGCCAAGCAAATGGGGCTGCACAGAACTCTGTGCAGACAGGACTTGGATGCTTTTTTTTGCTTATGTGAAGTCCTTTGGCTGGGTTCACTGGGTGATGCTGTCAGGAGGAAATCCCTGCAAATAGCTGTCTCCCTGACTCCTCTTTGAGCCACTTCCTACTCAGTGTCTGAGTGTCTCTTCCATGAAAATTCATGCGCTGTCATGTGCTGCTGGTTAAGTCAGCAGCAAGGTCTGTTCTGAGTCTGTCAGGAAGGTTGAATTGCAGCCATCAGGGCTGCAGCTCTGCCTCTGCTATGCACCAGCCAGCCTTTCCTTAGATGGTGTCCAAGCAGTGCTTTGCTCCTGCATCTTGAAACAGATGGAGACATGGCCCCAGTGACTCCACAGTACCATGAGTTAAACAACCATGCCAGAATTTATCCCTTTCCTTTTCTTTAATTCAAGTAATAATAGTGTTCTGCATCTTCCTGGTTAAGAGAAGATACAGCTCTGGTAAAGCAGCCCCAAATATTCAGATCTGCAAGCAGTGTGCTCCAAATTGAGCAAATTGTGTTCCAAACCACCCCCTTCCATCTCATCTGGACTCCATTTGACATCAGCAAGTCAGAATTCTGGGTAAGTCCCCAAAACTGGGTGCGTCCCCAACAACATAATTTCATCACAGACCTCTGAGCGTGTGGATCCCTTACCTGCTGTCTTCTGAGCTTTACAAAGACAGGCTCTACATAACAATCTCTACAGTCAGGGTCATCTCCACTTTAACTGATTCTGAAAGCAGAAGGGATTATTCTTCTGTGAGCAGCCTTTGCTACTTCCCAGAGAAAAGTCACTGGATAAGCCAGAACTGCAGTGATAGATGACTGATGGTTGGCACTGCTCAGGGTGCCCTGCATCCTGTGACAGGGCTGGGAGCTTTGATCCAGGGCAGGTCTGTCAGTCCTGATATATTTAGTGTATAATTGGTGTATATTGGCACTGCTAAGTTAGTTAGCAGTTGGACTTGGTGATACTGGAAGTCTTTTCAGTCTTACAGATTCTAGAATTCCATTATTATGTATATATAATGGATCACTAACTCACCAGTGAGAGTATTACAGGCAGATAAAAGTAGGTGTATTTCACAAAATACCTGTTCCCTATGATGAGCTGCCTCTGGACGCTCACAAACCTCTCTGTGAGTAAGCACAGGCTCTTTTGAGGGCACTTCAAACCCTCAAATGTCCCAAATTATTAGAGCTGGTCCTGTAAAATGTTTAAAACCTTGAAATGGATTTGTCCCTTCACGTGAAGAAAGATAATTTTCTGAAAGGCTGACAATATGTGCTGCAGAAATGAAAAAAAGCAAATTCACCAGATCACACAGTCATTATAACATAAAAAAATGTAAACACTGGCAAAAACAGGCCATGACAAGTTATGCCTGCAACATGCATGAGCAGGAAAAATTGTTATGCTTTGGAGTAGCTCAGAAGCCATGGAAGTCAATTCAGGACATGAAATATAGAAATGAGCATCTTCAACTCAAGTTATGTTCAAGTGAAGTATATAACTATCTACAAATCTTTGCCCAGAGCTACTTAAATGATGGCAATCCCATTTTTTTAAAGCTCTTAAAATGTTTTGATAAACTTCCCTCAGTCTTCAGAAAACACACTGATATCTACCATGCCTGTCATTGAGCTCTGGGCTCCCAGGAAAATTATTCTTCCTAGGTATTTCTACACAGTTCAGAAGCAAGGTGAGATTCCAAGGGAATTTTTATTTCAGAGGTTCTCTAAATCATGTGAACAGAGAAACTACAAACACACATTTGTGTACTAGAATTCAAATGCTTGGTATCTAGTGCTTGTCTGCACTGATTTATATAATCATGGAATCACAGAATAATTGAGGTTGGAAAAGACCACCAAGATCATTAAGTCCAGCCTTTTACTGAACACTGCTATGCCAACTAGAGCAGAGCACAGAGTGCCATGTCCAGTCATTGCTTGACCATTTCTAGGGATGGTGACTCCACTGCTTCCGTGGGCAGTCCATTTGAGTGCACTGATTGTTAACAACCCTTTCTGTGAAGAAGTTCTTTCTGATGTCCAGCCTGACCCTCTCCTGGTGCAACTTGAGGTTACACCTTCTTGTCCTGTCCTTGTTCCCTGGGAGCAGAGCCTGACCCCCCTGGCTGTCCCCTCCTGTCAGGAGCTGTGCAGAGTCACAAGGTCTCCCCTGAGCCTCCTTTTCTCCAGGCTGAGCCCCTTTCCAGCTCCCTCAGCTGCTCCTCCTCAGACCTGTGCTCCAGAGCCTTCCCCAACTCCGTTCCCATCCCTGGACACGCTCCAGACCCTCAATGTCCCTGTGGAACTGAGGGGCCCAGAATTGAACCCTGGATTTGAGGTGTGGCCTCAGCAGTGCCCAGTGCAGGGGACAGTCACTGCCCTGGCCCTGCTGCCACCCTGTTCCTGGTACAGCCCAGGTGCCACTGGTCACCTTGGACACCTGGGCACAGCTGGGTCATGCTGTCACCAGCATCCCCAGGTCCTTTTCCACTGGGCACTTTCCAGCCACTCTGGCCCAGCCTGCATCACTGCAGCACCCGACACTTGGCCTCACTGAACTTCATACTGCTGGTCTCAGTCCATCTCTCCAGCCTGGTGAGATCAATATATCAATAATATAGGTTATACAAAATATAATTACAGAATAACAGAATGGGTGGGGTTGGGAGGGACCTCAGTGGGTCACCCAGTCCAACCTCCCTGCTCAAGCAAGGTCATCGTAGAGTACATATTTTATAATACTTTACATATATATGTTTTAATTAATATTATATTAATTATATTATATTTATAAAAGATAGATTGCTCAACAGGAAGTCTGGATTTGGTTAAGCACAGGTCCATTCCCTTCACATCAGCTTGACTTGATAGATTGTGAATGCTTATTTTAATGCCTTGTTTTGTATTCAGAAGCTTAACTGGCAGCATTCAGGTTTGAAATCTGCCCACAGCTCTCTCAGTACTTCTATTTCATCACCCATGAAATGGAGGACACCATTTCTCCACAGGTGTTTTATAAAGTTTAACTCATTCATGTGTGCAAAGTGTTGAGATACTTGAATGAACAGCATCGTACCAGAACAATGTCTTATTTTGTCAATACAACATCCAAAACTTTTCACACCCTCTTAAGCCTTCCAATACTTCCTGCTTCCCACCAGGCTGGGACAACTCCTTTCAGGACGCTTATGTGCCCTATCCTGGCTATGGAAACAGGAGGTGGTGAATGGAACAAAAATGAGTAGAGGTGGGAGGAAAAGTTATCCAAACATCATGGAACCTCAGAAGATGCTTCCGACAGGGGTGGAGTGAAATTGAAAAGACTTTTTTTTTCTTTTTCTCCCTAGAAAGTTGGTTATCAATTCCCAACCACAGCAGTGGCTTCTTGTTCCTCTTGACCACATAATTTTACGCAGGAAGAACCAGAGGACTGTCACCACATCTCTGAGAGTGGGGCCAAAGGGACTGCAGAGCTGCTGAGATGGTTTTGTGCCTCTGCTCCCTCCTGGAGGCTCTGGGGGACAGAAAGGGGAGGTAATGACTGAGGCCCTCCTGCCTAAAGTCTCTCTGGCTGTTTTAAAGCTCTGTTAGCTGGTGGAGGGTTAAACCAGAGCAAAGGCAGATGGGGAATTTGAAAGGCACAAATATGGTTTCAATCTGGTTCATCCTTTCTGCTCGTTTTGCATCAAATGCTTCTAGGGCACAACAGCACCATCCCTCTAACTCTCCCTGTGCCCAAAATCTTCTGATCCTTCTCCCTGCACAGACAATGTAGGAGCAGGTCCGGAGCAGGAGACAGTGAGTGAATATAAGTACTTTCCCTCACCCCCCCTTTCCCAGCCCTGACATAATAACAAACAGCTCTCCAAAAAGCACTTAAATTTACGAACAGTTTATAAATTCACAGACGTTGATTTATAGGCGTTGGCTTGACCCAATATTAGACACTTTGGTTTCTTTTCTGTTTTCAAAGTGCTGCTGTTATGGCTTGGGTCCTGAGTGCCGTCACACACCAGGAAAGGCCTCCAGGTCCTCCCTGCAAGGACGGGCTGGGGCTGGGCTCCCACCCTGCCTGGGGTGGCTCTTCCCCTGCTCAGCAGGATGGCTCCCAGCTGGTTTAGCAGCAGTGATGACAGGCTTTCCAGGCAGCTTCATTTTGCCTTCCCTGTCTGCAGGAATGGTGGCTGCAACACGGGGTGTGAGGAGGAGCTCGTGCCTCTGTGTGTGGCATTCCCTGCCTACGAGCCCCCAGTAGGAGCATGGAATTAACCAGGGGGGAAAAAAACCCAAACACACACTTCCCCCCTCAAAAAAAAAAAGCCCAAACAAAACCCCTGCATACCCTGCCTGGAGCCACTGTTAATTGGCTAAAAGAAATAAAAGCGAGCAAATTTTTACTCCAGGAATGTTAAAATTCCACGCTGAAAAATCGTAGGGCTGGTGTGTCCAGATTTCTCCTCCTGTGGCCACCCAGCATGAACAGAAAACCCCATGTGCAGACCATGCCACCAGGTGAGAGGAGGGTGAAGGATAACCGCCTTCCACCCTGTGGAATTTCACAGTCACGTCTGGCTTGCAAACCCAAAATTTGTGGTAACATAAGGAACTGTGGGCTTTGATGGGAGCCACGAGGGCCTGGCTGGGGGATTCCAACATGCTGAAAGGCAAGAGAGATCAATTCCTCCCCACCCCCCTACACACACACACACACACACACACACACACACACACATGAACACACAAATAAAAAAGATTACATCTATCAATCCCTGCCATTTCCTACTTTCTGCCTTTGAGAAGGTCACCTGAGTTCCGCTAGCTGTGACAAAAAAAAGTGTTGGTTCATCCTGCATCCTGATCTCAGAGCTACTGATAGTGCAGAGAGTTGGCTTTCTTTATTGGAGAAAAAGAGGGCAATTTTAATGACCTGAAAGAAGGCTGTAGCAATGTGGGGATTGGTCTCTTCTTCTGGATAACAACAGGAAACAGCCCCAAGTTCTGCCAGGAGAGGTTTAAATTAGGTGTAGAAAAATTTTTTTACTGAAGGGGTGGTCAGGCATTGGAACATTGCCCAGGGAAGTGATGGAGCCACCATCCCTGGAAGTGCTCAATAACTGAGTGGATGTGGTGCTTAGGGACATGTTTTAGTGGTGGCCTTGGCAGTGATGGGGTGTTTGCCATTTTGCCTCACTCCTTACAGTTACCTCAAGTTGCTCACCTTGGTAAACATCCCCTCATTCACTCCCTGACAGACACTTTGCCACCTGGAAGAAAATCTGGTGGGGTTACCTGGAGTACTGCATCATTTCAAACCTTTATCTTGGAAAATGGAGTCCATTTTACTTTTTTTTTTATCATACAGATAATTTACAAAAGGCTTCACTAATAATAATTATTATTAGCATTAAAAGCCTAGGGATTTCCATAAAGATAGAATTTTAATGTAAAAATCAAATAAAAATTAAAATTAAGGAACCAGTCTACAGTTTTCTTTGAGAAATCCATGCATTTTTTAAAAATTGAAAGAAAACCAGAACTCTTTTCTGTTTTGCTTTGAATGAAATAAGACCAGCTGTCACCAAGCCTTCTATATCTTAGGGACGTTCTTTTCCTTGAGAAACAAAAAGTACTGGGGAAGCAGAACATTTAAGAACATGTGGAATTGACCCTGACTAGGTTGGGAATGTTTGCAGCAATTTTGCCTCTGAGTAGCCTTTCTCCATTGCTAATCCTGCCCCATCCATCCATGAGGATGTCTGTGACCCTGCTGAGGTTTGGTAACCTGTAACCAACCAGAGATGCTCCATGTACCCGTGTTAAAAGTGCATTTTAACTTGTGATTTAATACAGGGTCTGAATTCCAGGCCACAGTTTCCTCAAGAGTCAACAGTCTTGAAACCTTCACTTTCACGGCTTTGCCAACCCATATTTACATCAAATATCATCCAGCCCACCTCAGGAACAGGATCTGTGGCCAAGACAATGGATTGGCTTCCAAGAGACCTGAAGGTTTAACCTGAAGGTTAAATTTCTTGAGTCTTGGGGAAACCACCCCTTGGGAATCCCAGTCCCACCTTAACATTTTTTCAGTGTGGGGAAGGATTCAGGGGAGCAGTAAAAAAAAAAAAAAATCCTTGTGAAAAAGTGCACATAAACTAAATTGCAGCAGTCAGCAGCCCCCATTCCTAATTGAAATAACTCAGCTCTTCTTTTTGTGTGTGCCTGTGTTTAAAGAGAAACCTGAAAGGCACAAATTCATATTATGGACTAATAGCCTGGAAAATTTCAGTTCAAAAAACAAAGCTGGCTTTGAGTTACACAGGAGAGGCCTGAAAAAAAAGCATCTGAAACCACTAACTTCTATTTTTTCCTGCACTTTTACAACATAATATAGGTGAAAGGATTTTATTTTATTTTATTTTATTTTATTTTATTTTATTTTATTTTATTTTATAAACTTGGTTTGAAAAAATAATCAACACAAAAATCCTCTCTCTGGCCTTCATGTGCCAAGTTTCAGCCCAGGGCAAATTTTTTACAGCTGAATTATAAGCCCTGAAAAATAAGGGGCTTATAATGACAACATTGAAGGTCCCCTAACTATAGTGGTATGAATGGGGAGGGAGGTATAATAAGAATGGTCCATAGTGTGTAGCAGCAGCAATAAGTGAAGGAGCCCTTACTCAGCATGAGGAATTCTATATATCTTGGAAGGCTTTCATGAACCTAAACATTATTGCTAAGAAAGGAATAAACATTTTGAACTGCTGTTGCCATTCATCCAGGGCTCACACACTGAGGAATACATAGAGTTGTTCTCTCAAAGCTGGAGTGAAATATTCCAGACATAATTCTTTCTTACTCCAGGGCTGGAGAGGATTTTGAGCTGCTGGAAGGGAAGTTGGACAAATACTCTTGCTCTGGGAGAATTTTTTTTATTATTTTTATAGCAATAATGATAATAGACTGTGTGCATACAGGACACAAAGGATCATTATTGGCCAGGGCTGGTATCTCTGTAAGTAAAGTGAGACCAAAAGAAGGAGGTGAACAAAAATCACTTTTGCTTGCTTTGGGGTATTCCATCTCGAATGTGGACCAAAACTGATGGCCCAGAAAACATACAGAAAAGAGTTTTTTAAATTTTTTACATTTTTAAGACTGCTACTTCCAAAATCAAATCATCCATCAAGTTGCAGGCAGAAGTGGGATTTAGGCAGACAAGGGAAACAGGGTGTCCATGCCAACACAGCTTGGGCATCTCCTTACAAAAGGAGATCAAATGTCAGGATTTCCACTCAGCAAATCCTTTCTCTGCAATGCCATTTTTCCTTCTGCCCTCTAATTACATCAGCTCAATCAAAGCACTGAGCTTCTGTCATTCATCTTTCGTTTTAATTTCTGCTCATCTATGTATGAACAGTCTCAGTTATAAACAGCTGTACCTACAATTATCTCTATATTAAGCATCTCCCCACTGTATTTTTATTTTCCATACCTTCACATTTTCTATATCAAGGATCATGTCAATATTCATAGCAGAATTTTGCAATTTTCTGAAGGGAAAATTAATCTGAATATTTTTTAACCAGCTCAGTGACTCCAGTCGTATTTAACAAAAGGATGTTACTTTAACATGTGGTTCTCATCTCAAAGTGGGCATCTAGAAAAGTTGTCTTAAAAATATATTTCCAGTGTTACTGACTTCCCAATAGCCTATGCAATGCTAGCTCAACTCCACATGTCTACTTTGCAACCACCTAACATTAAATAAGAAATTTACTACTTTATTTGTTATGGTGCCTGTACCCCAAAACTGCTGCTACCTTTCCCCTAACTCTCATTAAAAGCCACAATTAACAACCACTGATAATCTGGATTTCACCACATTTTCATACCAATATGATACAATTTCAGAGTTGTTATGAAGACTGTGATGGAGATTGATCTTGTATCTCTTAGCACCGAAATTAAGATTATACCATGCTTCTTTCTTTCTTTTTGTATTACTTAATGAACCCTTTTTTATTATTTTTTTTTAAATTTACTCCTGCTGGAAATCAAGTCCATGAGCATAAATTGAGCTTGCAAATAAGTATTTAACAGAAAAAGTTGTTCATAGTCCTAAATTCACACTGCTCAAGTAAATTCAGTCTTTAATCTCTGGAACCCATCTTGGACAAACGTTTCTAGAGTAAGTGTCAAGTTTCTGGCAGTAAATTTGGAATAATAAACAAAAACTTCAGGTGAAGAAACTTTCTAAGTCCCAAAACTGCATGAGTTACAAAGTTAAGGTTATTAAGAAGAATTCCTGAGCATGATATTTTTTCCATACCTGCGAAAGAACTAAAGTTTAATGAGTTTGCAAAAAGTTTGGACATGGAAATAAGTAAAAATTACACATAGATATGATCCTGAAGATTTGGACACGAAAATTAGCAAAAACTACATACATGAATAATCCTAAAAGTAATTTCCTTGAAAGAGCAGTGAATGAGTAGCCAATCATTTAATTCTTAATTTTGAGAATTTCCTCCCAAAATTTGCCCTAAACTAGGACAGAGATTTAACGAGATGCTGGAAAGCTGAAAACCAGCACATCTCCCTTGAAAGTTTTGTGAGTTTTTTTTACCTTGTCTCTCCCCACAAGACTGTTAAGAGAAAGTAGGACTGAAGGGGAAAAAAGGACTTTCAATGCACCATCAAAGTCTTTCCATCTTTATCTCATAAAGTAATCCCTTCTTTTTCATACATAACAGGGAGAGGTATATACTTGACATAATAGTCCACTGTAAATTTTCTGGGTATAAATTATATTGTGTTTATATCTGTGCAGCAACCAGAAGATTGGTGGATATAAAATTTTTCTATAAAGATGGAAAGGCTGAAAGCTTTTAAAATTATGCTGTATTTCTGCTCTTCAAAATAGTGGCAAAGTTTAGTAGCAGATAGTTTTGTTTGAAATTTGTATACTTAATAAAAAATATGAGGATTTCCCTTCTAAATTAAGTGGAGCAGGATATATGTGCATTGACAATATGTTCCAGGTTATATTTAACCAAAAATAAATTTCAAAAGCTTTTGAGTGAGGCAAAAATATTTTTCCTGAATGTCTGAAAAAATCTTGGAAAGACATTTTGGAGGGGAAGGAAATGTTGTGAATTGAAATGCTGAAAAATGTTTGGAAAGATCTTATGAACTGTACCCTGTCCATGTTAAGTCAAATGTCTTTGTGGAGGCTCAAGTGAAGCCTTACACCCGCCACAGTCTGGGGCAAGGGCTGCCCAAAACCTCTCACAGCTTTCTCTGTACGACTGTAGAAAGTGATTACTGCAATAATTTTTAAAGCCCAGGCCAAGCTGTTCATCCTCCCAGGCCTCCATGAGTGGTGGGTACCCTCTAACCAGACTCCAAAATGGCATTCAGCAAACCAAAAGTCAGCTTTCACTTATCCACAGAAACGGGATGGAAGAGGGAGTATAAATATGCATAATTGTGTTCACAATGAAAAGCCATTTTGCTAAAAGCCGTCCATCAGGCCTGTCACAATCCCTCTTGTCTGGGTTATACACCTTGCCTTGCTCTGCACATGGTGCTGAGAATCCAATCCCAAAAAAATCAGTTCTTCTTCATTAGCTGGAAGTTTTCAGAGACTTTTCACAGTCTTGGCCTCATTTTGTAGCAGTGCGTGCCCACAGTAGCTCACAGGAGCTGCTCAATTTCGTTCAGCTCCTTTTCTTTACACAGGGATTTTGACTGGTCTCCTTCCTCTCCTTCACAAGAAAAGTGATTTTCCTAACGACACAGGCTAGACAGATGACAGATTGTCAGGACACAGCACATGTTTTCTTTAAGTGAGATTTTTATTTGTTATTTTAAGGTTATTTCCAGATCCCTGACACTTATTCCAAAAACTCAGGTAACCAAGACGGAGCTCAGAAACTGAAGTTATTCTTAGACTAATCAGCCACTGATCTAAATCCACGACACTAATCTCATAATTTGGCACCACAGAGTTTAACCAGTCACATCTGGATAAGGTATTCCAAGCTAACAGCCATATTAGGCCCCAATGTTTTTAACTTGTTTACCCTGGGAAGTAAAACACCTAGGCTGTTTTATTCTGGACACGGTTAGACCTGCTTGGGTGGAGAGAGAACAACAGTGACCCTCCAAGAGATGGGGCTGAAGTCACAGCTGCCCTTGCAACACACAGCTCTATTATTTTGTAGCTCCATATTATTTTATAGGATTTTATAGACTACCCTTGTCTCTTAAAATCTATTGCAACCTTCAACAAGGTGTTACGACAGACTGGTACCCAATAGCCTCTGCTGGGTTCTCATGTTCAGCATGTTCATGGTCCCACAGCAGAAGAAATTAAGCTCCTTCCTTTTGATTGCACCCACTGAAGACCCTAAAAGAAGCCCCCTCACACTACCCACTCCATCCTTTCAGCACACAATCCTGATAGAAAACACGGCTGCTGTGATTGTTGCCATTACAGTGGAGCAAGAGGGCTGTGCCAAGCCCAGGTCCCAGCCGTGTCAGGGCTGTGCAAACAAACACGGGGGGCATTCATGCTCCAGGCAGAAAGAGACAAAGGCAATATTATTACCGTGCCCATGAACTGAGGCACACTCAGATTATCCAACTTGCCCAAGGTCACGCAGGAAGTAAGTGGCAGAGCTGGAAATTGAACCCAGATTTCTTGAATTGCAGGCCAGGATTGTAACCACAAGGCCATCTTTCGTCTCTCTCTCTCTCTTTCCTTCCCTGCCCCTCCCCAATCTTTCCATTTTAGCACACTTCTGAAAAAAATTGCTTTTAAAAATCCATTCGGCAATACTTTAGGTATGCTGTGGCCTCCACAACTGTATTTAGCACAATTATAGGCTAAAAGAAACTCTTGCAAATTATGTGCAAATAGATACGTCTTTATGTAAATCCAAGTTCTTGGAACAGAAATCTGCAGCCAAAAAAATACAAAGGTTTAAGACAGGGAGGAATTAAGCTCCAATTTTTTTTTCCTCTTCGAAGGTTGGTAACTGAGGTACAACACTCTCCAGCCAAAGAATGGAGGGCACAGACTGGATGCCTGGGGAGTAGTTACACCAGCTCTAAAAAACCTGTGATTTCATGTATAGAAATGTGAAGGCAACAGACACTAGGCCATTGTTTTAGAGGATTCTGCCATGTGTATGATTTTTTCAGATACATGTGCATCTTCTAAACCAGTTACTGCACAATTTGTGCAAGAACACTGACAGCCCAACTTCCTAGCAGTGCACAGCCCCATAGTAGACAGGGGAGCTGGGCATTGGAGAGTCATTTGGCCCAAACCATGCATCAGGAACAGTCTGTGAATTGTGAAAACTTTAGGAGGTATTAGGTATCCACTGCATATGCCAGGGACTGCACCTGGCTCTCAATGCCCAAACCTCTTTTTGGGCAGTGTTAGATTTACCAGCTAGAAAGGAAAATTCCCTGAGACTGTATTTAATGTCTTCTGCTGAAAATCCTTAAGCTTGGTCCACGTGCTGGCCAATGTTAGTATATGAGAATTAATTTTTTTTTCTAAACAGAACTGGATTTGGTTGGGGTAGCACCAGGAGCAATGGGGGAAGAGGGGAACCATGAGGTTAAACAAGGAATTTTGTAGGAAGAAGACAAAGAAGGGCCAATAGCTCATTTCCTGCCCAGGACACTTTTTCTGATAGACTCTTACTTGAATATATATATGGTTTTCTGTAAAATGTCAAAAACTAAAGGAGTAAGGGATCAGTCTGGTTGGGAGCTGGGGGGCAATTGCATTCCAGGACCCCTTTTTGGGGCCAGCACTGGGGGGAGTGCAGGGTCAGTGGATTTACTCAACAGCAGCTTTCCTGTTCACACCAGACCAAATGAGCATCATGGCCTTTGTTTCTAAGGGAGGATCACCTGGCACTCTCTGCATGGTGTACATGGCCTCTGCAAAGGGGACCAAATAAGAGTCAGCAGTGCCTTGGCAGCCAGAGGGGACCTCCCTGTCCTGGGGTGCACGAGGCACAGCATCCCCAGCCAGACAAGCGAGGGGATTGTCCTGGTCTGCTCTGGGCTGGGGCAGCCTCACCTTGAGCTCTGGGACCAGTTTTGGGCACTGAAATAGAAAAGAGATATTAAACTGTTGGAAAGCATCCAAAGGAGGGAAACAAAGATGGTGAAGGGCCTTGAGGAGAAGCTGTGTGAGGAGCAGCTGAGGGCCTTTGGTCTGTTCAGCCTGGAGAAGGAGAGACTGAGGGGACACCTCATGGCAATTACAATTTCTTCATGAGGGGAAGAGGAGGGGCAGCCATTGATCTCTTCTCTGTGGTACAGGACCTGAGGCAATGGTTTGAAGTTGTGTCAGCAGAGGTTTAGTTTGGATATTAGAAAAAGGTTCTTCATTCAGAGGGTGGGTGAGCACTGGAACAGGCTCCCCAGGGAATGGTCACCAAGTGTGACAACCTCAGTGAGCTCCCAGGCACAGGGTGGGATTCTTGGGGATGGTGCAGAGCAGGGCCAGGAGCTAGACTCAATGATCCTGGTGAGTCCTTTCCAGCTCAGCACATTCTGATTCTGAGGATCACTCAGGAATGGCACTGGGATTCTGTGATTCTCTTCACAATGAGGATCACTCAGGAATGGCACAGCAATCCAGCCCTGTAATATGGTAACCTTTGGCAGTACTTGGACACAGGCAAAGGCTGTGGAGTTTAATTTCAGCCTGATCCAGCAGCAGGCAGGAGTACCAGCAGTGCTGGCTCAGCACTTCCACCAGGACTGGCGCAAGTCGCTCTAACTCATTCCTTCTGGACTCTTTTTTAAAGTGCCAGCTGGGACCATGCTGCTAAGCTGTCCTCTGAACAACAACACTGTTAATAATAATAACAATATTCAGGTCTTACATAGCATTTTTCACCTTTAGATCTTGAAGTGATTTACTATGGAAGGCTTTGGAGGGCTTTAAGAACAGATTATACAGACATCTGTCAGGAATAAACCAGATTTCCTGACCCTGCCACAAAGCAGTGGAATATTTCTACGCTCTTTCCAGCCCAGAATTTCCATGATTTCCCCCATTTTGTATAGAGAGGACAGTAACTTATGCAGCAACAAGGTGACCTCTGTGGATAACACAGATGCTGCTTTCAAGCCCCCATGGCAGCTCAAGATATCATAAATGGTAAAACAATTGAAGCCCTCCCCACCCAAACACTGTGCCCAGCAATTGTGGGTGGTCTCTGTGGAAATACACCAGAATACCTCAGATTGGGCAATTATAAAAAGATAACATTTCCAGTGGTAGGAAACCAGATGTTGTGAGGGAGCCTTGAAGAAGGCTTTTGGAAATGGCAAAAGTAGAATTCATCCTTCAGGATGGGGATAGACAGTTCCCCATCTCTCTCTTCTAACAAAGGGAAGCTGGGACAAATAACTAGACTGCACACTTGACTTTTTGGTTGCTGAAGATAGATAAGAGACATCAAAACCAGCCTGGGAAGGGTGAGCAGGATACTCTCATGTTTCCTTTGCAGAAAGAGAGCTCCCATGAGCACCCAGGCATCACAGTGACTCTGAAACAACACTTTACCTGCATTCTCATAAACATCAGGAGAGGCCAAAACTGCTGTCACAGAAATTAGTTAGCAGAGGAATTTAGAAAATGCACCTTAGCAGTGGCAGAATGGAGATAATGACAGCAGCCTGTGCATTGCTGATGATGGTTTTGTTACAGTGACAGCCTGGTGATCTCTGGCTGCAACTGGAATAAAAGATCTCAATGTGCTCCAGAAAACTGCATCTTCCAGGTGAGGAGCAGCTGGACTGACCTCAGAGCTGCTGTGAAAGCATCCCAGAGATTCCCCAAATGTCTCACAGTAAAAAATTCAATGTTTTTTTAAAGTGTTGAATGGATTATACTATTCTGTTGCAGGTTTTTGTGTGTTTTTTTAATTTTTTTTTTTGTTTTGGTGTGTTTTTTGGTTTTTTTTTTGTTTTGTTTTTTTTTTTGTTTTGTTTTTTGGGTGTTTTGTTTGTTTATTTTTAATTTTTTTCCCCAACAAAGAACTTAATTCTTAACTCTTTTGCTTAGCTACAACAAAACTTGACTCTAGTTTAAGTTTATCTAGTGTGTAGAGTGGTGACATGGCCGCTGAGCATTTTTAGGAGCAAGAGATCCAAGCACATTGAAGGTGCAAACCAACCCTGTCACTCTGCAGAGCAATACACATTTAGTGGCCCTCAGGGGACTGGAATTTCTTTGTAAACATCAGTCTAAGAAGCAAAACCAGCAAGTGCCAACAAAAAGAGGAGCATTCTCAAGCCAAGCACGACATCGTGTTCTTTTGCAAGGGACACAGAAAGGTGATGAGAAATGAGAACATTCTGAACTGCAGGAATAAACTCCTCATTGACATCATTCAGCGTTGGAGCTTAGTCATCATGTGCTTCCATACCTGTATGCACAGACCAGCGCCCAAAAGGCCTCTGGGAAAGTCAAACAGCAGAACAGATCTTAGCTGAACAGCTGCTCCATTCAGATGTCATGATTTTAAGATCAATTATACGAGATGGAAATTATTTCAAAATCTTTTTTACAATAATGAAAGTATTTTTAATGACCTTTTAATTTTCATCCAAATTTTCTTGTTTTCCCAAATAAGGAAATATAAAAACAATAAACACCAACCTCTTCCATTCTGCAGATAATTTTTCACCTTTTGGAAAAGTTTTTGGATAAAAAGCTTTCAGTGCTCAGTAAATAAAGTCAGTGCATTCTTTGAAATCCTTTTTTTTCCCAGGGAAAATCTTCATTTGTGACAGAAGCCCAACTTTTTGTCAAAATCAAGCTTTGGTGGAAAACTTTTGACCACCTGCAGAAAAGAAATCTGCAACCGACGTGTAATTTAGGAGTCAGCTGAAGATAAACTGATTTTTAGTTTCTCATGTTTCGGAGCGGGGCAGGGATCCAGCCCCTCCATGCCAGCACAGCCACAGGGTTGGACTCTTATCAAAGCAGTCGCCTTTGGGGCTCTCACGAGATCAGGATTTTACTCAGTGAGAGCTCCATGTCTTTGAAGGGAGCAGGAAGGCCACAGGAACAGCCTCATTTCAGCATTGACCCCAAGGAAAACCAGGGGAATGGAGGGACTTCAGAGCTTTAAGAAATGGCAGGCAGAAAACCAGTCCTTGTTTTCCCCATGGATATAGGGAAAAGACGTTCAGGCATAGTTCAAAGTTTTTTACCAGTTAAAAAAAAAATAAAAAACAAGAGCAAAAAAATGTCCAACAAAACCCATGTGAACTTGTTCACTCATCACCTTGAATAAAAAAGGGCAAACCCTCCCCATTCCATGAAGCTATTCTTGGCCACTGCGAGCTGAAAAGCAGGGAGGGCAGTTTGAAGGGGGCAAATACAATTAATGCTCCCACTTTTGCCATATTTCTGGGCCCAGGGGACAAATCAGGAAACTTTATGTCAGCAGGAATGTGAACAATAAAGGCAAAGTGGGTTGCATGTTAGAAAACCGTTTCACTCCCTTTTTATACTTTTTTTTTATTTTATTTTTTTGCCCAGCAGTATGATGTGTTAACAATTTTGTTGGTTTAACAGTTCACACTTCCAGCACATTTATCCATTGGCACATGGGGGTTTTATGCATTTAACAGTTTTCTTCATTAAAGTGGGTTCCACTGTGTCTTAAAAATTGTTTTCCTTAGACTGCGTGTTTGTTATTTTATATGGTGTGACTGAAAAGCAGGCCAAAATTCTGGCCTTGGAAAATGCACACTGCAGAGAGGAGCCCGGCGCGGGCAGCAGGATTAGCCTCCCTCAAAGCCCAGCACAAATTCTTTTAAGAACTGCTGATTGCACTTTGAAGCTTTTCTCCCCTAATTGCTAGAAGATTCTTAATTTGTCCTGAGCTTGGGAAAACGAATTGCAGATGTATGTGCTGCAATCAAAACCCTCTCTGCACAGGATCTTTGTGCCTCGGTGTGGAGACGTCCTTCACCCCCTTCCACAGAGCCTTCCAACCACCTGTTTTTTTACAAAAACAGTGCCAGCATTTCAATTTATTTTTTAATTTTTGGAAGGGAGGGCAGGGGCTGGGGGAAGGGAGAGGGCGGCTGTTATTTCTACAGAAGCAGGACTGGTTCTTAGAGGCATAAGAGACACCCAGGTGTTTTCACAGCGAGCCCTGTGCAGGGCCCTTTTGGAGCCCAGCTCGATTCCTGTTTGCCAAACTACACTTTCAAGAGGTGTCAGATATCCAGAACCTGTTTCAAATGCCAAGTCAAGCAACGGAGGGGAAAAAAAAAACAAGGGGAGGGAGGAGGGAAGAAGGGGATGTGGGGAAAAAGGAAAGGGGGAAAATGTTCCTCCTCGAAGAAAAAGGTAGTTGTTCCAACTTGGCTGTTTCTTTTTAAAATAATTAGTTAAGCAGTGCATAAAAACAGGTAAGTCTGTTCTGCGTTGCTCATAGCCTTGGCAGGCCCTGTCCTTCCCCACGTTGGAGGAATGCCTGTGAACCACCGCTGCACAGGAGAAGGGAGGGGAATTGTATCGCCGTGACCTAAGGCAACCCAGCTTGTAAGGTTAACCATAATTTTTTAAACTAACATGACCTCTGTTAACCCCTCCACTCCAATCTTGAAAAAAAAAAATAATAAAAAAAAAAGGTCAGAGAGGGAAACATGTTTACAAACCACTAGAAGAGTAAAGGGGGAGCAAGAAGCTGAACATCTTGTTTCTTTGGTCTCCCCTCCATCCATCCCTCACTTGCTCCTTTGTCCCTGTGTGTCCCCAGCAGTAGCTGGTGTTTACTGGGCCATGATGCAGCATGTCTAGGGACTTTGCTTTTTCTAATGAGTCACAGAATCATAAAATTAAACCATTCTGGGAAGCCAAAAAATTCAGCTCCATGTGTGCATTCAGGGCTTTGCAGGAATGTTCATGTCTGGATGTCTGAATCACATGCTCTCACAGTAAACGTGATACATCCTCTTTTTAATGACACCATTGGCCTGATTTATTTATTCTGTTTCCCTCTGCTCATCCCTCTCCCCTCATTCTGCAGAAGAACACAGGCTATTTCCTCCAGCTGGGATCCCACCTCAGGCTCTCTTTTTCCTTCCCTCTCCTATAGCTGCCTTAATTTGAGCAACCAAAGGCAATGCCAGCCCGGCTCTGGGCCAGCCAGAGGTGGCAGGGGGCCATGGTCTATGGTGCAGTCAGCTTTTGTGTCAACATTTGGATGCTGAGTTCATCTTAACCAGAATGTGCCAAGCTCAAAGGAATCCAAGTCTGCCACAGAAAATACATAAGCAACACACAGCCCACACATAGACATTGGCTCAGGGATGGGACTGACTTATTTCTCGGTCTCAACATTTTCTCTATGGCTTATTCCTACCTCAGTTCACTTCTGGTCAGACAGAGTCAGATGTGGCATGAGGAAAAAGGTGTAGGTACAATGTGGAGAGACCTGGCCTCATCTCCCACCCATGCACAAGCTGCAGATGATGCCTGACTGCTCTTGAATACTCAGCTCCTGTGTGCTCCACCAGTTGACACCAAGCTGACTTCACATGGGAAGTGAAGTTAGGCCCCTCTTAAAATATTTTTTCTTTGAAATGCTTCCTTCCCTGGTTAAACAAGCATAAACAAACACTCCTGCTTATGTATTTATAATTATTAAGCATGGAAAATCTACCAGTTAAGTAAAGCTAATGTACAAAGTAAGGGGGAACAGGCCAAATTCTCAAATGGTATGAACTGGCAGACATTCAAGCCTTCACTGAAAAAATAGGCTTGAACTACCATTCATTTAATAGCCCTCCATCCTAGAACGAGATCATTTACAATTAATTTTTTGTATAGAAGCATGGAAAGGCTTGGGTTGGAAGGAACTTTAAAGACCATTTGGTTCTACCCTCCCAGGGTCAAGCACAGATAAGGCTGCTCAGGCCCCATCCAACCTGGCCATAAACACTTCCAAGGATTTCTCGTCCTGTTGGTGTGCACCAAACAGAGGAAGTACCACATCTGCTACAGACCAGTCACCAGGAGATGTACTGAGCTTCACTCTCCCCAAACACACGTTTTGGAAACAGTAAAAAGTGTCTTCTGTCACTGTGTGTTTCAGGTGGTTTTCTTTCATAAACTGTCCCTGTCATCCAAGACAAGACAAACACGTGCTTCCAAGGATGAAGCTGAGCACCAAGTTTCAACACCTGCTTTCTAAAAGTACCTCTTTTACACTATGTGACAGGGAGATCTGCATCCTTATGGATTTAAACAAATTCCTCTCACCTCATAACTACAGTCAGTGACATGATGGAAGTGCAGGTCTGGGAGCCAACTTCCAGCCAAGGAAGTAGCTTGGGAGTTGTGTGAGGGGTAGAAATCATCCCAGAGAAAGTCTGGGGTCTGAGTGTGATCTCATCTCTTTGATCTGAGGACCCAAGGAAGGTGGGTTCTAAAAGCCTTGTAGATGTGATCTCTGTGCTGCTCCTGTGTGTGCCATCCCAGATGTTGAACAGTCTGAAAGCAGCTGTGGACATAGAGAAGGTGACTGGGAGAGCACCTCAGCCTTTGGCAAGTCTTGAACTGTGTCCAGGAACTCTCTGTGTGAGTAACAGCTGGCCTAAACCCTGCTGGGACCCTTCTAGTAATTCAGCAGTAGAACCAGCCAAGCCCTAGGACCAGGCCTTAATACTGGAGTAGCTCATCAGGCCACAGCCAAAATATTTCAGTAGGTCCCACTGGAGCACTCTGTAAGGCAGGTCCAAGGATGGAGCTGCAGCCCATCCATCTGTACTTGCATGTCAGCAACTCTTTTCATGGACCATGTGCTTATGATTTCATTGTCTGATCTCTGGACATCAAAAAAACATTGGAGACTCATTTTCTAAACTAAGCAAAGGGGAAGAGAAACTGCTGATGGAGAAGAACAAACTTGTCTCACGCTGAGGACTACAGTTCCTCCAGAAAGGCATCGCTGGCGCACGTGCATTTGTCTAATTCCCACCCTTCCTCCAACCTTCTTTTTCTATCCTAAAGCTGTGTGGAACTTACTGCAGTTCTTATTCTTCACAAATATTTAGTGTCAGAATTCAAATGAACCTTTGCTGCTTTTACAAATTCACTTTGAGTGGAAGAAAAAGAAATCAGTAACTTTTTCCTACCTCATTCACTTAAAATGTTGATTAATGGTGGTCTTCTGCAGTGGGGAGTTGACTTCATATTAATTGATGATGAGCAGCAACAAGACATCTCTGAGTTATCTGTGTTAACAGAGAAAAGAGTTCCTGAGGCTATCTGTCATGGTAAAATAAAAAGCCTTGTTTCTGATACAGTTAATGCAACGAATACATGATCATCTATCTGAGTATGACTTCCTGGTCTCAAAAAAAAGTTCTGATAATGAAGTTTCACCCACGTTTGAACTGTTTTTCAAGCTTGGATTGTTTTTTTCTTTTCATTATTCCCAGACACTATTTACATTCTTATTCCATAGTTATTCTATATGAGATCTGGGAACTGAAGGAAGGAAGGAAAGTGATATGCCTATCTGTATCTGGGAGACCTGATACAGAACTCAGTGTCAGATTCTCATTTCTGGGCCACATTCTCTACCTCACTGTCCTCTGCCTTCTAATTTCCTTCCAGATTTCTTCCTAATTCACGGCTTTATTCCTTGACAATTGTCTCTTGAGGTTTTCTCAGCCAGAACAGACAGCAGCCCATGAAAGATTCATTTGGTATTAAAACTATTGCTGTAATGAAAAAATACTCTTTTCCCCTCCCTTTCCTGGAACACCTTGAAATTACATCAGAGCCATGAGGGAAATGAGAAGGAATCTGGGTCATCTTTCCTCACTCTCCCTTTCTGTACATTTTTGCCTGATGATTTAGGTGAAACATCCAGTATGTACAGGAGGAATATGCTGGGATTCTCATTCTTACTCCTCAGACTCCAGACTGATGAACAAAAATCACTGTAATTTGTTCCAGTCCTTGATTTGGACTAGTATTGCCTATACATATATTGTAGGTTTGTATGTACTAAGATAAATGTATGTTTTCATAAATAAATGTATTTTATGTACTAATATAAAATAAAATTTGAGTAACTTTAAAAGTACTCAAAACTATTATTAACTCCTCAAAACTTTAAGAGATTTTCTGAAGCTGCTGAAATTATTTATTGTTTCAATTTAATTAATTTAAACTTAAATTGACATCTTGTAGTCCCTGCTAAATCAGGCCACAGGTATCAGTAACTGGGCATCTGAAATGATGGTCTAATTTGAGACAGGTTTTACCTTTACTCTCTTCACAGGAACATTGTAAAATACCATAAAATACTTTAATGCTAAATAAGTATGTGGGTACCAGTGTGAGGGATACCATGGAAGGTTCTACAAGAGTGTGAAGTATTCACTCCCCGACCCTGAAATAAATAGAGATGTTGAACATCAGAGGAAACCTGTCAATAGGAGCAGCCAAAACACCCTGAATAATTCAGGGACAGTTGTATCCACTACAGGCTTTTTTCTCCTCTGTAACACCAAGCACAGAGCCTTCCATTGATGCCATCAGACTTGTCACCCCTGTCACCCTCACTTTTTCTGGTTGCCACTCCTATCTCAAAGCCTGGAGCTCCATCTCATTGTGCACCACACAAATTTTCCACACTCCCTGCAAATTCTCCAGTCAATCTCTTCCTTCATTATGCTGTCAGGATCCTCACCATCAGATTAAGGAGAATTACTGCAAGGCTGCTTCCTTCTGTGCTCTATGTGATACTGGGATGGTGAGTAATTAAAGCATGATAATTACAATCTTTCAGCTATTCCACATGTCACTGAAATGGATCCACATGGGAGGTGAGAAAATCAGGGTCTTCCATGATAATTCTGAGATGGATGATGGTGAATGCAGACACATTCTGGGAAAATCAACGGCCTCAATCCTAACAAGCAGCCCTTGGATGAGATTTTCTGAGACATTTGCCAGGTCTGGATGTATTTGCTCTAGAACTGCCAAATCCAAAATGACTTCAGAGAATCCCACACATCCCATTTCAAATCTTTGCTTCACAGACCTAATCTACTGGAAGCTTAACCAAAAATTTGCTTTGTTTTTGTTTTTTTCAGGACAACCTAAAAATATTTTTTTTCCTCTGACAATAAGAATAAATTTAGCTAAAATGTTGCAAAAGAATTCTGCTTATGGAAAGAAACCAGTGATGTTATATACACAGCTGGGGGCAGGTATTGTGTTAGAGCATGTTGATTACATGAACTTCAGTGTCTGATATTTTCATTTAAGTTTGATTCAGTTTGCATTTAGTGATCCAGAAGTGGATCATGGTTGGTTATGAACCCAGTGTGTTTCCCTGTGAACACAGAATTTTCAGTCCTTTCTGGAGTCCCAATAAGGTGCTGTCAAAGGGGATAAAAAAAATCCCACTGAATTAAGTTGGTAGAAGGAAGAAGAAACCCCTATGGAAAAGTAAAGAAAATCAAACCCTGATTCATCTGAATGGAACTCCAGTTTGTGAAAAATGCAAAGGAAGACATTGATTCCCCCTCCACCCACCACCCCTCAGTAAAAACAATCAACAAAACCAAATAATTTCAGCTCACATTCTGCAGAAGCAAAGAAATAAATCTGCATAGCCACTAATAGGATTCCTCTGAATGAACTTGAGCCCAACAGTAGCATATAGGCAGAAGCCTGCATCCCAAAATAGAAACCTCTTGGAATCCACAGCTCATCTGGACAGGATTAGAGAAACGCTCCCTGAACATTCAGTGAGTTGAATTGAACTAATTTACAGCAGTCCTGGAACGTCCCAAACACAGAAGCTCTGAAAACAATGGGATAAGAAGGAATTCTTTGTCCAGTGCAGCACAAAGCAACTATTTCAGGCAACAATATCAGTGACGTTAATGACCGCAACACAATCTTTGGGTAGCTCTGAAGGCGCTTCTGAAATCTGTGGCTGGCCCTTGGGTACAATGCTGGAATTGTACCCAAGAGAAATTCTTTTTTCACTGGTTTCACAGTTTCAGGGGAGATTAGTCAGATTTGCCTCTGACTTGTTTTTTGGTCACCCTGAAGGAGAACAATCATAACATGATGACAGTGAGGTTTGCTGTGGGGAAATTGGGGTTTTCTTTCAATGGGGTATCTGGAGGGAAAGGGAGAGAGAATTGTCAATATAGCTGAGTCCCTTGAGCCAAAAAACTCCTGAAAGAGTCACTCAAATATGACAGGACCAAGATTTAAATACTGAGAAAAACCAAAGTAACCAATGCCTGTAAAGTAACATTGAATGTTCCCTTTTTCCAAGGCATAATTTAAGCTCACTACAGAGATCCCAGCTGATATTCGGGGAAAGTGCTTGGAGGAGCTGGTCTGCACAACCTGGTACAGCAACACTCTTCTGTCAGTGTTACTCTTTCAGAAATTATCTTCTTTTTAAGTGAAAAAGCGACTTTTCTTACAAGTATTGTTTCATCAAGGTGTTATTTGGCAGCTGCATATCAACATGAACTTCAACCCATCTGTCTCCAGGGAAAGACAAGCAGCCCAGATCTGCTCCTGAAGGAAGCAGAACTCACAGGAGCCACACTATTAACACTCAGATAATGGGAATGAACAGAGTATAAATGCCTGGAGAGGACAGATGAAAATATCAGGGATGTTTTTGATCCCTGGCGGTGTAAATAATGTTCCAGATCACATCAAGTGGACAAGCTGGAGTCTTAAACCTCCTCCTCCTCTGCACTACCAGAGAGGCTGCAGCCACTCCATCCTGATCCCAATTAAAAGCTGTCCAGGTTTATCTCCAACCCTGGGATTTTTAGATTGCATGTTCTTACCAAGAACTCTTTGAAACTGATGTTGAACAGAGTCACTCCTGGCTTATGTCAGAGCAGGGAAGATTCAACCCCTGAGATATTCGGCGGCTCTTTTAAGCTTGTTTTGCTTAGGCTCTGGATGAGGAGCCAATTGCAGTGAGACCAAGAGTGCAGCATGATAAACAGAATGTCCAGAGCTTTCATAATGGGGATTAGGAAAAAACAAAGATTTTAGAGGGGTTAAAATTAGAGGGGCAAAAAGGGGTGAGGGCTGCCACATTTCAGATACCAAAAGTCTGAAAGTGCAAGGCAGAAATTTGTGTGAGTGTCTAGCTCAAAACTGGGGCCTGGATACAGGTACCTGCAATTTCCATAGAAACCTTCCAGACTTGGGCTCAGCAGGCTGCAAAATGTCATAACTTATGCTATGAGAGTTTTCCTCAGACAAAAACAATCCTCCCTTGTGGGAAGAGGCTCACTCAGACACACTGAGTCATTGTCTGTGTTTCCCTACTGACAATCTTCATATTGAGGGGTTTTAACCATTCCAATCAAACTTTATAACAAATTAGAGGTCTTGGATGCATTACATTCTTGAAGTTTTAAAAAATAAAAATAGGCGGCTAACTGGAGAAGGAAAGGCTTTTTAATTCTTCCAGAGAAGAAAATAATTCACTGCGAGTTCAGTTGTTATTAGATACCTGAGACTCCATGTAGGGGATGGTAGGTGCAGAAATGCCAAATGTGCAGAGGCTTCAGCCAGCATTCCTGATATTGAATATTGAATTTGATATCAGAAAACCTGCATCCCACATCACTGGTTTGTTGCAATGTGGATTCTCTGACGTCTAATGCAGGGTTAATTTACATGCACCCTCAGAGTCATTGAGTTTAAAAGCCAACCAATGTGAGATAAAAACACTTCAGAAAGCAGGAGTAACCAGGGCATATACTTGTGGGTGTCTAGCCTTAATGCAAATAATTGGACAGATAGATGATAATTATTATTCCTAGCAAGTCTTCAGAAATATAAAAAACCCATGGCAGAGAGGAATAACATTTGCAAAACAATCAAGATGATTTTCAGGAATATTATTTCTGTTGAACTCAGTTATGGGTTAAATACCTCAGCTGGTCTAAAATGTATTGACTCAAACACCCTCAAAATACACACATATGACTATAAAGTCACAATATTTAAAATAATAATTTCACTGAATAACTGTGAGATGAAGACACAGATAATTTTCTGATGAGCCAGATAAAGTAGCCACAGCAAACACTGAAGATCATTAGAAACACATTGCAGCTTTGAGAAATCACTTCCTCCCTGGCATGAATAAGAGGTCACCAGACACGCATTCAGAAGGTGTCATGCATCATTTCTCCCATGGAAGAAAGGAAACTCAGGCAGGGCTGAGTTGTGCATGACTCTATTTGGCAAATAGTTGAAACATTTAGAACATAGTGTTTCTGTACAGAAATTTCAAGAGATGTATGTTTATTCTTTGCATTCAGCTTAGAACTCACAGAGGGAAAATGATAACTTTCAGTGGAGAAGGTTTGATAGAAATGACTGGTGCAATGGGTTACTTGTTGAAGTTTTGTTCAATGCCCAAAGATTTCCCATGATTAGTGGAAAATCCCTCACTTATACACTGTATGGGGATGGCATTCATCTTGTCAAAAACATCTGCTCGGGCATTGATTTTCAGGAGAGGGATTTATTTTAGCAATTACCAGTGAATTCTTTAGTATCCCAGTCCCAATAGGTCTTCAGCTGTTCAGGCCCTACATTGCTTAGCTTGCAATATGTGACTTTTGCCCAAAAAACATCACTCTGGAGATGGTCACATCTTGGGACTTTCCATGTATCCTCTGCTCTTAGATTCACATGAACAACTGTTTGCTTTAGGATGAATCATGTCATGTTTTTACGATTTCTGACACTTATAAATATTTTGCTTCCGCCTGGCGGTGAAGTCAGCCACTTACTATTATTAAATGTCGTGCTGCGTTATTCCCCTTTTTGGGTGATGACCTCAGTGGAGCCCTGACCAAACCCAGCTTCACACTCTCAGATCTCACAGAAATGCTACTGGTGTGTCTCCCATTTGTAACATCCCTGGTTACCAGCTGTGCTGGAAACCTGTGCTAATATGTTGGAATTGCTTGTCCTCTCAAGCTGATTCCAGACCTGTGGTTTATGGATTGCCTTTGTGGTTTGCTAAAGGTCAGGCCCTGGATGGCTCTAAATTTTCTAAAGTGGAATTCAAACACCGCAGATGAGGATGTGTTCAAAGTAGCTGTCTTGGGTGGTATGGATTCAGATTTGGGACTGAGGAGAGTTGCTCCTCCTCCTCTTTGGGGCAGTGATCACATGTGGGTGTCTCGACATCTCACGCACCATCCATCCACCATCCTTTGGTCAGATCCCAACTGCTCCAAAATTCAGGCTCAGCCTAGACCCCAAGTCACATTTCAAATTGTGCAACCCACACATGTCCCACCCCATCCCCACACTGGTGCCACCCCTGCCTCTGGCCTGACTCAGTCAGTGCAGTTCTCACTCTCTTTTTGCTGGCTCACAGGGAGCGACTGCATCAGCCATAACTCAAAATTGTGAACAGATGAGTAGATTACTGACTTGAACTGTACTCAATCATTACATCACCCTTGTACTGAAAATCACAGCACTGGCTCCCCATAAGATTTTGCATCCACTTTTGGGTTTGGCTCCAGAGCTACTGGATTTACTCACTTGCTCCAGCCTACCTAAAAGAGCTGCTTGTGCCTCATAGACATCCTCAGACTCTGAGATCAGTCGGTGCCGATTTATTGATCATTCCAACACTCTGACTGAAAACTGCTGGTGTTGAAGGCTTGGTTCCTCCAAACCTATTTTTTGGAAATCCTTGCAACCTTCATCCAAGAAGGGGAAGGGAAATAAATCTGCAAAACTGTCCAAGCACAAAGAAAAAACATTTTCTTGAAGCTGACAACAGCAGAGGAAGAGCTCTGATTTTTTTTTTTTTTTTTTTTTTTTTTAATGAAACTCTTTCTGTGTAATTTTTGCATTCAGAAATTTTCCTGACTCAGGAATAGCTGTGGGTGCTAGACAGGGTGCAGATAAGAGCAGTGAGGAGCCAGAGAGCTGTGGCATATCAGTCTGCCTGCCCAGCCATGATGGGTAAGCCCCTGGCAAGACCCCCAAAAGCAGCAGCTCCTGGGCTGGGATGCTCAGAACTCCAGCACAGCCATGACTCGGTGCTGGGCAGTTTTAGCAGTGATCACAACTCTTTTGGAGATGCTGATCTCTCCCCACAGCAGAGTCAGGGCTGTCTGACTCCATCCATCCCACTGTCCATCAGTGGCTCGCTCACTGTGGGTCACCCTGCTGCCATCAGAACATCGGCCATGGCACCCACCTGCTCTCCTCACCACCATGGTGCTGTTTGGAAGTCAAGCCTGACCTATATTGAGCTATGAGTTTCCTCTCCCTTGGTGAAAATCAGCTCAGGACAAGATCAAGGGTGTGCAAACCATGAGTCAGGGCACCAGAGAGGGCTTTCCATCCCCCCTGCTGCAATGAGGGGCACTGCTGCCCACTGAATACAGAGTGAAATTATCCATAAATGCTGCAAGCTGAGCCTGTCTGGGGCTCACTGCAGAAGAAAAAACAATCCCCTAAATGAAAACCAGCCTTTACAACCAATGGGCACCTCCCTAAACAGGCTCAGCTGATGGGTCCAAGTCTGTGTGTTCAGGTGTGGAGAAAGGGATGATGTCCACAAGGCAGGGCAGTTCAGGCCAAAGGGTCAGTGTCTCATCTGTCAGACATTGCTGTCAGATCACACACCATAAATCCTACAGCCCAAGTGCAACAGAAGAAAAAGGAATAAAAGAAAAGGGAGAGGAGAGGAGAGGAGAGGAGAGGAGAGGAGAGGAGAGGAGAGGAGAGGAGAGGAGAGGAGAGGAGAGGAGAGGAGAGGAGAGGAGAGGAGAGGAGAGGAGGAGGAGAGGAGAGGAGAGGAGAGGAGAGAGGAGAGGAGAGGAGAGGAGAGGAGAGGAGAGGAGAGGAGAGGAGAGGAGAGGAGAGGAGAGGAGAGGAGAGGAGAGGAGAGAGAGGAGAGGAGAGGAGAGGAGAGGAGAGGAGAGGAGAGGAGAGGAGAGGAGAGGAGAGGAGAGGAGAGGAGAGGAGCCTCAGAATCCCAGTCCTTGCCTTGTTTCTTGCCAGGCTGAGCTTCAGAACTTGCCAGAGTGACACAGCTTTGGCACAAGCCGTGTGTGTGTCTGGACCTACAGGTTGCTCCTTTATTAGCTCTCCCTTCTTCCAAGACTTTGCCACATGTGCTTTTGCATTCCCCCTTGAAGCTTTCCACAGCAGGGCTGCAGGGAAGCCTTGGGAATGGCTTCATAAGCACAAGATGCCACAGAATAAATGCCAGATGTTCTTATCAAACTCAACTCCTAGGCACATGCAGGGTTGGCAGAGGTGCTTGACTTTAGGGAGGGCCCCCAAGCAGGCTCTGGACATGTTTAGCTGCAAGGCTCCAACCCTGCTTCACACAATCCTGGCAAAAATTGTGATAGTGTCTCAGGTCACTCCGGGAAAGGCAGGTTTCACGTTAACTGCTTGGGGCTTGCTGTGAGCGTTCATGTGATCCCAGCCCATCCAGATGCAGCTCCATTCATTCCCACTCCACAGATGGCCAGAGCAATCCACTCCCTGTCATGTGTAATGAAGGGCAGGAAGGAGAGAGGATTTTTGACATGTTTAAATATTATCCAAAACAAAGAAAAATCTCAAAAGCCAGGGATGCATTTAAATAAAATAAAGCTGCCAGCAAAATCCCATATTTGTTACAGATCATTCCAATTCATCCTCAGAGCCATTCCTCTGCAAAAATGGCAGCTCCAGTAGTTTGGTGTCCAGATGTTCCCTGTCATACACTCTGCTCTGCATCAAGAGTTTTTTTTCCTGATGTGACTCCTTAAAAACAGTGAACTCTGGTTCTAGGACAACCTGAGTACACTTTTCCATAATGAGGGGTGATTGAAAAAACACGGCTGTTGACTTGGCTGGTGAAACACGGGGGTTTTTGTTCTTCTCTTCATCTTTTTTAATCCTCCAGCTGGCTGCTAATCCAGCATCATCAACATCTTTTTGCATTTTATTCCTTAAGCCATTCATATTATACACATTCCTGTTTTTAAAATACAGATTTTAAAAGTTGATTTGATGTGGCTTGGAATAGTGACATGCTTACACATTTATAAAAAATTCATTAACTTGGGGGGGAAGAAAAGATTGAATCTTTTATTTTCTTTCCTTCCCTTTCTTCATTTCCAGCATACAAAATTATTTGCTGGTCATTTAGGAACCACAATGTCAAAATGTGGTTGCCCCATAGGGAGGAAAAAAGACAGTTCATCTTTGCAGTTTTCAAGTCAGTTGTTCAGAAGTAGCTTTGGCAAAGGCCAAAGCCAAATTGATCCTTGAGCTGCAATGTGCAAAGCCTATGTTAGCAATTCTGCTCAGTTATTGAGAACACCTCTTCCCACAGTCCTTAAATCTGCCAAATCCTAACCAGGAGATGATGCTCTACAGCTCCTTTGTTCCAGCCTTGTGAAATCCCAGTCTTCAATAGTTACAGCTGCCAGTAGCTCCTCTCTCTAGGCTCAGACCATTCCTGCACCTCCAGTGAAATCAGCAAAAAAGAAAAAAAGCCAATTTGGAACACTCCTCATGAGCACTGAAATACCTAATTCATCTAAGCCATAAGGTGATAACTTGGTGTCCAGTTCATAGAGGGATTTCAGTGGCTCAACTCTCATTGAACTCAGCTGGAGTTTAGCCACCTAAAGGGGAAATCTGGAGTGCAGAAGAGAATTCAGTGTCCTGTGCTCTTATGGAAAAGTTCTGCATCCCTTTTAGAGTGTCCTTCCACCTCCTTGTGCCATCTCCCTCCCTGTGCTTTATTGTACTTTAAAGGAAAACATGACAAAAATCATATTTAAGGTTCTTGGGTGTTGTTTTGTTGTTATTGTCAGGACACCTCACAAATGGACCAGTATTAAGCCTGAGCGAAAATTTTGAAGCAAAAAACATTGGTTCTGTTCAACTTATAATATATGCAGGCCTCTGGCAAAGATACCCTTAAAATATGGGCCCAATCTCACTAGCAGTGGGGAAAATCCCATTCCAGGTTGATGGTTCCTATGGAAAAACTTTTAGCAGCTTATCTTATTACCACTGTATTAAGCCATATTCTCTCACCACTACATAAAAGGTATAAACTACTCCTCTCTCACAGCAGAGGAAAATTTTTTGATGTTGAAGCAATGAGTGATTCAATGTTCTACCAGTTTCTTGATATAAAATATAATTTTTTATTTTCCAGGCTAATTTTGTCTTTAGACAAAAAGCCCTAAATTCCAGACTTTGTCCTCTAGAAATATTTGAGCCTGATTCGTACTTTTAATTAAGTTTATTTATTTGTTATTACATAGTTAAATCCCACGTGATGCTCATATTCATATCCAGACTTATACTGAAAGGACAATCCACAGGACAAAAATGAAATTTTATCTGACTTTTCCTGTTATCTGGTCTTTTTTGTTGGAATCCCTCTGTTCTAAACTTGTTATGACACTGGATTTAAATGAGAGTGGTGTAGAAATTTAGCCTGAACCCATTTTGATGAGTGCTGCCTACAAGTCAGGTGCACAAGACTGTGAGGAAGAATTCTGGCTGCTTTGTCTCTGTGGCATGAATTTCATACCAGCACCAACTTAGAGGCCAGGCAGACCACCACATTTATAAAATATTTAAGCACATGCTTCCATTGAGACGTCAGGATTTCTAGATTGACCTGGCCTTCGAGAGTTTAATGTGTTTTAATTCTTTAGTAAATAATATAGCATTATAGAGATGCTCCTTTTTCCCCTGCTGGTGCAGCTGTCAAAATCAAAGCATGAAATATTGCACTGTCCTGTAAGATCTGTATCTTTCCAATTTCAGGTCTAAACCAATATTTTATGTAAAGATTTGATCTCCAGCAGTTTGTCACTAAAGTGACAGGGATATTGTGTGCAACACAACTTGCATTCAAGCACAATGAAGGCTGAAAGAAAAGAATATAAAACAGTTGTGAAGTCTTATTTTTCATTCACACACAAAGCAGGGTTTTCAGCAATCAGTTATCACTAAAGTGTATAATTTAATATCCAGTGTGTGTAATGATTTCAAGTCAACCTGAAGCAGTAGGATCTGTCATTCCCTGTCTTTGGGCCCCTCAGTGAGATGGGGAGAGCCCATTGATTTGCTTCCAGCCAGGGTCTGTGGTTGTCTCATGCCTGTCTTAGATTGTTCACAAGATGACAGTCTAACACCATAAGATATTAATATTTGAACTATCAAAAACTTGGGGCTGTCAGTTTTTGTTTCAGCCTCAGGACGCATTTGAGATTTTTATTTTTCAGCCCATCTGAAGTCATCCAAAGATGACTTTGAAGATCACATGAAAGGGACACAGAAAGGACCAGCTTTGATCAGGACAACACAATGGAGCTATTAAAGGCTGAGGACAGGGTGAGTGACCCACATGCCATATAGTAGCAGTAACTAATAAAAACAATTAATAATAATAAAGTCAGAGAGCCAGTCAGTGGCTCAGTGACCTCACATAGGAGCAATCATCAACTGGATTGACATTTTGGGCTGCCTGGAGTATAAAGGCTGAAAGAAGATTATCACTAGATTCTTATAATTGTTTTATGAACCCCCTGGTGAATGCAAACAGGGACTGAAAAAGAGCCTTTCTTACATAAGTTGACAATTAAAGCCTTGGCAGGCCAAACAGTAGTTTCTAGTCTTTCAGCAATGAAGTTTAATGCTCAAAGCAGATTTTTTTTTTTTCACTATTTGGTCATGTTTCCTCCAGCTGGTAAACATGAGTCAGGGTTTGTTTCTGGGGGAGGGAAGAACTGGCTGCTTAGAAACCAGCTCCCTCTAAAACAGGACCTCTTCAAGCAGATAAATGTCAAGGAAAGCTCAGTCTATGGTAGTTGATGTTACCTGTGACTTTGCAGAGCAGTCGCTCCTGGAAAGCGGCTGATGAAAACCCATCAGTCCAACTCTGACCACTCAAGTAACACCCTGAGTGGTGACCTTTTCATCTGCTGGCAGCCAAAGAAGCCTGGACTTCATTGTGGACCACATACCTACAGTATAGCTACCCCATCCCACCCCACCTGCCTATTTTTCTATATTTCCCACAAATAGGAGCTGGGAATTGCAGTGGAAACTGCACACGTTTCCTTCTTCTTCATCATCTTCCTCCAAATGGAGCACCTGAAACACTGAGCTTTTCTAATATGAAACCTTGTGTGATCTTGTCTTACCTCATGGCTGGCCCTACTCTGAGGAGATTTATTGAGGTCCCTTCCCACTGCAATTATTTATGATATAGATAATCCGACCTGGATAGCCCTTTTCTTTTGTTGTTGACTAGAGAGTCCCAGAGCCACCATGAACTCCTGACTTTTCTTTGTCTCCCTGTGGCTGTCACACACATTTCTTACAATATCACAAGAGAAATGAGCCCTTAGGCAGCACCTGAAACAGGAGAAGGTGATGTCTTTGTGATACAGCCACACCACTTTCAGGGTCATCCGTCTGCCAGACAGCTTCACAATGCTTCCTGGGCTCCCAAGGAACAGATTCAGGCTCTTCTGAAGGTTTCAGAGAAGGAGTATGGCTTAAAGACGATCCATCAGCCCTTAGAGGAGTTTCTGTTAACTGCAGAAGCAGAAGCAGTATGGAATGACCTGTTGGCTGACTTGGGAGACTAAAATTGGGTAGGGAAGAGGTTTTACTTGATTAAATTTGCTGAGCTCCTTTTCCAAAAATTATCTGCAAGGAGGAAGAAGGGCTCACAGGCAGGAGTGGGAAAACAAAATGAGAAAACATCTGACTAGGAGAGCTGGTGGAGGGAGGCAGTGGAAAAACATGAATAGAAAAAAATATGGGGGTATAAAGACAAAAAACTACAGATATGACACAGATGGCCACATTTGTAATTTTCTTGAAGCACAGAGAAGGTTTAGGAAAATACCAAACTTTTGTTATTGGCTGATCTGGAATTAGCTAGACTCTTGAATGGTGAAGGAAATTTCAAGTAAGAGCATGAACACTGGGACAGTTTCCCCTTGCAAGCCTCTTTTAGATGAGGAAATCGGGGGCTCTGCATCTTCTCCTCCTGACCTGGTAAAGCTGGTGTTTGTACCACTGTGTTTGCTGAGCTTTGTCACAGAGAATGGCCAAAAGGAAGCCTCACCTTTTGGGTCAACATCTCCTCACAGAGTCCACTGGTGCTCAGGAGAGGGACTGAGAACAGCTACAGTCCACTGGAATAGAGGGAGGAAGCAAAACCCACCTACAGTGAGGAGAGGATTCTAACAGGGCAGGCCTGACCTCTCCAGAGGGAGAGAAGGTGTCCAGGAGAGGACCTGCTCCTGATGCAGGTGCCAAATTCATAGAAACACCTGAAAGACGAAAGAAGTGAGTTTTAAATGCTTGTCACTCAGGCAGCTCTGCCTCCAAAGGGACAGGAGGGTTTGGTGTCTGCTAATTGGCTGGAGGTGCTCTGCTCTTTTATTGGGTTGAAAATGAGATGCATTAAGAGACTTTTACTTCAGCCTGTGGCACTCTTTGTCCCTCCCAGCAGGGAATGCAAGTGGCTTGCAGGGAATTGGCAGGGAATGAGCATCAGTCTTGTCATTAGTTTTGTGAGCAGAACTGCAATTGATACAAACTCCCCAAGGGTGGGGCAACCTGGGCAGTTACAGGAGTATGGTGAAGGCAGAAACCTGTAAGGGAACTTTCAGTTTTCTCATGAATTACAGGAGCTGAAGAGACTGATTGCTGAGCTACTAAAGCAGACTTTAAAAAAGAAAAAACCAAACAAAAAACCATTGCAAGGACTTAGCCTGAGGCAAGTGTTGGGATAGGAAAAGAAGTTACAAAACTAACAAGGAGTTGATGCTCCCACCATTTTGCCACGTAATGTTCTAACATTAACCATGTACCAAAAACGCCGCTCCCTTCCAGCCTTTCTTCAGCTCTGATCACTCCAAGAAGCATTCAGTCAGGCTGAGCTGAACAAAACCCTTCATTCATTACAGCCCAGTAGGATGCAAACAACTTCACAACTTGATAATCCCTTTCAGCCCTTATTAAATCAGCAAGGCGCTGCAGGTGGGAAGTCAGCCTGGAAAGGAGAGACGGCCCTTTGCGCACTTTGCAATAAAGCACGGTTTTAGTCACCAAAAAAGATTTCCAGGGCTTTCCCTGCCTGCCTCCCCTCCCAGGAGGCAGATTCCCAGTGTCCCAGAGCAGATTACACGAGCATGGTGTTTGCATTACGCGGTGGTGATGATGTGTTTGTTCTTGGCACCGAGGGGCTCTGACTCCGCGCAGCTCCGGCAATGACAGTGGAAATCTTTCAAGCCTCGAGCTGGATTTGCAGCTTCCCCCTCCCTTGCAACCCGGAACACAAGACTCTTTTGTGGAAAAGGAAAAAAATAAAAAAGAATCCCACTGAGATTTGTCTTCTGTCAAGAAAGAATGGATTTACAGCCCTCAGGACATGGCCCTGCTTTTCAAACACAGCCCCCAAGCAGTGGTCGGATGCTCGTATCAGAAGTTAGGCATGTATGGGCTGACTTTATGTCCACATTTGTAGATTTGATGTTCCATTAATGAGCCCAGCATATGGGAAGGTAGGAAAGGAACAACCCATGGCTGGTTTTATTGGCAGTGCAAATTTTCCCAAGCACGGTGCAGCTCCTGGAGCCACCTACACAGCACTGCTGCCCCATCAGATGTGGCCAGACATTCTACTGGGTGATCAAAATATGGATATTATTTTTAATTGAAGATATCATCATTTTAACATATGCCTTTTATTGTTTGTTTTCCTCTCAAAAGTTTTCTAACTTGGTTCTGCTTATTACATTTTAGTATTTTCTTCCTTCCCAATTAAAAACTCGCAGAAAAATAGGCAGGTTCTTTTTAAAACTGAAGTGTTAAAGGGAAATATTTAATTTGAAAAAATCTCAACAAGAGTTTTTATCTAAAGCCAGAATTTTTAGTAAGAATGTTTCCATGGTTGGTTTTTACTTTTTTTTCCCCCTAAAATAAACAAAATTTCAGATTGAATTAAAAATTTCCATACTGGTTTGAAAGCCAGTCCTTTTCTGTTGGAAAAATACTTTGATGCATTAAAAGGAGGAAAAAAAAAAAGCCTTTTGAAAAACACCTGACTTCTATTTAGAGGAAAACTAACCACCTGAAAACCCCCTATCAGATACTAACCCTATATGCAGTTTGCATTCACACTGGCAGGCAGCAATATCTTTTTTCTTCCAAAATGCCTTCAGCTTTCTGTCTGTTTGCTGGCTTGCCTGCATATGGATTTAAGTTTCAGGGTTCCTAATTTATATATGTATTTATATAATATGTATATATATAATATGTATATATATATAATATGTATATATATATAACATGTATATATATAATATATACACACATAGATATATACATGTGTCTATGTATATACAAAAGTCACTGTGGCTTCATCCTCAGACTGTACACAACTGTCTCCTCTCTTGTTCCTGGCATTGATATTTAGGTCCTACTTGTATGGGGACATTGAGAAAAGGAGCTGGAACAAATTTGCCATGAAATGTCTTGGGGCCTACAAACAAGTGCATATGTTTAAACTTGAATTATTTGTCATCTTGGGTCCAAAGAGGTAGCTCTGTCTGGAACAGAAGCAACTTTGTTTTGGGGTTTAAAAGGCACATTGCACACCTTGTTGTTAATGTACCATGTTTAGTAAAGTTTATGTTTCATGAAGTAAATCAGAGAACAATGACATTTCATAATCTACAGAGATTTGAAGGACTCACATGCCCCAAAGCACTTTTTCTCTCTCCCCACAACTTTATCAGATTAAATCAGTGAAGAGCAGATATTACCCTCTCCTGCAAAGTTTGCAATCACTGAGATTTTAAGGACATTATGAAAGGATTTGGCTTTTAGGCAATGCTTTAAATTTTTATTACTCTTGTATGCCATTTTCTCCTAAACTTTAGATGCCATAAGAGTGAAGAAAAAAGGAAAACACTACTCTCTTTTAACTGTGACAATTCAAGGTGAAACAACTCTTAGAGGAATCCTAATCAGTGACCTTTTCTTTCCTTGCCACAGCAGCACAATTCCCAATTTGCCTTTTGCCTTCTCAGCGAACTTTTAAAGTCATCCCAGATTAACAGAATGGGTCAGATTGATCATCTGGTCCCACCTCCCTGATCAAGCAGGATCATCCCAGAGTGCAGGATTGCATCCAGACAGTTCTGGAATATCCCCAGTGAGGAGACTCCACTCCCTCTCTGGTCTCTGTTCTGTGCTCAGTCACTGCACAGGAAAGAAGTTCTGCCTCCTGTCCAGGTGGAACTTGCTGGGCTCAGTCCCTGCTCGTGGCTCTGGTGCCATTGCTGGGCCCTGGAGCAGAGCCTGGGCCCTGCTCTGCCCCTCCCTGCACACAGGGACACCCAGGGCTGAGGGCCCCTCTCCAGCTCCTATGGCTGCTGTTCTTCATCACATCCTTTGGCATTTTGACTATTTGGGAATGGTGTGAGAGCATCCCCCAAGAACAAGAGTCAGTCTTGCTGCAGCTTCAGGAGCAGAATCCCCAAGCAGTTCAGACCAAATGTTCATTTTTAACTTGGTTCAGTGGGTGAGGCAAGTTCCAGGCATGGGGATGATTCACCTGGTGTTAACCAGAGCAGAGATGGCTGGAGCTGGAAGATCTTTAGGTGTCTTCCAACACAACACAAACCATTCTATTATTCTGTATTCCAGTGATCTTTACAGATGCTACTCATGGTTGATGGTTTGGTTTTTGTGGTTTTTTTTGGTTTTCTTTTGTTTTGGCTTGCCTAGGAGCTGATTATAAAATTAATTCATTTCATTTTCATTTACAGTTTTTTGGTTTGTTTCTTCCATGGAAATTGCATCTCTTCTATTCTCAGCCAGCACAGGGTTTGTGCATCTGTTTCCTCAGAAAAGTTGGAGCTGTCTGGATGGATGCTGAAACAAACCTTTAGTCTTTTCTGTTTTGCTCACAGTTGGAAGAGAAGCTACATTAACATTGAGAAAGTTTCATGCAAACCCCACAAGCTTGGGGATTTGAGGTAGGGAATTTCTTATCTGTTTTCTGTCCCTGCTGCCATTCTGAGCCTTTCCTCAGGGAACTTAAGGACATTTTGCCCAGAGAGGTTTGAACTTCTAGTGCTGTTGGGAGCCTCTCAGATGCCATTGCCCCAGGCTCTTTGCTTAGAGCACTGAGTCAAGATGCCAGGAGAATGAAAATTATTTGCTGAATTTTAGGTGAAGATGGGCTGGTTTTGAATCTGTATAAAACTTTTCCCCAGAAATAAACATTTCCTTTTTTCAGATTGGACACCTCTACTGAAAGATGTGAAAGATGTCCCTGTTCATGGCATTGGGATTGGAATTAGATGATTTTGAGGTCCCTTCAAATGCAAACCATTCTATGATTTTATTATTCTCTTACAAAAAAATAAAACAAAACAATCAACAACAACAAATTTAAATTCAGCTTTTCCTCTAACAACTTAGGGAGGAATTTCTTTCATGCATAAACAGTTTAGCGAATCTGTCTACAAAAATATAAAGTAGGATTATGCCCAGTGTTCACAGCACTGAGCTGGGCAGAGCAGCAGGGAGGTTCTTTGAATGTGTTGAGCAAGGCAGATATAAACCAGATGAGGATCTGTCCTGCTTTATTCTCTTCTCCCATACAGACTTCATTGATATGAGCTAAAATGTAGTGATTGGAAAAGGCATTTGCAGGGGAAGCAAAATGCAAAAATTCAAACTGGGGCCAAGCAAGGGAGAAAAAAAAAATCACCTGCCAATAAAATTGACACACAATGGGAACAATTGCAAGTCTGGAGAGAAAAAAACCAAACATTCTCACTCTGTTCTCCACAGCATGGTATTTTCTCCTAGAGCAGAATGACTGAATTTATTGAGGTCATTTGGTAATTTGGCTACTGTAATATATTTCACAAGTGAGAGGGAAATGGCCTGATGAGACAGATGTGAGAATCCAGATCACTGGGGGAGGAGGTTTACCCAAATTTATGGCCAACAGTAAGGATGTGGCTTTACAATTCACAGTTACTCTCTCTCTACCATTGAGAAATCTCTTCTGTTAATGGCCTGTGCTTGACATTCTGGTGCAAATTCAGATCTCAGTGGTGCTGGAGTAAAATCCTTTGAGATTGATGGACTTGGTCTGGAACAAAATCATTATTTCCTCTATATTTGAAAGATATTTTGAATAAGCATGAGCTCTCACAGGCTGTGGTGCTGTTTAAGAAATACCTAGGACATGAATGACTGTGGAATAATCTAATCTGGATGTGGGCAAGCTCACATTTGTATGAGTTGCTCCATGTATGATTGAAATTTGGATAATCTCTCCTGCTTCTGACTCTCTCTCTGGGCTGCCCTGTGCTGCACTGCCCACACCATGGACTGAATCTTCTTTGTCTTTACTTCCCTGTGGGTCCTCAGGTGGATTTCTCTTCTCCACTTCACACCTGCAATAAATGGATAATTTTTTTCCTTTTTTTGGGTCCTGACTCAAGCTGTCCAGCCATTCAGCTTCCATGGATGACACTTTATTCTGTTTATTCTTGATTCCTGTGAGGACAGCCTCCCTTACTGCCACATCAGACCTCAAGATATCAAAATATTTCTGAGATTATTAAGAGGTGCCACCACATCCAAGACCCAGCCAAGGCTAACACAAAGAAAATGGGAAGGGAGATCTACAAAAATGTCAGAGACAGTAACAGAACTGATGGTACAGATATTAATACTTTTTGGTCTCAAAAAGGGAAAATTTTCTTTGTCCCAGGTTGAGAACATTCTTTTTAAGTTTGGATTCAATGGTAGAATAAAAGATTAAGAAAATAATCATAAGCATAAATCAATGCATAAGCCCTGCAGAGCATACAATCTTTGGGATTTACAGAGCATTAAGAGCAGAAAATGAAAATGAAAGCCAATCAAGTACAGATAGGTTGGATTCTTGCAAAATAAGCTACTCAAATTTTGATTGTTAAAACTATTACCCAAAAATATCACAATACTAATACCTTCCTATTAAATCCACTTTTTTTTTTTTTTTTTTTTAGTTGGAAAGGTCTGTTTCTGGCATCAATTACACAGGAAGCCAGACAAAACTACAGTGGTGCTTTTTGGTCTTAAAATATCTATTTATTAAAGCTTTGATTTTCAGCCTGCACATCCCTCCTGCATGGCAACCTCTGCTTGATAAGATTATAACTGTTAATTAAGTCATGCTAATGAAGACAGCAAGGAAGGGTTTTCCCAGCTCTCACACCATATTTCAATCATTGCCAATGTCAGCTCTCTCCTATCTCCCTCCAGCTCTGCTGTCTCCTGTGTTTCTTTAGAGGGGAAAGAGGGTTTAAAGCTGCATGCCATAAATCACCAGGCATCCTCGCTGTAACAGGATGATCCCCTGTTAGAAGAGGATTTCCCCTCACCCTGTGAGTGGGAGTAAATTGTTCTGTGGCTCCTGGTTTCCCTTTGAAGCACGTGGGAGAGGAGCATCCTCTTTTGAAGCCCAGCTGTGTGACAGGAGCAGCAGCAGAGCAGGGAGATCCTCCTTGCACAGGCTGCGCCAGGGAAGTTGTGTGGGAGAGCTCCAGCTGTCTGCTCTGCTGGTCCTATCCTTGGGTAGCACCACTGAAAAAAACCAAAAAAAGTGAAAACACAGCCCTCTGTCTCCTGGAAAGGGGATTAAATGGGACAAAGAAAACTGGAATGCAAAGAAAATACCTTGCCTTAAAACACGTGCCTTGGCTTCCTCAAAATTTCTAGGATAATGGCATGATCTAATTATAGACACTGATTGCAGAATCATAGAATCACAGAATCACAGAATGGTTTGGTTAGGAATGGACCATAAAGATTGTCTAGTTCAAAGGCTCCTGTCATGGGTTTGAACCTTTCACGATCCCAGGTTGCTCCAAGCCCCATCCAACCTGGCCTTGGACACTTCCAAGGATGGAGCAGTCACAGCTTCTCTGTGCCAGGGCCCCACCACCCTCAAAGTAAAGAGTTTCTTCCTAATATCTAACCTAAAACCACCCTACTTCAACTTCAAGCCATCATCTCTTGTCCTGTGAAACTAAAAACCACAATGTCTGGGTTAATCCATTGCCTTCCCTTCACGGTACCAGCAAAACCACAACATTTTTCTGCATTTCTGCCCTGTGTTGCTGTCCTGTCTGTTTGGTTTGGGTTTGAGGCTCCTCTGACCAGCCCTCACATCTTTACAGAAGTGTGATGTCAGTGCCAGCCCCATCAGGGCCCCAGGTGCTGTCACATTACCAACAGACATATAAAAAAATCCTTTTTTTTTTTTCTTCCAGTCAGTCTGGTGGTCTGAGGTTTAATTCATTAATAAAAGAAGCTTGGATGGCAGCAATGGCAGAGCAGCAAGCCCCAGCCCTGTGGCAGGAAGCAACACACGTTTTTCCTTTCAAAAACAAACAAGCAAAACTGCGGAGAAAGTTCCCCCGGGCAGCGGTGGAACATTTGAGCAAGGTCTATGGAGATTGCTGTCTCCAGCCCCGAGGGGTGGGAATGCTCTGAGGGCTTTCTGCTCTGTTTTCCCCTGTTCTGGCCAACTTCCTATGTATAGGATAAAAATAAGCCCCGAGTCCTCCTCCTTCCGTCCACTTCATTAGAGACATCCCTCTGTGCAATAACAAAACAGGCCCAGAGGAAGCGACACAGACCGAAATACAAGAATGATAATTTTCCTAACACAAATAAGCAGGCAGAGGAACTCATCTAAGGAAACAAGTGAGGGAAGGCAAAGCCACAGATGAGCAAGCAATGGAGCCAAGAGCTAAGCTTAGGCAACACAAGCCTGCCTCCAGCACGTCTCCTGAGCCATCCCCAGCTGGGAAAGCTGAGCAGTCGCCTGGCATGGACATCCCTCAAGGCACTGACCTTCCCACCAGCAGCCAGACCTGGAGCGACCCTCACCCCAGTTCTGGGCAACATGGCAATGGGAAGAGTCTCCTTTCCCACAGGGTGGACCTGGACTGACCCTCAGCCAGCCCTAACTGGGTCTTTGCCAGTGCTTCAGCAGCCCCAAGAAAATCCATGAAACAGAGAGGCACAGGTTAACAGGAGGGATAGCAGCTCTCCAGTTCCAGAAAAAAAAAAAAAAGGCTGGGCTTAGTTCACTCTATTATTTGCCATTGAGAGGCACTGACGCTGCCGTTCTTCAAAATAACCTCAGCCCAAGTGTTTATTTATCTAGAAATTCATCGTGGATGCTTGCTGTGTGTTGTAGTTCTGTTTGAAAAGCTTCAATCATCAAATCAAGGACAGGAAAAACAAAAGCAGATCTCTCAGCTGGCTGGTCCCCACTGCAAAAAGGAAGCAAAGAAAACAAACTGGAGGCTGAATGTTTCTTGCTGTAAATGATCAGTGAATGTCTCCGAACACTAACTCTGTCCAAGGAAGCCTAGATCAGTTTGTGAATGACTTGTTAGGTTAAAAAGAACCATATTCATAATAAATAATCTTTGAAACCATTCTTTCATGCATACTCCATTTTCACAAAGGCGTTTTCATAGGTAAACAGCCAAGCCCTCACTACCCAGGAAGTTAATGGCAAAGATAAGGAGACCTGGGGTTGTGTCTCTTTTAGAAAATTAAATGCGGCCTGGACCATTCTCTGGCCTCGGGGCCAACTGGCACAGAAATGCTTGCATCCATTCATTAAACTCTCCCACTTTCCAAAACAGAGCAGCTGTATCCAAGCTGCCAACTGGGAATGGGCCCTGGCTGTGCCGGCTGCCGGACGGTGCCTGGAAACTGTTTGGATGGATGTTAGAGAGCTGAGGCCAAAAGTGAGCAAGGGACCAGTCTGAGGACCAAAAGCAAATTAAAGCACCTGGGAATGCTCCTTTGCAAACTGCAAACTGTGGACATTGCCCAAGAAATTGATGTCATGCCTTGGGGCAGCATCACTGGACCTGTGTCATTTAGCCAGGGAGCTTTGCTGCTTCATTCATGTCTTGACTCCACACATCCACTTTGGGGAGGTGATGGGAAATCAGCTGGATCTTGGCAGGTCTGAAGGCCTCAGGGCTTCTTTCACGTCTGTATTTTCCTTTACCAATGGCCCCACTACCAAAAAGGGACACCTGGGACACCACGAATTTTTCCAGGTAGGGATTCAAACCTCACCTGTGCTGGAAAGAAAAACTTATAGTACTTGAAAACCACAAAAGTTTAGGCACTCCTGGGATTTTAAGTGTGATGTGTCATCCCTATTGGCCAGCATGTCAACTCATACCTCACATTAAGGGTCCTCCTGGGGAATGTCTCAGTAGCACAACCACCTATATTAACAGGGGAAAGAATGGGAGGGGACTCAAAGTGCTTAACAGCTACACAGGCATTTCCCACAACCATCATGAAATTAAAACATTGAAGAGCCCCTCTGGGGCTGGCTGGGGCTTTGTGAGATCCCTCGTTTCCTCTGGATTAATGAAATATGCAAGTCAAGAGGAGCTGGACAGAAAGGTGTGAATAAGAAGCTTACTAATTCCCCACAGTAATCACCTGCAAAAGTGTTTAGGAACAACATTTATCAGGCACTAAAAAAGTAAGAAAAGGACTAAAATATCTACAGCTCTTTGGGAAGAGACAAGGGGAGACCTGAGCCAGGGAAGTGTCACCTTGACATGAATCTACTGTGGGCACGGAGCACACAGCAGTCATCAAATTGCTCCTCGTGGTCCCAGGGCTTGTTCTGCTCATATGGCAGGCACCTGCACTTAGCTGGAAACTCGTTTCCATTCATGTGAGAGAGTCCCAGCTTCAAAGCAAGCCTTGTGATTTTTGGTTCCTGTGTGTGAGAAGGGTATTAATAAATGCTGTATTAATAGATCATCTGCTTGCACGCTTCCCGTCTTAAATAAAGAAGACATTGGATCGAGCCCCTTTTCCCAGCACCTCCAGGCCTCTTGGATGCTTGCAGTGTGAGGCAAAGGCAAGACAGCAACAGTAGAAATGGACTTTGAAATCCAAATAAATAAAACCTCAGACCTTAATGCGAGGAGAGTTTGAAGAACAGTTCATAACTGAGTTACAGAGCATGGATGGATAATTCTCTTGAAACTGTCTGAATCCAAGCTCAAAATCTAATATTCATCTTTGCAGTTTATGGAAGCTGGGAATCAGAGCCAAGGTCCATTACTCTTCTGGGGTTAACACTCCCCCTAAGCCATTTCAGCGGGGAGGAAAACCTTCCTCCCTCCTTATTTTGGTAACAAGGGCTCTCTCATCATCATCCTCCACAGGATTTTTCCAGAGGACAGAAGACAAACAGTATCCCAAAGACTGGATCCAGCCATGTCTCTATGGATTATGCTCTCATTTTACTGCAATCTACTGAAAAGCTAGCTATCATCTTTTCCAATATCCTCCTTTTTTACAAAGCTTTGTGTGACTAAATTAAATAATGAAAATATTGGACATTTCATTTCATCACCCAACTCTTATCTGTAGTGTTTAACTGCTGTTGATGCTATCTTTACTTTAAGAATTCACAGGACATTGCTGTGAACCATTTTTCATAAATACTAGAGTTGGAAATTTTAAAATATTTTTTCATAGCAAAACCACAATTCTTAGTAACCAAAACACTACAGGAAAACATTGGTTTCAGTCAATCTCCTGACTCAACATATGTTGTAAAAAAAATCACTTAAGTGCCTTATTGTGACATTACAGAAAAATTAAGGAGGTTGTTTTGAGAAAATTTGACTAAATAGAGAAAAAAATTAAAAATTGCCAAAAATAAAATAAAATAAGATTTATAATTAGTGGGATCAAATATTTAATTTAGTGCAAAGCAACCTTTAAAATTTTGTCCAGAGAAGCTGTGGCTGTCCCATCCCTGGAAGCATCCAAGGCCAGGTTGGATGGGACTTGTAGTGACCTGGGATAGTGGAAGGTGGAACTGGATTATCTTTGAGGCAGGGAAATTGGAGCTGGATTAAATTTAAGGTCCTTTCCAAGTGGAGCAATTCCACGTTTCTATAAAAATATTAATTTTATTTTCTCAGGGTTTAGGGTTTTTTATTAAAATCCTGGGTGTTTGTATCTTTGTTAGGGTTCTGTACTGCCGTGTCAAATATTGTAACAGAACAGCAAAATTATTTTCTGCACAGCTGTAATATGGACCTACTCTAGGGCAGTGCTACCAACTCTGCTTTATAACTACACCTCAGAGGAAAGCACAGGGAAGGCTTTAAGGGCAAGAAAAAGTGGTCTCAGAGAAAATAAATCTGCTGAGCTGACATTTGGCATTGCACTCGGTGCTGTCTCACATTGAAGGAAACTGCAGTTGTCACAGCACGCTGACTTTGGGGGTTATTGCTATGCCTTGCCAGCAGGTTTAGCATCTTTTTAAGTCAGCCAGCTTCCCCTAATGCAGCAAAATTCATCACCAATCACAGATATGCGTGTCCTGCCGGCCTCTTTGATCCTCAGCTTCTCTATCCATTTTGCTCTCTCTGCTCATTGGTCACAATGAGTTATGGCAGCTGTATCCTACAGACTGTCCAGAGCTCTTTAGCTGTCCAGCACATCATGGAAAGTTCCCAGGAAAGCTCCCTGGTTGAAAAGTAACAACTCTGCAACATAATTCTCAGCGCCATGTGCAGTCATTCATCAACAACACTTCTCCTGTAGAAACCAATGGGCAGATCAGTTACAGAGCAGGGCTGTAATGTGACCTGCCAGATAGATGGAGATCCCCACGGGGAATTCACCGACTGCACAAAAGAGAATAGAAACTTCGCCAGTGTTTCTGGAAAGAGGAAGAGCTCAGCACTTGGATTAGTCTGGGCTGAGGGTAAGAGAGTCCCTCTCCACTCTGAGCTGCTCTGTTGCATAACCAGAGCTTCTAGAAATAAACGAGAAACAGAATTAAATAAAATTATTTTTTAAAAAGGAGCTGTTTCCCTCTAGGAATTCCAGTGACATATTAAAAGAAATAATTTACGAACGGCCGGTCTGTGCCTCAGCTTTGGCTGTGCAATCACTCTCAGCACTGTGCTAACAAGAGGCTGCTTTTTAACAGGAGAGTCCAGCCAGGATACAGCCTGACATCCACTTTCTGAAATAACACCCTAGACCAGACTTTTGTTTTATTTGTGCATTATATGCCCAGAAATTTCATCTTCTGAAAATCAGTGTGTTGAAGCACTGCTTATTTTCACTACAAGTCTTCATTTTAAAATGAATTTTTCACTTTTCTAATTTTTAATATACTGTTTTTACTTTTTTAACTTTACGCTGTCACATCTCAAATTTTAACAGATTTAAGCTGTGATGCCCAAGTCTATTTAATAAGGAGGTGCTTCCACAGACCCCAAAGCCACAAGTAAGAGGGATATATTGAGAAATGTAGGACTTCTTTCTTATAATTTTGTTCTTCTCCTAATGAGGCTGATATTCATAAGGAAGTCATATTTCATGTATGTTGCTGAGCATTTTGAAGGAAATAGAGTGATATTAAGATGGGTTAATTCAGTGTATTTATATTACAAAAGGCTTAAAAAAAGAAACTGAGATCTCATCTTAATAACTGAGTAAAAACAGAACTAAGAGTCAGCTTATGTAATAGAGAGAGGTCACATGAAGTTCCACACAGATGAGTGTTGTTCAACATATTCATGAAATCTGGGAAACAGTGACTCATGAGATAACAGAGGTTGGAGATTATAGGATCTCATTAGAATCTCATGACACTGAGTGATTCTTGTTGTTGATGAGATATCATGGCACTGAAAGAAATCCAGTGTTGATAGATGCAAGAACTATGGGCTAAAAATAACCCTAATTATACGTATGTCACAATATTCTTAATTAGCTGTGACTGTTCACAGGGAAAATGGGGTTTGTGGCTAATGCTCTGAAAACATTAACCCAGTGCTCAACAATCATCAAAGAGGCTGATAAAACACAATGAATTATTAGAAGGAAAACTGAGAACAAATCAGAAAACCTCATTATCTCGTGGTAGAAATCTGTGTGTATTCCTGTCTGTCCTGACTAAGCATGCCTGCCAGGCAGACTGCCTTGGAAGAGTGCTGAGAACTGGAAATTGTGCAGAGAAAGGACTGAAGTGAATCTCTGTCTCACTGCCCAGTTCTGTCTCTCCTGTGCTCTGGATTAACAGGATTATGGGGCTCCCTGGGCACTGCTCTGGACCAAAAGCAGAAAAACCAGGAGTTATTAGGATGTTAACTCTGATGTCCTCCTCCTGCATATCTCTTGTTCCCTCCCAGGAACCTCTGCAGGACACATTCCTATGCCAGGCAACTTGTGTTGGGATTTCTCTTCTGCTGGAGCCACAACATGAACTGATCACTCCACAGGACACAACAGGAAAAGGTGACAAAATGTGGATTTCAGAGCCAGAGGGTAGAGCTTTGTAAAGGGGAAATGTGAGATTTAAAAGAAAACTGTGAATGGGGAAAAGGTGCTGAAAAATATTTGCCAGGTGATGGAACTAGTGCAAAGCAGATAAAGACTTTCACAGAAACAAAAATCTTCGCAAAATTGTTCTCTATTTTTCCTATCACCATCATAGAAACCATTTTTCCCCATAGATAAAAACCTCCAGATTTTTCAAATTAGCACATTTCTTCCAGTCTGCTCCTTGCTGTGATCCTCCTTTACACTGAATACAGTAGACACTGAGTGCTTGTTAGAGTAAAAATATCTTCAGTCAAGAATTTTGCTGACATTGGGTATAGAAAAATTTTCTTTTAATCCAGTTAATCATACAGCTCTTGCACCCAGACAAGGAAGATGGTACACATATGTAAAACTTGCTCCCAATGAGGTCCTGCTTCCAACAGGTTTTTTGCTATATTTCCAGAGATTTATGGTAAATTCATCAGGACTGTGTTAAAATCTAGAAGAGAAAGATGCTGCAGAAAAGGTACATTCCCAAAAATCTTTAACATATGGTGAGAGAGACAGAGAGCAGGAGAAGGGGAATACATCAGAGCTCTGTAAGTAATAAGGATTGAGCAAAAATGAAAGGGATGCTCTCTCAGGGGTGCTTTAATCTCTTCAGGGATGAGTGCCAGGACCAGAATTAACACTTGTGAGATCGTCCTCGGCACCCTACACTTGATGAAGAAATCTGGCATAAATCTGGGAATGAGAAGGCTTGTCGGGCCACAACTCGCCCAACATCAAGGAGAGCTCCCAGAGTTCAGGAGCAGCTGTCAGAGCTGTGGAACTGGTGCCCCCACAGCGTCCCAGGCAGGGTGACCCCTCTGGCTGATCCTGGACAGGGTTTGTGCTCTGCTCCACCCTGTCCCACCAGTGCAATCCCCCAGCAGGAGGGCACACGTGCTGGGCCATCCATCATCTCCAGCAGGGTCCTCCTTGCAGCTGGCACAGATCACTGCACAGCAGATGGGACAGGTCTGTGCCTGCGTCCCGCAGCTCAGAGCAACAGAAGAATATTCAGATTAACAGAGAATTTTGCAGTCAACCTTTTTTCCAACACTGATTTTCCTCCAGGGAAGCACGTGGTCCAATTCAGAGGAATGAGAAAGAGAGCAAATTTTTTCTTTAATTTTACATTTCAAGTAATAACAGTTTTCTGGCTTTTTGCGCAGGTCACTAACAATCCTCCCCAGTGAAAAAGTTAGTAGTTCCCACATCTCTGACTCACTTGTCTGTAAAAAAACTAAAGCAGAAAAGCCCTCAGACCTGATGTGCATTTACACTACAGCCTTTTTTTTTCCTTTTTCTGTAGTATAAACTACCCTTCCTGCAGGTACAGGAATGTCAAATTTCCCACATTATAAAGGGATGTGAGTGAAAATAAGATCCAGCTTCATCAAAGTGTGTGTCACCACTGTGGGGAAATATAGGAGAACATTGACTTTGGGTAAAAGTTGCAAGAGTTTCAGCCAACAGAGGCAGAGAGAAGAATTGAAATTAGAAATAATTCAGTGTCAAAGCAGAGATAGGTTGTTTGTGTTCCTGAGGGCACAGGACTGAAATCCTGATTTAAGATTAGCACGACTCAATATCAGTGGAGTGTAAAGAGATGAAATGGGTCATTAATGGGGACCCCTCAGTCTCTGGGGGCACCCACTGAGGCTCTAAGGGAGGGCTCCAGGGTCAGCATTTTTGTCTATGAGCTTTGGAAATATATTTTGCATCACTGCTAAGAAAATGAGTTTAGGGATCAGTACAGGGCAAACTAAGAGAAAACAGGAGTACGACAAACAACTTAATCAGGTCTGGTTCAGGGAAAATGTTCAAAATTAGCTGAATGGGAATGCAAAGGTTCAGGAACAAAGAATAGAGACCATGTTTTCAAGTGGGGTTTATCTCCTGTCCCAGGTAAAGCCTTCATTAAGAGCCTGCCTACAGGAGCTGCAGGTGTTTCGCTGTTGGGCAGAGAGACGGTGAATGTCATCGTGGCCTCAACTCCCCACGGGGTTGGGATGGAAAGAGCTCCATGTCACCACTGAGCACCTGCAGAGTCCCCCAGTGAGAGAGCCTTTTCTGCCTTGGTGTGCCAGTGACACCAGGAATTGCAGCATTTGGCTCTGCTCAAGTGCCAAGTGTTTCCCCTTTCAGCACGGAGCCCCAGGGAAAATGTAGGGCACAACTGCTCAGATCTGCTCTGGGCAAGGAACAGCAGAGAGCGAGAACCTGAGGCCCTTCTCAGCCCAGGGCTTTCAGGAAAATAATCAGTCAAAGGTCCTTGTACGGATAATGGCAGGAGGAATGGATAATGGATATGAATGAATTTTAGTAATTTTCACTGGGAGGAGTGTAACCAGTGATTGCCATGGAGATGTGATGACAACAAATTTGTAAATGATATTGAAATTATAAGTGTTCACATTTGCTGATGACAGAGTGTTTTCCAAAAGAAAAACTTGTCCAAAGAGAAAAGCAAAAGGGGAGATTTCTACAGTTGTATAAGATGAATGATGTGGAAAAAATGGTAGGATTCATTGTTCCCCATCTATTCTGATGCAAAAATTATGGAATATCCAAGTTAGCAGTTGGCAAGTCCAAAAGAAAGATTTTTATTTTTTTTCAGAGAGACAACATGTAGGACTTGCCAAGAGGATGCTGTGGATGCTGAGAATTCACATCAAGGAGAGACTGGACAAATTCATGGGAAAGGAATCCCATCTGCATTACTAAAAAGAAAAAGAGAGCAATCTCCTGAACCATAAATTGTTGGATTTTGGAAGAGCAACCTGGGGAAGTGTCAGTATGTGCTTAGCACAGTCTGCTCTGCTTGCTCTCTGCCAAACCATGCTCCTCCTGTTATTCATTCAAAAGAGGAACATCTATTCTTCAACACCTCCACAGCCCAATGCATCTCCATGACACAGAGAGGTTTCATCCCCACAGGACCAGCATCCAGGTTTCCTATTTTCATGGTATGTGCTTTACCTCTTAAAACTGCTGTGCCAAAGGGGGGCACTGAGCTCATCTTTAATTGTGCTGGTCTTCTCCAGAATTCCCACTGCTGGCATAGTGCCCAGTGCCAGAACAGGCACTCCTGAGCAATGGTGTGCCTGGAGCTTTGAAGAAACTCCAAGACAAACCCAGAGATGCCTCCAGCATTAGAAAGCGAAGAGCCAATCCACTCAGAGTGAATTCCATCCCAAGAACCCAGGCTGTTGAGCTCGGTGACAAGGAGACTGAAAGAGATGATTAACGTGCTATTAATCATTAATGCTTATGAGCAAAGAAATACCAGTTACTACCAGGCTTCATAGTTAAAAATGGGAAAGCACAAGACCTGAAAGCCAGGGAAATTCTACTTAGAAATGAGGTGCACATTTCTAACAGGGATTGTGGTTAACCACTGGAACAAACCAGAAAAGGGAAGTGGAGGATTCTCCATCTCTTAATGTCTTCAAAGAAGAAGAGGGTGTCTTCCTGCAGCACAAAATACTGTGCTCAGTTCTGGAGGTCTGGATGCAATTCAAGGGCTCCATATATTCCAGAACTGAGGTTAAATTATCTTGTTGTCCTTTCAGACCATTATCTTTACCAGCTTTAACTCCTGCAGAAGTGGATCTGCAGAGTTGAGGGTGATCAGGTATGGACAGGACTGGGTTTATTAAAATCTTCTCCTTTTTAGGAAACTCCCCACAAAAATAGCTAAAAGTGAAGCTTTCAAAGATCAGCCTAACATAAAGTAAATGCAATAAAACACTAGAACATCACACTGGAAAATCAATTTACAGAGGTAAAAACACAGTTTATATTCCTCTAGTCCCCAATATTTTTACAGCAACCCAGAGATCTGCAATTTCATGTTGTGTCTTGATTTCCAATGCAAATGGGAAAAGTAGAGATGACTTATACCTGGCTGGTAAACCAAGTCCAACCTCTCACTTTCAGCCCACCAGCCCACACAAGCACCTTCCCTCAAGACAGTGATGCCCCAATTTGCTTCTTCTCTGTCCTTTCATCTATTCCACAGCAGTTGGGTTTTCCCATTGCAGATGTCACCTCAAAACATGCACCCACCACCCTGCAAACCACCCCAGAGCAGCACCACCTTTTGTGCTTACCTTAGAGAAGGCTTCACACTGCTCAGGCCACAGGATTTAGTGTAATTATATCTGGAATAAAGATCTGTGATGAATTATGCAGTTCTGGTATCTGCAGATGAATCACACCAAGGGAACACAAGGATGTGGTGTCAGAGCCAAGCTTGGAAATGGAAAATGCCTAATCCAGCGTTTTAAAGGTTTAATGCAGCCAAGATTTCAGAATTTCAAGTATTTTTTTAAATCTTTGTTTAAGCCTGGATTTGGGGAGGGGACTGGTAATGGTATTTAGATTATTATTTTTGCTGTAACAGGATTATCCTTTTCAGTGACTGTTAAGTCGCCACAAGCTTGTTGCCTTTTCAGTGCAGGAATCAGTTAAGCATCACAGATAGAGAAATATTATTGTAACCATTTTACAGCCCATTTTGGCCAAGAATGGGTCAAGGAATGCTGACTCTCGATCACCTGCCTTCACAAGTGAACTAATAAATAGGGTAGAAAGCTAATAAATGAAGGCACTGTGTACATTAACCCTCATATAACAGTACTTATCCCATGCTTGTGTTATACACAGGAGGTCAGAGGAGATGAACAGAAGTCCCTGCTGACCACAAAGCCAGTGAACCCATTTTTAAACATGAGGCAACATTCAATAACCTACATCAGCTTTGATTAACTGTTCTGCAAGATTGAAAGCAACACAAGCAGAACTAACGTGCACAGTGGGCAGAAAAGACATCAAAAGCACAGCTCATGATGGCAAGGTTTTAGTGCAGAAATTCTGGATGGGAACCTTGGCTGTGCAGCTCAGGCTGACCCTTCTGAAGCAGTTCATCATGTCCCCAGAACATTTTGGCCAAGGCTCTTACAGAAAGGCACTGACAACTGGGCTCTGTAGCTTCCTTCAGGTTTTTAGCTAACCCCAGTCTCTCCCTCTTAAATACATAAATACATATATAAATATATATATATATATATATAAGCAAATACTATATTTGAGCTGCTATGAGGCAACTAACTTTTTTAAACATGCAAACAAGCTTAGTATAAGGTCTGTAAAACAGCTCTGCTTTTTCTGGTATTGATTTTGCTTATTTTGAAGTTAAGCATATCCATAAATATGCTCTATGGTCCCTTGAGGTAAGTCTCATAAGGTATTTAAAAAGGAAAAAAAGGACAAGGAGGAATTTTTTGGCAGCAATTACCATCTCAGATAACCTGCCTGGGGTTGGGAAAGTGTGCCAGCAATCTGCTCAGAAATAGCTTTCATTTGGGCTGTTTATTTTCATATGCTTTGTCTGACACTTTACTGCTGTGGCTGAGTACTTAACTGTCAGCTTCCATTAAACGCTTTGTCAGTTGTTTCCACTCCAGGCAAAACCCAAAATTATTATCTCCCATTATTCATTAAGGCCAACACACTGGCAGGAAGCAAGTGGGCTGACAAAGGAAATCCTCCCTGTGCCAAATGGTGAGATTTCCTCAGGGTCCTTTGCTCCAGTGCTCCTCTGGTTCCTTGTACCTCCCTTGTCTTGACTGCCCCAGTCACCTGCCTTGTTTCTTTCAAATGAGGGGGGCACCTGGGGCAAGCTGTTTCACTTAAAAGCAAAGCTAGGGGGACTGAACTCCTCTGCAGCAGCTAAAAATATTCAGATATTCTGAAAAAGATTAATGTGTTTGCTTCAAATCAGTTTGGACATTCACAGCATAATCATATGGGTGAGTATCCCTTCCTGGCAAGACAGAATATAAAATATGAATGGGATGTTAATGAAATTGTTTTGGGAGTGTCTATTACAAGGTTTCTTGTTTTGCTGTTTTAGGGCATGTGGATGGCTTTTTTTTTAAATTATTTAAACTAAATTTTTCATGGTCCTATACATAAAGAAAAGGGGAGTTTAAGCAATGCAGAAAAGCAAAACATGTCATTTCAGGTCAAACAAAACATTTTAAGATGACCTGGACAGGTCCTCCCCCTTCCAAATTTGGTCCTCTCCAACCCAGTGCCATTGTCCCCCCAACACTCTAGTTCACCCTTTGAACCAGAGACCCCATTACATGCACTGCTCTAATTATGGTCTGGTTTCTTTTAATGATCACATGTGGAGCTGTATAATCATGGCCCCAGGCCACGAAATGGTGGACTCCAGCCTGGACCTGGACCTCACATAAATCTGCTCCGTGCCCTGCCAAGGTCCCAGACATCTGACATCTCGAGAAGGAGATCCCATGGGTTTTGCCATTCCTTTTGGCACTCCTTTTGGCACTCCTTTTGGCTCTCCTTTTGGTGCTGTGCATCACCAGGCTGAGCTTGGCCCAGCTCACAGCTCCCTGCTGACCATCCCCTGGTAAGAATTAGCAGATCTCAATAAAATTACCCCATGGGCCTCTATTAAAAATTAAAACCCTTTTTGCTCAAGACTGCAAAGTGCTCACCTCTTGAGCAACAAAAGCCCCACCAAACAAAACCAAATGTTCCTCAACAGAGGATCTCTATTGCTGTCCTTCATTCCTAAGGAAAACATTCAGCCTGAATATATTTGTTCCCACTCACGCTCCTGGGGTTTTCAATGGAAGTCTTGAAGCTGTCCAAGCAGCTCATAAACTGGACCCCCTTTCTGATTCAAGTGTGCCCTCCTGTTCAGATTTTGGGAAACGGGATGATTAATTGATTTCCATCATCAGACTCCCCATAAGTCACAAGCCAAGCTGCTATTTCAAGTTTCCATTGACAAAGATTTCATTATAAGAAGCCATAATTTTTAACCAGCGCTCTGCAAACTTTTTTTTAGTCTTCAGCCTGAATTAGGCCCATATGTTACAGAAAAACACAGTGAGGGCAAGTTGTGGGGGTGAAGTGGTGAGGGGAAGGGAAGGGAGCAACTGGTCTATCTCAGTGTCTGAACAAACTTCCACCCACATCACAGCATAAAGGGGCTCTGAATTGGTCGTCTTAACCCTTATCTAAACAAAATAAATCAAAAATACAATTTTCCAATTGACGCTGAAGGATTTGCTTTCTTAGCCAAGAGGCAATTTTAAACTCCCTTGCTGAGTAAGCTCTGCCCAGATTCTGAACTCCACTGAGAGCTCCTGGAGCCCAAGGTGGAATTGTTTAATTCTCCTTCTGGTGTTCAGCTGCTGGGATAGAAACATCCTCTGACAGCACCTGCCACAGGAGGCAGATGAAACCACAGCTGAGTGTTGTGTGTAAACCTGGTGCCTGGGAGACCCTCCCTCCAGAGGGCTTGGCAGGGCAGTTGAAAAGACAGGAAAATGGGAAAGAGGCAGTGCTGCAAAATGGGAAAGAGACAGTGCTGCAATCCTTATTTCACAGAGTCAAACAGGCAAGGTGTACCCCAACAAAGAAAGCAGTCCATTGTCGATAGAACACTGAGCTCCAAATCCTGCCAGGAGCACCTCCATTGTTCAGGATGATACCACAGTCCATCATAGCTCATGAGCAAGGCTCTGTGAGTAAAATTTTGCCATTGCCACCCTGTTGAGCTGTCTAGCAGGAAGAGGATGGATGTAAGGATGCAAAGCACATTCAACCCAATCTGTTTTATTTAACTGCATAGCCAGAGCCTTCAGCAGAGCAGAGGCTCCATCTGCATTGTGGCTCCAAGTCAGGGACCTGGAGATAGAGGGATCTGGAGACTGAGCACCCCACCTTGTATGAAAAATGCATCCCAAAACGATCTCTGCTCCATTGTCACATGTGCTTGAGCTCTTTGGCAATGCTGGATTGTTGTCTAATGGATGGGAATTCTCTGGGTGACAGGGAAGAGGAACAGCAACCTCACTGCAGGGATGAACCAGAAGTAGCAAGGAGTAGCTTCAGGAGTTTACATTAAGCTATGTGACTGTCTGATATGGCTAAGCCAAAAACTACTGGATACAGGAGCTGATAAATCTCAGTCTCTCCTTCTCTCTGATTTACAATACAGCCTTGGACGAGTCACTGCAATTTGGATTTGTCCCCTGCAAAACAGGGATAAATGATACGAACCTGCCTGAAATGTTCTCTGAGAGATGTAAACAGAACCTGATGAACAAGTGCTGTCTAATAATGCTTTTGTATTCCAGATTGGCAGGGCAGCTGCTTGGCACAGTGCTGTCACACAGGGGGGCCACAGCACTCAACAGCTTGGGAAAGCCAGCCAAATTTTACATTCATTTGATGGCTGCTTCCAGCATGACAGAACTATGGCAACAGCACAAGCCATGTCAGGATCTGGAAGGGCCAGAGGTTGATTGGAAATTTCCCCAGATAAAGAAAAATATTTAGCAGTCATTGAAAACAAAACTGATTTTTCTTCTCTGCCCCTTGAATGATAAATTTAATCATAGCTCCAGGTCTTTCCTTATTTTCTTTCTTTCTTTATAGCCTTGACCCAGGCTGGCTGAAAACCCTGGAACTAGTGCAAATTCCTGTGCTTTGAGGAATTTGTCTCAATTCAGGTTGGATTGGTCAAACAGATGATGTTGCAATAAGGTTGTGGCAGACTCAGAGTAATGCCCCACATCTGACTTGTTTTCTCTCCTTGCTGAAACATTGCAGTCTGCTTATACAGTTCTTATCCTAGCAGCCAAAAATGTTTTACCAAAAACATAAGTATTGCTGTGTTTCAAAAATTTTTGCCAAAAATCTAGTTGTTCTCATTTTGGTTCTGTCCTGATAGCAATATATTGGATTTCACAAAAATGTCATCAGCTTCAGAGGCCTCAGTATTTTGGAAAAAGACAGGAAAGTTGGACAGCAGAAGAGGCAGTGAGTTTTGGAGAATTTCAGAGAGCATGAAAGGTAGAGGAATTGCATCCTTCACATCCTACAGATTTTGATAAGAAACTTCTGGTTTATGTCTCTTGGACTTCTGAAAGAGGACTATGTCCACACAGTCTAAGGCCAGAACAAACTATTTACCTAACACAGACCTTCAAAGATGACCCTCCCCTCCTCTTGCTGTGACTTCAATGCCTTGTGCTCAAATAAACCATTTGTTCAGGATGATACACAGCCTGATTAAAAAGACCAGAGATGAAAAATCCCCCACTTGTCTCCATAATTGTTAATTATTAGTCACTCCTATAGTTAAAATGTGTCCCTTGTTTCTTGTCAGGATTTGAGCTGAGGTTCTGCTTTTGCTTCCAACCCTTGATATGTCTTTGTGTAGTTGACCATGAGGTCTCTACTGCTGCTGTTTATGAAGATGTTTCATCTGGCATAACCAAACCACCTCACAACATTGCTTTTCACCAATACAGGCCAAGCTCTTCTAAGTTTTCCACTGCAGCACATTTTCTCTGGCCCTTAATTTTTTCTTTTTTTTTGCCACTTTGTGCACCTTAAAATAAAAGGTGTGCCTGAAACAGGATCTCCTGTCTCACAGCACGGCACAAGTCACTGGGCAGATCCATCATCTCGGGGATATTCAGCCCAAGATGTCAATTCACATCCCACCTCATGATTCAGACCTGGATCTGTGCTCTGCAGACCATGCTGACATAGCAATTGTGCATTTCTCCAAATTTCCATCAGGTTTCTCTTGAGCTGTGGTTCACGGGTAGTTTCATCTAAAAGCACATCTGAGCCCAGGGCTCAGCATCCCAACCTCAGCAGCTCTGTGCTGATGTCTGAGCCTTGGGAATTGATGTCAGTCAGTAGCAAGAGGTGAATTCAGCCAACCCTTTCAGCTCTGGATGTTGGCCTTGCAAGACAAATCTCCACAGAGCTGTTTCTGCAGCTCCGGTGCTGGCACGGGGACACGAAATGTAGAATATGCCCTTCCCTGTGGGACACTCCTCCATGAGTTCATTCCTGGCTTAGTTGGAGGAGCTGGATTTTACATTATTAGGTATTGAGTTGCAACATGAAATTACCAAAATGTAAAACATGGGAAAACATACTGTAAATCACTTATTGGCAGGTCTCTCACCTCTTTACAAGTGCACAACTGGATACATATGAGCCTTTTGGAATTTCCAAATTAGAGCCCAGAAGACTTTCCCAAAGAAAGGTATTTTCTACTGGCACCAAAACAATTTTATCTGAGCTAAACAACAGAGTTAATGTTTTAGCATTCACACAGCCATTTGCAGGCTACAAATCCAGACTTAATTTCACCTCCTTCTTGTACTGTAGCTCTATTATTATTGTTTTTTAATGAATGTTACTTTTCTTGTAACTCTCCTGCTTTGCCTTTTTAAAGGAATTATACAGACACCCAAGGGACTGACAGTGACAATGCAGAACCTTTCACATTCAGGTGAAAACACTGATATCCTGAATGGTCTTATCAGGAAGTGAATTTACCTAAATGTATGTTCTTACTCCTGTGACCTCCATCTCTTCTGTCCCCACCACTTGTGACCCTCAGCTTGTGGTGACAAAGGATGCTCTGATGTGAGGAAGGTGTGATTTTGTGGTTAAGGGGAGTCAGACATCTGTGATTTATTCCATGCTCTGGCATTGTCTGCCTGTATGCAAGTCACTTAATCCTTCTCTGCCTCAGTTTCCCATCTGATGGAATAAATAAAAATATTTTATTTATTAGTTCCTTGCCATTCTTGTCTCTGGGGCAAGATACCCATTCCTGGCACGGTTCAAGGCCAGGCTGTTCAAATGAGCACCAGAGCCAGCAGTTCACATGAAGACAATGGACAGTTGGGCACCCTAAAGCAAAATTCTTCCTTCTGTGTGAAGTTCACCACCAATTTACAGGGGCTGGTCACAGCAGGACACACTGCAACCTTTATCTGAGACACAGAGTGAAGGCAGCACCAGGAAAGGCTCCCAAAAGCCAGAGCATGGCTTGTCCTGTGCCCAGAACAGAGAAAACGTAACAGGTTTGTCACATGAAATTTCTGCCATGTGTGGAGGCTGTGTTTGAAACCCACCTGGCACCAGGCACTGCAAGTGTCTGTCTGTCCATAGCCCATGGAAAGGAGAGGAACTGGAGTCTCCCATATCTTCATTCAGCTCAACACCTGTTTAATTTTTTCTCTATTTATTTTACTATTAGAAACTGGGGAGTTGGTGCCATGGAACCTGGGCCTCAGTTCTTACACTTCTGTTTTCTGCTCTCTGTGCTTCAAAGATCCCTCTCTTCTCCTGCAGGAGGAACTGGCTCACACAGCACGTAAAGAGAGGTTGAGGAGCTGGAAAACAACAGTGAACACAGCCTGATGGAAAGATAGCCATTATCATAAGCTGTATCTCAATTCTGATCAATTTTTTAAAAGAAATGAGGTTATTTAAAATAAAAGGAGTGACCAGGTAGCTACACAGAGCTGGTTGCTATCTTGCTGCTGCAGCAACCAGTTATTTTCTCCCTAAGTGAGAGAGACACATCTGCTGGCCTTGCAGAGAGCACATCAGATCCCCTGGATTAGCAGGTCTTTCCATGGATAACTTGACGTGAGGCTGGCGTCCCACAGGAGCTCCCAGATCACAGCACTCATTATGGAGAACACTGCACTTTAGTGCTCAACTTGGATGATGTTTTGAGAGATAAAATACAAAGTTATCCATAAACCATCAAATGTTTCAGGCCTTTCAGAATACTATTTGCTGATTCCCTCAGAAATTTATTAGCTCTACCAATATTTTCTTTCTTAGTTTTGTAAAGCAAGCTCCAAGTCAGCTAGTACTGACTATGCAGAGGCCTGAAACCACATGTTTATTTTCCTAAGTTATAAAAAGTTTATAAGGGTAGCTGGTATCCTTATGGGCCACTGTACAGTGATTTGCTACTGCATTCCACACTGATACAGAAGAGCTCTGTGTTTTATACCAGAGGGAAATCCTTGTGATACAGCTGTCCAGCAGCCAACAAGAGAGCAGACACCTTCAAAAATATAATCCTGATTAAAAAAAAAAAGACAAAAAATAATAGCTGTAAAGGCAGAAAACATCCCTTCTGAGAAAAATCAGTTTGAACAATGTGATAACCTTGGGCACCATAAGATCTGTGTTGTAATACCCCAGTGAACATCAACAAAGTCCTTTCATCACAGATACAGGTTTTTTGTTTGCTTGTTTTGTTGTTGTTTTTCCTTTTTTTTTACTAGATCACCATTTTTACCTGAAAATGTTGTATGGCCACAATAATTTTCAGAAGTATGATGCAGTGGCTACCTTTTCTTTCTCCAGCTAACATTCAGTCCCAGGCACTCAGTTTTCACAACTTCATGTGGCTTCACTGACATGAGGAGGCTTTGGTCAATTTACACTGGAGAAGGGAGAGACTGTTATTCATTTATCTCTTAAAATAGTGAGTACACAGCTGCACAACCTGAAGAATTAGGTCAGTACGTTGCTATGTCTGTCCTGGAATGAGAAATTCAGAGCAAACAAGGTAGATTTCAGGAGAGAGCCTGGAATGTGTGAAGAGTTAGCAAAACTGACACAGATTCATAGCAAAAATAAGTAATTTTGCAAATCCCTAAACCACAATGGTTGGATTAGGGCCCCTGTCATACAATTCTTGGGCATGTGAACAATCCCTTTTTCACTTGAATTCATTTCATTAGCTTCTCTCAGCTACATAAATACTCATACTCTCAATGGGACTACTCACATCAATAAAGTTCCTCAAGCAAGCAGGGATTGCAACCCAATTTTAGTGGAACAAACCCAACCCCTGACTTTGATTGCATCCCTCACTTTTCTAAAAAAACTTTATTTCCAGCAAGAATGAACCCACAATCCCTGTGGAGCTTTCTTTCACCACTCCCAAGCACAATCCCAGTTATTTTTCTCCTCAAATACAAAGGCAAACTGGGCTCCTCTAAACTCCCCAACTTCACCTTCCTTTGTAAAAACACTGCTGGGCGTTGAGCAGGCCAATTTGGAGCTCTTTTAGAGCTCCTGGGCTTTGCTGTGCTCTGATTGATGGATTCCCAACTGGGTTATCCTGCCCACATTGAATCCCCACGTGCCTCAGTCAGCCAGCAACCTCTGAAAGTCAAAATACTGCTCACTGTAATACCACAAGTAATGACAGTAGTATCAAAGCAGTAATTACTCACATGTAAACTGTTTTCTGATGAAGTTTGTAGTCTTTTTTTTAAGCCTTTGACACTGTTGGACAGTGTTGACTGTGATTAATTCACTTATAGTCAATACAAATGTCAAGGAAAGTTGTCCCTTTACCTATCAATTCCTATCATTAGTCTGATGGAGTTTAGCCTCAGGTTTGCTGCCAGGGAGACAGGATTGGCAGTGCTGGAGTGAGAAGTGCATTGCACTGCTGGAGGAAGCAGCAAAACAGACAATTTTTGCCCCCAGCTGGCAGCAACAACCGCAGGGATCCTTAAATCTAAAAACAGCACATATTGAGTTGGACATTTCCTGTATATTTTTCAAGCAGCTTTTTAGTTAGTTCCATTCTGCCAAAAGCAGAGGAGGAATTTCACTTTTGTCTCCAACTCTGCTTCATCATCCAAAAATACACATGAAGGGCTGAAAAGAGCAACAAGCAGAATGGAAATCAATAAATTGACTTGCTGGCTTCTTGTGTCAGTATTTATCATCTTATCCAAAACAGACAATAAAATCAGGACATCTAAACTCAGCCCATTTCCTCTCAGGACTGTGATCTTGCAAACTGCTGACGCGCTTTGCTTCCACAAATACCCACCAGATGTGGCACATTTCAGGTAAAGGCTTCAGTGGAAGGCATGGACTCTCCCATCAGCATCCTCTCTTCTCCTCAAGGTGGAAAAAAAGTGGGAGAACAATGAGGAAGAAGATGAAGCAAAATTAACTCTGTCCCCTCCCTTTCCATTATGTTCAAATATTATAAGGTGTCTCCAAAGAGCTCTAAGAAAATTCTAGTAACATCCAAACCAGCTTGCCCTCCACGATCCTGTATGTGTGCAGGCTTGTTGTACACAAGTACATGAATTTTAAGATGGGGCTCTCCAGGGAAAGGGAGAAACCTTTTACATTGTATTATAGATGTAATGAAATGTAATTTAATATATATAAATGTGGAGCTAGTCTCTGCCACGACTTTCTTGCACAGAAAGCATCTTACCATTCATACATTCGGATACATATGCAGCATATATATACTCACATACATAAACATGCTGTATTATTTAACTTAAAGCATAAACATGTGCTTAGGAGAGACAAGTCTGACAGCCTAGAGACCTAATCTTTCCATTAGCATCCTTCCATCTCTATTACTTTGTCTCACTGGATTTCCTTCTGTGTCCCAGTGAGATTGGCTTTTGCAGCAGAACAAGCAGAAGAACACTCAGATTTACATAAAGACCTCGCTTGATGTTCCAAGATGCAGCCACGCCATCAGCCAAGGGATGGTTTCCTCATCCAGGAGGAATCTCAGCTGTAATCATCAGCCTTTCACAACAGATTCCTGGGAGTCTTTTACCTCCTTCACTTGCAATTTGTCCAGCTCAGAGATTTACATGAAAATGTTGAACTCAATATTGAACTTCACGAGGAAATGCATGATCTGGAATATCAAAGAGTATCTCTGGAGTACAACAATTTTGGACATGGCAAAAAATGAAATCCTTTCTTCAGCCAAAATACCACTTACAAGAAGGCCACTTAAGCTGGTTAGCACTACAACTTCTTGCTCTTTATCCCATTTATCTCAAGTGCCTTCAGGACAATTAATACAAATTATACTTTAAGCATTTTAGGAAGTGCTATGCTAATTAATACAGGGGTCCCCTTAGTGGATTCTACTCCACTGAGTTTCACTGTCAGGACTGAAAACGGAATTGCATTGCCAGGAGTGAACTTAGATCATCAGCCTTGACTATTAGGAGTTAGTATGGAGCAGAATGGAGTGGAAGTAGCTGTAGATTAATAATCCAGAAATGCATATATAATAAAGTGAGATGTGGAAGTGAGATGTGGGTCATCTCGAATGATTAATACTACAGATAATAAAAATGCTTCTCTCTAGCCACATGGATGAAGAGAGAACAACGATAGAATTGTAGAGAGAATTGTAGAGAATATCCTGAGTTGGAAGGGACCCACAAAGATCATTGGCATCCAACTCCAGACCATGCATAGAACAACTCCAAAAATCCCATCATGTCCTTGAAAACATTTTCCAAGCACTTCTTAAACTCCGGATAAATTAAATAGAGAAAATATGAAGTACAGACAGACCAGGGAATGACTGAAGGTTATTAGGATTAATAGGTTATTAGGGTTTTCCTTTTGTTTTCAGTGGTGATGATGAAGAACATTCTTGGACTCCATGGCAGCAGAAGCCTCTCAGGCAAAAGCACATCCATTGTGGGCGACACCAAAGCCTCATTTGGGCCTTGCACCTTGGCCAAAGGCTGGAGATTTTAGCAAGTTTGGGCTTCTGGGAGTTTTCCTACAGACTTTCAGTGCGTGTTCATCCCTGACACAAAGGTCAGCCTGCCAGATGTCAAACCCTTCCTGCAAAGTACAGGGGGCAAAAGAACCATTCACATACAGGTTGTCAGATTTTTTCATGCATACATTTTCTGATTTTGGCTGACATTTTCTAAAATGAATTCAGCCTGAGGCACACACTCAGCATGAAGAATTTAAATCCAAATGGTTAAAGCTTGGCAAAGCTCTGAGCAACTGAACACAGGCTCTGGTAATGGGAAGTGTCAGACAACCTCAACAATAGGGAAGCAGGCCTGTCTGCAGCCTGCATTGTAACACGCTGGTGATGGATGATATCAGACTGGAAATTTCACAGTTGAGTGGCTGCAGCACCATTAATTCCTCCCTGGCAAAGGTCGGTGTTAAAGCCCATCTGGTCTGTGTGTACAACATCAGACTATGTCCATCACAACAAAATGAATTAAGGATGGAATTCAACTCTCCTGTTAAAGTAAGGAGTAAAATTTGGGCACCGGTGATTGACTTGACATCACATGCTTTGGTTCAATGACAAGTATCAGGTGTGGCAGCTCCCACATTTATAAGTTGCTGAGTTTGGATCATATTTTTTATTAAGTGAATATTTCTTACGTTTTTTTCTAAGGAACTGGGTTCAGCTTCCATCTGGACAATCCCTTGAGTGAATTTCAGAGGCCTAAACATGCAAGGATAGGACATTTCAGGGCTGAATGGAAGAGCATGGAGAGGAACAGAACCTTAGATGTGTGCACCTGGATGTTTGTACTGGAAGACACTTGTAGCAATATTTCAATGACTGAGGCATGAAAAGCAGCATGTCACTGGCTTGACCAACACATCTCAAATTTTGTTATTTATGAATAAGCCAGAGGGCAACAAAGTTCATAATGATATTTGTCCAAGCAAGTACAGCGTAAGAAACTGCACTTAGCTCAGAGCTATTCCCTCAGCAGGAAAAAAGGCTACATTTGAATAAATTATTTGTGGTTAATTATTCCATTAGCTGTAGTCATCATAATTCCATCCTGATTTTTATGTAGCATACATAAGAAAATTCTCTTTTCCATACTGTATCTTCACTTAATTTGCTGTGACTGGAAACAACAATTAAACGTTATTTTTAATGACTATGATTATTTGACAAATGCAGATCGTAGCTAATGTTTGCTCCAGAGATGCTGCAAACAAAAGCAAATCTTACAGTGAAATTGAATAATGAAAAATATTTTTAAACTTATTCATGAATAGCTCTGTGGGAAAAACCAGAAATACAAGGAATAGCACTATGGTGATTTAGGCTCATCACTATTAGAAGAGTTTTGTGATTTGTTATCTTGTGGAATATAAGAACTTAACAGAGCATCAGTCTGCAGCAATTTTCAAAGAATCACAGAAAGGTTTGGGGTGGAAGGGACCTTTAAAGATCATCTCATTCCAGCCTCCCACCATGGGCAGGGACACCTTTCAGCAGATCAGGTTCTTTGAAGCCACATCCAGCCTGGCCTTGAAAGGGGCATTTATTTTCTGAGCTCTTTAAAGCAGGCTTGTGTGGAAGTTTAGACACAAATGCCTTTGCCACATGCTGGCACAGCAATGCTGAGAGAATGCAGGAGCCTTTCTACAGCTTCTGGATCCATGTGTCAGACCAGAGTCAAGGAATCCAGCGCTACAAAGATCAGAGGAGAAACAGAGACACAGAGCAAAATGAGACTCAAAAAGGCATTTCACCTCTGGAGAGGCTTGTTGTATTCTTTTGTCCAAGCAAATGAAAGCTCAAAGTGGGGAACACTTGTATGGCACACCCAGAAAGCCACCCCAGGGCTGGGAAAGCCTGAGCTGAGGTGTGAGGTGTCTCACCCACAGGGCAGGTTCAGCCTGAAGGCTCTCATGCAAATCCCTGCTCTTGCTTTGGGCTGTGTGGGCTTATCCCCTTATGGGTTTTGGTTTCCTGCAAACACTGTAACTCTCAGCAAAGCCGAAGTCAGCGTGCTCTGCCTGGTTCCAGGTTTTGCACAGTGCTCCCCTGTAGCCATAAACTGGCCCAGCTGCATTTTGGCCTATAGCTGTGAAAAAAAAATAAAAATCATCACAGCAGACCCAAACCAGATCCTAATGGAATCATCACAAGGAGAGTAACTGGAAACAGCATGTCCATTTCCTTGGCTTTAAGTAAGTCTGGCACAGTCTTCTAGAGAGAAAGGTACAGCAGGTTTGTCCCAGACACTTGGTTGGATGCAGCTGCAATTTGCGATAATCTCCATATTATATGGTAGAATTTCCCCAGTTTCTTTTGCACAAACCTGGATGTAATGAAGGGAGGAATCAATCTGGTGATGATCCTTGGTTAATGCCAAAGGTTTTACTCTTCCCTTCATTCTTCACTCCCCCATTTTTTATTCTTCTTATGACTGTGTTAATAATGCCCTGGGATGAAAAATCCTGCAAATTATAACATGTGTGAAGATATATTTCTATTTGTATTTCTAGTTCTATTTGGTAACACACTGACCTCACAACCTTCTCCATGAGTCAAGGCTCTGAGAAACAAATCTTAAGGGGATGGAGACCTATATTTTTTCAAATTTTCTTTATTTTTTCCTAGATTTTGACATGAATACCAATGGCACTGCAAACAAGAACAGATGATAAAAACATGACTGAAAGCCCAGATACCCTGGTGTGAGCGCCCAGGTAGAATCCTGACTCAATCTTTACACATGCAAATGAGCAACATGTTTATCCAACATGCAGACAGGGTTGTGGGATGCTCTGCACTATAAAAAAAAGGTTAGGTATCCTTCTTTGGGCTGGATTTAGTCTCATGAGTCTTTATAGGTGTACCTATCAACCACAGAATTAAATTCCAGTCATCCTGGGCTCCCTCCTGTAGTCAATAACAGTGCAAGTTAGCTGCTTCAGATATTTACCAACATGTGGGATAGATTCCATGCTAAAAGTCCATGCTATTTATTTGCTCTGGCTTTGAAGAGATTTTACACCAGTTTACAGCTATATGTGCATCATCTGCCAGATGCATCCCATCATAAATAAGTTTAAACATGGCTTGAAGGGCAGGCAGCATTCATCTGATCAAGTGCAGACAGCTGCAACGTTGACTACTACATTTACTCTCCTTTTGTACTCAGTACACAGAAACAGCTGTCTTTAGGGTGTAATTAATCTAATATTAGAGCAGACAATTAAAATAGGTCAGATTGATCACTCCCTGAAAGCATCTGATTTACACTGGCTGGAAAGGGAGTCTGACAAGGAGCTGAGGTGTGAATGTTGGATGGGATGAACTCCACACTAAAAGTTCATCTATTCCTTCATTTTGATTGGAATAAGGAACCAGAAGTAGCCAAAAATTAGAAAGCTCATGATGTGACGAAGCCTGAGCAGTGTGGAACAACCAAAATTTTTCCAAGATTTCTTGGGAAAACACAGGTGCATGTGAACCAGCTCAGCACAAACCCCTCCACTTCTGCAGTAATATCATCTTACCTGGGGATCAGTACACAACCATTAGCTAAAGCTAATAAAACAAATCCCTCTGATATTTAGCCAGGTAAGAATGTGCAGTTGTAGAAGCTGTAATGAGAATAAAACCAATAATAGCTGATCCTGTGTGATATGAATCTGAGGAAATTAATCCAGCTAGAAGCGATTTAAAACACTAAAGCCCCAAAACCTCAGGGGATCACAGTATTAGGCAACTCCTTAGCAGAGTGCACAGCACCCAAAGCTTATGAAAATATTTTCAGAAAGAGCCACAGGAAGTGTTGCATCACTGAAGACGGCACAGAGTGTGACAAGTCAGGGAACGTGACTCCCAGCCTGTCCCAGCCTGGTGCCCCTGTTCTGCCTGCCTCAATCCAGGCTCTTTGTCTCCTGCTTCTTTCCTTGCCTTGCCTGTGTGGCACCTCTCTCTGTGGGCTCCTCTCTCGTGTTTATCTAGAGCTGACCCTGTGACAACAAACACGTCTTGCAAAAAGCGAGGGACTGAGGAGCAACATGGATTCACAGTCTGTCCTCCTCTGACAAAAAACCCTCAGCACCCTACTATTGTCTTAGGTGGTCAAAATATACACTGGGGACACACTGAAATCCTCTTACTCCCCACAGGAGCTGCAGATTGTGGCAGGCAAACAGGTAAGGAAGTGTAAATAACTGTACTGCCAAATCCTTGCTGGTTTCTGCAACCAGACACATTCTCTGCAAAAATAATTTTGCCAAATTACTTTTGACATAATTTTGCCTGAACCACAAGTCCTTTCCTGATGTGTTTGAATGCAGGGAAAGGCAGTTGTGTCTCTTTGTTGCAGCTTCATAGGGAGGAGGGAGCCAGATTTAAGATTTCCAGGTCAATCTCTCAAATGTAAAAGTCACTCTAGAGAGTGACATCTCCAGTGAAGACCCACAACCAACTTGAATTAGACTCCTCCATAGTAAACACAACCTTATAATCACAGACTTGGTTTCTAAGTCAGACAACACTGTTTATGACCAGTGATTCATCTACACAGAGAAGGTTTTTTTCTGTCTCATCCACAGTTAAGACTGGAAAGTAATTTCTATTAGGTTTAAAAAAACCAAAGAAACAACAAAAAATCTACAGATACACAATCAGGGAAGCAATGTATCAGAAAAAATATGATTTCCTATCCCCTTTTCCAAATTTCCCTTTTTTCTAACTACAACTCCTTAAGCATGCAATCTCCCTGAGCCCTCAGGTCGCCAGATGCATTGTAGATTTTGCCATGACAAAGATATCAAACTGTTGACTCAGACTCCTGACTCAGACAAGTGTGATTACAGTGAAGATCTGGGTTCAACATTTGTCATGAAAGAAAAGAGAAAATATTACTCCAGACTTCAGTATTAAGCCTTAACATGTCAGAGTCTCATGACTGGGCTTGGTTTAATCACAATATAAGTACATTTCAATATAACAATGAGAAAATTATCCCATGTTTTTGTCAAAAACAATGTTTAGGTGGAAATTACATTGTAGCTACTGAGCTCTGGCAAAACCTCACCTGGAGAAATGTAACATGAAGTTCTAACATTTTAATTTTGCTCCGTCTGGCTGCAGGTAGTGCCATGACAGCTTGGTAACAATGGCTATTTCAAGGAATAAGATGTACTTCATGCTAGGTCTGCATTACAAAGAGGAAAAGTTCTTTTCAGATGCACATTCATGGTACCCAACTAAAGAAATTGAAAACTCTTGAACAAAACAAGCCACATTTTTTCTTTCTATTTCTGGTCCTAGTTCTGTGGTGTGAAGTATCTCATGACCATCAGATTCAATCCTTATCTTTGAAGTATTTTAAATAATGTGACAGTTAAGTCTGTAAAATCTGCCTTGGCCTAGGAAATAGAGAATTTAATTTATTTAAAAATGGTAAAGAAGCAACTAAATTACAGGCTATATCACAGAATACTGTAATAGATGATACTGTGGTAGGGGGGCATAAATTATTTATCACTCAAAATTGACAAAATACAGTGGTGGAGAAATGGGGATATAACACAGTTAAAGGAAGGTGTAAATTTTGTATTGCTGCATAGCACTTGGATTATTTATCCAGGCATGAAGTATTTTTTGCAGACCTTACACCAAGATTAAGATCTGTATAATCCCATACAAAATCATGGAAGGAGAAAGAATCATAGGCCTGGAGTTAAAACTAATTATATATTTGATCAGAGGAAATTCCCACAATGGTGTCCATCAACCTTAAACCTAACTCACAATAAAACTTTTATCCACAGGTATGTCATCTTTTTATCCATCTTCCACACCTCTCTTTACCTTTCAACCAACAAAGAACATCATTCTCTCTGTCCCCTCCTGTGTGGAATATTTCCTTTCCATCACTTTCATTTCCTTTCCAACCAAGTGTGACACTTACTGCTCCAACATTAATGTTGCTTTTGGCCTGCTCTCCTTCTCCAGTGCCTCTCCCTGTTATAGGAAGGTGAAACCCTTGTAATGGATGCAGGAATGAGTCTGCCAGAGGGATCTTGTGTTTTCTTCTTCCCCTGAGGAGCCTGTGGCTAAAGGTTGGTGACAAACATGATGCTCCAGGGCTCGAGTTTGCCACAACCCTGGGAGAAGCAGCGTTAAGGAATCAGTTCTACAAAGCACTGAGCAATTTGTGTCCCCCATTAGTGGCAAATTATCAGATAAAGAACAGGATGGAATAAATTCTTACAGGTGACAGCTCTGCAGGAAACACATGTAGAACCTGCACACTGTGACATGGGAAAGCACCCCTCTGAATAGATTTTTTTATCTTCATACACTGACCATTCAGCCACTTCCAAAGGGAAAATTTATCCCTTGCTCCCATCACCTATTTTGCACCCAGTTAGATTTATCCCTTACTCCTATCTCCTATTTAACACCCAGTTGCTTCCACAGGACTCCCACATCTCCTGTCTTTTGGATAGTATCAGCATCAGTGCTAAACCCAGGCAAGCTTAAGCTTATTTAAGGAATCACTTGTCTTTCTCACTAGGATCCTGTAGGATTTGGTTTTCCCCCACTACAGCCTCTCCATAGCCACGTTAAAAATAGGCTTGGTAATACTTTTCACATTTGTAGGCTGTCACAAATGGTTAGCAGGGAAGAAGTCATTCAAACACACATGACTTTATAATTAAGGCACCCAACTCTTATAAACCCCATTTTTCACAGAAGCAGTGACTTTTAATAAAGTGCAGGGGAGCTGTGGGGGATTCTGTGGTTTCTGTGTGCAGGCCTTGTGCGAACGTTTCGACCCTCAGCCCTGACCACAGAGACCACAGTCATCAGGAGGAATATTTATTTCCACCCCAGCACTTGTCTGGTCTGGTGGACAAGCCCTTGAGCATGGAGACAAGAATGGCAGTAATTTCCCTTGGCTGGGCCTCAGTTTCTCCATCTATCAAATTGGGATGATGATTTCTTCACCATTTGAAAGCTGCCTTGAGAGCAAGGGATGAGCCAAGCAAGATGGTAAGATTCCAGGTGGGGTCACTGAGGAGAGCAGAGGTGAATGTAACACTGATGAAGTTGGAGAGAGAGCTGGAAAAGAAGCCCAGGAGCCACAAATCCCATTCCCATATGTGCTGTGAGGGATGGAACTACTTTTAGTCCCTGGCCTTTTGAGGAGTAGGATGCAAGAAATTAAAACCTGGAAATAAAACTGATGAAGCTCTTTTATATGGGTCAGGAGGAGGATCAAATGATGAGGGCACTCTGGCTCTCTCCATGCATGTTTTAACAACACACTCAAAGATGAAAACCTGTGTTACAACACACTCAAAGCTGAAAACCTGTGTTAAATATTAAAACGCCATGAGATAATCACTATAAATTAATTTAACCTCTCTGTCAGTGATATTTTTTCCAGTTCACCTGCTGGGCAAAGTCAGGGAAAATACCTGGTTATCAGCATGACAAAAGCAGGTCATTCACAGGAATCAGGAAGTCAGATGCTGCAAGTGCAAATGCTGACCTGTCACAGGTGTGAAAATGGGAAAATGGGATACTGGAAAGACATGGTCCACCTCTTACAGGTCAGGGTGCCCCTCTCCATGACTCCAGCACCTCAGTGCTTCTGTTGCCCAGCTCCCCACCAGGCTGAACAATTCCTGCTTTTAACTAATCCTTTGTCTACTCTTTGACTCTACACCAAGTGTGACTTTTGGTGGCCATTTGAACCCTTGTTGTGGGATGTCTGTGACAGGTGACAAGCTTTAGGGTGAAGGAAAAAGGCAATAGATTCATCATTGGCACTTGCAGACTTCTGACACTGTCTCATATTCACTTTCCTAATCAGGTGAGGGAAACATGGGTCTAGATAAAGTTGCTGGAGAGTGGGGACAAGGCTGCAGATATGAGCACCCAGAGAGCAGTTATCAATGGCTCATTGTCAAAGCAGAAAGCTGTGCTGGAGAGCCAGAAAGTGCAGCCTGGGAGGACAGGCTGATCGAGTTACATTTATTAGCCAAAAGAGAGCCTTGGTCGGATGTAAGTGCCTTTGAGCACAGAAAAGGCTGTTCCAGAGCACACTGCTACAATCTGTCCTCACTGTTAGGATAAGGAAAGCCTTTACAATGCGGCAAAAAAAAAAGGAGAAAAAAATTCAAACCAGATAGGAAGAAAATTTATGAGGATCTATAACATTGGTAGACTCAAGACTGTGAAATCTCCATCCTTGGGGGTCTTTAAACACAGGCTAGATAAACCTTTGCCAGGAAAAACAGGTTTAAGGGACTCTGCTTGAAATAGGCAGGGCTGCTAAGGGCTTGCTGTGTGCATTTGAATAATGCCCTGAGGCTTGATGTGCTTCTGGCCAGGCTTTGTGCACCAGCCTCCCTTGGGTACAGGTTGCTGGTAGCTCAGTGCAGCATACAGAGAAAATCCACTCTCAAGTTGCCTAAAAAATAGAAGCTTATTTTACATCAGGCAAGATTGGAGCTTTTCTAGGAGATGCTGTGGTTGTGTGATGCTGCTGAAATGGCAGCCAGGAAAAAAGCTGCAGTTTAGCCAAGGGCATGAGCCTGGGTCATGTGCAGACCTGAGCCTTTTCTCTGGGATTTCCGCAAGGTTATCTCAAACCAGCTCTGGAACCAGAACTTGGATCTAAGCTGTGTGGACATGAGGCATGAAGGACTGGAAAAACACATAAAAAGCACCAAATATTGCAACCCACCCTGTGTCTGATGTCACATTCCTGATCCACTCTCTCTGTTCTCTCTTTAGGCAGGTCAGCTGATGTGGATTACTGCAAAAGAGTGATTTTGACCTTTGCTGGGCTGTATTAGGAATTTAAGTTGGGTGTTTGGCTTACTGAGCCTGAGTGTAATGCCCAGCTAAGCTAGCACCATTGGAGAGTAGAAAAGGAAAATGGAAAAATCCACCCAAGAAAGACTCAGAGGGAAGATAGCACAGAAATCATAGAATCAGAGAATCATTGAGTGATTTGTGTTGGAAGGGACCTAAAGATCATCTCTTTCCACACCCTGTCATGACACGGACACATTCCAGTATCCAAGGTTGCTCCAAGCCCTGTCCAACCTGGCCTTGGACACTTCCAGGGATGGGGCAGCCACAGCTGCTCTGGGCACCCTGTGCCACAGCCTCACCACCCTCATGGTTTGGGGGTTTTCAGCTGGGTAAACTCAGAATTTTGCAACCATATGGGACTGAAACCACTGCACTGCCTTCACACACACACAAAACAATGAAGCCTCAGACTGGATCTCCATCTGCTCAGTCCAGTGAGTGACCAGGACCTTGAGTCTAGCACTGGCAGAGGGGAGCCCAGTGAGGAGGAACATCAGCCTGTGACTGCTCATCCCAGCAGTGCTCAGGGCTGGTGCTCCTTTGGGATAAGCCCAGAGGAGCACAGGAAACATTGTCAGCTCTGCTACTGCTCTTTGGAATTATGTGTTCCACTCAACAGTGAACTGATTACAAATAAAGCTACTGGGTTCATACATCACACTACAGGCACAATTCACCCTAAATTAAAGTTGTAATGTAAAATAGATTTAAATATAAAATAGACCCCAAAATGTAATTTCTTTGGTCTCTGCTTTGGTGACCGCATGGTAGCAGCTGACATCTTTGGGGAAGGTGCTTTGCAGGGATTAACAGCCAGATGGGGGTTAACAGGCCACAGCTGTACTGTGATCCCCAACCCCACCCCCAATTAATGATCTTCTGAGGACATGTCCTTAAATTGGAGGAAATGACAGGTTTAAATTGGCATGTGCCACACACAGTGCAGTGGCAAGCCCAACAGTTAGTATAATTTTTAATACGGCCATAGAAAACACCTTTTTATACTAATGGAATAAATCATGTTCTCAACACCTGGAGTTTACACTGGCTAACCTGTAATAAGGTATTAATGCAGAGCAGTTGCACATCCTGTTCCAGAGCAGCAATAAAATGGTGAGGGACCCCAGGGTACAGGTATTAGCTGAGGGCATGACTCGCTGGCGGCTGCAGATCACCCTCCCAACAGTGCAGCTGCACCTTCTGCACCACACAACAGACCTCAAACTTATTGTCCTTCCTAGATGTCCACAGGCTTTTTTTTTTTTTCCTAATTATTACACAGATTTCAATTCAGCAGAACATTATTATTTCCAGTCTTCCTTTCAGAGCGTGCTCTAATCACACCAAATATCAAGACAGTTTCAGGTCAGGTGGGGGGCAGATGCTGCTGCTGGTCCTTGAAAATGCAGCAATGGTGACAAATGCCCCATCCCTGGAAGTGTCCAAGGTGAGGCTGGATGGGGCTTGGAGCAACCTGGGATAGTGGAAGGTTCCCTGTCCATGGCAGGGGGCTGGAACTGGATGATCTTTAAGGTCACTTCCAACCCAAATAATTCCATGATTCTATGACTCTGCATACTTAGCAGTGTAAGGGTTCTTCTGAGTAGGCTTCATGGAGATGTAGGTGGAAAAATGGATCACTTTCTTCCCTCAGAGATGTTCCAAGATGACAATGGTGTAAGGCGGACCTCAGTGAATTAGTCATGTACAGGTTTAAGTGGTGCTCTGAAAGCAGCACCTTCTTTTCTTTAATGAAAGCCTGAAATTCTGATTTCAGCTATGAAGCTGCTACTTCCATGAAGAGGTTGTTGTACATTTACAAATATCATTAGTCAAGAAAACTCAAGTATTTCCTTATGTGTGGTGCCTTTACTGTTCAGCAGAAGATTACATATCTGGAGGGATTAAACCAGGGTCCGTTTTGATAATTACCAAGGGTTCACACGACATCACACTTCAATTTTTTGGTTTTCTATTGTGTAGAATAGAAGAATTGTGTCCAAACCACAGTGGGAACTCTAAGCCAGCAGCTGCCTTTATCAGGACTCAGTGTCTTCCTGAGGCACTAAAATGTGTGGGGTTTCCAAATCAGAAGAAACAAACACTGCACTTGATAAAGCAGCTGCTGTGCTGGACTCATCTCTCTCTTTGCTAGAACAAAACTGATTTTGCAAAGCTGTTGTGGTCAGTTTTTCAGCCACAGAGCTACTGCAGCTTCCCTACCACCATTTTTAATTTAAATTTAAGGACCTACAGTCCCTCTTACCATTATAACCAGTATTATTTTTAAAAGACTGGGTCTATAAATTCATTTGTACAGTGATAATGAACTGAGGCACTGAGAGGTCTGGATGGGAGCCCAGGTTTCCAGAAAACCATTTCAGTGCCTTCACCTTCAGCATGGGTTGGTAAGGGGTGGGTGAGGGAAGCATCTGCTTTCCTTAAAACAAAAATGAATTGGTAAATGTGTCAAATCTGATATGATGCAAAATCAATGTAATACCAAAGGGAGCAGCAGCTAGTTAGGAAAAGCAGCAAAACTCCTCATTTCTAGAATTGGAGTGATATCACCAATGACACCTTTGACAAGGAGGTAAACAGGAAAAGCTGAGTTGGCTGAAAGTCTGTAAGGAAAAGGGAGGGAAAAGTCCATGTTTACCACATGGAAAAGGACAGACAAAGGCAGCACAGAGCTGAATGTTATTTTCAACATTCCCAAAAGAGGATGAGACAGGACAGAGGGTAAAGACACAACAACACTTAAAAAAGACTTTAAACAAGTACTTACTAGTGTTTCTTTTTGAATGGATTTAGACTCTGGCTCCCTTTATCTACACAAGGCAAGAAGAAAAAAAAGCCACCATGGATGTTGTTGCAGTGGAAAATTTTTGACAGGTTTTGTATTTTTTCTTATCCCTGTTGCAAACCTTTACCCAGCCTGAGAGGGGTCTGATCTTGCTTGTGTCCCAAAGACATGTACTTAGCTTTACTGTCCCCACAACCTGACAGTTTTCCTCCTCTGAAAACAGAGTAGGATTCCTCTTCTCATAGTTATATAGACAGGCTGAATTGGGACAAAACAATTTATTGGGAACTGACAGAAAGAGGGAGATTTCTTGGTTATCTAGGATACAGTTCTGCAAGCTAGATCAATACAAAATCATTGAAATATAATAATTCTCTTGACAGGCTGAAGGAATTTGGGGTTTTCTGCCTGGAGAAGAGAAGGCTCCTGGGAGAAATTCCCTTCTAATCAAGAAGAGAATTGGAGAGGGACTTTTTACAATTGCATGGAGTAATGGGACAAAGGGGAATGTCTTTAAACTGAAAGAGGGTAGAGTTAGATCAGAGATTAGGAAGAAATTTTTCCCTGTGGTGAGGTGGGTGGCACAGGTGGGTGGTGAAGCCCTGGCACAGGTTTCCCAGAGAAGCTGTGGCTGCCCCATCCCTGGAAGTGCTCAAAGCCAGGTTGGATGGGGCTTGGAGCAACCTGGGATAGTGGAAGGTGTCCCTGCCCATGGCAAGGGGTGGAATGAGATGATCATTGAAGTCCCTTCCCAACCAAGCCATTCTGTGATTCTGTGATAGTTAATGGAACACAAGCAGCAGGGTCCTGCATGGTATCCATGGAAAAAAGTCAATATAGAGACAAAATTAAAATTAGCCAACTAGAGCTTTTGAGCAGAACCTGTGCCTCTTTTAATATGTCTTAGTTACTTGACCAGAGATTTCCTACACTGCTTTATCTGCTGGCTGTCAGATCAAACCTGGGGCTTCAAGATGCACTTGGTTGCCACAGCTGGTGCTGCAGAATTGGTGCAGCACACACACAGTGAGGAGCCAGCTGCCTTCTCCAAACAGAGCATTGAAAAGTGTAACCTCAGACTGGGTTCTGTGGGCCCCACTTGGCAAGGAATCCTTTCTACCACGAGAACAAATTTTACCAACCTGGGTGAGCAGAAAACCTACACTCTGAGTTACAGACTGGAACAAACCATCCCATCAACTCCCCAAAACTCCCCAGCTCTGCACCTGCAGGCTGCCAGTTGCTATCCTGGGAAATGTTCCACTGGAGCTCACTGCTTTTCCCACCTAAGCTTCAAGAGCTGTCATTTAATTCAGTGAGAACAAGGTTTGACCCATGACTAATTTTTTTAAGGAAAAAAATCATACCTTCTTTTCTGATAAAAGTTTGTATCATTATAAGATTCAAAACATATGAGATGATTTAAACTTTTTATTTTTTTAAAAAAATATATATACACTACATGCAAATTGAGGGACTATCTCTGACCTTCCCAGCAAAGTTGAATAGTAATGGTTTTAGTATCCATAAATTTTTGGGTGTCACTTGCTAGTAAAATGTTGGACAGGAAAAACAGGGAGAAATAGCCTATCCATATGAAAACAATAATCATGTAATATTTATTGTCTGGGATTGAAATGTTTCAAATATTCAAAGCAATAAAACGTCAGGAAAAGCTAGACTTCCTGATGTAAAAAGGCCATAAATTTCTTCTCTCATAAGACATAAGGAGAGGGGGAAAATCAATGTGACATTTAAAGCTAAAGAAAGAAAGAGAAAAAGAAAGAATAAGAGAAAGAAAAGAAAAAAAACACACCACATTTAAATCTAAGTTAAAGCAGTGGAGAGCCCCCAGAGGGCACAATCCACTTACCTTTGGGAGGCTGCAGGGAGGAAATGGCAGCCAAGAGCACAACTCATGTACTGTAAAATATAAGGACATTTCAGAACAATTTAAGGGAGCAAGAGGTATCTCTGCAGTGTCTGGCTCTGACAACTCTGTCCCAGCTCCTTGAGATCTCTCCCTCTAAAACCACATTCTGATGGACTTTAAAAATCCCCAACAAATTATTATCAAAGGAAAAAAAAAATCCAACAATTTGCAGATTCAAAAATGCCTTTTTCATACATGTCAAAGGTGGGGTTTTTTCTAAAACTTCAGGAGGTTTCACAATTTCTTAAAGATTCACAGTATAACATTAAACTTTGGGCAAGAGAAAAATGACAGACAGCAAAGAAACCAAAGGTTACAATCAAATTACTTCCACAAAGTAAAAATCTTTTATTTTTACAAGGATAAACCACTTTTATTGCAGAGAGAGGGAGGTATCAGGACCTCCTCAAAAGGGTTATGTTTGCGTTAGGATTTAAAAAGTAGAGTTGATTTTTGGAATTCAGTCATCATGAAAAATATTACTACATATATATTCATATTTATTTAATATATATGCATATAAATTACGACATTTTCTATGCTCCTCCTGCTCACCTATGAATAAAGTTTTAATAACAGCCTCTTTAAGTGCTGCATTAATTTTTCCCTTCCTTCAAGACCACCAAAGAAACCAAATAAGATGCAAAATCCCTTCAGAGCATGCACCACAACTACATACCTAAGTGCAAATAAAACAAGCCTCAACAAAATAAAAATGAATCCAGCATCATCTACAAGCCCAACTTCAACACTGTAAAAAAAGCACCTATAAAAACCAGTTGGGGTGAAAACTGGGGAAGTTTGGACATTGGCCAGAAATTCAAAAATTTGGCTGCTTATACCAAACTTTATGTTCACTACCATAATTTTGGGAAGACTGTATCTGCAAGGGTGGCCAATGGAGCAAGGTGGACTAGCTTAGATGGCTACACTTATTTATTTTGGTATTGTTAATAAAAGCAACCAACTCAGACTCTGCCCCAAAATACATGCGCCCTTAAAATGTGTTTTTAACCCACTAGTCAAAAACAACAGCTGCAAAAGGACAGAGAGCTGTTTACCATTGTATGAGCTCTCAAAGTTGACTGCACATGAGAATTGACTATTCTCAGATATTTCACTGACTAAATTCTGATCACCAAAGTGTGGAAATAATCATGATGTAATTGTCAAACAGGAAAAAAAAGAAGATTTCTCCTAAGCGACCTGCTGCCAAGGCCAGTCAGACCAAGGTTATTTTATTCTGCCTTACCTTGGAATATTCAGTGTTGTGGTTCTTGATCTTCCAGTGGAAGAATCTGTCATGTTTTCCCTCTTGTGCTTGTGCCTGATTTACACAGTGAGGAGACAAGTGGGATGCTCATGAGTTTGAGAGAGACCTCAAGGTTGAGCTCAATGTTTGTTGTGGAAGTTCAAGCCCTACAGGAGCCATGTGTATCAGTTTTGCCACCATCCCAGAGAAGATGAATAAAAGCAGCACCTTCCATGGAGAAACTGACTGTCAAAGACCCCCTCCCAGGTGCTCAAAGCATTCCTTAATAATTCTTTCCATTTATTAGTGTTTTGTCTACACAAAAATCTTTCTGAGTAGTGAAAATTTAGGACTATGGTAATACCATTCCAAAACAGAAGAGTGTAAATTCTTTTTATATTAAAGTAAGGGCAAGCTGACATGGAGAACACTAGACAGATCATGTCTAGTTTGCTAAAATTGTTCAGTTGAAGCTACAACAAAATTTGTGCACAAGCAGCAAATTTAGGCTCCCTTGCTGATCTGAGCAATGGAGTTCAGGGGGAAGCTCAGATGGAACCTCTCTCCTCTAAACACCTTCCTTCTCCTCCTGCAGTGATGTTTCAGATTTGTTTTCACCTCAGCTTGACATGCAGTTGCTGCCATTTCATTTGCAGATCTGAAGAAATCGTGTCAGTACAAGACAGGCAATCGTTTCTTTGGAGTTTTTTTGTTTTGTAGATTAATTAAATACTTATGGAAATGAGAGGTAAACAGAACTGGTTTGAGCCAGTTATTGACTGCTGACTATCTGAATCTCACTACAGCATCTGATATCTTACACCTTCTCTTCTTCCCAGGTCTGGTTACAGAATGAGGATCAGCCACCACACTTCAGTGGCATTTTATGGGGTTCAGACACAGTTAATCTACTAAAAATTAGCATTTTACTTTATCTTTGTCAACACCCATCAGCTGCTGTCCCATTTAAAAGAGGGCATTTATGTTTCTTAATTGTGTTTCTCCTCTCATTTCTTTGTGCTCTGATGCACTCTGCAAAGGCAGGTTGGGAGGAGATGAAGGTGAGAATGCTCTGGCACTGCCAAAGCATGATTTCTGTAATAATATGTCCCTCATGGTGATTTCAGAAGTCCAGCATAGTCTGGAGGAAGGAAGGTGTCCCACAGTCCATGTTATGGTGAAAACTTAACTTCTGTATTTGAGTAGGGGGTCACCATGTGCCCATGGCACATCTCAGCCAGAAGTTTTCAGTGTCTTGAACCCTGGATTGGATCCAGATTGAGTGGTTGCATTTTTCTGTGTCCGGTTCCTCTCATGGATCCAGTTGGATCTTTGTCCCTTTCTCCCTCAGCCTGCTGGGTTATGTGCTCTCTGACACACCTACTGCTTTCACTGCAGAGGGGAGATATTTCAGAACTGAAAGCAACATTATTTTAGCATTTTAAATCTTATATATCAGATTTGAGAAATCCAGGTTTCTGAACCATTCCAGGTTTCCCAACATGTGGCCCATCACTAAGCCTTTCCCCAGAAGAAATGGAGCTAACAACACATTATTTTAAAGATGTGATGTAGACATAAATACATGGAAACCTGTGAGGCACTCAGATATTACAATAATCAAAGTCATACGAGGACCAAAGATTGACAGATCACATATTCACCAAATCAGTAAGAAAAATTTGCAAAGCATCTGGATGAAGACAAGTCCAGAAATACACATTAATATAAGATTCTTGTGCCAATATTTTTGTCCAATAGGAATTAAGATGAATTATCAATCAGAAATATTGAAGAGAGCTATAAAATGTAAAATGAAACCATATTATTATAATTTTAGTTCTTTATTTTCCTTATTTATCTTTCCATCTCTCACTACTAATTTATCTTGTTTAAGAAAAATAGTATATAAGTATAGTGGAGCTTGATTACTGAGAATGACTATCAATGTAGTGTCTCAGAGCACTCTCTAGACAGTTGAAAAGCTTTTAACAGTAAAATATGAAGATTTCTTTCAAATTTGCAGCCATCTGCCTTCTAAAACTTTGTTTCAGTATTGCCAAGATTTCGGTGATTTATAGAAACCAAAGTATCTGATTTTTGTCTCCCCACAAGAGATGAGAACTACTTTTTCTTATTATTTTGTAAGGGCAACATCATTATCTCAAGAAAAAAAAAAGAAAAAAGTTGAGCTACATTAAAGATACATCTTTCAAAATAATTTTTGAGGCATCTGGCCTTATTTAAACCATCAAATTTACATTCAATTCCTTCAGGGATGGCTTTGCTGCTTTGTGCTGGCTTCGTGCCCTCTGAATAAACCTGGATTTAATGCATGCCACCACTGCATTTCCCTGGCTGCACTGCTGCCTGGGGTAGATATATAGCAGAGGTATAAAAAGTAGAGGTATAAAAAGCCCAACTTTGGACAAGATGATTCATTCAGGCAAGAACACCCCCAACCCTGTAACTGTTTAAGTTTCAGTTAGAGCTGGACTTGTGACTAATGTCATTATCTATTTATTCTGAATTTATGATTACAAGTGTTTATGTACCATGAAACATTCTCTGTGAGCTGGACGGGAAACTATAAACCATTTTATGAGATCTACACATGCCTGATGGCAGAACCTTAATGCAACACAAAGGTTCATCCACACCCAAGGAATGCCAAAACACATTTTTTGTATTTCCCCCCTCAGTGAGATGGACACTTGACAAAGAGAAAGGTGCCCTGAAAAACCAGGGGGGACACATTTTGGAGGGTCCTGAGTGTCTCTGGAGAAACATCTGGAGCACTGTCAGCTTCTTCCCATTTCCAGACAAAGACAAAAGTCTTTTAAAGCATTTGATTTTCTCAGAGGAAAGACTGACAGACAATGGACCTGGAAATGAGACGAAGCTCAACTAGAAATTTGTGTTGTGGCTCCCTCACCTCTGACAAATTTTAAGCTGAGTTATTATCCCTGTTTTGTGGAGGGCTGGAAGAAAAACTGAAAAACCAGGTAGTATAACCACAGAACAAGGCAGGCACTGAGCTGACAGCAAAAGTCACACTTCCTTATATGACATACAGTCATATTCCTATTGAAACTGAAGTTTCCCTTCTTCAGATAACTAACGTGAAATAATCAACACAATCTGATTCAGTACCTATAAATCCTGGCTAAGAATAGAAATGATCTGCAAGTTGAAATTACAGATGTGTAAGGCTATTATTCATATGCAGCAATTAACTGAATCTCAAGCTGAATTTTATATATATAATAAAATGTGTAGTACCAGCCTAAGCATACATCTCTGTTTCTGCAGCATGGGAAGTGGAGTTAAGACACACTCCAAGTGCAACACAAGCATTACTGGTTGCATTTGTGTTTTAAACAGAGTTAAGAAAAACTCTGAAGATGAGAAAAAAAGTGATTACTTCCCAAAAATAAGAATAAACTGGGTTAAACCAAGATAGGGAGACATAACATACCTTGTTTGACTCTAAATTCAGCTCCCTGACTTGTGCAGAGAAGTGAAAGGTTTTTATATGGGTTTACTGGGCAAACCCAGATTTTATAAATAATTGCCTGTCAGGCTGTTCAAGATAGACAAACACACAGCAGACCAACAAAAACATGATCTGTCATATTTCTGAGAGAAATGTATGTTGAGTCTTCATTCTCTGGGACTTTAAGGAGACCAGTAAAAAATAAGTGCCAGTATTTTTCCTGCTTATGCATATTTTAAAATGTAAAATCTGGGAGAGAGACAGCAACAGAAGGAATTTTGATTCCAGTACCCAGTGCCTGAAATGGTTTCTTCTGCCTGTATCCCTGCAGATCGAAACTAAATACAATAAATGCTGGTGTCCTTTTAAAAAAGTCTGGAGGTTTACAGCGAGCATATAATTTTCCATGATTAAGGATGCCAACAAAAATAAAGAGTGATGATAAAAAGAAAAGTTTAATCATATATTTCAAAAAGCACAAATGGAACATCAGAAAACTTCCCCTTTCCCTCATTTAATACATTTTACACATTGCTTTTAGTCCTATACACACAGAAAATTTCCAGAAAACAAAAGCGTAAGCAGATAGAAGAAAAAAGCCATTTATGAACGGCAGCAATATTGGACATACGACGTTCACTTTTACAATATTTTGGTGGCAAAGAGACATTTTTTCCAATTATTTAAAAAATATACATATATTTAAAGTTTTTGCAAGCAGGTCCAGGAGAGCAGGACATCAAAACCCCCTACAAATCACCATAAGAGCACAGAGCAGGAGTGAAAATTAAGACCTCACATACTAAGACCAAAGGAGGAGGATGGCTGCACTATATAAAATATTTTGCTGTTCTCTTGATCCCTTGAGTGTTCGGTATTAACTTGAGGCATAATTTGGATGCCAAGCCTGAGCTCTGGGCAGCTGAAGAGGACCCCTGAGCTGTGGGTACCACAGGGACACCAGCAGGATGTGCCAGCAGATCCTGGTGACAGGCTGAAGCAGGAGCCCTTTTCTCTGCTCAAGCATCATCGTGGTTAGCTCTTATATTTGTACAGTTTTCATGGGAAGAAATGAATGTGTTTGTGAGGCCAGCAAAGGCTGGAGTAGCAAAGGGATGGGAATAAGCATAGAGGCAGGGACTGAGATTTACAAAAAAAAAAAAAAATCTTGAAAACAAACAACGTTAGCTAAAATATATTAAAAAAAAAGGCAAAAAGATCTGGTTTCTTCTTTAACCAAATCCAACAGTAACGCTGCCTTTGTCCACAACAGGGACAACATCTGCTTCCTGCAGCAAACGCTGAGCAAGTACACAACATTAAGCCTTTGCCTACAACCACCGAGACAGACACAGTTATTGAAACACTTTAGAATGTATTTTTCCAAATATGGGCCCAATCCAGTGCCAAGTCACTGCAAAGGCTTTCTTTGATATTGCACAATGATGGCTCAAACCTTAGGAGATGTCAATATTGAAAATTTGGGTGTGACTTAGGTCATCTTTGGGCCTGCTAAAAACCAAGTCGCTCACTGGTGAAGTTTAGTTGATCTGAACTTTTCCTGAGTATATTTGCATCCAAACTTGGTATGCCTGTCATCAAAATCACCTCACTGGATTAAATTGGCTTGTACTCTGTGAACACTTATGTTATTTGAGATAAACAAGTGTGAATTAGTAGAAAATAGAGGGAAAATTTTTTTCTTTTTGTAAAAATTGCAAAGAAAACTACATAACCTTTATACAACCTAATAGACCAACACAATCCAGTCTATCTCTGGCCTCTTCCTGCCCTATGCTGCTTTATAAAAAACATTTTTTGGAGAACATACAGACTTCCAGACACTTAAATAAAAATGACATGGCAGTCAGAAAGTCCCCTGCAAACTCCAGCATTGTCTGAGCTGCATTCTTGTCCACCTACACCCTATCCCAAACATCCTGCCATTAATTAGCTAAATGTTCCAGCTAGTAAACAAGAATAACGATTGAGGGGGCTGGAAAAAGAGACAGAGACAGCCAGCAGATAGTCACAACAAACCAGCCCACTCACTGGTACATGGAGACATTGGAGCTTGTATTTTTTTCCTTCCATGGAGGGGAAAAGAAAATCACCTTAATACAACACTGTCTTTCCTGTTGCTGCATCCACATCCACATCAGCAGGCCAGAAAAGTCATCCCGTTCCTGCGGTAGGCACTCTGTCAGGGAAAGAGAAAATCTGCAGTGAATTATCACATCAGCTTAAACAAGGGAAGGAGGCAGAGAGAAAGGCAGGGCTTTCTTCCTGTCTTGTAGGCTATTCTGGCTGCAATCTAATAGTGTGCTTAATCTGAACATTTCTGGTGGGGAAGCTATAAGCAACCACTTTGTCTATTAAAAAATCAGTGTGGTTAACAAGTGGTTAGTGACTATTTCAGGAGAGCAAGAGAAAGGCAAAAATGCAACATCCTCCTTTGTTAATTGCCTGCAAAATAGATGAGGCCAAAATACACCATTATGCTGAATTTATTTGTCCTTTATAAGCACGTATTCTCTATTCACTGTGTTCAAGAAACATTTCTAAACTGCCTGAATACTATTTAAATTATTGAATAATTACAGTTTTCCAAATTTATAGTCTGAGTCTAAAGTTATATAAACAGACACTAGTATAATCCCCAACACTCCAAATCAAGCTAATCTTAAAGACTCTCTAGTTAGTAGGAAATAATTAGATATCCCATATATTGTAACCTAGGATGATGTGTTTCCAATGGTAAAGAAGCACAAGAGTTAAGTGGTACTTGAGAAAATAATTTTAAAATATCCTGTGACACTGTTTCCCTAAAATATCTTTCATGCATTTTTAACAGCTCTTTCCAAATCAATATAGGAAACTATACCTTTTAATGCCACTAAAACCCCTATAATGTAAGGAGATATTCTCAGTTTAAAAAAATACCTTTTTTTTCTATTAACAATATCTTTTAGAAAGCAAAGGAATTTAAATAGTTTTGCTTTATTTGGTTCACCTTCAGCAGCCATCCTGTTTTAAAAATGAAAATGTATTCATCTATTTCATTACAGTTAGTGCTTCGTCAGATTTATTTTGTACCTCTTCAGTCAAAGTATTTAGGAAGTGCCATATATAACCACCATTTTTAGTGGCTCTACCAATTTCCTAATTAATTTCAGCCAGATCAATTTCTCCTCTCTTAAACTAGAATTACAGTAACATTAGGAGTAAAGGATAACCTCAAACAACTTTGGATATAAATAGCATTTATACTGAACTGTAAAGAAACCATTTCAAAACCAGCAAGGATGTATTCAGAGAGACATTTTACAGACAGTGAATATGCAAAAGGAAATATGTACAAGATGTTCATTACAGCATCCTTTACATTAGCACCACACTTCAGTCTGGAGATCAGGCAGCATATGGCATCGAAGTCAAAGAGCAGAACATCAACTCTGGGATATACAGCCAAGACATGACAGTATCACCACAAACAAAACACAAAATAAATCCAAAGACTCTATACCCAAACATGACATGCCCAAGACAGACTAGCCAATAATTTTGAAAGGATCCAACATATTCCCACAACCACAAGCAGAAAGTCCAAGGCAGTTTGGATGTCCAGCCTGCCCAAACCATTATGGCTGGCATTTGGAAGTCGATGCAAAAGCAATGCTTTTAGCTGCTTGACCCCAAAAGTTTCACAGGGCTTTATAACCCAAGTGACAACCTTTAACACATAAACAAAACATTCAGGACTACTGTGCAGTTTGCTTGGAGACAAATGATTCTGACTACAAACCTGGAGCTACATGAAAGATAAAAGACTGAATTTTGTGAAAGGAATTTTTGTTGTGAAGCAAACTTGGGCTTGGCTGGGTTCACCTGGGAAAGAATGAAGTTTAACATTTTCCAACATGGGCAGTGTTGTACAGCCAGTTACATCCCTGCAAAGGTCATTTCAGAAGCCAGTTCATGGCAGGCAGGATAACACCTTTGGAGAGTTGGGCACACCCACTGGTCGATATTTAGTGATATATTATAACAAGTGTGGCTATAGTTAGGATTGAAAACTATTTCCTACTTCACTCCCCCTTTCACATACTTTAAACTTTCTGAAACATTTGCCCTTGGGCTGAAATTTCCTCTGCTTTAATCTCTGCCTGAAGTTCACTTTCTTTGGAAACGACCAAAAAAAATTCCTGAAGCCATTATGAAGTTCAGCAATAATGAAAACAACACATTTTTTTCCTTCCCAAGCCAGACAAAGTGATTCTGATATATGTATGTTTCATTATGGAATTTAGCCATAAATTGAACCATTTTACCCAGAAACCATTCATACCTTCAACTTCAGCATAAAGGTAAGTGATTTGAAAATCAGTATTTCAGGAGGGAGTTTGATTCATCCCATTCCATAACAAGATAACACCTCGTTCTCATTTTGATACACTACTAGATAATAAAGGTTAACCTCCAAAATGCTTTTATGCAGAGCAAAAATATTTTACAGACATCCCATCTTTCTGAGTTATACCAGATATCTTTAAGATCTATACAGCTGAATTTGTGATACTGAAAGACAGATCTTTACATGCCAACAATCATGAAGAGAAGCAGCAAGATGTTTTTCATAAAACTCACATGTGCATGTGCCCCTGCAAGAGTTTAGATGTATGTGGCAGACATTTAATGTGGTTGGAGATAATTTAGAGGGTTTGGATGACACTTCTGGGTGCTTTATGCCACTTTGGCAGCATCCACATTTAATTTTTTTAAAAATATGATTATTTGGCTCAGAATTACAGATAGAGGATGATGCAGGCTCTTGATGTGGGATTAAAATAGCTGTATCCATTTTGCTGGATATGTCTTGCTGTAAAGAGACAACATAAGCCCATGGTTCCTCCTGGAGCTCTTTTTGGAAAAGTGTCTACTGCATCCAAATTTTCTGTGTGTTCTCTCTTAAAATTTACTATCAGGCTGTGCTTTGACTTTTCATGCTGTGGTTGAAGTTCTTTAAGACTCTTGCTGTGCCCAATATGTGCAGAAGTGGTCAAGCGACCAACTTTCAGACATGGGGAATCACCTAACCTGGCACAAATTAAACAGTTTGCCTTCCCAGAATGGCTTCCATGCCCTGAAAAGTTGATCTGACTTTATTTGGCTAATCTAACTCTCACAGAAACTCTTCCTGCTCCTTGATATCACATGACAAGATTTTTCTTCCTTTTCTCTGAACTCCTTGAAGGTAGAAGGACAGATTGCTGCCAACCAGAGCTAGAGGCTGCACAGACTGTGTCAATGTGAAAGCAGAAACAAGACCTTCATCTTGTCCAGACCTCTCTTACCACCTGCTCCTATTTAGGGCAGACTTGTGATGATTTTGCTTCTTGGTCCTCACTTCCCACTCCTACCCTGACCCAGCGGGTCCATCCCTGCCCATGGCAGATCTTTAACACCTCTTCTAACCCAAATCATTCTACAATTCTACCCCAAGAACCTGCTCAGGCATCCTCTATATAGGAATGGTCCCATGGAAATGTTGCTCCTTCAAGTTGTCAAAGCACTTTGGATTCTAACACCGGATCTCTCTGGCAACACTACCATTATTTAATCAATGAAGGCAGACTTTTTTCCAGCAATCTGAAAGGAGGCACAATGAAGCAAGAAAAGATGGACAGTGTTCACTGCTATCAGTTGCCTAAAAGCAACATCTTGCTTTGCCCTTAGTTTGGTGAAAGAAGGAAAAACTAACAGCTTAAAAAGCCAGCATGGAACAAGGGAACTTGGCAAAGCAAATCCTCAAATTTCATGAAAAATCATTCATTTTCTACTCTGTTTTTGGTCCCATTTCTCTCCTGTAGTGGTAGTCCTGTAGTGTCATTATGAAGGACCAAAAAGAACCACTCCAAGAAAAGGGAAGCAAAATTCCTGTCTTCACAGTAGGTCTCATGAAATGGGACAGCTTACTCAAGAGTTTATAGGACAATTTAAGGGACAGATAATTGTGTTTATTAGCAATTTAGGACTAGGAGGATTGCTTTAAACTGAAAGAGATTAAGTTTAGATTGGATATTAGGAAGACATTGTTCCCTGTGAGGGTGGTGAGGCCCTGGCACAGGTTGCCCACCATCCAACCACTACTGATGTAGTGGTTGCTCCATCCCTGGAAGTGTCCAAGGCCAGGGTGGATGTGGCTTGGAGCAATCTGGGACAGTGGAAGGTGTCCCTGACCATGGTAGGGGATGGAAACTGGATGATATTTAAGGTCCCTTCCAAACCACACCAGCCTGCGATTCTATGATTTGCAGAAACAAGTCCCAGCCAAACATGAAGATGTGTGAGTGCTCCTCAATGAGAGATCAGAGCAGAGTAGAATACCAAGACTTCTGAATAGGCACCTCAGCTAGAAATGGTTTCCAGTTAACAATTTACACTAGTGCATGATTTCACAGCTGTAGCATGATGAGAAAGAATAATTTTGGCAGGAGAAAGAAACAGCTGTGATTTTTGAGTGGGCTGAGGCTTAATTTTTATTTGGGATAAAATCTGGAAAGTCTGGGGTAAAACATCTCCAGCAGGCACCGGAGACACCAAAGTTTATTGGGCCAAATCCTACATTGGTTTAAGTCTGCAGTTCTCCTTGCATTAAAGTTACGCACAATGTCACACTGCAGGCCTGTTGTACCACTTAGAGATGTTAAATCCTGAATTATAAGCCCTGTGTAAGAGAGTTACAGAACAGCATTTATAAAACTTGAAGTCTCCTTTCTTGGTGTCCTCCTTGTATGTGTGTGGGCAAGTGGTTTAATTACAGTGCATAAAATGGAATGGCAGACAGAGACACCCAAATCAAAGAGCAAGCCCTGGCTGAACTTCATTAGCAAACATAAATGCAAATAGGCACATCTTGTTTGGGACATGCCACAGTCCTTTCTGCCTTGGGTAATTTTACTGTATTCTCTGACATTTGCATAAATGTAAATCAAACCATATGACTTGAGCAGGTTTGTGATAAGGGAATCATATGCAAAACTTCTTTCCATTAAATAATTCTCTTCATGCAGCCTTACAATGTTACTGTGAAAACTGGGGAGAGTTGGATCTCAGACAGTGGGAGCCTTTATTTAAGAACAGTGGAGGGAGCCCTGCTCTTTAAATAAGAGACATTCTTGGATCAGACACTGGCTGGCAGGATGGAAAAAAGGATGTAGCATCAACTTTCATTCCATTCCAAATAACCTGGAACCCATAAACTACCAATATTCTCTAATTTTGAATCTGCTCCATTTCTCCCTGTCTCTTCTTTCCATTTTATTTGGGAAATGTTAACTTTGAAATTTCATTAGCTTGCCATAATATCAAACAGGTCACCCTGGACAGATTCATAACTCTTTGTACATAAAAACATTCAGATTAAAACGCCTATGATTAAAAGGTTGCTCCTCTAATTTATCCCAGCCTGAAGAGACAGACCACATGCAAAGTGTCAACTTATTTAGAGATTAAAATAATAATTAGTTTAAGAGGCAAAGTATAAGCAACATTGTTTGAAAAAGAAAATCCATGTGTTGTTTAGAATGAATTGCTTCTGTTTAAGTTTAAATAAATTTGTGTGGATATAAAGTCTCTTTATCAAAAGTGCATCCATGTTACAAAAGAAATATAATGGATAATTCTCCCTCCAATTTAGAACAATAGCACTGAAGGCTCTAATTTCGCAAACCCATCTTTAATCAGTAGCCAAAGCACTGACATCTGATATAATTCAAAGGATGAAGGAGCGTGTTATATAAGCAATATCTTGTACATGGTCAGTAATGAATAACACACCCCAAATATGTATCTATGGACACCCAGGTTTAGCACATTACAGACTTACTTGTGTGATGCTCTGGCTGATCTGCCCTGCTGTCACCATGAAATCTCATGGATTTCATTTATGATGAAGCCAGACCTATGTGCTGAGAGCTACAGCATCCATTTATCCACACCATAACAGTCCCCCTGGAAGCACAACCACATTGGTGCTTCACTAGATCCCATTTGTGGGAAACCATTTGTGAGGGCTGAGTGACACGGACTCCACTTATGCCAGCAAAGCAGACCCAGTTTATGACACCAGTTTACCAGTATTTATAGGTCACTACATTCAAACAAAATTTTCCACTCTGATCCCTTTGTCCTGGTCCCCTTTAGAAACACATTATTCTGATTATTCTTCTTACACTAGTAATGTCCTCTGTTATCTCCTTCTGCAGCAAAGTCATTGCTTCATCTTCCTTTGTCAGAATGGTCGGAGTGACCAGATGATGTCTTCACTTCTGTTCTTGCCTTGAGCCTATCTGTCCCTCAGCTTTCACTGTACCAGGTGTGAGAAACACCAACAGCTGCATTCCTTGGTCTGTTCCCTGAGTCCTCAGCCTGGTGACACACCAGGGACAGCAGCAGTGTCCATGCCAAGAGTCCCTGCCTCAGGAAGGGGTCGGAGATCACAAGAACACTTCATGTAAATGCCAATGAACATCATAAATTGATGAAAGCACTACTCCAATAAACCAACCATCAACAAAGTGCTTCCCAGAAAAGTCAGGTCTGGGCTTTGGTTGACCTTTTATCTGCCAGTGGCATACACTTTTAAAATAATTTTGTAACACTGGACTGCTGTGTACAGAAATGGGACATATCCAGGACATATCATCCAAGTCTGTTAAAGAACATAGTCTAGATCTCAACTACCCAACTTTTTATTGCTGTTTTCTGCTTCTGGGATAAATTAGATTCTCAAGGCTGATGGAAATGTAGAATTACTGGAAAAAAGGACCAGATTAATTTCTCAGACACCCTGTGCAGTACCACCAGTGGTTGGAGAACAAAATGTAGGGCTTGTATTGCTGTCCTCCAGTAAATTTGGCCAAAACTGCAATGCTGCAGTTACCGAGAAAATGCTGCTCTCAGGGCAGGACTGGTATTGTAAAAAAGAAAAACAAGGCAAAAGGATCATGGCTTCTGTTGCAGCAAGAACTGGGGTGTGGGAGTGGGGTACCAATGTCTGCCAAGAGAAAAAAGAACAAAATTGGTGGGGAGAGAGGGATCATTTTAAGTCTCTCAGAGGGTACTGTAAACAGTGGAGAAAGAAGGAAAAACCGGAACTATAAAACAATACTTGGCAGCCAGCTTTGCAAAACAAACATATTTTCACAAAGTCTTTCCCATCACTGCCACCAGCTTTAATGGGCTGCATTTGTCTGAGAGCAAGAAACCCTTTTTAATTGTTAGAGGAAAGGCGATGCTGCTTTGCTCACTGATAGAAATTCCTGTTCTGAGCTCTGCTTCAACCACACACTGCTCTCCACTCACAGTCAGGGAGAGGAATCCCTTTCCCCAGGCTGCACAACCTGTAGCAGGACTCCATCACCCCTCTTCCCTGGACAGCATCAGCTGCTTCTCCTGTGAAGAAAGTTGAAATCCAGCAAGTTCCTCTTGCTGTGGGTCTAATAGCCCAGGACTATTGTCCTAACTGTATGCCCAGGACACACTGCTGGAAAAGCACACAGCAGGTCTCCTCGAGGCACCAGACCTCAGTGGATATGACCTGTTGGAATCCAGCATAATTAGGAGAGCTCAATCCCCTCACCCACTGCAAATGCAGTGGCTCCTGAGAGTCCCAGATCTCCTCATGAGCAGTGCAATTAGTTCACTTGTACTTTTACTGCCTCACGTCAAACCGGTCAAAACACCTGGAGTTGCTCAAGGGTCAAACTCTCCTTTCCTGATGTGCCTCAACTCGCTGCTTTAGCTGCATGGCAACAATAATGTACACAGGGAACTTTATTATGTCTGAGAATTAAATTAAAACTGGAATCTTGAGACTTCAGGTATGACTGGACACTGAAACCTCTGGTTTATGACTCAGGGCACTGCACAGTCACAGCACTCCCATGTGAAAATATACCACTAACAATAAAAACTCATTCAGCCTGAGAGCAATTCAGCACCAACCAACCTGGATGGCTCCCTGTCTCCAAGGATGACTTTATTTGATCTTTTAAGGTTCACTTCTACTGCTGTAGAAGCTCAGGGTTTTTTCTGTAGGAAGTTACAGAAGAGGTTAAATTCCCCCTCTGTGTCACCACTGCTCATGACCTCAGCATAGGAGCTAAAGAGCAAATTTATTTGGAAACAATATGGTGTGGTACAGTCTGAGTACAAGGGCAGGAGCCAGGGCTGGCTCTGCTCCCAGCTCTGACACTTACTTGCTGTGTGGCCTCAGACAAACCACTTAGTGCCTCTGAGCTTCCATTTCCCCTGCCTTTGAAACAGAAATACTATCACTCACTAAAAATCTTTTTTTGAGGATTGCTTGATTACAGAGCTAATGCACAACACTTTGAATTGTATACTATGCCGCAATTATTATCTTCATTGCATTTTATCTTCCATTGTAATGGCTAAAATACTAGATGTATAGAAAAGGATGCTGAATTTGGCAGCTATTGCATAGGAGGAGTGGACATTACATTGAAATTAAATTATTTGGGCAAACCAACAGAGTTCATCTACATTTTTCCCTTAAAACTGTTGAAATTGTAACAAAAAGCAGCATCTAATGACATTTTGCAACACACTTCTCCCCCACCTCCTGAAACCATCTTGCAAACGCTCTCTGCAGAGGGCACAGCGCCCCTGCTCTCTCTGATTCAACAGAGCATTTCAGTGGGGAAACAAGAGCCCAACCAACAGCTCAGGTCTGTGAAGAGAGGAATTTTCTCAGGCTCTGAGGCCCTTTGCTGGTGGCAGCACTGGGGTGTGGCCACTTGTTGCCCTGCTCAGCCCTGACTGATGTGCTCTGTCTGCAGAGGGGCGCTGGCGCACCGGAGCAGTGGGAGGTAAGAGGAATTAAGGTAATGCATCAGTGGTTGTCAGTGAAGGAGATGGGAAGGGGGGGGGGGGGAAGAGAAAAAAAAGAGGCAAAAGAAATATACTATTTCAATCAAAGTCTGAAATTTGTAGAAGTGGTTTTGGTCTCAATATAGAAAAAATATTTATCCAAGAAACTCCTACTCGGGTGCGAACATCCTACTTCTAGTGGGATTTTGCTTGGCAAAGTGCTGTGCAAGAGTGGAAGCTAATACAGAACATGTCTATAAACAAATATATTTATTTAGTCCAGATTGACACATTCACTAGAGTATTTCAGTGATTACACATGTAAAACTATTTCCTATAGTGGTTTCCTTTTGTGATTCTGCTAATTTATTCAATCCACCCCATTTTCATGCATTGAATGTTATGAGCCATTTCAGCCACCCAGACTGAAACGTGTTTGGAGACTACATGCCTGTTTTTTCATTTCATCATCTACACATAATTATTTGGTGATATTAGGAATTTGAGCTCAAATGGAAGCCAACCAACATTTTAATAGCTTAAAAATCACACAAAATGAAGTCTGCCCTGAGGTTAATGAATAAGAGCCAAATCTTGAGGTTCTTGCTCAGTTTTTACTCACTCCTTATTCAGGCAAAAGTTGAATCAATTGTAGTTAGACTGATTAAAACCAGAAGAATATATATATTTGGACCTTTCTCTCAGGTAAAACTGAATAAATTACCTAGGATTAGGCTGCAGAATGGCATCCAATCGATCTTTCGCATGTATTTTTGCAACAGACTGGAGAAAAAAATCCAAGTGCTGAGGCAGTTTAACCAGTTAAACCAATATTTTAGCAGCAGAATAAATTATTACACGCTACCAGGTTTTATGACATTTATATTAGAAATAGCCCTGAATCAAAATAGGTTTCCTGGTCCCTCCTGAACTTCTGAAAATCGGGATCAAATCCAAACTTAAAAAATGGTTCACTAAGTATGAAAGCGAAATGCCCCTATCCTTCAAAACAAAGCTCCATCCTTCATTAAAACATTATTCCAGGCATGTATTGATACAGATATTTGATTTTTGATGGTGGCAAGCATTTATAATTTAGGAAATTAAAGCTTATTCTTTAATCACATGCAGGATGTCCTACTCCTTATGCAAAGAATGCAATGTGCCTGTAAAAATTACAAAGCAGAGTAGTGAATTGCTTTGGACAGTTAATACTTCATTAGTAATTGGTGATAATCACAGAAGGATGATTCTCCCTTAAGTCACAACCCATTTAAGCATTGGGCCAGTCTCAGCAAAGTAATGACATATTTATCCCATTCAAGCCAGACTTAAGCACGAGGATTTGGAAAAGAAAGGAGTATGAATGACTGATTTCTTCAATATATGCAAAGCAAACAGAAGCAGAAAAAATGGGTAACAAGAATTAAGAAGTCAAAATGTAGATGTGGCACTTGGGGACTGGTTCTAGTGCTGGGCTTGGCAGTGCTGGGTTAATGGATTCAATTGGATTCAATGATCTTAGCTTTTCCAACCTAAAGGATTCTATGATTTGTGAGAAACACCAGATCCTGACTGGGTCTGGGTGATGGTAGCCCTGCTCACTATCTCCTGCAAATTGATCTCAGTGCTGAAATATGCTGAGCACATGAGGAGCTGCACTTGGGGATGGCTTTGTTTGTAAAGCAGTGAGTCGGGACAAGTGAAGAGAGCAGTCCCCTCCTGGCCACCACTCACGCTGCATGGCCTGGTCCTGCTCTGCTCAGCACTTCCTACCTGCAGGACAGACAAACTCCTTCCTGTGTTTAGCAGGGTCTGAAGAACACAAACCATGCCAGTGGCACACTGGGAGTGTGGGAACACTGCCCAAAGCCTCACAGGCTCCTGAGCTGGGCAGCCTGCACAGAGGAGAGCCCTCACTGCACTTTCAGAGAGCTGTGGGCAAGTTAAGAGTTGCAAGAATGAGCCAAGGAACTTGGGATCCCAAGGAAAGAAAAGCTTTTCATTACATTATACTTTTTAAATGACATTACATTCACAATCATATGTTGGAAAAGCTGGTTCACAAGTGAACATAGACTTCAAGTCTCTCTAATGTACAGCTCAAATTATCTTTAATCTTTCTAAATGTCTTTCTGTTCATCTGTTTCTTACCTGCCTAACATCTTGGGCAAATGGGAGATCCCAGGGACACTGGATGGTTGCTGAGAATAACAAGATTCCAAAATGTCTTTCTGAGAAGTGACTAAAAATTCCTTTTGGTTTTCTGACTGATTGGTTGTGGGTGAGGACTGGGCAAATAATATTTACTTTGTGATGCAAATGAAATAACTCAGCGGACTCAGAACCTTCATGCTGCACACTCCCCTCTACAGACCTAATTTTCACATGTCACTTCCTATGGCATATGTTACTTAGATGAAACTTATTTTGAAATGCAAGGACAGACCAATGCCATCAGCAATATCTCAGTGGTCTGACTCATCATATCAAACTCTTTTTTTCTTCTTTACCACATCTCATCTTTTTCCCTCGTATCCAGTTGAAGAGACACGCATATATATGCACATCTATAAAAGTGATACTTGTCTAAAAACAAAGTGGCCAGGCCACGAGATTCTTCTGGCTGATTGCCATTTAGTTGAGTCACTAAATATGGGTTTAGGAATAGGGAGATGGATTACTCGCTTGCAACCCCACCATGGGCATTTCATTTTATCACAGCCCATATTTTTTTAATAACATCGAGGAATATTTAAATTCTGTATGGAAGCTTTTTCATACTTCTTTGATGTTAGAACATTTTGATTTGTTTGCATGCTGACACCAGAACATCTCGATTACTCCATGTTCATTTACCAGAGAGTGCAAGGTTGATCCCATTTGGATGTGCAATTTTTGCATCAAATAGATACCATGGGCTACAGCAACATTCCCACTTCCAGTGGCTGGAAATGAAAGAACACTAAATAATTATGTAAATGAAGATTTAGTTAGGTCTCGTTAAATGTTATTGCTAGCTAAAACAACAAAGGAGTTTATATTTTAAAAAGCAGAAAGGTGGCAGGGAAGTAACTGAACCCCAAACCTAGAACACATTGCAGTTCCTGGATTTAAAGCTAATGGGACCCAGTGGATTCAGGCTTTGGCAAAGAGAGAAATGTTGTCTCCATCACATTATTTATTGTAATGGTGTAACTCTTTTTTCCTTTGTTTCTCCTTTTCCCCCCAGCAGAATGGCTGTTGGCAAGATGGAAATGTGAAATCCAGGTTTTCGTCTCTCCAGTAGCTCTGAATTTTCTGGCTTTTGCGGACTGAAATCAGACCCTGAAGTCACTTATGTGCATTTTGTTTTGGGTAACTGACATGAATTTTTAGGTTGCATCACTAACATCAATCAGCGCTGCTCTCAGAGGACTAGAGTTAAGGGGCCACAATAAAAGAGCATGATATTGTTTCTTTTGTTTTATTTTTGGAGCACTTTGACTACTCTATACTTTTCCAGTGGATGTTACATTTTTTTTGGGTGAGACAGCTTAAAACATTACTGACTGTCTCATTTAAAAGAATACTTTGGCTTTACTGTGAATGCCTTGGTCCAGAGGCTGGGACAGTCAAGGCTGGTAAAAATTCAAGCTGATACCTTTTGTCTATGTAACACTTTGAAGAAACTATGAAATGACAACACATGTCTTTAAAGAGAGCCCTGCTGCCCATTACAGATGTTTCCCATATGGCAAAGGGAAGGTTGGTCCCTTCCCCCTCCACTCATCAGTGTTCTCACATCGTAGCAGGAATCTACGAAGACAACATGGCTGTAAATGACACCACACAGAAGCCTCCAGCAGCACGTACTGCCAGGGAAAGAGCAGATTTTCATGGTCAGGGCACGAATACATTCCACTGCACCCACTGATGGGGAGCATTTTGACTCCTCAGTTTCCTGCTTCACCAGTGCATGGCACAAAAACCCTGGAGTAAGTGGATAAGAGAAACCAGACTAGCTTTCAGATGCTAAAATGATGAAATGGAGATGATAGATTAAACCAATAGAGATTACTGCAGATTATCATCCTGTATCAACTGGTGGGCTCAACACCTTCTCCCTCAAATCCTAATGGGTGGGAAGAAAACTTCTTTCTAACATAAGATTATGATTTTTAGGAAAGAAGAATCTGGGGCTCTTCAGTGGGGACCCATTTTTTGGACACTGGGACATGGCTGCACACACAGGTTCGTAGGTAGTTCTTGAAAACAACCATTGGGTAGAGAACTGGCCTGTTGCCTCATATTTTTGCCAAAGAAACCATCACCCTAGCTGTACTTAAGATGTGCATAAATCCCAATACTTTTTTTGATACTGGAGCTATTCTAACACTCAAGTCTTGAATGCAGGTGTGACGTCCTAAGAGTTTAATGTGTAATTGAGACATTTTGTCTTCTCATCCACTCATTTCCCATTAAGTTATCTTATTTCAAAAGTAAACTTCAAAGTAAATAAGAACCTGAACACAGATGGAGTTTGTGATAAAAAAAAATCCTTTTTGCCTATTTCCCTATGCCTTTGGTTTTAGAGAAGGTATGGGACCATCTGGGTAAGTCTACATTTAATTTATAATGGACCATTGTTTTTTCATGCCAACCAATCTTAGTAATACACATACATACTAGTTGGTATATTTTGCCATTGGTTATTATGTATTATTTCACAATAGTAACATAATATCGAGCATTTCTACAAATTAAACTCTAATACCAAGATATTTAAAACCAGCTACTGATCTTAGCTGGCCATTTCACCAGTAGCTATGTGGCTAAAAACTTACATAGACTAAGAAATAAACTTTAAATAATACCTACTTAAATGTTTCTTCATTGCTTTTTCACTATTACTTCCTTCTCAGCTTTCTAAAAGATGCACCAGTATTAAATAATTTTGCACAAACTGCAAGATATTCCCCACTAAACGGAAAAATTTTCATTTTTTTCTCTCATCATATTTTCCTGTTCACCTTTTCCTGTTCCTCCCAACAGCATGTTTCCTAGTTCTTTATTACCAACTCTGCCTAACTTTAATTAAATCTATCCTTCTATGTATTTGTCTTTGTCCTCCAGTTCAGCTTATCCACCCTTCGGTTTCCAGCCTATTCTCCCATCTTTCCATAACTCATTATTTCCACTCCCTTTTGACCAGCCTATCTCCGTCTCTGCTGTTTTTCTTTCCAACCTGATTTCTGCAGATCCTTGTCTCTTACCAACATCATCTCCACTGTACAGAACCTAAGGGCTTCTGTGTCTTAAAATAATTCCATCCAAAATTTACTTCATCCTCTCCCAACCACATTAGGGGTCTACGAATATATCTGCAGTGGTTGCAGAAACTGTAAAAAACGAGATCTACTTCTTGTAGGGCACATGAAGAATTTTGTCATTAACAAAGAGGGCATTGTCCACACAAGAGAGAAACTCAGTGCTTAGGAATAGGAGTAGGAGAATCCTAAACACAATTTGGAACAGTCAGCAGTTGTCACTCAGGGCACAACAGAGCCCTCAAAAGCTTAGGGCAGCTTTCATAATTCCCACAACTAAACTCCAATCCTTTTTTTTTTTCTTTCCTGTAATTATTCAGTTTGCTTAAGAGAAAAAAGTAAGAAAGAAAGAGGAAAAGAAAAGGCCACTCGCCATCTTGGTGTCAGAGAGAAGCGACTGGTGTCCAGTCCATTGAAGAAATTGCTCAAAAGCACTTCATCTATGTGGGAATATTCTCCTGCTGAAAGGCTGGGCTCTCTATCCTAGAAATGGTGACATGAGGTTTTCTGAGACTGGATGAACTGGCAAACCATCTTTACCACCAAACTTATATTTATTCTTGATAAATTGGTGTCACTTAGTGTCACTTAATTGCTCCATATTTCCTTCACCTGTCTTTAGCTGGGCATGATTCACCTGGAAAGCATGACTGAGTCTCACAGAGCCCTTAGCAAATGAAGAGATATTGCAGCAGAGAATGTTTTGGGGTGTTATTTATTACTCCAGGGGTGCTGTCCATGGGTGAATCATTGATCCTGACCCACTGTGAACCACTTATCTCTGTTGGGGGAGGAAATTCTTTCATCCTCAATAAAACTATCCTTTTTTTGCTGTGTTCCATGCGGTACCTTCCAACAGGTGTTACAGAGGAAAATAAGGGGACAACAAAATATAACAAATAAGCAAATTAATAGATAAAAAGATAGATGAGAAAAACATCTGATCTGGATAGAAAAGGCAGCTGCAGATTCAGCTTTGGCTTTTGAAATGACCGGGCCAGGGAGCCAAAGAGGGGGACAATTTTGAATTGTGGGCAAATTTTATCAGGCACCAGGCAGAGTCAACCAACCACTTACTCAGAGGCCACTTGCCCAGTTTGAAAAAGGAACAATTTTCAGTCTTTGACAGATTGGACTTGAACAGGCACCAAAAGTGAAAGCATCTATTGTCCATTATCCTTCTCAGCCCTGAGACTTCCAACTTCTCATTTACCATGCAGCCTGTTCAGAAAAGGTTTGTCAAGCAACAGCCTCTCTAAACAAATTACATTGAAATTCCTTATACTGTGCCACATACTTGACTTGCTGTTCCAGAAAGAGCCACATAATAAGTTTCTAACAAGGACACTGGTTATTAAAGCACTCTCAATTTTCTAGGTCAAAGAGGTGAAAGGCAAAGTCAAAATAATTGAAACAAAATATTCTATAAATCATGGGTGTTTACATAAAAAAAAAAGAGAGAGAGAAAAAAAAAAGACATGAAGAGACCTGCTGCTACACTAACCAAAACTCAGCTAGCTATTTTGAATGACCATGTTCTTGATGAAAGCAAAATTTAAGGCGCCAGAGTTAGCTTTTGGAAATACCCAAACAGTTCAAAACCAAACAGAGTTTAGCAGCAACTGGATCCTTCTTTCTTTTCCCACTTCTTCCTCCAAAATGTGTAAGACAGACGTGGCAAAGAAATACACTGGTAATGCCTGCTGTTCCTTTTTTATCCACTTAAATGTGAAAAGTAGGTACCTTTTTAAACATACATGTCTGCTGAGGTAATCCAGAGATTTAAACTGAGAAGTGCAAAAGTTGTTAATGCATTTTGTGAAGAAGAAATTTTTTAGAATTGGCATCTGTATCTTCTGCTTTCGAGAAACATTAAGATCTGAGCTTTCTGAAAATAACCTTGCATCACCTCAGTATATTTTGAGACATTCTTTTTCACAGTGTTGCATCTTTATATTAGTACACGGATACTAATTTTGCTGCAGTTTTCTTCTTCAGGAGAAACACCTTATTTATCAACTTCTCAAATGTGTTTGAATTCATATTTACTGTGAAGACTAACACAGTTTTATCCATTTTTTCAAGGAATATGCTTTTTCAAGTATACAGTTAGAAACATCTTCCATTTCTCAGTTTTCTAAGTTTTTATCTGTGATAAAACGATGATTTTTCAGTGGTTGAGTAAAATTCATTTAGAATGCACATGCAGTTAGGTAATAAAATCATAGAATCATTGAATGGTTTGGGTTGAAAAGGACCTTAAAGCCGATCTCATTCCAGCCCCTTGCCATGGGCAGGGACACCTTCCACCAGACTACGTTGCTTGTTGATTTAATAAAAAGAAAAGATGAAGGGGCAGATTGAGGATCTAAAAGAAGGGTAGAGGAGCTGCAATTTGCCTTCTGATTCGGGGCATGGGCCAGCCCAATACAAGTGACAGAGTGAAATCAGAAGGAAGTGGGTAAGAAGAGCCATGGATGCACCCATTCCAAGACTCAGAGCAGTCAATGTTGGTGGGCTCAGGGACCCCCAGATGTGATCCTGCCCCACCCCACACTTCCTGGCAAGAAAAAAAAAAAACAGTTGGGGTTGGCTGTGGTACCAGTTGCCTTCCTTTTGGTGATTCCAGAGGAGGAAGGGATCAGGATAAATTATAGGTCCCTGCAAGAGCTCTGTGTGTTTCTGTTGACGCCATCTGGAAGCAGTGATAATGCCACTATTAGTGGGGGCGTTACTACAGAGGATCTGCAGCCTCTATTGAAACCAGCCATGCTGTGTGCTGTGTGTGCTGGCTCAGGATGCATGCTTGCTCTAATTTCCTCCCTGACATTTCATTCCTAAAGCTGTCAATATCCTGTTAACCTTCCTGGCACTGAAACTCTAAAACCAAGTCCTATTTCAGCTCTGATTTTGAATCTCAGCTGTGATAAGCAATACCAAAGGCTAAATTTATAATACACCTTTGCCCTAATCTAAATCATGCTATAGGTGGGCGGGATTTTTTTTTACTTATACACATCATAAAGCAGGATACAAAAATTTGATATCCTAAAATTAATTCCTTGATTTGATGGCAAAGTAACAAATGTTCTTTACTGGTAACTGACAGATCCTGCAGATTTCAAAGGCCAGAAGTGTCTTGTAGTCAGGGGAATTGCTCACATTCAGTTCATATAGTTTAAAGTCAGAAGGGAAAATTAGATCATCTAGTCTGACCTCCCACATACCACAGACCACAGAATTTCAGTCAGTTGCCCTTATTTTGGGCCAGTAACCAGTTTAACAAAAGCATATTTTCCAGCAATTCATTTGACCTCCACTTGGAGTCATCAAGAACGAGACAATGCAGAACTTCACTTGGTACTTTGTTCCACTGTTAATTGGCTCGAGCCTTATTTCTAAGCTGAATTTCTCTGGTATTACTTTTCTACATAAATACAAGTTGCAAGTACAGCAATTACAACTGCCTCCCCAATAATGGTGACATTAATGTGAAAAGAGCATGCCCAAGTGGGATGCTAAGAAGCATTTTGGCCACATACACAGACATCTTTAAGTACCAGCTGATACAGATGAGCCCATTATTGGATTTACTGAGATGTCTGAACCAAGTACAAAAGGATCCATGTGTGGGAATGCTTTAGTTTGGATCAGGGGAGTGCTTTTGAAACAAATCTCCCATTCACCCTCACTTACTGCACATTATTTTGTACTGTAGAATGATTTCAGAGCATGCTACCTGGTCTTTTTTTGGGTAAAAGCAAATCAAAAGATGCACTCCAAACAGGCATTCAGTCAATGAGGCCAGACTGGACCTAGTGCTAGACTGAAAGTATCCCCCACTGAAATGCTCACTGTGTGCATGGAGGGTGAGCACCAACTATTTGTCTTTTACACATCTGCTCCTACTTGTACTGCTGGTAAAAGCATAGAATCATGGAACCACAGACTGGCTTGGGTTGGAAATGACCTTTAAGTTCCAACTCCTCTGCCACAGGCAAGAATACTTTCCACTAGATCAGATCACTCAGTAACAGCCTGATTCCTGAAATTCCTAAAGCAGTCAAAATCTAATTCCCCTCAGCTTTAAGGAACCTCATGCCAGTAGCAGCAGAAAATAGAAAATCAAGATTTAGCAAATAATTTCAGAACAGTAATTGGTGGAATTGATTTTGCTGAACAATAGCTGGGTATTAATCCATAATCTGAAGAACAATGGCAGAGATCAAAAGGTACTACAGTCAACAGAGTTTCTTCTAATTTTTCCAGTAGTATCCTTACTTCTAGAAAATAACAAATATTGTTGATAAATTCACCTGGCTTATCCTGAAAAGATCAAGTAAAAAACTAAGGAATTCTAGGAGTACCACCAGGAAAAGAGAATGGGAGACACTGACATGGAAAGAGGGTAACAAATCTGACCTAATAAATCAAAGAATTCATGATTCAGAAATGGCTATTCCATAATATTTTAGAGATAATTTGGCTAGTTGTTCTAACTTCTTGTTACCAGTCAATTACCTTCAATATACTCTCTGAGGGAAGAACAAAGTAACATCTTCAGAACTTGCATTCATTTACCCAGTCCAGAGACACAGGCTAATTAAGCATTTTATGCTAAGGGAGGCTTAAAATGAGTCATGCAATTCCACACAAGACCACTTAAAGAAGTTGTTTTTTGTGTCTGCCAGACCAGCAGTGCTATTGTCAGCAGTAAGTGTTCCTGTATGGGGCAGAAACTACCAAGAAATGACCTAAGAGCAGCAAGAAGATGGACAGATCAATGGCCTTCAAAATATTTTTTTTAAATTTTTGTTGATGAAACATGCTGGAGAGAGTAAAAAAGCCAATGCATGAGTGACCATGGCAACCCAAAATTTATTATGGAGCTCTTGAGGGAAGTGATTGGCACAGCAGAAGTAAGTCTTAGTTCACCACAGTTTTCTCCATGTTCCAAATTACAATTCCTGTAAGAATTTCTTTGCAAGAATTAAAAGGCAGAGAGGCACAGATTGGCCAGTACAATCCCTTTTATTATCCTAATTTTTTACCCTTTTATTATCCCTAATTATCCCATCTTTTCAGAACAAAATAATACTATATAACTTCTATAAAGGAAATCAATAGAAATTTCAGCTTGCATTTTCAGAAGAGCACAACCTCTCATTAGCTTAATTAAAGAAGGAAAATCTTTTACTTTCTTCTAATATTTTTAATTTTCCAAATAATTGATCTCTTTCTCATTTCTTTTATTTTTGGGATTTCTCCTTTCTGGGATGAAGAAATAAAGCATTGAAGTATTCCAAAACCAATGAAAGTACTTGTTCCAGCTAAGGCCAAGTACCAAGACAAAACACACAAAAGCTTTGCTCTCAGCCTCCCAGCAAAGGTCTGTCAATCCCCAAGTCTGAAATACACTTCAGAAAAGTGCAAATAGAGTTCATGCTGATCTAATCAAGGACTTTTTTGGATATCCAGGACAGGAAATAGGTGCTAATTTAAAATGAGATTTTATGTTGTGGACTGTCTGTGAAGGTAATTAACATCTACAACTACTTTTCAAAATATAAACTTGGCCTTTGAATACTGATACAACTGAAAGAAAAAAGAATTTCCCAACAAAATGGGGAATCTGAAAAGAATAACAAGGTGATTTTGAAATCCTTGTAAGGTTCCGAGAAGTCTCTTTGGTCTTTGACTCTTTGGCTGGTGATGCTGGATATATGCAAACAGTAATCAGTTCCAGGCCTGCAGTAGCAGTGCTCACTCATAATAGAATAAAATTATAGCTTACATAGGAACTCAGAACTGAGAGAAATCTCTGACTATTTGGCAAAGAAAAGTATCAGGAAAGCAGAAGGGTGGAGAATAAAGGTCGCATAGAATAAGAAAAGAAAATTATACTGTTCAGACTAATTAAACAAAATAGAAGAGAAGAGGGGCAGAAGAACAGCAGCAGCAGAAGAATTAAAAAGAAAGCTCAGGAATAAATGGATGTGGCACAAATCAATTAATTTGACAACAGGGACATTCAGGGATCCTGATCCACACATCATTACCCATGGAGAGATGTCTCTGCCACTGCAGTTACATTTTTACCAGCAGATCAACACATTGACGGACTGGCACATGTAATGGCAGTCTTCAAAATGAAATTCAATATACTCCTGTTGCCACTGGAAACTTCACCTTCTAACCCAGTCCCTGCTAATGCAACCAGTTGGTCTGGAAGGATGCCATGTGTGATCATCTCCTGCATTACAGCTTTCTTTGTTAATGCTGGAAATGAAACCTCAGGCATGATAATACCAAGAGTTAACACACACCAGCACATCCATGCCAGCTCAAACCATTTTCATTTTTCTGATTCTGTGGTGGTTTTGAGTTTTCCTTCTCTCCTTCCACCTCCTCTGATCAAGGACACACATGAATACCAAAAAGAAGCAAAGCCTTTCTACCAAAATTACTCTCCTTTAGTAACGAGACCACAAAAGGCTGAAACACACACAACACTGTCTGCCACCACCCTACTCTGCCTGATTGTCTTTTAATAGCTGCAATAACATTGTGCAAAGGAATAATATTCCCCATCCTCAACTCACTGGGGAAGGCTCTGGAGCACAGGTCTGATGAGGAGCAGCTGAGGGAGCTGGGGGGGCTCAGCCTGGAGAAAAGGAGGCTCAGGGGGGACCTTCTCACTCTCTACAACTCCCTGACAGGAGAGTGGAGCCAGGTGAGGGTTGGGCTCTTCTCCCAGGTAATAAGTGACAGGACAAAAGGAAATGGCCTCGAGTTGCACCAGGGGAGATTTAGCTTGGACATTAGCAAAAATTTCGTCATGGAAAGTGCAAAGTACTGGAGCAGGCTACCCAGGGCTGTGGTGGAGCCACCATCCTTGGATGTATTTAAAAGACGTGTAGATGTGGCACTGAGGAACATGGTTTAGTGATGGATTGACAGTGCTGGGCTCCTGGTTGGACTTGATTATTTTGGGGGTCTTTTCTAATGGAAATGATTTTTTGACTCTCCCAGGCAGTACATGGACAATTCCAAAGGAAAGTGTGCATTAGCTGAATCTGCCTCTTTATGACTAAAACAGGAAGTTCAGTCCCCTTTTATCATACCTTTTTATTTTTGAAAGACTGCCCAAACAGTTCCAAGTTGAGTTGAAGCAAAGTTATTGATGTCAAGAAGCCAAGATCTTTCGCCACGCCTTGCTGAATGAGGAAGGAAGAAACTGTTTGTGCTCAGTTGTCCTTTGCCTCTCCAGGCTAACTTTGAGCCAAAGAAGCAGGAAGAGGAGAAAGATGAATAAGTGAAAAGGGATAATGTTTATCTTTTAACAAAATCACAATGTTCTGCTCCTAGCTCTAGCAGCCAAGACTCACTGTTGCATCTTTAAGACAGATAGTCTCTTCTCTGAGAGACGACAGGCTAATTATAGCCCTCCTGCCAGAGGGAACTCACACATGCAAACCATTATGTAAAATATAATTTTTTTCTTTAAGAATACTCAAGATCATTAGACATGGTTTTTTCAATGCTAGAAAATCAAGCCAAAAATGAAAATAAACAGTTTCAAGTATTCGCAACATAATTCCCTCATGCATTTATGGAAATATAGTAAAAAGCGCCTTAAAAATGTGGTTTGACATTTTATGCTGCTCTGTTTTTCTGTTTTTCCAGTTCTCAACATTTGCCCTCTTGTCCTGTATCATTTCAGTTCCATGGCAGTTTGAAAGAGATGATGATGGCAGCCTTTGTCATTTCTACTGTGCCTTTCAGCCTTGTTTCAATGGGTGGGTGACAGGAAACATCCCAAGGACTTGGCACAGATGACAAAAATGCTTTATAAATTCTACTTTGCATAAACCAAATGTGAATTCATTGTATGCAAACATGGTAGCACCATTCACCGAGATAATTACAGGTACAGCATTGCTTCCCTATCAACGTGCTTTGGTAAATTCAGATTAAAGAGATGATCAATTTAATGTAACAGGGAAATACCATCCTTTTTTTTTTTTTTTTTTTTTTTTGAGCTGCCCTTCCTCCAGAAGGTTTTCTGAGTACACTACCACCTCAAGAGCACTTTCAGACAAACATGGAAAAGTATGGAAAAAAATCCCCAAGTCTGGCTATGATGATGTGACATGGCTTCATCTCTTTTTTATGCAGGGAGAACTGAACTCCTGCCTACCTAAACTAGTTGGTATTTTAAAGGTTTTGTCCAGTTTATAAAGCATGGGACTATTGACAAACCAAACATCATGGTCTAATGGACTAAGCAAGCAACTGCATGCCACAAATTCCTAAATTTTAATCCAGACTCTCTTGGTGCTCACCTTCTTGTCCATAAAATTGAGATAATATTTATCCTCTACTTCACGAGGGTGTTGTGAGAGTGAGTAAATGTTTGGACAGCTCTTCAAAAGGTCAAGTTCTAACCAGGCACCTGTATTTTACTGAAGTAAACTGTTTCCTCAGATTCCCATGATATGATCACGGCACCTTCTCCAGAGCTTCTCAGATCACGTCAGAATAACCATCCACGTTCATACCCATCCACATGCATAAATCACAGAATGGTTTTGGTTGGAAGGGACCTTGGAGATCGTCTCATTCCAGTCACTCTGTCATGGGCAGAGACAAAGTTATGCACTGATCTAGGACTTAAGAGTGATCTCACCTGTAAAGTCATGCATATAAATTATCCCTCTGCCATAAAAATAATTCAGAAAAACTACATGCTAAGAAACTTTTAATTCATTACTGAAGCAGAAGTGCCACATCCCAAGGTGTTGCTAATGTCAGTTGATTTTAAAACTGTCATTCAATATCTGAATTGCATAAAAATATAGAGTGGAAAAATAATTTTTTTTAAGAAAATCTTTTAAGAACCACTAGATATGTCAGCAACTGATGCTCTGTAAAGATGTAAAATAAGAGTTTTAAAAAATCTCCTGCTTTATTAGAAGGGCAATTCCAGAGACTTGACACACTGTATAATCCCATCAGTGGTTAGTTCTCAACAAACAAGTCACACATACAGAAAAAATACTCTAGACCAAGGCAGGAGGCAAAAAGAGGTTAAATCAGTCACATGCCAGGTTTTTCCTCAGTTTTAACTCATAAGTGATGACATAAAACCCAGAAAAAATCCAGCTCCAACTTGAAAATTATTTAAATTTGCCAGCTCCAGCCATTTCTGGAAGCGAGCCAGTCTTAATTTGGATGTAGGCTTCTCAAAATTTGCACAGCTCTAACTTTAACCTGCTGCAGCCTAAAAAGTGGACCTGGTGAAGAAACACACAAAAAAATATTCCACATAATTCTACACAGGTGATGGTCTGTTCTCTCCACGTACCCGAGCTCAGGATCAGCTCCTTCGTTCCAGGAGTGGACGGTTCTGTGTCTTTATGAGCACAACTGTCCTCCTTCAAAATTCCTTCTGAACCAATCTAATGCTGCATGAGGATAATGCTCACAAGAGGGAATAGGACTTGTTTTCCAGGAGGGAATATTTTCAGAGCTGAGTTTGTAATTTCTATTTGCAAATCTCCAAATTCAACAATTTCTCAGCCTCTATAAACTCGCAGATGGAAAGATCCTGTATTTGGAATAAATAATGTCTGAGCTTCACCTTCATTACAGGGCATTTTCTGTTAGAAGAGTGCTACATCCTGACTCCTGGAATACACAGGAGCCCTTTGTGGTAAAGCTATCACACTGGGCTGCTCCAAGTGTGCAGCTAGGAGGTTCATATTAGTAGTACCATGGAAGGATTGAGGGGAAAAGAAAAAAGAAAATATCATGACAAGCATTGATTGGGAATCCTGATAGCTCTCTCAGGATCTTGCCTAAAAATCAAGGGTATTTTTTTATTTTAATATGTCTAAATGAACTTCTGTACTTGTTAAAAAAATCTCAACTTCGAAACATAAGTCCATTTAACATTTTACTATTTTTCCAGCCCTTTCCCCAAAATCTGCTGGTTATTAAAACACTGCTGCACAAATGAAAGTGGTTCTGCTTCATAACTTCCCTTCTCTTTTCCTTGTGCACACACACAATGAGATCATTATTTGCTCGTTATGTTCATTCTCACTGGGACAGACTTTGATGTCCAACAGCAAGTGCTGTGACTTCACTGTAGGTATCCAGACCACAGAAGGACTGTGTGAAAATATTACAAGTTCACACAAGAGATATCAAGTGCCTGGACCAAAAGCCAACAGGAGCTTTGGAGCAGACCTCTGGCCATCAGGAACATATAACAATCACAGAGACCACACTGGGGCACACAAGAACATCCATTGCAGCCAGTTGCACACAGTTTTTGATCAGAGGGTCTCAAAGCATGGTTTGACATCAATCATGGATTCACAGAATGGTTTGGGTTGGGAGGGACCTTTAAGGTCATCTATTTCCAACCTCTGCCATGGACAGAGACACCTTCCACTAGATCAGGTTTCTCAGGGCCCCATCAACATGGCCTTTAATGAAATTAAAGAAGACAAAAGATGTTCTTACCAGAAAGCAAAATGGAAAAAAAATATATCATCAACATCTCTAGCTCAGAGAACCTTGAGTTAAGCAGTCCTGATGTCTGAAGTGTGCAGTAACTACTATTATTAATAAACATCATGTAGAAACAGACTCAAATTGTGCCAGGATGCCAGGAGAAGTTTTGACACTAGGAAAAAACTCTTCACAGACAGGGTTGCAGAAGATGCTGCTCAGGGAAGTGATGCAGTTACCATCCCTGTAAGTTTTCAAAAAATATGTGGTTATGGCACTTCAGGACATGGTTTAATGTTGAAAATGGTCATGCTGGTAGGTGGACAGTTGGATTTGATGATAAAACTTTTTCTAACATCAGCAGTTCTGTGATTCTAACAAGATGCATTAGATATTAAATGCTGGTGAAGAGGATATGTATGACATGCTAGTTCTTCAATACAACTGGAATTTCTATATTTCAGTAGTTAAGAATGACTTATTTATAAAATAGAATCGACCCCATAAAGCCATTGAAGCAAAGGTACCTTTTTTATAGCTCAAACAGCACGTGGTAACCCCATGAAACCATGTCTGTGGCTTCTCTGAGGGCCAGGGTTTAAGACTTCAACTTTAGAGCAGTCAACATATTAAGACTTGACCTCAAGTTCAAACAGACTCAGGGATATATTCCTGGACCCTCAAAAAAACCCTTTACACTTAAACCACTTTACTAGCCCCAGGAATGCAACTACCATTTCCCAGTGCCAGGACACAGCTCAGAGATATTTGGAGGCCAGAAACCATTCTCAAAAGCCAGCCTGGAGATGGCCACCCTATTTTGGAAAATAAGAAAATTGAATAATAGGAGCATGGGTAATGCCATGCTTGTTACCCTGAGTGTCGGAAGGTACAGACACAGTTAATCACCTGGCACAGACATAGCTTTATGCAGTCAGCTCCTCTGAAAAACCTCAGCCCAGACAGCTGGAGAAGTGTCCTAATTGAGTAGCTAATAATCACAGTGTCAGCCAGCAGACTTTCTACCTTAAAAGCTTTTATTTTAATAGCCATACTAGAAATATGCTTTGGAGCAGGAGCTGAATGTGAGGCAAAACAGGTATCTTTGTGTTGCCATGCAGGCTGTGTTTCTATGCTGATAAGGTCTTGTTTCACTAATGATGGGGAAAAAAATAGCCTGCATTTCCAGAAAAGCTAAGGGCTTTATCTGACACAGCCTCCCAGGAAAGCAGTGTCCTTGTGCCTCAGGATGGGCAGCCAGCCAGCTTGGGCTAAACTGCCTACAAGGCAGAAGACATAATATTACAATTCATATCAGAAAACACTGTAATTTGCTTTTTGCTTGCAATTTTATCTGACAAAAACAAAGCAGCTGAGGAAAAAGAAACAACAGAAGGTGTGCCTGACTGTTGGCTACTCCTTTGGCCTGTCTAGCAGGGAATGCTCTGCTTGATTCACAGCAAACTATTACAGGGCTGATAAGGAGAGGAACAACAAAAACACTGGGCTAAAATAGCTGTTCATCAGGATGAGACAGAGAAGAGCCCAGCATGGCAGAGTCTAGAGGGAATAGCACCAAAAGTTAAAGAGAAGGTAAACAGGGATCTATTGTTTCATCTCTCATGTAAGAGAAGACAGGGAAAAAAATAGATAATAACATTTCACAGAATCACAGAGTTGTAAGGGATGAAAGGAACCTCTGGGGAACATCCAGTCCAATACCCTTGCCAAGGAACCCCTCCAACACCTGGAGCAGGTGACACAGAACTCGTCCAGGTGTGTTTGGAATGTTTCCAAACGGGCACTCCATGACCTCCCTGGGCAGCTGTCCCAGTACTCTGCCACCCTCACTGGAAAGAAACTTTTCCTCAGGTTGGAAGCTAAACTTCTTGTGTTTCACTTGATGGCAATTGCTCCCCATCCTGTTACTGGGCACCACTGAAAAGTGTCTGACACCACCCTCTGACACCCTCCTTGGAAGTATTTATATGGATTGCTGAGATCCCTCTAAGTCTTTTCTTCTCCAGACCAATCAGCCCCAGCTCCTGCAGTCTCTCCTCATAAGAGATGTTCCAGACCCCTTGCATCTTTGAATTAATTACTTAATGCTATCACTGAGAAAGTTTAATACATGAATACTTAGATCACATAGAGTTCTGTTACAGGAAAACCTCTTCCTGGGAAGCATAACTTAAGAGAAAAATCATGGTGATGATGGTAGACTTTTAGTCATTATTTATTCTTCCATTTTCTCTGTTCAGTCTCAAATGCTATGAGTGACATTCTTCACTGTTATATTCACATCCCCTATTTGAGTGTCTCAAAACATAAGAGGCACTTCTGGAATACTTCAGCAACTGTGCTGAATAATCAATTCCAAAAAGAGGAGAAAAGTCAAAGATCATGATAATAAGATCACTAAACACAGAAGCAAATGACATTGCAAGCTACTAAGGACTTTTTGGATAAGCGGCAAATTCTCTCTCTGGTTTGTGGAAGAGCATATTGAACTCTAGATTTTTTTTTCTTTTTAAACATGCACATCACATAACCTGGTTAAATTGTCTATTTTGAGTATATGTGTAATGTACTGAATATTTTGGTTTAAGCTGTAATTCACAACAGGCAGGGTATTTCTGGACAATTATAACATGTCTCTGGTAGCATTTTAAGGCATGAAGCCAAAAGGCTGGATCAGTTGAAATACCTGAGATGTGCAACAATGCCTTGGAAATGCTCAGGATTGTCTTACAGCTACTACACAATGTCATACTTATATTATGTGTATAAAACCCAAAAGTTTGGCTGTGCTTTTAGTAAGTTTTACTCACAGTATTTGGCTGCTTTGGATATGGTCAGTTATATATGGAAGAAACTTTATGAGAGCCTGTTGTGACAGGAGAAGTGATAGGACAAAACAAACATCTATTTGTTTCAAAGTAAAAGGGGATGGATTTAGATTAGATATAAGTAGAAGTTTTTCACAATGAAGGTAATAAAACAATGTCATAGGTTTGGATGATCCATCCTTGTAAACACCCAGGGTCAGGAGTCAAAGGACTCAGAGCAACCTGATACAGGGGAAGGTGTCCCTGCTCATTGCAGAAGTTTGGACTAGATAACCTTTAAAGGTTCCTTTCCACACAAAACCATTCTATAATTATATATTCTTAAATCCCCAGGCTCCTTTAGCAGCTGTGACTGTCTCCTCTCCTCCACTTATGATCCACTTCTTGTCATCACTTTAGGACTTCCCTTTAAAAAACTTGCTTCTTCATTTTTTGGGTTTTTTTTTTTTTGTCCCTGGGGTCTACAACAATTAATTCTTCTTCTATTTATCTATTTTTATGTAGTTTCTGTGCTGGCTTTAGCTAGTGACATGTGTATCAATAGCACTTACACCTGTCTTCAGAGTGCTCACTCCTCTCTTCTGCCTGAGCCTCCCTCTCCATCACCGTCCTTGGCAGCTCCAACCAAATATTTCTCCTTTTAACCCTTTTAACTTCATACACCTCAGATGAAAGCTGCATTCACACTCTGCTCAGCTCAGTGAGGCTTCACATTGTAAGCACGGGCCTTGGGGTGTGATTTTGACAAATGTGACAACAAATGAGAGAAATCACCAACAGTAATATGGATTTTCAAGCACTACATTTTCCTATATTTGGGAAGTTGCCGTGCAAGTAAATAACTGTCAATCCATAGCACTGAATCCAATTCCTATACAACATACTAATTTTTCTGTCTAATTTTTATTTATTCTGTATAATTCTTGACACATATCTTGTTTAAAGACCTAGGATCTTTTAACATTACGTAAAAAATATTAAAAGAATCCATACAAAATATTTAGAAATAAAATATTCTGTCTGTGTAGAGTTTTCAACAGTTACTACTAACATGAGATGGAAAAGACCAACAGAAGAAAATCAACTTTTACCTAAAAGTATTTTTTCTAATTGCTTTTATAAGTGAGAGCTCCCATAACTGCAATTGAAAGAAAGAAAATATGTTCATATTTGTAAGTAACAAAATAGGATTATAAAATTGGTAAGGAAATGCAGAACCAGGACAGATACCAAACTCACTTTTCAACTGACTTACAATCACTGATATATGAAACAAAAAATCAGAACATAGTATTTTAAATATAAAAATTACTTGCTTTATAAGTATTTCAGGCTTTGTAAAACAAAATTTATATTGTGTCTAGTATCCTGTCACTAACATCTTACAGAGCTGTCTAACATCACCTTCTATATCAAATAAAATTAAGGCATTCCAAAATCTTTTTCACTTATTTAATGTGCATTGATATAAATTAACTTTTTTCAGTTTTGACCACAGGCATCTCTCAGTCTGAGCTAAATCACCCCCCTCCATTTACAATTAGTGCTGAGAAACATCTTGTTTAGAAGGATATGCAGATCTGAATACAGATGCTCTCCGTATTCAGATCTCCTCTCCTACATGCCTGCATTTGGCAAGATGAAATCCAAACCCCTTTTTCTAGAAAATCTAAACTTCTTCATTTTAATCACGTGAAACTCCACAATTTATTTGGTTATAGATATTATTTGAACCCTGTTAACCCTATGAAGTTGAGCTTCCTGAAAAAAAGAGTGGCTAATCATGAACACTTTCCTCAAATGATACATTATTACTGTTTTCCTTTAAATATCAAGCCAGTTGTCAGCAAATCAGAATGTTAATGGAAACTGGAATTGCAGTTCCTGTTTTTTCAGTCACTGACAGAGGGCAGGTTTAGTTTAGGCATTAGACAGAAATCCTTCCCTGGGAGGGTGGTGAGTCCCTGGCACAGGTTGCTCAGAGAAGCTGTGGCTGTCCCATCCCTGGAAATGTTCAAGGCCAGGTTGGATGGGCCTTGGAACAATCTGGGATGGGGGAAGGTGTCCCTGCCCATGGCAGGGGGGGGTGGAATGAGATGGTCTTTAAGGTCCCTTCAAACCCAAACCATTACATTACTCTGTAATTCTAGACTTTAGAAGCAGCCCTTGTAGCTTGCTGCACCTTAAAGACAGGAGTTCCTTATATGGCAGCAAGACTGCACTGATCTATTTTTACAAACAGGAGGAATTCAGGTCCCAAAGTATCAACTGTTCTGAATTTATACTCCTTACAAACTGGAAAGTGAACTGTTCAGAAAAGCAAACACCTTTCATTCATATGTAGGATGACAAAATCATTACATTTATAAAATCTGAGGCTATAACAAGGATTCAGAGAATCATCCTTGTGACTTGCTTAGACCCCAACACCACAGTATATTAAAGCTGAGGCACTGGACTGAATCCTCTGCAAGTGCATCCCACAATACTCACCAGATCTCAAATACTGCTGTATTTATAAACATATTTAAGATTTAAATGAGCTGCAGCATGAGGTGCCCTCCTACACCAGGAGACATCAAGTCCAGCCACCTGGGTCCCTGCTGGGTGACAGCAGCCGGGTGGCCCTGCAGCCTGGTCCAGCTTGGGACACTCCTCTCTGCACCAGCTGGGGATGTGTCTTGGGCCTTTGCAGGACAAATAACACCTTAAAATCCCATTTTCAGCATTCTCCTCTGCCAGTCCTAGCACTGGCATTAGTAAAGGGAAAAAATTAACCTGGCATTGCAGCGGAGAAAAGCAATGTTCAGACAGAATCAATAATAATAATAGTGATAGTAATAGTAATATGGAGACATTATTATTTTTTTTTAACATTTTCTGGGAAGAGTAGACACACAACACACATTTCATTAACAAGCACTCTGCCCAGAAAAATGCACAACTAAGTGTTAAAGCCTTTTAGTTTGGCTTAGAAAGAAGCGACAAGCAGATAACCAAATTGGTCCTGAAATACTTAATCCTGGAATTGTATCTCAAAAAATAACCTTGAAGCCATAAAATAACTGTTTACCAGGGCTTGCTCCACTTTGTTATGAACACTTTGAGTTGGTGCTAAATTAAGAAAGCGCCTCAACAAGGCACAGTCCATAAGATACGTTATCGGGTTTTAGGGCAAAAACAGGCATATCTTGCCACCAGGAACAACAACCTCATACGAAACCCTCTCAGAAAAACATGTCTCCAGCTTTTAGTTTTGTAAAGGCTTTTTTTCCTATAAAACACTCTCAGAAAAAAACATTTATGGCTTTTAGTTTTGTAAAGGCTTCTTTCTGACTGACCTTTTCTGAAGCACAAACTCCTGCAGAAAGGACAACTAAACTCCTCACTGCCTTTGGATCCCTGATATTGAAATCATGGTATATTTTGTGCTGTCTCTACAGAATCTACTTCATAAACATGAATGACATCCAGGACACTCCAGTGACTTGAAAAGTAGAATATGACAGCAAATTCAGCCTCTTGCACATTGGTTTGAATTTCAGGCTTCATAAAAACCTACAGTTCTGGAAGGGGAGGATCATCTTTAGTACATTTTGAGACCAGATGATGACAGACTGGCTGAGCTTCTGGAGAAGTCCTATCAACACTTTGGAGGCTGGCAGCACAGCCACTGGGAGCAATTAGGTTAATTAAAACTACATGGCATGCAGGCTCCATGTGCAATTCCTAACATGGTTAGAAGGGAGACAAATATGCCACAGCTTGATTTTGACTATAATGGGTACATCCATAAAGCCTTTGGAATGCAGATCTTGAATCCAGGGAATGGTGAGAAGACAGAAAACCTGAATTTACACAATCCCTAAATAGGCACCCAACAGCACTGTGAATCTCAGACTCTGGATCTGGAAGGCCCCTCTAGAGATTGTCTAAGCCCACCTGAGCAGGTTGCTGAGGGATGTGTCCACTCAGACAAATGGCCAAACAATGCCACAGTAATTGCCAGAATAAAACACACAAAACTATGCAATCCTGTCTCCCTTATATAACAAAATAATACCATACATAGAATTTCCTACATAGATAAATTATTAAAGGAGGGTTGTGTGTGTGTGTGAAAGAGGTCTCTATTAATTCACTCCCATCATTGCCACACATCTGGTTTACACTTTATGAACATTTTTGTGATCATTAAAGGCTTCCATCAAAGGAGACATGGAGTCTGAGGTTCAGCAACATCATTGACAACTGGTCTATCCACCTCAAATTATGGGAAATTTTGCAAATCACAGAATCACAGAATCATTTAGGTTGGAAAAATCCTTCTAGTTTTATGATTTCTAGGGATCTCAAGGCAAAAGAGATATGGAGGTACTGGAATGGGTTTAGCAGAGGGTGACAAAGGTGATGGGACTGTAGCATCTCCCTGAGGAGGAAAGGCTGAGGGAGCTGGGGCTGTTCAGCCTGGAGAGGAGGCACAGCTGAGAGGGGCCCTCAGCCCTGGGTGTCCCTGTGTGCAGGGAGGGGCAGAGCAGGGCCCAGGCTCTGCTCCAGGGCCCAGCAATGGCACCAGAGCCACGGGCAGGGACTGAGCCCAGCAAGTTCCACCTGGACAGGAGGCAGAACTTCTTTCCTGTGCAGTGACTGAGCACAGAACAGAGACCAGAGAGGCTGTGGAGTCTCCTCAGTGGGGATATTCCAGACCTGTCTGGACACAATCCCATGCCATATGTGCCATGTGCTCTGGGTAATTCTGCTTGATCAGGGACAAGGGAACAGATGATCCACTGTGCTCCCTCCAACCTGAACCATTCTGAGATTCTGTGATTCCTAAAGCAGCCATGATCACTATGCTACCTTCAAAAATCAGGTACTTGAATTTCTCCTTCTCCTCTGCTACTACGAATCCATTCCAGCATGATGACAAAATGAGGTTTAAAGAGAGACATTGTCTTGATACTGCTCCTTGTAGAGAAATTCCTATGATTTGTATAGAAACACAGCATATAATTGCTCATGTTGCAACTGAATGTTTTTCATATCTGCACTTTAGATCCACCTCCTCAATTTCTGTACGTGGCTGCTGTCAGGATTTGGATTTTTTATCACAGTAAAAATGAATGTACATGCTCAGTTTATTCAGCATTTACATCTATTAATAAAATAATAATGTATATTAGAAAATAATACTGAGCCAAATGTTCATGTAGTCTCTTCCATGTGCCAAAAACTCGTGTGGGCATGTGCACAAAGAATGTACATAATCAGAGAGACACTAACATCTTGTAATGCAATATGTTTCTGTTATGCACACTCCAGACTTCCTAACAGCTGCATATTTTAATATACATAAACTCATACTTGAAAAATAATAAAATGTATTAGTTTTCCACATTAGGCATTTATGACCTAATTTAGGAGAGTATTACATCTTTATAACTTTTAAAAGACCCATTTTGATAAAACATCCCCATAAACAGACTGAGAAAATCAGGGTAACAAGCATCTGTTGCTGCATTGTTTTCTTAATGGGGTAATAAACTAATAACACATTTTTATAACTTTTCACAAGAATATAAAGTATTAAAATTTAAACTGATATTGAAAAATGTTCTCATGGTCCATTTTATTTTATTTTTCCACTATGTAAAGTTACAGTACTTACCAGATTAATATTAATATATCTTAATTATGTTGACAAAATGGAAATTTGCCAAAGACATTCAAAGAATGGAAATAACTTGTTATTTCCACTACTCTAATTAAGGTGGTGTATTTAGCCCATTTTATTCATACTATAGGAGTAATATGAATATTTATAAGAATGTATAGAGATGCCACATACAGAAATAATGACCCAAACTTTTGGAGGGTTCTAAAAAAGGGCAACTCCATTGGCTTTTAAAAGCTATTGTGATTTTTCTCTTTCTAATCTACCTGTTTTAATAATTAATTACCAAAACTTTACTTCTAAAAACAAATGTCAAAAATTATAAAATTATAAAATTAATATCTACTTTCCAAAACCTTATGTTACGTTGTTGGTATGTTTATTTTTCCTTTTAGAAGAAAGATCTGACTATGCTGTGTAACACGAAACTAATGAAAAGATATTGAAAATTGTAACTCTGAAGTGAAATTGCTATATTTAGGAAGGCAAATTTCAACTTATTTCCTTTGAAACTATTAATGTGAACATCAGGAATTCAAACCAAATAAGCTGCTGACCTTCGTTCAAAGTGGATTTTCACATTTACAGTTTACCAAAGCACCAGCAAAGGATGATTCATAGCTCTTAGAGATGGAAAGGACCATCTAACCTCACTGTGCTCATAACACAGCCCACACAATTTTCTTGAATTGGCTCTCCAGAACCAATAGCTGTGGTTGAACTTAAGCATGGCTTTTACAGAAACATCTCCTCTTGATTTTAAATTTTCCAGTCATGGATAATCTGTCACAATCATTGGCTAAGTTATTTCAGCACTTAGTTATGTTGTTATAAATATATATGCCTTATTTCTAGCTTGAATTTGTCTTGCTTAAATGTCAAGCTGCACTAGAAGAACTCCTCACACACATCATCCTGTCAAGGTAGAGAAAAAGGCACTTCCACAGCATGGTCCATTTGACCCCTCTTAAACAGCTACCTTAGGAAGAGATAAATTACAGCCCAGAAATGCTTGTTCCTCTCAATTGACTATGAAGGAAATCAGAGAATCATGGAGTGGTTTGCATTGGAAGGGATCTTAAAAACCATCTCATTCCAACCTCTGCCACTGGCAGGGACACCTTCTGCTATCCCAATTTGCTCCAAGCCCTGTCCAAGCTGGCCTTGAACAATGCCAGGGATGGGGCAGCCACAGCTTTTCTGGGCAACCTGTCTAGTTGTGCTCACAGGTGTTTGTCACTGTGCTCAGATACAAATATCTGTATCTTTCCAGAGGAATCCCACCCTGCATATCCACAAAGGTTTGTGGATATGGAAGGACTCAAAACCCCTAAGACATTACATTTTTCTTTTTTATGGGTCCTTAATGACTGGCTACACAACACATTCTCCAGTTTGATGCCCTCTTGTCTCTGTGTTGGCATTTTCTAGTGTTTTACCCAATTGTTGAGGTTCTCACTAAAACACAAGCACACATTCTAGCTGTGCTTGCCCCAGGATAGCAGAAAACTCTTCTATTTCCTATTCCCCTTCCTGCCCACCCAAGGACTGCCTGAGGACTGCCTGAGCCCCTTCAGCTACAGCACTGGATTGGCCCCATTGCATTCAAGTGACTCCCCAAGACTCCAGGACACTGTCTTAAAATCCCTACTTTGCAAGATGCAGCCCCAGAGACTGTAAACGTTGCCCACTTGCTTAATTTGCAGATGAAATACTTAACATCTGGCTCCTCTGGAACGAAAAGGACTTGCTTACACTTCATTTATCAAATGGTAACTCAGTAACTCTTTGTCACTACCTTGTCCTCTTCATTATTTTACAATCCTCAATTAACTTCACTCTAAAAATATTTGACAAGGAAACTAGACTCTGAGTAAACTATTTTTGGAAAAATGGAAAGTTGAAGAGTTTGCAATGTAAATTTTCCAAACCTGCAAGACTCACTATGAAAGCAGAGCTCCAGCAACTCTGCCTATACCATAAAATACAGCAGCATAGAGGATTTCTCAGAGCAACCAGCAAAGCCTCATTCATACAATCTAGGAGTTATTTAGGCTGGAAAAGACCTCTGAGATCATCGTGCCCAACCATTAACCCAGCACTCACCACTGAACCATGTCCCCAAATGCCACATCCACACATTTATTCAACACTTCCAGGGATGGTGATTCCACCACTACCCTGAGCAGCCTTGACCACCCTTCCGCAAAAGAATTTTTCCAATGTTCAACCTCAACCTCCCCTGGTGTACTTTGAGGCCATTTCCTTTTGTCCTGTCACTTGTTACCTGGGAGAAGGCCCCAACCTCCACCTGGCCACAAACTCCTTTCAGGGAATTTTAGAGAGGGGCAAGGGTCCCCCTTTATTACCTTTCCATTGGTGTTACAAAGGCAGCCTCAGTTAAAATGGTGACAGGCAGAACTTCCCAGTATCTAGGGCTTTTCTTGGGATTTATGTCAGTAAGTACTAAAGCCAAACAGTTGCTGCTGACTTCAGGCAGCTGAATGGTGCCACATCACTTTAAGGTAAAATATTACTTTTTTTTTGGAAAAAGGCATTAGTAGAAAATTTTAACCCATAATTTCTTGAAAATAAACTTTATGAAGCTGGGAATGAATTCTTTCCATGAAAACATAAGAAATATAAGGGTTTGCTTCAGCAACCTAAAAGGAAATTGTTCTTTGATGAATTGGGAAGTATGCAATAAATTAGGGGAAGCAAATAAACCTCTGCATTGTAACCTTTGCTTGCAGACATGGCTGTAAGGTGTTCCTTACCCCAAAGTACAACTGATAAAGGTTCCAGGACAAATAACTCAGGACTAGGTAGATTTTTATGTCCCTCTGAGAGCTCTCATGTCAAGCTGCCAGCTCAGGCTGAATGTGGATAAACTGGAATTTCTCATCTCCCACCTAGTCCAAATCCTCCATTTCTGTTCATCAATAACCCCGTGTACCCCACCATCATCAAGGTGTAACATGGGTTTTATCTCTGAGATTGAGTACTCTGTTCACTCTGGGATTTCAGCTGCATTTTGTATTTTTATTCCCTAATAACAATCCTAGTGGCACATAACAGCCCTCCTTACCCTCCGTCCAGATTCCAATCTGCAGAAGTCACAGAAATTCTGAGGAATCTAGCTTCAAAAAACATTTTCTTGTTTGTACCAAGTCATCTGAATCCTGCCAAGCTCATTTCTCCCACCCATCACTTTGATTTTCCTCTCAGCCACATGCGTCAGAAGCTGCTTTCCATTTCCCCTCATGACACAGCCTCCTCCTGTGCAGCAGCACATCTCCCATCAAATGTCACATTCCAACCTGGATCACCTCACTTGCCACTCTTTGCTGTGCACACACCAAACATTCATGCCAGCACATCTCCTGCAGCATCTTTTTGGTAGGAAAAATCCAACAGCAGATGAACCTCATCACCCACTGTCACTTCATTCTTAAATCTCTTCTGTGCTGTGACTCGTACAGGAAAAAATCTCTTACTGACTGGGTAATTTATATACTGAGACCACTTCCTCACCAGCTGAACAACACTATCTCCTTTCACTCTTCTGTTTATCTTATCAAATCTTATAATTTGTCATGTCTCTATATTGCAAAATCTATTGAGCCATCATTAACTTCTGTTCTGCATTCATGTAAGATGAATAATACAGAAATACAGATGAATCCTGGATCTTGCCCCATGTTCTTACACTGAAAAGCATTACTAATGAGATTGTTTTCCCCCATTTTTAAAGATAAATGACAGTGTACTTCTGTTATGGAAGTTGAGACTCCAGAAAAAAAATCCCATTTTAAATAAATGGTATCACACACCTTTAAAAAACTACAATAAACACAGTATTCTTTTATGTATTTCAGATTTAGCATTCAAAATGTCTCATTACTTCAGATGATTTAGAACTGGCTATAAAATTGTCTCAAAATTAGTCTTGCTTGATCACATGAAAGGCTTTCAACATATTCTAAAGAGCCATAATTAGTAGCTTTTAATCTATTTGTTGAGTTATTTAATTTCTCTCTTTTGTACCTAGCTAACTATTTTTATCATCTAAATATGATTGTAATAAATTATGGATGAAGATGGGCCTCATCTACCCCATGGGATATAAAATCCCAAGCTTCCTAACGTGGCAACAAGCATATACCTTCCTTCTGTACCATCTGCTCCTTTTTTGTAAAAAAAAATAAAACCCTCCATGCACAATGGTGGATTGTTTTAACTTTCTTGTTAACAGATGCAGAAACAGCTGAATGCTTTTTCTCAGAAGCACTTAATCCACACCCCAAACCTCCACTATATCTTCTGAGGGTAATTTAAGCATCATATCTAAACACCAATTAGAACTAGAGTTTTCTTGATGGTAAATGTTAATAACCTGTCCTTCTTGCAAGGAAAAAAAAATACCCAAACCCCAAACCCTTCACCACTGACAAAATTACCTCATGAAATTACTGTTTCTCACTTCCAGGCCATTTGCATTGCAATAATTCTGCACGGAGACTGCTTGCTTCCAGCAGTTTTAGCACCTTCTGCAGTAAAACTAACACATGTGGATCTCTGGAGAGTCTTATTTTTTTCCTGTTGTCCCAATTCTTTGCCATCAAAAATGACAATCCTGTCAGCACATCAACACATTTTAAGACTGACCTGTGCCAGTACATAGCCTGGAATATTGCATTAGTACAATTCCTCCCCAACCTTTCCCCCATCAGCCAGTGTTAGGACCCTATGCAAATATTTATTATGTGATTTTTCTTCTTATTTTTATTGGGTTTTTTCCCTTATTATTTCTCACTGTTACTTATTTTTCTCCTAGCATTATTGGAATTTAAATTATGTGAAATTAGAGGCATATAATTCTTAGGCAGCTCCAGCCTGTGGAATGCATTCCAAATTAGTAAAACAGAACTAGATGTGTTTTAATCACTCAGGTACACTCCAGATTCCATGGTCATTCTGCAACTGAGGCCTGAAGGAAACCACTTATTTCAAACATGTTCTCAGGGCTTTGCAGAAAAGCTCAGGGTCTTTATGAAAGCCCAATATATTTTCATCCATGTGCATATTCAGTGTCATAAATACCTCCAGAGACAGAAAATTGTCTTATCAAGGCAAAATCCCTTCTCATATCCCCTCTCCTGAGATTGTCATGGAAGAAAGGGTGTAACTTCTACCAATAAGCAGCTAAAGAATTTAATTGCTGTGAAGGGAACTGAATTATCCAGAGGGATATAACTGGGAGGAAGAGGTTTGGCTTAAATGCAGGAAAACCATCTTGGTTGTGCAATTTTGTCACTGTAGAACAGCAGATAACAAGAGATGTACCAGAAAGCCCTGGTTGAAGCTTAATCCTAAACTGGAAACCACAGTCACAAATATAAGTACAGCAGCACACAGCACTAAAACATGACTGGTACTTGTTTTGCTGTTTTCCTTTTCTGAAGTCTGATATCCCTTTCTAGAATTTTCCTTCATTTTGTGATTTTTTTTTCTTAGCTCTGCTAACTCCAAAATATTGACAAGTGCTGTATCTTAAGTTTAAAGTCTTTATCTTCCAAAACGTCCCAGTGAGCAAATATTACAAGGTGAGAAAAAGAATATGATCTTAATTTCATCCCATTTAATGTCCTACAAGTATCTCCTTTTCTCCTATGCAAAATAAATTTTAAAAAAACCCCAAAAAACAAAACTGAAATAATAGATGAATCAAAACTTACATTACTAATAATACCAGAAGCCTCAATTTAGCCCATGCCTTTGTCCGACTGTAGGTATAGTAAAAAATTAAGCAGATGACTGCTTTGCTGAATTGAGGTTTACACAACCTTGAAGCTAAAGTCAGAAAGCTGGAATAATACAAAACCTCAGGGAAGAAACACAAAAACCCCAAAATAAAATTAATAAAATGTGTTTGGTTGCCTCAAGGCTGGTGTTTTCACTTGATTTTCCTAGAGAAATATTTCCAAGCAGTACCAAGTGTGCAGCCAGGCTCCCTGAAATGGGTCTGGTTTAGAGAAAGTAAAGTAAAGTAAAAGTTAAATGTTAAAGAGATTTTCTAGCAATCAAATCAACGTTGCCTTCAGATGCCTGGAGATGTCTCAGAAGGATGAGAGGAGAATGACCACCTTTGCCCCAGGGCATGCAGAGGACAGGGGACAGAAATGAGAGGCAATCAAACATAATTTGTACTGCTGCACATTCAGTAACTTCTTTTGTTGTTAGTGGTATCAAAGATTTAAATGAGAAGTGACACCTCACTGAGTGGGACATGATAAATGGAGTGAAACAAAGCACAAAATCACAGCTTTTATTCAGAAATCTTTTGTCTTTTCCTGTGCCAAGCTGAACAAGTAATTGAGTTTGAGTACTATTGTAGGACTTAAGGGACAAGAGTAGGCAACTAAAATGGAAAATAACAGATGATAAGAGTTACAAAAAAATATCTCCACTTGGTTTTGGTGCTCCCATATTATTATCTGCCCCTTTCCAGATTTACTCTGCTATTCTAGAGGTTCTACATTCTTTATTTGCAAAGTGACAAGTCAGGGATGCCAGAGATGTCCATGGGTAAGAGCTTCTATCATGGAATCTCAGAATCCCAGAATGGTTTGTGTTAGAAGGGACCTTTGAGACCATCTGGTTCCATCCCCACAGGCAGGATGACCAGCCACCAGACCAGTCTGCTCCAAGTCCCATCCAGCCTGTCCTTCTATCCAAGCTCAATACAACAGGACACATCTGTCAAGCATCAGTCGTACAAGCAGCACCTAAAATGAAGATCCTGCTCACAAGAAATTACATTTCATGCAATTTTTCTCCAACTGTAGGTTAATTCCAAGTCAAACAGCCTTATTACATGATCCTAAAGTTCTCATAAAGTTACGTCCAGACGGCTCACATCCTGTGCTACAGAGCTGCTGAATCACAGCTGCTGCATCTCAGTCTGGGCTGGCTCAGAGCAGCACTGAGAGTGAACTGACAGCTACAAGCAGCTCCAGCTCATAAAGCACTTCAAATCTTTCAAGGAGAAAAATGTGAATGAATGCTCACATTCAAGCGAAATCTGAAAGAATTGTATAAGATACAACTGCAACTGATCTTTCATTATATAATGGTATAAGTACATGATATTGTCTATTATCTAACAAAATCACAAAAGCAGGAATCTTGCAGGGAGCTGCACTGTAATTCTGTGCAAAGACAAGTAAAAAAATACACATCCCTTTTAAGATTCTTCCATTTTGTTCTTAGGATTCCTCAACAACCAAGTTTCTATTTAGTAACTTTTAACTATTTAGTAACTTTCTTTTAGTAACCAGAATATACCTGCTGCATAGATGCAATGCCTATGTCTTTACAAAAATTACTGCAAATTATTGAAGAAAGACATATTTATTTTTGTAAATAAATATCCTGGAGCACTAAATTACGTAACCTTTCTGTCCCAGTCTCTGCTCTAGAATTATAATTCTCACCTTACCTTTGAAATTCATATTTATGTATTACACGTTAGATTGCCTTGAGCAGAGTACCAGAAGTCAGATTCTCATCCATATAAAGTTTTTTAAGCCTCTCAGGAGGCACATAAGAACATACACTTTTGGAAAGTAACATATTCTAACCCTCAGATTCTTGTACATCAGTACAACTGTGCTTGAAATGCTAGTATGTGTTTGAATCTGGCCATACAGTTAGAAAAAAAAATTTTAAAATACGGTTAATGAGACTAGGAGTTTCTTTAGTTTATATGACAGATTCAGGTGATTGCAAACCTTATAGTTCACTTATCTTCTCACTAACAGAGCTAGCTATTTGTTTGACAAATAAGATTTTTTTAAGCATTAGATATGAAAAAATCATAAAATTTTGCAGTGTGAGCTCCTATGTTGAGCAAGACATTGTTCAGCACTTCCAGCACAGCAGGTCTGAACAGGCAGTGACACAATTTACACAACCCTCTGTGTGGCTGTACAAACTGCATTAGCAGAGTCACTCCATGCCAGTGTCTCCTGCCTCAACAGAACCACATCTATGCTGCCTGAAAGCCTCACGTGCTGCTTGCAACAATTCATGCACTGTGTTGTGTAGTAGGACACTGATGTATGTGCTATCCAAGAATTTTAAATATCCCCACAGGATATCAAATACTATCCAGACCATTTGTAAATACTTTCCTAGTGCTCTGTAGAAAGAGAGTCAGTTCTTTTCAAATCTACTTCAATGACATTTTTGTCTTATCTAAAAATCTATGTTCCTGTTCAATAAAATCATCTGGGCAACTTACTGCTTCATCAGTCCTGTGAGCTTGTGCCCTCATTAATAAATTCTGTTGGAGCGTTAAGATTACCCCCAGTAGGGACAGCTGGGAAACTGCAATATAAAGTCAAGCAGCACATTTAATGACCAATGAACTTCTGGAAACTTACTCTAAAATGATACATCATTGTGTCAGAACACTCTTAAGTATTATGCAGCTTGGTCTCCCTCTTTAGAAACATGAAACCCCCTGAAACTGCTACCACAAATTGGGAACCTTTTAAATTATTGCCAAGCCACCTGCTTTTCTCCAAGAAACTTCATAAAACTCTCCAAATTAGTAATGTCATTAAGTAAAGCTTACAGAACTGTTGTTATTCTGAAGCAGTATTAGCTGTTTAGCTTAAGGAAACCAACAGGGATTTTTATAATGGAAAGAACTGTCATATATATTATATAATCTATTCCAAATGAAATGCTTTAATATATTCTTGAATATGCTATTCTTTAACATTTTAATCTTTCTGGGAGAAAACCCTATTAAACATATTTTCAGGGTTAAAATTTATCTAATGAAGAAGTTCAGCTCAGGAGAGATGAGAAAGATTCTCCATCAGTTTATGGGTCTTCAGATGGTATTAAGAGCCATATAAATCAAATGCCCCATTTTACATTTCTGAACAGCACTGGAAGAAATAGTGCTGGAATCAAAGAGGGAGCCCCATTTCCCTGTTCCTTCTCTTTTTTGAATGGCCCTACAGAGAGCAGGCAAGCACGGATTATAGGAATGCCTTCTGTTGAGGAGTCAGCCAAAACTGTGCCATCTCATCTTGGAGCAATTTATCCAATAAGATGATTTAGAGGACAGTTCAGTGGCACCATTTTTGGAGGCAAAAGCAGAAGAGAAGGAATATAAATCAAAGGTGACTGGCAGGTAAAGGATATATGCAGCAATCAGCCAAACCATGTGCACACTGGCACAAATTCAACAAGATCATTTATAAAAATTTTAAGTCAGGAGTACAAAAAAGGGGGTCTGGTGCTAACTAAATCCACAGATAGATTACACGCCACTGAAATAAACACTTCCAGATGCTGGCATACAAAAACCTTTTACAGAAAGAAATGTTTTCTTTCATAAATCTGAAAGGAGGAACCTTGGGATGGGGGTTGGTAGAGAAGGGAACCAAGATTTCCAAACTGAGATTTGACTTCCTACTGGTTTTATAGAGTAATAACTCATCTTTTTCAAACACAAAGTGTTAACACTGTAGAATTACAAATAACTGCAGACAACAGCTTGAAGTATAGACAAAGACATCATAAATATGTAACTGTTTAATGAAATAAAATGCCCTTTTTTTGCTTTCAAAATGAGAAGAAAGCATGAAAATGTCAATGTGACTCTTTCTATATCAGAAACTGAATGTGTAACAGAAGGGAAAGTTTTCAAATGCCTTTTGACATAAATACATACATTTCATTTTTGAGAAGTGATTAAGAATGAAATCCTGACTTCTTCAAAATCAGTATCAATTGATTCAGAATATCAATATGGGCAGTCTATATTTTACAGGACCCTAAGTATCAGAGATATTTTATTTGGTTTCCATGTAACTAATTTCTTTCGGAAACAGCATTCAAAACTTTTTATCATTCAAGTGCTTTAGAAAAATTCAGCTGTACTGCATCCACATTGTGTCTATTGAAGCAATTATTGAGGATTATATTCCAGAATTTCTTCTCACTACTACTTTGATGTGAAACATGCAAAAAGAAATTTCTTTCAGTTAAGAGGACTAAGTTGGAGACCAAATCCTCTGGGTGACAATTCCAGGTTGTGGAGCCTCCTTCTCTGGAGATACTCAAAAGGCTCATGGACAGGAGCCTGTGCCCTGGGCTCTGAGGGACCCAGCTTGAGCAGGGAGCTTGGACCAGAAGACCTTCAGTGGTCCCTTCCAATTGACCCATTCTGTGATTCAGTGAATGTAAAGCTGAATTCTTCTTGAAGCACCTTTTAAAGCACCTAAACCATACTTGCTTTCCAAAACGTCCTCTTAGAGAAATATCATATTGCCACATTATCCTTTGTATTTTAAAGGCTTCCCTCTCTTCTTTCTACTCCCTGAATCTGCTGGTTTAGTCTCTCATAAACTTTGCCAGGTCATCAGCTGCTATTCCACAGATTTAGTTTTTAGGGGAAATTAATAGAGTTAAAACCATCTTTATTATGTTGAAATTATTCAAGATCCTTGATGAACTTCAATGTTTTTCACTACAGAAATTGATTTAAGCATTTGCATAAAAGCTGAGCTCAATCAGGACCAATAAAAAGCACTTTAAAAACATCAGAAGTAAAAGACCTTGACTAAATGCATAACTTCATTGTGAAACTATGATTACCATGTACATGTACCCTACTGAAGTCCACATGGGATACTTGCATTTATTATTTAAGAACCCCTAAGAGTATGGGCAGGGCTCTGTAAGGCCCAAATAATTCAAGTCTCTGCCAAATCACATTCTCTGCTATTACATGCTCTTCATGCAGGGAATGTCACAAGCAATATTATAAACACAGGTTTGTAAATACTCATTTTTTTATGCTGCATAGGCAATTTTATGAGACTGAAATATTTAACAAGAGAAGGTTTAGACTAGCAAGCCTTTTCATACTGAAATGCCTGGGAGGCTGAAGAAACATTTTCCCCAAAACATAAATACCCAAGGAAATGTTGGTTATACCCCTGTTAATTCAATACACCCCATTTACACATGTACAAGCTGCTGAATAATGGCCATGGTCTGCCATGAGCCTGTGCAGGATTACAATTCACATTTGTGAACTCATTTTCTCTTAACTAAACATCTGAAGCACTTCATTTCAAAGTTGCCATAAACTAAAGACAAAGAATCTGCTTTGGAAACATTTCCTTGTTCTTTTTGCCTGTGGTCTTCCACTACTGTAGCAGACCACTTTGCTTTTCATTTCAGAGTAAAGGATCTCAGCTGTCCTTTTTGCTGGAGCTGCTCTCTTTGCTACAGCTGTTCTTGTGGTCACAAGCACTGCTTACAGGCTGTTCATGCTCCACTCACAGCTGCTCCTATCAAGACTCCAGGTAAGTACTATGTGCTGTTCACAGAATAAATACTCTTTAAAGAATTATTTTTTTGCTACCCCAACTGTCTGAAATACAATCAAATTAAGTAACTTAAAACAATTTCTCTAGAGACAGTATGCTTGTGTTCATGCCACCTAATATTTTTGTGAACACCTTGGCAAAATAAATACTACTATTTGGAAGACTATTGGGATTATTCCTACAGGCCCAGTTAAGGCTGGACATCATTTCACTATGCACTTCCTTAACTTAAATGTGCATAGAAATACACACAGGTCCAGCACATGGAATTGCATTATTCCATATGATGGAGAGTTCCATACTTCCCACTCCTATATTGCAAAATTACATGGTGCTATTGCTTAATATTTCTCTGATTTTCACAAGTCTAGACCATGCTTTAAAGTAGGTAACACTGAGCACCACCCAACACTGTTTGTAGAAAATATTTAGATAAAACACATATCTAAATTACCTTAGACATGATACAATGCAGAAGGATCCAGAGTACACTTGCTGCTTTCCATTGTGGCTTGCACTTGGAGACAGAACCTAAATGCTCTAATTATGTTAGTCATTCTGACATAACTATCAAGGTCAAAATAAATGCAAAGGGATCATTTTCACTGGTTTAATGTTAGTTTTCATTTACCATATGATTATAAAACTTTCAAAGTGTTGTTTCCATGCAAACCAACATTCATCAAATGTTGCTAAAGAATAAATTGTATAGCTAACTCTTCTTCCAAAACCAACTCCTTAGGAACACTTATCACCAAATCAGATGGAAGAGAGTGACAATCATGATGAAACAGCAAAACAGGGAAAGATGCAAAAAAAAGTCACTGTTTGTGCTCTACAAATACATAATTATTCTCTTAAGTAAACAGAAGTATATGTACTTTTTTAAAAACAAAACATTATCCTATATTTTCTTCTTACAAAAATGAAATCTAAATTCTATGTTTGGGGCTGAGCTATTCACTAGCTGGAAAAAGCATGAAGCTTTTTCACTCCTCAACTGTCTTTTTTAAAAAGTGGCTTTCCATAAGAACTGCTGGGAAGCAACTGGCAGCTCGCTTTCCACATCATCCATCCTTGTGTAGGACAACACAACGGTTAAATTGCATTTTTCCTGTTAGAAACTCATCCCCTGGTGGTTTGGGTTCAGTTATGAACTTTCTGAATGCAGCAGCCCCTTGACAACTGCCAGTCTGTTGGTTATTGCACTGATCCATAAAAATATCCCTTCTAGCTGCTTCAAAGAGTCCAGGAAGGGTTTAGATCCTTCTGATATAATTTTCCCCTCAGACACTGCAGAGAGCAGCTCAGACTTATAATATTTTACCAAGGTTTTGCACTGCCTACATGGGTTCTGTCACACAGGCCCTGCTGCTGAGATCTGAGGAAATGGCCACGCCTGATTACATAAAAATCTGCATCACTTCTGTTAATTCATTTCCTCAGGTTTGATTACACACACACCACCAGATGTGGCCATCATTAAATTGTATTTGTCCTGGAAATCTGCAATAATGCAGATTGCAGAGGGTACTCAGTGCTCCATCCACATTTGTGCCAAATTAAGACCCAGGGTTTCTGTTTGCTGCATGGACAATTGTCATTGCCAGGTCTCTCCCAAAACTCCAACGAGGGAACTCACAGGGGAAAGGACCTAAATGCAGACTCTGCAATATCTCTCAAAATACTTTTCCTGAGCCTTTTCATTAAAAGCAGAATCACGTTACAGCTCTACAACATCTGTAGGCATCCAGAAGCTGACCTAAGATTCCCTCTTATTCTTGGCTTGTTCAGAGGGAACAAGATCTGCTCCTCTCATCAACCACGTTGACTGTAGGTAATGTTAACAAATTAAATTGTTCAGTTGCACTGCTTGGGAAGTTCAAGAGTGGAGGACATAAAAAAACCCCAACACAAACCAGGGTGTTTTATTATACCTTGTGGTTGAAGAAAAAATTTGAACTTTGGTTAATAATTGACCAAAGCACTTTTAGTGAGGGTCAGGGAGGGAAGATTCACCTTTCTGCAGCTGTTTATGTGAGTGCTTTACTTTTTAAAAATAAAGTTAAATACATTCTCTGCTTTCAGAAGCTATTGCCATATTCTTAACTACCACTACTACTTTTTAGCAAACTTCTGCTAAAGACATTTTTCTGTTTTGGACTGGAAATTCTATCCAACACTTTACATGATATTAATCTCGCATTTCTGTGTGGCAAAAGAAAAAAGCAATGTTACATAAAGACAATTCATTGCAATTGTGTATTGACCATCATTAATAAATCAAACTTTCACTGCCATCTATAAACCACTGATTAGTTTTGGCACTAGGAAAATTATAACTAATAACATTATAGCTTTTCTCTTCTCTTGTTCCTTGCTTCTGAAATCCCACTATTTCCTTTATACTTATGGCCTTCATATACTTCTGCATTGCTTTTATGTATATTAATTAATCCAAATTCAGAAGAAATTTCCTTTCCTAAAATCTCTCAGAAATTGGACAATTTCATCCTGATTTTTAGAAGCTGAAGTCCTGTTTGGTGGATTTTGTTTGTTTTTTTTCTATAACTGTTTCTTTGACATTTACTATTTTCTAAATGCAGATATTCTGAGGTAAGCAGGATAAAAGCCAAACAGAACTGCAGATGAGAAGAAAATGACCCCAATTTATGACATTGGAGATGGACTGCTTTTGCATTTTCATCAGCTGAGAATAAAGAATTTATTTGGCTGCTCTGAACAATGGATTTGCAATTTGCATAGAAAAAATGATGGCAAAACCTCAGAACCCATCAGTGTTTTACCACAAGATCAGTTCTATTACATTTCAGTGGAGGTTCAAAGTTGTCTAAAAAAACCCATTCTCTTCTTTCCCCAACTGTAAATGTGTCACTTGAGAGTTCAGCATCCAATTGGAGCAGTATCTGACACCAAACTAATTTTAGAATATAAAGTGCTCTTCACCATATTGGAATACATATAATTTAAAATAACTGTAAACCTAAACTTTGGAAAAACAGAAAATTCAAGCACTAACAAAAAAGCATAATTTGTAATTGAAAGAAAATAATATTTGAAAGGAAAAAAACCTTTTTTTTTTGTCTTTCCAAAAAGAGACAGAAATTACTAAGTTTTATTTCCCAAGAGAATTATGCCACTTTTATAAAGAAAATTACAGTCACCACAAATTGCTCTCAACAATTCCAAAGCTTCTTCATTTGACCACTTGAAAATCAGAGTTCTTTAAGATTATAAATATAACTTTTTATAACTCTGTTATTACGTACTGTGAATGGGGAAAGGGGGCCAATCTTGTGGCCGTAGCGCCGAATGGCCTCTCTGATGTGGCTGGGCTGGATGGCATCACTTTGAGCCTCCATCCCACAGGCTGCAGTGCTCTGCAACAGAAAAACACATAAATTGTTACTAAATCAAAAACACACAACAGACCTACAGTGCATAAAGTATGAAAATAAACCTTTATAAAATGGACCGATTTTTTTTTCCTGAGGATACACATCATTGGTGCCACACACTACATCAGAGAAAAAAAAGCTATTAACAAATCAAAGAGGACTTTTACATGAACTTTGCTTAAGAGACCCAAAGAACACCATGTTAGTCCTTTTAAATCTTTCACCTAGTGCTGCTCTGTGTTGCAATTGCAAAGAGCAGAAAATGTTCAAACTCAAATGAAAGGGTCATATAAGTCGTACTTCAATAACCACAGAAACTATTTTTAAAACATTTCAGGCTCTTATTATGATGTCAAGGGGTGGGGAAAATATTGAACAAACACCTGAAGTGGAAAGCAATCTGACACCAAAATCACCATTGAAGAGTATCAACTTGAAATTTGAAGCTGCAACACATGATGTAAGGGTGTTAGAAGGATACAAAAAAAATTTAATTACCTCAAAGTGACTTTTTTGATTATGGACCCTGAATATGTAAAAATAAGAATTCACTGCTATTGGCAGATTGTATAATAATTTTCCTGGGATTTTAGAAGAAAAAGTTACTCTTTTCTCCTTGCTAGCCAACTTGAAATATTGATTTAGGCTCCACCAAGACACATCTGCTTGCCAGAATTCAGATGATTTATCTAATGATGGCTGCTTGGCAATAAATGACTGAAAATTGTATTAGTGAGTGCACTGAGAATGACAAAAACTTTAATTATACACTGAAGTTTAATATACACACATCCATGGCCCCCTCATACATTCACATCATATACTAATGCTCTCAAACTTGGGATGTTTTTTACAAAATGTTTTATTTTCAAGAGCACTGAGTCCACTGGAGCCTGTGAGTACACAAAGAATTATTCATTATATGATGGCAGATTTTTCTCCTGCTGATTGACATCCATAAAGGGAACATGAAACTCAAATATTTTCTGTTGGACTAGACCTTCATGGCCTAAAAATAGTATTTTTCACCAGGTTAACTTGTTTGCTACATTTATATCCAGTAGATACCTAAGCAAATTAAGTCACTAATGAGAATATTTAATTAAAACTGTGCACTTTTTGGAATATAATTACTTTGAAAGGCATTTAGTCAAATACTAAGAACTTAAACTTTCAGCATCAATAAAATATAATGCATCAAAAACTACAACTCCAGCTAAATTTCTGTTCCTAGGTATTATAATGAAAATCAGCCACAGGAACAAAACATAATAAATTATAATATAAAAAAGGAAGACTAAAAAGCAGAAGTCCTTCCAGGATTCACTAAAAGCTTTCCAACCACTGTATAATAAGGCCAGGAGGAAGCTGAACGCTTCAGAACTATCCACAGCATTGATGACATCAGAAGGAGAAAATACATTTTTTCTACCTTATCACTGTAGAAATCACCAGTTTTACCCTGAAAAGTGAGTATTTTTTTAATAAAACACTTGATAAAATCCCAAGTAGTTTCACTGCTTTTCACCAAAATGAGCACTGCCATCACATTTCTTCAAAACATCCCCAAGTGACCAGCACAAGTTTTTCTCTACAGTTTATTTAATCACATTGATTTCTCTTGTGAGTTTAAGTACATATATCCCTCTCAATACACCTAGACTCTGCAACAACAGACAAGAATTGTAACACATATTGCATACTCTGAATATGAGACATCTCTGTTTTATACAAAGCTAACAAATATTTAGCTTGAATGCAAACAACTGGTATAAAAAAGAAGCAAGTCAGGCGAAGTTGTTAAAAGCAAGGGTGGCAGTCACCTCAGGCTGCTGAGATCAGGAAGATCACAAGCACCTCTTTGCCTATTTTGCTTTTATTTTGGCCCTTAAAACCTGAGCTTGCTGCCCCTGTCAGAGAAGGGGATGATCATCTGTGGTGGTGACAACTGCTGTGCCTGTAGAGGAGCAGGTTATCTTAGAAGCAGCAGTTGTCACCTTGACAAAATTCAGTTTGCAGACATTATTAGAAAAATTTAGCATAATTCTGATAGAAAAAAACACCAATCCACACATTTGGCCGTACAATAGCAATGGCCATCAATATGTGATATAGGTTTAAATTAATATTTAAGACAACACACATTATTTGCTGTGAGGATGGTGAGGCCCTGGCAGAGGCTGCCCAGAGAAGCTGTGGAGATCCATCCCCGGAAGTGTCCAAGGCCAGGCTGGATGGAGCTTGGAGCAACCAGGTCTAGTGGAAGGTGTCCCTGCCCATGGTAGGGGGTGGGAACTGGATCATCTTTAAGGTCCCTTCCAACCCAAACATTCTGTGATTCTGTGATGATTTCCTGAGAATGTTTTGGGGTTTTTTTCTTTTTTATTTTTTTTTCCCTGGGATTGTGCACCAAATACCTTTTTTCTTTTCCTTTGTTTGGATTTGGTGGAGTCCTGTCCAATTCCACCGTTCCCCAAGGCTCCTGAGGGGGTTTTCCCAAGGTGTTGCTGCCCTGCTGATGCTGGTGGGGTGGGTGTAGGGGGTGGTGTGTTCTCAGGGGAGTCAAGACTGGTCTTCACACTCGCAGACTGCCCTAAGAGGTGGGGCTGTAAAAGCAAAATGTCAAACAGCCACAACATAATCAAATCACAAACAAACCTCACCCCATCTATTTCCTTCTCAGATTCCCTGCTGGAAGAGATGCAATACAGAATTTGGTTTTTTCATTCTAGAAGTTACTATGATATCTGTGTATTATTAATGCGTGCAACATAGTACTTAGTGCATTTGCCAGTTTTGAAAACTTTAATCTCCAAATCTGCAACAGAGCCTTGAACACAGAGAGAAGAAATTTTCACCCAAGAAAAAAGGATTTTTATTTGATTATAAAGGCACTACTGAGAATTTAACATTTAGAATTATAATTTAATATCTTTCCATCTAAATCCATAACTTCAAAGTTCATAAACTCCATGACAGAAGTCTGTACCAATATCACATCCAATAATGACAGCTTTGGAAGAAAATACATTTACAAGCAAAACATAAAATGCATTAATATATGAAAAAGCAAGTTTACCTCAGTAGAGTTGTGGTACTGTATGAAGGTGGCAGATATGGCATGACTGAATGGGTCACCAGCTTTGGGAATCATGTCCTGTTTAACCAAAAGGGCCAAGTCCACCAGCTGGAGGGGTAAAACAGGTGGAGTTACTGACATGGTACTAAAATTACATTGTAACAATGGGAGAGTGAGGGTTGTGGGTTGAAGCAGAATATTCTCAATGTTTCTCAGATGAAAATAAAGTTATTCACATATTTCAGCCTAAAGAGCCTTTCTCTTCCACTTCTGTAAATACATGGAGCAATCTATCTACCCAAGAGGGCTCGGCTTGGCACTAAGGTAACATTTTGTTTTCCAGGAAATCCTTCTTTCTAATCCAGTTGTGCAATGGGATTGAATGAGCCTCAGTGCACTGCCAAAGGTCACATAGCAAAGTGTGTGGTTTCAGTTTGGACTTGAAAAAGGTTCGTGCTGGACTCCCCTCTCTCCTGCAGCCATTATAAAACATTTCTGTTTGTGCATGAGATGGATGAACACAGCACAGCACACATCTGTCACACAGCAAACTGAAAGACAGCCTGGATTTTTGAGCTGGTCTCATGGAAGGTGTCCCTGCCCATAGCTGGGGGCTGGAACTGGATGAGCCTTAAGGTCCCTTCCAACCCAAACCACCCCATGACTCCTCCAAGAGTAATTAATTCAGTTTCACTAGAGTTCCATCAGTCCCTTACCTGGGCCACAGTCTCATATGCTAAATATGCTAAAATCTCCATTGCAACTGCATTTGGCTTTATTTCCATACTGCTACAGTCCAGCCAGTCACGGAACTTGGATGCTTTCTTTGCTGTCAAAAGTCAAAACCATAGGGGAAAAAGAAAAGTTAATGATAGATAGGCCAAAATAATCCATTTTTTAGGGTCACAGAAATACTGCAAAACTCTAGCAATTAGTGTGATTTGATTGGCCAAAGAAGGAATTCTCAAAATGGAACCAGTGGGGAAAGACTGCTATTTCATACATTTTGGAGACCCATAAGCACATGGAATAAAGAGAAAAAAACAAGATAATCGATCACACAGGAGATTTCAGAACAAGGAAGGGTCAACCACAGAGAAGCATGGACCAGACAAACTTGCTTTAGAATATATTACTGTAAAATAAATAAAATTATTGCATCACATCTTTGATGAATTAAAAAACACTACAAGAAATCAACACAAATGTGAGTCCAGATAAAATTGACATAATTGTATTAAATATAGCAAAGACACATGAAGGACAGAAGAACTTGGAAGTCCTGGTGTTAACTTTACAGGGCTGAGATGCTCACAAGTGAGCCAAAATTATTTGTACAAGAGTGTTTTGTAAGTGTGCTTCGGATACACATAAATAAGAATAGATATAAAATTAACATTCATTCAAGAACTTCACACTGGTAATGGGTGAGATTGATTCAGAAAAAGGGCAGCAAAATACACAGGATACTGAAATTCAGTATTTGCTTGGAGAGTAAGAGGAAGGATAAAGAAGATCTTGCTTAGGTCAGTGGTGGACAAGATGATCATAGAAATCTGTGGACATAAAGGAGCTACTGAGACAGAGATCTTAATGAGGGCTGTTTGTGAGACAAGACAACCAAAACAAAGTAAATACAAGGTGGAAAAATTATCTGCAGGAACAGGAAACAACTCTTTGAAAAAGAATTTTCAATCAGGGCTAAAAAGCTACAGATAAGTCAGGTGTTAAACAGAAAAAAGGTCAATGGAAGGCAACGTTGCATAATTAACAAAAGGAAAACAAACAAACAAACAAAAATAAAAAGGAAGAAACACGAGAAGTGTGAAGATGATAAAACGATCAAAAAATGTTCCCTAGAATTTAAGTTTGCAATTCTATAGTACTTGATCCTTTGAGGGACCTTTTCTTTTGCCTGTCTTTAAAACTGCAGAAATATCTGGAGCTGTGATTATTTATATATATTTTTTTAGAACAGGTTTCTTGAAGTCCCTTCCAGGTTCATTCTCTTGTGACAGAGAGAATTGGGCTGTAATACAAGCCCAATACAATGGGCTTGTATTACAGCAATACACTTTGTTAAATGTAGTAACACAATCAATTTTTACTGAAATAAACAAGTAAAAAAAGCCTTTGGACAAATATTCTCCATGGCCTTCAGTATGTTCTGTCTAATTGAGCTCATTTTGTGGAATTGAATTTGTGCCCATGTCTCTCTTGGTACTATTTTCTAACCACTGTAATTCTCTTTTTCTTTAATGACATTAAATGTCAGTGAAAAAGAACCATATAGACATGGTCATTTAAAGACACTGTGAAAATAACACCGAGATATTTTTATAGATCACAATCTCTTGGTCAGCAACATTCTATTTTATTTTGAAAATGTAAGATTTTTATTTGTTTTGTCTCCAGATGGCAATTTTGGGGTTTTAAAAATGACTTTATCACAAACCTCTCATTTCCTGAAGTCACCCTAATCTGAAGTATCATTTATTTAATGGTTCACAGATGTGTGATGCCAAATTATAACTAAACATAAAAAACATACTGAATTAGAAAAAGAAATGCTTACAAAACATGTTTTCCTACGTTTGCTGACGTTTGCTGATGGAGAACAGTATCTCAAATGCGTCATTTATTCGCCATAAATGAGACACTTTTTCTTTGAATTTAAAAGGAAGAACAAGATAAGGTCTCCTTTAATGACACCACTGTGCTCAAGTCTGTGTTGTAGGATCATGTGCTGTTTTGTCATGATTTTTACTGGCTCATTCACCTCCTTTTCTCTGACATTTGACCTAAAACCTTAGTCATCACTTAACCACTTCTGTAATGATGTTTTACTACAGGATCAAGCCCATTAATTTACAGCTCATTATAGTTGTGGCCCACAAGTACTTCTAGTAAGTTGGTTTTCAGTGCTAGTAAAGCCCTAATTCTGTCATCATGTTATTAGTGTTGGAATGGCTAATGGTGAATAAATTCCACAGCAGGAGCTTACAGCTTAAAATAGAAAAGACTCTTTAGTGAGTTCTTTGTGTCTCTGCGGATCGGGAAATAAAAGCAAAACTTGCTGCTCTTCTCTAATTTTAGAGGCATTCCAAAAAACCTGCAGCCATGAAACTTTGCTAATGTGCTGACTTTAGCACCACCATGACAGACTTTGGGCAAGTGTGGTTTTAATCCATTAGCTCCTCACCAGTCCTGTCTTTGCAGTCATCCCCACCAGCTCAGTATCTGAGCACATAGAAAGCTTGGTAAATATTCAAATAAAATACTCTGCCTGACGGCCTGAAACTGTGCTAAATTAACTGTTCCCAGGAGTTACACAGACAAAGAATTTAAAGTTTTATTACTGTGGATGAAACAAAAGCGCTTTCAAAAAACATGAGGTTCTGGTGTGCTCACTATTAAATGAAATAATAATCAAACATCTTAATATAGTGCAGCCATTATAATACTTACAAAAACTCAATTGCCGACTTTCACAGAATTCTGCGTACTGGACTGAGTCCATGGCTCGTGTTTGTCTTTCTGCTCTCTGACAAAAGAGTAAAAGTACATGATGTACCTTATTCCAACAGGACTGCATTCCACAACAGAAATTATAGCACCAAAGAGCCCTTGCCACAACCTTGAAGCAACCCTCCCAAATTAAACATGCATTGAACAAGTCAAGATGCAGAAATATAAACCACAGATGGGTTATTAGTCTTGTGAGTTAAATTTCCCAGAGGAGAGTGTCAATTGCTATTTTCAAAACCTGCCTGCACACTGCTCACCCAGCCCAGTGGTGAGGGCTGAGAGGAGAGAGGTACTGAGCACTGCTGCCCTGATCAAGATGCACATTTAAACTGAAGCACGCAAGTATTCTGCCTGTGTGTTTACAGATGACCAGAAAAGTAAAATGTTCTCCTGGACCGAGGCCAACACGTTCTGCACTGAGCAGAACTGAATCTGTGTGATTCTAAATTGTGAAATTAAAAAATTCCATCACAATGATGCTTCAGACAGAGAGGGGCATTGAAGTGTCCCTTCCCACCCTCAATACACAGTAATGTATCTGTTTCTTTTTTTTTCACTCTCAATTTACACTTCAATTTTTATACTTCTGAACATTTCAGGAAAAGAAAGGAAATTAGATTGAATTAGAGCTCGTGGGAGAAAAAATATCTTCAAATGTTTACTACTGCACTTAAGAATGTATTTCACATGGAGTTCAGTGACAAGCAAAAGAATGCATCTCAAAAGAGTCAAGTTACAAAACCAAAAATACTATGCACAACATCCCCTCCACATATACAGGATGCTGTAATTGAATCATGGTTGAAGCAGATCTGAAGTCCATGGTTAGGTCTGAGCAGGTGCTTGAGTTCAGGGGTGATTTTCACAAGGTAAAGATCTGGTCTTCACAAGAGATTAAACCCTTCATGCATCAGAGAGGGGAAGCTTTAGTTAAGATTAAAAAGAAGGATTGTCCCTTTCAGAAGCAGAGAGCTTAGTCCAGTCTCTCAATCCAGCAGATCATTTTAAACAACAAGGAAAGGAATAAAAGTATCTTCCAAAGTAATTCAATTAATAAATTATGACACCTGAGCTATCACTACAAAGTGGTGTCAGGAGGGGTTGATGGCACTGAGACTCTGCTTGTGCAGTGAGCCCAAGAAGCTCAAGAAACCACGAACAAAGAATGAAAAGTACAGGTGTGCTCACACCCAGGACAAAAACACAAGGGAAAAACCACACATAGAGACACGAAATTTCACACTCTGAACAATTTTACATCTGATGAAATCAAAAATCACAGAGTTCTGAGTTCTTCAATCTGATTTAATAGAAGACAATAGGGCTATTGGTAAGCAAGTGTGTATATATATATATGGCTCCATGCTATACAACCTGGCAGCTCCCAAATCAGGGGAAAAAGCAATTAAATAAAATTAGCACTTAAAATTCACAGTTTCTCTCTTTATTCTATGCCTTTTAGGTCACTCTCCTACAACCATCCAATCCTTCACTTATGAGACTGGCTTCACAGTCAACATATTCAGTTTAGCTGTAAACTAAACCCCAAGCTGAATAAAAACCAGGAATACACCTGGATTGTCCTTTCATTTCTTCTCTACCCAGTCAATAATTTCAACTATATTTGAGTCTTTAGTCAACATGGTAGAAATTTTTCTACTCAGGCATTTTCCACTTCTCCTATGCATGGCTCTGGCAAACTGACTACATTTTTAGGAGCTGCCATTTCATATTACTAAAAATTTTCAGTTAATCCATTCCAACAAGATGTTAAGTATAAACTGAGTTTTTATTCCTTTAAAAATAATTTTCACAATCCATGCTGTAACTTCAACCCATTACAGAACTCAACTTTGCCCCTGAATTAATTCAGCTATACTTTTGAAAACAGAAGAAATCACAGAGATAATCTAATCTGAACTTCTGCATAGCACAGGACACTTCTCACATAATATATCCTACAAACAGCAGTCCTAGAATTCTTCATGTAATTTACTTTATGCTTTATAAAAGCCTCTAATTTGGGGTTTAATTTTTCACATATTTAAGAGATATCTTCTTTAATTAATTTTAAAAGCTAGGTTTTTTGCAATGTCGTTTAAATTCTGTAATCCTTTTTTTTCCTGTTGCCACCTACATGTTAAACCATTGGCTATTACCCTTCACATCCAGCCCTCTCAGGGATTTAAAACCCCTTGAAACAATAATGAAGGCATGGAAAAACAAAATCATATGACATGGTAATGTGAGGAATTATTCTTTAAAGTCCTACCTGAGATGATAAAAAAACCCCAACATGTAGAAATTTGGCAAGGATACTTTAACTTTCACAGGCATCCCATAATGTAATATGGAAACAGCAAAACCAGATTAATCCCAAAAGCAGTTATGTCAAATTAAATGATTCAGCAATGGCTACTCTCAGCAAATAGACCTCAATGCTCTGAAAAAGCAGACTGTCAAAGGCTACAGGTTTCATTATAAGTATTACAAATTTCTTTTTAAGTGAAGAATCTCAAAGTTTTGTTAAAAGAAAGGTGCTGCTGAGGGATTTTTCCAACAGGAACGTCATTTCTCTCTACAAATTGTATACAGTAGTTGTCTAAACACTGGATTTAATGATGTTCGTATATATTAATTAAATACTTTCAATTGCTTTCTCTCTGTAAAAATATTTTTATTTAGCAAAATTACTTTCATATATGTGAAATAAAATTCTTTTCTTCCTTCAATTCTCTCTTTAAAATAATTCTTTCTTAAAGGTGGATTCCAGTATGATGCTCTAAATCGCCACCAAATAAAATCGTGTTTGTCATAAATAACTAGACTTTACTTTTTTTCCTAATTCACTTTAACAAAAGAACCCTCACATGATGTCATGGAACCTCCCAGTTTGCAGGATAAAGACAGACATTCTTTCAGTCCTCCCAGTTTTAGAATGGTCTCTAAATGACCATCAAATTCAGCAGAAATGAACAGATGAGTGGCACAGCTGGGTCATCTTTTAGGAAACACCAACCCAAAGACAAGATCTTTTTCCTCTTCATTTCTCAAGACCACAAGCAGTATTTTATTTTTTTTCTCCTATATCATCCCTGCTTCGAAAAATTAAGCAGATACGACAAACGGCAGCAATGACACTGCTCAGCTGGTTTATCAAAAGAATTAACAATAGATAGTTTTAACTCCCTCTCTAGTAGTACTAGTCACTCTAAGCAGTTAAGAGGCTGAGTTATGTGCTGTACTGCAGAGTTAAAATACTTTGCATGCTTTCCTTGGAACATGCTGAAGGATGCAGGAGATAGGACCTGGCACAGTAAACGTCTGCTTAGTCTTCCAAAAATGTGGTGCATTATATCTTTCTTTCAGCATAAAGAACTAAAAAGGGAAAGGAAAGAAAAAGGTAAAGAGTTGCACTTTGTCACCTACCATCCAGGATGAAAAATAATCTTATTTTTATTCCGTTTTGAAGCTTTCACACTTGACATACAAAGCTCTTTGTGTGGGGGGAAGAAGGCAGAAGGCCAAATGTTAACATGCTCACCGACTGCTCTGTGTTTGGAGGAATTGTGCCCAGGAGCTGCTAAACTGGAACATTTGAAAAACATATGTGGCACGGCTGGACACCCCTGTGCTTGGCAGCAGTGTTGGGAGGAAGATGCTGGCTTCCCAAACCCTCACACACTCATCTTGTGGAGTGATTCCTATTTCCCTCTGCTTAAGAACTCTCATTGTGGCCCAATCACGGTTCCAAAGGAGCCAGGTCGCTACCCCAGGGAAAACCAAAGCTGCCCTGTAATGCGCGGGGGCGTGAACGGCCCTGGAATCCGGCTATCTGGTGAGGGGCGAAGGCCAGGGCCCCTGCGCATCAGAAAACAGCCCCCCTCGGCGTCTTTGGCCTCGGGCTGAGCTGGGTGATAGCTCGGAGCAGCGCGGTGAGAGACGAATTAGGAGGCGACCACTTGCTGGGGGTAAACTGTCGGTTTATTACAGAAGAACCAACAAGGAGGGGAAACACCCAGCAAATGGCCCCGAACAAGGGGCAGGAGAGGGTTTTAAGGGAAAAGGGGGGAAGAAGGCAGGGAAACCCGGCTATCCAATAGAAATACATATTTGGAGGTAGGAAACATAACTGATATACTAAAGTAACCAACTGTTATAAATCATAGGAGGGGCTCCGGGGCTACAGCCAACCATACCTCCCAGAGAAAAGAAAATTCTCGAAACCTGGGAGGAGAAAAAGAGTGATTGACTGACCCCAAGGAGGAAACAACTTTCACTTTATAAGAGAAACCAAGGGAGGAGCAGTTTCATTTCCATAGCAACCTAACTGGCAGGGTAGCAGCAGGAAGTAATACAGAAAATGGGGGGAGCAAACTAACGAACTTAAGAACACACCACAGCACTGTAAGGGCTGATATTGCCAGAATAGAATGGTAAATATTTTTTTATTATTATTATTTGGACTGGAGAATAACAGGGCACTGTGTGCTGTGCCTGACAGCTCTGGGGTGGGAGGACAAAAACTGCAGGGTGGTCAAGGCCTGGACTGTTGTAGGGCAATGGAGATGCTCCAAGGGTTGGAGCCCCTCTGCTCTGGGGCCAGGCTGGGAGAGCTGGGGGTGCTCAGCCTGGAGAAGAGAAGGATCCAGGGAGACCTTAGAGCCCTCTCCAGTACCTAAAGGGGCTCCAAGAGAGCTGGAGAATGACTTGGGACAAGGGATGGAGTCACAGGACAAGGGGGAATGGTTCACACTGACACAGGGAAGGGTTAGATGGGATATTGGGAAGGAATTCATCCCTGTGAGGGTGGGGAGGCCCTGGCACAGGGTGCCCAGAGAAGCTGTGGCTGCCCCATCCTTGGAAGTATCAAAGGCCAGGTAGAGCAGCCTGGGAAGAGGTCCCTGGCCATGGCAGGAGGTTGGAATGAGATGATATTTTAAGGCCTCTTCCAACCCAAACCATTCTGTGATTCTGTGAAAAATTACCTAGATTAAAAAAAAAAAAAAGAACAAAACCAAACCAAACCAAAAAAACAACCAAAAAACCCCAAAAAACGCAAACCCAAAACCTGAAAAAACAAGCAAAAGGTAGCTCAACATTGAAGTATTTAAGAAATATGCTGAAAACACATTTTTAGTCTTCTGAATTTTGACATTATCTGAGGATTATCACTGTCTGAAGGCTTCTGTTACATAGAGGAAAAAGGGCATTTACTTTTCTGAGAATCCCTTGAATTGGTAAGTAAAGAATAAAAAAGGGAGGTTAAAGAGTAAGCATTTTTGAAGTCTAAGCTTTCTCAGAGTTTTATACAGAAAATACAAATGTCCTTTGGGGAAAGATCAATAGGTGTTGTAATGTAATACTTGATTTGGCTACAAAGTACACACATCCAGGGGTTTTTTACCCATCTCTTACAGAACATATCATACATTCTGTAGCAGCCATTAAACTGAACAAGTCTGCATAGCAACTTAGGGGCTTTGGTTTCATAAAGTCTTTGAGTGCCCATGTGATTAGAACAATGTTCCCAATATTAGAAGAAAAGATTAGGTGTTTTTCTGGTAGACCAAGCTGATCTCAATTTTAATGCATTTTTACAATAAAAATAGCTTTGCTTTTTTTCTTCACAGTATTACTAGTAAAATTCCCTACAATAAACAGAGTTTAAGAACTTAAAACCTTAAAATTCTTAAATTTTACAGAGATTTTAAGGATCTACAACTGTAAATGACAAGAAGAAAAGGGTGAATTAATAAATATTAAATATTAATTGAAATATACTTTTAAATTATAATCTTCCTTATAGAATTTCTGTCCAGAGACAAAATATGGAATTTACTTGAAGAACTGAAGACCTAATTAGTCATCGAAAGTCTTTTTATTGTAAAAAAGACATTAGACTCATTCAGTGAGTAACTTAATCCTGAACTCAGTGTTTAAAATGTGGAAAAGAATGACATCTATGAATTTGTCTGAAGTCCATCAGCTGTGGCCATCAGCAATGGAGCCCAAGGGATGCTGGATTAGCTCTACTCTGCACAGCTCAGGCATCCTCAGAAAGCCAAATGAATCCACCTGTGATGAGTGAGGGGTGAGCACCACCAGCACCAATAAGGAAACAACTTCCATTTGAGGGCCAAGCAAGGGCCAAGAGTAAAGAATGACTCAGTAAATTCAGTTCCTGCTCTGATCTCCAAGCAATTCAAGAATAAACAAGGGCAACTTTATGCCCAGCTAAAAGTTAACTCCATTCATCTCCCTGGAACTATGGAACACGTAATCCAGCAAAGTATCTGCAAATAAGTGGGGGGAAGGGAGCTGGCAGGACTGTTTAAGATTATGTAAAAATTTCAAGGGAATTATGAAGAAAGAAAGCAAATGAAATTGCGCAGACAATAACAAAATGAATGGATTCATTCCCAGCAGTCATGATCTCATTGCTTAAGGAATAAATAAAACTGACCTCCTGATAGGGACTCACTGCCCCTATAATACTCTCCCCTTGAACATACGCAAAATCTACACATACAGTATTTATTTGAACCAGTTCCATATCATATCCAAATTCCTTGTCTAAATTTATTAGTGATAGTCTGAAATGTGGGGCAGGAACCTGGAAACAAAACATTTCCATTTCATGGAATACCTTTGATTTCTACAGAAAAATATTTTTTTCTGCTATAATATGCATCATCATGAATTTTGTAAAACTATGTGTTAAATTTATGGCTATCTTCTGTCAGTGCTTTCCAAAAAACATAAAATAATTTTGGATAAACTATGCTACCAAATGAAAAAAGTTATGTGGGAGATATTGATATATTAATATATCAAGACTACTGACTTCCCTCACTTTTCTGGTTGAGGACATTGTAGCACTTTCCTGTGGTTTCCATCTGGCTGTACATCAAAAACTTCACATACCATCTTAATATGAGGATACCTTTATATCTTCTGGATAGCATTCCTCTGAAACCTTACCCTGCCTCTGTATCCATTCATGAATGAGGTTCATATAAAGCACCTCACCAGTAAATCTTGCAGTCACCAAAACAGGGATCGCTGCAAGGCGCTGGAGACACAGACAGCAGAGCAGCCTCTTTTGCATCTTGAACTTTAATTGTTTTGTCTTAATGGCAGCCAAAATCAGCCATCACATTCTATTTTTTTAATATTTCCTTTAGCTGACACACTGTTTGGAGTTGTGGCCAGAAACTCAAGGAGTGCCTTTGCCCCAAGGCTATTTATGGGGCAAAATACAGGCAAAACACACCTCACACACTTCCTCACCATCCTGGGTGTGGGAGAGATCTGTGAGATCCAGTCCTGCTCTTACAGATCCAAATGGAATGGCAGGAGGTGAAGGGGGTTATTTCAGCACCAAGTTAACCTGGCAATCAATCCTAGACATACTCACTTCAAGTGAAACTCAATTCTCAGAAATATTCTATCTGTTCACCCAGCTACAACATAGCCAGAATTACCCAATTTAGAGCCACGACTTGTTCAGAAACACATTCAGTAAAGTTTGTAAACTGAGCAGTAGGGAAGTTTGGGAACAGCTGGGGACCAGCCCTCTCTCCCTCACTGGCTTTAACTGGTAAATGCAAATCAAAGAATAAACCCAGTTTAAAAAAAAATGCATGGCAAAACTCTACCCTGTTAATAGCCACCATCAATACATCTTTCTAAAAAGACTTCTGATTGTTTCACTAATGTTACATTAGAAATGAAAGGAAGTCTTTAAGAGAATTTTCTCACACCCTTTAAGTTGAAAAGGAAGTGAACCCAAGGTACATATTAGTAAGAAGCATTTGTGATGAAATTCATTGTCCTCTAAGGTTAACTCTGTTAATCAGGTCTGTTGACAGAGACTGTGAAATGCCCTCCTGAAACTTCACTTTAAAAAGAGGATCATAAGAAGATTAAGGAAAATTTTGACTGGAAGAAAGAGGAATAAGTTTCAGACCATATGAAATATACATATCCTTTTTGAATAATCTTATTTTTAATAATTATAATTCTGTCTTTTCCCTTGGTCTTAATAAAATAGACTTGTATTCATTCCCAGCTGAACAACCAGTTCTCACAGTGCCTGCCTTTCTTTTGTCATCCTTCACAAGAATAATTGTAATTATTCTTGTGCAGGAGATTCACAAGCAATATAATGCTACAGGCATATCCATGCAGGCATGGTTGGCAGGTGATGCTCTTTCAGAGAATGAAAAAGGTTTATAATTAATGGGGTTTTTTTTTTGAGTTAGGTTGCTTCTTCAATTTTTTTTTAAAGACTAATTTCCAAAATAATAGCAAAATATACACACACAAAAAGACACAAAGTTTTTGCTATATTTATAAGTAATTTGGTGTGCAGTACAGCAATCCACTTGTTAAGGCAAGATTGGGTCCTACAACTTAGAGGTGAAGTCCTGCTTCTATAGTGTCCCCTACATTTAACATCAATATCTGTAGGGTGCCACCCTACAAACACCTCCCCAATTTAAGGTTGCACGTAGAATACATGAATAAACAGTTTAGCTCAGTTTTTTCCATGACAAGTCCAAGTCTATCAACATTTATAATGAAATTGTGTAAGTGTATTCATGAATGTCTGAGAGGAAAACATGAAAATTAATTAATTAAACTTAAAACACATGGTACTAAATACTCATAGATGTTCTCTCCTTGGCATATGACTGGAGAATGCAAAATTACTCGGATTTATTTTGTGTGGTAGAGTCTGCTGTAACCAGAGAACAATACAGAGTGGTACTCCAAAATGTATTGCTTCCTTAACACCAGAAGCACAGAGACATTTTTCAACTTGTGGTATTTACACCACTGACTCTAATTCTGTGGTTGGGGCTTGAGTCCTTTGGAAAAGCCTTTCTAATTTGATAATTGAAAGACATGGAACTCCAGATAAAAATCACATCACGAAATTCAGGGAATAAGTGAGTCATACACTGAGCTAAAGAGGAAATGCTTCCCTTAGAAAAACAGTGACCAGGAGGAATTGCTTGAGATGTGCATGTCTCCAATAAAAGGAGGATGTGGACTTGCTGGAACAGTTCCAGAGGAAGAGATGAAGATGCTCAGAGGGCTGGAGCACATTTCCTATGGAGCCAGGCTGGGAGAGATGGGGGCATCCAGTCTGGAGAAGAGAAGGCTCCAGGGAGAGCCTCTTCAGAGTCTAAAGGGGATCCAAGAGAGCTGGAGAGGGACTTGGGACAAGGGATGGAGGGACAGGACGAGGGGGAATGGCTTCCTACAGACAGAGTTAAGGGTAAGATGGGATATTAGCATGGAATTCTTTCCTGTGAGAGTGGTGAGGCAACTGTCAGAGGCTGTGCAGAGAAGCTGTGGCTGCCCCATCCATGGAAGTGTCCAAGACCAGGCTGGATGGGACTTGGAGTAACCTGGGATAGTGGAAGGCGTCTCTGCCATAGCAGGAGGTTGGAAATGGAAGATCTTTGTGATTCTGTGATTTCTCAAAGCAATTTATAACAGAGAAATGTCTCAGCTCTACTGGATGAAACTGGCTGCTCTTTGAACAGCCTTTTGAACAGTCCACACTTCCTGACATAAAAGAGAACCAGACTCAAAATTCAGAACTCCTTCCTGGGTTCTGCTACTAATTTGACATCCAAGCATGGCTGAGTGCAAATGAAGGCTGAATTAATAATATTTAAGGCTCATTTCAAAGATGACATTTTATTTGATTGATCATAAAGTAGCACAAAGCTTGTGTGTGGTGATGCCACGATGCACCATAGCTGTGTGTTCCCATCTTGCACAGGCTGGGGGAGAAAAAAAGCACAGTCAAACCTCACAATGTGCCAGGTATGATGAGTAAGGAAAGGAGACACTAAAAATTGCTGTCTGAAGTGATGCACTTTGAACAAAAGCATTATGCTCTTTTTGCTTTTAATTGGGGCTCCCATCACTGAGAACAGAACTTGATCCGACATGAATATTTCCTTTGTCAATAGTTAATTGAAATATTGAATATTGTTATTTTTTTAACTATGCAGAAAATTCTATGCTGCTATTCATTATTGTTGCTTAATTTCTTTAAATACAAATTTGTCTTCATAGTAGCCTTATGAGAATTATCTCCACTATATACATGAGAAATAAAATCATAATAACATCATTTTCCCAAAGGCAGTTTGTTTAATTGGCAAATGCTTCTTTTTTTCACCCTACTTTCTCTTTTCTCTTTCTAATGTTAGAGAGAAAAAAGGAAAATATGAAGATTCTGGGGTTTAACAACATGATTTGGCATTTGGAGTTAGCTAATTTAAACCATCAGCTAATTTGACTAATTTGGAACAATCTATTTAGTTAGTCTCTTATACCGTGCCCATTGATAAATATACCACAAGATTATTAAGCATTTACATAAAACCAAAGAAACATATGCTCTCATTAATTCAAAACAATCCCCACCATCCAAAGCTACTAGAGGAGTTCTCTTATTAAACATCCTTGTTCCCTTCTTTGGAAAATAACCAGAAAAACTAAAAGAAAAAAAAAATAATGCATGTAACTTTCACAGCAATACCTAAACCCGTTACATTCCATTTTGCATCAGAAGCAGAACTGAAGCCTTTCAATGAAGCTTTACTGACATATTATTTAAAAGCAGAAAATTCAAGATTTTAATTAGTGAACACAGATTTTGTTAGTTTGGCTAAGATTGGAAGATGAAAGTCAAAGTAAAACTCACTGACTGGAGAAAAAATACACAAGTGTAGGCTGATATTCTGTAACACAAATAGTAAAGTAGCAAACACAGTTTTTTAATAGTGATCTCCCAATGAATTTTCTCTTAAATAATCTCACCCATTTCATGGCAAAACAAACCAAAAAGTTGTTTGGGGAACCTCATTGAAGGCATCCCAACTCACCTTTGAGAGAATAAATGGTTCTGCATATCCTGGACTCTTGCTCTGCCCCCCCAGCATCACTTCCTACTACAGACCCTTCATGCATTTATTAAAATGAGGTACCATGACAATAGTTTTGATGCAAATCTCTTTTTTTTAAAGTTCTGAGGTGAGGGGAAGGAGAGCAAAGAGCATCTGCTGTATATGGGTTCATTACCATTAGCTTCACTGATAGTTTATCCTGTTTCCTAATGAAAGCAAAAAACCCCCACCGTGTCTCTATTAAAAAGCCATCAGATTTGGTATCCTGGTGACACTTTAAAGAGCACATTATGTGGGCAAACAAAATAAACATTTACCCTGGCAAATGGAAGTGAATTTGGGTTTTGACATACTTGGCAGGAAGGTAGAATTATATTCATGTCAAGTATGCAGAAAAACTAATATAATATTTAAATATTTGCTTAAGTAATATAGAATTTAAACCAATGTTACATTAGAAGTAACATTTTTGTGAAATATTTTAAAGTTTTTTAGCATTGCACATGCCATGAAAATAATACTTTCAGCTGAAATTTCAGCCTTCTGCAGCCTTTGTTACACACTCCCTTCACTTGTAAGGCGGGAAAGAGTCCTTGTCTTCCACTGACAAGTTTTTATTTATATTTCCAAGACAAAGGCAGTTCTTGTGCTGATGGCATAAACTGATAATGAATCTATGCAGCTTTCCAAAGAAACAACCCTGGAGAATCTGAATTTTACAAATATTGATATAATGAGCTAATGTTAACACCACCTCAGCTCAACCCTACAGCAGACTTCGACTGTTCCATACATGTGTGTGATTATTTTAAACATCCCTTAGTTTGCAACAAGACTTGATTCAGTGAAGACAGATCTTCATATCCCTCAGAAATGCCAATGATCTCTGAAATTCTCAAATACACTCAATAACGTAGCACTAACTAATAAATTGAGCTTGCTATGGGATGCTTGTTTTAGTTCCAAAAGTAAGGATTTTGATGTACTGTCTAAATATACAACTACTGGACTTTCCTTTTTCTAAATCTGAATTCATATTAGCTGCACATACCCACAAAAACTTTTACCAATGCATCACAACTATAATTATGAAATTTCAGGTAGAATATTCTGATTTACTAAGAGTATTTAAAAATATTTATTTATGATTCTGCAGTTTATTCTATTCCTGTCATTTATTCCATCTATGACTCCATAATTTAAGAAAAAGCTTTGCCTAATTTTACCACATTTGGAGGCACAAGCATAATTAAAAAATATCTTGAAATATTTTTAAATTGCCATAATATTATAAAACTCAGAGCAACAGCCCCAGTCTTCAGTGTAGTTGCACACTGTAGAATTACATAAATTTAAATCACTTTAAAATTATTCATTTAAATGAAAACTGATTTGTAAATTTAATTATGAGCTATTAAACTAACTGCTGGGATTTTCAGTTTTCCTAAATCAGCACAGTCCCTCGGAGCCCCATCATAGGAGTGAAGTCACAGCTTTATTTCTAATCATCAATTAAAAGTGTCATAAAGACTATTCAGACTGTCAGAAAAAAAAAAGGAAATTTGGGGAATTTTAGTTTTCTTCTTTCTAATTTGCAGTGTCTGATACACATTTTTATGCTGCATTAATAATGGCTCTTGAATATAATATTCATTCAATCAGTCTGTTACAGAAATAAACATCAGGACACAATTCCCTGCACACATTCTTAAAATTGCTTACAGCGAAAAGAATCCCTTCCAAAGGAGTTAGCACCTTTCACTTCAGCATGCAAAATATTTAGTCAATTCCAGAAGGGGAAAAGAGATCCCATATAGAAAGAATTCTTCTTTTTTATTTTTTGGTTCTACTTTAATGCTACAGTTGGCTTTTTAAAAGTAGAAAGCTTTGAAATCAAGAACTTTGCAAGAGTTCCTCCTCAAAAAAGCCCTGGCTTTAATTCCTCTTCAAAATCAGCTATATAAATATTAAATATATGCAACAGTTAAGATTGATATTTCCATTGATGGTCACTGAAAGCTTTGTAAATTTAATGTGAAAACGAAAATTATTTAGTTTTTGAGATGTCAAAACCTGTTCACATTTCTAGGGGTTTCTGACATCTATTTAGATTTTTCCTGGATATCTGAGCTAACTGAAATGGAGGATTAGGGAGTTTTAGGGGAGGTGGAGAGGTTCCAAAGTGAATCAAAGATCTATGAAAAAAAGAAAAAATTAAATAGCAACATAGCCCTACTCAGAAGAACGCAAAACTGTTTTCAGTTCAAAATATTACAATTAAAAATTAAACATCATAAGGATGTAAAGAACAGTATCTTTAATACCAAGATTCTGAGGCACAGCTTGGAAGGTTGAAGTGTATTTAGAATTAAAGGTGTAGCAACACAAACAGCCATGGTCTGGCATCAATTACTTGACTGTGCTGTTAGAAGCTCCTATAGACTCTCATACTATCACACATCCTGGAGAAAAATTACTCTTCAATGGTGGAATCTTGAATTTCTCATGGTTTCTGAATTTTTCTGACTTTTTTTAGTCAAGTTTAGCGTCTCTCAAACATGCCAATGCCTCTGCAGCATTTTTGTCTCTTCTTTTAAAATACAGATCAGGGTACCAGGGCTGGCAAGGCACGAGAGCCATCTCACCAATGCATTCCTCTAAATTCTGGAAGCGGAAACCAGATCTCCAACCTTGAGGTATGTCAAGAGTTAACTCCCCTTTAAAGAAGAGTGTGATTAGTAGCTGGAAATCTGCCTGACTTCAGTACATCTGAGGATGCCATTACAATTTTCAGATATAAAATAATTGGCTGATGATACGAGCTGACAGCTAATACATCTACAATAAACACAAAAAAAAGTTATTTCCAAGCGGATGTAGGGAACGTGTTCCGTTTCCAGACTGTTTGATATGGTCTGTGTAAGGAGTGAGGGCTCAATACCAGATGCTGGATGTTCTACAAGCTTTTTCTGCAGATGTCTGCAGCCTGAGAAATTCAACAGTGCTTTGAATAACACCCCCAGTAAAAGCATCTTCTTGTCAGAGTCGCTGTATGATATAGGATATGGATCCCACACAAGTGGATGAACTGATTTTAAATAATACCATCTGACAATGGGGGAGAAAAAACTCTCAGTAGGTCTGACAAAGTCCTGGAAATGGCTGTTAGCCTTGGGAAATAAAATCCAGCCCCCTGACAGAGACTACCCGTCCTTCTTTTGTTTGATCAAATGGAAACCCAAACTTAATGATTGCTTCCGAAGTGCCGGAGGCAAAGTTTCAACAGCACTTAAACACTGCTACCAAGGAGTCCCTGTCCCTGCCCCTCACATGTGCCACTCAAAAGCAGAGTGTGGAAAAGATGTTAAGGAATTATCTGAGAATAAAATACATGCATCGGTGTAATTTTTGTATGACCACTTTGCACTGCTTTCTTGCCACTGCTCTTGTAGAAATGTCTTATAGCACACCAGGAGTGCAGCACGCACAATACAGACACCAGAGAAGATTTTGTGTTCTTCCTCATGCCAAAGAAATTCCAAAAGCCTGCCACTACCTGCATAAAAAAGTTAAAAGAGCTATCTCTGAACACATAAAACCACACATTCAACTGTGGCCCCGTACTTCACCAAGATCTTACTGAATTCACATGAAATATTATCTAAAATTTCATCTCTGTCCAAATTCAGTATTTTTGCTAGTGACAGTATATTATGGTCTTGCACTCCATGAAAATTTAGGTCTCGTTGTAGATGTGCTTTGTCAAGCCAAAGAGGCAGCAGTGGCTAATTTTTGTCAAGGTTTAAAGTTATTTTAATGCAAATCCCAGATTATTAAAAGGCCCAAATGCTGATCACAAGAATGTCTGTAAGAATAAACTCTGCATATGCACTCCATGAGGACTTTATGTAAGATAACTACCTGAAAATGAGATCTGCTACTGTTTTTCCTGATTATACAAATTAAAATAGCCTTTTCTGACCCATTTAATGAAAGTGTATACCTGACTAGGTATCTTCAATTTTTACAAAGATGGGAGAGCAGAAAGAAAGAAGAGAGAAGACAAAATTTAAAGTTTGAGGGGCCAAAGACCCAAATGGAATAATGCTCCCTTTATCAAGTGCATAAACTATGGCAGCATATTACCTGTGCTGTTCTGTAGGAATGTTGTGGGTCCTTTTTCTGGTGGATTGGGAGAGGATGCATCTCCAATTTTGCAACATGCAGAGCTTAATTTTATTTTACCATTTCAACAGACACTTAGGAAGCTTAAATCTTGCTGCTCCTGGTTCCTTTGCTGCACCAGATGTGTGAAGCTCTCCCCAAGTGCAATTTTGCACAGCAGCCAGATCATATTCTTACGGAAGAATACAGCAAGCAACATTATAGATAAAATAAACCACAGCGACCGAGACAAAATGAAAGACAGAAAACACTGTTCCTTATGTACATAAAACATCTATTCCAGGAAATACCAGCAGCTACAGATTACAGAAAGTGCAGAAGCTGGAAAGTCCAATTATATGCTACCTAGATTTTTAAACAGTTCTTAGAAATCTGAGATGGTTTGTCATCTATTCTCTTTAAAAAAGCTCTTCTATTTCCAACCCACCGGCCATTTTAATATATGAAAGGGAAACTTCAGTGCAGGATCACAGGATGGTAGAATAATTTAATCCAGAAAATTTTTGGGCCTTTCAGAGATCTCTAGTTTGACTCTGCTCAAAAAAGGTCCAATTAGATCAAGTGGCTCAGCACCTTGACCAGCCAAGTTTGAGGTACCTCCAAAGATGGAGACTTCCTCATCCTCTCTGACCAACCAGTTCCAATCTTTGATCAGAGCAATTTTTATCCCATTAGGTATCAGTTCAAGTTCTGTCCTTTACCATGCACATCCAAGCAGGGTCTGGCTCCATCTCCTCCTGTCTTTAGCTGGAAACAGCAATGAAATTTGCCTTTTGCCTCCCCTTTTTCAGGCTGAGAAGCTTTTGTCTCTCAGTCTTTCATCATATGTACCCCCTATATTTCTATTTCTTGGTGACCCTCTGCTTCAGTATTTCAAAGTCCTGCTTGTACTTGGCAGCACAAAATAGGCCACAGATTCCAGATGTGGTCTCACAAGTGCCAGATCACGGGGAATCATTGTTTCCCTGACCTGCTGGTAACCTCTGCTGACACAGCCCAGCACGTGGCTGCCCCACACGCCGCACCCTTGCATGGGGTTACAGCATCCACATTTACTATTGCTGACCTTCGTGTCAGCCTATTTCTCCAGCCTGTCAACAAGGTCCTTGTGAATGCCAGGCCTGCTTTCCACACATTTCACTGCTCTGGATCGTGACTCAGTATTTATTTGCCATGCCATGAATTACTGCTTTTATTTAGTTTATAAGATCCAGCAGCTAATCATGTCTGAGTTGAATGCATAAAGAGAATCACAGAATTACAGAATAGTCTGCATTGAAAGGGACCTTAAAAGATCTGTGGTTCCAAACCCCTGCCATGGGCAGGGACACCTTCCACTATCCCAGGCTGCTCAGAGCCCCATGCAACCTGGCCTTGGACACTTCCAGGGATAGGGATGACTTCTCTGAAACACCTGCGCCAGTGTTTCACCACCCTCACAGTAAAGAATTTTCTTTCTCATATCTAAACTTATTTCACCTCTGTCAGTTTGTGCTTCAAGAAAATGCAGTACAAGGGGAGGCAACTACTCTGGTTCTGAAACGTCCTGTGCTTACTTTAGTTCCTTCCTGTTAATTTATATAGAAAATTGATGAAAGTAAAATCCCATTAACCTGCATACCTTCTATTCTTCATTGAACTTGCGTTCGTATTCTTACTCTCAATACTAAAATCACATCCCCTGTGAAAAAATCTGCCAGAGGGTCCTATCCTAGGGATAGTCTGTCAGGTTACAAGTGCAGCTTGTAGTTACAAGTCCTACCAGAATGAGCTTTAAAACAAAACAAAATGCTGGTAATTCTCATTCCCTAGGAAACTATGTGGATCTCAATCCCTAGGAAACTATTGGATTACCTTAATGACCTTCACCTTAGCAACAGACCCTTTGACTTTCCTCATGATATCTGAACTTGAGTGTGAATATAAGTGGGAAAGTTTAGCCCCTTGTTGTTTTGCAAATGTGAAAAAAAATGACAACATTTGACCATAGTAACTGGGTAATAGGTAATCAAACCTTGTGAAATGCTGGATTTTGGTCTGGAATTCACTGAAAGGAAGATGACAATATGGAGATAGAGACTATTGGGTGAATCAAGTGATTCTCAATTTTTTGCTTAAATGCCTGTGGTTCATTAAATCCTCTCTGACTTCAATGAAATAGTAACATTCACAAAATCCTATGTGAAAGAAATCAAATACTATGGACAACATAGCCCAGGAACCAGCAAACTGACCTCTTTATTTCTGAGGAGAAAAACTGCACTAGTCTTGGCTAATCCTGTGGTCAGATTGAAAAACAAAAAAAATAAAATGCCAAACTAAAATTAAAAGCAGAAAAAGAAGAATTAAATATACAAAAGGAGAGACAGAACAAATCTCTGTTTTGCCCAAGTTCCAGCAGTAGCAAGGTATGATCAGTATAATACAAAACTAGCTTATGATAATTATTTTCTTCAACAGCCATACAGCACCCAGTGATCTGTGGCTCAAGTACTTCTTTAACCAAATGGCACATCTTTGTATTCAATAACCCTCTATGGATTACTCCCCCCTTTAAGTGGTGCAATTCAATAGATCTGAGCTCATTTTGGCTATATTTAGTTGGAGTCCAGCCTGAAAACTACTTCCAATGCTCCTCTGTACTGTCTGTGTGCTGCAGACTGGCTGGAGAGGCTCTGATGACACACAGTTTGCTCAGTCTGCTGTAAGAGGGCAAATTCCAGTGAGAAAGAAAAGGATTCTCAGTTATTTTCTGGGAGGTATTTGCAGGGTAAATCCATGGGCATGATTCAAAGCAGGTTTTACTTCCTGGCTGGAGTTTAATACTGGGAAAGACACCGCTAATCCCTCAGTGGATATACAGGGTAAGGAAAGGGAAAAAGGCTTCTCTGCTCTACCTGTGATGTCTAGAAATAGCAGACAAATGAACCTTCACATAAATGAGCCTGGCACAGCCTTAGGCCAAGGCTCTTGCATCAGCCTCCTATGGATGAAGCAGAAAAACTCCTTTGCTTTATATTGGCTTGTGAGTGTTCTCTATCCTCTGTTACACCTCAGACCCTTCTTTCCTGCAGCAGATGAAACAGAAGAATACCCTCAACTCCCTCTATTTCATGCCATAGAGAGCCTTCCTCTATTGTATTCATTTGTTAGAAGGTATTAATTTCTTCCACAGACAGATTTTTGTGATTGGAAACTTTAAATGGAAGGAAAGAGAAATTCAGGGGTGTCCTGAGCTTGGTCACACAGTGGCTGACAACCAAAGGTGGTCCTGCCTATGGAGTTTTTCCAGATGGGAGTGAGAGGAGCAAGTGTTTGTGAAGATTTCTGCCAAAAATACAGGGTCTCTGTGCTGAGATTTCAGTCTCACTCTTCACAACAGCGTCAGAAAATCTCTTCCTTGCAACAAATAGGAATCTTACAGAATTATACTGTGTCTGAAATTCTTATATAATTTTAACTTGTGTTACAACTCCATGGGCTTCTGAGTTTTGTGAATCCTGTGCAAAATAGCTCAAAAATGGTTTTATGTAAGTGATGAGTTCTTTCTGAAAAACTTGAGAGGACAGAACTGTTCTCAGTGTAGACCTGGTTGACATCTTACCATAAGAAATTAACAGTTGTTGTTTCCTCTTCATTTAGAAAAAACCTCAATATTAGGCTTATTAGTGGAACTTAAAACACAGTAATTTGCTACATAAAGGTTCAAAGATGGGAAAAAATAACTTCCACTCTAAATTATCTGAGTTACAGCCGGTCTTGTAGACAAGATTTGCATTATTGCACCGCTAAACAACCTCAAAAATACAAATCGCTATTAGCACAAATTTAATTACTTTAAATTACAACAGGAGTTTCAATAACCCCCTACCAATGGGACCTTTGTCAGACTTCAGCATCAATCCTTGCTCCCAATTCTCCAAAGTTTACATAAAAAATAACTCTGTTGTGAGTACCAATACAGGGTGATTAGCAGAGCTAAGCAACATGTTAAACATGTTAAAATACACTCAGAAGAAGAATGCTTTGTTAGTCTTGTATTTGGCTTGTAATCAAATGCTCCATGGAAATACTGTTTATAAGCATATGTGTCTACATCTAATCACAGATATAAATAATATATATATATATAAAGTTTCCTTCCAAAATTTGAGACATAGTCATTTGGGTGTCAAAACTACAACAGCCCCAAATCTTCCCCAGAGAAAGCAAACAGTGGCAAAAAAACACTCAAAGAACTAAAAGACAGAAAAGCAAATAACACCTTGTCCTCTCAGCAAAGCTGCCTAGATTTGCAGTATGAGCAACATTCACTAAAATGCTCTAAAACCCCCAGACTGAAGATCCAAACAACCAGGCTATGTAACCATAGCAAGCAACCCCAATGTGAGAAAAAGCCAATAATGTTAGATTTAGCAGTGGAAAAAGCTGATTGATACTGGCTGTGACAAGAAATCTTTCCCACTCAGGGGCTTTTTCCCATTCCAAAGAGAATGACACAACATTTACAGCCATATAGATAATAATGAAAAACTGTTCCTGTTTATTTTCTGTTTACTTTTAACCAATTCAATCACTGCCCAAGAGAAACAGTGCTTTCCCACTATCCCAAACATTCCCAAGCAATGTGTAATCAGAGAAACCATTAATACCACCAGACTTATTTTTACACCAGATAATGCTTACAGATACTTTGATGCCAAAACAGCAAATTTAGAGTTGAGTTGCTACCAGTTGTGCTTTGCACTCATCTGGAAACACTGGGTGGACTGATGCAGTGGAATCAATTCCTTCTATATTTGCATTCCTAACTTCCATTTTGCAGTATTGAAAAAAAAAACCCATTGCCCAGAGAATAAAGTTTTTTTTGTTGATTGATCTTTCATCTAAGTTCTTTTTAATCTTGGCATCTGTAAATGAAAAGCAGTAGACAGTATATAGAGAGCTGGTGTGACCCTAAAGTCTATTTTATATCATCATTTACATCATTTTTATATCAAGGTCCCACAACACACACAGATCTTGAGTCTCCAAAGAGAATCATCCTGGAAGTACTTTCCATAACATCTGATGAAGTACACTTAAATGTAACTTAGATGTTTCTAGGAATAAAAATTGGAAAAAATAAAATTATTTTTACCTCTGATCTAAAAAAATAACTTCCCTCTGGATTGTTTTCCTCTCATTTCTGAGTACAGAAGTCAGCCTAAGTTTCTGGGATGTTTAAACTTTTAGGCAGGTACCATTAAGTGAAATTCAGCCCAACTTGTGGAAGTGATGAACGGAGCTCTCTAAACAGCTTAAGGGAGCGGGAAAATGAGATCCTGGTCTTGCTTTCCTCACTGTACCAGGACTCTTGTGTCCTTGGACAGGAACTTTGAATCTGTCATTTAGCCACTATAAATCCTTTTCTACTCTTACTTGGGATTTAATGTTATGGCTTGTCCTTCTGTCCTGCCACTGGCATCCCTTTGCCCATTTTTGACAATGTTTGGTAAAGAACAGCACAAAAAACCCGCAGGGATTACATTATCAAATCTTACCCAAGGATGCATTATTTCCTAAGGTGTAGCTGTTAAAATCAAAGAAGGTTTATGGTCAATAAACTGTGATTCTAAAACGTAATAATTTATTTGATTTGGGCACAATATTGTGAGACAACAGAAGTCAGCACTCAACTAAATCCAAAGATCCTGTTCCAAAATATAGATTCTGTCAACATGAATCTGATTTCAGCAAGGAAATCAAAAATAATTCTTTGAAAATAAAAATAGATATATTATCAAAATTGGAGAACAAAAGAGATATGCACTAAGAATTGATGCTTAGTAAAAGAAAACTTCTTAGTCTGTCTTCCAGCATGCAGTTTCTATTAAGTGTGTGCTCTCTCTACTTTCCATATGGGCTTTAAATCAGATACTCCTTAAAGACTAATGACCTGCCCTCCCACACTGGCATAATTTTGGCCAGTGAAAAGAGCATAGTGATACTAAAAGGTTTCAGAGCTCTTCCTAAATCACTTCCTGATTATTTTCTCTGTACATCTTTTCCAAATTTGTATGATGAATTTGAGAACTTCAACACGATCTTTCAGATCCACCCTGAAAAGAAGAGCTCACAGTTGTTTACTTTTTTCTGATTTATGCATTTATGCCCTCCAATTTTCACTCTCTCAATTGAAAGACCGCAAGTCCATGCCCTGTGTCCCAGGGCAATCACCACAGAGCAACCTCTGTCCATGCTGATGCTCTCCTAAGAGAGTGGTCACACCCAAACCGTGTGGTGGGGAGAGCTCCTGGACTCTGCTGCCTCCCAGGAGTTTACAGTCATAGAATGTTTTGGGTTGGAAGGGACCTTTAAAGGCCACCTAGTCCCTCTGCCCTGCAGAGAAAAGGGATCTTTTCCAGCAGGTCAGATTGCTCAGAACCCCTTCCAACCTCACACTGAATGGTTCTGGGCAATCTGTGTTGTATAAAGCTTCTTCTTTATGTCTAAACTAAATCAACCCTCCTTTACTTTAAAGCCATTCCCCCTTGTCCCAGCACTTCCCAAGTCCTTCTCCAGCTCTCCTGAAGCTCCTTCAGGCTCTGGAAGGGGCTTTAAGGTCCCCCTGGAGCCTTCTCCAGGCTGGACACCCCCAGCTCTCCCAGCCTGGCTCCATAGGAAAGGTGCTCCAGCCCTCTGAGCATCTTCATGGTCTCCTCTGGACCTGCTCCAACAGCTCCTTGTTTTCCTGTGTTGAGGGCCCCAGAGTTGGACATTGTTTGGGATAACATGTCCTGGCTCAGGTCAAAGTGTGATCACTCAAAAGCTGATGATGATACTCCAGCAGAAAGGAATTCTCTTGGTCACTGTGTAGTTTAGTAATTTACTGTAAGTCCAACACATTTCTAAGACTGAAACAGAGTGAACTCCCAGAGCACAATTCCTTGTATCTCAATACGCAGTTAGGTGTGTTCTGAGGTCTTGTGCAAATACAAATTAACTCTGTCTCAAAAAAGAAAAAACTAAACAGGAGTTATGAAAAAATGTAAAAAACTATATATTCTACCTACACTTTAATGTGATCTACCAACTTTTGCACAGAGCCCATTGCATTGCTGTGAACTTTAGAGATTTCTCACTAAGACAAGAATACTGGTGAGCAGCACTAAAAAATGACATCCACAATGAACCTCCTAGAATAAAAATAGGTATCTGTACTTTTTAAATATCACTTCAGCAACTGAATTTATATTTAAATATCAATTCATAAATTCATAGGACAGTAGACCTTAAATCATAGAATCATAGGATATTTTGAGTTGGAAAGAACCTTAAAGATCATTTAGCTCTGACCCCTTGCAAAATAATCAGAAAGTAGGGATTTAACTTAGTTTTTTACCATTTTGCTGGCTTCAATCATGCTTTAAGGTAGTCTCTTCTTGTAGGGAAGTTATCTTCCCTCAACTGTCCATTCAAACTTGCAATGTCCAATGAAGCATTATGGTAGCTACTGCAACTGAATTATTGCCATATAACAAGTGAGTGTTGGAAATGTATCCTTAAACTAGCAGCCAGAGTGACAGATGAATGGTGTTTCCCCTAATCCTATGGGAACACAAGCGAAACAGAGCACTCACAGCATGATGCTCTATGAATTCTTTTGTGTGTCAGCCCAGACTTCTGACTTTTTCTTGGGGGTGAGAGAGCATTAAAGCTATAAAACAAATTATAAAAAATGGGCATTTACAGAATGAGAGAGATGTCAGCTTTGCAGTGACATTGAAGTTTTTAATTAGCTACACTTGATCTAATGACATGACATGGAGAATGTGATAGTGGTTCTCACAGAAAGAAAGCAGCAGAACTGAAGTTACCATTCACAAAATCACAGCCAAACCTGCAGTTGGTTTAACTATGGTGAGGAACCTGAGAGGTTCAGAGGAGCAACATAAGGACAAAACCACCTAAAACTCCAAGTCTCAAACTGCAAAATAAGGAAAAAGTCAAAGATTTTAAATCAACAGGGACATTTTTGCCCCACCAATTAAGCCACATACCACAGGAATACCTCCTCTCCTCTCTAAATGATTCTTAAGAGACAGAGGAAAGCCAAATAGCCATCCTCTTGCAAGGTGTCAGTTACTGTGGATTCTGCCATAGAACGGGCAAAGGAAGGGAAGTTGAATTCCCGAGCACCACCAGCTCTGGCTATTCCACAGCCCAACCTGTGCAATAAAAAAGGAGTGTGGGTAGATTGCCATCACATGTGTTATTCTCAAGAGACTGGCACACACTATGCCGACCAGTTCTGTGATCCATCTCTCCTACACATGCACAGTTCAGTTACATCCAGGAATGAGAATCACTTTTTCCATCTATAAATGCTCTTACTCTGAGGAGCAGCATGTCACTGGTGCTTTACTGCTGTCTCAGGAGAGCAGGATAGGAACTGTTATGAAGTGAGACAAAGGTGCTATTCCAGTTTTTATTTTGTTTTGATTTTGCCAATACAGTTGGCTGGTTTGCCTCCACTTAATGCTAATATTGCAGTTTTTATAAAAACGTCATCTTATCACAATGTATTAATAAAATAATCTGTGTTATGACAAAGTAGTGTGAAATCTATTCTTAATTTCTGCCTGTAAAAAGAGGATTTTAAGAGTATTCCACCTTGGATCAATGTCCCTGTGCACATTGCTGGTATTACTGTTCCAGAGACATTCCCTTTGCTTCAAGTTAAAATCATAGGATACATCAGTAAATTCTATACACAATCCTAGATGAGTGTCCTTTGCTTTTAATATGGCAGTGCTGGTGGCTGTATTTCAGTCAAAGAAGTGTAGAATTTTTTGTTCTCCTTTGGTAATGTCCCAAAGTGGCTCAGAGCTTTCCTGACTCCTCTGTGGTGCAGATATGGAATGGACCCCATAGCACTGCAGGCAACTAATTCCTTAAAAAACATGAAGGCTTAGCTCTAGTTTTATGAAATGCTTTAGAAAGAATAAGTATAAACAATATTTGCATTTTGTATCATAACTGAAACCATACTGCTAAACAATCATATCCTGTTTAGCCCATAATGACATCAGAAATACATGTTTATCATCCATTCTGGACAGCTTAGCATGATTTTGGCCCAAGGCAAAGTGGAACTGAAATCATTTACAGTTGTCCAAACTAAGATAACCACACATTTCTAAGGTAACTGATACCTAAAAGGAAGATTGGCTTAGATTGAAGTTCATGATTTAAGTACACTAATTCCTTAAAAAACACTGTTAAATTGTCTATTGGATTTCCTCCAGAATTTAGTGTGGATTAACAATCTACTGAAGAAAGAAAATGTGATACAGGAGATTAGCCCATCCACTAACAACTCTTCCTTTAGGAATGGATCACATTTCCTACTATCTTTGCTTCCTTTCCACTCACCTCAAAGTGACAAGAAAATCCCAAACAAAACAAAGCCAAAAATACATTAAACATTTTGAGTAGCATGTTTCAAACAGTCTTTCATGTTTTGTCATTAGATTTAGAGACTAATAAGAAAGGAAGTAGATAGTACTGGCTTCATACCTGTATATAATTCCTTAATGTATTCTAAAATAAGACCTCGATTTTATTTTTTTTTTAACATAGAAACAGGTCAAGAGTTCACAAAATGTAATGAAGTCAAGTAAAAGAGAGAATAATTACTTTTTAAATTTAATGCACACACACACACTACAGTTCATGGATTACAGTCTAGTGACAAAATCCAAAACATATAGTCAGATCAAGGGAAAATATTTGATAACAGACACATTCCCTGACAAACATAGATTCAGATTTGCCATTGTCTACAACAGAGAACTTCATACTTTGATCAATTTGCGAAGTTCTTTAGACCTGAAACATACTATACTGTAAGAACAGAAGAGAGTGCAAACTTAAACACATAACCCATTCATTCAGAAGAATGCTGTTATCTATTTCTGTGTGCACAAGCTCAAAGGATTTGCCTGCCTTTATGTAAAACACAACATTTTGCATAAATAAATAAGAGGTTGAAGAAGAGAAACTACCAGTTTCCAAAATACAAACAGTGGTTGGATACAACTGTTCAATGACACAAATTCTCAGTTGGGTGAAATGGGACTTGTTCCTAACCAAATTCTTAGAGAGAAGCGGTTCTTCATTAGGTTTTGATTTCTTCCCACTGCAGGGCAGAAAGGAGCAGAAAGCAGATTGGAAAAGCCAGAGTTCTGAAAAGAGGCTCCATTAAGAAGAAAGAAAGTAGAATTACAACTAGCATGGGATAAAAATTCCATTATTTCTTATAATCTTCTATGAAATCCCCAAAGGGAAATGAAGCCCTAATAGTCAAATATTAAATATAAAAATAAAAAAATAAATATAAAAATATTACCAAACACATGAGCCACCTCAGCATTGAAAGGGGACTCAAACCAAAGCCCCCAGCTTCCAGTACTGAAAGGGTATAGAACTCACTCTACAAATATCAAATTTCCAACAGTCCTGTCCACTAAGTTGATGTCTGAAAATGGATGGAATTTGGTTCAAATATTCTCTGGAATGGTGAGTATGCTCACAGCACAATTTTGCCCTTGATATCCAGTTGCCTACAGAAAACATCAGGAAGAATTGAGCAACTGAGCATGAAGAAGGATGAAGGACTCTTCTCTGCATTCGCTGTGGATCAGATTACCAAAAAAGCAGGGTAGTCCTGCCCATCCACAGAAAATTAGTCAAAACCACAGACTTCCATGCTGACACAGCTACACTGCTTCTCAATCCCACCTAGCTTTATGGAGGTCATGTAGCACTGCATTTTTTAATGCAAACAAAATTTTTCTTAACTACATAGTATAGAAAAGAGGACTCAAAAGGATGGAGAGAAGAGTTTATACTCAAGCATGTTTGCACACAATATTTTAACTTAATCTGTAAACTGTGTTATATGAAAATTCTCAAATGCTATTGAAACCATTTGATAAGAAGATAAATAATGAGAAAGGAAAATACTGTTGCGAAAAATGTGCATGGAATGTTTATAAATAGAATTTGCTTTCTACAGGAAGGAAATACAAGTACACAGCAGACAGAAAGATCCATAACTACCCTTCTGTAATCTTCCTTCTCAGCATGTGTGCTTGGATATGAAGGAACATTTGAAGGAATAAGAAAAACATGGAAATAAGATTTCTTTAGACCATCTGGGCAAAAGAAAATACATGTAACAACGATTTAATGTGTAGCATAAAAAAGGCATCAGAGCAGCATGATGTATTAAATGTTTCACAGTTTCTCTGCTGGGTATCAGTAAAAGGAAAGAATTACCTCCATGCGCTCCTGCTTGACATCATCAATCTCATCATCCTCAAACATGGCCAAGAGCTCTCCAGTCTGGTCAATGGAGTTGAGGAAGTCCTGGGCCAGCTTCTGCCGCTTGTTGGTGTTATTGCTGTTGAATTTGTCTTCACAAAGACAAGCAAAGAGCAACAAACTTAACCTATTTGGCTTTTCCAAACACCACTCAGAGTGACAAGATTTAGAGCCAGCACTGAGCAGAAAAGTCCTGCTCTTTATTGTGCCCCTCACACAAGCTATGCTACCTGAACAAGGTGATGTCACTGCTCTGCTCCAGTAACAGCAAAACATCATCTTTAGTATTTTTTAGTATAACCATGTAGTTTTTCATAATCTAGAGAAAACTGATCTGCTGCCCATATATCATTACTTCTCACCAAAGAATCCACAGTGGACACAGCTCAAGAGGAAACAACCCCTCTCTGGTAGAAAGAACTTGAGTCACAGAGCAGAATATATTGAGGAAATGTTCTTCCCTGAACACATGCAGAACATCCTCATTGTATACAGCCTCAAGCAAACTCTAACACGACCACTAACATGCAATTCTAGAGGTGATGGACCATTCCTCTGCAGTAAAACCTCGAAGAATGCTGGCAAGATGATCCCTGTTGTTCTAAACAGCAGAGCACCTATAAAGGCAGTAAATTCACAAAAGAAAATTACTGGCTTTAATTATCAAAGCCTACTAGAAAAGGCATTCTTTAATTCCAGGATAAACTGCATTTAGGAAGCTTTTCATGAACATCTAAAAGGCTAAAGGGAATTGTTTATTTGCTTTAAGTAGTGACACAAGCTAAAGTATTAAAAGCCCAAAGCTGCCAGGTAAGAAGCTGTACTGCCACACTGCTTGCACACACGAAATATGAAAATAAAATGCCACAGGCAAATTAAATCTCAGATGAGCTGACAAAAACTTCATCACTGCTTGATGAAGTCAAAGCAAGAAGTACAATGTTTATGCAGCATCAATGTGGATGCTCAGAGGAACCAAACACAGGGAATTCATTGTATGGGAAAAAATAATAAAAGGCTCTGAGAAAGAAAGTTTAATACAGAAAGTTGTGTGTGGACATTGCTAAATGTTATAACAGTATGGTAAGGTTTAGATTTGCCATGATAAGTTTTAACTTAACTTTTTACAACGGAAATGTTAGTTCTAATATCAATATAAATCAACAAAACTTTAAACCAGGAAACTATATGGCATAAATTAATATATTTTTAATTCAAAGTGCTTTTCCTTTAAATGCATTGGTAATAAAAACTGTGACTTCCTCATGGAATGCAGAAACAAAAGTGTTTCCCATTATTTAAACTAGAGATTTAAAGTATAAAATGTTAAACCACACTGAAAAAACCACACACATCATATATTAGTGTTCAGTAACTTCAGATTATAAGGATTTTTTTTTTAAAGCATGTCAAAAATATCAATATCAAAACCTTTTGATAATAATTTAACAAATGTCCATTCAATTGCAGGTGGTGCATTTAAAATACAGATGCTGAAATCAATAAGCCCTTTAATCAGGACCAGTTTCTTACTTCAACAGAGCTCTGACATTAAAGTTGTACTGTGCATCTGGATGGTAGATGCAAATGCTCACATATCTCAAATGGAAAAGCAAAGATTTTCAGCAAAATTCGTCTAAAGAGATTATTTTTGTGTCTCTATCAAGCAAGACATTAATACTATGCATTGAGCTGTTCAGTATTCTTACAAGACATCAAGCCTCTCCCAAATTAAATAATTTCTATTTTTCTACCTTCGAGGATGTCATCTTCTTCTATTCCTTTGACAATTTTAGATTTGTAGTCTCGAAAAAACATGTATTTGAGTAGCCTTCGAAGCTTCTTCTATAAGAAAAAAATACATTTATATTAATGACTATTACATAGTTATTTCTTATTTAATAAACTTTGTAACACACAAACATACAAATGTGTAGCACATTACTCAGTAAATATAGTTTTTAAAATATTTTTCATATTAAATTCTGCAGAAAATCGATACATAGAAAGTACCTCAGGACAGTAGCAAATCCATATTAAATATTAATTGTTTGAGCTCCTTGGTACTTTGCTGTGAGACAGAAATGAGTTTGACTTTCAGAAAGGAGAAATTCAGATATCGGGCTTCTTTGTGGAACTCCAAAGTGTTTGCTTACTTTGAAAACTCTAGGCTAGAAATGCACATTTCCATGAACTTTGACTCCATATCAATTGCTGTTTTCAGAACAGCCTTACAGCTTTTATCAGATAAAGAAACTACAATTTATTTTCATGTTTTAGTGGGGTTTAATTTTGAAATAGTTCTGTTCATTAGGTTTCACCTGTCAAATGAGGAAAGAAAAAAAAAAGAAAAGGGTGAGAGAAAAAGGGAAACTGAGGAAGAAAAGAACATAAAGGAAGAATAAATAATGTAATTAAAAGTAGTTGACAATTTTTTAAATAATTATTAAATGTGAGAAGAGAAAATTATTTTCTTCCCTTGTTGACCGGCTCTACTTACTATCCAGAGAAAGCAAGGCCATACCTAAATTTGGAGATTTTAGTGGGATAAAACACAGGAAAAATATTATAAAATAAAATAAAGATGATTTATAGACAGTCTGAAAACAAAACTATAATGATTACATTCTCAAACATGACATTGATACCCTTCATAAGCAGGGGAAAATCAGAATTATTGATTTTTATTAAAGGGACATAAATTATAGGGATTAATATTTATATCTTATTAAGAAATTATTTTGAGCTCTTAGGCATATAATCTACCCTAAAGCTTTAGGAAAAAAAAATCAATTGATAATTGAAGCTATAGGAAAAAAAACAATTTTTATTTCAGATATTACTGTGATTATAACATGCTCAATCACATATAATTGCAGAGCAGCTATACTTTTAAAATAAAGGTATTCATGATGATGGATTCCTTTACAAAGGCTAAGAAAGCACTTGAAAACACAAAAGCAGCTGACTACATAAAATAAGAAATTTCTGTCTAATTACTGTACCTTATCTTTGCGCATTAAGAACAGGAGATCTTCAGCAGAGATGACTCGAGCTCCTCTCATCTGAGAAACTTCAGCTGCTTGCTGCAACTAAAATAAATGAATAAATTAGATGGCCTTTTCAGTGTTAAAAACTTTATTCACTGGGGTTTGTTTTAAATAAATTCAGATAATATTTTGCATGGTTGTCCATAGCAAAATACAAGCTGTGCACTAAAACACAAGCTGGGACTCTCAAAGGTGTCACTCACTTGAGTCTTGCTTGCCAAAAAGTGAATAACAATTTTATGAAAAGTCTTCCAGGCTTTTTTGACAAATCTCGAGAAAAAGCTTTTTTGTTTATATTTAAAATGATTGCTTTTAAAAAGTCCTGCTGCCTTTTTTTTTTTTCTTCTCTTAGCACAGAAAATGAACATATAATTCTCTCAGGCAATGTAAAAATGCCAAATTCTTGCCATAGCACTTTATCTGCAACTGTGGAAAGGCAGCTGATCGCTCTCCCAATTTTTTAGAATAACAAATATTAATTTTAAACAGCTTACCTAAGTATTTTTTGAAAGAAACTCTACTTCTACTTGACTTAGCATTAGTACAAAGCAGACTCACATGAAGAACTTTTTTAGAAATGCTCTTATTTCATTTGGGAGAAAGAAAATGAATTGATAGGCAACATTGACTCCGTTAATGAAGGAATTGAAAAACCTTATTGAACAGAACAGGCCATTCAGCTGTGAAAGTAATAAAGATGGGACTGAGCAAGGAATGACACAAAAACCCATAAGAGGGGGCCACAGGAGTGCGAAGCAATGGACTGCCCTCACATCTATTGTGACATAGCCTAAGGCCCCGAACACCTCAAATTGTGCTGTGAAGAGCAAAACACTTCTTTGTAAAGGACTAAGTACATCAGCTTTCAGTAGGTGCAGGAAATTGGGGTTTTTACACAAAACCAGAACAGGGTTAGAAACCTGGTAACTGGGTTATCTGCACAGCTGATGCTTATCACTAAGGAGGTTCAACCCAAATGCGCAAAAAGAGTCAGTGGGATTTGCTCCTTTCACCTCATGAGCCTTTGCTTCTGACTTGTGAGGTGAAAGGAGCAAATCCCATTATCATCACGGAATCACAGAATGGGCTGGAAAGAATCTTTAAAGGTCATCTAGTCCAACCCCAGGAACAAGCAGGGACCTTCAGCAAGACCAGGCTGCTCAGAGCCCCATCCAGTCTGACCTTGAATTTTTTCAGGGATGGGGAATCCACCACCTCTGTGGACAAGCAATTTCAGCACAAAACATAGTGCTGTAGACTGAGATAGAAGGGATGCTTCAGACTTTATCCTCTGAATTAAAAAACATAATTCAAAAAGCAAGATTTAATTGTAAGTTTTTTTGCCCTTAGCCTTGTTAACTCTCTGATGGAAAACTGACAGTGAGCACAGCACAAAAGTCATCAAAAGAAGAGACACCTTCAAAAATACTAGATATTAAAATTCATATACACTTGTAACATGATCAATACACAACTATTTAATTTATGTTCAAATAGCTTTGTATTCTTCTTTAGAAATGCATGAATGCACCTGAAAATAATTTAAAGAAATCCTATCCTTCATACTCACACCAGCAATGGTTTCACTCAGTATCACTGGCTGAATAAGTATATTATTAATCTGAGCTCCCATGCTGCTATGACTTGAAATAGGCCTATTGAGAAGTTAAAAAGATCAACAAAAACAGTAGCTGTTTCTAATATCCAAAGAAGAGGAAAGGGGGGGGGGGGGAGCTTTCATTTTGGCAAGTGTTCAGTAGGCAAAAGATTCAGTCCATAAATCATAATACTGGACTGCATTAATTTTTTTCCACACTAATCACATGAACACAAAACATTAACTGTATCTGGTACGCACAACACAAAAAATACTGCATGAAGAGGTTTAGATTTTCCGCTTGCAACCCTCTCTTGCTCTTGCAGTCACCGAGACCAGAGAGATTTCAGGAATTCAGAAGTCACAGTAACATAATCTCACTTGAAAAATGTAAGAATGTGAAAAACGATAGCTCTATTTTTTGGCATAAGCAAAACAGCTTCTTATTCTGATTAGTCTGAGGGCACGCAAGCTACTTATGTTTCTAACATAAAATATAAAGAGTTGGATAAAAAAAAAAAAATACCAAGAACGAGCCAATATTCCTCTCTGGTGTAAATCTATTGCAGCTAATGGATTTATGCCAACGCTGACTTTGGCCCCACTGAGCTTAAAAGTGTTAGAAAACCTGACCTTAGCATGGTGATAACACAACACAGCTTTCCCAAATATCATGTAAAACAATGGCAGAAATATCCAAAGGGAAAGCATGCTCTAGTTCCCAAACATGCACAAGGATGATCTCTTGGCCCCTTCCAATCCAAACCATTCCATGACTCTCTAAGACATAAAGTTCAGGTATGTTAATTTCCATGTGTAGCTGAAATACCTTATTTTTCCAAATTATAAACATGTGACAATGACATTTATAGCAATGGTTGTGTGTGAGCTGCTTGCAGGAGTCTTGTGATGAAGGAAGGGAGAGTGAGGAGCAAAGGCCAAATTCATGTTCCATTTGCATCTAAGTAAATCCTGAATAACACTGTTTACTTAAATGGAGTTATTCTGGGCTAAACACAGATCAAAATATGGAATAATATTCTCAGTTTCTACCAAAACAATGAAAACTTTATTCTCATATTGCCTCGACTTCTGCATCTATTTTATTTTAAGGAATGGACACACAGCATTTAATTTCTTTGGCTTTAAGAAAGCAAAGTACGAAAATAATTACTTCCTGTACAGTTATAAAATATGGATTATTTATTCAAACAGACCATAATGAGTTATGCATTGGTAAAGTATTTACCTGGGAAACCAGGGTGTGCTCAGGTAAATATGTATCCAAGCAATTAAATAAAAATTACGTCCCACACCACCGAGGCTGGGGGAAGATGTATTTATAGTTTAACACACACATAATTGACTCATTCAAACCACAACGTGAGTGCTTTGCTATAATTAGTATTATAACAAACTGTCTTATTTGACTGTCCCAGAGTTGCCATTAATATGCAATAAGCCCGATTCCTGAATTTCTCGAGCTGAAGGCCCGGTTGAGTCATTACGTGATGAAGGGGGATTTCAGGAAGCCGTGCCAAAGAACCCATCCATCTCGGTGCACCCGAGCATTTGTCATTCCAGAAAAGCCTTCTCAGCTCTCTGAAATCAGGAGGTGCCTCAGCCCTGGCTGCAGCGGGAGCATGGAGGGTTTCATTCAGGGAGCAGCACTGCCCATGACTCCAGATGAGGGGTGGGATAGAAAATCCTGCAGGAACTGTTCCTACAGGAGGTTACCACACGGCAACGGAGCAGTTATGGCAAGAATTTCCCACCATCTCCTTCTCCAAGCCTCGGTGCCAGTCACAGAATTTGGGGCTGCAGCAGTTCCAACACACCCACTTCTCTTAATTTTTTAGTTTTGAAGTTAGGTCCATATTGCAAAATATTTTATTTGGGATGATATTAAAGAACAGCAAACAATCTAAATTACTCAGCTCTTTTAAGAAAAACAGACTAAATTCCCTAATACCTGCAAACAATGTCTGAGACGTCAGAGTCTGAATCTATTTTTTATTACAGCAGAGTTATGAACCCCTAAAAGTGAAGTTTAAATAACGGAAGTGTTGAAATGATTTTAACTGTAGGAGCGCAAATAGCTCTGTTAATAATTAGGAGTTTATGAAAAATAAGCGTATTTTACAATTTTTCCCATTACAAAGAAGGTAGTATATACAGTAACTATATTTTAAAGCCTAAGAAGAAATGGCTGGGGAATAATATTTTAAAATGTAATCATGGGTTTAATGACTTTATGAAGTTAACTTTCTTGGCAGGATGAACTGAACTATGTTAACAGTCACCTTACGGCTATTTTCTTTTTGCAACTTCTGCAAATTATAGATTTGTTGAAAGGAGTATTCATTCTCCTGTGACAGAAGCACAGTTACTTCAATGGGACTGTCTGCTTTTTTTCTTTCTTCCAGAATTATTTTTTCTTCCACTACCTCCAAAGTCAACAATCACCGATACTTCTTCTACAAAACCGTCTTGATGGACAAACAGACAAAAAGTTGGAAAACAAACATACCGTGTTGTGACATAATCCTTCCAGTTAAACTGCAGGACAGACCTGGAATGGTGATGTTTGCATGCCTTGGAACTGCTAGGAGCCAAGAATAATGCTGCAGGAGCTACGATTTTGTTTTCATTACACAAGAAAATTCACCTGGGTAAATTTTTTTTCAGAGGCAGGGAAGGTTGTTGTGTTATTAAATATGCATTAAAATGTCCTATTTTCTCACCTTTCCTAGGTAAAAACCACACTCCTATAAAATTACCAAATAATATTCTGAATTAAGATAGAGTCCTGTAAATACATTCCAGAGCATCCTGATACTTTCATGAAGGCAACTAAATAGAAAAGGTAAATACAGGTTTTCACGTCAATCTTTCCATGTAATATTTCACATGATACTAATGGTGACACCTGATCTTCTTATTCTAACACTCAGAGAGGGAAAACACTGAATTTGTTTCCAAAACTCAGCAAAGGGATGTGCTTTATTCACTTTAGCACATCCTGGGGAGATAATTACGTTATGGAGCCCATTAGAGCACCCTCACAGGTAAGGATTCAGGATCACTGCTCAAGGGTTCACCAGCATGACTGAATCATCACAAGTTGTTTAAAACAAAAAAACATCCATCTGCAGATTAAAAGACAAAAAATTTTCTTGTAATAGGTAATTAGTTTCAAATGTAAGTATTTTTTACTGAAGACTATTTAATATAACACCAGTTGATTATATGCAACCACTAGAAGATGAAGCTCTGTACCACATTTTGAGGCTTTAGAAAACATAGAATTGTTTAGGTTGGAAAATATCTTTAGGATCATTGAGTCCGACCCTTCCCCCAGCACTGCAATGCCACCACTAAGCCATGTGTCCCCAGGTGTCACATCCACACATCTGCTACATCCCTCCAGGGATGGTAACTTCACCATTTCCCTGTACAGTCTGTTCCAATGTTTGATCACCCTTTCACTGCAGAAATTTTTCCTAATATCCAATCCAAACCTACTTTGGCACAACGTGAGGCCATTTTCTTTTGTTCTATCACTTGTTACCTGGGAGAGGAGACCAATCCCCACCTGGCCTCAACCTCCTTTCAGGGAGCTGTAGAGACTGATAAGAGCATTATTTTATGTTGGACATATAGTGAATCTCAGTCCATACAGATCATGAGAATAAGAAAACACGAGTTCATACCCCACAACCCCTGCCACCTACTGAGATCTTGGTTTCAAGGCATAATTTACTATATTTCTCCCTTATGAAAACTGTACTCTCAAGTCCCTGAAGCAAGACTGACTGCTTCACCTCCCCTTCCCTTGACTTCCAGTCCAGGCAGCCCAGAGAGCTGGATCTGGATACAGATATGAAGTCTGCAGCCAGCTCCTCATAGCTGGAGAAGAATTAACCCAAAATTAACCCAAAAGCATCTTTAGCAATATGCAGGTTAAAAAGCATAAAGAACACATCTATGTGTTCAATACTCAATGGTTTCAATGTCAGGGGTGACAAGCAGCTGATATAAAATTAAGAACACAGGTTTTTCCAGCCACAGGAGAGAGCAGCCCTTCCTTCAGCTGCCTTCAGACTGAAACTGGGTGAAAGTCAGTCCCAGGAGCTCCAGATAAAAGCCCCACACCTCTCCTTACAGGGTTTTTATCACTACTGCTATCCAAGAGCCCCACAGATCACTATGATGAATGTATTTTCTGAATATTCCCATCATATTAAATTGAACATTTAATATTAATTTAGACATCAGCATCTCTTTTCATTTGACTCACACCTCACATACTTCTAATCACAGAAAAGGTCAGAGGGTTTTTCTTGGTTTGTTTTTCATGGTTTTTAACAACATATTCAATTCAATCAGAGTAAAAAAAAATACAAAAAAGAAGCTATACATTCAGAGGGAGCAAAAGCAGCAAAGGAAGAACATGGACAGCTTGTTTATATTTTTCATGTTACAAACAAGATCTTTCTAAAAATACCAAAGAAGAAAAGGAATTAGAGATATGTAAGAGTCTTCAGAAAACTACATGGAGCCAGCCTATGTAATGTAGTGGGCCAACTGGAAAATGCACCATGCTCCTGGGCTCTGTTATCTATTGGAGACAGAATGATTCCTTTGAAATTATATTAGATTACTAAGGGAAAAAAATCAAGTAAACAGCAAAATTAATATCTCTATATTGCAAAAAATAAGCTTGAATCAAAGTACTTTTTAAAAAATCTCTTCTTTATAAATAATTTAAGCTTAACTTCTTAAATTGGAGGCTTTTTTCCCCATTTTCTGACACACAAGGAAAATAATTTAATGCATTTATGAACAATCACCATATTTCAACTTTAGCTTCAGGCGTGACTTTTTTCTCTTTTTCCTTCTTTCAATTCAAATTCCAAAATCAACATTTTTGACCAACATTTTATAGCTCTAATTCTTCTACTCTCCAGGAAACAAAAGAAACCCTATTGCGCACCTGACATTTGTAGCAGGTAACACTGACCAAACTAGGTGAGCTTATACTAACAGTGTTAAAACCATAAAGTCTCTAGGTACAGAAAAGTATTCAGACTCACTGAACTCAGTTTTAATGTAGTCAAATTATTCACTGGCTACATAGGTGTTAATTCAAGATTTGGTGTGTCACTGGGGATGGCCACAGCTGATGTTCTCTCCTGCTGCTGGTGGTAACAGCAGGCAAGAAAACAAACTTGGAAACTTCTACTGCATCTATTATTATTACAAGGGAGGAAAAAAAAGCTTGAAAAATATAATTCAAGTGGAAATGATAGAGTAGTGTTCTTTAGAATGAGCAAGAGACTGTGAAAAAAGCTTTGTGAAGTGTGAACTTTACAGATATGAAAGATTCATTAGCCAACATGAAACTGAAAAATTCTCACAGCCAAAAGGCCTCCAACCTCTGCAAACAGATTTCCTCACTTCTGAAGATGAGTGTAGATGTCCCCTGTTATTGATTGTCCCTGTTCTAGGATTGTCAGGATATTCTAAATATGCTGAGGTAAGTGGATCCATTCCATTGTAAATCACTGGCATTAATTTTTCCTGTATCTAAACTATATAAATTATGAAGTTTTGGAGGAAATTATTGTAGAATCATTGAATAGTTGGAGCTGGAAGGGACCTTTAAAGGTCATGTAGTCCAAATTAAAATAAAACTAACAAGATTTGGTCTGAAATTTTCCCAAAGGGCTGCTTCTTTTTCACAGAACTATTACTATAGATATTCCAAGTGGAGAATCTCAACAATAACTACTATTTCCATCTAAGTTACATCTTTGAAAGCCTTTATGCTACTAAATGGTACTTTAAAAAAAAAAAAGAACATGCAAACTATTTATCAATAAATGCATTCACATTTTCTCTAGTAAAAAAAATCTATTAGAATTTACTATTTTTAAGAACTGAAGATAACATTATTTTTGAATATTTAGTTTATTAACTCAGATTTATTTATTATCCATCAATTATTTCTATTTCTTTTCTTTCTCTAATATTACTGTGGCATGCAAACCAGCAGAGGTTTATATTATCCCTCAGCTTCCTGTCCTTTGGTTTCAAATCCCAGAAGAAACCACCACTCAGGATTATTCTTACGCAGCTTCCAAGACTGCAAGTAGAAAACCCCCTGTTCTCTGTTGATTGAGAGACCATCTAATATAAACAGGTTCCTTTCTCCCATTGCTGTTGAGAACACCATTTGTTTAAATCATGTATCCTTACACTGCTCACACAGGAAAATAATCATTGCCCTGTATTAGTTTCACCAGAACACTAAATAAATACTCTTCCTTTCCATATGACAGCAAATTGGAATCAGGCGTCACTGTCTGACACAGGGAAAAGAAGACATTTATTTACCCACCCCAAGCCCAGAGATAAAGTGCTTTTAGAGGAAGCCTCAGGGTAATGAAGTATTGCTATGAAGAGCTGGCAACCATTAGTGCTCTGAATGTAGGGAACCTTGACAGGTTGGAGAGATGGGCAGAGAAGAACTGTCTGAAATTCAACAAAGGCAAATGCAGGAAGGAGGAAAAACCCCTGGAAGTGGTACAGGCTGGGAGTGACCTGCTGAAAGCAGCTCTGCATGGAAGGACCTGGATCCGGTCCTGGGGGACAACAAACTGTCCATGAGGCCAAGGCCAATGGTGTCCTGGGGGCATCAGGAAGAGCATTCCCAGCAGATCAGGAAGGGAATCCTGCCCCTCTGCTCAGCTCTGCTGAGGCACATCTGTGCCCAGTTCTGGGCTCCTCAGGACAAGAGAGACATGGAGCTCCTGGAGTGGGTCCAGTGCTGGGTGGCAAAGATGATGGAGGGACTGGAGCATCTCCCTGAGGAGGAAAGGCTGAGGGAGCTGGGGCTGTTCAGCCTGGAGAGGAGGCACAGCTGAGAGGGGCCCTCAGCCCTGGGTGTCCCTGTGTGCAGGGAGGGGCAGAGCAGGCCCAGGCTCTGCTCCAGGGCCCAGAAATGAAGGATAAAAATATATTTTAAAAATTCAAATCTCAGAACATACACAAGACAATGCTCTGAAGATTTAGAGTTGGAGACAAAAGGAGAAAAAAAGGATTAATGTTCAAACTAAAATACAAACATCAAAAATACAAAATTCAAAAATACCAACATCATCTCTTAGCTCTAGAAGTTTTCACAGCCCTGGAGAGAGATGCAATCATGTTCATGCTAGGAAATACCATGGTAATGATGGAAGACTTTGAATGTTAAAGGATTTTACCTGAAATTATTCACACTGGACTTCTTACTTTTTAATTCTCATCTACTCAAATGCACATGTCAACCAAGTGAGAGCTTCTCAGTGTGGATGGGGACTTCAAGCAAATGCTGCAGGATCTCAGATTAAACAGTAAGACATGTAAGATGTGAGATCACCAGATGTAGAGTACTATGGGTTTAAATGGTTTTGGATGCCAGAGAGACCACACAGGTGTCTTGACTCCAGGTACATTATATTGTCTGCAGAATTTTGACACTCAGGTGTCACCTTGCAAGATGTATCCAAATTATTGTAGAAAAATTCTATCCAAAAAAGCATGCAAATTATTAGTAGAAAAAAAAATCAAAACAATTTAGTTTTAATATTTTTTTAATCACAAGATATACAGTGTACATTATGACACTGGAGAAAGGATCACCCTGTCCTGAAATCTTTAATGTCAATGAGGACAAGGTATAATCAGAATGCATCTCAACATAGGCAGCTCTGTGAGCTATTTTGTCTTATGTCAAGAAATGTCTTTCCAGGACATTTCAAAATTGTTCCAATATTCTAAATCTGTAACTACTTTCTTCCAAGAATGTTCTAATTCAACAGAAAGGAAAAAATAGAGGAAAAACAATAGTCCCAGTCCAAGGCATAACCATTTTCATGTAAAAATGAGGAAATGAAGTAGAAATTTTTGTATGTGTTGCTGTATTTTCTTACTCATTGGTATGAATTATAATTATCAGAGCTTACAAAAAACCAAACAAAGTAAATTGTGCAGGTAAGAGTGATACCTTAAGTTTTAGCTTTTATATTTTTCAGATTCTGTACTGTACTGGTGTGTGACTCTGAATGTCATATAAAATTTACTAAGTTCAAAGTTCACTCAGACAAAACAATCATTTTCCAGCCTGAGAACCAAGGACACCATTGCAGCTTCAGGCCCAAAAAGTAAAACAACAGTGAATCAAGGAGAGCAATCTGGGAGGATGGGACTCCAGAACCTGGAGCTGTAATTGGACAATTAATTCCAATATGTAAATGGACCAAAACTTATACAAGTGGTAAAACTCGTGACCAGTCATCCATTTTGGGTCCACTTTGGGTCCATCTTGGATAGAGCCATGGCCAGGCTCTTACGCTGCCCAAGGTGTATCCTTTGCAGGCTGTTCAATAAATACTTATTTTATTCTTTAACTTTGTCTAGCCTCTGTTTCAGGCAGCCTCTCTAAGTATCAATAGCATCAATGTGACAAATTTTGTCTTGGGAAAATCGAAGAAAAAAAAAGGAGGGAGCTTTGCTGAGAGAGAAAAAAGAAAGCACCATGGAGGAGCATAAATGCAAAATCTGAATAACAGATATTTGTGTCTAAAAAAGGCCCTGATTTCCTAACTCCTACTTAATGTTCATTCTTTAATTAACATTCATTTCCCAAGGACATAAGTTTGAAAAGGCTGTTTCACATTACTTTAGCACGAAGAGAAAGAATCACTTTTAAGCCATGAAAAGGCTGAGGAAAAAAAATAAACATGCCTTCAGAACATAATTTCCTCTTTATTGCTACTGCAAAGTTATGAAATGAAATCTATTATTTAATTACATTGGATCAAGCAACAGGAAGGGAAGGGAGTGTTTGAGTCACAACATCCCTGTAAGGATAAATTACTACACTTCCTCTTACTAAAAGACAGTTTTAATGAAAATGTGAAAATGGTTAAAATCAAATTACTGGGAGGTAGAAGGACCTTGCTAACATAAAAAACACATAAAATGCACTCTGAAAATCTGAACAGAAATAGCGATAACAACACAGGGGAAGAGTAGTAACATTTCTGCCAGAACATCAATAGTTTGAAAATTATTACATTTATTCAGGTTCTGAAGAGAGTTTAAAAACTATACAACAGCTTCTGGGCCTGCTTTGTTTAATGCTTTGCATTGGAGATATGTAGATTATCTATTATGAAAACTTCAAACTTTATCTCCTATTACTACCAAAACTTTATTAGCCATGTGGGATTTTCCTTAGCTCTGCTTCATAATGTTTACTAGATCCTTCAAATTGAATGCAACTGTTGGAATAGTTAAAACATTTTATTTCTTAAGTAGGTTCTTGACATAAAAATTTGTGAGGGCTTTAAAGTCTAATGAACAGATAGACTGAATTCTAAAATCTTGGAATAGTTCACCTGGCAACTGATGAAGAGCCCACAGCTGGGATATGAATGTGCAAATGCTGTGATCTTCAATATAATTTAAATTCACTTTGACTTGGGTGGAGATGCTCTGAAATTACCTTTCCTGGATACACTCTTTTTCAGTATCAGAATACACTAAAATATGAGGGCATTTCACAAATAATTTGAAGAACAATGGAAAGTATCTTTGAAGTTGTTCAGAAAAGTTCCTCCTAAACCCAAGGGTGGTATGGGAGAGAGATATTTCTTTAAAAAAGTTTTCCTGGAGGTAGCAGAGATTGATTTCCTGGTTCAGAGACTGGATTGACTTTTCAGGAGTACAGGGTGAATGACATGAAAGGGATGATTGTAAAACATGACAGTTTTTAAGGAAAGATGAAGAGAGGTTTTGAGACAGATAAAGGAAACAAGATAGAAAAACCTCTTTGCAAAAATTTTCTAGATCAAACACATCCATGGAGTCCTCCTGGTATTTGCTCCATGGTCTACTTCCAAATTTCTAACAGTGCGTCAAAGTGGTCATGAAAAAAGCCCTTTTAGTCACACAGAGTACTACGGAACCCCATGACTCTTGTATCATTTAAAGAAATTTAATCTTGAATGGAAAATTTAGGAGCTTACTTGCTCTTAGTGGGTAGAACTTGGCCTTTACCTGTTGAATGTAGGAAAACAGAAAACGGGCCATGAACCTCCTTGAACATTGTGTGTATTTCTTATTCTTCTATTGAAATTCAGGTTATTGGCTATTGTCAGACTTGAACTGATTGTGGAGAAATTTGGTCACATTTAATGAATTTTGGAATATTTCACCTACCAACGCTTCACAGTTTGCATATTCTGTAACTGGGTATGAACTGGGAAGGCTCTGGCATACAGTCAGCCCAGTCAATCCAAAGCACCGCCAGCTGACTGACCCAGGAGTCTGATTAAACAGAGGGAGCAGAGATTCATGTCAAGGGACAAAAGTATTCAGTATTTTGCAAAAAGCTCTGGAAACTGGCAACAGGTCCAAGCAGAGAAGACAAATAATTTCCCCTACCCTGAGGAGAACTCTGCTTTGGGAATCCAGCTTTGCAGCCCTGTAATTAAGTGCAGCTCCACTGAAACTGCTCACGTGTTAAGTTACGAAGGCTGAGCCCAAAGCCAGGATATCCAATACTGGTGCCAGAGGAGTCAGAAGATAGTGCCTGTGATGCCAGTGGGGAGGAGGAAAATTAGTGCTTCCAGCCTTTATCTTGACCCCTGGGGAGGCACAAAGGAAAGTGCCAGCAGGTCTTAGTTCCAGAGAAACATCACTGAAATCCTCAACAGAAGATGAGAGTCTCAGGGCAAAAAAGCAAGGATGCAAAGTAACATCTTCATTCTGTGGTTTTGTCCATGGTAAGGGTTGAGCCTGAGCACAACTACCAGGGTTATGATGTTTATCTCCTAGAAAAATTGCAACCCAGGTTTCTACAAGAGGAGATCTTTATGTTTCTGCAAAAGTGCACAGTTTAAAGAGGTAAAAAAGGACATTTTTCTCTATTTATTAGAGATATTCCCTGCAGTGTTTATGGAAATAGAGGGAAGACTATAGATGGTAAAATGCAACAAACAAAAAAGACATAAAACAAAAACAAAACAAAACCAACCCACAAAAACACATGACAAATAAATGGAAAAATACGTTAATTCTTGAAAAACAACAGGACAATTCCATTTCTCTCATGCATTTATAAAAAGGTGAACTCAAATATTAGTCACAAACTGTTAACTGTGTTTACCAAAAAGAGTGAAAAGAGGAGTGAGTGAAACCAGTACAGGTATCACAAAGACAGAAAGAAGTCTCTGTTCTCACAATGACAGAGTGAATGATGCTCCTGTGAAGGACTTGAGGAAGGAGTGATCCAAAGGGAAATTCAGAGTGTTGATCAAGAGGTAGCATATAAAAGATGAAGCCTAGGTAAAATTTTAGAAGGAATATTGATCATTGAGGGGATTTAACAGATCAAGAAAGTGGGGATAAGATTTTTAACACTCAAGACAAAATTGTCCATTAATACAGGTCATTCCCCTTTAGGGTTGCTGTCAAGGCTGGTTCCTGTATTGGGAAAAAGATAGGATACCTATGTGAATTTTACATGACAGTGATATCTGCTCTACATCCACTTTACAAACAGGCCAAAGGAGTCAGAGAACCACACCCCACACATGGACAGGTATTTGCCTTCATTTGCCTCCCTCTCCATCCAATTAGCAGCACTCCTTCACTGCTAACAATTCACCTCTCATGCAATAGGAAACAACTGCAAAATAATGCAGAAATATATATTAAAAACCCCCAAACCAACCAAACTTCTACTGAGCTTAAATTTAGAGTTTGTTGTATCTAAACTTGTATGCACTCCTAAGCAAAAACTATAAATACTTCCCAGAAGCTAAAACTGTGAAATGCAGAGGTGATTTAGCAGACATGGAAACCATAAAAACTGTGCCTGATACATTTCTCTTCTAATTTAGAGTAAGTGGGCCAGTCTTATATCATATAGAATCGTAATTCTCAGTGACATTTAAACCAAAAACTAACTAAACATTTTAACTAAAAACCTGCAAACCTCCATAAAGCTTTACAAACAGTATCAATCATTTAAATATAAAGCTACGAGACAGTAGCATAAACAATGTCAACACAGTAACTACTTTGCAGTTCAAAACCTGTACCTGGAACACTAGAAAAGTAAACTCATATTCATAACAAGTCACTTTTCAATCAGTGGCTTTTTGAGAAGGAATAGGATCTGTAGCATGCAAGAAAGCCACACTATTAGAAGTCAAGAAGTATAGGAATGAAGGACTGTCAAAAGTAAAGCTTAATTAGGTTTGCAAGTGAAATTAAGAAGCAAAGCAAAGGAGGCTTCAGACATAAACCAGAATAAAAAAAGATAATTTGTGCTGAATGAAATAGAGATGGAAAATCTAAACATTGTTCCAAAACAGGAGAATCATTTTCACTGAGCATTGAGAAGAACTGAGGTTTTGAGCATAGGAGAAGGGCTGCACAACTCATGGAAGAGATGTATTGGATAAATGATTTCGACTGTACTGAATGGAAGTAAAACTCAAAGATTTTAATTCACTCCAGTCATCAGCACCGGATATCTCTGATGTGAATGAACTGTAAACATAACAATGTCTGCTGGCATTAATATTCAAATAAATCAGCTTTGTTTGGGGAAGCTGAAGGGATCAAATAATTATAGGCTGCTGCCTATGAATAATTGAAAAGCAATTAAAAAGATGACAGATTCAAATTCTTCTTGTTAATGTCAGATGATTTAATGAGGGATGACAGCCACAAACTGCAATTTGGAAGGATCGAGAAGGATGTTGGGAATGCCTCTCTCATGGAAGGACAGAGAAGCTCTGCAACAGTTAAACAGGAGAAACTCTGAAAAAATTCCTTGGTGGACTTGCCAAAGCATGAGCTGGACAAGGCCATGGCTGAGCAGGTCTGGTACTGGTGATGGTCCTCATTTGAGTGGGTTGGGTCAGATATCTCCAGGGGCCTCGCTGCATTTTGTACATTCTTGCAGAGATTTTGAGTAGAGAAAATTACTTCTGTTCCTACGGGTTCCAGCACAACCACCACCCTCTCCTGTGTTAGAGTTCCCTATCTACTGCTAAACAAAAATTAAAATTCTGATCAAAAATTGTGTGTCAACAAAGTCAAAATGCAGAGAGCCAGAGGGCTCTGCAAGAGACAACACAGATGGAGGTGAGAGCAACCTCACAACATTTTTGAATTGCTGTTACAATTGTCAATATCCCCAGTATCTACCAGGAGGAAAAGTCTGCAATGGCACTGTTAATAAGAAGCCAACGATCTGCTCCTTCACCCCAGGCATCCCACTGTGCACTGGACAAGAGGTAGGACAGAATGAAATTTGGTGCTTCCTTCAGTAAGAACAAATAAATACATAAAAATAACAGGCTTAGTCACAGCAAGTCATTGAGGCTGAGAATGGCAGTTGTGTGTAAAATGAGTTGAGCAAAGTTATTGGGGATTCTTTTGATACAACTTGAATGAAAATCAGCTTCTATGATGGTGTAAGTATTCCCAGAGTAGACTCCTTAATTATTTACAGCCTTGGTTCATTCAGATAAATAGGCTGTGCTAATATGTGTTTGAGCTTCACTTAGGAGAAAAAAAATGGTTATTTGTTACAGATGTGAGTATCTCTGTGCTGGGTACTCACCACATGCTGCAACCAACAATAAAATGCAGAGTGGTTGAGCTCGTGCCTCACAGTAACCTTCAGAATTTCATCTAGTTAAGATTTGCCTTCTTAAAACCCTGTAAGCTAAAGCCTAAAGATCTAATGCCCAAGGCCTTTTTAATGGATTCATGTACACAGTGATTTAGGGTCGAATTACTATTGTTAATAAACTTAAGGCTGCTGGAGTTTTTACACTCTCTTTAGATAGGTTTCCCTTTATAACTTACAGATGTAATAAACTGTAATGCATCAGCTAATGAATGAAACAGATGAGTCTCATGAGATGGCAGCATCATAGAGAGTGTTCCTCCTTTTAGAGATGCTTGCATGAAATGCTCTGGTGGCAGAGACAGTGGAACTGACACAGAAATCCCCCCATCAGGACAGATTTCAGGTAGTAAATAAACAGACAACACCACAAAAGTATATATTGCAGTGCCCTCCAAGATTCAATTCCGGAAGTACTTTATAAGGAACATTATACCCATTTTTTAAATTTAATACTTGATGCACAGAAACAAAAAACAATTAATCTATGGTCACTTTACATGTTATTGATTCTAGGTCATCACTTCACTATTTGACCCTTTCTTGAGCATGACCCAGTAGGGAATACTTATAACTTTTATCCACAACTTGTCCATGTGAGGGAAAAACTGTATTTTTGATACATCCCTCCAATCATCTGCAATCTAATCAGTACAATGGCAATCTGTGATGTCCATGTTTGGTTGTCCTATGGTAATTTCAGTGATATCTAATGTCAGCTGATGAGCAGTGAATGTTCTGTAAAATAACATTTAATGTCAGAAGCTAGATATAAAAAGATAATTTGTTGAGCAGATTTCCCATCTCACAATGCAAACAAAATGCATCTGGGTGCTTCCCATTTCTTCAGCCTTCAGTCAGTTGTAGAAGTTCAGGCTTCCACAGTCAATGCAAACAAAATCACCAGGAGAATTCACCTGCTGTGGCTCCAGGAAACGCATCATCCATCGTGATACTGGTCTGAGATGCACATCAGATTGCCTAATGAATTTGCATTCATTCTCTAGAAGACTTTATTAAAAAAAGTCACAGCAAGGCTGAAGGATCATTTGATAGATTTGGCCAAACACAAAGTTAAGTGCTGTGGCAGTAATGGGCAATTCTTTTGAAATACATTATATCCCAACATGGGATGAAATAGTCTCTAGTTTGAAAATCCAGCTTAATTTCAGTGCATTTATATGCCTAAAAGACAGACTTTTGTTAAGAGCTTCTTATAATGATAGGGGTTTTAATTAAGTAGAAATTGTTTTGTGTTATATGATCCAGAGAGTAAAGCAGTGCATCTGATCATATAAGTAATATTATCTTAGATGGACAGTGACAAATTCCACACATAAATATTAATAAGTAGGTTCTACTAACAGCAAATTATTCATTGAGCACATACAGTGGCATTTCTGGCTGCAGTACAATGATGTGTATGTGAGTCCTAGAAAATAAATGTGTTCATTCTCAAAATTTCCCTGCACTCCTGCTTCTGTGAATGCCAAGTGTTAAAGTAAGTCTAGAAATACTACTTTCATTTTTGGGCTTTATATTTAGATCAGAAGGAGCTTCCTACAAACCAGCAAGAGCAAAACATTTGAACTCACTCTTACTGAGTACAAATTGAATCTCCTTGGTCCCAGCACAGCTAAAGACTGAAATAATTTCTTGTCCTGACACTCCAATTTCTATTTATTTTCTGCCCTAATATTTTACAGAGGTGTTATTTCTGAAAATTCATGGTTCAGTGCAAGTTCACATTTTGTAATAATGGTGTAGCCAGCAGTGTGCTGGAACACCCACTTAATAACTACATGTTGTAATTCCAAGTGTGCCACTCTCACCACCCATCTAATCCAGAATAATAATGTGTCACAGTTTAGCTCTCTGTCATGGAAAATAATATAAACAGTGTTCACTTCAATGAGGGAATAGGAAATCACAGTACCCCCCCTTCAAAATATTTGAATGTATGCTCTTTTCTTTCCTACCCGTGTTCCCACCTCCCACATCAGTGGCTGTTTCAGCACTGAGCAGGGTTGGGGAAAACTGAGGGGCACACTTCCTTTCCATCACTGGGACCACAATTCAAACCTGATCTAAAGTTCTGATTCACATCAGCAGTGGATCTTTAGCTGCCATCAATCTCACAAAATGCCCTGTCCACAGCAGGTGAACATCAGTGGCTGCCTGGGCTCGGGAGCAGACAAGCACAGCAGAAATAACCAAGCCTAAGTTGCACCTCTTGCTCTTCAGGTTTCTAACACAAAGTTTCCACAAAGCAGAGATCCTAATTTTCTCAAGTTCATCTGTGTTTTACAGTGTTCTCAAATACTTTTAGTATGTCCTCCACACATCACTTCCAGGGACACCAGTGCTGGCTAGTAAAACATAATCTCTATTCAATATAATCTCATACTCCTGCTTTTTAAAGGAAAAAAGAAACAACCCAGCCATGCGTGACTGGATTTGTGATAGCTGAACTTGAATGTTCTGTCAAGTTGGGTTTTTTCAGCATTCTAAAACTCTTACTTTTTAAAACGTACTGCTAAGTTTTTAAAAGCAAATTTTACTATAAATTCCTTTCTCACTTTCTATTGTTTATCTGTAATTAGCCTTTGTTTTGCCATGTTCTATGCCCCATTTCACTTAAGAATAACATTCTGATTTGAATATGTGAGGAAAATGTACTTGGTAATTTTCAAGTTAGACAAGACAAAAATAAATTTCTTACTTCAAAAGGCATAAGCCTGGAGTATTTATGTACTCAAATAATGACTTTTGAAAAAAGTCAATCTTCAGTGAAAAATCATCACAAATATCTAATAAATGTTCCATGAAGTTAGAAATAAGCAAGGATTAATCCAAATTTAAAAGGGCTTTTCTACCATTTTACTTTTTCCTGTTTTCCTGGTTTTGTCAAGAGGTTAGAAAACGGTTGCAGAATAAATGTCAAATATTTTTAAGCTGAAAGTACAGTGTTAATCACCTAACACTAATATTTTCCCTGAACTTCAAAAGATTCAAATCCTACTCAAAACATATAAAGGGGAACCATCCCAGAGAAGAGGTAGGATTGCCCCCCTGAAGTATCCAGAAACAAGTGGATGTGGTGCTGAGGGTCATGGTGTAGTGGTGAATGGACTTGGCAGTGCTGGGTTAACAGCTGGACTCAATGATCTTAGAGGACTCTTCCAACCTGAATGATTCTGTGACTCTAAAAATCAGCAGAGGTTAGGGATGGCACAAAGGACGATACAGAGAAAAAATGGGCAGAAGGTCTCAGGGACCATTAGGGCTTTTAGCAACTCTCAGATTAAGGGAGGAAAGATAAGGAGCTTGGTTTAGTCCTCCCTGAATTTCAGTGGATAAAAAAGTATTTTTAGGGAAACATGCCAAAATGCAGTCCTGAGTAAACACAGACGAGTCGAGAGTGGAGAGAGAAATATTCAAAACACCAGTGCTAAGATGATATTGAATCCTTGAAAGCAGATGAGGCTTGAAAGCCCGCTGATGAAAAGGAAACAGGGTAAGAACAGAAATTTGTGGGATGCCCAAAGAAAGTAAGAAAATTCTGTTGAAAGATACATTGAATTACATAGTGGAGGGAGAGGAAGATTAGAAGAATATGGTGTTTCTCTTCGGGCTGAAAAAACCCCTTCGCTTTAAAGTTAGATTTAAAAATGATGTAACCACTGTGAGGAGAATCACTTCATAGTTAGAGGACTGGAGATCAAAAGAGCCTCAAAAATAGTTCTTTTCTCCAAATGCAAGAAGAGCCATGTTTTCCATTTCTAATGCACAGTATTTGTCCCAGACTTGATGCACTCCCTGGTCAGTTTTCCTTTCTCTTTAACACTAAAAGAGTAAGAGTAAGCCCATTCATGAGTATGTGTATTTCTGATGGAAACCACCAACCCACTCCCCTTCTTACAATGTTACACTTGTCAAAGAGTTGTACTGAATATAAAGTTCCACATTACCTTTATCTTCTGTTAAGTAGTACAGAGGCAAACTGTTTTGCACCTGCAGCTTTTATAAGGCTGGAGTGGGATTTTAAAGGAACTGCTGAAGTGGTTGAACACTTTATGTGTGAGACCCAGCCTGTGCTCTACATATTTATATTTGTTTAACAAATCATTATCAGCCAAATTAAATTGAAGTGTGAAATATGGCACTCTGGAGAAATGACATACACCACCCTTGCCCACTTGTGGAAAGAATAAGGCAAGAAAATAGGAAAAGCTCTCACGCCATTCACAGGATTTTGAGTGTTAAACAACCAGGCAGAGAGATGCATAAATCACAGAGATGCATGTGAAAACGTCTTCTTTTTTTTAGAGAAACAGCAGTACTTCTTTAGTAAAATAATGCTTAACTCTTTTAATCACACAGCTACTGGGTTCAAGCACCTCCATCTCCTATCCATTCAGGAGTGGACATTTTCCTAATGCTTCTGCATGACCAATTCTCTTCTCAATTAACTTTGTGGCCTCACCTCAAGTGCCGTATGCAGTTCTGGGTGCCACAATATAAGGATATGAAGCTAATAAAAAGCATCTGAAGGAGGGACATGGAGATGGTGAAGGGGCTGGAAGGGAAGCCTCATGAAGGGCAGCTGAGGTGATTTGGTTTGCTCAGTCTGGAAAAGAAGACACTGAGGGGAGACCTCACTGGGGTCTTTAACATCCTCACGAGGGGAAGAGCATGAGATGGGACCAGAGACAGGACCTGAGGAAACAGCTGGAGCTGACTCAGAGGAAGTTTAGGTTGGCTATAAGGAAAAGGTTCTTCACCCACTGGAACAGGTCCCCCAGGGAAGTGATCACAGGACCAATCCTGGCAGAGCTCAAGAAGTGTTTGGACATGTTCCAAACACTTGGCACAGGGTGGGAGTGTTCCAGTTGTCCTGTGCTGGGCCAGGAGTTGGACTCGATCCTTGTGGCTCCCTTCCAAATCAGGATATTCTTTGCTTCTGTGACCTTCAATTCAGAATTGTCTACAAATAGAGATCTCTCTCCAGGGCATGTCAGTAAGAAGGAATGTAAAGCCAAATGCAAGGCTTTGATGAACTTATAAAGAATGGGGGCACCATGGATAAGCCCATGTACCACACCAGTGCCTGTTCCCAGCTGGGCTCATGATGCTCTGGAAAATTGCAGCAACCAAGAGCTTTGCACAAGTGACACTTGGAAGCAGAAAGGCCACATGTCACATTAAGTTGAATTTGTTACCAATTTTCTGACAAAATGCATTTTGTTTTGAAAATACTTCTGCTATAAAACTATTTTAGAGGAAATACTTATCAGAGATTGATAGCAGCCATCACTGTCAAATGCCAAAACCTAACCATGGAGCACCAGCAATCTTTCTCACTCTCTCTTTGAAGGACACGTTTGTATTAGTCCCTTCTTAATTTTTTTTTTCTCAGAAAAAATCTTTTTTTATTTTTTAAAGCATATCATACATGATTGGCCAATAGACATTTATTTGATTCTTCACAAAAAAGTGAAACTATTCACACAGGTTCAAAAAAAAAAACCAAACAACAAAAACGAACAAACAAACAAAAAAGAAACAACAAAGGAGGATGAGGCTTTTATGGCTCTCATCTAAAAGAGAGAAATCCTGAGTTAAATTCCCCAGCCTGAACTGGGCAGGAACTGAAGTATCAACCTCCTGTGTACTCCAGGCAGCTACTCCAGAAGCCTGGTGCAGAAGAGGTTTTCTTTTGTATTTCAAAGAAATCTTCAAAATATTTTAGTGTCATTCAAATACAAGAAGGATCTCTTTTCAAGCTTTATAATAATTATTGTTCTGGAAACCTTGTAATATAAACTTCAGGTCTGATGGTCACTGAGTGCCAGAGGATTAATTAATTTCTCTTGGGTAATTCACAGAAAATAAAAAATTTTCCTACAGTCAGTTTAGTCAAAAATGAACATTGCCATAGTCCAAGACAACACAGATACCACAGGCAATGCAGTATTTTGCCTGATAAGATTCATAAATCAGGCTGTAAGTCTTCAGAGCTAAGACAATGCCATATATAAGCAATGCACCCACATTCAGCCTGTCTGAAGTTTTTCTGCATCATCTTTCCCCACTAAGAGTCATCAAATGCACATTCAGCAAATCTGGTACTCGGAAACAAATGACACCCATAGGCACATGTCCCAAATCCCCCCGATTTACCAGCATGGGTTGGAAAGTTCTCAAAACCTTCCTTGGGTTCTTAGAAATAACTGCCACCTTCAATTTTATTTTCTCAAGATCTTCACCACCTCCAGTTGCAGAGATGTGAATGATGAATCATTGAATTGACATCCCAAAAAGGATCATCTGTCATCTGTTAAAATTACAGGCTATGGAGGTAGGGATGTCTGCAGTTAAGCATAGGTCTGATTTCCTTTCTGCAATTTTGATTCCTTTAAAAAAAAACTTGAGATAAAGTGCAGCTAAAATAGCTTAGTACTTTACTAGTATTGTTTAAGTGAAAAAAATTGGCAAATATTTAAAACCTTTGTATTCATTTTTGAAGAATTATAAACATCTTTATTCTGCTGAAAAAAATGTTGCACTCATTAAAAGGGTTTTGCAATACCTGAGAAAAATCAGGCACCAGATGTGGTTGATTGGACTTATGAAACAAATTGTATTTGCACATGCCAATGGATAATTGTTTGGAATTCAGAAGCAAAATCTACAAAGTTTCCATCTGCAGCAGCCAGAGGGCTGGAAATTGAACAGAATTTTCCCTACAATTTCTTCTCCTAAAAGATGTCCCTGACAGCTCTGTGCAGAACTGCCCATATGAAATGAAAAGGGAATGAGGGTTTTTTTCTTATGCCCTGAATGCCTCCTCTTCCACCTCCAGAGCAGCCACGAGAGTGACAAGGCTGGTGGGAGAAACCTGCTAGGTGTCTCCTCCCACATGGAGGCTTTCCAATTAGCACTTATATAGATCTTATTTATGGTTTTAAAGACATAGAAATATTCCTCTTCAAAGAACATGAAATGCAGCCCAGAGGCACTGGCTAACTCATGGACTCACACAATCAATAAATCACAAAACCCAGTGCAAACTTCAGGAAATTGGTTCTGTCTCCACACATAGGAGACACAGCACCTTCCTATCAGCAAAGCAACAAAAATCAGAACATCTTTTCTTGAGATTTGTCATCCTATCCTGAGTATCCTGAGGGATTATCAGAACAGGCAGTGGAAGGCCAAGGATGAATTGTTCAAGACTTCAGCTAATTAATGGAAGGAAAAAGATGGTCAGTTGACAAGGGAAAAGAACCAGCTATTGTTCTGATGATGAAAGAAGCACTTCAATAGGCAGGCGACTTGCCTCCACCCTCCATTATAGCTCAAATAGTTTTGCTGGTGGTTCTTTTTTAAGAATTCAATTGTTCCAAAGATATAGAACTTCCGAGGAAAAATAAAGCACAAAAAAATCCTACCTTAAGAATTTAAAATCTGAGAATTTTCATGCAGCATTTTGAGACAAAACCAAAGTCTCTTCATCAGCCAACACTTAGTCAAGCATCTTGAGAGATCAGACTGCCAGCCAGTCCAGAAATAATGAGGAGGGACAATGGCCAATGGCAAGAAGTGTGAAAATAATGGGGAATTTCATGACAAAGGAAAAAAAAGTGAAAAAAACCTGACAGTGAGGATGACGCATGGCATATGTGTAATATCTTTTCTCTATTGGGGCCTGCACAGATTTTATTTTTAATTAAAAGCATTATTCATTTTAATTAGCACTCATGATTTGTAAGTGATGCTATCTTTGAAAAATAGATAGAGCAATGACTCCAGACTATCCAGCTGGATTTATGTGTGATTTAGCTCCTATACAGTTCAGAAACAAAGAAATAAAAATGCCCTGTGAATGAAGAAATAAGGCAACCCATCCACAGCTAAAGTATAATATGAAAGTCATGTACAGAAAACATACATTACTATTTTTATACTATTTTCAGCCTGACAATGAAGTCACAAAAGAGTGGAATCAGTCTAGTCCAGTTCCAAAAGATCTGATAAACAAAATCTGAACTTAAATTAATTCAGTTTTAACAGGTTTGTAAGCTATTAAATGGCATCTTTCAAGAAAAAAAAAATCATCCATTGACCCATGCTGTTAAATTCAGGGTTCTAATCCAAAATCAATTGTGCCTTAGCCAGCTTTCTATCAGCTGAGTCTTTTTTTTGGCAAAGACTCAACTCAAAATGAAGGGAATGCATTGGGGTGATAATTTGCTGCATGAGCACCTATAGGGTTGTTAAAATAAAGGTGCTGTGCCATATGCAGGTGTTCCAACATTCTCAAACAGTTCCTCCAGTATCCCCAATGCATTGCAATTTCAAAGTAAGCAAACCCAGCAACAGCAATTCTTCATTTTGAATTTGGTTTGGAGCCCCGTCTGGCAAACGGCTCCGATCCTGTTTTAAAGCACATCCTCCTGTTCAAGCAGCGATGATGGACTGCAAGGAACTGCATTAAGGTCTCAGACAAGTAAATTACTCTGGCTTCAAACTGTCGAGTAAACTTTGCAGCTTTGTACTTCACAGAGTACAGTTGGTGATAAAGACACAGAAACCCCAGGCTGCTGGTTTTGGCCGTAAAAACGCCGACTGAAGTAATCAACCCGTACAGCATGTGATGAGGAATATCATTTACACAGCAGAGACACACACTTGGTGAACTGATACACTTCCGAACACTCTAAAAATTGCTTTTCTTCACCTACCCCCAAAGTCCTTCCTTTGAAGCCTTCACAGGACAGGAATGTGAGACAATTTCAAACCCTAAATGCAATAACTATCTAATCACAACTTTGACAACTGTATTTTCTAAAAGCAAGTATCTGCTTACACTCCTGTTAGTGCATTCCAAAATCATGAGACCAGGTAAACCAAGCTGATAGAGGGATCTAGTGCTTAATCACAGAATCACACAACAGGACAGGCAGGATCTGGGGATGTGCAGCTGCTTCCTCTCAGGCTACCAGATCAACTCCAAACTCTTCAAGCAACAGCACAGGCAAAACCATTAAGCTTTCAGTGAGCAAAAGAAATGATCACAAGCCATTTTTTTCTTAAGATACATTTAAAATAGAACATTATTTGTTTTCAGCTATTTATTAAGCCACACTATCAGTGCTGAAACATACATTTCCAAGTGGGATAGTGAGAGAAACTCTGCAAATTTCACTACCATGGCACAACATGTCTTTTTATTTTTCAAAAGATAAAACACCTCATTGCCTTTTCAGCACACAGATAAGATACTGACACCTCTCAGGATGGATAAGGGCACTAATTGATTAAATGGAAACTGTTCATGTTATGTTGCTCTAAAAGATGTTTTTGTGCTGATCCAGTCTCCTTGAATAAAAATAACTGCATATACATACCAAAGTGTTTGTTCCACTAGCAGTTTTTATGAACTTGGGTAAAAACATTATAAAAGCAAGTACTCATACTGGATGAAACTGCTTTGGGTAGGAGTCTGCGTGTTAGAGATGAGAACTGCCCTTGGCCATTCAGCCTGCGTGGTATTTATGAGCAACACTTCATTTTCACAATCTTAGAACACTTACAATAAACAATAATGATAACAGTTTTCAAAACACTTGCTGAATTTCAAAATATTTTCCCAGAGAATAATGTTTGCCTCTCTCTGTTTTGATACGTGCCTTGGAGTCAGGCTGTTGCAGGAAACTGTGGAAAGGTAAGAATTTTTTGCTTATGATATTGAACAGTAAATCTTGAGTATTAGACTCTTAGATCTTTAAATAATATTTACTATTGTTATATGCATGGCTTTATAAACTATTTTAGAAAGTAATTTAGAATATGAAGAAACTAGATAACCTTTTTTAGCTCAGCTCTGAAATTACAATGGCATTCTCACTCTAACTGCATAAATAACACCTTTCTCTGTAAGTTCTGGGATGCACAAATCCTTCCTCTCCATAAAATTTACCAACCTAATAAATACTGACCTAGAATCAGCAATTTTGGTATTTATTAGGAACTCTAACTAAATTCATAAATCAACATAATACCTAAGTGGGCAGTACGACAATAATTTTATATATTCTATATAACTATTTCACATAACATATTTAATGGTCAGAAACATTACACATTTAGCTGGCAAGTCTCTCCTTTAGCATTCAATAAATGCCACACTTTTACATAAGAAAATGTATTTCAATCTAATGTTTATATTTTGACTGCACCTAAAAATGTATTTATTGTAGCATACTGCATCAATAAATGAACAATTATTTCTCAGTGGCATGTAAAATACATAGTGATGTCAGCAGCATTAAATTCTAGTGCCAAGGAGGGAAACAGTTAAATGTAGTTTAACTATAAAATTAATATTATACTAATTTTAATAAAAGGAAAAGATTTACCTTATTATTTTTAGTTCAGACATGCAGTCATGTGCAAGGTAATTCAATACCCACTGTATAAAATCTGAACTATGGAAATGTTTTACAGATGTTTCTAATCAGCTTCCTTTGTTTAACATTAGAGCTAACCTCCAGAAGATACATACAAGCTGCACATCCTACAGGTAATGCTCTCCAGATGGGATGTTTTCCCTGAACATCGTGCTCACTAACACAAGGAATAAGGAATAACATAAGGGATATGCTGTGAAGAAAAAGCATCTTGGCAAAGCATTTCTAATGTCATTTTGGATACAGTGCCACGACACATCTTTTCCAGCTTGCCTGAAGTACTTCTTGTGGAAAACTCCCAAAACATACAGCATAAAAACGTCTTGGGTTCGGACAGCTTTATGTTGATTGCTGGGCTCTAGCAAATACTAAATACAGTAGTGATAGCATCTTAATTCTTAACTTCTTCCTTTGGTTAAATTGTACAACTTCCCAGCTGTTGGGTCTCTAGAATATTCCTGCAGTCCTATCCTATACTGAATTTTCTCTGGATACACCAATTTCATCAGGAAGACACTCCTGCAATGAATGGTGCAAGCATGTCTTTCTTGGCAACAAGGAATGAGCTTCCCTTGCCTGGATGCTGGTTGGCAGGGAAGAGCAAAATATCCCAGCTCCTTAAATTCATTCTTCTTTCATGGGTTAACAGCAGTGACTGAGGGAGGAGGTCTCTAGCTGAGACAGATTAGATGATTTTTGTGTTAGACCACTTGATGCATCTGCTGAACATTACCTCAATGCCTCGTCCAGGTACTACTGACTTAGAAAGGGAAAAGCCCTGAAATTCCAGAGAACTCCAGGGATGCTTGCAGGAGTGCACCCTGGAGCCCATTTTTCTGGTGATCTGAGTGAAGGAAGGAAACAAAATCTTCCTTTAGCCCTCCAGAGAGACAACGCAGGCAGGGACCATCATTTGTCCAGTGTAAGGACTTAGCCCACACCCAAAAACATCTCAGGAGCTGTCAGGTAGAACATGGGGGGAACTGAGGCAGATTCCTCAAATTCCACATAAATGCACAACCTCTCTTGTCAACCAGGACATAAAGTATCTAATTCTAAGTATTTTTATATTTTTTTCAACTGCCCACCCACCAAACACATGTATAACCATCAGTCCAGGCTTGCACAGCAAAAAAAAAAAAAAAAAAAAAAAAAAAAAAAAAAAAAAAAGAGTACAATCCTCTGACACAAAAATACATTTTCAAAGAACAACCAAGGACATAAGAAACTATATTTTCCATCAGGCAATCAGATCTTCCCAAAAATGATCCTAGCGTCACTGTAAGAGCAGCTGTGTTCAGGGTGGCTGCAGAAAGACATGGATATCTACAACTAATATGCTATAGATCCCTTCCTTGAGTGCACCAAATTCCTGGTCTACAGTCAGCAAAACAGAAGTGAAATCCACAATCCAGTGCTCCAGAGCTGACTCCTGCCTGCCTTAGAGGGATTACATCCCTTGGCAGAGCCTGGCTGGGAGTTCCAGCACATCTAACTACTAAGCACCAATAAACACTAATTAAAGTGTTTCCTGCCCCTGAGAAGGGCAGCAACTCTTGCATATGAGCACAGCCCTGTCTCCTATACTTGTATTACTGAAGCATTTGGAAGTTTAATAAAAATTTGGATTTTAAATGGCTTGTGACAGGTTAAGATTAACATCCTCCTACTGCAAATGCTTAGAAGCAAGGAACTGGCAAGACACAGACTATATTTCAACCAGACAGGCATGTTTCTACTGACAGTGACAGAAACATTTCCACAAAATAGCCTCCTGCTGTCTCCAGCACTAATGAAACACACGGCATACGGCGGCGGAACGGCACTACATTTCCCTCAGAATATGAAATGCAAACTCTGCCTTAACCATCCTCCAGAAATCCACCAGAGCTACAACTTCTGTATAACATTAAGTCTTTGTTAAGTTAACTGCTGGAGGGCCTAACGGCTCATAAAAAAACCCCACCACCTCCAAAAAACACCCCCAAAATTATGTCATGAAGAACAACTTAAGATGGAAATCCAGTCAGACATAACTCCTACCCATCACTTGTGTGTATGGGGTAAAAAGGGCTGCAGGCCCTGTAGCTGCAAGGAAGACCAAAATAACTAATTAGGTCTATGAACAAAGAATATCCCAATCCTGGTCTCCAAAAGAGGTGTTTGTACGTTTTCACGACTGCAAGAACACGTTTTACACACAAAACGGATAATGGTGAGGTGTAAACCTTTCACTTCCATGATCCTGAACTGCTGATTCAAACATATACAGTCTTGCAAGACAGAGTCTGAAGCAGCTTTGGCAGCTCAGTTTTACTAGACCATAGTTATGCCAAAACATCCCAACGAGGGCATGGAGTCATTTGAGGTCCTTAACTCGAAATTCTATTATCCTCAGAGACATTAAATTATACAGTCAGTCTCCTTTTCACTTGATTATTTATTTTTGCTATATATCTATTCTGGTTTTTTGTTATTTCTAGCATCCAGCTATATGCTATTGACAATGGTGAGTCATGAAACTACAGTGTTTGCCACCATACAGTCAGGAAAAAAGGACATTGTCACACCAGGCTGAGAGATAGCCAATGACAAACACACAAACAAAACATGCAATGTGGACAGTAATAGTCTCAAAAATTCAACTGGTATGAGCATTTTTGCAGATATCAAAATAAATGGGAAGTGCAATTGGAATTTGGAAGAAGATAGTATTTGTTTCTGAAATTAAAGTAAGTGCCTTCTCTTCATAAGAATGTATAGGAGAGAATAAAGTTTAAAATATTGACTTTATTCTAACAGGGAGGATTGACATAATTTTTTTAATGGATGCCACGAACCCACCAGGAGTTGGATCTTCATGACCCTCGTGGGTCACTTCCAACTCAGGATGTTGTAGAATTCTATGAAACAATATAGCAGAGAATTGTGACAAAAATGCAAATGTGTAGCAATAATGCAACAAGTCCACTGTCTTTAAAGCTTGGGTGTTTCTTTTTTTCTTTTTTTTTTTAATAAAAAACTTGTTTTTCCCTTCGAATTAAATTCACTGAATCACAGAATGGTTTGAGTTAGGAGGGATCTCTGGAAAAAAAAATCCATCACTAAATCAGATTATAGATGGATATATCTAACGTTGAATTTGTTCACTAGGCCACATTTGGTGCTGTATTATAATAATGAAACAGAGCTAAACCTGCAAAACATTTAAAATCACTTTTTGTAAATAATGAAGTTCACCACTAATATGAATTAATTACCATTAAAAATGAATAAACAAAACCAGTCAAGCTTTTATGAGACCCTGCAGCTATAGCTGAAGAAATAGATTTATAAAATGTAAGCTGAATTTTTTAACCACAAATAATCACTATTAAGGATTAATTTGGATTAAATGCACATGTGAAATATATTAATACTTTAATCATGAATGCTGGACACAACCTCGAAAATAGGTATTTCTATTGGGAAAATCATATCACTTGAAATAAACAATTTTGCATGTAAGTACTAAGCAATATTTCAATGATCATATAGAAAAATAATAACATCAAAAGATGTATTCAACAGTCTTATTTTATGGCACTCACTCAGCACGAGGAGCTCTCAGGTTCAACTTTACATTCTTCCAGCAAGTAGAAACTTGAATATTGGTCTCTCCTCTCCAGGGCTGTTGTCCTATACACAGGACTACCAGCTAGACAAGATTCCTCTTCATCTCAGTAGATTGTTACACTTTCAAAAAATAAGCTTTTAGTTTTGTTCTGATGAAAAAATAAAGCAAATGTTGAAACCTCTAAATTTTTCAAGGAAATGGAATTTTTATTTTCCAGCCAAACACAGTAATTACAGAGACCTCTGAGCTGGACACAAACCCTGCAATGCTTGAGCAAGCGTCTGAATTTTAGGCTTGCAGTACTTGAGCTGAAAATCAAGCAGCATTTGAATCAAGACTAACAGGAATATAATAGAAATGCCACCACCTCCTATTGTAACTGCTCACATACTCACAGATTTGAAGGAGTTTCAAATGTATGGATAAATATTGGAAAAGGCCCAAAATGAACACAAAGGAAATTCAAGTCCTAAAAGCTATACCGGAGCAATCTGAAAGGCTTGCTTTAAACCTGTTAAAGGAAGGAAATTCACAGTTAAGACTGAAAATCCTGGCTGGAGCTCCAGCCTTCAAATACATACATTGCCTTGCAGAAACAAAAAGGGATAGGCAAACCATACAAATCAAGACCACAGTGTCAGACTGGATTTCCAGTTTTAACTATGATTTGTGACATATTAGAGAACACTTTATTTCATTCTGTTTCCATAAAGTTGTAGCTCTCAGATGGACAGGCCAAGAACAGTCAAACTAGCTGAGGGTTTATTATAGCAGCAAAATCACCACCTTACTTGGGTATGAATGGATTTTTTTGCTACAGGTCCATAAAAAATAGGAAAAACTAATAGAAGAAAGGAAAAAAGGAAGATAAAAACAAAGGAAGCAATACTTGCAGAAGGCACAGCACTAGATTTAACAAAAGTTGCCCTTTCCAGTATAAATCACTCTGTTTTACTTCCCACAGCACTATCAATCATGATATTCTGTGCAAGTATTTTAAAGCAACTTCTGGTAGTTTGCATCAAACTTTGATTAGGCAGTTACCCTTAATTCTTCAAAAACAGGGCTTAATTTAATAAGTAATTGTATATATACACATGGATACACACCCATTTATATGTATATATTTAAGAGCTTTCCTGAACAAAGGCCAAAATTAGTTTGAGATATGGCTCAGATGACCTCTTGAGGCTCCTTCCAGCATAGTTCTTCCACAGTTCAGAATGGAAATTCCAGAGCAATCAGGGTAAAAAAATGTGTCATTAACCAAAAGGAAATGCTCAATTTATAACTGGCATGCCACAAACTCAGTGTGTGGAGAGGCCAAGGACCAGCCTGGTTAGTGGGGACACAGAACAGGCAAAGTCCTAATAGAGGTGTCACAGCCATTTCACAATTTTTGGGATGTCATGAAGCTCACTTTTGACCTGTGAGCAGGAATGACAGTGAAATTCAGAACCAATGTGAGGATTAACCAGTTATTATTACAAAGGGTTTTGAAGAAAACAGGTGCTGAGTAAAAATGCTGTGTATTAGTGGGATGACTAATAAAAATGGTTAGTTACAAGGAGCAAGATTCTAAAGCAAGAAATCCAAGACATCTGGGGAGGAGTATCGGTGTAATAAAATGAAAACAAACCAACTCGTGTTATTTGGCAATCCCACATGCGAAGCACTTGAATTTTACACTTCTGGAGCTTATGTCATCATTGAGCCTCCACCTTACACTCTGAGAAAGCTGCAGTTTAGAGAACTTCTATTTTAAAGCATATATAAGGTGTCAAGGAGGCAGCTATTCAAGAAAAAACTATCCTATTTAGTCAAGTCACTAACTGGGACACTGTTAAACTGTTTTACACCAGAAATGAATACGCCTCTTCCAGCATTTATAAGAGGGGATGTAGAAACTCACAAATACTCCTCGAGACTTCAAGAACCTTTGCTACAGTTAGAGATTGCAAGTGTATTGTGTATTAAAAAAGAAATGATCCACGCTTTTAAAATATCATCCATAGCCCTCCATAAATCCCCAAACCCTTCCCATTAATGGTTACTGTGTGATTAATGTTTGTACTGGGCCATTTTAATTAGTGAAACAATTCAGAGTTCTACCTTAAAAAGCAGCTTTGTGAAACTGCAGTAGTTGCAGAATATTTCACTCCTGGGCTTGATAAAACACTAAACCAGAAACTGCTTTCAAATAACTGCCTGCCACAGCACTTTTAGCCAACTTTTGCACCTGGTGCTGAGAGGAAAAGCCAAGTGAACTTTCACTCACTTGTTGCACGTCAGCTTCAATGCAATGTCTTTCTTCTGTTGTGTTTGGGTTTCTAACTGGAAGAGACAAGTAAGCTAAACTAGCAGCCAATCAATCCCTAAATTCTAAGAATGCAATAAAATTTGATACCAATAAATCTTTTCTTTTAACAGCCAAAAGAGATTAACAAAGGTATTTGAAATTTTATCCTCCTCTGTACTTTCAATAGGACGATTACCTGACAACCCTGTTGAATCAAACAGCAAAATTAAAAGAGACACAATTAAGCTTGTATACACAAGGAACAGGATATGCATTTATGCATATCCCTAGTAGGTCCTCCATTATATATTAGCCTTGATGTATTTTTCTTCCTCTTACAATAAAAGTTATTACACCTTTGGACTGTCAAATAAAAATTCAATTGGCTGAGACACGGACCGTCAATATAAAATAGCTTTGCACAGCTTCCCTCTTGCTACAACCAGTCAATTCTTTTCAGCTCTGTCATTAATTTGTTTCATTACTTGAGGAAAATCCACTTTGTCTTCTTTGTACTTTCATTTTGCATCAGTAAAGTGATCCATTTTTATTCCCAAATTTGGAATGCTGATGTTGGCACAAGATCATCAAAGACAAAAATGGTAAACAACCTAAAAACACATTCAAGAATTAGAGATGATAAAAAAGTAGTTGCTGAGTATTGTGAGAATGATTGTTAGTAACAATATCTGCTGAGCATATTGAAGTTGATATACTGGCATCAGGCTGTGTGTCACTACACAAGTGCTCATTATGGATCTATATATAAGACATATGTTTGCTTGTTTGTTATGGTGCAGAAATGCCAGCATTCACATCCCCATGTGTATGATACTGTCCACAGAAGAAGCATTTGTCACAAGACTTTCTGGTTACCATGAATTCTTTCCTAAAATGTGGAATCTGTCTCTTCCCTTTCTTTCCCATCTTGTGCTCTCCTTTACACACAGACACCAACAGCCTCATTCCACCTGTTCCATCATTATCCACTTAAGTTTCTCTGGCCTCATCTGAAATTCAATTTGGAAGTAACACATCTGCTGATTCTCATTCCATTTACTACTTCTTGATGACTTCTCTGTCATCAGCACTTAATGTCCTGTAAAGCTACTTCCCAAACTCATTCTCCAGATCAGACCTTCTGCAAGCTCCAATGCACCAGCCACAGCTTCTCTTTCAAACTCCTCTGCCTCTTATTTCAATTATTCCCATTCTCTTGCTACTGAACGTTTTGAGAAAGTGTCATGGGAAGCTCTTCCAAACTCTTTTCCACTACAAGGTTGTTTTCATCTTCTTTTATCCCACTGCTTTAAACAACCCCTTGCTGCATCTCAGGCTTTGCATTCCTTATTCACAACCTGGGTTCCAGTTCAAGCTTGATAATTCTTCTGCTACAGGAGAGAAAATAAGCATTCCCACAAAGCAGCTCTCAGTTTTTGTTCCTAAACATCTTCTCTTGTCATAAATCTTTGGCCTTTTTCCCAACTCTGACCCACCTCAGAAGCTGCATCATATCCTGCCCACTGAGTTTTCAATTTTTCTTTGCTCTCTGGTACTTTCCCTCACTATGTAGAGATGACCTCAGTCTATCCTCTCCTTTAAAGAAACTGTATCTCAATCCAGCCCCAAATCTTTTCTGATTTGTTTCTTTCTCTTCATCTATTAAAAAACATATACTATGAAGTTTTCAGCTAATGCACAGACTTCTAACTCTGTCTTGGATCAGCTCCAAGGTGACTTTTAAGAAATCCCATCCCTTAAAACTGTTCATTTTGGAGACACTGTGTGCCTCTCCCTAGCCAGAAACCTGGGCCTGAAGTATGTCTTTATTTTCTCTGACTTTTCTACTGCTTTTAACTTTGTTAACATCTTCTGCCATCAGAGAAATTCCTGTTTACCTCCTTTCCTCTTGCATTGCTTTAAGACTTCTGCCTTGGGGGAGTTCTCTCTCAGTTGGGAGCTCTGACTAAACATAGAAATCTACATCTGAGCTGGTCACCCAAGGCATAATTTATACTCACTAGACAAAAATCACCCTTCTGGGTCCAAATTCACCTCACCCTGAAATAAATCACAGAAACCATAATTGGTTTGGGTTGGAAAGGGCCTTAAAGATCACCAAGTTCCAACACCTTGCCATGGGCAGGGAAACCTCTGACCACGCCAGGTGGCTCCAAGCCCTGTCCAGCCTGGCCTTGGACACTTCCAGGGGTGGGACAGCCACAGCTTCTCAGGGCAACCTGTGCCAGGGCCTCACCACCCTCACATTTAAATGCCTGAGAGAAGCCAAATAAATACTATAATACAAGTAACATTTCTCTCTATTGTTGCTCATTATTTCTCCAATAAGCAGACTCTGATTCACAGGAATATCAACAACTGATAACCAATAATTTACTGAAGTACTTCCTATGCCATGTTCCCTCACAGAGGTACAATGCCTTTACCCAAGATATAACAAAATGGGCAGTCTGGGGACATAGTGACAGGACAAGAGGGAATGGCTTTAAATGGAAAGAGGTGGGTTTAGATTAGGTACTGGAAATAAATTCTTTACTGTGAGAATGGTGAGCCATTGAAAAGGTGACTTTTTGGTGCATTTACCAGAAAAGACTTAAAACCAAAAAGGGAAGAACCCTCAAATTAAAGTGAAGTTTAATATGCATTTTCTTTGCCTGTATAGCTTTCATTTTTCTATGGAACACATGAGTAAAAAAAAAAAATTATACTTTTGGATACAGTTGTACAAAATTCCTAATATATTACTTTACACAATGGAAAGTTCTTCTGCCAACATACAGCAAAATCTCAGGTAAGGCAGAGAGTTAATTTTACTCTGTTGTCATCTTTGTCAGGAATGGGTTACAGCCCATACTTGCTTTGCTCTGTTTATTTGCAAGTCTGAGATAAAAGACTGTTTGTGCAAGTTTTTGTGTGTAAGTTATTTTCTGTCTACTCAAGGACTGTGCAGCCATCAACACTCCTATCAGGTAGAACTCGTGGCTTGAAGATAAAAGAACACAGAAATAAAAAGCATCGACATCTCCCACAATTAAATAAATACTGATCTAAGGGTTTCTGCTTTTATCGCTGTTTTTCTTGGCCAGTGACACTTACAGACACAAAAGGGCTGCATTTGCCAAAACTAAAGCACTTAAATTTTAAGAAAACAGATTTTGCAGCGCTTCAAGAAGTAAAACAGCTTCTGCCAAGTTTTGCAGTACTTGCTCACTATTTGTATTTCCAAAATAAAATTGTTTTGAAAGATGGTAACACCTTTGCCTTCAGCTACTGTTTCCTTTTGCAGAAGAACCGAACTGGAAGATGTTGGAAAAGGTGGAGAACTTTGGTATCAACAGCTGTCTTATTAATAACCAAGTGCAGTATTAGAAACTCAGGACCTCTGAACACTAGGTGTCAGTGTAAGAAATGGAAAAATATCAAAAACCTGTTGTTTCCAATCAGGTGGATTAGCTAAGAAACCAGAAGCAGCTGTGACCACACTTCCTTGTAACTCCGTAACACTGTTAACAAGCCAATCTTCCTAAAAAATGTTATTCTGAAACTATCAGTTTTGCTTCAAATCAGATAAGGTGATCTAAAAATTACAATGAATTTGCTCTGTTAACCACTCTGAGATGACCTTTAAGGTTTATGAGTTACACTTCAAGACATGAAGAGTTTTCATTACTCTTGTTCCACCACAGATATCCATAAATCAATTTGTGTCCTTCACAACTAAAAGTTTACAGGTTGCCTGCTTTTTTTCCTTTTTTATCCCCCGCAGAATCAATGAAAAACTACATATCTATACCAGAAATACAGCTAATGCCTGAAGTCACAGAGGTGAGATGTCTCTCACTTCACTTAAGAAGCCCAGATTTTAAATGCACTGCCAGAATTTTAAATAACTATGTTAGGACATGAAGAATCACACGTTTGAAGTGCCCATTTATCTCTCGTGACACAAAAGATGATCTGGTGTCACTACCTCAGATTTAGAAAAACACGTTTGTCATATTTGTTTACTTCTATGTTTTACCATTGATAAATTTCTGATGCTTTTCATTTAATGTACTAATTTCTGTCAGAATCAGAATACTAGGCAAGATGGGTCTTTGTGTGCAGGATGGACTTTACACACATTTTCACATAATATTCCATTTATACCACACAAAGAAGTTAAAGAAAGAATGAAACCCTGAACATCAACTTTCCATTTGGCTTCTGGAGCTTGGAATCTAATTATGTTCCTCAAAATCATAATCAGAATATTGATTTACCAGAGTTCACCATATTGAGCAATACAAATCTAATGATTACTCTTAAATTCTTAAATTCTTGTTTGTTCGTAAGTGACATCAGTAGAAGTAGGCAAAGACCCTAAACACTGCATCTGTACACTGACTGTCCCTGCTCAGCTCAGCTCATCCAAGGCCTCAACAGCTGTTAATCTCTTCCATTCTCCTAAAATTTTACATAAAAATTAAATAAAGGATCCATCTGTGTTTTGGAAACATGGGCTGGGTTCAGCTTATCAACTGTTTCATAAGAAGCCCCAGAAGCCAAGGGAATTGAGTACATATATATTTAGGAATGCCACAGATTCCAAAGCCCCCATGAGTGAAATTTCATACCTACTTCATTCCTCTAGTCCAACATCCTGAACAGGAATTTGATGTGTGAAGGGTGGTAAAAACAACCATGTAAATATAGAGACATATATTCCTATACATTTACAGAGCACATAAATCCATGACATTGTTATTAAAGGCCCAGTCTGATACAGAAAGCCAGGAAATACTGGGATTATTGCTGCCTGCACTACCTTCAGTCTTTATATTTTATATGTTACAACACGATCTTTTAAGCACTGATGACTTTTTGTTTTCCATTTAATCTAGTCAATGCTTTGGATCTTTTTCTTCACTATTGAACATGCTAGTACAACTTTTTAGGTACAATTATTCATTCCCTTGTTTGATAATTTAGGGTTTTAATAACAATATCCTAGTCTCTTTCCACTTGTAAGATCAGTGAAGTTCATCACCACTGGATGCTGAGCAGCATCTCTAGATGACCAGGCAAAAAGCAGCAGCCCTGTGTTAGAGCACATGCTGACCCTGCACAGAGATCCATGGGAAAAGAAAAAATCTGACCAAGTCACTAAATTCTCAGTCTCAAGAGAAAGCAGAGAGAGAGCCCAGAATCCCTAACTGGGACTCCTGAATCATCTCCTGAAGTAAATTCCATCCTTGAGAATAGATCTGAATATGGTGAGCAAGGGGCAAACAATATTTGAAAACATTCTACAAACTAGAAAACTCAGGACACGTATTTTCATATACATTACCATATAAATCTATCATATAAATCTAAATACTGACCACATTTAAATGCTTCAATTGCACAGGGAGCAATTAACCACTTGCTAGATAAAAAGCCCCATCTCTCCTTTTCCATCCTACATGGGGAAATGAAGACAAACTCACAGGGCTGGTACCCAGTGAAATTTTTATACTACAGACTTATTTTCCAGTTTGATTTCTACAGGGCAGGTGTGCCATGCGTTTGCTGCAAATGTATGCATGTTGTTTTTTCAACTCTACAGTAGGAATAGAATGATTAGGGGAAGGATTTCTCCCAGATGGTTTTTGTGAAATCCCTTTATCCCATCCATGTAAACACACAGCATGTTCCAGCTTGCTGGGCTGTACATCCACCCTGTGACTTAGTACAAAGTCTGAATGTTTAGTTAGCCAGAAGATTGTTTCCATCCTGTGATTCATTAGGTCCCTATGGTACCCTCGACTTCCTTTATTTTGTACAATCACAAATTATATTAGTTTGTCTTATTTTGATAACCCTTTTAATTAATGTCCTGCACAGGAAACTTTATAACTGTTTTAAAACAGACTCATAAAACAAGGACTTTTCCTGTTGCTGGGGTGGTGTAAGTGACAGTTCCACGTAACTTTGGGATATCAGTGGGCAATTCCTGCCCATGAAGGAACTGATTTCAATTATTTCCTTCTTAAAAGCAACATCAGAAATGTTACAATTATGTATATAAAGGTTACAAGTCGAACAGTTCCAAAATGTAGTAAATAAACCTGGAGCTGTGTGAGGTTACATATACTAAAGTGACTGATCCAGTTTGTGAACAAATAACTACTGTGATTTAATTTTAAAAACCCAAGAACCTCTACAAGCAAAAAACCTGTAAAGGACCAAGAAAGCTTTATCCTTGCCTCTGTTTAAATCTCATTCTTCCTATTAGCCTCTCCCATTGTCACAGTCATTTTCTCTGGAAGGGCAAGTGAAGGTGAGTTTTCCCTTCTTCTTTTGTTTTAAACTGCAATGAAAGAGTAACAGCTGTAGGAATAAGGCTAGGAAGAGAAGAAAGTACACCGTGATCCAGAAAATATACAGCCCTTTGAAAACATAAAATTCACACTGCTTATGATAAATAACTGTATTTTGTATCAGTAAACTTATGCTTGTCTCTGTACTTTCACCATTCCTTCTCCTCGGAAAAGTGGCAAATGACTACCCAATCTTTACTAAACTCACTATAAAAAGCCATTTATTCCACAGGATGGATTTACCACAGATCTATTCAGGACTCAGGCACACTGCTGAATCTCTGCCTCTCACTCTAACTTTTCTACCTATGAATTACTGCTTCATTTTAATATAATCTACACATGCCAGTATAGACTATTCACCTGCTGACCTGTGCTTTGTGTTTTGGTTGATACCAAAGGACTGATTCTGAATTAAATGTTGTGTGTATAAGAGAAAATTTATTTCAAATAGTAAAAACAACAACAACAAGAATTATCCATGCGAATGTTCATTTATACATATATATAACTCAGGGCCCAAATCATGTTCCTAAAAAGAAAGAAAGAGTGGAATATTAATAGCTTTAGGTATCAGCACAAGTTGTATGAAATTAAAAACCATGGGAAGATAAAAGTAAATGACAAAAGAAATTCCAAAAAGTATCACGTACAATATGATTTTTGGCAATTGAAGTTCCTTTAAGTTGACACTACTGAACTCTAAAAAAAGGCAGCCAAGTTTGTCTGACTTCAATCATTTGACATCAATTGGAGAGAACAGAGTCTACCTTCCAGGAGACACACATTGGATGACAGGGAGCAAACCACAATTCTATTAACATGAATTCTACCATTCATGACCATCTTCATAAGGACTTACCACACATTACAAAGAATTACAGCAGATAAAACATTTAAAGGATGCAGTCCAAGGCTATTGTGATGTTCTGTTGGCATGCCTCTGACAACCACTCTTTCAGGAACAGACAGGGTTACTTACCTGCATTTTTTGGTGTGGTTGTGTGTAATTTACCTATTCCTTTGTTGAACTGTGTCCTACTGCTAAAATAGCTTCCATTTTTTACAAACAAATCTAATCTCTTCCCAAAAGCTATTTGATATCTCTGAAACAAAATGTAAAGGACTGAACTTTAAATCTAGTGCTACACTGAATAACTAAACTCTGTGAAAACAGGTGCCTGTACTACCCCTGCCATAGTGCGCCTAGAGGATAAACTGTTGGTATTTCATTCTGATAACAAACACCCAGCTAATACATTGTCAGCAGAAGGAAAGACTTCGTTACCAGCTCTTCTGATTTAACAAGTGCATAGTGATCTTATTGTCCATTTGCCTTTGAATGTGACATCTGAAGCATGAACAAGGAGCTATGGCCCTATCAAGAGAAGATACTAATAATATTTCACTTTTAGTATTAGTCTAATAATATTACATTTTCTTATGAATCAGCCCAAAATGATAAAAATTTTGGAGAGAGATGGTGAAGGTGAAGATGGACTTTTTCATAAATATTATATAAAACAATTTCCAATTTGTTTTATATCTGAATATGTGCAAGATTTAGGCTATTTTCATGGCAAACCTCTAAACAGTAGCTTAATGATGAGCAAAAATTCCTATTCCATTCCTTTAATTACAGGTTTGTTTTTGTTTTTGTTTTTTTACACAAAGTGCTGAATAATATACATTTGTCCTAAAGGAGGATCTTCAAGTTTCCTTTCTAAGGGTTTAAATAGATATGAGTAAGTTATTGCACAAGATCATGCTTCAAAAACTTTTTAGTGCACGTGAAGATTGTACCAGATATGATGGAAGAATGAAACACAAGAGGTCTTTTTCCACTTCAAATGGTCAGTAAAATTTAAAGGCTTGTCCCCTTCTGATTAACACCTTTTGCACTCCCTGTTGAACTGTTTTTGCAGGCACAACTTTCCTTGTATTACTTATGCCTAACCATAAAGAAAATACAGCTTTGATTGGAACCTCTAGTCACAGCCCACATAAAGAAGTACAGTTTAAGGGTAAGATGAAGGCATCTATAAATTCCTTAAACAATTACCTGTAAATGAACATTTAGATCTGTTACCAAATACTATTAGTCAACAGTGAACTTGATTTAAAATTAAAACTTAAATTCATTGTGCTTATCAAATACATTGTGCTTGACCAAAAAATGTACAGAACTTTCTAGTGTAGGGGCTTTATGATTTTCTGTTGCTTGATATATAAAAACCAAAAGGTTTAATAATTACAATATAAGCATAAAAAATTCAAACTCATGACACAAATATAATGGAATTTATCTCTCACCTTTCATGCCTGTCTCCTAGACATTCAAACCTAAGCCAGCTGTCAAAGGATTAATTTCTTAGTCAGCTGAGAATACAAATTCCTAGACAGATACAAACCCATTCAACTCAGATAGTAATTTTAGGATGAAATGAATCTTCCTCTGGAGATGCTCATTTCCTCCTATACATTGCTATATACTTTTAGTAGAATTTTCCTTTATGCAAAGCAGTGTGCATGTTATGCAAAATACACCCAAGAATGGATCATAAAATGTGATGAAGACTCTTAAAACTCTGCTTTCCAGGAATTTGCCTTGTTAGTGCACTCATCTGCTACAGCAGCCGGACCTCATGAAGTGCACAGTGGTTTGAAGCAGTGACTGTATAAATCTGCTCAAACCAGACCTTGATTTAATAGAGTTCAGATCAACTCTGAAAATAGGAAGCTGGAACTATAAAGCTGCAAGATATCAGAAGTTAACCAATCAAAGGTAATCATGCTGGAAACTTATTTTTTAATGCAGAGGCTCAAACCTGGACTTAATCAACAAAAACAAGCTCTTCTTACAAATGCTTACTATGAAAGATGTGTGCAACATGCCAGCTTTATTGCAGGTATAAAAGTAATTTCTACAGTTTCGCTTTATACCTGTATTATGGATGGAAAAATGGACATGAATTAAACAAGAAATCATTAAATTACATAGTGAGAACTAAGTAGTCCATTAACATGAGCAATATGACAAAATCCAGGTGGTAAGCAATAAATTTACTTCTGCAGTCAGCTTCATTTATAAAAATAGCATTTTTCTAGTACTGGGTAAATACCAGCAAAAACACCTACAAGTAAAGTGAAAAATTCACATAACTGCACAGAAGCTCAATAAGGATGTGCAATTGAGGATGACAAATGTGCAAAATTCCCTATCAGAAGCCTGGGGCATGTAAAACGCTACTGATTTAAGAGTTCCGGCATGTGAATGTCAGAGGTCAAAGCAATGAGCTATTAAAGATACTTTCACTTCCTCAGGAATAAAGTGCTGTCTTGGGCTGGGAGGGGAAAGGTTAGAAAAGCTGTTTATCTGCCGCTCCATTCCCATTCTTCCTTCTGTCAGGAAATCCTACAAGCTCCTGCACCCCACGCAGGGTTAACCCTGGGTCACATCCAGCCCCCGAGTAAGTTCCCGGCTTTGATTAAAGTGCAAAGACCACATGGCCACAGGTTGCACTTTCTCAGCTGCAGGGTTTGGTAAAGCTCAGCTCAGCTCAGCAGGACAGAACAGCCCAGACTCCAGCCTGTTACTGCTGAGAGAAGAGCGAAGCCGCAGCCACCAGTTTGCATAAATTACAGGGGTCATTAACAAAGAGAAAATGTTACTTTGTCAGAGCTAAAGCTGGAATAAGAACTACAAATACATGCCCAGCACAGAGTGTTTAACCAGCGGGAAACCTACAGAGAGGGGAGAGACGTTGTCCCCTCCAAGGAGCCACGGGGCATGTTCAGGACAGCCCAAGCGGAGTGTAATAAGGAAAGAATCCACAAAGATGCCAGGAGACTGTGGAGACAGGGATACACTGTTGGCCTGTAGAAGTATGAGCAGAAAGAAAGTGCCTGGAGTTGGAAGGGATGCCAAGGCATTTGCTGAGATGCAGGAAACTACTGAACGGCTGCTGGATTAGGTGCAAAGCTGAAGGAAAACACCTGTTGCAGGCACACAGTGGGCAAGGGGAAGTCTGATTTTAGTATATTTCTATTAAAAACATAAATGTCTTATATGCATGAATATGTAGAAATATATATTAAATGTATTTTTATACACACATAAATATTTATAATATGTGCTGTATCCCATTCTGAATTTCATCATTTTACAGAAGCATTTAAATCTAGTTAAATGTAGTACCAGAATCTACCTTGAAACTTAAAAAGCCTTGTCATTGCTGAAAGGGCTCATTACAAAAAAGAGGTGTAGGAACTTGCAGCTCAAAGCTCTAGCTTATCCAAGGACTCACCAGATGTAAATATTAGTTATAATATGTATTAGTATAATCTATATACATTAGTTCCATATCATGTCCATTCCCACAGGTGCTGGTAATTTCATTCCAATCACAGAATCATTAAGGTTGGAAAAGACCTCTGAGATTATCAAGTCAAACCATTAACCCAGCACTGCTAAGAGCAGTAAACCCTGTCCCTCAGTGCCACATCTACATGTCTTTTCAGGGCTATGATAAGAAAATCACACTTTTTATGAAGTTACAGGTGGCACGTGAGATTATACATTTCTATACAAAAGTATAGTCATTTGTAAGATAGCAAATTCATGCCATGGTGTAAAATACCGTGATTTATTAAGAGGAGATTTATTTACTAAAATACAGAGCAGTTCAAATTTAGAGTTGTTTGTGACAGATGTGATTCAAAACAACCTCATTTGTATAGCACTTTCATTGGCTTTCAATATATTAAAATACTCCATATTTTGGCATATTTTTGACAGAAATCAAAACATCTGATGGAAGGAATATTAAGACATAAATTCTAAGTAAATAATGCATTAACACAAATAATAGAACATAAATTTTTTAAAAAAGACAGCAAGGCAGCCTTTAGAAAAATAGCCATTTCTTCTAACAATCTAAAGTTTTTTTAACAAAATCCCATCAGCTTTTTTCCCAGGGTTAGGTGGGGTTGCATATCTGGTTCTACAGATCACTGAGACCAGAGAATCATCCTCAGTTTCTGTGTACTATTTGTTCCTAAACTCTGGACAATCCGTTATTAGCCATTAGCTCACAAAAATATCATGTGGATTTAAAGAATTTTAGAGTGCAGGCTATTTTGCCAGTTATGTTCTTACCAAATTTATCAGCTGAGTGTGAACAATGTCTTCCACCAGAATTGCAGTTTCATGGAGTGGCCTGCGAGCATCTCCCAGGGAAAACCTGAAACAAAGAGGTTTATTGCAAGGTTATGGAAATTAGTTAAAGAGAAAAGAAGTATTGGTCTCCTGAAAGATAAAAAGAAGAAAATATTAATAATAACAATATGGTTAATACACTTGTATGTATGGAAATGGATCACTCAGCCTGGTGCAAGGATTATAAACCATAATCATGGGATTAGTGGAACAAAAGAGCTGCACGATGTACACTAAAGCACGTACTGAAAGACTGAGGAAACAGGAAAATCCAGTTTGTAGGAGCATTTTTGTACACCTCTCATCAATGAATAACACTGGAAAACCTGTAACAATGGATGACAAGATTTTTGCCTCAGTCTCCACTGACAACCTCTCTTCACACACTTCTCTGGATGATCTTTAATGTCCTTTCCAGCCCAATAAATTCTATAATTCTGTGAGAAAAGAGCAAGCAAAACTGCAGCATGTGCACTACTAACTCTGATTTTGAAGCTCCCTTTACTTACAGAATTACCAAATAACGATTCGAAAAGGTAAAATGCCAACAGGTTTTTTAGCCAAATCTAAATGCTAGTGCTAAGATGTGGAAGAAACAAATGAAGAGTAAACATTTTTATACATAATAATATACATGAGACTCCTAAAAGTCTACACTGCAACATGAAATGGCAGAAGATCATAAAGAGATTATAGTGTTCATGTAATATCACAAACAAAAGCCAAGGTGAGGCCAGCAAGGAACATAAAATGAGGAATTGTGACAATGGACTTTGGAAGGCAGTTTTTCCTCTTCCTACTTTTCTCATACTTCTTTTTCTGCTATTTCTTCTTCTCTAAGAAACACCAATCTTACATCATTCTAGAGAAAGACAATTCCTACGCTGTTTAGTATTTCCTCAGAACATTCCTGAGAATAAAACACTTTCTCTTCTCTTAAAGCTGAGTTTTTAGAATACAAAAACTTGCACAGTAAAATACATTCATTGTAAATTAAATAGCACAGGCCAACAATAACACTATATATTCTTATAAAAAGAGTGACATTTTATTTACAAGCAAGACTCAAATCTTTATAGGTGACTGAATATATAAATTATTTCTTCACAAAAGTATTAGTCTACCTTGCAATATAGTAAAACACTATTTAATCTATAAACAACGAAAGAGCTCTATAATAGGGTTCTTTTCCTTTATCTAATAATGAAATTATTTCCAGTGTTCGGGAAGCAGCATTCCAAATTCTAATAAATAAATAAATAAATAAATATCAGCCTGATACGTGTAAGAGCCCAACAAGAGCTACTCAGGCAAAATCTGAGCATAATCCACTGCACAGCACTGGTCATAGCATGAGGAAATCACACTCTGTATTTGTCCCTTATAATTTGTCTCTCCTGTTGGGACTATCAGCGTCTCAGAGACACAGTTATGTTTTATAACATGCTTTACATTTCTAAAATGAGCACAACCCAAATATTTTTTTTCTCCATTATGCAGGGCTGCACATGCACCTGGATTAGAATGTCAGGCACCTCCTAGGACTATAAGGACAGTACAGCAATGTACCCAGAGACTATTAAATATCTTATAAACTGCAAATACATGGATATGATATAGGAAATACATATAAAGAGAAATATTTATTATCATAGTAGATTGGAAGATTAAACAGTATTTAAACCATCAGAGATTCCAAAAGGGTGCTCATACAGGATAAAGCTCAAATTTTTTTTTCCCTTTTTTTAACATAAGGTTTGTAAGTAAATGAAAATGACAATTAATAGTTGGTTTTAATCACACAGGGCATATCAAATCAAACAGAAGAGTTCTTACAAATATAATATACTGTTTATTCTTAACTGCTGGTCTATTTTTTAAAGGTAATTATTCTTTCTTTTTAAGGCTTCAAATACAGAACAAATCAACTATGCAAGACAGTAGTAAACACCTGGTATCCAACAGTATCAGCTTAGATATACATTTCTCACATTCACAGTTTTACTCAGCACCCCAAATATACAAATTAAAGGGTTTTGGGTTTCTTTTCCAAAGACAGCAAAGTGCAAGAACCAAAATTTGTTTCTGAGGCAGAATGCTGCCTCTACATTGAGCTGCCCTCCTCATCTGCATTCAGAAATCTCTCTCACAAGTATTTCACAGTTCCCCATATAGAAGGAGGGGCAGAGGGGTTGCAATCATGATGCTACACATTGATCCAAAAGGAGACAAACATCAAATCTTTTTTGGTCCATTTTGATGGACCACTCAGGGTAAGGGGCAATGGGTTCAAACTGAAAGAGGACAGATTTAGAAAGGTACCAAGAGGGAATTCTTCCCTGTGAGGATGGTGAGGCTCTGGCACAGATTGCCCTGAGAAGCTGTGGTTGCCTCAGCCCTGGAAGTGTCTGAGGCCAGGCTGGACAGAGCTTGGAGCAACCTGGGATGGTGGAAGGTGTCCCTGGCCATGGCAAGGGCTTGGAACAAGATGATCATTATGGCCCCTTCCAACCCAAACCATCCTGTGGTTCTGTGATAGACAGAGTTGATGCTGAGATGTGAAGAAAGGTTAATGTCAACTGCACTTCTTGACTTAATAGAAAATCAAGTTCCAGATGCACCTACTTTCTTCCTCCGTCACTTCCATCCTTTCTACCTTCCAAAGCTATTTCTATCTCAGTTTGCCTTCACTGTTTTCCCACGTAACTTCTGCCAGCTTCTTTCCCACACACAGAAAACTAGATACTGGCATGGTGGTTTCAGCAAAAAGCAAAAACCACCACACCCACCCACAGCCGCTTCCTTTTCCTTTGCAATGGATCCAGGATTTTCAGACACTAAAATAAAAGTAAAGCTTCTTTATTCGTTAATTGTATTTGTATAGCATTTGATATGGTTCTTGATTCTAACATGCTTTTAGGACAAGACACCAAACACAGCCTTTTTTGTGTCTTTCTGCTACCAGAGGTAATATTTAGAAATGCACAAGTAGCTTATTACTTTAACTCTTTCATTTTTTTCCCTTCACTTTTGCACTGTACCTCTCCACAGCAGAATAAAGGCTAAACTACAAGTCAGATGGCTCAGATTTTACCAAGTGGCAGAATACAAAGAAGTTTAAGAACTAAAAGAAAACACTTTCAAAAAAAAGACCCCCAAATTTGGTGCCCTTGCTTCTGGGAAGTGAAGCTGAACTTGATGCTTTAATATAAGTTATGAATTTCATTTCACATGTGCTTTGCTTTTATGGTTCATGAGAGTCTTTTAAAGAACCTTCCATTTACTAGATATATTAATAAGTCTTCCTATGAAACACATAAAAATTCTGTTGAAAATAAAAAAAGAGCTGTTTCTCTGCAGGTAAATACTGAAGAGGAAATATATCAAAATACAATGTTAGCAGAGCATCAAAGCAGCAAAGTATTATGGAAGACAGTCCTGGTAATAGAAGCATCAACCCATTAGACATGTCCTACAATAACAAAGCCTTCTTAGAAGATCCTATTTCAAAGGTTTGTCTGTTTTAAGGAAACATTTTTACAAGGGGGGGATCAACTTACCCAGATTTTCACAGGAGGATTAAAATAGTAGCATGGAGAAAGAAAAGACTGCTGCAGCGCTTTTATTGTTTACTTTTAGCTTCTATTTCTAATTTATTTAAGTTCCTGTAATGATGTTTCCAGCCTCTTCAAAAGGGTAAATGTCCAAGCCACTAAGTGCCTACATGAAGTATCATGGTACTACGTGTAAACATGCTTATACTTGGCACATGCTAAGGTCCCACTGCTGCTCGTGGTGCAGGGACTGACATTTATAAGAACTTCAAAATGGGCAGCTACAGAAATAGATAAAGCACTTTTTGCTATATTTTTAGGGGTTTAAGTGCCTGAGAAAGGTATTGGGGCAGGCAAGGCACAGGCTTGGTTCAAAGCCCCTGATGCAGAGCTCTCCAGGTGGCCAGACCACCAGGAGAGCTGACTGTGGAGACAGAGAGCTCCCGTCCTCCACAGCCCCGAAAAGCTGTCCTGGCCAGAAAGGAACTATAACCAGGGTGGCTGGGAGTGCACTGAGCTAGAATAAACAGTTTCCCTCACTGGGGTTTCTACTGAGTTCACACCCTAACAAGGCTGCCCCAACGCATTCAGAATTTACCACCTCAAATAAATGTGATGAATCCAGCCTAGGGAAAGTATAAAAGCAGCCAGGTAGTCTGGTGGGAAATATGTGCTGCTTTTTTTTTACCTCTTCTAGAAATCCCCAACAACTCTTCTTTTCTGTTCCTACATAAAGGATGAGCACGTGCCCAGGTGGGCAAGCAGGCCAATGGCACCTGGCCTCTGTCAGCAGCAGCGGGGGCAGCAGGACCAGAGCAGTGATTGTCCCTGTGCTGGACACTGCTGAGGCCACACCTCAAAGGCTGTGTCCAGTTCTGGGCCTCTCAGAAAGACCAGAAAGACACTGAGGGGCAGGAACACGTCCAGAGAAGGACAAAGGAGCTGGGGAAGGCTCTGGAGCACAGGTCTGAGGGGGAGCAGCTGAGGGAGCTGGGAAAGGGGCTCAGCCTGGAGAAAAAGAGGCTCAGGGGGGACCTTCTCACCCTCTACAACTCCCTGACAGGAGGGGACAGCCAAGAGAGAGTCAGTCTGTTCTCCCAGGTAACAAGGGACAGGATGAGAGTAAACAGCCTCAACCTGTGTCAGGGGAGGTTTAGATAAGGCTATTAGAATAATTTTCTTCACAGAAAGGTTAGTGAGGCACTGGAACAGGCTGCTCAGGGCAGGGGTGGAATTACCAGTCCTGGAGAGATATAAACGATTTATAGAACTGTTTCTGAGGGACATGGTTTAGTGGCTGACCTGGGAGAGCTGGGTTAATTTTTTGGACTCGATGCTAGAGGGTGTTTTCCAATCTGAATAAATCCATGATTCCATGATCCAAACTGCCATAGGGCAAGCAAATACTTCTGTCCTCAACACAGAGGGACTTACCTGCTCCTGCCTACCAGGACTAGGACTGTGGATCACAGGGATCCCTGTGCCTGCCATGCCACAGTGACTGAGAGGGTGCACACTGTGTATGTGGGAATGCAGGCCATGACCTGGATGAGGGGTTTGGGATCCACATAACAACCTGGACATAAATCTGGGCTGCATGTTGGAGAGACCAGAGGGCTTGTGTTGGTTACTGGAGGGACCAGGAGGGCCACAGCAGCTGCTGGGGAGGCTGTGGGGTTTGCTCGTGAGACCCACTTGCTTTGTGTGTCTCTGCAGGGGAGGACTGAGCTCGAGACTATTGGATTTAGCAATGACCAAGGTGTGAGTGCTCATCATGTACAGAACCAGCTGATTCACTGTTATCAAACCTAAAACCAGGCAAGGATCCCATAAAATCACATAGGATAAAGCAGCTACCAGATACATTTGGACTGGGTAATATGTGGGCTCACATCTCCTCAGTATCGTAAGAACATACAGCAAATTTGTCTTTTGTCAGTTGTTTGGCAGAAATGTACCTGGAATATGCAACATATTAATTCTTACAGATGTTTCCATATTATAAGGAACTGTTCTCTGAAATATATGAAATATTGGAAATCTGACAGCCAGTTCATGATAAAGAAAATCAGTTTCACAGTACTGGGCACAAAAAAGTCACGAAGACTTCCAGCAATTTGAACATCTGAAGGATAAGAACTGCAAATGACTGTAAAACAGGTAAAAGAAGTCTTGGAAAATCAGTAATACAGTACCTTGAAGTAATTCACTTACATACCAGACAATGCCAACTGTGAAGACAAAGATAAAAATGTGGAGATCAGGTCCCTTAGATGACAGAAAATTAGGAGATTCCTCTGATGAGCATGAGAAGGAGCCTGCCATTGCAACAGACAACCCAGAGAAAATAGCATAAGGATAGTACCTTTTTCAAAGTCTCAAAATCTAAAGATAACGCCTGTCTCTGCCTTTTTTTTTTTTTTTTTTTTTTTTTTTTTTTTTTTTTTTTTTTTTTTGCTGTGGCTGCTGCTGAACAAATTAGGCAGAAGTAAAGACTGAAAGGAAAGAGATGACTGGTGCCAAACCAGAGAAGGACACACTGTACAGAGAGCAGAAAAGGAAAGAAAAAATCCAGGAGGAAGGAACTTCCCTGAGTAAAAGGATGGTTTCAATAGGGGAAAAAGAGATAAATAATCAAGTCTCAAAATAATTTCCATTTTATGTTAAGATACTTTATATCAGAGAGAGGTGAGATTGCTGTTTTTTAACTTCTTTCCCTCCTAATACTGTCTGTAAACTTACTGAGACATTATTTTAAAAAGCAAATTATCTTGCTTGCTATATTGCCTAAGCTAAAGACAAAAGAGAACAATCTAAAGCACTGAGTTATGCTAACTAACCACCTATGTCTACAGCAATACTGAAAAAGCACTGGAGTTTATATTGTTATTTATATGTTTGTCTGCTTATCAGGTAACTTCCACTAAAGCCCTTTTAGAAAGAAAAGGTAATAATTCCATCAGAGTTCATAGCTAATATATTTACCTGCTTGGATTAATGAAAACAAGTATGCAGAGGTTTCCCACAATATGCTGAGCATAGTTCTTTACCAGGATTTAGTTCAAGTATGATATGTAGAGTCAAACATCTCACTACCCTGATGATGTGAACAGCAGTAACTCCCCACTTTCCTACTTCTACAAAGACTAGAGATGCTACAGGAAGTTACAAAAACTAATTACCACCTATTTATGCAGCAAGTGGAGACATCCTACTGCCTTATTTAAATGCTATAATTTTAATTCAAAGAATTTGATTATTAAACTATTGAATCTTTACTACAAGAAACTCAGCTAAAGGAAAACACTTCTCAAATGTGTATGGCAATGACAAGGGCAAGTACAGGAAGAACTTGAAATGTCAAATACAAAATGAGGCTTTTTCACTCTAAAATTAAGCTGTGGTGATGTCTGCAAATATTGGAAAAGCATAAACAACAAGAAAAGAAACGTTACATAATACCATTTAATTATTCAAAAGTACATAGTGACACGTAAAGGGATAAAATTTAGAAAAGGAACATTTAGAACAAATTAGAGAGAAAACATCTGAAAACAAAAATTAAAACCTTCTGAAATCATCACAGAAGGAAGAAAATCTTCACTGCAGGAGACACAAAAACTAAGCTTAGCCAAGAACAGGGGAGTGGTCTTGTGATGCTAAACAAGTACACAAAGGAAATCTTGATTATGTAAATAAAAATAATTTTAAAATAGATACAACCCCATCCTATTACAGTACATCAATTTCAACTCTATGTTTAGAGTCTGAAATAAAGTTCATTGATGCTTGTAATAATTAAAATTCTGAAACCAATAAAGGACTACATGATGAATAATTATTTTGAGCCTACTGAAAACTTCATAATGCTTTCTTAATGGTTCCCTGCAGATAGTTCTTGATTACCAGGTAGTTCTTGATTACCAGGATGGAAAGCACCATCCAAACGAATCATTGTTCCCCTGAGTTAAGACCTAAACAAGGCAAGACCTTTGTTAGAGCAACTTTGTTTACCTGAAAATAGAAGTAGTTTGTTGACACCCTGAGTTTTTAAATGGTGAGGTCTGCCAGGCAGCAGGATTAACAATGCCTAACATCCTGCCAAATGAAAAGTCCAATTCTTCTCACAAAAAGACAAACCCTGCCCTCAGTTACGCCACCATAAATCAAGAATAACACAAAATCCTCAGGGATAAGTTTCAGAGACGCTGAAGTCTCCCAGCTCCATGGGAGGTCATTCTGTTTTGACTCAACAAAGTGTTTTAAGCATGAATCCCCTGAATTATATTCTTAGGCTGATTTTGAATGCTTAAATAACTTGCAGAAACAACATCCTACATTTTCCCTTTAGAAAGGGCAACTTTTGTTAGTGTTCCCTTACATACACTATAAAGTAGGCAGTAAGAAATGTCTATCCAGTTTTTTCCTTAATAAACTCATCTTCATGACTGCAAAATCACACTCCTGCAGGCCAGAAGAGAGGAGAAAGGGGAAAAAAGGAAGATACCACTCCATCATTTCTACTCCATGAATTACAGACCAGCTGAGGTTGGATGTGTGGAGACACCCAGTTCAATTCCCCCAATCAATAATTTCCTCAGGGCTGCACCCACTCAAGTTTTGACCTTTTCCAGTGATGGATACTCCACAACCTCTCTGCACAAGGTTCCCACATGCTTGGCCCCCCCCACAGTAAAAAAACTGTTTTATATTTAACTGGAATCTCCCATATTTCAATCTGTGTTCAGTGGCTCCTGTGCAGTCACTGTCCACCACTGAAGGAAGCCTGGCTTTGTCTGCTTTACTCCCTCCCATCAGGTATTTATAGACATTGATAGGATTTCCATGATCCTTCTCTCCTCCAGGAAGAACTGACCCAGCTGTCTCAAGCCTCTCTTGTATGAGATGCTCCAGTCCCTTAAGCATCTGAGTGGCCCCTCACTGGACGTGTTCCAGTATTTCCATGTCTCTCTTGTACTGGGAAGTCCAGCAGTGGCCCCAGAGATCCAGATGGGTCTGTCCAGTGCAGAAGGGAAGGATCACATCCCTCACCTGCCTCATGCAGCCCAGGGTGCTGTCCAAGAGCATACTGCTGCCTCCAGCCTGTTCAGGTGCTCGGGGAGAGAAATCTTCCCCTTTATAACATTCATGAGGCTTCTGTTGGCACATTTCTCCAGCCTGGTGACAATGACAGCATCATGACAGGGTCCATCAGCCACTCCTAATTTTGCATCCCCATCAAACTGCTGTGGGTGCACTCGTGTCCCATAACCCAGGTCAATAATGAAGACATTACAGAGTGCTGAGCCCATGTGCACTTGTGTCCCATAACCCAGGTCAATAATGAAGATATTACACAGCGCTTACACAGACATATTACACAGATATTACACAGAGTCCAGGATCAACCCCTGGGATCATCAGAAGCAACAGCCCTCCAGAGGGACTTCACACTGCCAGTAACAACCCTCTGAACACAGCCCTCTGTCCATCCCTGCATCTTTTTCATCAGCTTGCACAAGAGGATGTTACAGGAGAGGGACAAAAGCCTTGCTCAAGTAAAGGCAAACAGCACTCCCTGCTCACCCCTCATGCACTGCTCTGTTATTTCATCTTAGAAGGCTGTTGGGTTGGTCACAGATGATTTCCCCTTCATAAATCTGACAATTCTAAATCACTTTTGAATCCTTATCAGGCTCAGGAATGATTTCTAGGATGACCTGCCCAGGGGTCAGTGTGAGAATGACTGGTCTGTCATTTCCCACATCCTCCTTCTTATTCATTTTGGGCACAGAAATGGAATTTTCTTCCTTCCACACCTCAGGAATGAACTTCTCCCAGCTGCCATGACTTCTCTTCACAAGCAATATCATACATAAAATCAAAGCAGAATCCCATATATTATGTCTTTGGAAGAGCAAATATGTAAATTAAAGTCTGATTTCAATCAGAAAGTGCAGAAAGATTATCTGTGCTTAAACTTTTATGACTACTGTTAAGACATGAAAAATGATTTTGTGTATATAAAAACACAACTTAAGAGATATATTTGAGTAAAAGGTTTTTTAAGTACTTTTTCCTTCCCTGTGGTCAATATGCAAAATGTTGCCAATTTTGATGCAAGATGCTATAGAGGTCTGCTTTCAACAGACTATTTATAGGTAAATATGTTTCAGAGTGAAGATGGATAAATTCCATCCAGGCCTAATTTTCTAAGTTTTGCTAAAAGCTCTGCAGAATAATCTTTCTACATATGGTCTTCACACTGAACTCACTTGTTTACTCTTTGTAAAGTGGGATGTACAATATCCACTGGCTGAGGAGCAGTGTGATTTTGTAAAATAGGTAAATGCTGAAATTTGGACAATCACATAATGTACGTGTTTTTAGAAGTCCCGTTATTAATGAAAAACAATAGACTTCACCCTTTGGGGGTTTTTTCTGTTATATTATAGTAAATACTTTCTAACTGCTGGAAATCTGCAGATTTGTCCCAACACAAAACTGTGGCAAGAGTCCGTTTCAGCGCCATTGTTTACTCATCAAAATGTATCAAACTAACAGTTAAGTGTCTTAAATTAATTTCACAAATCCTTATGACTGGCAAAGGAAAAAGATATAATTTACTCTAGTTGTATAACATAGTATGTTCCATTTCCTCACTCACAAAGGTTTTCAGATTTTCAGGAAACACATGAGACAATTGTCTTTCTCAACCATGCAGACTGGACTATGATCAGACACTTGTGCTCTAGGAAAAAGTTCATCTCAACAAAATACCCAAACACAACTGAAATTCAACAAAGCCAAGGGAGATGACTTCTCAGCCTGCTCTCAAGAGGACAGGGCAAATAGGTGATGAGGAGAGCAGGAAGTCAAAACACAATTTCACTGTATATATATATATTATAAGTGTTAACCAAATGTGGAAATCCCTTGCTATTTTAAATCTAGATTAAAACCACAAGACAATTTAAACTAATCCACAAGATACAAAACATAAATGAGGATGAATACTTTATGCTAATTTTTAGAGAAATAATATTCTTCTTTTTTATATTCTCCAAAACATCAAGGCCATTTTTCATTGTTTTAAAAATTCATGTCATGATTTTATGAATGAGATGTGTGGGTGTTGAATGATGATAATTATATCCTATTCTCAAACAACACATTTCCTTATCAGATGGTAACATGTTTTATAACATCAGTCTTCATATTTTACTACCCTTCCTGAAGTCAGTGCCTGGAGAAGGGAAGCAACTTGTCCACCGTGGTCGGTGTCAGAAAAAGCAAGTTTTCCCCCTGGGCCTCCCATTGCCAGGGAGGTAACAAGTGCTCTACTGACAAATCAGGCTTTGCAAATTAGAGTTATTTTAATAGTAAATTAGCAAATTAAATTTAATTTTAATAGTAAAACAAAATGCCATGAAAAGTCCATCCATGTATGTAGGAAGCCTGTACTTTCATTATTCAGCTTTGCAGTACTTGTGTGAGAGAACTGTTGCAGTACTCACTGTAATGGTGAGGAGGAATACAAAAAGGTATCAAAAAACATAACCTATCACAAAAATATGTAAATTTTTGAGACCAGAAAAGGCTTAAAAATATCAGCATTTCTCATGAACACTGTAAAGGCAAACTATGGTATCAATAATCACAGTATTCTACACTTACATTTTAAAAATCTATTATGTAAATAAAGCCACTTTAAAATACTTTATGCAACTTCTGAATCAACAGTATTCAGAGATCTTAGCTTGGAAATCTGTGCTCTAAATTACACATAATAAGTGTGGGGCAGAGCCTTCTACAGCTATGAAGTGCCACAACCCCTCAGTTATGGAAAATCAAACCCACTGTGAGCTGTTACAGGGGCTACTCTGTGTTACAAGTGAACCTGTGACTCCAAAACAGAAACTATTTCCCCACTAGGCACAGGTAAAACACATCCACTAAGAAAAGAGACACAATAATTAAAATATAGAATGATTCTTTCAAATATTTGTGTTTTATTTATGTTTAACTTCAGGAATTTAGGTTTAACTTCAGGAAGTACTGAACAAACCAATAATCTTACTTTTCTGAGAGTAAAATTCTACCATAAGATAAATCAATTTTACTGGATAGGACAATGCTTTAAAAACGTATTTTATTTCAGAAATCAAACTATGCAACCTTCTCCCTAGAGTAAGAAACTGGAAGTTCTCTGATAAAATCTTTTCTGGAAAGTCAAGGCAATTTCATATCAATGGTGTGCTCTTTTTCCTGCTTTCAAATGGATTACTTAGATGTTTTAAAATGTTATAACCCACAATAATCTGTTCCAGGCACCAACGAAAAGGAAGAAAAAAATTACAGAAGTCAAGATGTCGCCTGGAAGCACTTTATGGCAAACATTATAAAGATAACACAGAGCAGAGAAGCTCTGGCTCAATCCATTATAAATACCCCATTCTTCTTAAAATCACAAAAATGTATTTATAGTAAAGAACTCTTACAGGCTTTTTCCTCCGAAGACTTCATTTAAGCACAATTTGGCAGAATTTTTGGAACGAGAAAAGAAGAGATTTATAAAATATTGATGTTTTACAGTCACCCTAGTCTCAATCTACTTGCTACAAAAACAAATGCAAGGACTTTGGAAGATGATCACATCCGTGTCTACTAATTACACTTTAGTTTTTTATTTTGTCCAAAATGAGCTGTCTAGCAGCTAGACTGAGAAGACACTAAATCATCACACAGACAACTAATGTCTCACTAAAAACACAAGTTATTGTTCTCATTTTGTTATTGGCACAATATATTTTTAAAATAAATGCATGTGATATTAAAAAAAAAAAAACCAAAAAAACACCACAAAATACAAACCCAAATGGGAATACTGACAAAGGATACTCCTGTACACACAAGGTATAGATCAAACTTTTTTCCCCTATGTCCAAAGGACAGTGCAGATGTTTGTCCTCTCTGCTTTCACCCCAGGTTCCCCCCATGGGTTCAAGAAAGGGACAAACACAGACACAATAGTCTGCACTGACTGCCCTATTTTGCACTAAAATTATTAAATAATCACTTTGAGTGCAGGGATGAACAAAAGGAAATACAAAAATTTCTTGAGCTTCTCAAAATAAATAGTTTTTCTTTATTTCAATGAAAAGTGGCCCAGTAGAAAGTAGGAAGGGGAAGATGACAATATATTGGCTTTAGAAATATATTTTGGATAAGCAAATTAGGACTGAAGTGAGCGCTTTTCACAATCTTCACAAAAAAATTTCATGCTCAAATATATGAAAAGCATTTTTTTACAAAGTAAAGAAGCCAATCTGAAAGTACCAAATATTAACAGCTTAATAATAATACACTTTAAAGATTTAATTTAATAGCTTATTTAATAATAATACAATTTATTAAAAATACAATAACACTAAAAAGAAGGATGTGAAGTTATAGTCCCAGTTTGACATGAGTCAAGAATAAAAGACAAGACAGGGGAACAAGTGGGCCTCAAAGGAATGTCCCAGGGAAGAAATCCACAGTTAATTAATTCACTTTACTGATAGTAGTTTAAAAGGGGTCAATATAAAGCAGAAGCTGGCATCCCTTTAAATTTTCCTTTTGAAAAAGAGTATTTTCTGAGCTTCTTCAATTAGAAAGACAAACATGAGGTGTGTTTATTCACATGAAACATGCGTGACTTGGTGTTTATTGACAAACATTTAAATAACTGAAAATCTGGAGAGAATTTACTCTAACATTACAGGTGGATTGAATTAATATTAATAGACAAATTATTAATTTAAAAATTCCAGGCTACTGAAATAGAGGCAAAATCAGCAATCAAATATAGGCATTTAAAAAGCTGGGGCTTTTTGTTTGGATTTTTTTTCTTCATTTTTTAATATACAGTTCAGCCAGCATTATGCCCAGTAAATGAGTTAAAGTAAATCATTACCACAGATATTGTATTTTGCTTTCTTATCTGTATCTGCAAAACACAATGTGAAATGATAACAGGTAAAATCCTAAATCCCTTATTTATAAAAACAGACAAACCAGGCTAAAAAACGTTTTTAAAAAAAACCATACCACAGTCCAAAAGTCATTCGAAGTAACACTTTTAATTACTTATTGCACGTTTGTATGACTGCAGAAGACAAAATCTTTGAAAATATTCAATACAGCATCCTAAAGAAAACCCACAGATGGATGGTCAGTATCAAGCAGCTTTTAAAAAGAACCAAACTTCCAAAACAAGAATTAATCTCTATGGACAAAAGTGAGGAGTTGACATCCTCAAAGGAATGATGTTCAGCATCCCATCTCCCCCTTCCTCTTCTTCCTTAGGAGCCAAGGAAGCAGTGACTGGATTTAGGGGAAAAATTCTCCAAGAGAACCTGTGGTTTCACTGAATCAGACACTACAGAGGCAACAGCAAATGCAATCTTTGGTATCAGAACAATCTGTTACAGGAGATTAATTAATGTCTCCATCCTGCAATTATTGAGCACTCCTTATTTCCCTCCTTTCACTTTCAGAGAGGAAAGAGTACGAGCTGCATTCCAGGGTATCCCAGGTGCCACAAAAGAGGCAGCCACAAAACACTGAGCTATTCCCTGGTAGTTTTCCTCTTTAAAACACCCTGACTGTGCTTCTCTATCAAGGCACAGTCGTTGCTTCTCAGAGCTGCAGCTTGGCATGGCTCAGGAGCCCAGCGAGGGTGCTCGTGGTCGGGATCTGTGTGGTCTGGGGAAGCTCTGCTTCCTCGGAAATGTGGCATCCAACAGAGTTTATTTAGAGCCCCAGTCTCTCGGGCACACTATGTAAGTTTATTGTTTATCCCTTGCTGGGGAAGTCTTCTGAGGTCAAGGTAAGAAGCAGGAGGTGATATTTGATATGAATGTTCCAGCACATGTTATGTGGTCCATGGCTGCAGCAGCCCCAAGAGCACTCTGCTGGTGGTCCACGGAGATCTGGCCAGTGGAAGGTGCTGGCTTTCCCTCTTTCCAGCTGCTATATCATATTTGATGTATTTTTAGCCTAACTTAATATTTTCCTAATATTCCTTTTCCATGTAAGCAATTAGTGTGGTTACCAGGGATGGCAGCAGAAGTGGTATTTGGTTGCCAAGGGGAGAAGAGGTGGTCCTTCAGCTGGGCACAGGAGGAGAAGCACAAAGTCCTTCTTAGGAGGTGGGGGGAACCCACCCAAGAGGTCTCAACACCTCCATTTCTCCATTCACTGAAGTGAACAATTTAATAGTTCTTTTTTCAGAAAATTCTGCTGACACATTAATTAATATCACTGAGGAGAAAAGAACAAACCAACAAGTTGCACTTTTTAGTCTTACAAAAGAGACAAGGTATAAATGGGTTTTAAAACTATGTGGCATTTCTGACCTTGAATTTTGCAATTCATACATTTGTTTAAAGTCTCAGCACGTGGAGGTAAAGTACAAATTTCTGCAGTTAATTCACCAATCTAAAAAGCAGAAAAATGTCTTCCAAAATAGATTTGGCCATGACCCAGCAGAATTGTGCTATTTTATTGTACATTTTTGAAAAAAAATGGAAAAGATTCTAGTATTTAAATATATTACCCTGTTAGCCTCCACTGCCTTAATTCACATTTACTTACTTTCATCTTGCCTTTGACTAATCAAAAGAGACTCATCAAATCAGTTGGAGACAATAATAATAATACTATATTCAGTGGTGAACATTTGATGAACAAAGAAAAGTCTCTTTGTATACTTTTAGAATTTTCATTCTTATTTAATTATCCATGAAACTACACTGAATTCAATTTGCCCATGAAGGTCCAGCTGAGAGCAGTCACTCCCTAACCATGCAAGCATAGTTTACATTTCCTTTAAGGAAAAAAAGAATTCAAATGTTGAGAAGTTACAAATTAAAGTTAGTCAGCTTCTGAATTCTGCTAACAACGATGATCATGAATGAGTGACTCTTATTTAGGGAAACAGTCCCTGGAGACAGGGATTTTATGTATTCAAAGGTGTTCTTGCCTCCCTTTGAAATGCAGCAGAGTTCAGGCTCCTTGCATCTCTCACCTCCTCCAAGTAAGATGGGAATTTTTTACAATTCTCAAGAGCGTTTGCCTGATGCCTGGAAAACACCAAATCCCTTATTGGCTTTAGATGTCTGTAAGATTTCTGAGCAGTCTCTCTGAATCTCTTTCCAAGACTTTGCAACTGAGCGCCTTCCTAAACCTCAGCTTAAGAAGGATTTACAGAGACTAAATTTGCTCATCAATGGCTGACAGAATAAAACACAAAATTGCATGAAACTGAATGGAAAATCACTTCCATGTATGAGGGTTTTCCTCCCTTCTCTTCCCCAGAAGCTTAATCATCATCTAGTGGTTGGTGTTCTTCCATCACTTTGACAGGGAGCAGACCATAATGCTTAAGAATTAAGCAACAAAAATAATAAGGTGGGGTGCTTTTCATTCTTTTCAAAATAACCCCACTGACTTGTATATGTATATCCTGACTGGCAGGAACTTTTTCTGGCATCTGTCCAGACAGTTAAAGGAAAGTAAGGAGTGTAAATATGATTTTAGAAGTACACGAAGAGTTCTTTGTCCTTTTTCCCCTCTCCTTTCCCATAAAGGCATTATCTAAAAAGTAGGTGTGGAATAACACCAGTCTTGAAACCTCAGCCCATTAAGATAGAAGGAAATGCAAACTGCATGGAAAGCTGCTTTCAGGGACATACTGTGCGACCATGAGCCTGCTTTGTATGTTCAGGAAATTCTCATGAGTTTTCGAAATGAAAAAAAAAAAAAAAAAAAAAAGATTTGCTGTAAATATCTCACAAGCCATGACAAAGTACCTTATAAAATATAACTATTCATAAACAGTCTAGCCTCTGGAACTAAAAAACACTGACACTTTCTATTAAAAGGTGCTTAGTCACGGTTCACTAAATATTTACAACGAATCATTTATTCTCTAATTTCATTGACTTTACTGTCGTTAGCAGAAGTCAAGAAAACTTCCTGCATGAGTGTGAATGGCTTGTGTATGTAAACCACAGCCCCCAAAATCTTTTTTATGGAAGCAGAAAGATCTCCACATTACACAAGTAGGTCCTCCTCTTCTGTAGAAAACTATCTGCTTAAACTTCCATTGGATGCAAGTATTCAAATGAATTGGAACCATAAGGCACAAGAGTAAATGAACATCATGTCTTAAGGATAAAAGGAAAAATAAAAATACATAATTCCTCAAGTTCTCCAGCTCCTGATTTCTATCAGCAAGTTTTCTAGCCAAATCCTGGCATCCTTTCTCTTTTTCTCTAAGCCCAGCCAAGGAAACAGAAGCTCAAGCAAGGAGGGTGAAGGAAAAGTGCATTATGCAGCATTGCAGAGCTCATGTTATCACAAAGCAGCGTCGAGATTTGGGCTACTGGTATTGCAGACACTTCATCAAATGACAGCAGAAGGTTTTCTGCTCCTGTTTGGGTGGGGATGGAATGGGAGACTTAGGGTTTGTTTTCTAGGAGTCTGATTGAGTTGCTGATAAGCAAGGGAAGCTCAAAAGGATTTGTAAGGAAATGGGGTGCTTATAAAAACACACAGATATCTGCCAAAAATTGCAGGCTTTAACACTATCAGAAACAGACAACCTCCCACACTCTGCACTGACAAAACCATGATTCTTTTATGGGCTTGTCAAAGACAGAAGACTGTAAAATGCCACAGTTTATCTTTACAGTGGAGGCTTACACTGAAACTGCCTAATAGAGTTATGTGAACACCTACACCTGAATGGAGCCTCCTTATCAAGGAGCTGTTTTTCTTTATCCTGAAGTCTTTCCATGGTTTGATGTCATAAATTTGAACGGTAATAGCAAGGTTGCTGTTCTCCTCTTGCTGACACCATTTAGAAACATGAAATCATTTAGGTTGGAAAGATTGAGTCCAACCATTAACCCAGCACTGCCAAGTCCACCACTAAACCATGTCTCCAAGTGCCACATCCACTTATCTTTTAAACCCCCCAGGGATGGTGATTCAATCACTGCCCTGGGCAGCCTGTTGCAATGCTTGACAACCGCTTCTGTGAAGAAATTTTTCCCTAAGATCCAATCTAAACCTCCCCCAGCAAAAGTTAAGGTCATTTTTTCTTGTTCTATCACTCACATGGGAGAAGAGATAACTCCCACATGACTCCAACCTCCTTTCACAGGGAGATGCAGAGAGAAAGAAGCTCTTTAAGCCTCCTTTTCTCCAGGCTGAGCCCCTTTCCCAGCTCCCTCAGGTGCTCTTACCAGACCTGTGCTCCAGACACCTCCCCAGCTCCAATGCCTTCTCTGGACATGCCCTCAATGTCTGTCTTGTCACAAGGGGCCCAGAACTGAATCCTGGATTCCAGGTGTGGCTTTACCAGTGCCCAGCACAGGGGACAGTCACTGCCCTGGTCCTGTTCCCACACCATGGCTGATACAGGCCAGGTGCCTTGGGCTTTCTTGCCCACCTGGGCACACCTGGGTCATGTTCAGCTGCTGTCCCCAGCACCCCCAGCTCCTTTTCCACTGGACACTGTCCACCCACTCTTCCCCCACTCGGCAGCACTGTGAGGGGTTGCTGTGACCCAAGTGTAGGACGTGACATTTGGCCTTGTTTAACCTCATATAATTGGCCTCAGCCTGTCGATCCAGCTGGTCTAGATCCCTCTGCAGATTCTTCCTGCCCTCCTTAAGATCAACAGTCCCATACAACTTCAGCTGTCTGAAAATTTGCTGGCTGTGCACTTGATCTCCTTGCCCAGATTACTGATAATATTGAAACTGTTCATCTGAGACCAAATAAAAACCCTGCATCATGACTTTGAGGCCTTCATACTCATCCTTCCTCTTTTCCTGGTAACACAGATAAGGCAGAAAGACCAGCAAAAATCAGGAACACTTCTAGCTAACAACATAACCTCCAGCTGGTAAAGGCAGAAGTTTCACATGAAGTACATCAACCCATACTCACAGGCAGCAATTTTTGAACTCTGCTTCATAAAGACTTAGACATATTTGACCACAAAGGTTAAGCAGATGAAGAGGCCACCACTGCTTCTCTGTTAAACTATTCCATTGACTATCTCACTGTTAAAAATATGCTGTGGTTTTAATATTAATTTACCTTGCTTCAGTTTCCAATCAGTATTTATCCTACTTGTGGGAGACTGTGTGACTCATCAAGAGGTTCGGTCAGTGCAGCCACTGGAATCCTGACAGCAACTCAACCAATATGGATAGGGTCCACACCAGAGTTAAATGACCACATCTTTAAGCTGCACAAACTCCTGAAGGATTTTAGACCTCTACAGTATGAGAATTGGACATTGTTTTCAAATCCTTTTTCTGTGAGATTACAGACCTGACCTTTCCATGTTAATGGTGGCCAAGCACCTTCTGACATTCTCTTTCATAAAACACACAGTGAGAGAATAAAAAGAAATTATGTATGATTTGGAATCATTCCAGCCACTGTTTTCACAATACCCCTCTACTCCCAAAAGCCAGACAGGAGTATTTAGATTAAAACACAGTTCACACGAGTCCACCCATCAAACAATCAAGATCTGCTACTGCCCCTGCCATTACTTTTGATTCAAAATAAATCTCATGTAATTAGTCTGTTACTTATACTTTAAGCTACTACACTCAACAAAAACTAACAGCTTTTAGTCTTTACTGTCCTTACATATGATTTTGATTCTGAATTTCTTTGTATAATAAAACAAGCGGGGGCACTTTGCTTGGGAAAACACCATGTAGGAAATATGGTTATATGACTTCAGATGGCTTTTCACCAGCTAAAAAACCACAAGAGAACTGCTGGTGAGATTGATTAACGTGCAAGCACAATTAATATATAATCACATCCCTGTATTTCTATTGCATTCTTATATTCCAATTAATGGAACAGCCACACAGGTAAGACAAAAAACCCAAAGGAAAGATTGGCATGGATTATCATGTTGAATGTAGGGAACTCTGATATGTCGGTTCAATAACAGAATGTTTTGAATCCCCAATTAAAGCTCTCACATATAAGGTTTGTTTTTTTTTAATCACTAGAGATTATGTTTTTACAAACAATGAAGCGTATTATACTGTTTTTTTAGCTGGTATAGCGATAGTTCTAAAATTTTTCCTCTACTTCCTATTTCTTCCAATTTCTCAGCTGTCATATAATTTAAGTTCTCTTTCCTCAATTGTGTCAGCTATTCTTAACATTGAGGGTACCCCTTTAAGTCAGTCACTTCAAATACTAGAGATCCTTCTCTCAGTGCTTGCAATCTAAGTGGGATGAGTTTCTACAACTCAAAAAACAGATTTAGTTTGAAAATACATCAAGAATATGACCTCCACTGCAACTTCAATCCATGCATGTATAAATCCAGTGATATTAAAATATGTATTAACTTGCTGTAGTCATACTTGAGTGTTAGATGTTTGCACACAACTTGGAAAAACTGGAATAGCAGCATTAATCTAGATTCAAAAATGCAAAATCACAGAAATCATCAAACATTGCCAGAAATATACTTTACTAAAATGAATACGGGGAGGAGAAAAAACTGCCTCAGTTATTGAAGTTTTGCAATTGCTGTTGTGGCTTCTCATGCTTATCAGGAACGAGGCAGGCATGAGCTCCAAATATCACACAGACCTTTACAACAGGCAAAATCAAATCAGGTTAGGTGAGGATACAAAGGGGACTGTTTCAGCTCCTCTCTTGACTTGGTTTTCATCCAGCTGGTACACTCCAAAGGCCTTTAATCTCTTAACTACCTGTCTCATTAGCATCTCTACAGAGATCTAGGGTGTTTAGAATATCTGGGATGCTTTCATGTGCTATGAGTTGAAAAGCTTGATATGAGAAACCAACAAGCCCTAACAAAGTAAATCTTGGCAAAAAATACTGTATCATTTTGAGTTTATAACATATGAGCACCTTGTTCCCTTGCCTGGCACTGGTTGTAAAAGAACCATCCCAACTTGCTGGCCAAAGCCATAAAGAACAGATATTCAATACAGAGTGTAAATGCCTATAATCACTTCACCAGAGGAAAACACACTGACAACCCACAGGCCTGAGCTCTGCTGGAGTTCCAGGGAGGAGCGGGCACTGTTACAAAGCTTCACGGCAAATATGATTCAGAGGGTTTGTTAAAAGTTCTTGAGAAACTTTTTTTAAAGCCCTCAGTGAAGAACACAATAAGTTCAGATGCCCTGAAGACCATTTGTGTGTGGTTGGTCTTTACTCAGCACAAGAAACTTCCCCTGCCCCTTTCAGCTTTCTGAAGACTCCTAAGATTATTCAAAATTTTTGTTTTGCTTTAAAATACAACCTTTGCAAAGAGGAACTCATGTGGTGTCACACATGTTCATTTGCAGAATGCTCACTGCTAAAATAAATGAGCTGTAACAGGATTTTTGGGCAATGGTATCACTGGGGGTGAGACAACAGAGTCTGTGCTGTCCTCTCAGGAAATGCAGGAGAAAATTTGTAGTTTGGGAAAGGAAGTGGGAAATGCCACTGGAAAGACCTCTGTGTGCCAGCCAGAGCTACAGGCTGCAATCCTGTCACCAAAACACCCCCTTGCACTGCTGGGACTCAGACACCACTCTCAGAAGAAAATCAACCAGCCAGCAGGGCTCACACTGCCTGCAAGGATTAAACTCTTCAAAATCAGCTTTCAGGCAAAGTAAAACTCATTATCTTTTTTTTTATTTTCCTTTCAACCTTCTCCCTTTTCACCTGAAACAATGTTCAGAAATTTAATTGTTTTCACAAGCACCTTCTCCACAAATCCAATTACATGGCATATGGTGAAAAAAAAAAAAAAAAAACAAACATGAAAATGCCACTACAAATGCTCAAAACCTTTTAATGATCATTAAGAGGCTTACACCCTGACTAGGACAAAAACCAGTTTTTTCCTTACTACATTTAAGTTCTTCCACTCTAAAGTACTTTAGTAAAGAGTAATTACTGAGGAATAATCAAAATAAAACTACCTTCAAATATCAAACTGCTGAAATGGCAAGTGACTAGATATCTACTACCAGTTTTGCCCTATTATCTTATATTCTGGAAAAGTCACTAAAATTTTAGGAAAAGCCTTTTGAAGATGTTATAGAAGCATAGAAGCATATGCCTTTTGTAATACAGTTACTACTAATTAATTGTTAATAAGAGACTCTTGAGAGAGAACTACCTTAAATGTGAAAGAAAAGAAAAAGCACAAAAAAACCAAGAGGTTCCTACTCCTAAGACTAAACCTGATGAAAGACCTTTAGAAATGCCTCAAACCCAAGACTTTATACCTTCTCCTATAACCCGGCCTAGAGAATTTACTTTTGGCCACCAGCAGCACTGACAATATTGAGTTGCCATGTCACTGGAGGACAAGCCACAGAGGTCACCCACCCAAAATGTATGCAAGGACCACAGGGTGACAACAAGCAGCCCCAGTGCCTGCCCATTTTGCATAGCCTGCCTGCTTCCCCTGCCTCATATCCCACATCCTAAGCCGCAGGCTGGCAGGCACCTGGGAGAACTCTTCACAAGGGTGACAAAGGGCTTTAAATTCACCCATGTCAGGTGGATATCCTCAAAATTTGGATAGTGTTTTTAAATAATAAAATTACTACATCCTTCCTGGCCTTTCCTACAACAACAGCAATGCAAAAAATGGAGCGGCTCCTTCCCCAGCCCTCACCATCAAATTTGAAAAAGGAAACTTTCAAGGGGGGTAAAGGCACAAGTTTTGCGTACTCTGCTTCAGCATAGATTTAATGAAGATAAATGACCACTTCATGGTGTCACTTCTCAATCTCTACATATTCTTAAAACTCCATGATGCTCTAAAGCAAGGCCAGAGGAGGCCATGGAGATGACTAAAGGGAACCTCTTTCCTATTAGGATAGGCTGAGAGAGTTTGGTTGTTCAGCATGGAGAAGGGAAGGCTCCATGGTGACCTCAGAGCACCTTCCAGTACCTAAAGGGGGTACAAGAGAGCTGGGAAGGGACTCTGGAAAAGGGATGGAGTGACAGGACAAGGGGGAATGGCATCAAACTGAAAGAGAACAGGTTTAGATATGAAGGAGAAATTCTTGGCTGTGAGGGTGGTGAGGCCCCAGCTCAGGGTGCCCAGAGAGGCTGTGGCTGCCCCATCCCTGGAAGTGTCCAAGGCCAGGATGGATGAGGCTTCGAGCAATCTGGAATAGTGGAAGGTTTCCCTGCCCATGGCAGGGGTGGAACAAGATAGTCTTTAAGTTCATTTTTTATTCTCTTCATCCAACTCTGCTTACACAGCTAAGGGACAAGACGACTTTGAATGTCCATGCATGATAAAAGGGTATTTAAAAGAGGAAATACAAATTATTATTTCCTTCCACCCTTACATACATCAGTGAAATTTACTACTAGGAGCACTAATGAGTGATTACAAATTATTCTTCATACCTAGCTTGAAAAATGACATAACAATCTTCTGCAAAGTTAAACATGTCTGCTACTGAAGTAGCTGATTTTTAACTGTTCTGTAACTTCTGAATTTACTTCCTTGCTCCTGAGAAGACAAAAAAAAAATTAAAATCACTGCTATAAAGATGTAGAATTGTATCTTCCTTCAGTCAATAATGCACAGGGTAAGTAAGTAGTAAGAAATCTGTTTTTAATCAGCTTGATTGAAGAACTTCTGTAAATAAAGTATGTTATTAGTTCTTACTTTGAGGGCTATAAGCAGAAGTTGCCAAAAATAGTTTTCATGGTGGCAAATTCTGTCAGCTCTCACACATTTTACTGAAAAATATATAGTATTTTGTTAACTTCCTTGCAAAAACAATACGTGGCAAAGTGTCACGCCTTGTTACACAGTCAAAGAATCAGTTTCCAAGCCATTCAGGAAATCAAAGAAAGGTTGAATTTTATTTTACTTCAGGTCTTTTGGGTCAAAGAGCAAATAATAATTTAGTAATAACAACAATTAAATGGATGTATTTGTTTCATGTTATCAAGTAACTTTCTTACTTGGCCTCTACAGGCCTTTCATTTTTATATTTGCCTTCTGAGAAGCTGTAAAATCTCTCAAGAATGAGACTTCTCCTTGGCAGAAGTACACACTAGAGATGATATCTATCACTTCCTAACCAGCCTAATTTTTAAAAATTTTCTCTGTAAACTGAAGGTTTGGAAGAACATTAATTTGAGCTTGAAAATCAAAACTTACTAGAAATTGGAAATACTTGTAGAAATTTATTTGAAAAACTGCACTTTAAAAACCCCAATTATTCAATGCTAAAAATGTTGTAAATCTAAATAAATATGAAGATTTTTTTGTCTGTGGTTTTAGTTTTAAATAATAAACTGTACAGGCCTGTTAGTTATTTATCCCTGTGCTAAGCTTTGATTCCCTTACCAAGAACGATCTGGTTAGCACAAATTCAGTTCTTGGTATACTTAAAATTAAACTAATTTTACATTTTTAGCATAGACCAAATGTTCTAAACCAAATGAAAAAAAAGGAGAGCAAACTCACATATCCAAGAATGCGCTTTCAAACTACTCTAAAATCAGATTTCTATAAACAAAAGTCTTGATGGAAAGCATTTCTATAAAATGGATGAGAACAAAATTGGTGGGTTTTGCAGAGCATAGCAGAACTGGAAACTAAAAATATTATTTTAGGTGGTGAAAACAAAACTTTTTGCATATGTAAGTGAATTATGGTGGGTTTTCCTGTTGCCTGTAATTTAGTTTCAGTAATGAACAGCTTTTTGGGTCTTTCTGCGTTGTGCTTCTTTTCCCCTGGGGAAGAGGGGATTTCAACATTTCTTAGAAGTCAACTGAGAGGTTGAAAATTATCTGAAAAAGACAAATTATCTGAAAAACAACTACTGATAAAATAATTTATTCCTTTTCAGCACAGAAGCTATGGAAATGCTGCTGTAGAAAACCAAGCCAAGCGTGTCTTTATTACAAACCCTATCCCACATTTAATTGTTTGATTTCCACAGATTTCTAAAGTTCAAAGTACACTGCACAGAACTTTCAGATATTTCAACTGAACCAGCCTATGGGTGAACTATTATGAATTCTGCAGTTTTTAAATGATGCTACTATTCTTATTTTTATATTGCCCGTCTGTCATTATAGAAAAGGGTTTTTTAAATTCACTATTCTTGGCAGCTACTACCTCTTACTGAAAAGATTATGTACTGAAAATAATTTATTTCCCATTTTATAGAAGAGTAGGAAATAGTAATGATTGTATCTAATATTTCAATTGCAGTTTTTTTAACAAGATAATCACTTATTAGAGGTGAGCAATAGTATAAGTACTGTAAAATTAAATGAAATTATTTTTCAACAATCATGTAAAAATAAGGAAGAGAGAATAAATTAGAAGCAACATCAACTTTCCAAAACATTTTCCTTTTGCCAAATATAGATCATGCAAGACCAACAAGATTTTAGTGGCCTTTTTCACACTCTTATTTTCAGCAAAAGAGTTTGTGATCCATAATTGCTCACGAGAACAGAAGAACTCATTAGACCCCTCTCTCCTCTCAATAGGTCAACTGATGACTGGCAATAGAACTGTTCACATTGCACTGCTGCCCATGAGAGGCACCAGCACTGGCAGAAGGAAATTCACTCTATCCCCACAGTTGCATCTTATAAGCTCCTTAATTGCAAACTTCTACTGGTACTTAATAAATATCACAGATTTACAAATCAAAAGGGGAGGTTCTGTACCGTCTCCAAGACTTGAGAACTCTTGGTGGAAAAGTTCATACACAAAATGCAGTAAAAAGCTTGACTGAAAGTTGGATTCAATTTCCTTTTCTGATGAAGACACTATTTCAGAGAACACAGAGAGCCATTAACGTTCTAAAAACCAATCAATAATCAATGTACTATTTTTTAAGCAGAGGAAATAAAAATAAATCACAATGGTGAGCATTTAAGTTTGGGACTAATATCAGAGGTGTGATTTACTACAGATGAGACGTTTTGGTGTTCCTCAAAACCACTGTGTCTACCCCAGCCTCAAGAATTATCTTTTCTCAAATAACATTTCCAATGCTATTGTTTCAGATCCATCCGCTCTGCATATTTTTTTATCTGACAGTGTCTTTAAATTTAAATGTATTTTAAGTGTATTTCAATATTTTCTTCTCTAAGTAAACTTTCAATAGGAACCATGTAATCACCCAAAGCAACCCCATACTTAGAGAGATGTGTTGATTGTACTCTTGGTGGTGCATTGGTTGCCTGAAAATGACTCTGTATATCTCCAGCAATGGGTGACCATTCTAAATTTCATATTGGCAATGCTTTTGTATTAAACTTTACCTGAGCAGCAAAGTCTTTTCAAAGCTAAAAGTGTTATCTGTGCACAGCTTAGAGCTAATCTCCCTTTTCTCCCTCTTTTAATGTCTTTTGAAGTAATAGTTACTAAGGCTGCTGATTTCTGTGAAGTAAGTTTTTCCCTGGACTATTTCAGAAGCCATTGCAAGACTTCCAAGGAGTCAAGTTTTGAAGGACATTTCCATTAAGTCACACAGACGCTAAAAATATTAATTAAATAATTTCCAGTTGAGGCAAAATCATAAAAAAAAATCATAAAAATACAAAATACTGCTTGAGAGTACTTATCCCAATCAAATGCCCATATGCATCAAAACACAAAATTTCCAAGCTTGTCCACAACCATCATCGTTGACTCTGATTGCTACAAGGGTGGCAACAAATTACTCAGTTGAAGCTCTCATATATCAGCCATCTCAGATCCATTTCCATATCTGGAGCAAATCACTGCTGTGAAAGCAGAACTCCTCCCAAGCAGGGAAAGCAGCAGAGCTGGAACAGTGGCAGGGTAGGAAGCAAAGCCAGGGTCTATGGGGAGGGTCATAAAGAAAGTGCTGGTGAGCTGTTCCAGGCACACAAGCACAGCCAGAGCAGCACAGGAGCCTCAGCTCTGAGAGCTGCCCTAAAGAGCCTCTGAGATTTAGTTCAGAGATGTAGATTTGGAGCAATTTTGCATAACTGTTTATGGTAACCCTTGATTTGTTAGAAGTTCATCTTGTACATGCTGATCCGTAAAACCTGCTGCAGCCTGAAGGAATGAAAAATATTAGAGCATCAAAATTTTTAAAGGGGGAAAGGGAGAAAAGAAGGATAGAAGTCTGTTGCTCACATTCCTGATCCCAGACTGATAAACTCAGAACAGTTCTTCAAGGAGATCTTTATCCTCAGCCCATAATCTGCATCACTCATCATGTATCATCACCCAGAGAAGGCCTGAAGAACTTAAACATTCAAAAGCTTCTCATTTGTAATCAGCTGTATATCTGTAATAAATCACTTCTCTGTACAAATCCTGCTTCACCTAAATCAACCCCTCTAAGTACTCAATGATCACTCAAGTCACCTAATTTATTTCAATCACAGTTTTGGAAATGAGCCATGTGACTAATTAGTATGGCTATTAGGGGATGTAAAAAGGCACAAAATTCAGTATAAAATCACAAACTATTCTTAAGATTCCTTTTACATTCTTCCTATGTAACCATTCTTTTTTTTTATTTTTTCACCTTCAGTAATGTTCTGATTAAAACCATCACTGCTACAAAGCAGATGAAAGTGATTCCCATCTTGTCAGCTCTAGTGCCCAGGAGTATCTGTTGCCATAAAGATCTTCTCAAAGATCCAAAGCAAGACCCAATATTTGTACTTTTCCAAGTGCTATCCTCTCTCCTTAGCACCATTAAAATATGGTTAAAATATGTCAATGATCTTAGTTCCCATTAGTAAGACAGTGCAGCTGCATAATCTCCACCTCCTAGCACACCATGCAGAATGGAAAACCTTAGTTACAACCACACTGTATGAAAGACAATTTCAGTGTTCAGTAATCAAAGTAAATAATTATGTCTCTTAATCACACTTTGATGCTTTCTGTAAGTTATAAAGCTTGAGTGTCACACACCATCTAATTTTTAAGCAGTGCTTTTCATATACATATAAAGTTACTTCAGAGATACAAAGTATGACAAGCACAGCTGAAAGATTTAGTCAAAATTACAAAAATCATCAGCAATGCTGACATAGGGACACCTACTCAAGGACAGATAAATGCAGACATCTTAACCTGAGATCTGAAGCACACAATTTCTACTTTATTTGAAAATCCTAGTAGGGAAAATATTCAAAGACCAAGATCAGGGACCCAAATCTCTTCTTTCCCATGGGAATATGGACTTCTTTTATTTGTTCCACCTTGTCCTTTGTCACTAATTATCTCAGTATCAATTACTACCTGTGTAAGGCTGCAGCTTGGTCACCATGCCTGCACAAGGCACTTGGGGACATCAGTGACAACGTTGGCAGTGCTGGGTTACAGGTTGGACTTGGAGATTTAAAGGTTTTTCCAAGCTAAAAGATTCTGTGATTTCTGCTCCGGCACTCCAGTACCAAACCACAAGCCATGCTCAGGGTGTTCACCACGGAGATGTTTGGAGGAGGGAGAGCTGGGCAGGGAGGTTGGTTCATCTGCCTTTTAGAACTGAGGAAGACAGGACCCAATCTGATCACAAATCAAATTTCAACTTGGTTTCAAACAAGGCTCTATGTAACTATAGAAACACTGCTGCGCTTTAAAGGTTTCTCCCATTTTTGCTGTTATCACACCAGGTACTCATTTAAGCCAAGAAGAGATGCTTGCTATGAAAAATGATCCTGAAACTCCCATTTATGATCAGGTATCTGGGTAAAAATTACAAGTAACTAAAAAGATGGGAATGATAAAGCAATTTCTATAGTTGCTATTTCTATGGGGAAAAAAAAAGGGCAAAGGTTTGGGGTTTTTTTGGGTTTTGTTTTTTTTTTTTCTCCAAACCCTCAGGCATCAGACCACACAAAGACATTTTAACTGGTCAAAGCTCAGAAATTTAAAGAGGAAGTCCTCTGGACCAAAGAAAACAGCACTCTTTCCAGAAGAAACGATGGTGGGTCTAACTGAGGTCCTTAAAGCTGAGACCCTTCCTAAGATGCAAGATTAAGATATCTTTCAGAATTTCGAGATAAGTTTATTGACTTCATAGAATGCTTTGTATTTAATGAGTAGGGACCAACATAGGGCCCTTAAAAAACTGGTTAACTCCCCTACAGATTAGCACTCATCAGATTGTGCCAAAAATAAACACATTTATGAACCTACCCATTTGAATAGGACAAAAGTCATACCACAGATCACAGATCACAAATAAGGTCCACTTTAAAATCACCATAACTTGCTAGATTCGAACTTAATATTCCATGAAAAAAAACCAATTATATATTTATATTTTTATCATTACACTCCCTAAAAAGAAGCAATTTCTCTCTTAGGACCGAAACCAGGATGTGGGATACGATTTGCTTCAATACTGAAAACCATGTGAATATAACATAATATGGGATGATCAATTTTCAGTCATTGTAACAATTCTTATCTTTACAAAGAGAGAAGTAGGGGTCAGCTTTGTGCCTAAACTGAAGGCAGACCCAGACCAAATCAGGTGAGCTAAGTTTTAGGATCAGAACACCCCATTGGCAAACACAGGGAGTCAAATTTTGACACCTAATCCAAGTAAAGACTCACTGTCAGAATATCACACATCTGGCAAACTGCTGCAGTTCTGTCTTATCTGTAATTATGGGATAAAATCCATTTTTCATACCCATTACCTTGAATGATAACTGATATTCATACATTAATCTAAAATATACACATCCTAGTAAAATACCACTTTTGTCTGACAGAAATCTAAATATGAACTATGCAACTAATTGGCAATTATAATTAGGAGTAGAGAATATATTATATAAACAGTACTAGAGTTTCTGCTGAGTTAGTGTAAATCTTTCTTTTGAAGCAGTGACATGATAAAACAATCACTGTATAAGATGACTTAAACCTTGTCAAATAGAAACAAACACAACAGGAATGCCACATCAACAGTAAAGTTTGTTTTGCTATATTTGAGTATATTTAATTTTTAATTTTTCTTCTAAACTAGGGCATATACCAATTTACTGAAAAATACAGTTAGTTATTTCTTTAAAGTATCTATTAACAGCTATTCCTTTCACACAGGAGGAGCATTGCTATTTTTAAAAGATGTTTCTAACTCAAGATCTAACTTGAGTTGTCGGTCCACAAAATTCAAGAATGTCTGGATTTTGGCATTCAAGTCTGAGCACAAATTAACATAATTCAAAGAGCAGCCAAAACACAGCTGTTCTGAAATTAATCTCCCCAAAATCTATATTTTTATATTTGACCATCTGAAAGGTCATGAAAATTGCATTAACAAAACTTCCTGAAAAGGCAGCGAAAACATTTTGTCAAAACCAGCTCTAGGGCTGGTACAGCAAATACCTGCTTGATACTAAATATGGTTTTCACTTTAATGGAAAATCATTATTGACATTAACTACTATCAAGAATATTTTATGGATCCTTTTCATTACTTATTTTCTATTTGTGAATAATTAATATTCCCTTTTAACTAAAGCATTCCTTATGTTTTATTTCTAACACACTGTTACAACACCTTTCATTTAAAATTATTTACATCTCAGTAGCATGTCTATGTGTATTTGCACAGATATATAGACATACATACATAATCTTGTGATAGATAACATAATTTTAAAAAAATTAGGGCTTTTTTAATTTTAATCATTTTGGGAAAACAATAAAGATTTAATGCACCTGAATCAGAAGGTTCATTGAAAAAGCAAATACAACACAAAACTGTCAATTTTATGTCTCAAATATTATTTTTGGCAGCAGAGTTCTTTGATAGGCTGAAGATGCAAAGAATGCTTGCACTGTCTGAGGGCCATGTAGAAAGAAACTATTTTATCAGTGTTTAGTGGAGATGTGGGTAATAAAACTATGATGGAAACGAGACACTACCTAACCCTACTCCCAGTTTATCCCTTTTCATCTAAAACACTTTGGAATATAGAATTGTAACTCCAAGAAAATACTCAGAGAAACTTTTCAGAAAAGTAACTTTATCAAAGTGCTGTAACAGATGAGGGAGTACTGTATCTTCCTCTATTTCTTACAGAGAAAAAGTAAAAAAATTCACTGATCATGAACAGACAGCAAATATTCATTAAACACAGTGTATTTCCTGGACCTGAGATGAAGTGCCATTCATAGTCTGAATTTGAAACTAATATTAAATTTACCTGCACATTTTTAAGAAGACATATAATTATTTTTTTAATCAAAGTATTTTGTATTTTATTACAATAAGGTAATTCACAACCTCACAGAGTAAGTGTCATATGCTTTATTTTTATTCCTGGCTGGGTGTAATCATGCACATGACCATTTCAACACAATCACAACTTGCTACTTGTATATTTAAATATAATTATGCCATAAAAACTACTACAATTACTGGTGGATCCCAAAATACAACAAAAACATCATATGTTCAGATAAATTATTTGTGTAGAACTTGCATTGAAATGCAAATATCCCACCCCTGGGAGTGTCCAAGGCCAGGCTGGATGGGGCCTTGGAACAACCTGGTCCAGGGGAAGATGTCCCTGCCCAAGACAGGGGGTTGGATAAAGTGATCTCCAAGGTCCCTTTCAACCCAAACCATCCTGGAATGTTCACCTGAAATCAAAGCAGGAAGGCTGGATCCAAAAGCCAACAGCTTCACAGGACTCAGCACTACAAACAAAAACGTAAATGACCCCTGAGGCTGAAAGATGAGGGCAAAAAGTGCTCCCAGCAGCCAGAACAGACAATGACAGGAACAGAACTCAGTGTCATCACTGAGATTGGAAGTGTAACTGTATTTCTTCAGTTCATTAGAAAATGATTTTGCAACATTTGAAATGGTTATATAATTTGAGTTCTAGGAAGAATTGAACTTAAAAAACCTGTTGTAAGTCAGAATTCCTTTGATTTTAAATTTATATTAATTACACTTAACATCAATGAAAGGCTAGATCAAAAGCTCCAGGATCAACAACTGGCTGCAGCTAAAATCAAAAGTAGCAATTAATTAAATTAGCAAACCATGGTACACATTATGATTTAAGTTACCAAATTCATCAGCCTCCACAAAGGAGCTGCCACATTACAAGGACACACTTATACAGAGGGTTAAACCACGAGATCATTTTGGATACTTTCCAGATTTATAATCTAAACTAATTATGAAATTTAATTAATTACTTGGAATGAGTAAAAGCAAAACATCTGCTATTTCTGAAATGTTGCAATACAAAAATATTAAAAGGTGGAGGGTTTTTTGTAAACTAGGAAAACAGGAATGACTGTTGTTTCCAGAGCACTATATCCAAAGAGTAGAATGGTATCATCTGTGGCAGGACCACATTCACCATTCAAGTGGCAAAGAAACTACACATATCTATTTTAATAAATTACTAAAAGTATTAAACATTGCTATAGCTGGATAAATAATTCACTATACAGGATATTTAGGGAACAAATAGAACTGGCATGCCAATATTAACAAGAATTATAACACTGATTTTCTGTCCTCTACAACCTTTTATTACCTCTACAGATAAGATTATAGTTAATTATTTATCCCGTGTAACACTTACAAGGAACAGTTAACTGGATATACACAATATGATACAAGAACTGTTTAAAATCACTCCATGGTGGTAACATGAAAATACAATGATGAAGTTATCCCTGCAAGTAACTCTATTTGTCCCAGAGTCTGATTATCCCAGACAATGCTGCCAAAGGTGTGAAGTCAACACAATTTGGATTTGCTGCCATCCCCTCTGCAGCCTTCCTGTGTGCAGAGACACAGTTACCAGTCTGTCTTCAGAAGGACTCCTACCATTCTAAAAATACTGTCCCACAGCTGTTTAAAATTTATTTTTTTAGACCATAGCACCACTGTTTGGTTGTTTCCAATTTCTGAAACCACAAATAGTAAAAGTGTACTCAGTCTACTGCAAACATAAATAGCAAATGCACGCTTCAGCACTTTTAAAAGGATATGGAAATTGGCAACAAAAATGCAGTTCATGTTGAAAATTTACGAGGGCCCTGCCATATTTCTTCAGAAATACAATCAGGTAAAAATTAGGAAGATCTCTACCAGCTGGGTGGCATTTTTGTGTTTTCTTTACTTACATTTTTTTTTTAACTGAAAGACTTTCATTATGCAACTTCTGGCACTTGATAAAATAGAGCATGGTACCTTTGCTGAAACCACAGCTTCTTTGGTTATGTTTAGCATTACACAAACATCTTTCACCTTAGATATCCTCTTGCATTAGTGTGTTTCATTTCAAATACTCCAAGGCACATTACCTTTGGACAAAATTATTTTAATGGCGATCAGCAAATGAGATGTACAAATTATTCCTTCCCTCCCCCTATTTTCACAGGTCATTTCAAAATAATCCAACCCTTCACAATTCTACTTTCGCATATTTGAAGCTTTATGCACATATTTCTATTAAAAGCTACAACAGTCTGAAAATATCATATTTTTACATGGATTTCTTTCAAGAAACACAGGACATAATGACAAAGTATAATCTAGTTTAAGGTAACAGTAGACATGGTAGTAAATGTGATTACACTTTTTTTCAATGAACATCAAAAGCCTGGAAACCTGAAGGAAATGTCAATATTTTTTCGCCTGAAGTTCACTTCTTGAAAGAATTCTGGATCCCAAGGAATTTGATGGGAGTTTAAAGTCACTGTAGCTGAGTTTTCAGCCCTGGCCTGTGTAAATTCAAGTGAGCTCACTAAGAAAAATATCTATTTCAAGTGGTATTTGTGAACTATTTTATCCTGACATAAATGCAACTAAAAGTAGAAACAGGTAATAATTCCTTTTGATCAAATGTGGTCCACAGCAATAGACTGCTTCTATCAGTGGCTTAACACTAGAAACCTGAACCTTCCCATGCAAAAGCCTTAAAAAAAATAATAACAAATCAGTAGTCCATGAATTCACATAATTTTTTAAAATGTGTAAATATTTTATAAAGGACACAGGACAGAGAGAAAAAATACTTTATCTTTTCTTTCCCTTGCAGCTAAAAAAGCTGGAACTACATACAACTTGTTTTGGGATATATACAACTCAGTTTGGGATTAATTTTTTTTGGTACACAGCTAACTTACTACAAGCTTTATTAACCACACAGTTTGGAGACACCATGGGCCTATATTTACTTTTACATGTATTTATAAAATATAAATAATATTATGCATGTATAAAATACAAACAATATTCTAAATTATATACAAATAAATATATTTACATATATTTATATGTAAAACTTCTATTTATATTTTTTTTACAACAGTTCCACATATTTCTGTAGTTTCATCTGCCTTTCTGTATTTCCTAATAACCCTGAGTGAATCACAGACATATATGTACATATATACATGATTTTATAATGTATGTTATAGAAAAACAAACTGGGAATAAGACAAACCCAGCCAGTCCATGAAATGAAAATTTGTCCAACAGGCCATGACACACTGGATGAAAACTACATTTTAAATACTGTCTTAGATACATTTTTGCTGTTGACTTGGTAAAATTTTTCGCTCCAATTTACTAGATTTAAAATACTGCATGTTTCTGTCAGTAGGATAGATTAAAGCAGAGCCAGGATGAATTTTTTCAGCCCCAAAAATCCTGGAAATGGGTAAGCGTGCTCTTGTACTGCATTCCCCAGTGCTACGGGACACAAGTAAGAATTCCCAGGCTTGGAGATGAAGGCTCAGGAGGAAACAAAAGCAAAATTGGGATCATGAGCCTGTGAAGGCTCCTGGCTACAGCCATGGGGGCAGCTCACAACCCTTACTTTGAGAAGGCACCACAGCAATTTTCTACTCTTGGTTTAAATCAATTTAAAATGAAATCACCAATTGGCACTTATGTCTGTTATTTAGCCTGAAGGTCTTTTATACTAAGAGAACCTTATACAGTTTATTTTATTTTTTCGTGTTGAACTATGAAGGCTAGTTTGTTGGGTTTTTTTAAACTATCTAATATTTTCAACCAAAAATTATGTCCTGCATAAATTAAAATAAATTATAGAACCTTTTCTGAATGACTAAGAAAAAGCTGGTGTACACATCACACTGCAATTCTATAGAACTACCTGTAGTATTAGCAATTTCTTTGCTTGGAGGTGCAGCAGGGACATTTGGCAATTGCTTTGCTTCAGAAACATTGTGTTACACAGGTATTTTTCACTGGATAGTATGCTTTGTGATGGAAAAGTTTCCCAACTGCTCATTAGAAGAAAAATATTAGTTTAATATTTAAACTGTTTGCAAAGTATAATTTTAACTAGGAAAACTCCTGCTGTAAATATAGAACTGGAATTCTGTGATGTGGTTAACTGCACCTGCCACCCAAAAGCGTTTTGCAATATTATGCACAGACTTTAAAGGAAAAAGAATTATTTGAGAGATGCAAATAATAGCAGGAGTACTAATAAATGTTTCATTGCATTTATTTAAAGGAATATTTTAATTTTCTTTTTACATATATCCTCCAACCAACTTACTAATATCTATCTGTTCTGAATTTAAGTGCCTTTTGCACTTACATTAAGAATAATATTTAAATAGATGGTTTTCATGAAGGTTATCTTCAGGGCTAAGGCACACAAAAGTAAATTTAACACAGAATCAATGGTTTGCTCATCCATTAATATGAGTTTAAAAGATGAACTGTATTTGTAAACCACAACCTTGTACATCATATTTTAAAAAATGGAGAGAGTGAAAGATACAGCCTAAGCCCACCAAACCCAGAGAGAGAAATGTTTGATCCTTCTAATCATAATGTACTGAACAACAAAATGTTTTAGTCTGCAATAAGTATTTAAATAAATTATACACTCTGCACAGTGCAAAAATTTATACAACTCACAGAATACAATGTGAGGATTCATGTAAGAAGCATCAAACCTTTATCTTAACTACAAAAATTTTATTTAGAAGAAATAACGCAGCAGAAGGGTAAAGAGGTGAGATGCCACTGGAAATATTATAGAGTAAGGAAAATGTTTCAAGTCTGCATTATTTCTTAGTGGGAAATTGAGGAGAAAATATGTTGTAGGACCACTGTAGCCATTAGCTTTCACAGTCCATATTTCTAGGGGGGGTTCTTAATGAAAAACGTATTTTACAACCTCAGTCTTGTTTGTTTGTTTAAGAAGGAAAATATTTAATTCTTTTACTTTCTTCAAATCACCCTAAACAATTAAAAAAAAAAAAGTCAAGAGATATCTTAATTTGCATAAGAAGTCAGACATTTGGCTTCAAGAAATACACGTGTTTAAAACCAGGAATTGGTTCTTTTTCCAGATGCAGTATCTCAGCAATATTTACAGTTTAAGAAAGTAAGCTGCATAGTTTTCCTTGAACACTTTTCAAATTTCCTGAGCAAATTCTTGAGATGCAGCAGGACAGTTCTGCAGCTAAATCTAAAAAAGCTGAATAAATGAAATTCATACATTGCACTGAAGAGCTCTTCAGTGCTGAACATCACCGTAACTTCTACCTTAAAAATTATTTCCTTAATTTGATGCACTTGAATGTGCATTCCCTGCATTCATGATGTATGACAGGAAACAGCACTGCCACTAACAACAGGCAGCAGGCATGGGTTTCCTAATTTCAACAAGATGCTATCCTAAAAATGAAAAACCTCTTCCTCACTAGCAAACTTGGATGCAAAATAATTTAGGCTCCAGTCCTTCGAAGCCAGCACAGGTCTGTAATGTGGAAATAAGGAGAAGCCTGTTAGAATTTACTGCCACAGCTCCAAGGGTTGAAGTTCAGGTTGTTCTTAGGGACGAATCCCTGCTATCTCATCTGATTTTGCTCAATGTGAGCCACGCGAGCTCACCCACCCTCTCAAAAAGGAACTTCTTTTGCACATAATGTTTGGTCCATGCCAGGGCTCAGAGAACAAACCTTGTGGAACAGGGTCTCTCTTCCCACCTGCATAAAGCCACCATGTCCATAACTGGGCTCCCTGAGTGCTACCACAACACAAACAAATAAAACTACACACAAAAACTGCATTAAACAACATTTAGAGTCACAAAGGCCTGCATTTATAACTTTGGAAATGTGAATCTGAAGATGGGCTGCTTGTTTTAAGATCACATGTATATTTTCCTCTTTCAATGCTCTCTGTGTCAGCTGGTCAACAAGGCCTTGATGCCATGCCATTATCTTCCCATCTTGGTTTTTTACCCCCCTCAACCAGCAAAGTGTGGTCCTTGCCCCACCAACCCATGCCTCACCCTTTCCAGGCACTCTCCAGCTTTCACTAATAATCACTTCCAGCAAAAAAAAAAAATTCTAAGAATGCAGGGTTAAGCCAAAATTCTGGGTTATTCCTTCATGACATGGAGGGAAGTATGTTCTGCTGAAAACAATTTTTTTTTAGTCCAGCAACTTCATATATGGTCTGTGTGGACTATGGTCTATATGTGCTTTAGCACAGTCCCATTTGTCATACAGCAGATGTCTTCCCTCATTTCCTTTTAATATTGTCCCTGTTTTAATCAAGGTAACCATTTTAACTTCCCTCCCTGGTCCTGGAGAACCAAGAGGTGTCACTTACAGAATCTCTGAGCTGCCAGAAAAAGCCCCTGCAACACCCCAAGGACCTTAAGCTCAAGAACCTCCACAGCGATCAAACACTGAGCATTGCACTGCCCAGCTGAAACACTTCCACTGGGCGGGTGCAATCAGATGCTCTTCAGGACATCTCTTTATATGGGAAATATCAACTCGAATGCTTGGAGGGTGGCAGAGCTCCTGAACCAAGGGAACCACAGCAGGTCAAGGGACCTTAATTCAGGGAACAGCGCTGATCCAAGTCTTCCTGACACCATGGCTGGGTTATTTAGTTTAACACATGGATGTATTCCTGCTATTTTAGATCACTAAAGAAACACAATAAATTTCCTAAGTGAGGTTGAATCACGTATTTTTTAGGTCAGTAAGAACATGCCAGAATATCCAATGTGAATGACAAGAAAACCTTCACAGGATGAAGCAAAATTAATGTTTGACTGATTTTCTTGGTTTTTTAATCATAGCCATCTTTCTGCCACACAGGAGAGAGCACCATGGAGAGATGGAGTAAATGCAATGGCAGAAACACTCCAAAATAGGTATTCTGTTAAAATGTTGGTAGTCAGCAAACTGGTGGGTGTGTTGCTTTCTTGAGGGTGGCAGAAATTGCAGGGCATATTTAATGCCTAATGCACTGTTAAAGTATAAATCAGTTCTAATCAAGCAGAAGTTAGTATTTAAAAATAAAAAGAGCTAAAAGAGTGAAAAAGACATGCAGTCACTTAACTGTACTAGTTCTGTCTGTTTTTACAAAACACTTAAAGAAATGCTTAGATAAGGTATGACTATATTTTTTATTAGTTAAAAGTCACATTAAAGTCACAGCTTTAATGTAGTACATGTTAAGTAAACTCTACTTTGACTAAATACTAGGAACGATGTCATCTATACTAAAATCTCTACTCAACTAATTCCTCATGCATTTACTCATTTCTTATTTCTTCTCACTTACACTAGAGTTGTTCTTTCAGTAATGAAATAACACATCTCCCATTTCCCTTTTCCTATTTGTCTTTACAAATTCCATTAAAAAAATACTTTTTCCTATTAGGCATATAGAGCTTATGTAAGCCAGAACTTCTGCAAAACTGAGCTTCTGAACTCATACTTTCAAAGATCTGTTAAAAAATATGTTGCTTTAAGACCAAAGTCTTATTTATATGAGTTTGTGGCTTAACTGACAAGTATTTTTCTGTGACAAGTAAGGGCAGACAGTTTGTATCTTAAACACCATAATCCAGTTTTCAAACCATGTAGACGTCTGGAAGGGAATCAGTCAGTAAAGTAAATTATATTATATCCCACTGACAGTCCAGATACAATCCATGAGATTCATTACTTCTACCCAACACAAAAGAAAAAAAAAAACATGGGAGAGGTGTGGGAGGGTCAAAAATACTTGCAGCTCACAAGATTGCTTAATCAAAGTAAACAGAATTCTATTTTTAAAAACACAAACAGCAGTTAGTTCTTGGTTTAAAGGTAAAGGTTTAAACGCAAAGGTTTTATATTGGGATATAACCAATAACTTGCTGTATTTTTATGTGAGGACATAGGCTAACTGGTTCTGTTTTACAAGCTGCCAGCAGTTTGACCTCTCTAATTTGCTGGAAGACAGGGAAACAGCACCTCGAAAATTATATTTTTTCACTAGGATGAATATTTTCTCTCTGCATTTCTTTTACATGAGTTTGTGTAGGATTCATTCACAACAGGTTTTCCAATTCTTAGATAGTGGTCTCTCACCCATGACAGCCTTCATTGATGTAGTAGCCAAGATGTACCGATAATTGCAGTCAAAGCTGCAATTTAACCTTTTTAATTCAAAAGGAACATTTGAGAAGGAACATTTCTGCATGAATTAGAATCTGAAGCTAAACAGTACTTTCTTTTCCTTCAGGATTTTCTTCAGCTAACAACCCAAACTGGACATTTTCAAACTGGATTTCAACTTTCTCATAAGTGGTTTCATACGAATGAAGACAAATTCACTTCTTTTATTATTTTTTAATATGAATTGTGAATAGAGTATAATTCCATTAGTTTTTTCATAATGCTAATTTAAAGAATAAAACTAAACTAAACTTTGTGCACACAGAACATTACTTATTTTCCATAAGATGCAGTCAGTCCCTTCTCTCAGTTCCAAATGAGAAATCAAGAAAATGTCACTTTTAATTACAATAGTTGACTGAATTTCCCCATTAAGGTCAAACGAGAAATTGGAAATGAGGCACTAAACATGTAGCATTAATTTTTTGTCTTAACTATACTCTGCCTCCAGTCTATCAGTAATGTATTGAAAGTTCCTAATGTTGTTTCATTTTACAAAACTACTCATAGTTCAGAAGTTTTACAAATCTATAATTTTCCACTGAGCTTTACTTTTTTTCCCTGAAAAAGCCCCCGTGGCCATCATTTCAGTTTGGTAGTTTTCATACTTGTGCAGCAACGGGGAAAAGTTTCTTTGTTTTGACTGAAAAGGGAAGTGAGGACCTGGGTATGTCTTTGGAGCTCGTAGCTCCTTCAAAAATCCTGTGAGCATCGCAGCACTTTCAGCAGTTAAACTGAAATTTATTTCCATAACACACAAAAATGTTCCGTTTTTGTGAAAGCAGGAGAAACCTCTTTATAAACTTGGTAGCTACAACTGTAAAAATATTTTAAGTTGATGCAGAACTGAACATGTTTTTATTCCGTAGGCTTGTATAATGGAAAGCTTAAATACAGATTATCTCATTCAGTAACTCCCCACTTTACAGTAGTAGCAATTCATTCTAATTGCTTGGGTAGCACACTCAGGAAAAAGAGTATTTTTCCTTTTCACTGAATAATGTTTCAAGTTCGGTTAAATGCAGGAAGTTACACCACCGTTGGAATGTGATTGTCTGCAACGGCAGAGTTACTTCGTATTCATAGGTTTGTGTTTAGCTGAATATTAAAATGCTGGCCATTCGGCAGCACCTCTCAAAATATCTCTACCTCCTAATGAACTAAACTAAAAAGGCACCTATCTGCCTCCATCAGAATTGTTTTCAACCATGCATAATCATTTTTCACAGAAATTTTTAGCCTCCTGCATGGAGTGGATTATAGCAAATGTAATTCACACATGCTGTTTCTTAGTCAGAGGAAAACACAGACTGAGGATGTGGAGAATTTCTAGCCAAATCTTCATTCAGCTCCAAGATCCACGGACGCCACTGTAATTGAGAGACATTCACAACCAGATAGCTGTAGACTTCATTTTTGTTTAAAATAATACCTCTTCTACACGAGCTCCAACTAAAACATTAATGTTATTTAAATTCTAGCAAGCTGCTTTGAGCTGAACTTACAACAGATTACAGGTTCGTGGTTTAATTCGGTTCAGAAAAGGGCACTGCTTAAAGCCATACACTTATACTCACATCTAGATCATGTAAATGTGCTGCTGCTTTTCAGACTACTTTAAAATTACGTGTAACTTATAACACTCTTATTTCAGAATTTGACTTGCCTCCAGCTCACAATGGAAAATGAACTATTCCTCCCATACCTCAAAATGCACACTTTACTCTGAAAGCTGTTTGAGCTCACCGTGCCCAGACTAAAAATGCCTACTCATAGCACCCAGCCTCTCAGAAACCCCAGAGGAGGAATCAACTGCCCTAAAAGCAGCTTTATTGCCCTCAGATTTCAAAGAAGTTCTAATTTAGTTCTGCTGTTCTGACATTCAGCTTCATAACAAAAATTATTATTTCAAAAGTCACATTTTAAATTTTATAACAACAAGGAAAATAGTGTTTGAATAGTGTTAAATTGAAAATAGTGTTTGAATATCATATTAAAACACATAAAGTATAATAAACAATCCCAGGAAATATTAAAGATGCAGACCTGAACAGTGATTTTTTTCTAGGGCTCTTCATCTATATTAGATGATTATTTTAGTTTTTAAAATATTATCAATTTCCTATTATTTACACCTCTAGCCTACTCCAAAAAAAAAAAAAAAAAAAGAAAACAAAACCAAAATCAACCCAAAAACCTAATTAAAGCACAAGACTAAAATTATTTCTGAGGTGACCTTATTTTAAGATTAACTCTAAAATAACAGAGTTGCTTCCTCTGCTATTTCATACACACTCCTGTGCTGCTTCTCGCTGCACCAAAGGACACTCCCCCAAACAGCTGCAGCTGCCTGGAGTCACTTCAGTCCTTTGATTTCTGATCTGAAAAATTTCATAACCATTTACAAAGTTCAATAATGTTAGAACTTAAACTTTTGTTACTATGTTGTGATTGGAAAATGCCCTTAGAGAATCACATTTTAAAATTATTTTATCCGTTCACCTTTTTCTGATATTGCACCCATAGAATCTTTATAAAATTTTATTTGCTAAATTTATTTCTAATTTCAATTAGCCATACCACTTTCTGTATAACTTTTAAGCAACAGAACACACATTAAGCTGCTGTTTAGATACGAGAACAAGGGCTATGCATTAGGCAGTGACTCCTGTCCAGTTACATTTGAAATAACAGACGGATCCTGCATCTCAGAATCCACAACAAAACCAGCGTAATACCCTAATAGTGTTTTCAGATATTCAGCTTCATATATTTCCAATAAAATGGTATTTTAGAGTAACTCTACTCCTTTCAGCAACAGAATCAACAGCTTTTGACCCACAGTATCCATGCAATAGCATTTAATACTTGGAATTCTGTAAGAATAACCTAAGATGGCATCAATTTCTGAGTAGGAAGGGTGAGAACAGGGGAATGATGATGGAAGGATCAGTGAGTCCACATCTCTCCCTCATGACAACATTTGGAGAAAATGAAAAATAGGCTGCTTAAGTACTAATTTTCCACAAAAATATTTTCCTGCTGTAATAATAATAATATAAAATTTCTTTTCTGAATTTTAGCATTATGTCTAAGGTAGCGGTAGCTCATACTACCCTATAATCTTGGCAAATGTTCCAGTATATGTTTGAATTTGATTTATTAAAAATTATTTCATGGGTACTTTGCTGAGATAAATTAAACAAAGTCAAATCACAGAAAATTCCACATTGCTTAAACACTGAAATTCCAAGGAGTTATTCCAAGAAGGACCCTTTTTTTTTCCAGTAATTTTAAGCATACAATAATTCCCTAGAATTTACTAAATTATAACATTAATTAATATATAAATTCACAGTTAAGCAACAGAAAGAAAAGCTACATCTTAATGCTGACTATCTCGTAATAGTCACTAAACATTTTTCTCCTCCATGAGCTACAAAAACAAAGTTGTAACTATTACATTTTTCAATTTGGATCTATATGGGTTCTATTTATAACCCATCCTTAATCTATGTTTTTATCATGAAACAAAAAATTTGGTTTTGTTATGAAGTCTTCTTTAAATGCTTATTATCTACAAATACACAAAACCCAGAAGTAGCATTTCTGAACTAAACATTATTATTTAAATAAACAGCAAAGGGGAAAATAGTACTTGAAAGCAAGGAATAAAATACTACATGAAAAACCAGTTTCTTCTTTTGCACCTCTTAAGAGAGTTAAGCTGTAAAAATACCTACAGATATAATAAAGTAGCTAAAAATGTATTTAAAGTTATTTTCCACTGCGATCAGCAACTTTAAAAGTGAAAATAAATGACATTATCACGTGACAGGCCAGCATGAGACATGTAGTTTTAATATTGATTTGAAATGGCCATTTTCAAGGAACAGTTGAAATAACAGGGGCGAAACGTTCAATGTTTAAAGTAAGTACTGCTAGAAATGGCAAAAAAAGTGTCAATGGAAATTCAGCCACCACACAGTCTCTTCATTTTCCAACATCAATATTCTGAAGAGAAGGTCTCAACTTCAATACTCACATTCAAAAATTATGTTAACAGCCCAGAAACCTATGCATTTTAAATTTCTGTATTTGTTAAATTTGTTTTACTTTCTCAGCAGTACATTGCCCAGACAGGAAAATAGAATTGGTAACCTCTCAGTACTTTAATTTATGATGCCACAATTCAAATCACAGCACGTAAGATTTCACATAGTCAGCACTGAAGTAAGATCTGCAGACACTAAATGAAACATGTATTTAAAGAGAAAAGGAAAAAAGAGATATCATGCACAAGGTAAACTCTTAAAATTAAATGAAAAATACATGCTGTTATAAATCAGACTAAAGGCATTAATTACAGTATGTTTGAAACACACTACCTAATGATTTTTAAATTGTAGCATCTCAAAAGAAATTTGAGTTAACAACAACAGAGCAACTTTTAGAGGGAGCCAGTACTCTATGGAGAATTAAACCACTAAAAAAAAAAAAATCTTTATTCTTCACAGTGGCCTCCTGTCTTCCAGTGTCAAACTGACTCATTAAATTTATTCTGTCTTTGCCTCTAATAATTTTCTTTCCTCTGATGATTCCACACCAGTAAATTAATACTACTCTCAACTCATGCCACCATAGATGTGTGGGACATTCTGGCAGGGGGTCACAAACTGGTTCCAAACCACCTCCTACCAAATCTAAGAATATTCACTTTCAAACCACAGTTGGATAAAAAAGATCTCTGTGAATAGGTACCACAACTCCAGAATTCCATCATTTCTCCACAAACACACATGCCATGAAGGGTCAGGTTCTCAGTTGGTACTGAGGACTTACGTCCCTGGTGGCACCTTGGTCGAGCTCTGCAGGATCAGGGAACAGAGCAATCCTTAACAGCCTCTGGAGCCTGATCCCTTCTGTGGATGCAAGACCCATCCAGGGGGCTGCAGTCCAGGCTGCAACTCCTCCCAGAACTCCATGAGAGCACTCTTGAAACAAATGGGCATTATTAACGAAATAGTCTGTTCTACATTGAACTTTTATCTGGAATAGAGGGCCAGAATTCAGGTGTCTCTTCCTAAACTTGTTTGTAGGTAGGAGACAGGTGGGAGACAGATGCTCACCTTCCAGAACAGGCATTTTTAAGCACATGTTAAGGAAGTGAAGCTAAGTATGCTATAAACCATCAAACTAAATACAACCATAGCACAGTTTGAGTAGGAAGGGACCTCTGATCATCATTCAGTGTAAATTTCCACAGGGGAAGAAAAAAATACGTAACTTAAAAAAAAAAAAGACCAGGAAGTCTTCAAAAGCTTATAGGACTTTTTTGCTGTCTGAGCCTTAGGTAGATTTCAGAGTCCAATTCTCAGTTCAGGCTGATTAAATTCTAATACTGAGCTTAATTTTTCATTAATGAAATCCATAAGTTCAGATACATTGAAATTTCCCTTTTTCTGCCTTAAGCATTCTTTATGAAGGCCATTAATGGAAACCTTCTTACTTGCACACTTGGGTGTCTTGCCATTGCAAATAAACATCAACCATAAAGCCAGCTGCAATTTGAAATGCTCTAACTTCATTTCTAATAGAGCATAGAAACAACTTGTATATTCCAAAATCCATCTGTCTTTATCCCTACTAGCAAACCATATGCAGTTCATTATCCACCTAAACGCCTTATGTTTTTCTGGCTGGGTCTCTTCATCCAAGTTTTACAAGTGCTGATGAAATCACTGTACGTTTCTATCATTTCAAAGCATCACAGGTATTGCAACTTTTCAGCAATGATTTACACTCATCTTCACATCCAAATTTCCTTTAATTGACTCTCACACTGTAACAACGCTCATGCAGAAATTTGCTACTCATTTCCTCCTGCTCAATACCTTTCTTCTGCCCTATTCTTTCTCCAGTACTTCATTTTTTATCACTTCCTTCCCTAGTCCATTTTCACCTCACAATTTCCATGACAACTCCTACACAATACCCTAAAGTTCAAACTGCCTGTTCATGAAAATAATTTTTTAAATTGTATTTGGAAGGCCAAGTACAGATGATTCAGCTAAACTTAGAAATTGCAATCCCCTCCCCATAGAATGTTACACTTCCTGTGAATGGTGGACTTACTCAGATACTTCCTCTTAGGTTTTATCACTTGTTTTGGACAATTTTTGCTAGTTAACTATTTGAAATAACTACATGAGTAACAGTAATAAATAACCAAAGCTGTAAGACAGAATACTCCATGAAAATCATGATAGTATCCAAAACTTTTTACTTTGTTTTCTTTTAACTTTATTCTGGGGCTTAAAACTAATAGAAAAGGATGATCCTTACCTTACCAAAGAGGTTCATATATAAAAACATCCCAACATGTGCTAAACTGAAAGCCCTACATCATATACCACAAGGAAGATCCTACCAAAAATTTCAAAGTGTTTAGAAAAGCCAATATATCTGTCTTTCAGAGAAAATTCAAAAATTCAAACACCAGCCAAGGTGTCCCAGACCATCCACATCCATCCTAGCAGGGAATGCAGTTTGCAGGCAAGTCAAGGTCTTTTCAGACTGGTTTTTAGACCACAGAACTACAAGCAGGAAAAAAATGTGTTTAAAATACCAATCTGATCTACTGCTGTCCTAAACAGCAGTGCAACATTTTTCTGAAGCCTGCTAATCACTTGAAAAGCATGGTCGATAAAAAGATGCTGCAAAAAGATGAATGGAAACCGTCCTTCCACCCATACAACTTAACATCATTCCTCTGTACTTTAACAAATTTAAGAACGACAAGAACATACTGCAAGAAACTTTATTAACCTAAAAAACTGAACCTCTGTAAATGAGAAAAAATGTCAATATAACGAGATCACTTATCGACAGGAAGAGATTTCAATCAGTAATGCTATGGTATAAATGAGCAGCATGGCTCAGGGTGACAGTATCTGGCCACTCAACAATCACCCAAGTACAGGGGAGTTGAGAAGCATGTAAAGTATTTCCTACAACAACCTAAAAGCTTTCTGGCCACACACAGGCTGTGTGGCAAAAAAAATAAAAATATTAAGAAAAATAGTCTAAAAATTTAAGCAAATGGAAGTTTATAAATGTGTTTTATTAAAAAATCCTAATTGATAACATTCAAGAGCCTGAAATATGAGTAGAAAAAGCCACCTAGGAAAGTGACATTAACATGGGGGCGACAAAACCCATTTCTCACTTTTTATTGAAATATTCACTGAAAGTACTGGAATGTTATGATGAAATTTAATTACAAGTGAAATTAAAATCTGCAGTTATTATATGCATTCTAACTATACGTCAGGCAGATCAACTTCAAAGTTCACTGAAATAATGCTACACAGGTAGAGGTACCATACACAGAATATACACAGTTGAAAATCTGTTACATGAGAGACCCAAAAGAGCATCTGCAATAATTTTTTTCTATTAGAATAAGAACACAAAGACTTAAAGCAATCATAAAATCAAAACAGTCGGTGTTAGAAGGGAGCTTTCAGCCATGGAATCATAGAATGTTTGAAATGGAAGGAATCTTAAAGGTCATCTCTTTACGGTCCCACTGCCACAGGACACCTTTTACTAGAGCAGGTTGCTCCAAGCCTCAACACTTCAGGGATAGGGCATCCAGAAATTCCCTGAACAACCTGTGCTAGGACCTCACCACCCTCATCATATCAATCTTCTTCCTCATATCCAATCTAAATCAACTCTTTTTCAGTTTAAAAACACTACCCCTTGAGCTATCACAAAAAGTCCTACTAAAGTCTGTTCTCACCTTCCTTATTAGTCCCCCTTATACACTGAAAGGCCACAAATAAGGTTTTTCTGGAGCTTTCTCTTCTCCAGGTTGAACACACCCAACTCTCTCAGCCTGTCTTCAAAGGAGAGGTTCTCCAGCCAACTGAGCATCTTGGTGGCCTTGTCTGGAGTTGCTCCAACAGGTCCATGTCAGTCTGTGCTGAGGAGCCCAGAGCTGGACACAGCACCCCAGGTGGGGTGGAGAGGCTGAATCCCCTCCCTCACCCTCCTGCCCACTCGGAGCAGCCCAGGGTACACCTGGCCTTCCAGGCTGCGGGGCTACAGCAGCAAGCTCAAAGAACAAAGGCAAACTGAGGCTTAGGATAAATCATAACAGGAAACATCCATAAAATATCATAGACTGGTAGATGAGAATGATTGTAAAAGAGGCAGATTTGTTAATATCAAGAAGGGATCACATCTTGTTACCTGCCTAATTACTTTCAGCAGTGGCCTGTAGGCATTACAGCTAGAACAATAAAAGAAATTTAAATTCCCTAAGAGCTGTACTTAGAAAGATGCATGCTCCTCACCTTTTTTGCTGCTTTCTAGCACTTCAAAAGACAGATTTTCTTTTGGGCTGCACATCTTGGAACATTTCTGTTTCACAAAACACTTCTGTTCCTCTATCTACAGTTCTTTCATTATGTAGAAATAAGGTTCTTGGAGAACCACAATTTCATTGACTGTTGTGATCACACTTTATCTTCCTTCCTTTTCATGGGATGCCAAGCACTTAATGGCCAATACTGTATAGCAGTCTTTATTTCTCCAATGTTAAAATCAATGTATTACATTAAATACAAATATCTATGTGACAGGAGCAAACAAGTAAAATTGAAGGGGAGTATGAAGACACTAGAGATTAAATTATTTTATACATACTATGATTAAACAAGAAGTCTTTAGCAAACTCTAAATCTAACATACACTATACATCCCTGCTAGAACATATAATCATATTCTTCAGCTATTTTAGTGCATAAATTAAGTACTCAAATTTTGTTATACTTTTACATAATACTATGAAACAAAATACATCCATATTATATACATTGGATACTATTTGTTTCCAAAATATGGTACTGTAAGTCTACTACAAAATACAAAGTTGGAATTTACTAATACTTTAACTGCACATATGCAGATGACTTTTTTCTTTGTTGAGACTTGCAATTTGAAAGTTAGGACTATATTTATTTTCTTCTTCATCCATATATATTTCCTATAACAATATTACACTAACTACATGCAAGCGAATAATTTTATTTATATTTTAAGCGCATAAAAATATGTTTCTAGTTTAGAACTGATTTTATAATACACAGAAATGTCTTGTATTACCTGCAGTACACATTAAAATACACCAAAAATACACTTCTACTACTGTGGCTCACATATCATTTCTGGATAGGCCAAGACCCTCAGAAAGTGTGTAAAGATACCCTGGTTTTGTCAGCATTGTCTCAATATCTTTAAGTGTTAATAAAAATTAGGCTACAATGAAAAAATCTTTTTTACCTTCATAGGACAGTGCCCTCAATAAAACCACTAGAAATGCAAGTGTCACAAAAGATAGCAACAATTAAAAAATACTATGGATACTTAGCTTTCACCCATGAAACTGCATTAATGTATTGAAAAAGGGGAGCATTTCCTATTTAATGTTTTACAGAAGCAAACCTGCCATAATTCATTTTTTACTTATCATTTTCTCAAGTCTGCCAATGCTGATTCATTTAATTAAAAAACCCCACCAATCAACACTGTTAAATACTGATTTTTAATTCAAGCAGGTATTCATACTCATCCTCACTTTGTGGTAAACTTGCTGAAAATAAAAACTATTATTTCAGATCACTTAAGTGTTTGCTTAATTAAATACTTAATCAAAACCATCTCTGGTCTTCCCAAACATGCCACAGAACTGCCAATTACTGTATAATACTCTCTGTCATGGAGCATTGTATTTCTGTCACAGAGGAGGCTATACATTAAAAACTAAATATTACCATGCAATTCATCAGCAAGACTCATTTCACACCTTTTAGGAAACCTTTTGGGAAAGAAAAATCTCTTACTTTAGGATATTGTCTCTGTCTTAAAATTCACCACACACACAATTTGATCAAAGAGGTCTTTCCCTCAGCTATTGACCAACATATTCCTGTGTTCAGCATCTGAAAGGGAAAAACTAACAACCTGTGGTGTACTATTATCCACTTAAACTCCAGCCTAGAAACAGGCAACTCTACCATAAAAATGAAAGTAGCACTCTTGATTATCTCAGACAAGCAGAATGAACAGAAAGATTGAAAGCGCTTACAGGGTGGTTTCCAAATATCCTGATGAGGACTATTTACAGGTTAGTTAAGACTTTATTGAATGCCAAATTTAAGGAATAGGAAAATGTAAATAACTGAAATGCAGCAATGGTTTTCCACATAATGATCCAAGAATGGAAATTTTGAATAAGCCTTTAAATACCAACATGTTGATATGTATAAAATATAATGGTCTCTAACAGCCAGTACAAAAAGAATGGAAAAACGTAATCAAGCTATGCTAAATAAAGCCTCCGAAGTAAGCAAAACAAATTTTACACAGCCTTCAAAGGGAAGCATTGCAAGAAAGGATCTTTTATTCAGACTTTTTCAAATAAACAATGTCTGGTTAGAAAGTTCAATCAAGCTTAAAGTTTTGTAGCAACTCCTCTACCGAATAACTGCACAATATAAACATTTCTAGAGAGTGTGTGATAAGAATAGATAATCACAAACAGGAATTTTCATTCAAATATTGAGAACATGGACCACTTATGACAAAACAACAAATCCCCCACATCATTCTGTCATATATGGAAGGACTGAAGGCCTTTACCTTACATAATTATCAATTCTGCATCTTCATTTGTGGTTTTCACCTGATACAACACAGCCTCTTTATCAGTGATGTGGTAAAGATACAGCAACCGTTATTTCTTTTATGGTCTTCCCCATTAAAAAGAATCAGGGTTATGGATTCCAGTTAGCAGAGAATTTGGGACATGCTTTGCCAGACCAGTCTGTCTCTACAATGTAAGAACTCTGCAGCTTCAGAAGAATTTGCTGTGGCCATGGATGGTGATTTCTTGTCAATAGATGCTGAGCAGAGAAAAACAACCAAGCACAACCAAAACTGGAATAGGAACTTGGAAAACTGCTACCAGCACCTCTGGGACTGAAAGAGTAAAATGGTCAGGGGCAGATTTATCTGCACTAGTAGTTAAGTATTAAATACAAGTTATTAAGTATTACCAGAATAAAAGGTAGTTTTCTGAAGTCAGAAAGTGGGAGAGATGGCAAGTCAGATACAAGAAGGGCAGCATTGTTCCTTAAAAAAAAAATCAAAAAAATCCCATTCCCATCATTATTCTTGGTAGCTATTTCTGGCAAAAGTTCAGTCTGGAGAACTAGAATAAATCCTCACAGTTTGCATGCTATGAGATAATAAGAACAAGTGCATTTCACTGTTTGGCACAACACTTTAATTTTATGTGCCAGATTTGGCAGAACTACATGAAACATGATTCCAGCAACTGACTGCTTGAAGATAATTCACAAAATCCTTTGAGAGAGGAAGCCACATATCGAGCTTATCAACAGTGTGACTGATCCCATAAATGGCCTTAGCAAAGGCCTGATGTCTGGGTAAGTCATTCAGTGAGAAGGAATTACCAGTGCTAAAGAACTGCTCCAGCTTTGCAGGGCATCATCCCCACAAAATAAAGCAGCAATTAGTGCCAGCTCATTCTTCACTGCACAAGGATATAAACCACCATTACAGAGATAACCTTTACTGTATTATTTCCTAATGTTTGTGCTTCATTCTGCAAAACTGATGTTCTTTTAACACAGCATAAAAACCTATTTAGAACTTTTCTTTCCAAAATTAAAGCAATAAACACACATGTTAATCTCAAGGCAAAAAACTACTGTGTGCATAAATCATGAGCAATTTGGGAATCTTTAGAGCCAAAAAATTATCACCTATCAATGATTTAATGCAGCTGCATATAAAAATGAAAGATCTTTCATTACTTCTGAAGTTTTCTATGGATTTTTTAAAGGATCTTCTACTATTAAAAAGAAAGCAAAGAAGTATTGAGACTAAGAACTAATCTTATTTCCATATTCATTAATGGAGATGCCCCAGTAATCAATTTATTCCTTTCTCTTTTAATCATCATTTCTACTGTCCAAGAATGAAGGCGAGAAAAGCTTATCAAGGTACAAAACTTAGAACCCATTGTTCATAGCAGTCCAAAGGCCTGACACTCCTGTATTTGGCAGTTTGTTGCTCTTCCATTGTGCATTTTATGTAGCCATTCCTACTAAATGGCAAAGCACTTCAAATTCTGTTTCCTTTTAGGTATTTCTGGCCTCCACACTAAATACTCTGCTGAAAAGAAAACTCCTATTATTTCACTTAAAAACAAGTGTCATCCAATAGAGCAGGAGATACATGAATTAAATTACTTACCTGAATTTTAGTAATGAAAATTAGAGCTTACATAGAAGCACAAGATGGTTTGGGTTGGAAAGAACCTCACAGAATCATCAAGTTCCAACCTCCTGCCAAGGGTAGGAACACCTCTCACTAGCCCAGGTGACTGGATTAAGTCTGTAAGAGGCCCTATTTCACTGCCTTAAAAATAAAAATTGGAAAGTTCTGCTGAAAAAAATCCAACTTGTTTCCAAAAGCTTTTGCTCTTTGCATATACTAAACATTTAACCCAGTCAATTAGAAATTTGCTCCATTTCACTGCCTTCAAAGCTTAAGTAAGTGGAATTCTGTGCCATATGAGCAATTAGCATTAACTTAATTTGCTCAAAATTCAGCCAAATTCCATAAAGTCAACCACTGATAAGACAGCATCTTAAATTTCATTTGGGGAAGTAGATGGACACTGAACTTTATACAGCATTGGTAAAAGATTTTACTTTGTGCTTACAGTGGTACTTTCTTGTGTGCACATGAGGTTTAAGGAACAGGTTAAAAAGATATATTTTCTCATGCCAATTGCATTTTGAAAATAAACACTGAGCTTTAGAGCATTACAGGTATTTTCAGGGAATTTATACAATAAGAAGGTAAGAAGAACATATCCTAAGTGTAAAGTATAAAGCTCTTTTTCTTGGCGTACTGCCAGCATCCTCCAATTTTTAAAAACATGACTCAAGTGTTCATGCAATTTGCATAATTTAAGATATCTATTAGATGACCCACAGACCCACTGTGAGAGTCATACTGTTTCTTCACATAGTCCAAAAACACTGAGTAGCTCTCAGAACACTTTCATTCATAGTTGTCAGAGTTAACTCCTCTGGATTTAGCCTACTCAGTGTGAGCCTGATGACCTTTTCATTATTAAAAAAAAAAAAAAGAAATAAAGTCATATATACGTGAACAAGAGTAGGAAGTTATGCACTTACTATGCTCAAAGCAGGTGGGTATGAGTCAGTCCTGGTCCAGAAAACACTTCCCAGCATCATCACACAGAGTCAGTACCAGGATATTACACTCATGGAAAAGTGAAATAATTTGACTGGGATTCTGCAACTCATCAGCCACTGATGCAATCAATCAAAGAAAAATTGATTTTTTTTTCTTTGTCCCACTCAAGTTCTGGTTGCTTTATTTATCACACACCAAACAGACGAACTACGGTTTCTAGACTGTCTTACAGAAATAACAGATAAAACCTATCAGCTCTTCCAACCATTCCCCCTATCCAAAGATTATGGAATTTTTATAATTGTTGCAAGCCATGCTGTATAAGCAGAAAGAGAAGACCTACAGAATTAAAGGGCTTGCTGCAAGCTACTCCTCAAACTTTAAATAGGTTCAAACAGCAGCTGGGTAAACTCACTGAAGAAACATTCACTGACAGCTACGAAAAACAAAGACAGCTCTAGCTCAGGAAGCCTGAACTACGCATAGCAAGAGGTTAGGAAAGCATCCTGTGGAAATATCCCTATATTTTTCCCCTTTTCTTATAGACCTTCTTTAAGGTCCACTGTTAGCCAGTACTAGAGATGATAACAGGTTAAATGAGGCTTTGGTCTAATCCCATTACAAAGTTTAATAGTGTAGATGCCTCGGGAATAAAGCTTTAAATTTCTAATTCTACTTTTTAAGGTAGGATTAAAATCTTTCATTAAGGTATATTTTTTTTCTCACAGGGTATAAGCTAGCTGACAGGCTTTCCCAAAATTGTGTAATTGGTCATTACTGTTTTATGGTATTTAGTGATATTCTAAACAGGAATAAGTCAGTGTTTGATTTAGCTTAGTGTACTTGAGCTCATTTATCATTATGTTTTGTCTTGTAATTTAGTCCTTGACTTGTACTTATCATCTTTTTAAAATAAATTATGAAAGCACTGAAGCCAAGTCTTAAACCTGATTTGCATACATTTTCCAACTTGGCGGAACATGTACTTTCATTAATACAGATAAAATTTGGAGCCCAGATTTGAAGCTTTTTGTCCCAAGGTATCTTTAGGTCTCCCAGTTTACACTGCTTTGATACCCAAATAATGCAAGGAAACCGGCTAAGATTCTCAAATGTCCTAAAAACACTCAGTTTTGAACTACTGCATGATCAAGCGAATTGTTCAAGTGAGAGCACAAAACCAGAGCCTTCTCTTCTCAAACAAAACTTTAACTTTACATTTAATACTTCCAGTAAATACTTTACTGAGCATTTGAAGAATCTAATACACTACACAAAGAAAAAAGTTAAAAGTTCTTTTGGAAGCTAACATAAAAGTAATCAAACTTCATAAAGCAGCATCAAAACCACTTTTGTACTGTAAACCAATTTGTTAAAATACTTTCAAACTCTCTATTTCCAATACACTATTGAATCTTCTATTTATTAAATAAACTCAAATGCGATGAGCATTTAATGAATCTGAATCAAAGGCATTGCTCAATTTTAAGGCGTGCTCTAGTGCTAAAAAACAAAAGCCAGCAGATGCCAGAAAGTGACCTTTGAGGATTACAGGTGCATCTGCCTGCTCAAAATCTAGGATCCTTATGGATATGAGCTTCTTTCCCATATAGGTTGGGAGAAAGAGAAAAGATACTCCTTGAAGGGCAGGTATCCTCCTTGCAGAGGACTGGGCCAGAATCTCTCAGTGGTGCCCACCAACATGAAAAGGGGCAACAGGCACAAAGTGCAGTACAGGAAGCTCCATGTGAAATGAGGGAAAATGGCTTTGCAGGTGACAGAGCACCAGAACTGACTGGCCACAGAGGCTGTGGAGTCTCCTCTGGAGATATCCAAAACTTGCCTGAACATGATCCTGTAGAATCTTCTTCAGGTAAAGCTTCTCCAGAGTTCCCTTCCAACCCCAGCCATGCTGTGAAGTCTGTAAAACACGTGCCAGCACATCACAACACCAGGGTCAGGACACCCACTCACACAATTCATGTGTAGCTGACAGCCAGGAAAGGACTGTGGTGTGATATCAATGGCTGGAAAAGGTGCCAAACTGACACTTTTCCTTCAGTGCATGATCCTGTGTGTCAGCCTGAGGGCAAAGGAGAAGTGACAGCACTGCTGCACCCAGAGGCTGATCCCCAGCTGGCAGGGATGAGCCAGATAAAGGTGGGCTGAAGGAGCATCACATTGAGGGGCACTCTGCAGGTCTGAAAGCTGCTACAGAGTCAAACAAGGAATTAATTCCAATGCCAGCAGTTCACAGTATTTACACTCCAGTTCTGGAAAAATAGTTTAAACTGACTTCTTCATTCTAAATACAAAAATCATTCTATGTATCAGAAAAGCTGTTAATAACAGTTAGTGCTCCGTTGTATCAATATAGAGTTTAAAAGTGAGAGACTGAAAAATAAAACTGAAAAATCCATATTTAGTCTAACTAAATTATTATTAATTCATATTTAGTCTAACTAAACTATTTCTCCTTATTCTCCATACTTGTGGAGCAGGTTATGCCAACTACAGCAGGAGCATGTTGATGTGATTGACCTCATTTTGCCTCTCCCTTGTGCTCACATGAACCTGCAAAACAGCAGTCTCTGCTCTCACGTGGCACCAACATGTCACAGAATCTTAAAATTGCTTTTAAAATAAGAAAAAAAATTGAGCCCTGAGAAAGTGGCTGTTATTTCTGAGAGAACTGTTCTCTCCTGAAGTTAAATTGAATTAACCCTAGCAAAAACAACTAATGATATATATAAAGCTGATGAGAAAACACCACTAAGGGCAAAGAAAAACATTTTAAGCTTCAACTCATACTTGGGAGCTGCCACTTCAGAATACTTTCTTTCAAAGTACCATTTTTGGAGACAAATCACAAACCAAAGCTTTAGAGCTCACATATCAGTTAAATATTCATGTGTAACTGAGATTTTCACATTACTTTTAAAACACTGACTAGTATAACACCACAAAAATGAAGATTAAAAGATGGCTACTTGTTACTACATTTATTTTCACAAGACCATCACATTTAGTTTACGAGCTGCGTTCTTCCCTTCCCGATTATCTATGAAATCATTTTCCATCTCAGTTTCCTGTCCTCAAATCCTCTTAGAAACAGTGAATTCCCTTACCAAGGGTAAACTCTGTAATAATAAGAGATACAAACAAGAAACATCTTCCAGAAGTTCATAAATAAAGGTCCTTCTGTTGCTCTTGGTTGAGCTACATCGGCAGAATTCACTACAAAAAGCAAATGCTTGAAAAAGAATACAGGTCTGTTTTCCATGGAGTGAAACTATTCCAGAATCAAGCTGACTCCAAGTTATTGAAGCTGTACAGTAACTAAGTTACCTTTGCTCTTCTCATTCTTAACCCCATTTCTCTTCCTTATCACATAATGATTTTCACATCTGACTTTCCATATAGTGCCACATTTTCTGGCAATGTTTTGAATTCAAGTATTTTCCCCAACAGGCTGAACCTCCAAGGAAGTTTGAATGAATAATTCTAGCCATCAGAAACTTTCCTCATGTAGGATTCTGAACTGTTCATTTCATCACTGAACTGTGCAGTGAAGTGGGAAAACACTCAATATTCTTTGAATGGATATCCCAACATCCTGAGAGCAACATAACCAGGAGACCAGGCACTGCTCTCCATTTACACTGGTATCCATCTCACCATGATCATGAGACCTACAGCAACAGGATCCATGGGTGTGTGCTGGTTTTACCATTTACCCTGAAGAAACTAAATACAGGAAGGGAACTTGAAAATTAAATAAATAGAGGAACCAAAAAGAAAGGAAAGACAAGCATATAAATGTTTCTTATTTTTGCTCAAAAAGTTTCTCTCAATTTATGTGGTCAAGCAACAGTTTATAAAGATCCCAAGATCCTGGGCTTGTATTTGTACAGATTCATTTCCTTTGCTTCTCTTTTTGAACACCTCCTCTCAATCCTATTATTTAATAAAAATTACTTCTGTTAGAAAGGCATCTTAACTTTGCTTTTATCACTAACTCTCCCACACTGGGAATGCCATTTCTCTCCTGGCCACAGAGAGATGTGACTACCTGCTTAGCCAATAAGCACAGTACTAAGTGGGATTTAAACATATGATTTACATGGAAACAAATAATGTTCCAAAACATCATTTACCCCATTATAGCAATTACCTAGGTTTAAATGGCATCCAAGTATTATTTATAAATTAAAATTATCAATAAAAAAACTTTATATGACATACTAACAGTCAACAGCTTTCCTAACTAGTATTATTCCTACTTTCAGCTAATTCCCTACATTCACGAAGTTTCTGACTGTGAAGGAAACCTCAAAAGTTAAAGTTTTCCAGGCATGTGCTGGTGATAGATCATTACAGAGTCACAGCTGGGGAGGAGGAGAACACAACATCCAGTTCCAAGCCCATGAAGTCAAGTTCTGTCAGAAGAATGGGTAAAAATATTGGGTCACCTCTTTAAAATAAGAAAAAGCCTGAAACAATATAAGGCAACAAAACATGTTAATGTTCATCTAATCATCAGTTCTAGTCCCAAGTATTTTCTTAATCAGAACTAACTTCAAACATAGCACAAGCTGCTCTCTATTTACCTCTGTTTACCTGAATCAGTATTTCTAGAAGGGGTGGCAAAGAATTGCTTCCAAATTATTAATGTAGCTGCATAATGCTCCCTTCACATCATCATCTCTCCAGTAATGAAGACAAAACCCAGTGGTAGGGTTTTGCAGGATTTATTGTCAACTAAATCTCGTCACACCAGCACAACTGCAGGAAACAAAACTGTCAATCAGAAGCATTGCTTATGAGCATTTTGGCAATTTTCTGCTTTATTTTTTGTTTTAACTGTTCCACACCAAGGTACGAGACAGTGCCTGACCACAAACCAGCCAAGCAGAGCAATTATTCGGACTATTGGTAATAATCACGTCTGCATAGCTGCAGTATAAATCTGTAATTACACAGGCAGGATATCCCCAAGGCTTGGGAAACAGCATTACTTTTACAATATGAATTTAACAAGACAAAACTTATTCGTGATTGAAAAAAAATTCAAGGAAAGCTTAAACCTTGCCAATTACAACTGAAACACTAAAAGTATACTGGGGACAAAGAACAGAATGTGAGGACAATGATGACAAAGTGTTTTCAAGAACACAAGGCTACAGAGGTATCCAAGGGGTACAGATCTGGAAAGATGTGTACAGGGGTGTCCAGGAGAGCTGGCTGATCTCCTTCCTCGAAGTTCAAGAAAATGGCCCATCTTATCACACAGCTAATCAAGCAAAGGAGGCAAAAAACCTGTTTAGATGAGCAAGGAGCTCCTAACTTAAGGCAAAGAAAGGAAGGAAGAATAAGAATTACAGAATGGCTTGGGAAGATAATTTAATTCCAACCCTCCTGCCATGGGCACCTTCCAGTAGACTACGTTGTCCAAAGCACAAAAGAGTTGGAAGTAGGGAGAGGCAACCCAGGAGGAACAGAGAGATATTGCTCAATCAAAAAGGCAAAGCCCAGTTGGAGCCATCTGCTCTCACAGTGGGCATGGGCTGACAAACAAGAAATTTCACTTAAACATAAGGAAAACAGATCTTTTTTACTTTGAGGGTAGTCAACTTCTCTAAAAGATTGCTAAGGATGCAATGTCCATCCTTGATGATACTGAAAAACACAACTGGACACAGTCCTGAGAAACTCACTGGAGCCAGCCCTGCTCTGAACAGGCTGTTTGGGCCAAATGATCTCTGGAGATTCTTCCCAACTTCAACTTCCTTGTGATCCCCCTTGAACATGCCATAAAAATGGTGGATTTTTAGCTTGTTGGTCTTTCCCCCCCCCCCCCAAATAATTATTCATCACACTCTATATCCTATATACTGGGCAATAACTATTTGCAATGTTCTCACAAATTTAACAAGTAGTAGTTAGGGTTATTAATAACCCTAATTTCTATCAACAAGGTAAAAAAAAAAAAAAAAAAAAAAAAACTTTTACTTACTAAGCTTTATAAAGCACAGAAATCTTTGTAGGGAAAAAACCAGAATACAGCCCATTGAGTCTCCTACTAGGCACAGAAAGTAATATTTAAAAAAGAAGACCAGACCAAAATATATTCCTGTCCCAACAGTTGAGTGAAAAATGGCCCAGCGAATTCAAATATGTACAAAAATCATTTCTGTCTGCAAGAATTGCAATAACCCACCAGTCCCCAAGAAACACTTATTAACATATGTGTATAAACTTGCAATAAAAGTAATGGAGTAAGAGTTACACCTTTCACATATTTAAAAGGTGTTCTGATTTTTCCAAATGCTGTAAATCCCATTGATTAGCACAGATATTTATCAACTACCTATGACACAAATAAAAGAGGAGAAAAAAAATACAGCACATTTGGTGTTAGGTTACCTTCGATCTAGAAAGTCTAAAATAACTTTACACAGCCTTGACCCTGTTCAACAGCAGCAACCTCGAAAGTTAAAAATGCAGGTGAACATAAAAAATGCAGAAATGTATCACTCCCACTCCAATGACATTAATACATAAAAGCTGTCATCTTCATCAATTTCTCTTCTCAGATTTGCAATAATTAAGTAATATTTAAGTTGACAGAAAAACAGTAGGTAAATTCACCAGAATGACAAAGTTCATTATATGCCCTCCAATACATTAAGCTCAACTAGACCCTTTCAGAATGTCTGCATCACTACGTTGTTGTATGTAGGAAAATACTTTCATACCCCAGAAGAAAATACATTATAAAAAAAAATGCATTCCATCTTATCTAAGTTCAAAAAATAGCAATGGTTAGAGGATTGTGAGTTTAAAACAAAACAAAATAAAAAACAAACAAACAAACAAAAAACCCCAACAAAAATAACAACACCATGGATCATTTCAGCAAGTACCCATAACTTTCTCCAGGCTAACTGCTACAGCAGGTCTGTCTGATATCATCTCAAGTAGTGGAAATAAAAAAAATAATGTGTGATCATCTGTTTTTCACCAAATGCACATTTGAATATGGTAGGTTTTTTAAAACAAGAAAATGGCATTTGGTATCAGCCTTTGTTAATAAGAAATGCCACGCAAAGTTAAGGCATGAAAAATGAGTTCAGTTCTGTTATTTCATCCAGCAAACAGTATTTAAAAGATCCTGAATGGATGATCCCTAACAAAAACCAAAGAATTCAATGGAAAACACAATGAAGTTAAGAAACTAATCTTTAGCAATGTGTATTTGGTTCCTGATACAAACTCCCTCTGCCCAAGCTTGCAATTTCTGCCTGGAGCTCAGGTGCTCAGTGTGCATTAAAGAGACAGTAAAGTCACTGAACATACCGAGGGTGTCTCAGCTGTGCATGGCCATACAGACACCAGTCCCTGTCCAGAGCTCTTGGAAAGCCCAGCTCCTGCTCAGGTCACACCACAAGACACCAGAGGTGTAACAGACCACTCCCAGGACATGGATATGAACCAAGCACAGCCAATTCTCCCTACAGCCACTCTAAGTTTATCTGAGCCTGTACTTTGCTACAGACTTGCAGATAAATTCACATGGAGAATTTGAAACACTATTAAGCAGTATTTCAAACCCAAAATCTTCCTGAAACCCTCATGTTTCAGTCCTACACATTGCATTTATACCTAACACCATTTATAAAACCAGATCAAAAACATTTTTTAAAGGAAACCAACTTCCATAAAACAGATTTTACAAGAATTTCTTTCTTGCAAAATTACATGTGTAATGTACAAAAATCCTGCAAAAGAACAAATTTGTCTTAACAGACTCATTTCTATTATATTTTTAAAACCACTGCATTGATACATGAGTATTTTCTGTCCATAGACTGACACTCTTCTGGGCACTATAAAGTGAACACAAAACTGCTGAAAAAGAATCACTTGTTATAATATTTTTTTCATATTAATTCATCTAATTTATATTGAGAAGTTTAAAACATCTCAGAAATCTTTAGATTATTCAGAGTGAAATCTATTTGATCATATGAGTTTTAAATATCTTCTGTATTGCTGTAAGTTAAGCATACATATCAGCAATATTGGTAGTCATCTATGCTACTGAGTTTAGGTTTTTAAGCACCGAAGAGTTTTGATTTGACAGATGTGAAAGGGACTCCTAAGACATCAAGCTCTACCTGACTACCACTTCCTAGCACTGAAATACAATCAAAAAGTCCTTTTTTATTACTTTAGTCTTAACTAAAATGTTCAGGATAAAAGCAGTATAAACAAAAGAAGCTATTAAATTATGGGGGAAGAACGACCTTTAAAGCCACAGATTTAAGCTTCAGGATGCTATTGTTGAATGTAAAGCAAAAATTTACACGAACACAAATACACTCCTCAGTATTTCAATACTGATTCAGAAAATACTGAAGCAATTCACAGCTCCAAGTAGGCAATTTTGTCCTCTCCCCTTTATCTTCTCTCAGATGTGAAAGTGACTGTGAAAAATACTGCAGTTAAATCACATAAACAAACCAAACCAATTCTAGGTTTTCTTCATGTCCAAGAAAAGTTGTTTTTCCTGAAGTTTATGTATTCAATTTTTAACTTCTTTTACTATGACTACAAACTCCATCATGTAGCAGATCAGCAGAAATGCTGCTGCTGCAGCTATGGTACAATGGCTTTTTATGGAAATGGGCACTGCCCAATTCCATAAAAATGCAGAAATAGTGGTTTAGTAGACATAAAGCCCTTCTTATTAAGATGGAAATAGCCAAACACGGTAGGCGTCTTGAAAAACTCTGTCCTAAACTCCAGAATGTGAGAATTTCTCTCATGGGAATTTTCAAGATTTAGGCATAAGGACAAAGAAATACTTTTCAATTAAAAGAAAAAAATCCCACTATAATTATCCCAATTGAAAAAAAAATCAAAACCTCAGAGCAGATTTGAGAACACCAAGAACTTTAAATAACACTGCAAATAAGGTGCTGATCCACACCTTTTAAATACTTGTGAATATGAACTCTACCCATTAAAAACTTGAAGAAAATAAAACCAAGATTTCAAAGCAGATTTTCAGAGGGCCTTAGGGTCAATATTGAGCTTTTATGGGGCCACCAGGCTCTGCCTCTGCATGTATGTGTGTGGCACGGAGGCGGGTAATAGAGAGGAATCTGTGGAACTAAATAGATTTCAGGTATCTTTAAATACTTATTTATGATCTCCAACTTCTAAGAAGTTGGGACTGTTGATACAGACGGGAGAAAAATGCTGGCTTCAGAGATGGAGTGGGATGGAGCTGTGATCAAAAGCTCTTCAGGATAAATATAAATATTTAATACTGCCTTCCTGAAATTAGCAGCAACTACCACCATAAACTTTCTGAAAGTGTTAGGGCAAGAGTTAACCCAAAAAGTTTCACCTATGAATGCAGAAAACCAAATGGAAAAACATTAACATCAACTGGTAGTACCATTTTGGGACAAAACACAAAGATACATTTGCTTTACAGGGAAAAGCTCACTCCTTTTGCTCAGCCTGGTGATCCCAAAATATCAAAGACTAAAATGTATTTATTGGTATGGCAGATAAATCTCAGCAGTTTATACTGTTCTTTCTATAAGTGATTTTTTCTCTCCAAATTCTGCATTCAAAATCCACTGGATGGGCCCATAGATCTGCCTACTCTAAAATCACTAATTCATGTTGCTGTCAGTCCAAAGGTACAGACACCACACATACAAACTTTGACATTTTTTAGTATGGATTTTATAGAGTTAACATTTTGGCAAAGAAATTATTTGTAGCTGTAATTGTTTGGTTTATGAAAAAAAAATAAAAAGTCTAAAGAAAACCTAAAGATGGAATTGGATGCTCCTTCCTTTATTCTGCTGGGACCTAAGAATTCCTTCTTTACAGGTTTTTCTCCTTCCCTCAAGCTCTTTTTTCCCAATCAGTGTGTTACAAAGCCAGTGGTCACCAACTGGCCTCCAAGGGTTTGGCTTCAATTAACCTGCACCCCACACATGCAGCAGAAAGAATGCAAATTGAGTATAAACATAATCATGTGCCTTTCCACTGTTTCACTCAGAGTTAAATGACTTAGAATCATCAAAGAATCAAAAACATTTCAAAAAAGAACATGTCCAGCAAGCTTGCTTCCATTTCCATGGAAGTAACAAATTCCATTTCCATGGAATACAACAAATACAATAATACTACGCACAGACTATTTCAGAGCTCCATGGAAAACGAAGACTGGGTAGTCCTTGGAAAATCACAAAGCCAAAGCCATGATAACATTCAAGGGAACCAGATCATTCCCCAAGTGAATAAACACCTCAAAACACTCCTCAGGTACAGAGAAGGATTAAAGTATCCAGATTAGAAGAAATAAAATGACACAGTGTGAACAAAGATGGATGAATGTCACTGTTTCTTGCTCTGTCCCTTACTTGTAAAATATCACAGGTTGTCATTACAAAAAGTCCTATAAGCACTTTCCTTCTTGTCTTCCACTCCTGTATGTAACTGCTATTCAGTAGCTCATTTCTTGGCAAAACATAACAAGCTGTTCTATTTATTCATCTGAGACATTATCTGAGTTTTATTCAAATCAAGTCATAACAGACATTTTGATCATCTGATGCTAGCACCAAAAGGTGTCAACATTAACTGACCCATAGTACCATTCATGGGCCAGTTTCTTATCAAGTCTAAGGCCACTCACTGGCAAACATCCTAAGCAACACATGTGCAACTCTGAAACTTTAAATCATAACCAAAGAAAAAGCATATTTTTATCCATGTCTTCAGTTTCATTCTCTTCCAATCCCTGCATGATTAATCCTTACAGACTGAAAGATTATTACAGTAGTAAAGAATCCCTGCCATAAAACCGCTCTGGTGTCTGCTGAACCTCAGAATGCTACAATCAGCATCAAAATCTGCCAATTTATTTCAATTTATTTGAAGGCAAATTAACAATGTTAACAAACACTGAGCTGCACCAAGCAGCATCTCAGAATAAAAACTCAAATGAAGGGAGAAACTTATTACTTGAAGAACTGTATTTCCAATGCAGTTTCTGGGGATGAAGCTGCTTTCTGCTACCATAACCCACACTGCTCTGAAAGGAGGTAAACAGCAACTTCATGGCTAAATTGATCTAAACAAATTTCTATAGAGCTTGCCATCAGTGAAAAATTAAAATGTAACTCATGGGTTACTCCAAATGGATTTCCTTTCACAAACAGTTCTGTTTACAGTCTGATGGCACTTGGCTAGGGCAGCTATCCCCAGAAAGGAGGATGCTTCATTCAGGGAACATGCTGCTGGTTCAGATGATCACCTCCTTTCCCAAACTCCTCTGAGTTCCCAATCCATGGTGTCAGAATAAAACAAGGCCAGTAGTGCTAATACACAGCATCTACTTATAAAGCCACAAAAAAAATTAGCCAAACTAGAAAACAAGTTACAAGAACTAATTTGGGCATTATAGAGGAATTTCAAAATTAGGCCAAAAAAACCCTGATGTTCAGAAAATATTGGAGGAGATGATGCCTGAAGATTATGTTGCTCAGGAAGCATCAGAAAAGAGCAATTCCCTACAACAAGGAAAAGAAAGTCATGCTTAGAGTCCTTTTTTCAGCAGATTTATCTCTATCACATTTTCTCACAGCAAGAGGCCACCCAAAATGTCCTCTCTAAGAGTTTGGTTTGCCCCTTGCTTTTGCTCCAACGTTCCATTAATAGTCCCCACATGCCTTTACACAGAAATGTGAGCACATGCAACTGCAAGTGTCAGTCTGAAATTCATTTCCATGTTAATCTACAGACAAAATCTTTCATCATATCAAGAACAAAATATTTTAAACAGCTAGAAACAAAGGCAATCACCTCTAGAAAATAATGTCTTACCCTTTTCAAATGCAGTGCCAGAAAGCATCCTCTCACTTGTACAAAATAAAAATGGAATAATTTAATTTAGTCTGTACACTGCCTGAAGCCTACTTTCTGATCACAAAGAAACACATTTATTTCCATTTAAAAAAAATTTTTGATCTTCTGTAGCAATGAGAAATATGAAAATTAAATCTTTTCCTGACAGAAAGTTTTTGATATTAAGGCAGGTGGCCAGGATAACTTATGGTATGAGTGAATGCAGGCTTGATTTTTATGGAAATTAAAAGGAGTTGACAAGAAACTTAACAGTGAATTTCACAGATACTTTAATCACACTCTTTTTTTCTGTTGCATTCCATTGCTGGGCCCTGGTTTGAAGTATGTGATGATCCCTAAGAAGAAACATTACTTAGATTTAACTACATAAAATGGATCCAGAGAATGTAAACAAAGTTCCCTTTATAGTAACCACAGTTTGATTCTATTAAGCCCAGAAGCGATACATATGGGCATACATCTGAATAATTTACTTTGTCTTTGGAATTCCTGCACCACCTTGACCCCAAGGACCTCTCATGCAGTTCTACTTCTGAGACAACTTAGCCTAGCTAAAAGAAGAAAAGGAGTTTTTCCCAATATCTCTGTTCACATCAGAGTTTTGAGGAATGCTGAAACTGAGACCTCATCACATTCTGGTCTGGTTTTGCTGAGAAATGAGGCAAAATGAGTAATGGCTGTTCTTGGAACTTCCTTCTCCACCTCTTCTTTTTCACCTTCTATTCCCTTGACATTTAATCCACCTCTTCGTTTCCATCCAGCCTTCCTTCCCCATTCTTCCATTCTCTCATCAGCCTCTTCCTTTCTTTAACTTCACTCTCACCCTTCACTGTTCCATCTACACACATCTATGCATCTGTTTCAGCCTTTGCCAAGGCTTGAAAGTTGGGAGACTTCAGGAATACCTGAAGATAAGATGTAGTAGGTTGATCTCAGCTGGCAGCTAAACATTCACACAGCTGCTCACTGCCTGACCTTCCCCCGTGTCCACACTGCCTCCACAATGGGATGCTTCTGTTCCTGCATCATCCAGGAAAACAAAGTCATTAAAAACAATGTAGATTACCTGGAAATGAGGAGGGCACTAAAACAAAACCAGCTGGATACAGATCTCACAGTGGAGCCACATATTTCAGAGAAAAATACACATCACACCTGCAAAATGGGTAACATTGAACAGAAGTTAAGATTTAATGCAGATAATTCAGTTTATTAGGAGCGCCCTCCACCACAGAAAGTCAAAAATGTTTGTGGTCATCAGCTGTAAGAGTGGAAAGTTATTTCACTTCTCTACTCCCCATTCATGCAGTGGATATTAAAATCATTGTCCCAGTCCCAAGATCCATCTTGGGAACAGACAGATAAATAAGTTAGTGACTAGAAAATAAAGCAAAAAAGGAAGAATTCAACTTTTCCAGCTTGGCAAAAAACATCAAGAGATGACTTAACATTCTAATGAAAGTCCTTCTCATAAACAATGGCACCTCAATGAAAAGGTGTGGCAAGTTTTGCTTTCTGTGGAGAAATAAAAGATTATACAGACTGGTAATGGGAGGAATAGGAGGACACTGTACAAGCAACAGGGTTTGTGACTATTTACTGTACTGGAAACACAAAGTATTTGCAAACAGGAAACAGACTGCTTAGAAATCATTAAAAAATTAGTAACCAACATAGTAGTATCTCTATTATTAAATGATACATTTGGTGGTTTTGGCATATGGAAAAATCTCAAGAAACAGCAATTTCTATAAATTATTTTCCTTAAAGCCTAAGATTGAAGGGTATTCTCATAGATCAAAGCAAGCAACCTCATACAGAGCTTCAGTGTGAAGCAAAACAATGAGCAAATTTAGTAAGAAAACATATTAGCAATATACACATAAATAAAAGTTTCTGAAGTTCCCCATACATTTATTAGAAACTGTATCAGACTCAATCTAAAAGGATTCAGAGAGACCTTAAAGTATCTTCCAGTACCAAAATGGGGCCTAAAAGAACACTGGGGAGCAACATTTTACAAGGGCACAGAGTAAAGCTGGAGGAGGCAAGATTTAGATTATATATTAGATTTAGATTATTATTAACTGTGAGGGTGGTGAGACAATGAAATAAATCTATGTAGTGGGTTGAGAAGTCTTGTCTGCCCTATCCCTGTGTTCAAGGCCAGGCTGGATGGGGCTTGGAGCAACCTGGTCTAGTGGAAGGTGTCCCTGTCCATGGCAAGGGGTTGAAACTTGATGGTCTTTAAGATCCCCTCAACCCAAACCATTCTATCATTCAAGGATTCTAAATTCAGCAAGAATTAAATATAACAAATTAAGCTTTCTAAAAAACCCAACAGCCACTATTCTTCAGAAAGTAGTTATTCTCATTCACCTAACTCTCAATATCTGTAATCCTGATCTTTCAAATATTAGTGCCCATGTTTAGAAAACTCAATGGACTTGGTCTCATTTGCAGAAGTGCTGAGCATTTGCACTTTGCCATGAGACACGTGACATTGCCAGAGCTCCACACCTATGGAAGTCTTACCACATTCCTGTGGATAACCAAATATGGATTTATCTCTTGAATTTCTGGCACCCACAACTGAAAAAATGGGGCTTTTATTTATAATTCTATTATTATATATTAATTTTTTATTGCTTTGATACTGTAATTGTAGTCATTACCTCAGCATCTCTCCTGCACTACGCTTTCTTAGGATAATAACTGGTTTAAATGTCAGTGGACCAAATTGTTTTCATTCATTCCAATATTCCTTTCACATGTTAATACTTTCTAAATTAAATCATTCCCCCTAAGCTGACATCACAGATTTAACAGTTACTTCCTGATTAGAAAGGAGAGGAAGATGAATAAGTCAGACTTTTCAGATATGTACGAGAAGTATTTTTAAAGTATACCTCTTGAGCCCCAAAATCCCAACAGTTAAATAATTACAAACCAGATAGTTCTTTACACAGAAGTTTTATCATATAATTATGATGCTGATAATTTAGAACTATCCAAAATGTCTCCAGCATTTTTAAACAGCTAAGCACAGTTATTTTTAAAATCAAACATATGTGCTTTTTTCTGTTTATGTCTTCGGAAAGAACATTCTGTATAATGAAAAACATGACCAAATTTTTCACAGTACATCACTATAAAACCCTATAATTGACTTTTTGGGTTGGTTTACTCTATATCTATTTTTGTCCATGTAGAAAACAGCAATGATGTGGTGAAAATACCAAAATGTAGGTCCCATTGCAGGATAAGGCTCCATCCTGATTAGTGAAGTATCATGTTTTTCCTGGGAAACATGCCCATTTTGTACAAGGGAATTCAGTCCACATGAACCTCCTCTTTAGAGAAGGAAAAAAAAAGGCAAGAAAGAAAACCATCCTTTTAAGCAGCACAGACTGTAGTGATTGCTCTCAGCTTTGGTTGAGCCGGACTCAGAGCCTTTTCATTAAACAGAAGGTAGCTCTGCTGATTAGAGCTGTCTCAATGTGAATTTTCTGCTTTTAAACAATATTATTCAGAGTTTAAGAGCTCAGATTTGCTTATATTTTTATTTTGCTTCAACCTGAAATGACAAAATGTTTAACATCACCTACTTTCTTCTCAGAGGAAATAAACTTTCTAAAATTAACAGAAGTGATAATATCAATTGCTACTGAGGGCAACAATGCAATTTCAATGAAAATCAACCTAAAACAGTAACTCAAAAAAAAAATAAGTATCTGCATTAAAATAATTTCTCATCTTAACTATAATCTGCCCACAAAAAAAATATTTTAAAAACTAGTTTCATTCTTCTTGGAATGGCCTTTAATTTTTATTATCACAAGATTACTTTCATGCCCCAATCACAGAGTACAAAGAAACTGCACAGACACATTTCCAAAGGAGTTCACATGCCAAAGGAAAAAAAAAAATCTAAAATAATCAACTTCTTTCAGAGTTAATTAAAATAAATCACAAGACATTAAACTCTGACTTAAAAGTTTGAAGAAAATACTGTTATCTTGCAAATTGTTTAGCAGCAAGATATGCCATAATTGTTCTGAGGTAAATCTTTGAGAAATTGAGGATGACATCTAAATCACAAGCTTGGTAAAGGGGGAACGCACCATCCACAGGCAGAAAGAGAGGAGAGGCTTACAAGGAAAGGTAAGCTATTCCCTTAGCTCAGAACTCAGTTAAACTGAAGCTGCAGTCACTAAAATCATCACTAATATTAGATTCTCTGACGACATCAAAAACCCAATGTCTGATCACAAAGTCAGAAGTTCCAATAAACTAAAAAAGTGCTGTAAGCTGGGTGTAGTTTCTCTCTTGGGGAAAGAGTGTCTTCAATGGGCTGCTCTTACATTTGCAATACCTCAGGAGATGTTCCTTCCCCAGCCAAGCCTCACTGAATTGCTTCCACAAGCAACGATGCTCATTTACAAAAGTTGCTGCAGAATCTGTTTCAGAGATGAAACATGATGAATGTCTTAAGGCCCTAGGATTGACTGATGAATTATTTTCATTTCTTTGGGGTTTTTTTAATTACCAAAAGAAAAAGAAAGATGACACAGATTACCCTAACAAAATTCAAAATTCTTAGCTGTATTTATTTAAGAAGCTTTAATGCTACAAACGTGGTATGGAAATGGAACAGAGGAATAAATTCAATTTTAACTAAACTATAAGAAAAGTGTTCATACCCTAAGAAAAAAAATTAAGTCAGCACATTTAAAAAGAAGGAAAAAAGCATAACTGAGATTAAGATCTAGCTACACTTTACAAAAGAAGGTTTGAAGTCAATAACACTATTATGTACCAGTCACACAAAAGAGTGGAAAAACTACTCAAATACCCACTCCAGAGATAAACACCATGTGAAAAGTACAGCACCACACATTTATGGCAAAAAGTCTGATGGTAAAATCCAAGTACCAACCTGCACTTCCTGGTCCAGCTCTCCCTCAGTTTCAGGGTGGAACACAGACACTGTGGGTGATGTTTCTGGGTGGGGGGCAAAATACCTGAGTCAGCCTCTGCTTCCTTCCAGGGCACTGGAGAGAAACATGTTATGATTCATCTGACTGATTTTAGACCCTTCTTTTCAAGGGAATCACTACGTAAAATTGCTTGTTTCTCGCTGCTGGCTATAGAAAGAAGGTTATGCTTACTCGCTCAGGTGCATATGCTGACAAGCAGAAATGTAAAGTTAATGAAATGAATCCCTCTTACAACTATTCAGCCATAAGTGAACAGGAAGAGGAGATTCATGCCTGGTTAACACCAGAAATAAAATGTACTTAAGAGTTACAACAGAAGTTTTTGCCATCACTGAGAGATTTACCACCGAGGAGGGACATGGGCTTTAACAAGAGCCATCCTCTGGTCCAGGGAAGACTGTAATGAAAACCAGCAAGGTTCAGACATCCACTGTCCTGGAACTGAAGGCAGTGAGCAGCCCTCAGCATCAGACCCAAAAGGTTTTGGAACTAGAACTGCCCCAGTGTTTTTAAAACCCTATCCAACTTTATGAGGTTAAAAAATATTATAAGTAACAGAAGGTTTCAGAGGCAAAACACACTAAATGCTCCTCTTCATCCAGTGGAAAGACTGCATTCAGTTTTGCAAAGGAGACACTTCTGTTGGCATTCACAGCAAAAACCATTGATCTGTGGGTATTCTCAAACATTGAACACAGCACAGGCATTAAAAACAAATCTCTCCTTGTTGATATCAATGTGAATCAACAGTGTGGTGAATAAAATACAAAATCATTCAGTCAACATGAGATGATGGAAGGGCCATAAGTCGAAGCGTTACAGAACTATTCCCTCTGCCACTGCGGAAGCTTTTGGTGATAGCATCAAACCCACGAGATACAGTTTTGTTGTACATCAGCTGCATGCCCTGGCCCTGGAAAGCAGAAAGACTTCACAGACTTGAATTAAAGAATTCCTAAACTCCTGTTATATGTAACTTATGAAATATGTTTGGATGTCAGAAACCCAAATCACTGACTGATGATCAGGTGGGGTTTTTCCCCTCATATGAGATGGCAATTGCACAGCTGTCTCCTTGCTAAGAAACAATTAGTTTCTTCCTAAGTAACCAGTTCTGGTCCTGCTATAGGCAAAATATTGAAATACATGAACAAGAGCCTCAATATGGGTTTGTTATAACATGACAAATTCCTCCCAATTAAACACTTTGCTTACATTTTAACAAAGTTATTTACTTGCTACTTCTAGGGAGAAAAACCCCAAACACATATTTGCATGACACTTATTTGGAACTACTAATGATGCTCCACATATGCCAATATTATGCTAATTGTTTGCTCAACCCATACTCCAGGCTTTTCCAGCAATCAGCAGGCACATCTGGATGAAGTGGTTTCAGTTTTACATTCTTTCAAAATATTCACAGTGCTGCAACAATTAAGTAAATGAAAAATGTAACAACTTCTGGCAAAATCAAAATTCATTTGCTGTTTAAGAGAGGATTATATATGCTATTAGTTCATATACTACAGTAACATCAGACACTGAGAAAGCCCATAAAGTCTAGGCATCAAAATAAATGTCATTTTCCTTTTCACCAAGAAAAAACAAATAACAATTTCATTTCTACTGTCCTCCTCCACCACCTTCACAGATAAACATGCATTGTACACTGAGTAGACAAGTAATCATACAGCAAATTTGACCCTATTATCCAATCCCAGAGCCTTTATTAAAATATAAAAATACATTTGTGCTGATCTGAATTTTCCATGTCCCTTGGCGAAAAAAAAACTGGAAAAAAAAAATCAATGGACCATATTCAAAACTTCTTTGGGGATGGGGTCATTCATAGGCAGGAGGAGAAGAAGGAAGAGCTTACAAGTAAGCCTGGTTTACTACAGATATTTTTCATCTAAGAACAGAAAGGAAAAGCAGCTCAGCACCTCATTAGCAAGTGACAAGTACAAGGCTTTTTACATGGTCACCTGGTGCTGCAGAAATCAGTCAGACCACAAAACTGCTACTCTTTAATGGATGAGAAAGAGGAAGTCAGAAACTTCTACCTCCTAACACTAGAAATAATCAAGATTCAGGGAAAACAGGTCTGCTTTGTATGCAACAAATAAAGAAGCACTGACAAGATGTGTGGTCCTTCTGCAACCCCCAAACATGGCACCAACATTTTTGAACGGAGTTCTGAATGTGTTTTAGATAAGATTAGATATATTTGCACCGATCAATCTTACAGAAGAAGTTCAACTAGATTTATTAGTTTACTGTGTTGAAATGTCTGACAAAGCAAATACTAAGTGTTTGAATAGTATCATCACACATCTGTGACAATATGAGGATAAATCAGTCCAGGTGGCAATGTCATCATTTTTTGTGTTGCTACTCCATAAAGAGATGTACAAAGTCCACCCTCAGGCATATATAAAAGTGTGTGGTTGAAATCTAAGATGATAAATACTGGATGTAAAACCAAAAGAAACAAAAAATCTCAAATTAGGTGCTCAAAACCAGATATGCACATTTTGATTTCAGTACATTTTGTCTGTCCAGCATGTTAAGACATTACAAACTAACATCTACGATGTTGTGTTTTGAAATGCTACTGGAGTTTTCTCATTTTTAAGCACACCTTAAGGCTTAAATTTCTTTCATACACAAGGATGACATGGAACCAAATTTATGCCCAAAGAGATTCATCAAAGCACACTTTTAGGAAAAAAAAAAAGTAGGATACACTAAATTAACCAAATTATCTTCCCAAAAGTCAATCATTTTAGATGAATTAATAGAATTTTAGTAACCTTACTACCATAGGTATTGACACATCTTTCAGTGGAGCTATATCCTGCAGAAAAGGAGTGGCAGAGGTTGCCCTGAGAAGCTGGGTCTGCCCCATGCCTGGAAGAGCTCAAGGCCAAATTGGACTTGGCTTGGAGCAACTCAGTCTAGTGGAAAGTATCCGTGCCTCCAGCAGGGGCTGGAAAAAGCCCTTTTTTTCCCTTATAACCCAAACCATTCCATGATTCTGTAAGATTAAGGTTCAGATTATTTAACACCAGCATTTTCCAGACTTTTTGAAGTAGTAATTTGTCACATATGAATCCTTGGGTTTAGAACACATAGAGGATAGTTGCACTGAGGACAGTCATACAGGTTTGATTAGGCCAATTCTTCCAGGAAGACCGGGAAAAATCAGTGAAAGATCAACAACTGGAGCACAAACTATCACCAAAGAAACGGGCTTAAAAATGTTAAGAAAATAAAGATGAGTTTAGATGCGAAAAACAGAATGGATCAAAGTGACCAACCTGATAAAACAGAACTGGGAAGCACTTTACTGTTTTAAAATTCACTGTGAAATATTAACGTGTGGGTGATCAATAAATTACAAAGCTGGTGAATACTACTGAGGTTAAACACTTTTGAAAATACTTCCACAGAAGCATAATCCACTTACCTTTATAGGCATATGCACTTAAAGTTTTCAGTTCCTGCATTCTGATTTTACAGCACTTCCTCATTTACACACTTAGATCAGGTCTTTGAAGATTTGGTGACTTTCCCCACGGTAATACCCTGGTACACAGTATGTAGCACTGTAATGTCAGCGCTGTTATCAGCTCATCTATACACAAACTCTTTAGAACAGGGATCTGCACAGAGATCAAGTTCCCTCCATAAAGGCCAATACTGAATGCTCAGGGAAAACCCCTCCTTGGTTTTCTCTCCAACAGACCTAAAGTGTTGCCTGAGGTTATGACTAAACAACTGTGTTTTATAGCTATAGATAAACTTCACCTCCATGATCTCCTCTTAATCCTTTGCAAACTACAGTAATTTTTGGCTGCTTCCGTGCCTTGTTGACGAATTCAACACTTTAATAATGCACTGTTAAAAAACTACTTCCTTGTACTCATTTTAAGCCTGCCATCTGATAATTTAATTAGGTGCCCCTACTTTTTGTTATGAAAAAGGGAAATAATTGTTCCCATTCACTTTCGCTGCATTCCTCATAATTCCAGATTTCTATCACATTCCCCTCCCAGTTGTGTCTTCCCAGGCTTTTAGGCACCCTGCCAGTTTAGTTTCTCCTCCTTGTACAGAATTCATTCAGTTCTAGAATATTGCTTTTAATAACTGGATGAATACAACAGCAGAACTATTAGTAACACTGTTATGCTCAGATACTCTCAGTTTCTCTAAAATCCAATTCATCAATTTACCCAATCAATTTTTTGGAACTACTAAGGTTCTCTTTTAGAGCTCTCAATGAATCTTTTTCTATGACAATTAACAGCACAGAGCTCACGTGGGCTTATCAGCATTGGATTTCACCTGTTTTGTCACCCACTCAATTCTGTGCAATCTTTGGGTGACTCCACACAATCATCATTTCACTCTCTAAAATACTTTGCCATTAGCTTTTTGGCTTCTGCAGGATGGAGAAGTGAGGATTTCTTGGGGCTGTCCTGTACAGGGCCAGCAGTTGGACTTGATGATCCTCATGGGTCCCATTCAGCTCAGGATATTGTATGATTCTATGAAGATCCTTAGCAGACCTTGCAAGTGACTTTGCTCTAGTGCAAAAATTAAATATTCCTACCCTTACACATCTCACCTTTTATTTGGCCAGTGTCTAACAAAAGAGGATCTCTTCTTTATATCCCACTACATATTGCAAGGCTACTGAGGCTACTAAATAGCCACTGAGTAATTTATCAGAAGATTAAAACTGACATTAAAAATTCCCTGACAGTGCTGCAATTGTTTCTTAGCAGTAAGACAGAACCTGAAAATATGTCAGTTTGCAGTTTGACAAGGATGTTCAACAGTAATTATAAACACTTTTGTGTTGAAACAATGTCCTGTATTGACATTTTATTGATAAGCACTGATTTAGACAGTTACTCATTCTTCCAAGAAACCTTATTTTTAGTCAATAGCTGTGGTCATTAATAAGTCCTGACTTTGTGCTAGATAAGGAACAAGCAGTAATAAACCACATTGAATGCTGTTTGAATAAATGAAGTGGCAATACTTGAAAATAATAAACATTTCTGCTCTTTGCATATTTTTTAAATTCAAAGTACACAGAAAGGAGCCATATATCGTGGATGGAGGATACTGATAAAAGCAGTGATCAACTCTCATATGACAGTTGAATTTTGTGTTTAGTCATGAAAGCTCTACATTGAAGTTACATAAACAGAAACTAATGCCACTGGCAAACAGCCCTGGTCTGTAATGTTCTATTTGGGATTCACTGGTTAAAGCAGAGGAGACGCTGATCTCTGACAAAGAACGAGATGGGAGATGACATCAACTTCTTTCAGCAAATGAGCTCAGCGTGCCAGCAAGCTGACAAATTAGCTTCTAAAAACCACTAACAGTAGCTTACAAAGTCACAGCTGTTATCCTGTTTTGAACAACAAAATGTTGATCTCGGTTGAAATGTCTAGTTTTACACAAGATTTGTAAGTGCCCCAATTTTTTTTTTCTTAACAAAGAAATGAGTTATACTGAGAGATGCATGAGGGACAGGCAGTGTCTGCACCCTGATGACTCCATGGTGATGCTTAATTGACAGGGTTAAGTAGAACACTTGCTTATGTTCTGCACCCTTCTTAAATTTGAAAAGCCCCCTAGAGACACAGACACAGCATTTCCCAGGATATGAAGACTGATAGTGGGAAGAAATGCATCAGAAAACTTGTGAGATTCCATTAAGGGGTTGAAACCAATTGAAAGACACTAATATCCTACAAAACAAATGCTTCTCAATGCTGATTGTGGAGAAAATTTTTTAAAAAACCCCATAGTATTACTTTGCTTTTCACCTGTTTGAGTAGTGTAAATCTCACTTTCATGGCAAAGTGTTGGCATGGCATGTCATCCAGCCTTCTCTGTTCCTCAGAGGTACAAGGGACTAAAAATTCTATCAAATGCAGCAGAGGCAAACTCAGTTAATCTTGCTGCTCCTGTGATCCTCATCAGTGGCATCTGAACAGCCCTCAAAAATAAATTTGTTGATGTTTAAGGAAAAAACAAAACTTTTTTACAGATGACCAAATGAAAGACAGAACAATTTACCTCAAGGCCTGAAGGTTCAAATAGGAGCCTAATCTCATCTCTCAGGCACCAGATCACAGCCCTTTATCTCTACAGCAGTCTCTGGTTTTTTACAGCTCTTACTTTCATAAAATTGCAATAACTTTAGCACAATAATTCCTGATTTATGGTAAATGAAGGAAATAATCAAGCCAGAATAGAGGCGTGCCAAGTTCAAGTGACTACCCAAAGCCAACGAAAACCACCAAACCACGGGTCAGAGGCTGGATTTAAATTTCTCTGATTCTAAGTTTAGACAATTAAGAAAGGTCTTTATTTATTAATGCTACATAAGGCCTGTTCCTATCAACACAGGTTTTTTTTGGTTTTTTTGTGGGTTTTTTTTTTAATATTTACATAAAATGGAGTTAGAGTGTACCAATGACTTAAATAAGATTGAGAGCACGTGAAGAGCTGAACAAAACCATGTATTTTCAACAGGAACTTACCCAACAACTATATTGTCAATGTGTCAGGTGTTAAGGACACATAATACTCTGGTATTCAGGTGCAGGAGACTTGCAGCCTCAATCAATCATTCCCAGTATTGTGATGAAATCTGGTCTCCACTGGAATCTATAAAAGGTTGCACAGGCTCTTGGTGGTAATAGTGGACATGCTGAGTTCCAAACTGCCAATTTTATGTTTGGAACACACAAGCAATGAAGCTCATCTATGTGCAAGAAAACAGAAACATCACAGTAGACCAGAACACCCCATTCAGCTGTGCCCCCTTTCAGAGGTGATCCACTCCTTGTTTAAGCCATGGTATTGGATTTTAGCAGTTCACACATCCATCACTGAGAAAAGGAACTGGTTAAACTTAAAAAGATGTAGAGACAAAGCTAAGCATTTTCATAACAAGTACCCTCTAGCTGTACAATGACTGAGAAGTTTGGGGTTATATTTGTCTTTTACTTTCTTTAATTTTATTCTCTGCATACCCCCACCAAGCTATATATCTGACACAGACAGCAACATATTTCTCCCCAGAGTACTGTGAAGAGAATAACATAATTAACATTTGTTAAGTATTCTCATAGTGTGACATGAGCCAGCAGAGCACATGAAAGTTAGTAATTCTCCATACTGCAGTTTGAATGCTGTGCAGGAAAGATGGCAAACAGCCACAGAATGAGCAATCAGTAACGAGAAAATCTCTGAGTAACCAACTCTGAAGTGAGCAGCATTCCTTCCATGCAATAAGTCAGGAGTTCCAGAGATGACAAAAAAAATTGCAATCAATTTACACCATTATAATGCACCAAATACAGCTGGGCTGTAAGGATGGTCACTGGAAACCCTAATTTGAGACTTTCTGTGTTAACTTCAATTTATTCTTCATCTAGAATTCAGCTAAGCTTACTGTTTTAGCAGAGGAAGACAAATACAAGGAAAAACAGGTAAACAAAACAAACAAGGAAAAGACCCAAATCCACCCTATTAGATGGGAATAGTTCTATTTGTAAGTTCTTCAGAATCTGCCACTAAACAATGAGGCGGTCTTACAGAAAATCTTTATTATTTTCACTGTGTATCTGTCACATGTCCAATCAAGGAATAGCTACTGATGAGAGCAGAACAGAAAAGCACTCAAAAAGTAACTGTTCTGTAAAATTCATGAATTCTAAAAAAATTGGGCATGAGCTCAAGTCTGGCTCTTTAAGTTTATTTCAGTTATTCAAAAGGAAAAATAAAGCTTGAATTACTGTAGCTTCTATGCACAGATAAAACGGATATTTTCTACCCACATCAGAAAATGAGAAGATTGAATTGCATTCAGTTATGAATTGGATTTGTTCTTCAATTAAAAGAGAAGAAAAATAAATCATGCTAAAGCTAAATGACAAACCAAAGGCTATTCCATTATAATTTTGTCCAAAAGACAACTAAATTTGTTATTTCTTCAGCTCTTTGATCATTATGTTTAGCTTGTAAAGATGCCACTTACTACTGCAAATACTCCATTTCTGAACAGACTGGTATAATTTTTCCCAAAACTGAAATATAAACATTCAGCTGCAAAGCTGCTTCGAACTTACACTGGGCACAACTGGACTTAAAAAGCAACAAAACATTTAGATGTTTGTTAAAAAAAAAAAAAAGGGTAATTTAAAAGACTTTGAAGAAAGGAAAATCAGTAATTTTACCAAATGAACAGGATAATGATGACAAAATAAATTTAATATTGTGTGGTATTTCCAAATCCCAATTATAGAGGTTTATTCTTAAAATTAGATATACTCTACTCTGTAGACATAAAGGCACAAACTGTGAAAGATAAATGTTTTACATTTTACAGTTTTCAGAGATTACAGTTATTTCTGAGGGCCCCAACCCCAAAACCCATGTCATGGGAATGAACTCCGGCTCACAAAAAGCCACATTTCCTTCAGCATTGGTTCTGGCAAAGCCACAACTGCCCAGAGCACTGCTTGAGCTTAAACAACAGTCTGGTAGCATCAAGCCTTGCATCCCCACGGGTTCCCAAAATACACCAAGAGTCTGGCTACAGGGAGCTGCTCTGGCATCACAATTACAGACTATGGAATCCAGAGGAGACAAGTGCCACAGAGGACAGAACTCTTGCAGCCAACCTCATCTAATGGATTTTAGTACAAACTAAGTGTTATCTGAAATAATCTAGAATGCAGATCCCATATGCCTCAGATAAAGATTTCTTTCAAATGTCAAATTATTCCATCCAAAAAATAACCAATTAACATGATGTCTGATATGCAGGTACATGAAACAGAGATTGCTTTGTTTCTTGAACTAATCTTCAGACAGTAATAACCTTGATTGCAGAGTCTTTTTAGGCCTGGAACAACTGAAACACCATTCCAAAAGCAGAATGATTGCAGGAGAGAATTTAGAAAATACAAGCAAACACTACCTATTTTTCAGGCTGGATCAACTTGTGACTACACTGCAGAATTTTCCAACATCACTGTGTTTTAGTGCTCCTGTTCCAACATTCTCCCATTCCACTCACCAATGGAGTTTGGCCATTCAGCTCCAAAAAGAACTGAGGTGCTCCGTGCCTGTTCAAAGCTGCAGCCTATCCTCAGATAGGCAACACCAACAGCCCATCTGCGTCATTTTGTGCCAAAACACAGAATTTCATTCTACTTAGCATCTCTGACCCCTCAGACTACATACAGACAAACAGCAGACCCAGAACCTGTGCGTTCTGAAATGGAAATGTAACAATTTACTTTCATTATGGGCTGGGGCTCCACATTAAAAGAACCCTGTTTAGCCCACTGTCAGTATTCCATAGCACCGATTCCTTTGATTGCTTCCTAGGAACTTCCCTCATGGAGACAACAAATACAGACAGTGATTTATCTTCTAAAAACAAATGATTATTTATCCATCTAAAGAGAACAGAAATGAATAGTTAAAGTGATAAAACAGCTAAGTATTAACAAGCAACACATATACTGTCCTATCCACACAGAATATTTCCTCAAAGCTTGCATTATTTATCTTACAAGCTACAGGTCTGGATTCTGGCAACCAAACCACAGGGTCTCTCCAAAAACAGCCCAGCTTCCTCACTTTTGAGGCTGGAAGGTCAGAGGAGGAAGAGGTATGAGTGGAAGGAATGATTGCAATTCATTTTTTATTTTTCTTCTCCATTACCACCCTTCAGTTACAAAGCAGTCTGTTACTCAAGGCATGACAAAAAAAGGGTATTAAAAAGAACTGACACCTGCTTATCTGGCCAACATTGAACAGACTGTCTATAAATGCTGTCTACTTTCTCCTCCTCGAGTGAAAAATCAACCAACTCTCCACATCACACATGGACACAACACATCAGGCACTGGAAATCTCATACAAACATCTCCCATAATCTTCCCAACATCCCTCAGGTTCTAGAATTCTTCAGGCACACCTCCACAGACCATTTTAAGTGGCATAAAAAGACAATCCAATTCCCTTCAAAGGAACCACACTGAGCACAGCTGGGCACTTCTGAACTGGCTATTTCAGAACAAACTGGGGTACACATGGCCTTGGAACCAGAGGGCAATTTTCTCCTATGTTTGCTGTCCCCAGGAAAAGGGCTTCATCTTCTGGTTCTTCATCCTGTTCTAGTATCTTCCTGTCTCCTCACCTCCAGTACTCTTTCACTACAAAAGGGGAGCCATACTGTTAAAGCTGATTAAAACCCAAGGTTTTCTTTTTAAATCTCCTCCTTCCAATTTTATTCTTTCCATTCTTTTCTCAACCTCTTTTCAATTCTCTTCTCTCATGAATGATACTCAGATCTCTCCTCCAATACAAAACCACAATACATTTTTAATTACAAGGGAAAGCTTAGACTGTTGACAACCTGTGAAAAAGTAGCAAATCCAGGTATTAAATACTTTAAAGAAAAGAAGGAAAAAAAAAGCACATGAAGAGAAACAGGAGACGAGATGGAAGTACCTGATTTTGCTTTTTTTTTTTTTTCCTAAAAAATACTGTGTACAGTACTGAGGATCTCAAACTTAAGTGAGAATCATAAATAGCAGAGAAATATTTCCCTGTGGAATCACTGCATAAGTAATTGTTTTGGGGTTGGGGTTTTTTTCAAAATATAGAGAAGGAACCATGATGATCAGCCATCATGGTCAAGTTCAAGCAGAAAACAAGACCAATCAATTGAATACAAATAACTAATACTCTTTATAGCAGAATATGTGGAGAAAGTTAATAATAAAATTACAACTAACTGCTCGCCCTTCCTCATGAAGTTCTTCACTTATTTTTTACTGCTGTTCATTATAATGGGGTTTTCCCCTCCCTCTTTTTCATACTTTTCTTAAATGGCTGGCTGAATATATTTAATTGTATATTCCTGAGGGCAGGGACTATTTCCTTAATTGTCTGTAAAGTCCAGTGCTATAAACAATGGTCCTATGCAATGTTAAGTAATAAAAAATGAGTAATGTTTTGTTGAGAAATAGTCATGCATTAATTATGCAAGATTATCTGGAAAATACAGAACTAGGGAAAAAAACATGTTCTGAATCCATAACTTTTAAGCATCACTACCCAATGAATGATTTATGGTATTACTTTTCAGTATTATATTTAATTTCTCTTGGAGTATTTAAAAAACATCTGCTCTGAAAGTTAGCAAATGGGTATTGTTTACTCAGAAATTCTACAGGGTGCAACCCCCTTCCACACTGTCAGTTAAACACACAATATTTTAAATACACATTATCGAGCCAATTGTTGAAGCAGGCACTTAGAATGCAAAGAATATTCTACATATTAAAGTATATATGAAAAATACTGTTCAGTAGTTATAACATATAAAGTACAGATTCTAAATTCAGTATTTAGTAAGTATGCAATTAAAAAAAAATAACATTTCGGTTTTATTACTTACTGAACTCATTTCATGTCCTAAATCGACATTGCTGCAGACTTATACAAGCACAGAAGCTACTAAAATTGGTATAACTTTAAAACCAGAAGCAAAGTTTTATTGCTGAACTATGCCCCTGAAAATGGGGTTGAATATAAAAACAATGACACCAAATCTGAAGAGCGTAAATACTCAGTCTTAATATCTTTTAAAATCTGTTCTCTAATCTTGACTGAGGTTTGAAAGTAGCAAGTCTGTATTTTTCCAGTGTAAATGTTGTGCAAAAGCTTTACAAACATAGATCTAAATCTGCAATTGCCATTACTAAAATAAATGAAAAATCTATAAGCAGCAGTGAAACCAGCATGCAAATAAAAGAACTGTCAAGACATACTGCCTAAAAATAAGCTTACAATAACTATTTTAAAGACTGTGTGTGGTCTTACCCATATATTTTGGCAAGATGCACTTTCTCCAACCACAGCTAGATTCATCCAAAAGCAGTGGCACTGGAGAGTCTCTGTCTCACCTGTCAAACTTGAAGAACGTTGTTCAGCAGACCACCATGAGTCCATGGATAGGATCCACAGCACTACAGCAGCTGTTCTTGATAAGTGTTCTCTAACTAGAGAGGCAAGCGCTTCAAAACCCTTCTGTAAGAGGATCGCCCTTCATATACATGCATTTAAAAACAAACAGAAACAAGAATATATCCAGAACAAGACTTTCGAGACATTTGTGGCACAGCTTCAGTGACCTCATATGCATCTCTGTCTGATATTTGGAAATATTCACAGAAGATTTGAGTCTATTAAATTTATCTTAGAATTTAACCTAATTATTTACCTCTCACAAATTGCTACACTGTTCAAATTGCAGGCAATCAAATAAAATAACTGGAACTCCTAAATCTTCAGGGTTCAGGAAAGTGAATTTTCCTCTTTTCAGTTCCTTTCCCATGAATGACATGGAAAATTTTCACACCAAGCTACAAAGAGATTAAAAGTGGGAAGGAGAGGTAAAAGGCTGCTTGGCTACAGTAAATGTAAGATTCAGTGAAAATGGGATGAAGCACGAAAAGTTGCAAGTTTTAAAATGACCTAAGGGGATATTTTGCCGACCAGAAAAACTAAGAAGAGACTTTATCTGAATTCTGTTCATATAAAATAACTTTGACTGCTACTAGAAGGCACATAATAATAAATTTCCAGAGAAATATGAATATTTTCTAAAAATAGGTCACTGCTTTTAACTGCTGGGATCTGCTCTGATTTAACTACTAGTAGCATTGTATCCTAGAAGCAGGAAAGGCTCTAGAGAGATTACTTTCACTTTTCCCTAGATATATTTAGTGTACTAACTAGCATAGTTAGGATATTATTTTTCTTTGGTTTTGTCAGTAGCATGTTTGAAATAAATTTTATTAAGTGGTAGTGTATGTAACATTGCATTGTGGGTAGCAGTTTCCTGCCTTAACCTAGCCACATCCTCAGCTGTTATATGAGACAAGTTTCCCATATTTTCTGCAAGTTGACTTTAAAAAAAAAAAAAGGAAAAAAATACAGACAGGAGAAAATAACTAGGAAGTTAGGATGATCTTAAGCACCATATATTGAGTGTTTAGAATGGGTGCATCTAATCAAAAGGACATTTTTCTCAGTTCCTGTGCAGTCCACAAGACCTAGGAACACAAGGAAAAAAATGCTTGTCACAAAAAAAAAGCCTGAGCAGGAAGAATCAAGATGAGACACATCTGATCATTAAGATGCAGCCCCTTATTCAAAGCCTGATCAGGGGCTAGATTATTTCACTGGAGAACAACTTTGCTATGATATGAAGAAGTGAGAGAAGTGGCAACACAAAGTGAATGAAAACAATTTTTGACTACTTGCTATGCCACGATGTACTCACTGGTTAAGAGACTACCATCTTTTTAATTTAAACAACAGTTCCGTTTAAGGTTTAATGTGATCTTCAGTAGCCTGACTGCACTGTAGAAAAAACAGACAACACTTATTTACCCTAGAAAGGTAACAGTACTTTTTCCCCTTCTACATTAATGGTCCCAGGCACCATCCACTTCAAACCATATCTTACCTAGAGAAAGGCATCAGTAACACTCACATGCTCACTGCTACCCTTGCAATAAGAACCATTTTAAAATGAAGGAATGCTGAAATATCCTTGCTGTTGCAATTTTTTTAATCAACTGGAAGTTTTAGTCTTTGCTTTAAAAGGTTAGTATAAAATGGTATCAACATACTCTACTCTTGCAGAGATAATGGAAATGAGAAGTCTACAAAATACCCAAGTCTAACAACAGAAGCTTCCCAAAATACGCAAGTGTTTGAAAACAAACAGTATTTCAAATGTACTGGCTGGAAACCTACAGAAAACACGATTTTCTTCCTCTAAAATTTATAATTACTCCTCAGTTTGAAAAACACAGTCAAGGAAAGAGGTTTCACTTACAGCAAAAAAAACCTGCTCTCGTGGAAACAGATACGTTAACAACACCTACAGAGAATACCTGCATCAGGGGAAACTGCACCAGGACTTTCTGAATTATAAAAATCAGCATCTTGTTATTGTATATATTGTAAAACTTGCAATGAAACGCAATCTAACAAGTTTGTCATCACACTGCTCTAGGCAGAGTATTTATATCATTCCAGTTGTAGCATAGAAGCAAACATTTAAGTACAAATAAACTTTCAGCAGGGCATCACACTGTTTATACACTGGATGAACTTTTGAGTGACATAAGGCAAAATGTTTGGAAATAGAGCATAGCTTAAAAGTTCCAAAACACGTTTAAAGAACAGTGGAAGATGTAATTATCTTTTAGTGTTGCATTACAATTGACTTTTAGATTTCATTTGTCATCAAAGATCAAGCTCAAAGTTTACCAGAGAAATTCCTTAGCATAATACTTCCTTTGTAAGTGTAACTGGGACTCAAAGCATCCCCTGTGGAACTCAGAAGTGAACTTCCATTTTTGTAGATCTACCTTTAAACAAGAGCCTGTCAAGCATTAGTCTACAATCAAGACACTGATTTACACAGTGGATTTTCAAGATTCTTGCATCTGCGTCATCAGAAGTGCAAACTATACCAAAAGCAACCACCAACCACCAGTTTCACAGGTATTTGGTCTCAAAGTTTTGCTTTATAATGTTTCTATATTTAAAAAAACCTGCATTTTTATCAGTACCAGTTTTTACAAACTACATCTCGATTACTCAGTTATAGTATTTGCTTTTTTGTTTATAATGGCTTTTTTTTTATTAGATGAAGACTTCTTTGTAGTGTTCTTGATTTGAACAGGTTAAAAAGTTTAAAAAAAATCATAAAGGTATCAGATCCAAAGTTAGAGAATAACTCTGCATACACAAGTGAAAGCATGAAAAAGCCATTCTGGAGAAAGCGTGAGAACAGCCTTTCAATGCAATAAATTTTTATATTCAGAATTCTGTAGGAAGCTCAATATTGTAATACTAAAGGTATGACTAAAAATAAAGGGCAGAGTTTTGAAAATCAAACAACTTTTTTTCCTATCAATGGAAAAAAGTATTTAAGGTCAGGACAACAGTTTACCTACTATTTAAAAATACTGCACATACCTGCCATCAAATAGGAGTTGATCAATACCTTCAATGTGTAACTGCAGCTGAAAACTCCAAACTTAGAATTTAAGAGTTCCCCAAATAAGAGGCAGCAACCTCCAAAAGCTTTTGCTGCATCAAAAGTTGATTAAAAATTTAATGCATACAAATATAATCTGTATATGAAAATATTAGTATTCTTTCCATTATTTTGATATCCTTAATATTTCTTCATTGATGCTTTTAACCCTACAGAGTAAACAATAATAAAAGCAATTCATAAATAGGAGAATTAAATATAACCCTTATTTTAAAGCAGAATAGGTTTTTTGTAGAACCTTTCTTTTTCATTTTATGGTAGAATTCTCTAAGTTTGGCAACATGTAATAACTCTCAAAGTATTGAATGAAGAACAATGCAGTTTACCTCACAATAATTATTATGAAATAAGTTTTTATGAAGAAAGATCTATGATTTTTTTATAATTATGTAACAAAAATCAAAACAATTTATTTTTTACTGAAAAAGTCTTCTCATTTGTCTCATCCCAAAAAAACAGAGAACCTGGTTCCCCCACCCACACCTCCAGCTATTCATACCACACAATTCCTGGCCAATTTCTAACCAAGAAAGCTCAGGACAAAGAGGAAAACAAAAAAGGAGGGATGGCAGCATCAAAGATATGTATTTTATTTTACAAATAAAAGCCAAATGATATCTAGAAAATCTTTTACATGGTTCTTTTGCTCCCCTCAAAAAATGACCAAAAAAAAGGAAAAACATTAAATTCATTCAGCTAAAACTTAAAATTACAGTGCATCTGTGGTACAATCAGGATAATATGAAAAGTTCTAGATATAATGTCCAAAGAGGCAAAAAATGAGATACTTTCTCAAAGATGTTTCCAATTTTGTTCTGAATCTGAGTGAGCAAATCAAGACTACTAATACACACTGTCTGTGCACATTACTCCTTACTACACACAGCATTTTGCAATTTATTTCAAAGCCTCTATTATAAACAAAAAAATACTGCTTTTGTTAACCCACTCTGTACCAGTACAGTCAGGGCTTATGTTACATAATCAAAGTTACAATACATTAAGCATATAAAAAAATATCACACACACATGCACACAGATGATATTAAGTATCTGAGCCTTACATATGCATCAAATTTACGTTTCATTTTAAAACTAAGTGTTAACATTAACTGGTGAATGAAGTTATTTATAGTCTCCCCAAAAGTTTAAGACTGTTCTATTTCCCTTAAACACCAGAACTATAATAAGGAATCAATGTAAGCACAACCAAACCCTCCCAGCTCACTCTGTTACACAACATCCACGTTAAATCCTCCCAACGCCGGAGTTCCAAAGCATCACTCCCAGGCTGCAGCACACAAGCAGTTATGATATCCAAATGACATATTTTGCCCCAAATATAAAAGAAACATAATTGCCCTTAATTTGCATCACATAAAACTGCCAAGTAGTTTTGAAGGCATGCAAAGCAAGGCACACATGATTTAAGATTTGCAAAGGAATCCCCAGACTAACACTTCTGTGACAGCCAATTACAGTGAAAAACACAACCCCAACAAGCAGCCTGCTACTAGACCTTAGGAAAGGTAAAGTTTCTTACAATGAGTTACAGATTCACAAGTATAAGACGACAAGGAGAAAAAGTAAAACAGAAGGAATCCAGCCACCCAGCAAATATGAAGCAGACCCAAGATCGTGATACAATCCAAAGATGTAAATTATTGTAAATCATCACTGTTGTTCAGAATTTCACACAGCCACTTGTGCCAATTTTGCTCACTTTTCCACAGACACAATAATAAAGGAGGGAGAGGGAATGGGAGGAGAAAAAAAAAAGAAAAAAAAAAAGGAGGGGGAAGAAGAGTGGGGGGAACCTGAACTGAGAGTACAAATAAAGTTCTGCTGTCCATATGCTTTAACTGTACAGAAGTTTGGGCTCTTACAGCATTTTGTACTCTCTCCAAAGCCTCATGAGTCACAAAAATTAAAAAGCTATGTCCCTCTGAATGCCAGGAAGGGCCTTACACGAGCCTTTTGTCAAAATATAAAAAAAAAAAAATTAAAAAAATTTAAAAAGGAAAAAAAAAGAAGAAAAGGCAAAAAAAGGAGAGAGAGAAAGAAAAAGCCACAGTGTAGGCAGTCCTACTTGGAGTCCTCTGATGTCACAGCCACATGACTCGCTCGCTCCAGTAACAGTGCTTGCAAAAAAAAGGAGTTTTAAAGCTTTTGCTTTTTTGGATTGTGTGAATGCTTCATTCGCCTCACAAACAACCACAGAACCACAAGTGCGGTGCAAACTTTCTCCAGGAGGACAGAAAGGAGTCTCTGGTTTTTAAATGGTTAATCTCCGCAGGTCACTACCAGCCACTGAGACCAACAGAGTCAGTAAGTGCTCTCTAACCACAGTCTATGCAGTAATAGTAGGTCCTTCAAATATTTGCTCATTCTCTTTTTTTTTGTTTTGTTGCCTTCCTTTTCACATGCTACCAGCACTACACAATTTTTTGACAGAGAAAAAACCAACTATAGAGTCTTTGCAATCCAGGGACACAGTAAAACTAAAACAAGGTTTGGCTATGGTTTGTGTTTTCAGTTTGAGGATCCAAGAAGTATTTGCACCAGAAGGTGAAAGCTCTGCGTGAACCGAGAGGGACTATGGCATCAAACAGCCTGTTCAGTTCAGTGACACCATGTCAGCAAAACTTCTTTTGGGGTAAGTGCTGCAATATTTGAGCTTCTGTTTTTCACTGTCGAGAGTTTTCTTACTTTGAACAATACTGGTTGTAGTTATCTAAGCAAAAAAAATGCTGAATGGGATGTCAGAATATTGAAATAGTATACCTGGTTGTTTGGGGTTTTTTTGTGGGGGGGGAAAGTAACTGTAAATAGCTTCTGCAGATATAAGAACAAATTTGTTAGCTGGGAAGCTGAGCAAAGGGAAGTTGGTGGCTGAGTCCTTAGAGTTTGACAGCAGGTGTGCTCAGCTGTCACCGGGGTCAAGGTGTAGCTGCATGAATTTGAAAGAGCCTAATGGGATCTAGCAAAATGTTTAATATTATCTCAGGGCAAAAGATAAAGTAATTAGTGAGTTAATCAACAGCAGCTCAGAAAATCTCATTAAGAACTCTGGTAACACTTTTAGATATATCCACTATGAGTGGTTAACGAAAGACACTACAAAAGACTTAAATCACAGGGTTCAGACTGCTTGCTCTCTAAACCTGATGAAAATGAGCAGTGTGTAGCATACTGCAGCCTATCCTACCCAAAACTGCCCTATCACTGTTCCAGGCATCTCATTTTTACACATATATCTCAGATGAAGTTATCACTGCAAATCTGCAGTTTTCTAGTCCTCAGTTGCCCTCATTTCACAGCAAAGCTTGTTTGATAATATATTCAATTGTAAAAGCAAATTCTTCTCATTACACTTATTATGAACAAGGCAAAACATTCACGCATTAAAATACTAAGCTATGAAATAAAAAATACATGATCTAACATGCTGCTGAATTTTAAGTTTAATTCAAAGTGGGATGTAAAAAACTCTGTAGAAGAGCACTGCCAAATATTTACTTCAATATTCTGAACTGTAAACACAGATTCCTTTAAGAAATCATATATGTATATACTGAAGTAATTATTTATATGCACTGTACATATAAATGCTCATAAAACTCATAAATACACTATAAAATTGCACCTCTGTCTTTGCTTACTTTGAAAAGCTTCATGCTCTCAGAGACTTAAAATCAGTAGAGAGCATCTCACTAACAAGTAGTAAATAGAATCAAATAAGCCTTCAACTGATTTATCTGCAAGTAAATGAAGTTATATTTTAAAGTGTACTGGAAAATGCTTTATTACCATCACACTTGATGAACTGCAAGAAGTATAGTAACAAAATTTTTTCAAAGCATCTTTTACTGAGGCAGTTCAGACAGACTAACTGAAAATTCTGAAAGCTTTAGCGGAAAAAAAAAAAAAAACTTACAAGATTTTCTTAACGGTGTCCGTCATGTTGAAATTATGTTGGGACCGTAGCTAAACCTATTTCTTTCCCTCCCTTGCCCCCCTCCTATGAAAAACAACAGTGCTAGAAGCATTTCCAGTACATACATCCCTATTATTGCAGTGACTGGGGTGCCTTTTACCCCTCCTACTTCACACACTTTGACTGGTTCCCAGTTAAGCACATGAAGCTCTGAGACCAGGCATAGAAACAGAAATGAAGAAATTGCTTTTTGCAGGAGGGTGACCAATTTAATATATGACCTATAGATACCAGATGAGATAACATGACCTGTGGCCAGTCATGCAGCTGTAATACCCTGAACATTGAGCTGAAATGCAAACACAGACCCAGCAAAGCAGCTTTTCTACCCAAACTGGTGTCGGAGCAAAGCACAGCAGAAGCATAGCCAGACCACATTATCCCAGTGTTTACAACAGGAAATACAGTTTACATGTATAGGGACTTTCTTTTGCTTTTACTTCCAAAAGAGATTAGAAGAAATTTAGTTGGCTAAAATTATCAAAACACGAAGTCTGACTGCTTAATTCACCTACTTCTGATAATTCTTAAAGCCACTGGGAAATACTGTGATACTGTGCTTAATACTTTTCCTGAACTTCACTAAATAGGGTTGGATACCTGAATTTCACTTTCACACAAACAATAGATGCAAGAAACTACAAAATCTCATCGGCTCTGTCAATGTGTAAGCAGTGTAACCTGAGCTAAAACCAAATTTTGGAAAACCCACTTTCATAAAAAGGAGGCAGAATTTATTTTTTTAAAAAAAAGCCAGAATACCCAAGCTGCTCATGAATTTGCCGTTCAGTGATGCAGCAGCACCTCAGAATGCAAGATCTGTTCTTCCTTTCTGTACTATCATTCTCTTCCCATCTCTACCTTATTCCTTTCAGAACTGTTGAGTTTAATTGTTTCTTTTCAAAACTGAACTGATGAAACATAATGACAAGTTATAACAGGGCAGGAAAACAGAGCTATGATTAACCCGCATGGCTGCTAATCTGTGCCATTAACATATGCCTGAAAGCTTTTATTCCACTCATTTTTATCTATATGTTTTTGACTTCATATGAAAGGGAAAAACAAGACTAGCATAGTGGAAGGATCCTTTCCTAGTTCATGCAAACACAAATATTCCTTTCCAATTTGGTACATTTTAATTAACTACATTCTGGGTTTCACATCCAGATTTTCTCTACCTTGTGCCACTTATACACAGGTTTTGACTGCATTGAGCCTGTGTAAACCTTCTCAGGCTTTTAAATCTAACAGGATTCATTTCAGCAAAGGCTATTATATTTTTACATCCATAACATCTGAAGGGAAAAAAAAAGGCTCAAAATAAACACTATGCAAAAAAAAAAATTTAAAAAAAAACCCAGCATATTTGGTATAAAATTTGAAAAATATTGTTAACTCAAAGTATTTCAGAGACTGAAAACATTCTCAAATGCCTCCAAAAACAATTAAAATTTTGAAATACGAAAAGGCATCTTCAACTATATTCTGTGCAGAAGAATCCAATGAAAGAAGGAAATAGGATCCCTGTTTAGCTGATAATTCAATCAATTACTTCACACGTAATTTCTAGAAGCTGATCCCAGTGGAGATATAGTAAATCTAAAGTCTTCAAGTTCCGCTTATATTAAAATACTCCTCAGAAACTTCATCAAAAAGTGCCAAACCTTTTGTAAATTTCAATTCTCAGCTGCTTTACTGTTCGGTAGGCAATCTCAAAGGGTTTGTTTAATTTTAATTAGGAGACTGATAAAGAGAGAAACAAATCCTTTTGCATTATCTGTGTATAGAAAGCAGTTTTCTGTATGTTCCAGCTCTGTTTAACGTATTCATACTATTGTGAATGCTAAGCAAAATCTCAGGAATCACTGCTCTTTGCATAAAATATAATTTAAAACACCAGGATTTTTAAATAACAGTAATAATAATACTGAAAACTATGCAAGAATGAGTATTCTCACGTGCATTAAAAAAGCTGCAGCTTCGCACGGAGGCTGCTGTTATCTGAAAGCCCCAAACCCTGTAGGATTGCTCTTCATCACTTACAAGGTTTGTAGGCAGCAAAATGCACTGATCTGTTTAATTAGCTGCCTCAAATGAACTATAAATAGCCAACATTCTTTAAATCAACTACACCAATGTAAAATTCAGTAAGATGAAAATGTTCCAGGTTGTTAGGAGAATATCATAGTATCTGGTGGTTAAATAAACTGGGAGAGGAAAAAAAAAATCCTATCTCATTAGGGGCACTAAGATTTTATCAAACATACAGGATTAATCTCTATTGAATAGGACCATTCACAAATCAAAACTCACTCCACTTCAATACTTTCATGCAGTGCTAATCAATTACAACCTTTTCTAGTTATTCAAAATCCATGTGCTTTTAATTTTATTCACTGGTGGTCTAAAATATAATATTCAGGCCAAGCTAAGTCATTCTGTGTTGCAACTTTGCTTTTTTTCAATAAATATTCATCTAGAGGTTTTCTTAGAGAGAACTGCTCATATGAAGACTGTGGTAATATTTTTATACTGTACCTCCTTGTTGAAGCAAAAGGTTAGGGGTTACCTAAATACCTCAACTGTATATACAAAAAAAGGAAAAGGTAAGTATTCACATGAAAAATCCAAAGGGACTATATTATTTATTTTTGCATTTCCTATGATTAATGATGCACCAGTGCATACTTGAAAACTGAAGTCAAAATAGGGTAACACCTCAAATTCCTTTACAAACTGTACAAATATCAAACTTCCATGCTGTATTAACTACTCTACCAGAAATATTTAAAGGCTCTGCCACCCCACATTAAGAGTATAACAATAATACTGAAATTCCTCTCAAGCTGTGTGATTTCTTGGTCATGGTCAGACTAATATTAATCTTAAAATTGCACCTTACAGCTTTATTTTCCCAATTGCTTTCAGAAGAGAGTCGTACTTTTTACTGAGTAACAAGAAGTTCAGAGCAGCCACAAGTAACTAACAAAAATCTAATACTGCACTCATTAAAGTAAAAAGGGGGGAAAAAAGCAGCTAACAATTGTGGCAAGAGACGCTAACTAGGCAGTGCAGACAGTTCAAGAGAGACAGATAATAAATGTGTTTATGTACTGTCACACCTTGTGGCAGATACCATCAATGAATAACATTAATAACAACTAAGAAATACTTGCTAGAACTCTATCAATGCAAAAACGCTGAAGAAATACGTGCTAGAACTCTAACAATGCAAAAAGCTGAAGCTACAAGCAGAATCTGGCATTATGTTATGCTCAAGTCCAGAACACTTCTGTGGAAATTGAAGCAGACAGGGAAGGGAGGAATTACCCTGTGCTTGCCAAGCTGCAAAGGTGCAGCATTTCTCTGCCTGAATACTGCAGGAGCCAAGGGCAGCTGTCAGTGCTGGGCACCTCCTGAAAATCAAACTATCTGCATGTTTCCCTCTATGTACCCAATAAAAATCAACATTGTGTGTTGCAGGGGAAGGAGTTGGTTCTGAAAACTCATTAAATACACTCCATTAATAAGAATTACAATAAATTGCCATGTTTAATATGCCCCAAAGTATATAATATTTTAATTAAGTCAGCCTCAAGATAAATAGTGAGTTTAAGATGGTAAAACCTGAAGCATTTGGGGTCTTAAATTCAGCACTGGGAGAATCCAAGTTTCATACAAGCAGTTAAGAAACTGCAACAAGAAAACATACAACTGTTATTTTCAGGATAAAAAATTAATTTGCCTAAATAGAATAAATGTAATATATATTCTGATAAGCATACACAGAAGTAAATTAATGGACTGTGTGCCATTTCAATGAGATTTTCCTTGGAAATTTTGCCAGACTTAGGAATTATCCACAGATTTTCATGAGGAGGATAAAAGTGACCCACAAAACATCTACTTCCTCCACCACAGAACCCCACAAATATCTACTCCTATCAACAAAATTCATTTGTGCTCACATTACATACAATAGCTTTCATTTCTATTATATATCTTCACTCCAAAGTGCCTTCTAAATTCTTATGGGAAACAGGCTAAGGAGGTCTATCTTCTGCTCTCAGGTGTTTTTGTTTTTAAGTTAATAAAGCCTAAATCTAAGAGCACGTTTCCTTACACAAACATGCTCTCTTCTACAAATAAATATAAGACCTGCCACTTAACATACTGAAAAGCACACCCTAAAGAGAATATTTTAAAGATGAGAATAAAGACAAAATAAACTCAGGTTACTGTATCATAAAGCAGTTTAACACCTCGAACTGAAAAAAAAAAAAATCCATTATTCATGCATCTGTTTCCTGTATATATTTTTTATTCTGCTTGTTACCATACTCTATACTGTTCTAGCCTTCTCTGTGTAGCTTAAGTTTCCTATTTCATGTAGGAACTTGCCCCAGGAGGGAGAACTCCATAGGTTTTCTCCTGAAGTCATTTTAATCAAAGCAATTAAATTATTCTGCACAACCTACTCCTTATTAAATGTTTTTATTTATAAAAATTAACTTTAGAACAGCAAAAGATTAAAGCAAAAAGGCTACATTCTCCTTTAAGTGCATAGGATGCTTTAAAAAGTATTTCTGCACATTATCCACTGTATTCATAATAGTTTTCCTTAATAATATTTTTTCATCTCCAACAAAACTACCTTTATTTTTACCGCGAATCGTAGAAACAGTTTCTTCTGCTGTCTGTCTCTTAAAAATGCCATATTCATTAAGGTCAGGCAGTTCTGGAATTAACAACAGTTTTAAGATGCTATAGCTAAAAACCCCATGGCAAAATTTTTTGGCAGGAATTCATTCAAATATGATTACTATATTTCTGATAGACAGCTTATTTTACATATTATATTTCCTCCGAATTGCTAGCATTTCATAATGACTTAAAATTTATTATCATTCATTTTCTTGATTAAGGAAAGCTAAAAGCTGATGACCTTACATACATTTATTTTCCCCAGAATTTATTTGAACCGTAAGTGTGCCAAACCATTGTTTACTTATCCCTCATGGTCAGATATCTTAGATCTAAATCTACTCTGTGGTTTACTGAAACAGAAAGACAGAGCCACTGCCAGTTACATAATATAATACTGTTCAGAGAAACAGGATCCGGCCTTGATCACAATGAAAATTAACACTAACGAGATGCATTTGCATCTATATGCACAGACACACATGTATATCAAGCACCATATGCTGTGTGCAGTGGCTCTGCTGGAACAAATCGGAGCAGGGGGATGTTACAAGTCATTAGTAATTACTGAACTTAATTTCTCTGTCAGACACATTTAATATTTCTGACGCTATACACACAAGCAAAAGAAAGGGTTGCTTACGATTTCATTAAGAAAAAACAATATAGATAAATAATTATGCCTAACTACATTGAATACCAGATAGTGTTAATCCCTCAAAAGACCTGTAATTCATATAATTACAAATCAGAAAAGACAGACTTAAAAACACACAATATTTTAATGCATCTGTGTGTGGTATTAGAACAGGGTATTCTTTCTTTTAACAAATGTTAATGAGCTGTGTATGTGCAAACACACACATATATACAGTTCAAGCCTCTAATTCCTACTAACTTACACTTCTAAAATCATGAAATTCAAGTTAAAGAAGTCAAACTAGCAATAGCATAAATTTAGGAGACTTCTCTATCGGTACAATATTTTCCACCCTAGCACTGAAGCCATAAAGGATAATGTGCTACTGCATTCAGATTTGCCAGCAGTACCCCAAGAATATTTGACACTCTTCACGTATCTTGCTAGCATGCCGCGGAGGAACTTGCCAGGGTCCTGTACTGATACTTGTTAAAAACTATGCTTATTAATGCTACCACAGTGCCCTAGATAAATTTTAAGTGTTAGTGTTTGTAGTGAAATAACATGCCAGAAGTACTGGTTTTAGAATACTTGGTAAAAATTATGAGAGACATGTCTGGTGTCAGTCCCTTCGTACCCTCTTACTCCTTCAATGACAAGAGAAACTGTTTTTATGGGCATCAGACCGGCCACTCTTAACTCACCTCAACTTTCAAAATTAAAACACATTTTAGCCAAAGTAGTCTTATTTGTAGGTCAGCTGGTGTATTTGACACAGTGCAATACATTTCCACTGAAGGGGCTCACAAAAAAAAAAAAACAGCACAACCACATTGACATGGAAAGATCCCTAATGCAAACACAGAGTTTTTCTGCCAAGAGCTGATAATCATCCACAACTGCATTTTTGTAATAATACAATATATTAAAAATTTACTACGAGCACAAATCTTCATCTAGAATCAGCAAAAATAATTTTACATTAATTAAACAGGATTCAATGGAAATCAAAAGGCATTTTAAGATACGACTTAAAGAAAAAAAAAATTTGAGGACCATAGTGTCAGAATTTGCTATTTGAATTTAACATGTCTCCAAAAGCCTTTCAGGTGAGCTATAACACTGAACTGCCGTGATATTTGTCCTTGCAGCATTTTCTGTATAAATTCCAGGAGTAACTTCCACTCAAATGCATCATCTATTCACCTTTAAATAGAAAGCTTTCAGGAAAAAAAAGATGTGTCACATTTGCTCGGTAACACTGAAGGGACACATCTGGTCTAGCTTAGTGACTCAATATTAATAAGAGTTTGATGAATTAATTCTACCAGCTATCGTACAATACTCGAGCACAGGAGCAGCTTTGTGACAGAGTACTTACAGCCCGCTGTATATTTACTTCCTAACACAATCTGCAGAACTTATTTCCTCTAAGTAAGACCATCCATATAAATTCACACTAGGAGAGTTCATCATCTGCATTTTTCCAATCAGTGGTATCAAAGTTTAACTCCACTGCGTTTGGGTATTTGTGGAATAACCAATCCATAACAATGAATGGTTTATTTAAAACTGACAGGACCAGAAAGCAGCAGCTATTTACTTAGGCGCCGTACCTTAGTGTACACCAGTAAAAATGTTCTCTTTTCCCAAAAGGATTTTCTGCAAAAAGGGCATTCACTTTGCTTCCTTCCCACCCCTCTTACATCCAACTCTGTACATTCAAAACTAAGTGCTATATTTTTCTTGCTATTCAGTATATTTTTATTTCCCCCCTTTCTGATTAGACGGCATAAACAGAAACACTAAAATTCAGAAGGTACACTCTTTATATTTTATTAAAGAAATCAACATTCAGAAAAAGTGCAGTCATCTCTGGAAAAAAAATAGCATCTAAGTAACAAAAAAAAAATTAATTTAGCATCAAATGGGAAGAAAGTTATCTTCCACAGTGCAAATAATTTTCATACTGGAGCTAGAACGGTTTCATTCTAGTGCACCACTTTGTATTGCATATGCAAATGCTAGAACAACTTTTAATTTCAGAGCGTTTCAGGAATAGGACCTAAAATCATGCTCTGTTATTCTGGATGGCAATTAACTCAGTCATGACCTTGTAATAATTTGGAGTTCTATGCTCATTAAAGTAAAATTTTAATATTACCTTTAAAAGCAAAAGCAATATCTTAATTACAGCTGAGCTAACTGTGTATTAATCCATCTTAAAAGAAATGAAGACTTGAGCTTGCCCAGATAAAAAGATAAATTATAATAATACTCATTAAGTACAAAACAAAGGCTTGAAAAAGTGTAATTTTAGTACTTTGAATTATAATATTAATTTACTAACTAATTTCAAGGCACATGTGTACTGCACATGTGTAAAATCTACTCGAGGGAGCCAGCTCACATAGACACACACACGAGCTGGAATGTTCCAATTCCGATCAAAGATGTGTGTAGCCGGATGTGCGGTTAATTCACTGATCAAATTTTCACAACTGAAAAACATCTTGAGACATAAAGTCCCAGTTACCAGAACTGTGGGCTCTGTGCTTTATCATCAGAAACACTCTTCACAATTTCACATTTTATTATATAATTCAAAAATAATATAATCTCTCGCACACTTTAAAAAAAAATTAAAAGGAAGAAGCAAAGATAAAAAGGCATTGCTTTTAGTTCCAGCATTCTTAAAGGGCACAATGAGAGTGAGAGAAATAAATTTAAAATACCCATAAGAATCTGAACTCTAATCTTAGTGACATGTTCTTACAGTAAGCTTGTGCTCCATAAAACCTATATAAAAATGTCAGAAGCGTAGATGCATAGCACATGCACTCACCGTAAGACACAAATCTGCCCTGTAACAATAATATACAGTAGCTCTTCAACGTGCCTGAAAGATTTTAAAATGCACTAAATCTATAAAAACAGTCTACTGTCAGACTTCAGGTCTGTCTACTAAATCAACCAGATGTATGGAATAAACACTATTTAATAGCTACTAAATTTTTATCAGCTTTGTATAAAGTTAGACAAATTTGAAGTAAAAGTTTGAAGTCTTCTACAATTACATTTCATAATCTTATTTGCTTACTGAACTGGCTAGATACAGTAAATATGCATCATATATTGGCTATTCCCCTTCAGCAGATATGCATAAAAGAAGAATAATCTAAACAAACTAAAAAAGACACTTAAATGGGCAGCAGTTTTACTAGTCTTAACACTGATTTAAAAGATGTCTCTTTCTCTTCTTTACGTACCTGGTTGTTACCAATTACTGATGTGTCTTCACCCCTTCTTGTTGCAAAACTTCCTTTAAAACTTACAGCACACACAGCACAACGTTTGAGACCTCTAGACATAAAAATGCTCTTTTTTTTCAGTAGCAAAGAAAATCTGAAGGTTTTTTTAGGCTGACGATATCTTCACATAGAAACACAGAACGTCTGCAGACAGTAAGAAGCCTTTAGTAAGCCTTTTTGCTGCACCATAATAATCTGATCCAGAAATTCAAGGGTACCTTAAACAACGGGCTACCTGTTCTAGCCATGCTTAGGAATGTGGCCAAATCATTTTTATTGATTTAACCTTTATAGGAATGCTACATATCCTCAGAGCAAAACATTTCTAATGCATTTATAATATGATATAACTCTGAGAAGCTACAAAAAAAATCTTGTGACATAGGCTAGCCCCTCTCCACTATTCTGTTTTTTCCAATTTAGTAATCAATAGACACTCAAGTGTTAGGGTATTTTCTGAGTTTACATATGTCTGTATTCATAAAATGAAGCCAGAAACTAACACTTACAGAGGACAAGACTAATATCTGACCTGTCTTTATTTAAGGAATAAGAACTGGTGAACTGATAGCCAAGACTCTAAATACTCCTTTCATTCTAGAGTTACACATCAATCATGTTACCTGCAAACATATCAAGTTAAAACTTTCAGAATTTACAGTCCTTTTTTGAATAAACTGAGCAGCATGTTAGTTATGTTCAGAGAGCTTACAGAAGGTGGTTTGTGTATCTCACCAGAATTCTTAAAGAAGTATTTCTCAAATTCCCTCTTCATCAGAAATCTATTTCATACACATTTCAAACCAGTATTTCTCAATGCCACATCCATATTCTATTATTTTGAAGTTCAGGTTGGAAAAAATAGTGTATTTTAGTATTTGCTGGTTCTGGAATGCTACAAACCACACTTGAGCATTACCAGTAGTCACTTGTTTTTCAGAAAGTAAACTGTTCCAAGCTGCTCATTATGGTAAACTTTAGTGTAAAGAAGTGAATACAGTGACTGAAGAGTCAGTCAAAAAACAGCAAATATATTTATGCTACAAAACACATTCATTACACTACTTATAAAGAAAATTATGTGAGAGGTGTTTGGTTAAAAAAGGAAAAAACAAATAACAAAAACAAAACTCAAGCAGAAACAAACAGCAATAGCTCCTAGCATGAAATCCTAGTACATTATTCTTCACAACAGCAAAAATCCCAGCCAGGCACAGTTTCAGCAGGCAATATGCTGTAACACAAATCACCAAGTTTAGGAAGATTGAGTTCCACATTTTTTCTGGAAACATGAATGCCTAGATATCAGTGATATACTCTCTTATCTATGAACAAATATGAATTAATCCTACAAAGAAAGAAAAAATCAATTCCTTTGTGAGAAGGAATAAGGTGGACAACTTAGTACAAAAAGTACTAATATCAAAGCTGTGAACTGTAAATAATGCATGGCATATGGAAAAAACATGTATCTGCCAATTCTCACAGACTGGTTTTGTCTCTTCTCAATAAGAGTCTGGCTTTTGATTATTACATCACTAATTTGATTGCAAAGTTTTACATCACTGTTTGTTTCTTCATCCACTTTTTCTAAGAAATATTCTAAAGATTAATCTGTATCCAAAACACACAAAAACCCCACATAAAATATCCCCTGGCAGGAGCCTTACACTTCCTTAACCAGATGAAATCAAGCCTTTAATGTGAGGTGCAGCAGTGACTTCTCCAAGGGCAGAGTAGTTCTACCTTCATTCATGGTGCACATGATGAACGTGACAGGTAAGTGCCTGCATCCACACAAACTCAGTTTGTACTACCACAGCCTGAGAGCATTCTAGCAGTTACCACACACAGAGCAGGGACAATATCCATAAATAAATAATAACTCCAGACCAGACCCCAGAAAGTTCATTGATGCACATCATATCATACTTACTTGATTTCAGCTGCATTACATGTAGAATAACAGTTCATGGAGCAAGAGGAAAACACAAAAACTTACAGATTCTAGAAAAATTTAAAAAAACCCATTGGATGATACATCCCAATGTCTTTGTAAGTAACCTAGGGCCTAGAGCTGTACCCCTCTTCCACTGGCCCCTTACAGAACTGTTGTCACTTGCTTTTCTGGTGCACCTTAAGGAAGGACCCAGGTAATGCTGAAAAGCATTGAAGTATGTTAGAAATGCAAATTTTTACAGACAGTGATGATGGAAGGAGGCCTAGCTAAATGCAGTTACACCAACACAACTGCTTATACCAGCACGTTTTATAACATAATAGATACAATTGTACAAGAGGGTTTATTAGCAGAGTTATTATAACAAACAATAACATCTTTTGATGCTACAGAAAAGCTGCTCTGTGCTAGCATGTGAGAAAGGTCAGATGGTGGAAAACTTACTTCATACTCTTAACCTGTAAACTCTTTCCTTTCCTGACTACTAACAAATGTCCTAGCAGGGGAGATCCACAGCTTTTCCAAGAACTCACGTAGGGAACCTTTCGCTCTGTTCCAATGGAACAGAACTTGTGCACGTTCACCTCAGGAGCGCTGCCCTCCGTGGCTGCTCTCTGAGTAACTCTGTCTGCACAGGTCTGCCACAGAAAAATTGCCTCCAGATTTTCACTTCATTACAGTTTTATATATACACAAGCATATATCCATACACATCTGTAAAAAGCAGCAAACTTGACTACTCCAGTCTGCATGCTATTAGAGAAGCAACTGTGATACTTCAGGAACCTCTAACTTGATTTCAGTGTTTGGAATAAGGGAAAACTAAGTTAGGAGACAGCAGCCTCTGGTAACAGATTTTGCAAGACTGTTTTATAAGGGACTCCAGCAGGAAAACTAACACACAGGAAAAGCTAGTTTAGACTGGGATTATGCATCAAAGAGAGGAACACCAGAAAATTCTTGTCCTTGATAACATGGACAGAGGCTCAAGGGTGGCAGGAGCACTAAGGCTCAGGCAATGCACACGTTTTGTCAATGTGTAATTCATGTAACACAGCTTGTTTTCATGGCAATTCTAATGCTTCTTTCACATTTCCCTGTAAATTTGTTTGGTTTAAAGATTCTCACACATTTTGTAATGGTAAAAGTAGTAGGAGAATGTCATTTCACAGCCAAATATTTGACTCTGGCAAACTTGTCCTTACAGCACTCTGCCATTCATCTCTCACACTTCAGATCTTCTCAGGCTCAGGTCTTGAAAATAAGAAGCATAGGTCTGGTCCCATTTTCAAATGCCAGTTCTTGGCCATTGGTCTTCTCTTTCAAGGGTGCTTTTCAGCATCACCATGCTTGTCTACTGTCCCACTATCTCATCCATTTTCTGATAGAACAGGGCACAGCTCCCACAAGAAGCTGATTGCAAACTCACTTGAAGCTCTTGTAATGATCATAGATATGATTCTTCTACTTTCAAAAATCATCAAAAAGAATATGAGCACCTTACTAAAAATTTTGCAACTGTCTAATTTTTGCATGGCAATGGTTATCTAGTATGGCTTTTAAAGTTCCTGGCCTGAAAATTCCAGACATCCTAAAACCTGAATCCCTTACTTCTTTTACAGGAATTCTGAAGATTATGATTTTGTCATACATTTGCTCAGTGCCTACCACAAAATACTGATCCATAGGTGTGACATTTATAAGACAACACAGATCAGTCACAATAGCAGAATGTTTACAAACAGCATCATCAGTTCAGTCTTGCTGAGTATGTGTTTATTCAAGTAAAGTTGTCTCCAAGGTTAACTTATTTTGATGTATAATTGAGAAGACTGTTCTTAAAAAAATAAATATTAAAAAGTCTTACTTATGACTCACAATATCAGGACTTGGTAATTTTGGTTCTTGCTGGGAAAATGCTTAGCAAATTTTGTCAGCAAAACGCTTCCATTTTCTTTGTGTAAGCATATTTTAAATCTGAAAAAAGCAATCCTAACAATTGTGCCATCACCAAATATAGCTGCTCCCTATTTTGGGTTGGAACCTAAAGGTATTTCAACTAAAAAACTGGTTTTGGCTGCAACTAAATTTTTTTTTAAATTCACAGCATTTTAAAAAACTCACCAACTGCCTTGGTTATAGCAACAGTACTATACAGGATTCTGAACAAAAAGAGTTTACCACTGTGCTCTTTCTCAGTCAGCTTCTGAAAAGCAGAGCTTACATGGTAGGCATGGTATTGTCCTTTATCTGGTCCTGATACATCTACACTCCTTACTGAAACCACTGCCAGGCTGAAATAGTCAACCTGTGAAGATGCAGTGTAAAGGTGAAAAGACAACTAAAATTGATTAATTAAGAATACTTACAGATCAAACTGGTGAAAAGTGTTCAGTTCACTCTCACAGATACTATCAGGCCTGCCATATACATAAATAAATAGACAGTTTCTGCCCATCTCAATGATGAAAGCTCAAAAAGAACTTTTTAGGTTTTTCTTCCTGTTGGACACCACCTTTCAAGGGAGAAGGTGTGGGGAGGAGGTGGAAAATTCCAATCACAGAATTTTTGGCAGAGAAGATGTTAGCAACAGTTTTAGAAACCATGATCAAGGTGAAAAGGCTGAAGGAACTGAATAAATCACTGTAAAGTGAATGGTGACCAACTCTTCCTTCCTCAGTATTGTGGTAAGAGACAAAAACAAATCAGAAACAAAGGAGTTCAGTATTCCATGACAGATTTTAGTTATGGCATGTATGCCAAAACCAAAGTTCCCATCCTGAATTATCTGTGTGCCTGTTGGGTCTGTACTCTACCTATGTATCTTCTAAAGCCTGTTTGTGTCCGCAGATATTTACCTTTTTTCTTTTTAAACTATTATGAATTGATAAAATGCATCCTCCACATCCAATCTGATTTTACATTATATCCAGAGTCACTCAATGGTCCTACTCTGTTTACAGTCTTGTACAGCACAGACATTTTTTACAGCCATCATTTCTCTAGAGAAACAAAGGAGTAACTATCCGAAAACCAAGTAAGTTCAGTGAAAATTGCCCCAAAATCTCCTTCACTACAGATTTTGGATCAGATGAGACAGCTAGCTGTCAGGAAGGTTTGGGTAGAACAGAATCCTGCCTCAGTGACTCAGACAGGAATAAATGGATTCTTTCAGTTCCCACCAAGTCCTACACCTCTTGTATTCAGTAACTAACACGTGACACTCACTGATAAAGGTAAGGGCTATGGTACATAATCAACTTCCCACATGAAAATGTAGGATGGAAATCTTGCAGTGACTCAAGCTGCTGTGAGCAATGTGCTCAGGTGCACTAATTCACTCAACTGGTTGTAATATCCTTGAATGAAAAAGGAATGAACAACTTTCCATTTAGTATGGGGAAAAGCAGGTATAAATCCAAGTGTGACAGGTGAACAAAGCAGTACAAGCTCACATCCCAGTTTATCTACAGGGAATCTGTATGCCCAAAATCTGGCAATAACAAGTATGAGTCTCGTTATCTCTAGGCTTCAGTGACAGGTTTTATTTATAAAGAAAGGGGCCTTAATGCAGCAAAATGCTTAAGTAAATGCACAGTTATTTCTATCTCATTCCCAGCAAAGTCAGGGCTATTATCCTTTTCAAAATCTGAAATAATCTGCTGACACTGTTCTCGCCATGCAAAGCACATATAAAATGTTTCCAGTTTCTATTACTGAATTTGGTAACAACTCATTTTTAATTTGCAATTGCAACAAAAAAAGTCATAGAATCATAGAAGCATTTAGGTTGGAAAAGACCCAAGTTTGATTTCAACCATTAGTTTTCAAATAAGTCAAACAATAGCAATCAGTTCCACTATTATTTTTCTTGTTGAGAGTAATATTGAAATGCCTGATAGATAACTTCAGTCAAGATGTAGAGCTGACAAATGTTGATTCCACAAACTAAAGTACAGGCAAAGATAAATTTAAAAAATTAAAAATTGCACATCCTAGTTGTAAGAATACACTAATATTTTGACTAAATAAGAAAATTCAAAACCTCAACTGAATTACCTGCTAGGCTCAGTCCTGCTTCAGTAACAAAACAACTGAACTGTCAGTTTAACTAACTAGGTAAGTCATGTTTATGGCTAGTTTTTTACAGTCAGATGTCAAAAGTGGCTACAAGACTCAACTAATGGTCGTTGCTGTAAAGTGTTTTGTTCTGGTTCAAATAAATTTAAAAACTCGTAAAAAAGTATGCTTCATCTTTGGTAAAGGACTCCTTTAAAATGTTGACAAAGTAGCTCAGATTTCTGAAAAGTGACACCTTTACAGGTAAATTGCTTTCTAGTATTTCAACCCTAAATAGATTTGAATTTAGACCACCTTACTTTGGATGACAATTCAAGTGAGTGACTTAAGGGTAGAGGTCCTGACCTAGACATAGAAGTGATTCAAATTCTTAATCCAAGACTGATCATACCAAGTCCTAAGGTTAAGAAGATATCAAGACAGTCACACAGTTCCTTCTACCAGTAGTCTCAAGAGACCAGACCTGAGACATACTGGTGAAACTCATGACTACCCTTATGAAAAATACGTTTGACCTTTCCATTCAGCAAAAAATAAAGACTACATATATGTTGTTACATTAATTATAAGGAAGCATATCAGAATAACTTCAGTAATTCAAATTTTAACTACTGTACTAGGCAAAACCTGAAATGCAGAGGTTTAAAAGCGTGCTGACACTTATTCCTTCGGTCAAAACACACTGAAAGCTTTTTGAAGTTTAAAACTCACTGTAATAAATTTTTCCCCACCCTTGACTATAATAGGTGTACTACTTTTTGAATATCTCAACTCCAGGAGTGGCAGCTATATTCTTATAATCAGCACTGAAACATCCCCAACATCTTTGTTTACAGCTCCAACAAGAAAGAAATGAGTCTTTCACCAACCACAAATAAAAACACATGAATATTACCTCTCTTATAGGATTAAAGTAGCAGCAGCTGTTCTTCATGCTTTCATCACCCCACATTTAAAGCAACAAAAGACTACCAAAATAGCAGCAACAGCTCTCATCAGCTGGAGAGGATGTTGGCTTTTCAGTGTAGGGCATGTGAACTGTTAGTGATAGAGCTACCAACACTTGTGTTTAATAGTAGATGCTTATACAAGAAACATGTGGCACACATGGAAAGCCACATGGCAAGCTAACATGTACCAAAGAATGATAGAAAAAAAAGTCTAATTCCTACTTTATTTTTATTAAGACAACTATCTTCACTTGTGTGTGAACGGAGGAAACAGCATTGCCAACAGAAAAATCAGACGTCCTTACAGATAGCAAACACGTTTCCCTATCACCTACTTCAATCAGACTAGAAAAGCTTTAGTAAAACAGATGAGAAGACAAAGGGCTCCATTTAAAACTAAATGATGTCCAGAAGTTTCTGCCCAGGGCCTTAATTTGCAATTTACAAAATAAGCGTTACAACTTCCCTCTTTCAAAAGGATCATAATGATAAATCAATTAATAACTTTCCCTAAAACTCTATGATGCTATAGAGAGAAGTCTTTTTGTGAAAGAAATTAAATGCCCCTTAAACTGTTCAATCAATCTGTGTTTAAATAAGCCATTTTCAAAATTTTGGTCTGTTTTTCTGGATTAATCTAAACATTAAAGAAAAATAGCTGGTGGTTTGGACTTTTGATTTTTATCTGTCTTAAGAATTCAAAGATAAATATTACCATCGCAATCCTGGCTCCAGAAAAATACTTTACTTGATTATTCAAACACTGCACTGCTTTTTCAAAAATAATTCTATAATTCATTAGAAAGAACCCCCTAGAGTTTCATCTCTGCTTCTATAACTTGATCACTTATCTTTTCAGTCATCTGAACCATAACAGGACACAACAGACACCGAGTTGTCACTTTAAAGTCAGCACTGGGCACACAACTGCAGCAGTATGTGAGCGTACCTGGGCAGGCAAAGCAGCAGATCCTGCCAGTGCAAACTCACAGGCAGAGCTTGTTTTAATATATTGCTTTCCAAAAGAGAGTTTCATTCTTGAAGAAATAAAACTGGCATTTAACAGGGAAACAGAGAATAGAGAAGTTTGCCAACCTCTACAGAGCTTTTCTCTTGAAGTCACCAGATATGCATCGAGCCCTGTTTAACTTGCATTAAAGCTGGTTCAGTTGAGCAGATTTCAGTTTTCACTGCATAGGGCTATTTCCTTGTAATTCCATCGCAGTCGGCACAAACAGACCTAGAAGGGCCTAGTCCAGGACCAACACTATTTCTGCAACTCTCCCAACACACCCCAGTCAATGACAATCAGCATTTATACTCTACAGTTTTCAAAGCAAACTTACATACAGCTAATTTTAATGGCATTTTATTAACTGTTTCAGACCTACACAAATGTTGATTTCTACAACTAATCTATCAAAAGCAAAACTAGAATTACTGAGACTCTAAATAAAGAGACAAAGTTATTTGTCTGCCTTCACTGTTATGGATTGAACTGACTTACCAAATTATTAGATAAAATGTAGGAGAAAGATCTGATTGTAGTGGATCTGCCAACTATCCACATACACATTCAACTGGAAGTTACTAAGCAGCAGAGGAGTAGAAGGATGTTAAGAAAATGTATTTCCACAGATCACCTTCTTCCTGCCTCCTAACATGTTTACTCCCATGTTTCCTCGCAGATAGCCAAGTAGATTCATTGGAAAACAGCAAAGTGCAATGCTTCTACATAAGCCTATATATACACATGCACACATGCAGAGAAAGAAATAGACAAAATTTATTTTAAAGAAAACATGAATACCTTGTTTTCCTACAAAAGAAAACAAGAGAGGAGTAGAGGGATATTTTTTCATCCTTTCCAATACTTTATCAAGTCTCCAGGTTTGCTCATACTCCTTACTTTAAAAAATTCTTTCAAAGTAACCTTTAGCAGTATAGTAGCCATACAAAACATACCCAGGTTTTAAAAGTAACACAAAACATTTTACCAAAACTGAGAAGCACAACTGTACAATAATAACTATCTCTTGTTTTGTGCAGGCTCTCCAAAAAATTAGAAACAGATAGTGTGTTTGTGGGGAGAGGAGAGTGGGGAGGTATTTAACATTGCATTATATTTTTTCAGGGAAATATGCAGAATTATTCCAATGTCTACATTTTTAAATTCATAATAGCAGGAGTTTTGCAGTCTAACAGAAAAAGTAGTCATAGGTATGGAGTCACATATTAAACCACATTGATACATACCTTCCATAAAGACCATGTATTTTCTCCTCTTAACTTGGCTAGTGAAAGGCACTTCCCAGAAAATCAAAATCTAATTTTATTTAGTAATTTTAGACGCTACTTTAATATTAAAGTCTAGTCTACATTTAAAAGTATTTCCAGAATAATTACAGTAGCTTGGCTACATTGGAAAAAGCAGTCTCTTACTGTAGCTACAGCAGTTAAACCAGGTAGACTATAAAATAAAAGTGCATTTCTCTCACATAGTTGTGGAGCAATGAGACCTAACATTTGAATCTGGTAGGTTGGACCAAATGACCTCCAGACATCCCTTCCAACCTTAATTTTTCTATGATTCCATTTGATGGGATTACTATTTAACTGGTGCAGGAATACTGTCAAGGCACTGGGAATGAGTGTGTATGCACCCATTTAAATGAAAATCCATACAACATAAGGAGCACAGGCTGACCCCTCAGGTTGACTGCCTCTGAGTAATTCAGAATATAAAAGCTACAAGATTGGATTAGAAGGGAGCTATCTTACTTGCAGAATTAGCAGGGATTTTTAATACAAAAGTACTAACTTCTTTAAGAGGAAAAAAATAATTTGCCATCAAATTCATTAGCTTTCTCCCACACTTAAAAAAGCCAAAAACATTTATTTATACTTTGTGGAATTCAAATTTATTCCTGTAAGTCTTTTTTAAATCTGTATTTACATATCAGCTGTTCATGCTATCTTGCTGTGCTTCACCAAAAGCACAGCAAGATAACAGTACTTAGACTTGTACTTGATATCCTAAAGGCTTTAAACCCAAACAAGGAGTCAAATATAGACTGATACACAATGAACTATTACTGTAGCTTCTAAATGGATAGTCATGCTTTATTTCAGGACCAAAATATACTCCCCCTAAATGTTTTATCCAAATGGCTCTGAATCACAGTAAAAACAAAACAAAGGACATCTGCTAGCAATATACCATTGGTACAAAATTAAGCAAGTACTTAACACGCTGTCCTTTCCAGGGTCACAATGCAGTCTATTAAGGGTCTATAGATTTTGTGCTTTTTTTCAGGGGGTAAAACTGTCATGGCTGTTGCCTTTTTAAGTAAGAAAAAGGCCCACTCATAAGCAATCCTGTGCTTCTTCAGAAATACTCATTCAGTCTAGAAACGGAGGATGATTCAAAACCACAACTACTCAATTTTCTAAAGGTTGTACAAATCATGTTGGGGGAAAGGGGAGAAAAACAATCTGAGCTAAAAATAAGTAACAAAGAAACATTATCATTCAGAGAAGGGTACATTAGGTCAGAAACTGCTGCTTTTTAACACCAGAAAGTCCTGAGAGCTTTTTGTCCAAAAACTGAAGAAGCAAAAGAAGTCACCAAGTCAAGAGAGCACATAAATTGTTTGCTCAGCATTTTCTACAAAAACAAAAATAACTTTAATCACAAACTACATGTCCTTGGTAGTGTTTTTTAAAACTAAAACCAGGTCATAGTTAACATCTTAAAGAAACAGCCAATATTATTTTGTATAATAAATTAGCACATCATTAGACCATTTTCCTTCTTGTCCTTTCTCCACCCACTTCCCACTTTGCCACTGTCCTTACTGTGGCTTCTGCCATCCAGTTTTATCACCACTGTGAAATTATTAGTTACCATTTCTAGAATCAAGCTGCAATTTCTTGCAGCTTGACTCTAGAAATGGTAACTAATAATTTCAGCTACTATTCAGTTACTTCACAGCCCTGGGGGCTGTGGAGGGGAAGGTGGGTTCCTTTCTAATCACTGCAATGCCTGCATGTGTCATTAAAAAGGGTCCTACAGGAACACATGAAAAGATCAAATATTGGTCTGTGGGATTTAAAATCAAACATCATATAAAGAGACAGTGACATTTAATATGTAGTATATTATATAGATTTTGTTTTACATATCTCTTATACATGTAACAAAGTCTAATAATAGAGTAGGATTAACATGATGAAAATGAAAAGTACAATAAAGCTATTTATTTACATTTTAAAAAACTGATGGTGTTATGTACTCAAAGTACTAGAATCTATGCAGGATAAATATTCCATCTACCATTATTTAGCTGGCTCATTGTAAGTCCCAGAGCCAGTGTGGGATCCAAGGATAAACTAATCACCTTCCAGACCAATTTAGGGAAAATGTCATAGTCTAAATTACTATGTTGAGCTCACAATGATAGAGAAAAACAAGCACATTTCTGTAACTGCTCAGGGCTGTCAGATACCTCCAAAAGGACGGACACGTACCAGGGGGACAGACTTCAGCATCACTCCAGCAAAATCTGGGGAGGATAATACAGTTTTTGTGCTTTAAGAAAAAAAGTGAAAAAATATATAATTAAAAAGACAAGCAGTGGCTTCCAATGCCACAGAGCTGAGAGCTGAATGAGCCAGAAATAGCTCCTATGGGGAAGTCAGTCTGAGTCAGTCACCTGGGACATGGAGCAACTGTCACTTTCCTTCTAACTCCGGTCACCTACGGACACCCAAACTGTTCATTTCCAATTAATTACCTAATCCAACTGGAAATAATTGTATGGGGCGGGATGACTTCAGAAGAATGAAAAAGTCAAGCACAGCTTGGCTGTTCTCTATAGATGAATAACGTCCACCTTGCTCCTGCTCTCTACAGATGAATTGTGTCCTGTAACAATATTGCATGCTACATACAATCAGTAGTGTCAAATTAATGTGACTAAAACAAACAGATTGAAAATGATGCAAGAAGCTGCAATTTAAAGATTTCAGCAGCATTTGCCAGTTAGGGTCACAGCTACAGCTAAACTGGATTTTCAGGTTCAGTCTGCTAGAACTAATGTATTATAATTTATTACACTAGGGAAATAAAAAAAGTTTTAAAATGCTGAATTTAATTATCATATTAATTTATGGCTTAATCAGTATTTGCTTACAACATATATGTCTTCACTCAAGTATGGTAATCGTTTCCAAATTTTATAATCTTTAACTTAGGTACTAGATGATACCTTAAAGCAACCTGTCAAAACCTGAACCCAGAAAGTTTCAGGAATCTAAGCTCAAAATCCTGGAACCATATATCTTAAAATATTTCAATTCAAAACAAAATTTCAAACACAGGAAGCTTGAGAAGCTGTATTCAACTCACAACAAACTGAGCAGAACTGAGGACACAGTAAATTTAGAGAAACTGTTCTCATACTTAGCAAAACTTATTTCACAAATGAACTGCAAAACTTACATTAACTTTGAACTGACAAGAGAAAAATAAAGTACTAGTAGAGCAGAAACACAAGACACACATAACCCAGACTAATGCTAAACTTCAGCTAATTCTGTTTATAGAAAAAGCTGTTACCCAGATTAATATCTCCAGTCTTCCCTCATAAAAACATCCTTCTTGTGTTTCTTTTTCAGACTGAGTACAAATGTAATTTTTAAATTATTCGCAGAAACATTCCTTCACAATTCTGCAGAGACACTCAACAATTTCTTTGCTCTATGTGTGTGTACTGCTCAAGATGTTAATTAAGATCCTCCATCAGTTAATTAAGATCCTCCATCACCTCTTGCTTTTTCATAAATAGGGACAGGATACTCAGCAAAAACAAAGAGAAAGAAGCAAGAGATAAAATGAGTGTTTTTCAGACTGTTTGACAGTAATAAGGTCAAGTTCAGGTTGTATTTCAAGTGAACTCTGCTACTAAAAGGTAAAATGAAACTCTGCTATTACAAAAGAGAGGCCTAAAATAACTACACTTTAAATGCAGTACTGAAATATGGAAGCCTGAAAAATGAATTTTTAGCTTTCTTAAAACTCACTCCATTTCAGCTCTTACATCTTTTATTAACAGTTCTGCCAACCCTATCAGGCCTCCTCAGCAAAATCCTGTTGAGCTAAGTGCTGTGCAAAGAGGAGACTCTGCTTTTAAAAGCTTCAAAATACCACATCCGCATCAGAAAAAGCTGTAGTAATTTCTCTCTAATGAATTTCCTTCCTGTATTTCATCCTACCTATAAAAGGAAAACTTAGTTCTGGCCCTAGTTTTCTATCTCATACCACTCTTGCCTCATGTATTTAACGAGGTAGATAGGAACAGCCACACATGATCTGATAACCACGTACCACATCTGCTGCCACTACCCTTCCATCACCTCTACCCAAGGGGAAAAGTGCTCCCTGCGTATTTGCAGGGAAGGGTTTCAGCTCAGTAGGCTAAACTTGTTATTTATTTTTAAACAGTGCAATCTCAGCACAATTCTGGATTCAAATATGGTAAACAAGTATGGGACAGAATAGAGAAATTCTTTGCAGTCCCAAATTACAGTTGGTTAACCAAAGCGCTCCCTCAGCCAGGTCATTACTGATGTTTTCTTCCATCATCATGCCAAACGAACTATCCAAAGTCAGATGATTTTACTGATCAACTTCAAAGCAAAGATGGATAAACAAACAACCAAAAGAAGCCATAAGGTATCAGTCACAGCAGGGCAGTGTGAATACTACCATATCTCATCATACAGCGTGATATAATAAATAATTACTAACTTCAGCTCAAGCACATGCTCCTTTTGTGCTAGATAAATTCTGGACTATTTTATTAAAAACAATCATCTAGACTGTCTATTCAGCATAACTTCCTAGTCTCTATAATCATTTACTTGTTTCAAGCAGAATCAAGGTCTGCATGAGCTCAGCATTCCATGAAACCTAAGACATACAAAAGCCAACACTCTAAAAACTTTTCTGGGGAAGAACTGAACCTGGCATGAGGTGAAACCTCATGAGGAACCTGGCATGAGGGAAATGACAGTTCCCACATTCGTATCTGCCTCACAGAGCGAGTCAAGCTGACACATTTAGATGTAAGACAAAAATAAAAGAATAAAACCACAAAATAAACAAGGTCATAGTTTAAGAAATGTAAACTGGACTTGCAGCAACAAACCCATTGTCACAAAGAGATGCAAGAAAGCCATTTGTGTTTTGATGAGTAGATAACAAACTTAGATGTTTATCAAAAACCCAGTAGGCAGCTGACCTTAACAGCTAGCAAGAATGGCAAAGATTTTGTATAGTATCTCGAAATCAGAGAATGTATTTTAGTCACACAGTGAAACCCTTTGGGTAAAACGTTCAATGTAAACAGCCAGAAATGCATATTGCCTATATTTTTTTAGCTAGCATGTAATGGGAGTAACTGGAAGTATTTGGGTGATTATTGTATTCACAACTGGATTAACACACAAACACAAACCTGTCTAGGAAGGCACAGCTCCTCAATCACAGCATTTCTTTACTGCTACATGGAGTGGGCATTTCTTCAGCACTGAGCAACAAGTTCCCTGAACTTTCTAGCTGATAAGAAAACATTGTTTTACCGCACATAAGAACTATTGTTATCAAACAGAATTTTCATTTCTGCACATGAAAATAACTTTAGCATCAGATACTAGAAGAAATCAATGAGCTCTTCCAGGGATTCAGTGGTGAACAAACTGTAATCCTACTCAAGCTAGCAGAGGTTATCCAAATACATTGGCAGGAGGACACATCAGTTCAGAGGCCATGCTTCCTGTTATTTCATTGCACATTCAAAAATTTAGGATGATATTCCCTAAGATGTTGTCATCTCAGAATGGATGAGAAATCCTAAATAAGTAAAACCCCCAAAGACAATTTATTTATTGACAAATTTTCAAGGTTGCAACAGGTAATAAATAGTGTATTTCATGGCTCATGCTGTATACAGAAAAAAAAAATACCATGCAGTGTTTGCAAGCCTGAAATAAAAATATGTTTATTCCAGATACTCCTTAAGTGACCAGAGGTCTAGAACCACTAATTACTGCCCAGTCTAAAATAGGAAATATTATTGACAATATTATAAAACTATTCAAATGCTTTAGTAAAAGAGGTCATGTAACTATCCCAAGAGTCAAGGAGATAGGTTCAAAGAGTCATAATAAACTTAAGATTTAAGAACTGGCCCAAATTCTTACCAAGTCTCTCCCATAATTCGCTGTTAAAAAAAAAGATAACTGTATTGTAAATAATATATTCATAAAGAAAAAGGGAATATGAAGAATTTATTAGCATCTCTATTACACACTAACACAACACAGAAGTGTAACAGAGGTGAGTGTAACCTACAAGCTAGAGGAAGATGAGTAGGAACTGCATTTGAAATACCTGAACACATTCTTATTGTCTAGAAAGACACAATCAATAAGGAGCAGTAATTTGATATCATAGCAATGCACATTATTGTTTTAATAAGCAAATACAGTCAATAACCAGAAAGACTTAAACCAAATTAAAGCATTGTTTTCCTCAATACTTTCACCATTGCAATTTATCCTTATAATCTTATACCATCAAATTTTGATTTTTGGTATGAAGCATACCACAAAAGCTAATTAAGAAACTTCAGATCACAGTAATTAAATTTTTTGTAAATAGCTAAGATAACTTACTGAGGGGAGATAAAAACCTCCCTGTATAGCTGCAAATTGCTCAAGATAAGTCTTTAGACTGTCATGGTTTCCAGAAATTCACTCTGCAAGTAGTGCTTATACTGGAAAATAGATGATCTCTACCAAATTATGAATTTTAATGGCTACAGTGAAATCAACATGGTTGTGAATCTACTGGGCAAAACTGTAATTTAAGTGCAACCCACCTAACATGAGCAGTTAGTTTAGAAACAGGCTGTAGATCAGCCAAAGTTAAGTAAAACAAACCTCAGCAAAATGCACTAGATGTTCTGAAAACTCTTCTTTGAAATTATTAACACCTACTGCTTTATACTCCATGGTACCATAACAAAAAATCCAAATACAAATAAAGGATGTAGAAGTTGAAGTAAGCTCTACATGGCACTTTTCTCTTTTAAATTAGTATAACATAAATATAATTTAATTCCAAGGTCTAAACAATTCAAAGGTATATGCAACTATGCAAAAGGTAGTGCACTGCGAATTGACTTGTGTTTGAATGATCTGTGACAATCTGATTAAGAAGCATTCTTCATAAGGTAATCAGCACATGCAGTATCACCAATTACACAGTACTATTTTAGGCATCATACAAAACAGATTCTTTTCTCAAACACAGAAATTTCTTCAAATCCAAGGACATATCTTAAATATTCTTAAAGCACAAACAGAATCATTTCATTAGAAAAGTATCTATGTATACAGTGAAAAAGTTGTACACATTTTGACACAGCTTTTTTTGCAGTATTCTATGATTTAAAGACTCCTACGTATTTCTTGCCTTCTCAAATAAATCAGAAAAACCCTTCTGAGCTTATAATAAAAACACAATTCTACAACACGATTCAGTTCATTCCCTTCCAGTGCCATGGTTCAGAAATAGGTGTAGTGTATGTAACAGATTTATCATATGAATAACCTCCACACATTAAATGTGATTACTCACAAGCTTAACCTTACATGTAAATTTAAGCATTCCATGGAATCAAACACTGGCTCAACACTTCTGTGCTGTAAATTATACACTAATCAAAGATACCATCTTCAGACCATGAGTATTCTTATCCAGAGATTTCCAGATCTTGCCACTGGATTACAACAGGATTTGATGTTTTACTCCAAATAGACTTTCTCTTCTTTCTGCTTTTTACATGCCTAAAATCCAACAGCACATTTTTAAAAGCAACATAAACTACTACATGACATTCTGGATTAGCACTTAATGTTTCTATTTTACTTATTTCTCAAAAGTTCATTTTCTTGCTGCACATGTTTTGTTGAGAAAGGCAGGGCCAATTGAATTTAAACTCTTCATATTACTCCATGAAAACTATAGCAAATAGCTAACCTATCTCTTGACAATAAGAAATTAGGCAGAAATAGCCTCTATTTTCTTTTCTTTAAGAAGATGTTACCATTTTTGCACTGCATTGCTCCAGTCTTAGCTATTTCCCAGGATCTTAAGATGTCAGCAAGAATTTTTTATAAATCGCCTAAACAGGAGAATCCGTAACTTCCTAAATCACATCGTTTATAAAAAATGTCAGCTTCTGTCAGAGCACAGAAAGTTCTTTTAAAGGCATAACTTCATTTTATGGCCCTGGCCAAAAGAAACAGTTGTCTTTTTTTTCTGCATGGTTCATCCCTGGCACTCTATCATTTTCAAAAGTCTCCTTTTTTTTTCCACAGCAAACAATAAAAATTTAAGTTTCAATGTGCTCACTGCAGTCAAGGAATTTCCTCAGCTCCTACTAGTTTAATGAAGCTGTGAAATATGTTACTCTGGAGCACAGATGATCTGTTTGCACAGCTTTCAAAGGATAACTGCACCAGTTCTGAAGCAAAAGGAAAATATCTATTCCTTCCATTTATATGGCCAACAATAACTTCTACATTCTGACAGAATCGTGTGTACACTGGCGGGGAAGGGGAGTTTCAAAACACTTTATCAGGAAGTCCACAATCCAATAAAATGCAGGCTCCCCAGATACTGATTCAAATTGATGCACAGGACTTGACTCTGAAGTTTTGTTTTTTAAATACAGTTACAGTTATTTTTCTCAACCAAGAACAATAGTTTTATTTTTCAGAATAGATTACCTTGATAGATGTGAACAGAAGTCTCTTGAAGGAGAGCAGTAATATTATTCTATCCAAAGGAAACTCAATGCAGTAGAACACTGGGTCTGTCACAATGTACTCATCTATATTACAAGATTCAATGCTCAAGGCAACACTCTTATTTACATTATACTGAAAAATACTCTCAGTGGAAGGTATCCCATTATCCATTAGACAACAATCTAGTAATCTCATAAGGACACATATGAAAACAAATTGCATCTTCCACTTTTGCAAAGGGAACTCTTTGTAGAATTTAAATGGAGACAAGTAACTCCTTATGCAGCTACTGCCCACGTAGTAAATCACGTGAGAAATTGTTATACAACAGCGAAGGCAAACCTACAACACATGACTAGAAGCAGCACAGCTTTTACTCTCACTACCAAATTACAAAATCATATAATATCACAGCTCGAACCTGTGTTTCTGAGAATCCAGTGTTCATTTGAAAGAATAACTTCTTTTTCTAACAAATTTACTTCCTGTCTGGCAAACCCCAGTTATTTATAAGCATTCCATATCATAATTTCATCATCAATATTATGACCTCAGCAATTTATCTCTCTGTATTAGCACTGAAGGATGTTAATAAAAAGTATTTATTTAAAAACATATTTATGACAAAAGGAAATTTAGCTTTCTTTGATGAAGAGCTGAGAAATACAGGACTCCAAAGACTTCTAAAGTAAATATTAAAGACACATTTCTTTACTCAGCAGCATTTACTCTCCTTTCAATAGAGGATGTGGGTTTTATTTACTCAAGTCATCTCTGAATGTTTTACAAATCAGAAGTAAAATACTAACAGCTCCATCACTAACACCTGTTCTTCTTCCCTCCATCACCCTTACTCACACATTCTAAGACATCAGCTAAAAGATGAATACACAATGCAGATGCTGCCAGATAGTTTGACTGAGTACTCACATCATACTCTGCAATTCAAGTGCAAAGCTCGTTGATCTTCTTCCACTGCTTGAAGAGGCAACTGCCGACATGGGGCTGGCCACGGTGCTGCTCATCTGGGTAAACAAAGAAATAACAGCACTTACAATACTTGTATTTCATTTCCAAGAGAGCACACATCTAAGAGATGTATGCTTCACACTAGGTATTTAAAAGGAAGAAAAGATACTTGGAGTAATATGGAAGGTAAAGGGTCTGCATGCAAAAAAAGAAGACTATGTGAGGCAACAGAAAGCTTGAGTTGATGTTTACTGTAACCAAAGTATTGGAAACGTACTATTTCTAAAATAACGATTTAGAAGTATCCTAAAAAGTACCAATGTTTACAAGCATTAAGATAAAAACACCACTTCTCTGGAATAGATGGTATTCCCAGACATCGAATCTCTGCTGCCCAATCATCCTCTTATATTCCTGCATATCCTAACCACCAGTAAATCATACCTACACCATCTCCAACAAGGCCAAAGTGATTCTCACAAAAAGCCAGCTAAAATTTTATGAACACAGAGATCAGAAACTTCCATTATAAAACACCTCCTTCACACACACAAATTCTTAAAACAGAAATGCACTAAAAGAGTGAGACCCAACCACCATCACAATACTCATAGCTCTGAAGGTAGTATCTCTACACAAAGTATTTTACAGCTTTTCCATATAAATATTTCATTCAAGGACTCCAAAGCAAATCCAGGACAATTTTCCTTATATTCTATGAAGTAATTAATAAATCTATATTTTGCTCTTTAACAATATGCAAGTCAAATTGTAGCAGCATGCGGCTACAGGGTTTCTACATCAAATGGCCTTGAGCCATTTAATTTGAAAAAATAATTTCATTTACTAAAGGACTGACTAAGCAAAATTTTATTATGGAAAACTCCATTAATATGGACAAGGGAGTCTCATTTTTCCCTTAAAAAATTAATACAAAATTGCATATTGTGCAAGTCCCCATATAAACAAGATTTATTCTCACTATATCTGTTAGTCTTCCAGTTTGCTACACACTAGTAACAATTGAGTTGCACTGCTCATTTCCTGCACTATTAGTAGCAGCAACCATAAAAACTTTATACTGCTATAGCTTGCTGTTCTGTAAGAGATTTATCTCTCTCCATTTCAAATTTCAAAGGGTAAGATTGTTTTTTAGAATAGAAATCCACTCTACCACTTCCCAGGGCAGTCTTTTCCAATGTTTGACCACCCTTTCTGTGAAGAAAGAAGCTTTTCCCAATATCTGAATCTCTCTTGGCACAATTTGAGGCTGTTTCCTCTCCTCCTATAGCTTTGTACACATGAGAAAAGCAGAACCCCACCTGGCTGTCCCATCCTGTAAGGGAGTTGTGCAAAGCCAGAATGTCCCCTCTGAGCCTCCTTTTCTCCAGGCTGAGCCCCTTTCCAGCTCCCTCAGCTGCTCCTCCTCAGACCTGTGCTCCAGAGCCTTCCCCAGCTCTGTTCCCTTCCCTGACACGCTCCAGCCCCTCAATGTCCTTCCTGAACTGAGGGGCCCAGAACTGGGCCCAGCCCTGGAGGTGACCTGAGCAGTGCCCAGCGCAGGGGACAGTCCCTGCCCTGGCCCTGCTGCCACTGCATTGCTGCTACAGCCCAGGGGCCTTTGGCCTTCTTGGCCACCTGGGCACAGCTGGGCCATGTTCAGCTGCTGTCCCCAGCACACCCAGGTCCTTTCCTACTGAGCAGCTTTTCAGCCACCCTGCATGCAGCACTGCACCAGCTTATTGTTACTTAATACAGCATCCAGCACTTGAACTTGTTGAACCTCATAAAACTGGCCTTGGTCAATTAATCCAGCCCTTCCAGATCCCTTTGTACAGCCTCCCTACCCCACCCAGCTTGGTGTCATAAGTTTAATTTTTTTATTAATGCTTTCATGTAGATTATCAGACTTCAGTTCATCTTCAGGCAGATTCTAATTTAGGTCCCCATCCTGCAAGCACTTATGCACATGTGTAACTTGAATCACAAGTTTACTCCCACTCAAGTCTGATTTTAATCACATGAGTAGTTACACACAAGGCCTAACTGTTGTCAGGATCCTGCCATAATCAGCAGTTACCAGTCATCTAACCTAAACAGTCAGTAAATTAGTGAATGAATTTAAAAAATAAAAAACAAGTAAAAACCCTATTTAACAAAGAAAGGTACCAGTATTTATAGGAAAGCTCCATATATCCATGGAAGAGAATTAAGATGAAGCTGCCTTTGTACCCACCATAGCAGAAACAGCCTAAAGATTTAGAAATTTATATGTATTTGATTGCCCATCACTTCATTGGGAGCAATTAGGATTAATTTTAGTAGCTAAAATTTTAATTTTTGAATATTTTTATATTCAATGCCACAGTATCAATATTCCTAAATAGAGAATTAACAGTGTATCCATTAAAAAAAGAATAATGTTCAAAGATTTAAGGAAGGTTTTTTTTTTTTAATTTAGAGCTTTTAAAAACTTATTACATCATTTGAAGCATATAACTATTTTCTCTGAACATCCATGACAGAGATTGTGCTTTATCTATGAGGTTCTGTTCTGCTAATTTATGAAACATTCTCCCAAAATTCCCAAAAAACATGGGGCCCAATTCCACAGCTGCCTCCTCACAGCATACGACCTGTGATTTGTGCATGTCCTATTCTAGAGCAAATCCTTTCTTAGCTTCCTGCCTTCCAAGTAGACAAGAACAGTTCAATTTAAAAAAATGTGAAGACTTTACATCTCAGTGGCTTGAAAGCTTATCAGCTACTGCTTCAGTACAAACTTGAGTCCTCCTACTGCAACCAAACAATTTAACTTTCAAATCAAGCAGGTGTACAGCATTTTCTTGACATAAAAAACCAACAGCTTGTCAGGCTTCATCAGACCCTTTACAATAATTACTTCCACAGCCCACATTTTGTTTGATGGTTTAGATAATTAACTTCTTTACACATCAAAGCCCCATCCTCCGTATGTTCTATTTCCTTTCTTCCGGACATTAAAAAAAAATAAAATAAAAGATAATTCAAAAGCAGAAGCACTCTCAAACAAATTTTCTTCAGTAAGTACAGCTATCATGAAACTGAAAAGCCTACAGTGATCTTCAATGGGTCGATACACTGTATTTGTTTTAGCTCCAAACTGAAATGCAGCTGTTTGCCATATTCTATAAAATGAATTCAGATGTCCAGATTAAGTCACAGATTATTTCAATGTGCTGCATTTTAATCATGAACTCTAGCAAGAAGATAACTTCTGATTAACACTATTTGGACTGGTAATTTTGAGTTCCTACGCAAGTAGGCTCAGCTTTTATAAATACTTTTCTCCTAAGTAAAACATTGCAACCAAATGCATAGTAAAATACACACATTCAAAGGTATATATAAACACTAACATAAATGTTTAAAAGCATCTACTGTAATCTCTATCTCTTTTACACTGAAGAGTCATAACAGAAAACATTTGTTCCATATGAATCAGCAGAACATAAGCTATCAGTGGAGGGAAACAAATTTTAAGTCATTTCTCATCAGGTTTAAGCCCATCCCTCTCACCACAGTAAGATACCTGGGTAGATTTCTGTTTCATAACCCTCCTTCATATTCATATCCACTCTGAAATTACCAAGCAATATTAATTTACACTAATTTTCCTACAATTAATAAGTGATCTGTATAACTCATGTATTTCTTCAAGATCCAGCTCAGAGACATAAAAATTGGAATTCCAGTGCTCCTAAAAGATGATGTAAGGGTTATACATTCAGGCAATATCCTGTATTAACATGTAAATGCATATATAAAAACCCCCTGCCTTGTACAGGGACATCTTCCTTCACACCAGGTTGCTGAGTGCCCCATCCAAGCTGGCCTTGGACACTTCCAGAGACAGGGCTGACACCACTCCTCTGTTCCAGTGCCTCACCACCCTCACAACAAAGAGCTTCTCTTTGTCTGATCTTAACCTCCCTGTGGCAGCTTCAAGCCATTCCTCCCGGTCCCATCACTGCACACTCTCTCCAGCTCTCTTGGAGCCCCTTTAGGTACTGGAAGGTGCTGTGAGGTCTCCCCTTCTCCAGGCTGCACAGCAGAGACTCAGTCAAGGCTTTTGAGACTCTACTCAGACACCTCCGCCAATCCCCACTGCTGAAATGTCACTGAAGATCAAGGAGAAAGATGCACCCAAAGAGTCACCACAGGACAGTCCTCTAACAGACAGAATGACAGCTGATCTAAACTGATCTAAACGCACTCAGGAAGAGCAAAAGTTAATAGTAATACAGTTTTCACTTCACCATAGGAAAAAAAAAATATCTAAATTTGCACTGGGTCAGTTTAAAACAAATATGAATTTGTGGATTCTCTCTGATGTCTGTTTATAGGCTAAAGAAGGTGCAGGATTACAACAGAATAGCAGCATCTCTGCAAAAATTTTTACATTAAATAACACAGAGTAGAAGTTACCACTACAATGATTTAATTCATCAAGCATATATCTAACATGGTTATCACATCAGTCTTTTCATAAATACATTTCCATATAACCCAAAACCATGCAAAAATTTAAAGACTGACAAATTTTCATTTCTATAAACTCAAACAAAACAGGACGAAAAACCAATATAACTATGAATTAACACAAAATCAAAATTAATGCTTTTGTTTCCACACCCTTTACTTCAGAGTAATTAGATTAACTAGTCTGTTACCAATGAGTATTTCATGGCCTCACCAGCTGACAAGAGGGCATAGGATAAGTCTTCTAGGACTGGAGATGTAAGAACTTAATTAACTACAGGAAATACAGATTTTTGATACTGCTCTTCTTTTAAAAAACAAAAACACACCATAACCCTGCTGAACACATGCAAGACTGGCTGAGCGTATGCTCAAAACTCTTATAAAAAATAAAGTTAAAAAACACCCAATACCCCATAACTAAATGCAAGAGCACATATACTTTGTTTTGCTTGTCACCCACTCTCCCAGCAGCACAAATTAACTGAAAATTAAAACACAAAGTGTGAAGTCCTTAAGTACTCCTGAGCTGTTCAAGCAGGCTGGAACTAGAAACACTCTAAAGGGTCTCAGATAAGCACAGTGCATGTGTGATCTAGGAATAACAAAATAATGACTGATAGTATACAGTGAAATTACTGTATCATCCTCTAACCTGTTCAGGTCAAAACTACCAGCTTTATGGGCAACAAATAAGAAATGTTTTTGCTTACAGGAAATAGGATGAATAACTTTGATATTGTCTAAGCACAGCATCTTAAAAAGCCAAGCAGATAAAGACACAAACTTCCAGGGAACAGCCAGGCCAAATACAGGATTAGAAACAACCTGTGGGCAGGCAGGGACACATCTGCACCAGGTCTGCACACAAGAATATTGTTCAAAGCTCGGGCTGCAATCTCAGCTTTCTTTCATTTTTAATTAATTAACAAAGTACCACAAAGCAGAATGCATGCACTATTCATTCTAAGGATAACACATTACATCTGCTGCAGCTGCTTCCATTTATTACTTGATAGACCAGATTCTTAGGGTAGTTTTATTTTAAACTGAATACCAGAAAGAAAAATTCATCTTATACCTGTCAATGCACAGCCCAGCTTTCACCACCCAGACAAATAAGCATCTCATCTTTAACCATGACACCCTCTTGGAACAGAACATGCTTGGAAAGCCCACACGAATACAAGGAACACAACTGAACATAATTTCCCCAGTCCATTTAAAAGCAATTAAATCATTCATTACCATGTAGAAGTTAGAGAAGAAACATGCATGGCTGATAGCAACAGGTAAAAAAAATCTTCTAATACACGTAGGTGTGGATTTTCATCCAAAGAATAACACATATCCTGATGATTTTATCTTTAGAACTGTCCTGTTCAACATCCCTTAAGAAAACAATCCTTCCTGGTGTCCTTGTGCATTATTTTTACTGAAAAGCCTACATGGAAGCAGTAAACAAGCACAACTTTCTCATTGACTTAGCAAGGAAAGAAAAGTCACTAAACCAACCTCAGATTAAAATAAAACCTTCTGACTCCACTGTGTGCAACAACTGCTGTGTTTTACTCAAAATGACTCTGCATGTCTTCATACTTCAAGCTATTATTTGTCCATCCCCATGTCAGACATGACAATTACTTAAAGCTTCTTCTGAACCAGACCACAGAATGGTCTGGACTGCTGAAAGAATACTAATACACAGATGTGACTGTTCTATTTGAGACTGGGAAATACAGAGAAGAATTTTACATGAGAGCTCTGCCTTCCCATCTGGAGGTGTTTACAAACACTTCCCAGAGTTTCAACTCCAGTCTCATCAGAGCTCTGTCCTTCTCCAGAAGTGATACATTTGTTTTTAACAAGGAAGCAGGCAAAATGAATCTAATATATACACCCACCTCACTCTGAACTGAATGTGCACACTTTTTTTGTAGAGCTTTGTGCCACACTGGCAGTTAATAGCATTGTAAATTAAGCACAAATGACTTTTTCCTTCCTGCCTAAAACTGATTTAAGAAAACAGTGTAAAGACCAAACAACCTGAAACTAACAGCCAAGTTCTCACAGCTTCCAGAATCTGACTCCTATAACCCTGAATTTATTTCAACTTACAGTTTTTTTTTCTTAATACACTGGTATAACAAACCTTCTATATGAATGATTTAATAATTGTACAGAGACACAATTCAGTGGTCATGACCTCCCCATGGGAACCACTGGTCATTTTCAGTGAAGCAAATCCAAGGTATATTCACAGGTCAGCATGTAAGGATGAACAAGGCCCAATAATGACTTGCTCAGTATTTTGCTTTTTCTGACAAGTAAAGCATTCCTGTATTAATATGCAGAGGTCAGGTTAGCCCCATCAATATGTTTCACTGCTCTTTGGCCAGCAAGCAACTCCTTCAGTGAGCATGGGTCTCCATCTGTCTTTAGCTCTATTTAAAGTAAATTAAAATTTAAGGGTTTACTAACAGAGGTGGATTTTCTGTGAAGCATAACCAAGTTTTCATTACCTTTAAACTGTATTTTCCTTGTTATAACTTTCTGTCTAAACCTTCACCTCCTTTTAAAATGGCATCTTCCCAACCTATCACACTGATTACATCAACCCTTCTCCTCTCATATCACCCTGAGCTGTGTTTGATTCCCCATGTGATATATAATTAAAATCATTTCATAATGTAGGTCCACCCTGACCTTAATTGAATATTCCTGCATATCAGGAATATGATCAAGCTATGGCATTAACATATGTACCTAAAATTCCTCATCAGGAACGAGCAGCCAAATCTATAGCTAAGATTATAAAAAAAAATTCCAAATTCTTGTTGTAGGGCTGTTCTTGTTGCAGAAATCAGTGCTTGCCACTATAAGTATAAATTCTCTGGAGGAGAAAACGTCTACTTCCATTGTTGTTCCTCTATTCAACAAATTCAATTAAAACTACAGGAAAAACAGCCATGGCTTTAATTTAAGGCCAAAGCATGAAAATTAGATCTTTAGAAGTTGGTCTAAAAACATGTCAGTAACATTCAGGCCACCCAACCCCTTTCACAGATCTTACACATGATATCCAGTAAGTTCCTGCTAAAATGCATTCTTGTTTACTCAGAAATAAACATTAAGCCCAGTACTGAGGTATACCTGGGAGAAATCAGAAGAATTATCAATATAGCTCTTCACTGTTAAATGCTTTAAAAAATCATATGTTTGAGTGACAGTTCAAGTAAAAAAGCCTACATTTCAGCAAAAGTCTATTGGAAATCACATCTTCCAAACAAGCTCTTGGCCCCTTTTATCCATTACTGCTACTACTGTGATGGCTTAAGGAGCTGTGTGAACTAGAAACTTTGCAGCTGACTGTGAAAGTCTGATTGTAATCAAACACGATACTTCAAACATATGCAAAATACAGGGCTAGAGAAAAGCCAAGGATTATTTATAAATAGAAATTTCACCTGTGATAGCTTGCAAAAGAACTTACTACAATTACTTAAAATTAATAATGACTCCACATAGTACTATGAATGCCAAGTCCCTGAAACACAGATAGCAGATCAAATCAATACCATTTTCAGTACCTTTGACAGGCAGATTTTTTTGATCAGCTCCAGATAAGCTTGTACTCTGAGTCACCACTGCATGGTTCCATGAGAACATAGGCCTAACTAATTTCCTTTTCTTTACATGCTTGTCTATCTGCACATTTGGGTATTTCACAACTGCAACAAGAGCATTAACTCAGTTATTTTCTACGGTATAATTAGGCTGCCTGGGTTTGGCCTGCTGCCTTAGAACACCCTTGCAGTGAGTGATGACCTAGAAAGACACCGTCTAGCTGGTCTCACTGCCCGGGGGCATCACAGCAGAACAGCACCAACGACCTGAACAATGCTGCTCTACTCTGTTGTGTATAGGCAATTCTTAAAACGCTTGTAGCCTGCTAAATTACAGTTTGCTTATGCTGACAAGCTACTAATCAACTCTCAAACAGTTTTGTGCTACCCAGAACTGAGCCCAGGAGGTTATGACAGTCACAGGCTCTAAAGGACACAGAAACCTTAAGAAATGTCTTCAAATCCATAGATTTAAAAATCACAAGTTAAGTGCCACTAAAGGATTTCTTGTTTACTTCTCAGAGACAAAACTTTGAGCTTTTCCTCCTGCAGTTTCAGCAGATTCTGGTTAGACCTCAAGCTTTTCTTCAGAATCATCATAACTAAGAATCTCTTTATCTAACTGAAAACTAACTTTTTTAAACTTCCACAAGCAGAGATAGAGCTTTCAGAAACACTTAATTTTATCCTGTTACAGTTGGAAATGCTACTTCTGGCCATCAACATTCGCACCTACAGAGCAACAACACACAGGATAAAAAGGAACCAAACTAAAAACAAATATGATTTGTATATAAGTAACATGCAAATAGGAGCCTCTGTAAAGTCCACCAAAGTCAACAAAAGGACTGACACTGCCTTGCACACCACTTGGACCTGGCCAATAGTGAAGAAAGATATGCAAAAAGGGAGAGAGGGTGGCTGCACTGCATCCTGCCAAGTAAGCACTGCTGCCTTATACCAAAGGGAAAGCCAGGCCTGTATCAAGGAAGAGATTGATGTGGGAGTTACATAAAACACTTCAAAAGAAAATTTTAGCAAAACACCAACACGGCTGCAAACCTTGAAGCAGATTCACTAGTAGGAAATCAAGTGTCTCATAATAAATCACTAACACTAATGCCATACAGCAAACTTGCACTGTCTGCAACACCAGGTTCCTGCTCCCACTCCACAAACACAGTAATATATATTTTGCATGTATATGTGCTTTGCAGTCATTGACTGCAAATCATCCATTTGTGCAATTTCTTGGAACTTAGAAGAAGTTGATCAGTAAACAGGAAATATAAAAATATTCTAAAGTGGAAAAATCACTTACAGCTAACACAGAGAAATAATCTTCTGGACTGTCACTCCTAAGCTTTTAGCATTTACCAGTAATTTCTGTAAGGACTAATACTTTCTATAAGGAACACTATAGACCCTATGAGAATATTCTGGCATATCAGGAACACCATTAAACTATGGCAGCAATGTATGCATCCAAAATTTCTCATCAAGAATGAGCAGCCAAATGCATAGGACTCCAAATAAGGAGTATCACAGGATTCCAGTTAGGGAATTACCACACCTATTCAGGCAAAACAAACAAAATCCATTTCCTCCAGGTGAAATTTACAAACTAGTCATATTTCACAACATCAGAGTGACACGAAGAAATTAACAACACCCAGCAGTGCACAGTGTACTGCAGGGCAAGCTGTCACATCATTTTAAAGAGTATTTTTAAAAATTATATTTAAAAAGTCCTAGGAACACCTCCTGGATTAGTTGCAAGACGACAAAACGAACAGCATGGGGCACGGTCCAAGGTAACACTGAAGGCCACCAGCAAACGCCGCGCCCCCGGGCCCCCCGCGCCCCCGCCCCGCAGGTACCGCGGGCAGGAACCGCCCCGCTAATGCTCCTGAAGGCCCCAACAACGAGCAGCCTCGCTAAGTTAATTAATAGCAACACACTCTCTAATTGCGTGCTCTCTCTGGTGACTCACTCAAAGGCTCACCCCTGGGGATGGATGGATGGATAGATGAAGAGGCTGAGATGTGCAGGGGAGGAAGGATGGAAGGAAGGTGGGAGCAGCTTGTGGTGCCCGGTCCCCCCACCCCGTGTGCGGACAGCCGAGAGGGGAAAGCGAGGGGCAGGCACTGAACCTCGGTCCTTCCCCTCCACGCGCTGCCTGGACCGAGGCGAGAAACGAGGGGGACGGAAAAGCGGCGACGGCTTCGCGCTGTTCCCCCCGCCCGCCTCCACCGCCACGGCCGCTGAGGGAGGGAGGGGGGGTAAAATGGCGCCGCCCGCGCCGGGGAGGAGCCGGTTCCGCCACAACGGCCGCCCCGCAGATGGAGGCGGGGGCGGCGGCGCCTCCCAGGGCGCGGGGAGGAGCCGGGGCGAGGCGGGGCTGCCGCCGCTGCCGCCGCTTCCTCCCGCCCCCGCCACTGCCGTGCCCCTCGGCCCGCCGTTCGCTGGGAATTCGTGTTAGTGCGTGTGAATATCTCAAAGGCGGCTGCCATGAGGATGGTGCCAGGCCCTTTACAGTGGTACCCAGCCACAGGACGAGGAGAAGTGGCTGTAAAATGAAACACAAGTTCCACCTAGACATGAGTAAGAACTTATTTGCGTTGAGGGTGACACAGCAGTGGAGCGGGCTGCCTGGGGATTTTGTGGATTGCCCCTCTCTGGAGACATTCCAAACCCAATTGGACGCGTTCGTGTGTCACCTGCTCCAGGGGCTGGATGGTCTCCATAGGTCTCTTCCAACCCTAACAATTTTGTGGTCCTGTGAATAACCAATCAGTTAGGTTGGAAAAGACCTCTGAGGCTGTCAAGTCCAACCTATGCACCAGTCACTACCTTGTGAGCCAGGCCATTTCCCTCAGCACCACATCCAGTCTTCCCTTAAACACCTCCAGGAATGGTGTTGCAAGTGCTGCCTCATAGGCCATGACCACCTTTTCCTTCCCCTTCATCCCCAGGCATTGCTGGAGGGCAGCAGGAAGGATCTTCAGGGCTGGTGTGAGTCCAAAAAGCCAGGGGATTTTTGGGAGAGACAGCTGTGGGCGTACACAGGTGTCTGGTCTCAGCACAGGTGCCAGCACACCCTCGTCTCTGCAGCCACATCCCTGTACAGGTGTTCAGAAATAGCAGCGCAAACAACCGACCTGTTCTCATCTTTATTGGAAACACCAATGGATCCTGCTACAGCAATACCCAGTTGTACTATTTCAGCCATGGCATTAATAGTTCAAAGCTAAACCAGGGAGATTTAGGCTGGACATTAGGAAACATCCCTTTAGTGAGCGGGTGGTCAGATTGGAACAGGCTTATGGAGAGGTGGTTGATGGCCTCTCTCAGTGTATAAGGGGCATTGGGACAATATCATTAACTTTGGGTCAGTCCTGACTTTGTCAGGCAGTCGGACTGGATGATAGTTGTAGGTTACTTCCAGCTGAAATATTCTGTTCTTTGCTGAGTTGATTCAGTGCATTGGTGTGGTTACATACCCATGTTTTCCTCTTAATTCCTGGCAATGGTGACTTTCCTCTTCCTATATCTTGCCAGCTCAACAGGTTGATGGGGAAGGGCATGACTAGGTGAGCTGGAGCATTAACCCACCTTTCCTTTCTTCCTTTCAACCTTTCCTTCCTTGGACACCTCCTAATCGTAGGCTTCTGTGAGTTTAGTTTTGTCATTCTGCTCGTCACATGCAGGTTTGTTGGGAGACAGGCTGATGTGTGCCATGGTATAAAGTAGAACTAATAAATGAGACCAACAGAGGTAAATGGAGTAATTATTTGTGCTTTGAAAAAAAAATCTTACTTTTCTCAAAAGTTTGTGGGGTGTTTAACTTCAAAAGTTATGCTCTTTTACTTTGCCCTCCTTAGTCCTTTTTTATTTCAAATTCCTGCCTACACACCAAGCAGTATTCATATCATTTTACTAGGACTCATTCTAAGAAACTGACAGCTTAGAGACTTTGTAATTTTATGTAAATATCAGCATTTTACTTCTTTGGGGGTCTGGATAAGAAAGGGAGGAAGAAGAAAGCTCTGGCAACCACTTCAGTGATCTTAACACTCTAGGGACCATCTGAATTCCAGTTTAGTAGAAAGTAATCTTATTTTCTTTTTCCCTTAGCTGACTTCTGCTGCCCTTACTTCTTTTTTTTTTTTTTTTTTTTTTTGGCTACCACTCACTCTCCGTCCTTCTTGCTACTTCATATAAACATTCTGTCAGTCCCCTCTGCATTGCTTCCTCCCTGTTCCCACCTCCCACATCAGCCTCAGAAAGACGAGGTGATTCTTCAACTCACTGCTGAGTGCTGCCAGCCCCTCTCCCTCCTGCTGCTGCTGCTTACCATTATGGAAGCAAAGCTGATACCAGCCTGAGCACTGACAGCAACAGGGCAAAACACCAAGATATTATCCTGGAGAATGAGAGGCCTCACTCTGCTGATTCTTGCCTGCACAGCAAAGTTTTAAGTTGTTGCTGTGAGGAGGATGGCCCGAACAGTTCCTTCCTGTTATACATTTTAAAATATCTGGGCAACCCCAGCCAAAGTGGGATTATCAATAAGCATTTTCCTGGCAAAAAAGAGAATCAAAACATTCTGTCAGGTTATGAAAAGTACTGCAGAAAAACTCGAGGCAACTCGAGTTTGTAGCCAAATTCTGTGATTTGTCAGAACCTTACATTAAACTGAGGGAGGCAAGGCAGCATATTACTGACATTTCTATGCATATCTTTACATATCTCAGAATTGATAGAACAGAATAATATAAGAACATAGAAAAAACAGAAATTACTATACCAGTTCCATATGGTAATTTTAATACCAGAATTTCTGGGATAATATGGTTGAGCATGTCCAGTGTGAGCTGCATAACTTCCAGGAGCTTGGATAGAGGCAGTGTGACTTGGTGAGGTGCCTGAAAAAGCACTGACAGAAACATTTCCTGACAAATTGTGTTGCTGTGCAGAACCCTTTCGCCTGCACAGCAGGTTACCTGTTCATGAGGGATTGAAGCTCCTGCCCAATGATGAGCTGGGCTGATGAGAGAACATTCCCCCTGTTGCCACCTCTATAGGTAATAACTTCTGGCAGAATAATTGAACAAGACAGATACCTACTGGGTACAAAAAGTCAATACAAGAAAATCTGCTGGAAGAGAAGAGGAAAGAGCACTGAGGTGTTGCTTCTAGTACTGTGCCTTTGTCTAGCTGGTAAAAATGCGGAGGCTCTTCTCTGCTTAGGTCTGAATTCTTAAAATACTTGCAAAGAGGAAAAAAAAAATAAAACATGATTAAGTTTTTGTTATGTATTATACAGAACTGAAAAAGGTCACATACAAAATTGTTTCTCCCTTCTCAGGTCACCTTTCAGATCATGAGGTCATTATGAACTGTCTCAGCACTTTCACAAACTGGAGTCTGCTCAAACCATAATGCTTACAAAGTTTCACTTTGAATAGGCCTGATTTTCTCTGTCATTTGTTTTCACTTTTTATTTCTCTGCAGAACATAAAAAGTCAGAAAAAGATTTTATTTTCCCCCTACATAGCATATAATTTACATCAGTCATCCCAGGAGGTCAGTACCACTGGGGTGTCATTTAAATACAATGAATATAAAGTAATGAAGCTCTTGCTGGAGTGGATGGCCACAATTCTCAGGGAGAGAGAGAGTTTCCAAAGCATGTGGAGAAAACACAACGGGAGACTGAGTGAATTCATCACACCACAAAAATGTCTCCATCCTGTCGACAAAGTCATTAAAGGAAAATGAACCATTGTTACTCTAGACGCTTGCATTCCTTCAGCATAATAACCTCAGTATAGAAGCATTGGGGCAAAGAGAATTTGCACACACAGGAGAAAAAAAAATTCAATCTATGTAAAAAAAAAATGAAAATTCCAGATTATGTAATGAAAGAAATCCTCCATGCTCCAAAGAGGAGACGGAGCCTCTGCAGAAGCCACAACTAATAAGGAACCTTATGCAGCGGTACAGGGCGGTTTCTTTTCCTCCTGCCAACAAGTCAAAGTAAATACCAACCCTGACAATTTTTTTTTTTTCAGATAACCCACAAATTATGTTCTCCTTCAATTACACGAATGTTTCTACCCTTTGCTGATCCATAGCCATCCTGGTTTTTAAGATCCCTTGTTGAGATTTCTCCAGTACCATTTCCCTTTTCATATTCATTTACTTCCAATTTTTTTTCAGTTGCCACTAAAGCAATCTGTGAGGAATGCAGGGATTAAAAAAGTTTACCATGTTCATTTTTATTTGCTTTTTTGGCAAAGGATGTCCAAATAAGAGAAATTGTCACATGTCTACTGAAAATCATAGCATATACCAGTTTATTAAAATAGATTGTACTTCTGAGGATCCTTCTCAAGGAAATACCAGTTTAAAGCCAACCACCGTGCAACCCCTGGTCAGAAAAGGTAGAGAGCTGCAGCAGAAATCCCTCCTTTATTGTAAATTATTCCATGGTGTGGATAAGACTTCTTTACCATACTAACTAAAGAAGAAATATGCTAATTAAATTATTACCATTAATGTCAAAACCATATAGCAATGTAATGGATAGATTACTTTTATTTTTGTTTAAAATACAAAAGAGCTGCCTTGATTTAAGCAAATACTGAAAGGGAAATCTGTTATTTATTTTTAGTAACTGCATGGAGCAGGGAGCCTACTAAAAAGGGAGCAACTTACTGAGGGAACACATGCCAGAAGAGACCAACTTGTACCTGTTAATTACAATAAAAATGTTTGCAGACAACAGCAAGAATGCTATTTATCCATCATTTACAGCCACTGAAGCACAGGGAAAGGAACTGGTTTGCTGGCAAATATCCCAATTAATTGGGTGTGCTATTTATTAGGGTGCTGATTAAAGTGTACTCTGCAATATAATATTTGAGTATAAAGTTGTCAACTCTTGTTCACTCCTGGCTCGTGGGGATGAAAGCAGGAGAGTAGACTAGCACAATATGAAAATAATTATGTATTCTGTGCCAGAACGGATTTGAGGCAATTCCAATGGCTGGAAGTTAAGGACCTGGAGAGACAGAATTAGGCAGCACCGTGATCTTGAGGACAGAGCTTTGTTTTGTGTAATCCAGTTGTGACCAAGACCTTCAATCTGTAGTAGCCATTTTGGACATGCATTAACAGTTCTCTCAGAAGCCAGCCCCATAGGCACACCCTTAAGTAATCAGCATATGAATTAAACATAAAACAAGATAAAAGCATGGTTTTGTTCCCAACTGATCTGAATCAATGCACTTGAAGAAAAACTACTTGAGAGGGGCCCTTTTCCCAGCCACTGACTCCTCCAGCCTGTCCAGTCAGCTGCCCTAACTAAGACTATGCCTTAAATAGTACTTGTTTGCTGTGCCCTTTTCAAAACCATGGCTTCCACAAATGGGGCTGGGAGTTGCCACACATAATCAAGGAAGCACACGCTAATAGTTGTATGTTATCTGATGTAATGCTTGAGGTTTGATCTCAACCAAGATAACCACAGAGCAAACCAAAAACATGATTTGTAGCAGCGAATTTCTGCCTCCTGCATCACTTTTAACTCACCTTGTTAGTACTGAGGCAAGACCTGGGTAGAAGGCCCAACTGGCCATGATTATTAATTATTATTAATGCTTTTGTTCTTACCATAGAGGTCACAGCATTTTGGCAACATCATGCATTGCACCTCTATAGCCAGAGATATTCAAGTATGACGTCTCTGGTTAGAGAGCTCCAGAAAAAAAAGATTCTAAAAGAAAGTGAGATTTGGTGAAGAGTCTTTCCTATGAAACTGACTGTGCCCAAAAAAAAATGCAGCTTTGAAAAGAGATCTCCAGCAGTATGCTGGATATCCTTGTCACCTAAAAATGACAGCAATAAAAGCAGATTAAGTGCCAATTCTCCCAGGCAATGTAAAGAGCCAACTCTTAGTAGCCAAAGACTTCTCTAGCTAAGGGGCAGGTAGCAGGGTTGGCTAGATGTCCAAATGGATCTCAAGGAGCTCCCTGAAGCACAACATTAAGAGAAACTCACCACCCCTATAATCACACCTGCCCATCACTCTGGCTGTCCTGCCTGCCAGCATCTCACTGGAACCACTGCACAAAATGCACAACCAAGGTAGGGCAAGCCAGACTGAACTGGCAGCACACTGATTACCCTAAAACCAGGATTTACTCTGGCAACTACCATATCAGGAGTAAGTTTAAATGGAACCCAGTCCCCATGGTCAATGCAGGCAAAAAAACAGTTCCTCCAAAAGCAGAGCTCTTTGTTTGGTCATGAGATGTGCTCTGTAGAAGACACTGACTGCATTTGTGAGGGCTGAGCTCAGCTCAAGTCCTCTGGGCTGTGTTGTTTCTCTCCACCTGCCTTTCCAAAGCACCTCACACAGATCCTGACTCAGATGTGCCAGATCCATGGCGATTTTTTAGGTAGCCCAAGGCAGCTGTAATGGCATTGGAAGCTTAATTTTAGGCAAGTGAATTGAGCCTTAGGTCACTATTGAGTATCATGGTAGCTTAAATAGCTAGCATAAATATAAACAGTTACTTTTAGTCAACCAAATTTAGGTGTCTGAACCTGGAACTCAGCTCTCCTTCAGCTGTCATTTGTCCAAGGAAAATAGCAGTTATATATAGTTACTTTTCACTTTAACATGAGATATACAATTTGGAGTATTATATTGCTTGAGGAAAATTTGCAGGTTTCTGAATCCTTTGTATCCTTAGCAAAAACACGTCTGGGTCATTTGCCAGGGAGAGCAGGTGGGATCTCAGATTAACCATTTCCATATGACATGGTTAGATTATTATGGACTCCAATCATAAGCCTTTGGAAGGTGAGAATTAGACAGAACACTGAGCTTTCTTCTGCAGAAAAAAATACAAGCAGAGGACATTAGTTCCTTCTGGATTGCATATACCTATAATGAAAGTTTCCAGAATCAGTCCATTCAAAACAGTAATTTCTTGAGATGTAGGAATAGTGCCAGCAATTTGCATCAAATTACTACTGGGCTGCAGAATAAATAACATCAGCCACAGGTTGCTAAAGATTTAATTTCCTTAATGTTCTGAAACAAATTCATGTTATTTGACCAGGCAGAGCAGGTAGAATGCTGAGTTTATGGTTCTCTAACACTTCTTACTTCTCAGGGTGGGTGCCCAGTGGTGGTAATCTGTGTACATTAGATATGAGATACAAATATATCAGAGAAGCTTTTTTTTTTCCCCTCTGGATAAATATTTAAATATTTAGGGCCAAATTCCATTGCTAAACATATGAACACAGCTCTCTTTGAGCTCATTGGACTGGTGCATGTGTATCTAAGGGCAGAACTTGGCCCTTAGGTTTTAGATTTTAGCACCAAGCTTCCAATGTAAAATAACGTGTGATCTGTAACACACAGGAAAGCAGCAAGACCTGGTTTTAAAGGAAGGGTACAATTACATATTTCCATCTTTCTTTTGGATAAGAACTACTGCTTTCAACAGAGGTCCTGAGGATATCCTTACCTCTTCCTCAGACAGTCTTCCTTTTGTATAAGGTGCTTCTCTGGCAGCTGTGGTCATTCCTGTAGCTGAGAAGCAGGATACTTTTTTATTTCTTTGCAACTTCTCTCCAATTTCCATTCTGCCAGCTTCAACTCAGTATTATGATGGAAAATACAGAGCCATTTTAAAATACACTTACACTAATGATTTAGATACGGTTTTTAAATTATGAAAAAGTCAGGATGTTGATTTTAACTATACACAGTGTGTTCAGATCAGCCAAAGGACATACCCAGTCAACCTTTCCAATGAGCCAGTATTACAGCTGGGATCAGCTAAAGCATTTTTACTGGGAAATGTCTACAGAGTGCCAAACAGAGCTCTTGAATAGGAGAGATTCTTTCTCTATGCTTGCTGCCTCTTTTATCCCTCCTTTTAAAAGTATTTGTAAAGTATTTAGATTTTTGAGGGTTTGTTTTTGGATTTTTATTTGTTTGTTTTTAAGGTTTACATTCATCTACCATCCAGGGCTAGGAAAGACATGAAATGGCCGCATGGTACTCATGCAATATTGTGTGACAGGACATGCAGTGTGATAGAAACCTCTACCAATGCCAAAAAAAAGTGACAATGACTAAAAAAATCTCGACTCAAAAGAAAGATAAAAATCCCACAAGTGTAGTAATTGACCCCTCTGAAATTTCTTCAGGATTTCAAAATTCTTCAAAAATTGCTCTCTCCAGTCTAACATATCTTTGCATTTTATCATTATCAAAAAACACTCACCTCTGTGAGCCTACTGAACAGTTCATATATTTTAGTGGGTTTTGTGACAGTCAGGATCTTGTTGGGAATTAAAGTTTTTGAGGGATAGAAGGCTCTTGGAAGATTTCTTATGAATTTCACTGTCTACCTTTGATTCCTTTTCTGTGGTAATATGCTAATGCTAATGGCATCCAGCACAGCAGAGAAAGATCTTGCACAGTTTTAAAGATTTTCAGATGCAATTTTAAGTGAAAGTGGACTGCTAGCTTCCTCCAGCCTTTTTTAAATCCTGCACAGACAGACAGACAGATTAAACATTAATCCTTCTAAAAATGTTGCTCCATTTGTGGCCAAAATAGTATTTTATGGCATTTATTGCAAAGGTCAACTAGAAGTTGTTCTGTACAAAACAGCATCTTCTTTTATCCACTTGAAAAATAACTTCTGCTTCAGTTTCCTTCCTCAAATGCCAGCTTATTCTTTGCATAATTGCAAAAATAAATGCCATAGAAAAAGAAAACCTCTCGTACAATCCACTTCTTATGGATTTTACCATGATGCTTCCACAGAACTGGTCAATTATTAATGAACATCAAAGAAATAGAGATACCTGACCCAGTCTAGTTTGGCAAAAAAGTTTCTTATATTTTTTTCACATGGGCCCAGAAGTGTACACAGTGTGTGAAGAGCCTGCAAAATTCAGCATTATTTATTACGTCAGCAGCCTCACATGGTGAGAGCTCTGATCACTTACTTACAGCATGGGTATTTTCTTCCACTGACTGTTCTTTAAATTAGCATAATCTTTGGCAATTGGCTTGTAGCCTTCAATTCTGTATTGCTATAGATGATAAGGGACTGCACATTAAAAGTCCTGCTCATCATCTGACATCCTGCAAGTGTGCATCAGCACAGAAATTTTCAGGCCAAGCTGTCAGAGGGGACTTTGCACTACCCCAGGTTTAGTGATTCAGGCCTTTCAGAGCATGGATATTTTGGTAGGCATGTACCTGCCCCAGAGAAACAATGTGTTTTTGACAACTGCTGTCAAAACGCCCACACACTCTCCAAACATCTTGGAGCAGGGTTGAAAACAACTGCTCATCCACCGTGGGCAAAGTCAGTGAGTTCAACACCTATTGTAACAAATCCTTCTGTACACTCCAAGGCAAATCCCATGCAGGCTTCAACAGGGCTATGTTAGCAATAAACTTAACTGACCTTATCCACACCAGTGAGGCAGCTACTTTTACTAGTGCTTGAATGGATTTGAGGGTGGAAAACTATTTTTGACACCCCTCATCAAAAACAGGGCATTCTTCTAGAGAAGGCAGAGCCCCAGTAACATTACAGGCCCCACATGCTGAAGTACAGTGAGGTGAGCTAAGGACAAAGGATTATCACTCAGAAAGGCACTTATTCATGTTAAATTCAAAATACTTTTGCTGTGGAATGTGGAATTAATGAAGTTTGCATTGATAATTTCACATATGATAGAAGAAAATAAGCAAACACATTGTGTGTATCTATTAAATCAGGTAGACTAAATAACAGCCCAGTTCCCCTTTCACACCAATGTAAATCAAGAGGGGGAGAGCTGAAGGCCCCTGAGTTACTTGTACACGAGAAACACATATTTCTGTAAACGTGGTAAACCTTCTTCTTACTTCTTCTTCTCACTTCTTCTTCTCACTTAGTTTTCATGACTGCCTTAAATAGTTACAATAAATTGTCTCTATTGGATGCAGAACATAAAATGGGGAGAGGAAGGGCAGCATGAAAGGAGCATGATGATGGGAATACAGGATGGGCAACCAGGAGAAGCAGTGTCTGTCCCATTCTCATTTACCCTGAGATACAGAGCAAACAGCTTTTAGACTTACTAAATATTCTGAACACACTGAGAACTCTCTGTTTATTTCAGATGTGTAAAATGCCATAACTTGCCAGTAAATGAAGCCGGGCATGCAAGTGCATGCATGAAGATAACATATTAGTTACAAGAATTATAATTGTCCTATCATTATCTTTTCTTTCTTTCCTGAACCAGAGTAAATGTGCCATAATCTAGCAAGAATCTCATGATAAGTAATGTTATAAATAGCTTTTTTTTTACATTTTTAGCTGCTAGCTGTCTATTTTAGACATAACATCACCCTTTACTGTAGGCTTCCACATAAAAGCAACATGAACAGTAATGTCTCTAAGAAAGCATGAATGATTGGCTGCAGATTCTTCACCAAAACGGAGTTTATTTACTCCACACAGGTCATAAATTTCGTTAGAAAAACTATCAGTGGTGATCTACATGTGGTGTTTAGTAAATAGAGCTTTCCTCTGCTTCCCTCAGTCCATGTTCTTCAATTGTCAGAAAGAGTGGAAGATGGTTTTTTCATGCCTAAAAATACAAATTATTCCAGCTCTCTAAAATGTAGTGGAAATAATGATCTGAAAGACTTAACATGCTCTTCACCAAGATGGACATTTGAATATGGAAATACGAAAGGATAAGGTGAGTGACTGGAAGCAGCAAGTCAGCTGAAATCTTGCCTCTGCTTCTCTTACAGGAAGCAGTACCTTATTCCATGAAGGCTCCCATTGAAATCAGTGGAACTGCAGACAGAATAAGCATTTTCTCTCTTTTCTTAACAATTTTTTTTAAAGAAAAAAAAAAGAAAGAAAGAAAGAAAAAAAGGAGGGTGGAATCTGCCTTTTCATGTAATGGGCTTTTATCTGCTCAAAAAATCGCGCTAACCTCAGGGTGCCAAGCACAGGATCTTTGAAAGCATTCCAGGGATGGGAAGAGCTCCTCTATCTTCTCTACTACAAAGGGAAGCTTGGTAGTAATGGGAGCTGCTGTGGTCTTCCAAGAAAGGTGTTGCATCTGCTTTGCTCCCTCTGAGGACCTCTTGCTTGTTCCTCCTGAATACTTCCAGGTTATGTCGTTCTTACATTTCAGATCGAAGAACATCTTAGTGAGTGTGTGGAGTTTTGTGAGAAGACAGAGGATTCTCCCTTGCTTTTCAATATGTGCATTTAATAAACTATATAAATATTTATATAGTAAACTAGAATAACAGGTTTTGGTATTACATCACATAAGCTCCTAATATCATAATGCTCCTAATATCCCAAGGTCAGAGAACCTTGTTCACATTTGAATGTCTACTGTTAAAGGTGAAGATTTTAATTATTCTTGATCTTTCTAGGGCCAGACAAGCATTTGAAACAAATAGTTTAGAACTTACCATGCTTATCATAGCTGAATGATGAAGTGTGTTGTGAAAGAAATGTCTAGAATTTGTACATAACTATTTTTTCTATCACTTCAAAACAGACTACTGAAAAAAATCTGTGGAGAACTTTGACTTCTGAACTAATAGTATAAGCCAGATTTCAGCCTGTAAGGAATTTTTATGGTTGAATTATAGACTTCTAAAAGACACAATTTAAAACTGAACTGCTGACAGTCATTCTGATTATATTTTTTCTAATCTACTATTAACTAGGATGAGACCTTAAAGGAGGAATAGATCCCATCTCTATCTGCTGACTCAAGAGTTTCTTATCCTTTCCTCTAAAACAGTGCAGCCTACTGTCAGGGGCAATATTGGTCAGACTTGACTGACTACAGATCCAATCCAGTCTAGCAAGCCCAGTGCTGCCATGGAGGCTTTGCAAAATTCAGCCGCCAGCTCCTCCATCTGTACTGAGCACGCGCGAGAAAAACCTCAACAATTTTCAGCAGCTTCTAACTCAGCCAAGTTCGGGTGGATCCTTTTGGTCAGGGACAACAAAAGGAACTTATCTGCTTTTTCCTCTTTATTCCTCTCCTACTCAGTAAAGCTTCCCATCCCAGCTCTGAAATAGATAGTGGGCTGAAATCTTAAAATGTTGTGAAACAATGTGTTTTCTCTTAATGCCGATCATAGAAGTAGCAAAAGTATTTCTGCTGCAAGTTTCCAAAAAATTCAGCTTGAGGCAGACTGAGGATTGAAAAGATCATCCTGAACAGCTAAAAATTGGCAACATTATGTGAGTGAAAACAAGGTCTTATACTGGAAAGTGGTAGACAAGTTTAGCTGCAGATACCGCTGGCAGCTTCACCTATAACATTTTTTCTGCCAGATCTTTGTCTTCTATTACTAGAGAGAATAATTTCTGTGATGTCTAATGTTTTGTCACCTGTCCTTATGGCTTGTTTTGGGACTGGCACTGTTGTCTCCTGTGACTTGGCTGCCAATTCCACAATTGACTTGAGGGATTGCCCCACACTCAAGGGCTGAAGCCACACCTGATGTGGGGCACACTCATATTTCTGCTAAGATGTATGCTCAGCATTTTCAGGATTACATTATGTCACACCATGATTATTCTTGATGCCTTGGTCTGGCCTGAGTGAATTTTCAGGATAGAAAAGGCAAAAAAAAGTTGTTATGGTCCTTAAAATGTTGGTTTTCTTTTCCCATTATGCTTGTTTAATATTTGCCCTTACCATATGCTTCCTTCTATTTCACTCCTGTAGACTGCACTATCTCTTTCATAGTTGTCTGTTTTTATCCTTTTTAGAACAAGCCTGTCACTATTCAGTGTTTTTCTAATACTTCAGCTTTGAGTCTTGTGTTATTAACAAAGAATTTTTTTTCCCACCATCCATGCTATTGAAAATAGATTTACAATGGGAATTGTCACCATTGCAACACTGAGAGAGTAAATGCAAGGACCTGGTGCTGTGCTTGTGGTTAGAAACACTAAAAACCACTCTCCCACTTAAGACTGATTTACATCTTGCAGTATCTCCTGCGTGAGCTTTATGGAGCTTGTATCTGGCCAGAGAGCACTTCATTAGACTTTTAAAATACAGCATGCAAATTTAGGGACTCTGCAAGGTTCCAGAGGTATAAACACTTTTTAATTACAGCTATACCACCCACTTTCCCCACAGTTAGTCAAGAGAACCAGTTTTCACTAAGGTCAACAGAATAAATAACCAGTTTCTGGCTCATGCTGCTTTTGCAAATGCTGAAATAAGGAAAAAAAAAATAAGTTATCACTTTTTAGCCTTTATATCTCTAACACACTATACTGATTTCACCTGAATTCATCCAAGGGGAAAAATAACAAAACCTTTTCCTCACTCTGAAATTAGTTAAACCGAAGCTGGAAGGACAATTAATGGAAAGAGACAAAGTTGGTCTTTCTGTGAAAAATGACAATTTTCCCCTGACTATGAGAACCCTAGCAACTTCCTAAAGCTAATTTTTAGTTTGCATTTTGCAATCAAAAAAAAAAAAAATTTGAGAAAGACAAGCCATACATTTTTCTAATCCTACTACACATTCAGGTTTTTAGTGCCAGAAAGCACAGGTCATACTTTCTCTTTCCAACACCGTTACAAGATGACAAGCAGGCCAACATTTCTTGCTCCTCATGATGATGACATTGTCATTTGCTGCTTTAAACCTCTCTGAAATACGTGCAATCCCAATGGGGCATAAGAGGCTGCAGACAGGGAGGGAAATGGGAGAACTCTACAATGAGACCCACACCATGGGCTTGCAGTCCCTGCTTAAGAGAAGCAGAAAATATATAATTTAGGAAAAATTCAGAAGCAGTAAACTTTGTTGTTTGTACAGCCCGTGTTTTGCTGTATGCTGTGGAAAAGCCAACAGTTTTTCAGCAGGGACAAGGCAGGTTTCCTACCAGATTTCCAAATTTTTTTTCTTGGTATTATTGGGTGCCAAGCCCTGCTCATCTTTGGACCTCTCAGAATTTATATACATATTTTCCTATCTCAAAATGTATAAGGGTAGCAGTTAGGGCTGCATTCTATACTGAAGGAAAACTTGCTACAAGTCTTGTCTGAGATCCCAGAACATTCAGCATCAGATCATGAGACAGAGCACAAGAGTCTCAGCTCTCAGCCCTCATTTCCTACTGAAAATGCTGGAGGGAAAGTAAAATTCACTAGTTCTTTTTTTTTTTTTTTTTTAATGCAGTCATTTTGTAGCCGGCCTATCAAATCTTTATGCTTTTGTTTGTATCAGGGACTATAAATGCTAAAAAAGCAGTGCATGATGCTGAAATATTAAATGCTTCAACTAATTTCAGGACACAAAGAATCTTCTTTTATCTGGGCTGCAAACCAGTGGGGCAGGGATACAGTAGTTAAACAAACCATGGCAGTCCACAGTCTGAGTAAGAATGCTGCAGTTACAGAACTCATTACCACACGCCTACTTAGCAGACCGAATAACGTGCTAATCTGGAGTTACTATTTGTCATACTTAAGAAAAAGCAAAGAATAGCTGGGCAAACAGTCAACTTCCAACCAAAGCGAAAGTAAAGCGCTGCCAAGAGACACTGGAGCTTATCTTGCCCCTATTGAAATGAATGGAAGTTCGGGCAAAACCTGCTCTAGCATTAAGTTTACTTAAGTTCACATATTTTGGCTCGATACACACTTTCATGAGTGAATAAAAAACTTGAGGAAGGTAGATGTTGGAAACAAGAATATTGGCAATTCTTTCACTATAGTAATAATTGCTGACATTGCTGTAGTCGCCCTGGCTAAAAATATCAAATACAACAACAAACCCAGTGAACCCATTCATTTATTCCTGTTTCACAAAGGCTATTTACATACACAGAGAGGCTCAAAATAAATTCTGTATTCATCATATTTTGCAGCACATTCCAGCTCAGCAAACTGGCATCGAAACTATTTATTTAGGGAACATCATCCAGGTTAGAATCTTTCATATCTGATAATTATTTTTCATCTTTAGCACTCAGTACTTACAACAGGAGCATACTGGGCCTGTGTTTTAGAAATGTGATGGTAAACAAACTCAGTGCTCTTTAAAACATTACCTTTTTGTCCAAAAGCAGTCTAATTATGGCTGTATTCATAACACAGTTAAAAGTGAAAAAGCTAAAAGACAATATAAATTGCAGCAAGCACAGCCCTACTAATGAAAATTCAATATTATAAAGTGGATCTGAAGGTGTTTGTTAAGATACAACTTGCAGCGCAAGCACATTTTTTCACCAACCTCCTACAATTCTCTAAGATCTTAAAATATGACCCATTTTGCAACCAGTGCTAAAATTCCGAGAAGTTCTGAAATAAAACCCGAGGAAAGCCGAGCAGCAGGGTTGCTCTCCATTCCAGCCAAATCTAAGCCAACGTTCCAGATTATATATATCATAACATGAATGACTTCTTCTGAAAAATCCCATCCAGCTTTTATGTAGGTCCATAAACATTACTGGTGCTTTTATTAATTTGTCCATAACCATTTAAATAAAATTCTAGAACTCTGAGCTGTGATCTGTTCCAGACTGTAGCATGTTCCTGTTAAATGTGTAAATGTTCAGCAGAAAGATATTTTTGCACGGAGACTGAAAATCAGCTGTGCCAGATACCTGAAACTTTGTTAGGGCACTCAGTGGAAAATTTTATTTTGACATTATAAATAACTCTGGACTATTTTAAGTGACCTTAAACTGGTAGCTTCCAATGACTTATTTTAGTTTATCCTAATTAACTTTTTATTTTATTTTAGTAGGAAGAGAGGTGACTGTAAAATTTTTAGTGCGACTAATTAAAACTGGAAAGGTATCTTCTTGTTTGAAATGAAATAAATCACGATTGTCAGGCTTATATAGCATTTGGATATAAAACAACTCTTTGCCTTCTTTCTAGCGTCGTTGGAATAGCTCTTTGGGAATGTATTAGAGCCAGCTAAAGAAGGGAGGAAGGAAGCCAAAAGAATCTATGGACATAAATATTTTGCCAAAATAAGTATGAAAAAAATTATTTTCTGTATCACAAACGCAGCAACCCAGGGCTTCTGCATATATACTAATCCGTGTAGGTGATGAGTAATTGTGCCTTGGAAACACTTGTGGCCACTTCTGGGGAACAGCAGATCCCTGTGGTTGCCGGAAGTAGCAGGGCGAGCTCAGGAGGGGTTTGCAGCGTTACCCACATGGATCGCCTCTTCTCAACAGGACAGAAAACTTCCAGAGCCCTTCCAACCTTGGGCCGGGAAAAGAAAAGGAAAGAAAAAAAAAAAAAAAAAAACCCAACAAAAAACAAAAACAAAAACAAAAAAACCAACGGTGGAGGAAATGAACGAGCGGAGGGCACAGCTCCCTGCGAGGCAGTGGGTCGGGGTGCCGCGGCCAGCGTGGGAAAGCCGCGGAAGGAGGGAGGCAGGATGGATGCATGGATGGATGCATGGATGAATGGATGGGGGTACGGCTGCGGAGCGGGGCTGGGGGGGCGCGGAGCCGCAGCCGCGGTGCGCGGAGCGAGAGCTCTCCCCTGTGACCGATCGGCGGAGCTTGCGGGCTGTTCTCTGCTCCGGAGCCGAGCGGGGCAGGAGCCGCCGCCGCCGCCGCCTCTGCACGCACCTTCCCCGGGCACAGCCGGGGTTTGCCCCGGACGGAGGGACAAAAATTGGGGGTAGCGGGGCAGGAAGGCGCGGGGGCAGCGGTGCCGCCCGGCAGGAGGAGGCGCGGAGGCTCCGCGGGTGCAGAAACAGCCCCCGAGGTGCCCCCGGCCCCGGCAGCCGCACACGGGCACCCCGAGCCCGGAACGCGGGGCTGCTCCGCCGGGGCTGCTCTGCCGGGGCTGCTCTGCCCGGTTTTGCCGCAGGGTCCGGGAAAACAAACCCGGCTGGGTCGGGGCGCTCGGAACGGCTCCTGGAAGGGCCACGTCCCCGCACCCCCAGCGCAGACAGACACACACAGCGCCCCGAGTCACACACAGGCGGCGAGCAAGGAGCACACACGCAGCGCCGACTTTTTACAAGAAGGTGGAAGTAGCAAGTCGGAGTAAAGCCTTAGAAATTAGAGGGCGGGTTGTGATAGGCTGTTATCTGCGCGGGGAGGCGGTGACACTTTCATACCATTGGGTATGTAAATGGTTTTTAGTAAGATCTGCCCTTTTTTTCTTTTTTTTTTTTTTTAAGGGAGAAAACAAACCAGACTCCCTTTACCTTAATAGTCTGAAGGGGGTTTTATAGCTTTCATTCATTCAAGGAAATGGTTTAGGCTTTAGACTACCGGAGACTTAGCAAAAAACTCTTTGGCACCAGATTATTCTTACTTTTTTTCTTTTTTTTTTTTTTCTTCTTGTTTTTTTTTTTTTTTTGCAAACAAGATTTTTCATTACTTTTTTTTTTTTTAATTTAAGCAAACAATCCCAAAAGTGTTAATGGAAAAAACCCGGAGAGAAGTGGAGATCGGAGACCGTCTCCTGCTCCCCCCCTTCCCCGTCCCTCTCCCCGTGGGTGAGAGTTTCTCCTCCTGGGGGAGATGCACATTGGTTTATTTATTTTGAAGGCTGCAAAAGTCTGAGGACTGAAGCACCACGTGCTGCTGACTCTCATCAGCATAATGATCGCCTTAGCCAGAGAGTCCTGTATATATAAACCACAAAAACCTAATCATTAGAAATCCCAGCCTCCAAAAACCACATTCAGGACAAAAAAACTGTGGCGTGGGTTTGTTATTTTTTTTCCGGCTCCTTCATCTTCCCCGACCTCAACTTCTTGGGACCCAAAAGAAGTTTGTAACTTTTGGTTGCTTTTTTTCATAATTATTATTTTTAACCCGATTTTCCAGAAAGAAAAATAACTCAAAGAAAGCGACATTTTAATGATTTTTTTTTTTTTTTTGCTGCTGTTGTTCATCAAGGGCGGAAAAAAAAAAAAAGCAGCAAGATTTTTGTTCGCCTATTCAACTCAACGGACTTGGATCCAGCAGCGACTTCATGTGAAGGACCGGGCTGCACCGAGGCTGCCTTTTCCTAGAATTTGCTTGGTCATATTTTAGAAATCAGCCTAAGGAGGGGTGTTTTATTGTTGTGTTGATTGTTTTTTTTTTCCTCAGCTATGATCCCCGCTTCTTTTTCCCTGAGAATCCGAAAGTTCAACTTTTTTTAAGTCCTGATCCTCCGAAAGGAACAAGCTAAAAAGTCTCTTTTAATTATCAGCCCTGTGACTTTCCTCTTCACCCCGACAACCCCAGTAATTTTGTTTCCCCGCCGAAATCGCTTCGGGAGCGCCTTTTTTTTCTGGAGGGGGGGAGCCACTTTTCTCAAGCCCCTACCCGAGCTCCCGCTTCCTGAAGCCAAAGGCAATAAGCGGGGGAACCCAGCGGCTCCTCGCCTCTGTCCCGGCGGAGCTTTTTGTTTGCTCCTTGTTTTTTTTCTTTCTTTTTTTTTTTTTTTTTTTTTTCTGCGTGTGTGTCCGGAGGAGGAAGATTTCTTCGGAGGCAACCGGGACGTTCCCCTGAACCCCCCCTCTCCTCTCCGCTCCTCTCCGGGGCTGAGTTACGCTACGATTCTGGCGGCCACCAGCAGCAGCAGCCCAGGAAGCTGAACCAGCAGCGAGTTCTACTTCTCCCAAGACAATTTTTGGAAAATCCGAAAAGGAAAAGAAGACGTGGAGGGAGGGGAAGAAAAAAGAGAAGAAACTCGAGCACTTGAGGGAAGAAGCGGTGGCTAGAAGGAGGGAAAAGAGCAGAGAGACTGTGCGAGAAGGAAGGAAGGAAGGAGGAGGAGAAGCGGCAGCGCTTTGCAGCTGGGCAGAAGCCGGGACCATGCAGTTTCCAGCCGGGCTGTGCTGAGAGGGGCAGCCCCGGACCCGCCGCCAGCCTCTGCCTCCTCCTCGCTGCTCCAGGCTGCAGGCGCCCCCAGACTGGCATCACCCCTCGCCCCGTCCATCTTTCTTTAAAAAAAAAAAAAAAAAAAAAACCAAAACCCAAACAAAACAAACCAAAAACAGACTGCGATTTTTTTTTCTTCGTGCGTTTAATCCGCTCCTATTTTTTTTTTCTGTTTTTTGTCTGGTTTGCTTTTTTGCCCCTTATCCTCACCCCTCCACTTTTTCATTCACCCCTTTTTTCGCTAGATATATATTTTTTTTTACAACCCCCACCCCCCACTACACGCCTCCTCTACCAGCGATCCCCCTACCGCTCCCCCCCCCCGCCCCCCAATTCGCTAACTTGTGGCTGTTGTGATGCGTATTCCCGTAGATCCCAGCACCAGCCGGAGGTTCAGCCCCCCCTCCAGCAGCCTGCAGCCCGGCAAGATGAGCGAGGTCAGCCCGGTGGTGGTAGCCCAGCAGCAGCAGCAGCAGCAGCAGCAACAGGACGCGGCGGCCGCCGTGCCCCGGCTGCGCCCCCACGATAACCGCACCATGGTGGAGATCATCGCTGACCACCCCGCCGAGCTGGTCCGTACCGACAGCCCCAACTTCCTCTGCTCCGTGCTGCCCTCGCACTGGCGCTGCAACAAGACCCTCCCGGTGGCGTTCAAGGTGAGACACCCCCCTCCCGCCGCCGCCGCGGCCCGGGATGCTCCCCCCGCGCCCCCTGCCCTTCCTTCCGCTGGCGGGGGCTTCTGTGCCCCCACTCCCCGGCCGCAGTGTCTCCGGTGATCCCCGTCCTGCAGGAGCGTCTGTGCCCCGCGGCCCGCAAGGATTTCTCTCGATGTGTCCCGCAGTTCCATCCCCCTAGCCCGGTCCTTCAGTGCCTTCTGTGCCCCACCGGCCCGCAGGGACTTCTGTGTCCCCCCTGCCCCCGCGATGTCTCCGGTGGTCCCCGGGATGCAGTGCCCCCCCTGACGCCCCCAGCCCCGCAATGCCTCCCCTGCACCCCCATCCTGCAACGCCTTCTGTGCTCCCGCAGCCCGGGGGGCTTCTGTGACCCCCAGTCCTGCAATGCCTCCTGTGTTCCCGCCCTCCCCTCCAAGTGTCCAAGTCCTGCAGTGCCTTCTGTATCCTGTCACCGTCCTGCTGTGCCTCCTGTGCCCCCGTGCCGCGGTGTCTCGGAGTGTAGCCCCCGCAGTGCCTCTTGCCCCCCTCTCCCGGTCCTGCAGTGGCCGCCGTGCCCCCGGCCCTGCCGCGCTTCCCGTGCCCGCCGTGCTCCAGCTCTGCCCCCTCTGCCACCCTCGCTGCGCCCCCGGTGCCCCCCATGCTCTGCCCGCAGCCCCGGAGCCATCCCGTTATCTCCATCCCCGCGGGGCGCTGCCGGCGTGTTCCCCCCGCAGCCCAGGAGTACCCTGTGTCCCCTTCGGCATCCCCACGGGAGACACCCCCTGCTCCCCACAGACTCTCCCCATGGGCTTTTTTTTGGAGAAATCTGCTTTCCCGCCCTGGGGAAGGAGGGATTCAGCCCTGGGCCGGAGCTCAGTGTGACACCCCTCCGCCTCGAGAAACCATCCCTGACCCACGGGGGTGCCCCTTCCTCCTCTCCGCTCCCGGGAGTGGGACTGGGGCATTTGGGGTGGCTCTGAGGCGTGCGGGGGGAGTGCGAGGGTCAGGCTGGAGAGGCAGAGTGGGATCGGGGCTTTGCCCCGGACAGAGATGGGGCTGGGAAAGGGGGACACAGAGCACCTGGAGGGGGGGACACGGGGCCCCTTCACTTCTCCTGGTGGACAACCGAGGAAGTGGCTGCCCAGAGAGGCTCTCCTTGGCAGGGTCGCACATTTCCATAATAAATCCCACCCCGCTCTGCACTGGGGATGCTGCTTTTAATTTTCTGTCTCCATCCCCACGGCGCGCTAATGAGAGGAAACGATTTTAGAAAAAAAACCTGTAATAATAACAACAATAATTGCGGGCTTTAAAGCAAGCCCTTTTCCTCCTCTAGCAATATTTCCAAGTGTTCCCCCTGGAGTTTTCCTTCTCGTGGCTTTTGGTAGGGAGGGGGCAATGGCTGGGGTGTCCCCAGGTGCCTTCCTGAGCAGGGCATGGGTCAGAGTGAGATGGGGTGGCCCTTCGAGGGTCTCAACATACCCACATTTTCCTGTGAAAAATAACACACCTGGAAATCCCCGAAAAGACAGAAAAGTTTGGAAACAGTCTCACGCAGTGCGTTCCAGAACATCGCCTTTTTCTTGTGTTTCCTGAGTGCCAGCCGTGTTATCACGGCCGTTTGTTTGGGAAGAAATAGTGAAAGTGGTTAAATGAGCCCGTGGTAAAGTGAGCAGTGATAACGATGGAGGTTTGCTTTGAAGATGTTGCGGGTGTGCGGGTGAGGATTGGCTAAAGTGCTCCTGTGTGTGGGAACAGCCTGGAGAGGCTGGAATTGCGGGAGGAAGCCTTTGCACAGGGCCTGCTTGTGCAGGACACGATGGTCAGACTGAGCAGAAATGGCAGAAAGTGGGGTGTCTTGCTTGGTGTAGCACTCAGATGCTCTCTACATGTGGATCACAGTGGTTCTGATTCAGAGGGGCTGTGGGGTAAGGAGGAGGAGCTTTCAGAGAATTGTGATTATAATTTAATTGAGCACTAGATTCAGTTGGTGTTATAGTTACTCTTTAAAGCAGAGATGCAGGAGCTGTTGCATTATCGTGCTCATGTTGCTGTTCTCATTTGAGGTGTCTGAGCCTTCTCCTACCTCACAGCAATTCAAAGGATGCGGTCGCATCTCATTAGAATAAGGGAAAGATCTAAACAAAATATTGAAGTATTTAGAATATTATTACAATAAGAATGCTTACATGTGATAAAAAGGTAGACAAAGGATCAGACTGTTCCCCAATCTTTTTGTGTTCATATATATGTATTTATATGTGTCTTACATGTGGGTCTTGTGTGCAGATCTGACCGATTTTCAGATGCATCAGAGGCACACGTTGCCCCTTGCACCAGGCTGCTGTGGGTGCAGCTGTGTTTTCATATGCAATATGTACTTTTTAAAATATGCCAAAATTATATATGCCCTTCTTTACCTGTTTATTAATTTGAAACTCACTTGAAATACTTCTGACCCTTAAAAAAAGTCTATTTTATTTTTCAAATGCAACTTGCATGCAGCTGCCCAGTAGTTTTAGACCAAAGGAGCTGCATGTGTCATACAGTGAAACACTTGGTTGTGTTACAGCAGAATGGGAATCAGCTCTGAAAGGGAAAAAAGAGAGAGATTTGAGCTATAGAAACCTCAGCTAAACAATAACTTGAAAATGAAATAGCTCACAGACAACACACTTTGTGGAGTTTTATTGGCAATAAATAATATGTTGATGATAATGTTTTGAGTGGTGTGTTAAGTGTGTCATAATTCTCTCGCAGCGATCTCAAGCAAAAAACGTACGCTGGATATAGCACTGTTTTAATTTAAAAAAACAGATATAAATCATATGCAGGAGAGGAAGTCTGTTATAAACAGTGCTGGGTTTGATTATAATTTTTTGAAATAGTGTTGGCTTACCATTAGGTTTGAATTTTATGTATTAATATTTGCACACACTGGGGAGGGAGTCCCTGTCGTGTGCTCACTAAGGAGGTTGTTAATGCAGACTGGTTCTGTGGGGAAGAGTATTTGATGAGTACTTGTTAATACAGCTCTAGCTGTTAGTATTCCAGAATAAAATAAATGGATATTGTTCACCCAGGTCCACATCGTATTCACTTCTTAATCTCAGTAGCCAGCAATACTTTATTTGAGCGAGTCATCAGAATTTGGCCCATCTGTGGAAGTTTTTACTGCAAGTCATAAAAACCCAGATTGCCACGTTAGAGGTTAGAAGTGACTTCTGTATGATGCTAGTAGCAGCAGAGAGTCTTAGTGGACGTAAAGGCTGGGGAAAAAATGGGTTGTGGAGTCTAAAACATCTCCCCAGTAGCACCACAGTAGTTCAGGGTCTGTCAGCATTTCCCTCCAAACCCCAATTTTCGGAGTTTATAACTCAGCTGTTTTAAATAGCTTCAAGCTGAAACCTGCTGTATAAATTTTCAGCCCAGATGTAGATTTGAAACAAAAAGTAGCACGAATCAGTTATTCTGTTTTAAGTTACAGGACACTGAAATGTTTTTAATAGTATCAGATGCTCTTTTGGCAATGTCTGGGAAAAGCATTCTCAATACAGAAGATTTTACATTCAGAGGCTGTTTGAATTCAGTGTTTTGCAAGAAAGCTTTTGAAGTGGCAGATATCAATGTTTGAGAGGAACTAGTTAGCATGTACACTAATGTTGGCCATTTTTTTTTCAGACAAGCATTTTACTCTGCAGAAAGTCTGAGTACCTGCTGTTGTATAGGAGTTTTGCTTTGTGCTTATAACTTCCGTCTTCAGGCTACATACTTTGGCCAGTTCAAATCCCGCTGGACCGAAACTGGGCAAACAGGTTGCCTAACCAGAATTGTCTTATGCAAAAAACACATAGTTATTTTCAACTCATAAGAATTGCTTTAGTTTTATTTTGGGGATTCATGTACTTTTCTGAGCTCTAGTTGAAAGGAAAAGAGAAAAAAAAAAAAGAGCAAAATCTACTTTTAATCATCAAAATGTCTAGGGAGCTTACTATGGAAAATAAAGATTTTGAAATAGTAGAGAGATTGAGTTTTAAAGGATAGGTAAGGAATGTGCACTGTGGCTACTTCTAGTCTTTCGTTTTTAACACAATCCTTACTCATTTCACAGTGCATTTACAATCCTCTTTCTAAGAATATGTAATTAATTTTGTATTGATACGTGGCATAAAATTGCCAAATCAGGGTGTATGCTAATAGTCGTTCAGTTTGTACAATTACTTTTGAAAACTCTCAGAATGATGGGTGCTTCTCTAGGTTTCAGACTTGTTTTGTGGATCTTTTTTCTACCTACCTGTGCAATAGTCTTAGGCTGTTTTGTGGTAAGAAAGTATCAAAGTAAGAAAAAAATAAGCCTTTTACTCCTGCTGCGTGGCAGGGAGCTTCCCATGTTACAGGGCTTTATTTTAGGAGCCAAAGTTTTTATTTTCATCTCTGACTTCTGTTTGTCTTACCCTTTGGTCCTCTCTGAAGGAGATGAACAGTGATGCTGCATCCAAGGCTTCTCAGGAACGATGCAGCTCTTGATCAGCTGCGATCGCTCGGTGACAGCAGCGGCACGTGCAGCTCTGGGCTGATGGCTAAGCTGACAAATTGAACTGACACCGAGTGGAAAGGGCAGGAAGGAAAGCTCTGAAAAGCAACAGAGGACAGAGGGGAGCCTTTTAAGGGATTTTGCTCCCTCCTGCCAGGTGTTATAAACTGTACCTGGGTTTGGGACCGAGAGGGGGCTATGATGGCACTCCCTGTCCATGCTCTGTGGGTACCTGGGGAGAAAGAGGTGAGGCTTCAGGCACCTCCCTCCCTCTTCCCAGGCCCCTGGCAGCCTTGTGCTTCCTGCTGCACTCTCAGGTGCTTTGCATTTCTGTAGTTAATGTGATTTTTTGTTGTTGTTTTGTGAGGTATAAAAGGCGTAGGGTGCAACTCCCTGGGATGCTGATGGGCATGACAAGACAGTCCAGAGATAACGCGACCTGCTGCAGATTGGGAAGGGAGTGGTTTATAAGTAGTCTCAAGCTCCATGTTTCACAGTTTAAGCCAGTATCCATTTGTTAATGGTTAGAGTCAGCTCTGTAATCTGTTCACCAGATTATTATTTGTTATTTGATTATTATTTATTATTCCTTACACCTGGCTTTGAAGCTGTTAGACCTAGTTGCTGCCAGACCCCATCTTAGCCACGATGGTGGTTCCTTTGTTTTTCTGTTCAGGGACTTTCATAGGACTTGAAAGTAAAATCTTTTTTGATACACGAATACCTCACAGTAGTTTGTGGCGAATTTTAGTTTTTAGTTTTGGGTGGTATTAACTGCTATTTTATGCAAAAATAGAAAAGCAGGTAAATTCTTTTCAAACAGGGTTTAAGCTTCACTTGCTTCTTTCTCTTCAATATTTCTTTTAAATAAAATAAGCTATAGTTTTCAGTAATATGGCCTATTTATATATTATTGTAATTCCTCTTTATTGTTTTACAGAAACATTGTACAGTTCACTGGACCACATAATGCTCTCCCTACATATCCAGAACTCCTCATTCTTTCCGCTGAATTAATATCACCTGCAACCTGCAATTATTAGTTTCAGCCGTGATCATTTATGGAAAAGACATTTCAGGAAGGCTATGTGATAAAATGTAATGTATATTACAGGAGACAGAATAAATTACTCTGAATAATATAAAAACTCATATCTCACCATGTGAAATGGTAATAACTACAAGCGGGGACACTTCGTAGCTTAAGATATTTTTTCAAGTTCTGGCTCAGCTGTGCAATGTTTCTGAATTTCTTCTTGTTATAAATTTATTTTCAGCATCAGAATTAGCCAGCAGGGGAAGATCAGGTTATTTTATTAATACTTTTGTGGACATTTTTTCCCTGTGTGTATATTTTCTTCCTAGTAACTTAGCATTCCTTTGTAACTTTTTTTTTGCTTTAAGAAGCCACAGAGCACTAACACTGTAGGTATTCCTGATGTTTTCAAATCAGAAGCTGTCTGTTTCATGACATTTATTTAATCAGATGTTGGAGCACTGCACAACCACTGAAGCATGAAAGGGAGACTATCAGGTAGCTGGAACGCAAGGAGAAATGAAATACTTTGATATCTTCTGTTCACCCATCCTGGAATTTGAGGGAGGTATCAGCACTAACCACATGCAACTCTTGCAAGCACTATGAAAATTTACATGCCTGCAAGGAAATACAGCTTTCTTTTATATAGCACATGAAGAGTTTGAATTCCAGCCATAAAGTGCTCCATTGTGGAGCGTGTTGGGCGTAGAGCTTTGCCTGCTGGGCCCCGAGTGCCACTCCTGGGATAGGTGGATGCATGGATCCCTCTGGCTTGAAGTCTGAGGAGCTCAGAGGTCAGGGTGATGGGTGGAACCAGAACAGAACTGAATCTAGGTGACAAGACTGCTAATACTAATTTCTAGCTTTCCATTTTAAATGCTCTCTTTAAATGCTTTCCCGTGCATTATTCACAGATACAAGCCTTGCCTCGTGTTCTCACACTGCTCCCTGCTTGCTAAGAACAAAGTTGTCGTTCAGCAAGCATTAAAGCGTGCACTCAACACGAGGATGTTGAGCGTTTCTGAAGAAATGCAACAGTGAAGAAGCTCTGAGAAACGGAGACAACACACGACGTCTCTGTGTTTGATGTGGCACTTTGTTCTGTGCACAGCTCCTCACCACAGAGCTTCTTCCCGAGCGTGGCAGCCTGCAGAGCGGGGAGGGGAGCACACACCTCCAAAGTGTGGCTTCACCAGCCGTGATTGTCTCCCTGTTGTTGCAGGTGGTGGCCTTAGGAGAAGTGCCTGATGGGACGGTGGTGACTGTCATGGCTGGAAACGATGAGAACTACTCTGCAGAGCTGCGAAACGCTTCTGCCGTGATGAAGAACCAGGTGGCCAGATTTAATGACTTACGATTTGTGGGCAGAAGTGGAAGAGGTAGGCTGCTGCCTTTTACGTGTTGGTAATGGTGTGAAAATGGTGCCAAGATGTCAAACTTCACGATGAAATATTGATTAACCTACAAATCCATCGTTCATAGAATCACAGGAAAAAATGGTTTGTAAGGGACCTTAAAGCTCAACTCCTTGCCATAAGCAGAGACACCTTCCACTAGGCCACGTTTTTCAAATTATCAGTCTTTTCTTTTTTGTAATGATGTACACATTTTATTGTCAAATTTCAGCAGTTGCACAAAGCAGGTCAGGAGTCTCTGTAGCTTTTTATCAGACAGGTTTTGAAAAACAATTCAGGGTGTACCTGCTTCCCTGTTTGAATCACACAGGAAGGATGGAAGGAAAAGGGAATATCTGTGATCCAGGTTATGCAGAGTCAGGGAGTGTATTTTGGGCCATGGCAGTGAGAGGTGGAGAATTCCCTTTAGCAGCAGAGCCACTTCTGAAGTTGTTGTAGAAGACCTGTAATTAGGGGGATTTTGCATATCACATGTTCTATGGGTTGTATTCTTTAGGGACTTAAATCTTTCAAGCCTTAGCAGCTGTTGGTAGAAAACTTGCTAGTGGCTTTTCTGCCCTTTAAACCAAACTGTTGATAACCTGTGAAAATCACCCCCACTTTTCTTTTGAGTAAGCTAGTTGACTTTTTATGAATTGCTGGTAAGCTTGGGCATGAACTAAATTCAACCTTCAACCTTTACTTTAAATGACAGGGTAACTTTCAATTTTTTTTCTTTTTTTCTTTTTTTAAGATGTAGAGTGCTGTCATTGTCTTCCAGCTCTTTAGGAGATTCCTATAATCTGAAAACTGCACTGCACTTATAGAAAGCTGTTGTAATCATTGCAAATTTGTGAAAATTCCTCTTTAAGGGTTGCACAGCAGCTTTCAAACTTCAGGTAATGATTGAAAGGATAGCTCAAAGGAAGCTGGTGCTGCAGTTCTTGTTGCAGGAGTAGTGTTGTATCAGACATTGATCCAACTGAGATATTTTTTTCCCTTATGTGTTTGAAGTAATTATTCTTTTTTTTTTAAATTAGCCCTGCATGGGACAAAACAAAGCAAAATATGCAGAATAATTGTGCTGGAAAATTAGCAATAAGGCAAATTTTACAGTGATATTCTTTAGAAAGCAGTTGCACTTCATCCTACAGAAGAGTTTTTGTCCAAAAAACATTTAAACATATGACAGAGGCCCAGATAGTCCAAACCAGTCAGCACATTTTTACAAGTGCTTTGTGAAAATAAGTCCATAAGCATGACTTACAGTGACTATTCTTTATTTTAATTAGCAAGCCAAAAATTCTCTTTATCATTTTAGAATTTAAAAAGAATTAATAATAGATAATAACTTGAAAGAAAGAATAATTTTGCCGACAGTAATACAACATAAATATGGAGTTTATTCCCCCTGTGAATAAGGTGCTGCCTATCTCTTCCATTTGTCTTCTTTAAATAATCAGTTTGCTTTGTTATTCTGCTGATGGATTAGGTTTGAAAGTTCTCTGGCTCCATCTCTACTGCTTTACAGTAGAAGTTCAGTAGTGTATTAGCCTTTTAGTAGTGCTGAAAAAGGACTGAAATGTGATGCACTACCTCTGATCTGAGGATTTCATTTCAAACCTATGATATATACTTTTTATTAAAGCATAGGAAATGAAATAGACGGCCTAAAGCCTCAGTAGATACAGATACAGACACAAACACAGAGCTCCTAAAATTTGGTTCCAGTAGTTTAATTTATATTTTTATCTAGCAGACTTGGAATAGACTTTTTCTCTGATCAATCTGGGTAGAATCTATGGAAAAGTGATAGTATACTTTTCAAACCCTCAACATATTTATTTAAGAGACTTCAAAGAAAAACAAAGGGTGTGCACTGTTTTACTATATTGGCTTTCTGAGTTTTGGCTAGTTTCCCAAGTAGCAATTTTTATATTTAAAAAAAAAAAAAAGAAAAAGTAAAAAAAAAAAAAGGAAGAAAAAAGACAGACTTAACTGCTTGCAGACTTTTCACGCATGGAAGATGAAGAAAGCTTCTTTTGATGAAGTGTAATTATGTCCAAACAGAGCTGACCCCCTCCCCCTATATTTCTTATGATCTTAACGGAAGAAAGTAGGGCTTTTCCTTTGAAGCAGCCGGGACTCGGTGGAGGATCTGAAATGCTGCATTCTCCTGCCAGAGGCAGGATGGAGAAATTGGTCCAGACTTGTCTTCCAGACTTAGAACAGAGAGGGGGGGAGAGAGAGAGAGAGCAAGAGAGAAGGAGAGAAGGAGAGTTATCATTGATGATGGATTTTTAGAACTCTGCTTAAAACAGAAGGAAAAGAAAATCAGTAGTTGCAAACAGAAGTGAGAAAGCTCCTTACATAGACAAATGTCAGTAAATACAAGTCCTGAAGTAGAACAGGAAAAAATAAACTAATAAAGAAGTTATTTTTCGGTGGCAAGAAACTAATCCACACCTGTTCCTGACTTGAGATTTACATCTTTCTAAGCAGCTCGTGCTTTGATCTCTGTATCTCTAAATTTGATTGTGAAGTCTGAATCATCAACTTACCACTTCACCTCCTCTCCCACGTTTTTACTTGCTTCCCATGGCTCAATGGAGAAACCCGATTTTTATACATATTCATTTTGTTTGCCTGACAGAAGCTTCACGTTTCTGTTTGCATAATTTCTCTTAAACACCTTTTTTGGATTCATGAGAGTTAGTAACTGGAGTGTTTGATGCAAATGCAGCAGTTGTTTGTATGTGGTTTTCAGGCGGTAGCTCACTTTTACAAGCCTGATCCACAACGCAGAGAAGAAAGAATTCCTGTCTTCAATAAGCAAAGGATCATAACCTTAATTTTGTTGTGTCCCGATACTTTAATCACATTAGCATCTAACTGAAAAAATATGCAACACGCACACACAAGCTGCTGAGTCTCCTTTCAAGCTCCTTTCTGGGGTTTGCCTTGTACTTCAGCATATGTCCATCTTATCCTCCTCTGTGTCAGCTCGGCTCACATGTGTGAATAACAAAGAATGCACAGTTTAGACACACTGAAGCAATAGTGCCAGATGACTGCTTGGCTGGGGAATTTAATAAAAGAGAGCTACAATTAGTCTGTAACCTCTGAAAGTGGATAGTTGAAATGACTAAAGGCAATAAAGAAAGGTGATAAAAAGTGCATTAAAGGATTTTTGTAGCTGAGAAGGGATAGCTGTGAAATAGCTGTGGAAGGTATCAGCATCACTGAAACAGGGGACCTTAAAAATTTATTTCATTCTTAATCCTGTAATATGTAAATCATCTCTTGAAAGCTCTGGAGTGCCCTGGCAGGGCCGTGCAGCTCCCCACAATGAAGGGCTCTGTGGTTTATGGAGTGTGAGGGGGCTTCGTCAGTGTTACTTCATCCACACTTGGGTTTGTAAAATACCAGATAGGGGACAAAACCAATTTCCCTCTCAAATTAGCTGCTTACCTCTTTAGCTCAGGCTGGCCGGGAGGTGACAATTCAGAAATTCTCACTTTCAAAGTCCAAATGTAGCTCTTTTTATTAAGGAATGCATTTTTTCTAGCCACTGTATCCTGTTGAGATATATTTAATGTAGAAAATATTGCAGTGCTTTTCCACGGAATGATTTTGAAGGTTCTTACAAATAGTATACTTTGTTGAGTTAATTTTTTTTGTCATAAGAGAGATTTATAGGGATTTGCTGTATAAAGAGAACAATAGCATAGAAGGCCAAACTCTTCACTCAGAGGTGTATAGAAAAGCCCCTTTTAGTGTCTTTGTTACCAGTAATATTCTAGTGATCATCTAAGGGTTGCTGTGATCTGAATGTCATCACCATACAATTTAAAAGTCACAACTTTTTGGCATGGTAAGTTGGCGCCAAAGGAAGCCTTAAACCTGAGCCTGGAGAACTATATATATAAATATATTTATATTTGTGCAGTGGGCTGAATTCCTCTTTGGAGAGGGATAAAAGGCACAGACACTTCTCAGCCCTGGACAAGCAGTGTGGAGGCATTGCAGGGCTGCTGCTGTGTGTGTGAAGGCTGCCCACACCCTGTGCTGACAGGACACACAGTTCACCTCTGGCACAGCAGGTGGGCAGGACTGGACAAAGACTGGACATCCAAAATACACCTAACTCTGCTCCTGTGATGATTTAGGAAATATTCCTTTCTCCAGTGAAAATGGGAAAGCCGCCTTCAGCCATGCCAGTGGGACAGAATTCAGCATCCTGAGATTTTTGCATGCTTAAACTGACAGAGGGAAGGTTTAAATTGGATATTAGAAAGAAATAGTGAGGGTGGTGACTCACTGGCACGGGTTGCCCAGAGGAGCTCTGGATGCTCCATCTCTGAAAGTGTTTAAGGCAGGCTTGGATGGTGCTTGGAACAATCTTGTCTAGTGGAAGGTGTCCCTGTCCATGGCAGGGGGATTGGAACAAGATGATTTTAAGGTCCCTTCCAACCCAAACCATTCTATAATTCTATTTGCCAGGGTCCTGACCTTCCCTCTAACCAGCATCTCCCAGAGAGCTGGGCACAGCTGGAGCACAGCTTCACCTGGAAAATCATTTTACTCTAAATGACAGTTGTATTTCCTTTAAAAAAAATCCATGTCACATTCTAGTTCATGAAAATTATAGCCAGGACAGTTTGAAGTTGCACTCCTGATAATAAATGATGCATGTCTCAGGCAGGTTTGGGGATATACGACTTGGACCAGAAAGAAAGACCAATTACTAGATTTGACAGACAAAGCTCTGTTCTGTATTATGCCTTATATATAAGCTGTTCTGTATTAGGCCTGAAAAAACTGCATTAAGTTTGTGCTGTTACATAGCATTTAAGATTTGTGCCTTGATTGAATGCCTTCAGAGTTCAGCGAGAGGAAAAGCCCTAGCTGCAAAAATGCACAAATACACCCAGGGAGGAGGGGAAAAAAAAAAAAAAGAGCTTTAAGTGTCTGGTAAAGTAGCAGCTTAAATGAGCATGAAGGCCAAAGATTGCTGACTGTTTTATTGAGTCACTGTTGTACGCCCACCTTTTCCTGTCTTGAAACAGTTTTCAGTTTTGACTATCTGACATGAGTAACCGTTGCATATCTAACAGATTACAACTGTCAGTGAGTCTCCCAAACGGGGGCCAGGCCTGTGAGAATGTGTGCTCAGAAGCAGGCAGCTCCCTTTATTTATTTCTTTTTAACGTTTTCATTCAGCTGAAGGCTGTAGATGGTCTTGTGCAATCTCTGCCTGAATTCAAGCTTTGAAAAGTTAAAAAAAAAAACAACCCAAAACCAAAAAAAGAGCCCAACAATGAAGACTGACGATAGCAAAGTACGTGCACACAGACATTGCTCACCCTCAAAGGAAAGCTGGGGGCTTTCTTGGTATTTCATAGATGGAAAATGTGTAGGGAAAAAAGGCGTGTTCCATAATGATGATATCATCATATTAGCCTTGGCATATGAAGGACAGAGACACTGACTCCTTGTTAAAACATCTCCCAGAAGGAAAATATATTCTTCCCTCATCTTATTGTAGTCAAGTCAAACAAATGAAATGATAAAACTGTGTGAAGTAAATAACATGTGGTCACATTCTGCCCTCTGTCACACAGCTGCGAAACTGGAGTAAATTTTTAAATTATTTGACTTGCTTTGGATTTACACCACTTTCAATGCAGCAAAGAATTTGGCTTGTCCTCAGCAGTGAATCACTTTTGTTCTGTCATTGTATGATGACCCATTATTAAATAAGAAACATTTAGATTGTCAACACATGGACGTATTCTTGACATAGAGTAAAACTGAACGGGAGGAAAACTCCTATGGTCAGTTATGTTTTTAATTTTCACGATTGTGGTAACGACAGGGAATAATTTTAAACTGATTCTTTACTGAACATGCATGTGACTGTTTTCATGTTGTAATCACTCATTCCTTGTTGTTTTTTCTCTTTGTAGGGAAGAGCTTTACTTTGACAATAACTGTCCTGACAAATCCTCCCCAAGTCGCTACATACCACAGAGCTATAAAGGTTACAGTGGATGGGCCAAGAGAGCCAAGAAGTGAGTATTATATCCTTCTTTTTGCTCTTATGCCTGCTTAATTTTGCTTAATAGAAACCTGTAAATGAAATATGTATATCTTTGTCAAACACTGGTTTTTGCTCAGTAAAATATATGAGTGCATGGTTAATTTGGAGTCTATTGGACCACACACATACTTGCATTAAACACTCACTTAAGTGCTTGGCTGAATTTGGGCAATCCCAAACCTGATTCTCATTCACATCAAGGTCTTGATACATTATCTGCCAGTGTAAATGAGAACTAAACCCAGTGTATTTATATATAATCTGATTTAGACACAGTAGATACAATCCTGCAACGTGCTGCATTTCCTGAACTACTGTAAGCTTCCAGCTGAAGACGTTTAGAACAAAACAGGAGCGTGATCTTTCAGGATCAGTCCTAGCATAGAGAGGAAACATATAATATAGTGCCTTTTTGTTTGCCCTTAAATTCTTTTGCCATCAGATAATTAATGCACCTGGTTAATCTCATCATACCTGAAGTTGGTTTTCAGCTATGGACTTATCATAGACCCCCAGGGCCAAAGAAAGATAAAAAACCCAGTATATCAACAGCATAGTCTTTGTTTCTTATTTGTGTACAGAAAATATATTTTTTTAAAACATAGTCCAGCAGATTTTCACCCAGCACATTTATCTTCTAGCCATGCAAGCTCACTAAGAATCTATTTGCCATGATTTATCTATTTTGCAATGGCTGTACTTTTATGACAATTGTTTTTTGTCATGTCCTAGCAGTTTTATGGGTAGCACTTATTTTTAGATACAGTCAAGTCTGTTTAATCCATCAGGATTTATCTGGCTGTCTCTCTGTCTAGCACATTTTGCTCGTAACCAGTCTCACATCATATGGGTATCACTGATGAGCCACTTCTGGAGTTTTTTCTTAATCTAACTAGAAATTACTCTAAATTGATTGGATTAGCTAGGTATAGCATTATTTAAATTACACCTAGAGATTAAGAATTATTTGATGAATAACCACATTAAAAGAATCCTTATAATGGAAGCATCTCAAATAATTATTTTGCCTTTGATCTGCACATACAAACACGACCTTCAAGGAGCTTTCATGGTGTTTAGTTTAAAATACCACAAAGACAGAAGTAGAAAGATGTAGACAGAATTCATGCAGTTAAGTGTTTCTCGTGCCAACACACGCTGCAGAGTCACCTCCTCTTACACCGAGGTGGGAACTCAAATGCTCCTGTAAGAACTGTCCAGGCGGGAGAGTTTCACTTTGAAGAACAGCTAAGAAAAAGCAAATAGCTCTGGATACATTTCTTTAGGTACATACTTGTGGTGCTACCTGCTCACAGCTGAGGTGCTCTGATGTCACAGCAGGGGGATTTTTGTTCTGTCTTCTCTCTGTGAGTCAGTTCCCATTTTTAATTTTCACTTGCAGCCGGTGCTCCATGTAACTTACTTGGAGGACACTGGGGAAGCTGCACTCATGGAGTAAAAAGCAGGGAGTAAGTTATATACCAGTTAGCCATTCCCATCTGGAGGCTATGTATTGATCCATCCATGTTTTGATGCATCTACAAAAGAGGAAATTTCCTGGCAGAGGACACAACCGTGGTGAAAGAGCAGAGAGGTTTGAAAGTGATGTGTGGAGAGTAGTGTGGATTACCGTGTGCAGCACAGAAAGGGATCCTCCTGGCATGGGGATGTTTTGGTGATCCGTGGATTGAAAGTGAGTCTGTGTTCATAGAATTTAACAAGATCTCCTAGTTCTGCTGGAATTTTTTACTTTTCACCTCAGATGTCTCTGTATGTGGATACCTGTTTGCTGGTGTCTTTGAATAGCTGAGCCTAGAAATGCTCAGTAACTGAGTTCTTATGGCCTGCATGGAGTTATTGTGTCCTTCTTCATCTTTTTCTTTTCTTTCCTTTTTCCCTTTTTTTTCTTTTTTTTTTTTTATCAAGAAAGTAGAATTTGAACTTGAATGTCTATTTGTACTTTAGTGTTTTGGTGGAATACTGCAATCTTACCCTTTCAATTAATTCTGAAAGGATTCATAAATCTCTGGAATGGTTCATCATTAAACTTGAATTTGTAGGGAAAGAGTAGTTCCAGTGAGCTGTGAGAGTTTCACTGAAGTTTTCCTTCCTTCTTAGAGACCCTGCACTTGTGTAGATACATTAGTTTGGTAGCAATCATTCAGTGAATGTACCTGGTATCTATGTGGCATAAGGAATATTAGGTGGTTGGGGGCAATAAGGAATTCAAGGAGCAGCTCTGATAGCAAATGTGTTTGAATTAAAAGTTATGTATCGGCAAATAGTGCCCCTCTCTGCCAGGATCTGTATTTCACTCCAATGTTTCAAGCTAGTTATCCTAGTTTTCCTCTCTCTGGCAGCTCAACCAGAGCTGTCACATCACAAACAACTTTTTTCTTAATATACACATCTGGCGTTGGCAGTTGGAGCAACTTCATAAGAGCACATGATCATCATTCATTACAAGATTAAAAAGTACCCCATGGCATCATTGATGTTTTTTAACTTTGATCTTTTGCAGTTGTGATTCATCTCAGTTATAAAACTTCCCTTTAAAGGAACACAACCAATGACTTATTAGAACCTTCATTCTGAGGAGTGTAAACATAAAATTATGCACATCTTTACAAAATGTCATTTACTTTGTTGCCAGCTTATCATTTTAAGACATGACATCATGCTTTAGATCATGAATTTGTAAGGCTTGTTTATAGGCAAGGCACTCTGACCTTCTGTTGGCAAGTTGACTCGAGCAATCGAAAGCTGTGAGGTTCCCAGCAGCAGCAGCAGCAAAGCCATCACAGACATTTAGAGCCTGACTTCAGGAGTGCTGAACAGTCATGGCATGCAGGGACTCCAGTTGGTGTTTTGGATGCTCAGCACTTCAGAAAGTCGGGTTCTTAAATGTAAGTGCCATTTAGTCGTATTAAACATCTGCTTGTAGAAGCTTGCTGCCTTGCCTCTCTGTTATTATTTGAAAATATTTTAATAGAGACAGTGATGTCAGGTTGCTCTGTTAGGAAAACTTGCCAGTTTCTATAGGAAAAAAGGTCTTCTGATGATTTTTTTCTCAGAAAAGATTTATTTCATTTTACCTAACCTCTTCCAGTCTATCCAGATTACTGTCCAGGGACATCTTCTGTGTTGCAGTTTCTATGCTGGATTGAGACAGTGCTTTGCACTCTGAGTGATGCAGTCTAGAGACAGGGTTGTATATGATCTTTGGGAATCATTAGGAAATCCTGCAGATATTTTTCTCTCCTCATAACCAGGATAAAACCTCTGCCATATGCAGATCTTAGCCAGCAGAGCTGCCTTCCAGCTGGGAGGGCTGAAAGAAGTTTTCCAGAGAAGTTTTCATGAGGTCATAACTGACCGACAGATAGCCAGAGATTACTGTAAAGGAAGTCAAAGGAGAAGAAAAAAAAGAGCAAAGAAACCACCCAAATCTTTACCTAAGGCCCCCTTTAATGCCTTTGCCTTACCTCATTACAACTACAGAAATAATGATTTGCCCTTCCATAGTGATACCCTTAGAATAGGAGGCACATCCTCCCTTCTGGCCACTCCTGGGACAAACCCAGTCATGGGGGAATCATGAGGAAGGAGGGAGGAGAAGTCTGTATTTTTTTATATTTTGCCTGACTTCCAGAAACTTTAGTTTATCTCTAATCAAAGGTAGGCTCCAAAGTCACCGACCCCAACTTTCTTTATCAGTGTGAGTGGAAAAGCAGCTCTGAGCTTTGAGCTGAAGCGTTTCAGGGCAGAAAAGTGCTGTGCTTCATTCAGCTCCCGAGCGTTTCTCTGCTTGCAAGGTGCACACGTGATGAAAGGTATGAGCAAACATCACATCGCCCTTTTGTCTGTGCACGCTGCAAAAGGCAGAGAGAGCCAGCCAGGGGTTCTGCTCAGCCCCCACATTAACTGTTTGGCCGACCCGGCTTATAAAAAGCAGATAAGTGATTGAGATTTTTGAGATTCCTCGACTTAAAACCATAACAGTTTTTAGGAAGTTCTCCCTCTTTACTTTCAAAGGCTGAGAGGGTGGAGGGATAAGTCTGAGGCGAGTGGAATGTGCTTTGGAGTGGAACAGCTTTAAATCTTTCAGTTTGCCTTTCTTTATTTAATTTTTCTCCTTTTTTTTTTTTCTTTCCTTTTTTTTCCCTCTTCTTTTTTCTTTCTTTTTTCTTTTTTCTTCTTTTTTTTCACTTTTTTTTTGTTGACTGCCTGTCAGGAGCTGGGCCGGTGGCCAAGCAGGAAATGACACATCGAGAGGCATTTGTGTTGTGCAACATTTTGTGGAACTGATGCAAGGATACATTGTCTGTTTACGCATTCCTCTGCTAACAGCCTGCATGGCAGTAATTTTATTCAGGGACACATGGCATGCTACAGCAAGGAGTTAGAGCCTTACCATCTCTTTATGCAGAATTATCACAGCACTTAAAACACTCTGTGTGTCCCCCGTTCTGAATAGTCTCTGGCCTGCCTTCAAAAACCACTCTACCAGCTCCCCTTCCTTCCCAAGGATATATTTATTTGACTGTGGGGTTTTTTTTGCACTGTGGTAAACTGGGGCAGTGCAGAGAGAGAGAGAGACTTTGCAGAACAAGAGGAAATTTTACAGGCAGGTTCCTCCTTCATGCATCTACCTCAGAGTGAGTGGAGCAGCGCAGCTTTTTTGGGCGATGCGCTGCAGACGCTGAAGGCGTCGGTTTGCATCTGCATGTGGTTTGGCATGGGGAGGTTTTTAATTAAAGTCAATGCTAAATACCCCGAGATGTGATGAGGAGTCTTGGGGTTTCATCCAAACCCAAGTTAGAAAATCCGTGGCTCTCTCTGGTGTCTTTCAGAGTGACAGATCTCTGCTGAGCTTGGCTGGGTAGGTCTGGGTTTATCCCAGTGGCTGTGGGAGCAGAGGAAGGCAGAGTGGGCGGTCTGGGGTTTGAAAGTTGCTCTAAATGACTTTGTAGAGCTTAATGTATGCAATCTAATGCTTCTTTGTAAGAAACGAGGCAAAATGTGATTGTACAGCCAGAGAGACGTTCAGCAGGGCCATAGTTTAGAGAGGTTTAGACTCTTTTCTGTGACCATCATTAATGTATGATTATCATTAATGTATGAGCACAGTCCACTTACAGACTGGGACCTGACTTCCTTGTCACCAGGTCCCCAGTAAGGAGTGCAGTGTTTCTGTTTCCAGTGGTACAACATCAGTTCCTCACTGCAGTCTAAAAGGCAAGACAGAGTTTCACTCACCATCATTTGCTGCTGGTTTATTTTTTGCACATGTGTAATTTCACAGAACTGTTCTAGCTGGGTACTGGAGGTCCTGAGTGTTCCCGGAGGTTGTAAGAGCTGGGTGTGATGATTCAAGTGTTCCCCACCAAAGGTGACAGACACTGCATATGCCAGTGGTTTAGGGTTACTTTTGAGATGAGTGTGCAACCCACAGAGCAGGGCTCCCTACAGTTACCTCAACCAGCAGTGAGGCACAGGCACAGGTTTCACAGAGAAGCTGTGTTTGCCCCATCCCTGGAAGTGTTCAAGGCCAGGTTGGATGGGGCTTGGAGTGACCTGGGATAGTGGAAAGTCTCTCTGCCCATGGCAGGGGCTTTGGAAACAGATGATTTTTAAGGTCTCTCCCAACCCAAACTATTCTATGATTCTACAATTCTATGATTCCATGACTCCATGATGCATAGTGCTGTGACAAGGTGACCTGGGACTGTTGGGGTGGTAGCTGCATCCCAAGGACAAGCTCATTCTTAGTTCTTCCACTGTGGCTAGAGAGGGGCTTGTGCATAAAATCTCATTGTCTGAGAAGCAGACTGTGAGACAAAATAATTTCTGGTGGTTGTTACCTTTTTCTGCTTATTTAGTGCATAGAGTGAGTCAAAAGCAAAATCTGCTTAGTTCACTGATGGCTTGAATTCATGCACTGTAAGAACTCAGAATTGCTGAGTTCTGAAATCTCAGCAATCTATGTGACAGCACTGGGACTCTCTCCATAGGAGGACACTGCTGCCCAGAGAGGTGACAGAGTGACCATGTATTCACTGTTATGGTGACACGATTATGTAAAACAAATGCACCAGTCTGAGCATAAAACCATTCCATAAGATGTCCTCACCAACAGCAATGCAGTTTTGGTTTGTATTTGTCAACAGAACAGATTGTTTCCATCCCATTGTAGAGGGAACACTTGCTTCCAAGCAAATCTATTCCTAGTACATTTGGCATGTAATTTGGCCATCCCAGGGATTTTTTCATATTCCAGCTATTGCTGTTTGTATCCAAAGTGTCCCTCCAAGCTACAAATAAAATCATGGCCCCTCTGTGTAGTTGTGCTGCTTAGTTCTACGATAAGAGAGTTTTGCTTGTAATCTCCATTTATATACAGATGTGGAAATGGGGTTATAATCAAACAAATGAAGTAATAGTGGAAGTGAGTTCATTCTGTATCTCCACAGGGCATGACTAGGAGGAGAGGAAAAGGGGTGACCATTTCACAGAATCATAAAGTCAATTAGGTTGGGAAAGACCTCTGAGATCATCAAGTGCAGTCCATAAGCAACCAGCTCCATGTCAGCCAGACCATGGCACTGAGTGCCACATCCAGTCTTTCCTTAAACACCTCCAGGGACAGTGACTTTTTATAACTTTGTGACTCTACTCCATGTTGGTCCTATGGAGGAAGATGGTATTAAAAAAGGCATTAGAGTAGCTTTTCCACAGACCATTTTGTTCCATAATTTTCTCCTAAGGGAACTGTTGGACATTGTCACTTTTGAAATCCATTTAGCTTGTAGCTACTAATATCAGCTTTTTTTTCTTACTCTTCAGTGTAGCACCTCTTATACATCTCCCTTCACTTTCCAAAGTGGTTTGGGAAATAAGGAACAGGGTGAATATATTTGGAAACTCTGCATCAGAATAGTGTAAGTGAAGTACTTAGGTAGCACTTGCTTACTGTCTATTCCAAATCTCTGTTTAAAGTTTTTATAGAACTTATTTTTATTTTCCATACAAACTTCATTCTCCACTGAAACATGGTCATCCCAGACGTGAAACACAGATGCTGATTTAACCAGACAAGGAATGCAGAAGAGGAAATGAGGATGAATATCATACTTAATTGAAACTTCAGGGGAAGAAACTGAGTAATGATCTCATGCTGCAGTATATTTGGGACGCCAGAATCCCTACTCAGATGAGGAACTGGGTTCCTTAGTGCCTGTATCTGCTCAGATCCCCTATTATGAATCTCATCTACAGTAAACCAGCTTATTCAGCACTATGGTGGCTTGCTGTGTGCTGTGGGTGGCTTTCAGCTCTCCAAAAATCAGACCTGTAGAGTAGGTTTCCTCTGACATGAATGAAGAGACACAGGCCCTTGCAGAGAGTGATTCATATGTTAATGCTTGTCTTAGAGAGCAGTGAAGTGCCTTTTGGACTCTCATCCCTTGCCATTGATACTGAATGGAGGCTTGATGACTAGCCTAGACTAGACACTCTGGTTTGGAGATGGCTGGAATCAGATGAGATTTGCAGATATTGTAGTCCCAAAGTGTGCTAAGCCTGGTGTAGCTCAGACAGCCCGAGTGAGCTGTAAGGCAGGTAGCCCAGGGTGCAGTCACAGGGAGCAGGAGCTCAGTGTTGGATTAACCCACTGTTCACTCACCTTCTTGGGTGGGGGCTTTGTCTGGTGTTGAACAGTCCCTGCTGCTTTTCTGACAGCTTAAGGAATTGTTTAAAGCTGACTTTGAAGTGTGTCTGCAGCTGTCATAATGAGTGCAGTGTACATACCTTAGAAATGATGCTATCTACTAAGGCATCATTATCACCTCCTGCAGGATTTCAGTAGTCAAGTACTGCTCAGGCCCCACTCAGCTTGGGCTGTGTGAACTGCTGAGTTAAAACTCCTGTTATTTAGCTGTAGGCAGAGTAAGGTTCTCACACTGCAGTTGCAGCTCCATAAGAAATGTTACAAAGGTGACAATTCACTTTACAGATATTGCCTAAAGGTGAAGAATATTGGGGAATATATTTGAAGATTTTCCTAGCACTGGGAAGTACTCCATGATTCCAATGTTTCTTCTTCACAGCAGAACATATTAATTGTTCCTCACTTATCCAAACTGAACATGCTGCCCATTCTCCTGTGGTTCTGAGATGTAATCTTTCCCACAGCGTGGGAAGACAAACCCTTTCACCTGATTATTGCCAGCATAAATGTTTCATGCTTCCATCCCTCTTCAAACTCTCCCACTGTATTTTGTGAACTTTACTCCCACTTCATAATGCCCTGCTTCTTTAGTAGCCCTGCTCATTTAAATTCAGGGTGCCAAAGGAGGTATTAATCAGGGTGCTTACAAGAGCAGAATCTGCTTCCTGCCTGTCTGTAATCCATGTGAGTAATGCCAATTAGTTGTCTGCTTCCTTAAATCCTCATGCACTTTCTCATTCTTGCATTCCTGCAGCAGTAGACATGGTCTTCAGTGTCAGTGCAGTCAGAGGCACTTGGTGGTGTTTTGTTTCATTGCTCTTAGAGCTCAACAGGAAAATCATCACCTCTGAAGCACCACAGAAGTGTGCTGGGGAAGAAATGCATGATTCCAGCTCTTGCATTTATACTTTAATTTGCTAGACACAGGGATCCTACTAATTTTATTCTGGAGTATCACTTCAGATGTCATGAAACAAGTAGACAATTATTTTTTCAGTTTCAGCAGTTTCACATTGGTGCAGCTTTTTCTTGGAAAGAAGCAGGCACATGCAGGCATCATTGTAGTCTCTGGTCTGGTTTTGTTTCTGTATGTGAAATCCCAGATTAGATTTTCAAAGAAGCCCGATTTTAAATTATTGTATTAAAATGGATCAGAAAGCCAGAGATTACTCTTTGAAAAGGGATGGTGTTCACAATCATTGGAAGCTGGAAGGGAATAGAGACCTGGAAATACAATGCAGGGTTGCTGTGTGATACAAACCACACGTTAGCAATTCAGAGGGAATTACACATGGAATACTTTTAGGAGTTTTTTGCCTGTGTACATGTGTAATCAAGGACCCAGATTCAGATTCTTATAAAGCAATAAGAAATGCTTCAATAATTCAGTTATCTAGTGAATTTATAAAGCACTGTAGATATGTGAAGTTTAAAAGAGTTGGTTCCACATTTCTAGAATACCAATTAAATCAATAATAATTTAATGTAATAATTTTGTGTTTCATTTCTTGGGTCTCTTATCACCATAGACTCTAGATTGGTGGAACAGAATTTTTCTTTCATTCTGGACACTTTTTGGCTTTGATGATCTGCACTATGTCCCCCCCCCCATTCCACTTTTGGCCTTTTTTGATGTCTTTGGACAATAGTTTGTAAAACCAGCACTGCAGTAAAATCATCACCTCTGTAGACAGAATTGTTGACTACAGAAGAGGGCTCAGCAATAGAGCAGTGAATGTAAATAATTCAGTGTTTCAGTTCATCAGCTAAGCTGTCCAAATAAAAATCCTTTTTGTAAAGGGACATATGGATTAACTCTCCTTAACTGTAGCTGCCTAAAAGTTTGATATGGTGACTCAGTGACTCAGCTCCTGTCCACTGTGGTCAAGGAAGGGTTGTATGCGTGAGTTAGAAGCTGGTTTATCCCACCCTAGGCCTCCATAGGTGTCAGTGGATGTGAGTGAGGGAGGGGGACGTGAAGCAGCCCAGACCACTGCACTGGCACTGGGTGCTCTGCAGGTGCTTGAGCTGGGTTTAAGCAAACTGCCTGGCTTACCACCACCAGCAGTAGCACACAGCTCTGAAGAACTTCTTCATACTCCTTCTAATTGTTATTTAAACCTTTTAAAAGGGAGCTTTGGTGTCTGCTTTCTCAACAGCCACATTGAAGGGCTGCTCTCTGAAACACATTAGAATTTAGGGTTTGGTGAACCCCTCCTTGTGAGACATAAATAACCACCATGCGGTTTAAAAATTTCTTGTTTTCCCCTTCTGTGCCTGCTTGGGTAAAGCTCACAGGCACTCAGTGCAGAGGTGTCTGCCCTGCTTTAAAACACCTTTCCCCACACTGATGGTGCCCTCCTCTCCCACGAGCTGTGTCCCCTGCAGCTCAGCAGCTCTCATACGTGATGCTCATCAGCTCCACGGCAGAGTCAGACAGTTTAATGAGCCTTTATCTTCTGCTGTGCCAGAGTGAGCCCAGGGGATGTCTGTGAGTGCCCTGAAGAAGGCTCACACAGCAATATTCATCGCCCGCGGTGTGAACACTGCCATAAACTTCCCTGGGAATCAGGGCAGCAGGATTCCAGCACACCAAGGACACTCCAGCTCAGTGTTTGGGCAGGGTCTGCTCTTTGCATCTCTGCAGACTCACTGATCTGCGTTATTAGTTTCACTGTTCTTCATGTTTGCTATTCCTGAAAGATGGCAGCAAAAGAGAAACCTGATAACAGTTGGCTTGTAGAGATAGTCTTTATTATAGGAGAGAGCAGGAAGGACTTGGTGCTTCCAAAATCCAGATAACAGTGACTGTTTTTTAGTCCCAGCTCAAAGAAGAAGGAAGTTTTTTGGGAAGTGTGTTTACATCCATGTGGGATGCAAAGTAAACACCTCACTAACTGCATACATGTCATGCAAATTAAATGAGAACTGTTTTCCTCTGGTGACTTGGTGTAAAAGGGAATAACCAGTAGATTTAAGGTCTGTGACAAAGGGGATACTTACACATCAGATATATAATAACTTGTTGACTTAAAACAAAAAGATTTTTTTTTAAATTAAAGAGCAGGTACCTCGAGCTCTGCATCTTAGTTTGTGCATATGCTGCAGACAAAATTTATAGTAGGAAAAGTCCACATATGAGCACTCAGAACTGGGACATGCCAATGCTTTAATTCATGCCTGTTGTGTGAGAGAGACAGAAAAAGTCCTTCACTGTAGGAGTGTGTGCTGGTTTATCCATAGGACAGCAACATCCTGTGGGGTGGAATCCACCCACTTACTCTTATTTTTCACACAGAGAATATTATCTAAGAGCACCTTGTTTTAAGTGACTTAACTACAGCAACTACAAAAAATTGTGTGGCAGAAGCATAAATCTGGGTCAGCCATCAGCTACCTTTGCCAAGCTGTAAACAAAGCTTTTAACTGATAAAATCTAAGGAATTTTTATTTGATGAAATTTTAGTTTTCAAAGTTGCATAATTTTACCAAATCTGGATGAATTTCCATGGAGGTTCTAAAAAAAAGAGCCAATCTGCTGTGCCAAGTTAGAAAACTCCACTCCAAAAGAGAGTGACAAAAAAAGCTCCTTCAAGAAAAGATTGCCAGAAATGTTTTTCGAGGTGCTAGGTTTTCCCTGAGCTAACTCATTTCCAGGAATGTCGGACCATTTTGGTTGAAATTGAAGAAGTGTGTTCCATACTCATGCAAGAAAAAATGGAATGCAAACAGTCAAAGTTCAGTAAAGTTGGGAGCAACTGAAAACTGGGTTTTGTAATGGGAAGTGTTGGGTAACAGGAATGATGGGCTGTTCTACCAGCTCCAACTGAAACATATTCAATCTAATGTGTTATTAATTTGAATTGAAAAATAACCCATGAGCTTCAGTGGAAATCCTGCGTAGGAAATTAAGTTGGCAGCTGACAGGGGCTCCTCGTGGGCAGCTCTGGAGTCAACAGGTCAGGCTGGTGACAGGCAGGGGATGAGTGAGGTGCCATCTCCAGCAGCCCTGGAGATCAGGACGTGACTCCTGCCTGTGCACCAGGGACGTGCTGGAGGAGGCAACAACCTTTGTAGAAGATGAAACTGGGGCCACAGCAGCCAGCAGGGCCTCTGGAGGCGTTGTGGGTTAGAAGGCAGCGTGACCCCGGGCACCAATGCTTGGCAGGGCTCTGCTTCCCCACCCTCAGCCTCTCCAGAGGGGTAATTTGGGGTGCGTACTCTCCAACTGAATTGGCATGGTCTGCACAGGCACTGCAGGCTCTAACACACCCACACACACATGGGGTGTGAGCCCAGAGAGGTTTGAGATGTATTTTGGGACTGTTCAATATGTCCAAGATGTGGAGCCTCCTCACTGCCAACCCTTCTGCACCTCAGCACCCCTTTGTCTCACTGACAGAGCCAGTGAGGGCAGTGCTGCTGCTGAAAAGGAGTATTTTTAGGCAAAACACCCCCAAGTGTTTAGGAGCCACAACCACAGGAAATAAGCATTGATAAAACCACCCCAAACTGTACCCTGAAAGCTCCCTGGGTTGGCTTTGCACCCTGCTTGAGTTCTTTTCAGCTCAGGGGAGAAGCACCCACAGCCTGTGCCAGGCACCGTCCAAACCTCATGGTGGGCACCATCCTGACCCAATCTCATTGCTGAGCTGCAGCTGGAGTCACTGATGGTAGAAGGGTAGAAAAAGGCTCTTCAGTCTCCTAAAAACCTTCTGGCAAGGGTGTGGAGCTCTGTAAAACCTGTGACCTTCTGCAAAAATGGACTGGGTGAAGGTGACCCAGGTGCACCTTCTGGGGATGTTCAGGTATTCTGATGTCAGCCAGCAGAAAAACACTTGCTTGTTACCTTCTCCTCTTTTGCATGGCTCAGAGCTGCTGAAGAATCACAGAAACATTAAAATTGGAAAAGACCTCTGAGATCATAAAGCCTAATGGTTTACCCAGCACTGCCAGCCCCACCCCCAAACTATATCCTCAAGTGCCATATCCATATGTTTTTCAAATGCTTCCAGGAACGGTGATCTCACCACTTTCCTGGGCATCCTGTTCCAATGCTTGACCCAAGGTGTTGGATCCATTAAAAACCAGCAACCAGAGTTTTAACAGGTCTGAAAGCTGTTCATAACACTGTTGGCAGTGTTGCAAGTTTCACCTGAGATGTGCTCCTGCACAGAAATCTTTCCCTCCTTCTCTGTGAAACACACACTCTCTTATTTGACTCTGCCCCCTAAAATGAGGCTACAGGGACTGTTTTCCTTGTTGACTCCTTAACCATTCACTGGAATTTGACTCAGGGATGAGTGTTCTGCTGCCTGGGTTTTTATTAAGTTGAAAAAAATTTTCTTTGGAGACAGATTTGAGCGCTGAGCAAAAGGCACTTTCACAGTTTTATTCCCCTCACCACTGCAACTTAATTTAAGCTTTTCCCTATGCCTTTTACTCTCATGGTGTTCCCATCCTTGGGAGCCAAGCAGCTTGAGAGCTGAAAGAGAAGTGTTGTCAGGAGGGTGATTAAAGCAGGGATTGATGCAGCTGGGAGCCAGGGTTCAGTCACCTCCCTGGGCCCCTGTGTTAGTGTTATGTCAGACACAGTAGCTTTACCCTGCACTGCGAGTTTATGCGTTTTTTATTGTCTGATGCTGCCAGAAAATGCTGACCCCGGAGTAGCTGGGCTGTACAAGCACTCAGTGGTGGAGGGCAGTGAGCTCTGAAAGCTACTCCTGGTCCCCCTTTAATTTGTCACTTATGTGTCGTAGCTTTTTTACATTTACATTTTTAAATTAGTTCAGCTTGTCCCAATCTTTGGTTGCAGAATCCATGCTGAAAATTTCCAAGCTTTATGAGTTGTTAAAAAAATTCCAAAATCCCTCACTTAATTGACAGTCAGTATACTGAACAACTTACAGTTATGGGAAGGCTTCACATTTCCATAAGGACACCAGTCTGGGGAGAGATTAGATTTTAGGGCTCATGTGCAACATGCAACAATTGTGTCTACTTGGTCATCTGTTCAAAGAGGAAAGTGAAATTTGGCCCAAAATTCAAAATAAAAAACCCCCAAAAATTCGGCATAAAAGTTGCACTGATCAAAATAAAATTGTTCCTCCAACATAAATTCCATTAAATGTAAAGTCAGACTCAGCAAATGCTTGAGATCTCCCATATGGACTGAAGAACAGTTTTACATTGGAGCACAGTACACTGTTTTGGAGTGCATCTGAGACTGCTCCTGTTTTGGAAGCCTGCTCAGTTCTTCTTGGAATGATGATTTAGGGTGTATGTAGCAAAAAGCAATGTTAGCATATTTGGACCATCAGCATAAAGGCTCTTTGTTAGAATAAATGTTTCTTTTTAAAAAGAACAAAACAATCCTAACTTTTGCCAGTTTTCTATCCTTTCGTCTCATGTCAGGAAATTTGGAAGACCAGCTCTCCACGGCCACATGAGTAAGGCAGGGATGTAGGAGGGTGGTTCAGTGGCTGACACATTTGGACACAAGTTCTTTAAGTCTGTCATCTGTTGTCTCTGACGTCTTTGTGATGTTAGTGCATTTGAAAATCCTTCCAAACTTGCTGATATCAGAGGAAACTGGGTACCTCTTTCTCTTGGCTTCAGTTCTGTGTGAAATATGAATAATGACACAACCCTACTCCAGGAATGACATGAATATGAGAACATGGTGAAGATCAAGGTGTTTGTTTACTCAACTTGTGTTTTTAGGCATATTCCCGTCCAAAGTACATCAAAATATGAGTCAGAAATCTTCACTTTCCTTTCATAAATGGAAACATCTTTACATATATGTTTTTCATTTCATAGATGGGAAGAAATGGGTTTTGTTTTTCCTCTTCTGTTAGCTGTGAGTTCTCACCATACACTGCTGCTCCATATTGCTGTGTCAGAACAAGGTAGTTTTCTTAGGCTCCAGATCCTACTTCCTTTAACTCCTTGGAGGCATTGCTGGAGGTAAAGGTGGCTTGTAGGAGCAAATCTGTCATTAAACCAGCCCTTAATCAGAGTTAAATACCTGGTGCTGCTCTCAGAGAATGGCAGGTACCAGGCTCCTGTAGTGCCTCCTTAGGAGCTTTCCAGCCCAGAGAGGTGAAAACCAGACAAGATAGAAAGTCTGGAAAGCTGAAACTCCTGGATGGATGGATACCCTTCTTGCATTTGTCTCATACCACTGACTGGTGAATGACTGCTCTCAGGTGCACAAGCCTTTACCAAGCGAGTGTTTTGTGACTTTGGGGAAGTGGATCGGCCGCGTTTGTGCAGCTGAGGGGAGGAAGCTCCACAGCCGGTGCGGTGGCGCCGGCGTGCGCGTGTCTTGAGGGGTGGGGAAGGCAGCCATCCCTAACCAAACATTTGGAACCTGCTGTTTTAGCTGGAATAGGAAAACCAGCTTGACAAGAATGAACGGCTTCGCCAAGCGACATTCAGGGGAGGTTGGTGGGATTTTAAACAAATCTCCTTAAGCAAGCATGAAAACAAGCTATTTAGCACTCATTAATGTCTCAGGTTAAACTCTTGAATAATTTGTCATGGTTAGGCTCTTTTGGTTTCGTTGGTGTTTTTCTAGTGACTAACGAGATGACAGCTACACATGCTTCTTGGTATGCCACTGTTCACAATAGGGTTTAAAGTTGTGTATTTGTTATTGATGTCATTAAAGTGATGGATTTGAGCTTGGTTTCTGAGGCAGCTGACTGGGTGGTTGGGACTAATTTCTAGCAATGGTTTTGGAGGTTGAAACCAAAGTGTGTATAAAAGGAAATGTTTCTTCTTTTAAGCAAATAATTTGAACCCAGATGAATGAAATTTAAGCAAGTGGGCATCAACTCTGAGTTAATTTTGACATAGTTGTCTGGAAATCATCACCAATTAAAATATTTTTATGAGCTCGAATGTAGTATTGTCTTTCGGTGCTTATGTAAGAGAGGAACAAACTGCTTGTTTAACCCCAGCCTTGAGACTACTGGCCAGAATATCTGCCTGAAGTCTTTGCCATATGGAGCTGGGAGGGCATGAACCTTGGCAAACGTCACACTGCAGGGAAAGGCAATTTTCCCGCCTGAAATGAAAAAAATTCATAAATTTGAACAGATCACTTCCACCCTGCAGAAATCGTTGTGAGTCTTGGCCATTCAAAGAAGGAAGAAGCAGCTCTGTGGCCCAGGGATCCCAGTTGAGAGTAAAAATGAATCACCTAGATTGTCATAATTGGGTTCTTTCATGTACTCCTACAGACTGAATAGCCAGGAAGATATTCCTTCATTTGTACACACCTTTCACACCTGCACATCAAGAAAACCTTTGATCTAGTGCTTGATGGAACAATAAGATGAGTATATGCAGAATTAAAAGATGCACACAATGCTGAAATATTTTAATATCTTTTTAGACACAGCACATGTGAAATAATAATGAATGCACTGCCTGATGGGGAGAAGCACTCTCTGCACTTTGAATTTGGCCTTTTCGTGAAAATGCCTTTTTTTTTCCTGGTTTTCATGTTGCAAAGAGGGTTGAAATGTTGAAGGCTTGTATAAATGCCTCTTGCTGTACTTCCAGCCACAGTCTCACTTATTCAATGAGACAGACTTTTAACATTTAAATTTTTCTTATTGGAGTTCTATTGAGTTTTTTGCATTTTCTTTTCTTAAATTATTTTCCTACATATGCATATATATACATAAGAGTAAAGCATACTGTATCACCAGTTTTTGTTGTCCATTCCATGATTATCATCCTTTCATTCCTGTACAGTAGTGTGCTTTTTTTATTTAGGCTCCTAACCTGTAGATAGATGTTCAAGTATTTCAACACAAACAAAGCAGTTTGTATTATATTTAACTTACAGAATCATTATAACTTTGGTATGTATGCATGGAATTTGCCCTGCTGTGAAGTGTTAACACTAGACCTGTGCCTCACTTCAGTCTGCAAGAAAGCAGATCTGAAATTGCAGTTAATTTCAGCTTCCAGTTGAGCCCATACCAAGAAAATTTCAGGGCTTAGTCGCACGATTGAGTTACACGGGATGTCTCTGTTTCCGTGTCAGCTGAGCTGCAGCAGCTGCCTGGAAGGTGTTCTTGGCCCCCAGAAATGTAAGTTGATTTGATTTATCTTAGCCCTCAATAAAAGAGGCTTCATATAAGTGGAATCACTGCACATTCACCAAGGCAGGGAGTACATGTGCAGATCTTCACCATCCAGGATCAGGACTTGGTAACCCATTCCACTCTGAGAAGTGGCCGTGTGTGCATGTATGGCCCTATACTGGTGATTGCCAAGCCAATGTTTTTTACTTATATTAACATTCTCTTGTAAAAATTACCTGTTGAATCCTCTTAATCCCTGGGTTTCTTGTTTGCATGAACCCAGTTTGTTAGTTCTCTCTGCAGCCTACAACACTGTTACTCACATGAAAGGGTGTTTTGAGGGTCTCATTTGAAACAGAAATTATTTTATTTCTCAGCCTGCTTGGGAACAGACCTATTTAAAGAGACTTTAGCAGGTATTTAAGACCCTAAATTTTACCAGTCTTTACTGCTTAGATATTCTGGATACAAAAAAAATAGCCTTCATTTGGTTAAATTCAGCTCTATAATTCCCACTGTATATAATATTGAGTATAGAGCAACCCACAGCTGATTTAAGACATTTTCTTTTCAATTCCCTGTGGCCTATTTTGCTTACTGAGTAGGGTGAAGTTGCAACACTTCTCCAGGACATAGGCAATGAGCAGGATCTGAGCTCTGTGTGTAAGGGCAGACTGTGGACCTGGCTCCTGACTTCTGGTGTGAATGAGAACTCATTCAGTTGTTTCAACTCAGAGCGAGTTATTTAAACTGGCACCTCTGGATTTATAGCAACCTCTGGATTTATACCCTTAAGCTGCTGTTCTTTAACAGGTTATGACTCTCCTTAGACAATGGATTTGAGAAAGTAGTGAGTTTGGATTTTCCACTTAGAATTTCCACTGATGGGATTGTTTGGGTTGGAAGCATCCCTAAAGATCATCTAGCTCCAGGCCCTCTACCATGGCTTTCTGCCCTTTGTGCAGCCCCTTTGAACAGCCAGGATTTCCAGTTCCTTAACTCCTAATCCTCAGGGTATTTTCTCTACTCTGTGGTTGTCTAGCAAGTGGTGTCTGTCCCTGTAGTGATTTTTGGTGTCCTGAATGACATTTGGTTCTTGTTATATGTAGATATGGGCAGTCCATGGTTGTTTATAAATATGCATGTCCATGGGAAAGCTCCCAACTTTTTCCTGTGGGTGAAGATGAGATGTTTGTAAAGGAGAAAAAAGAGAAGAAGGTAGGCCAGCTCCTTCCTGAGCTCAGGTGGACTTTGCATTCAGGATTTCTCAAGGCCATGCCTAGTGGGAGAAGCTGACATTGGAACTTAATGCGAATACAACAGGAAAGGCAGAGAGGGTCACAGTGGAGGCATCTGCCATAAGTGCCTCAGGGTCCCCACTTCACCTCTCCAGGGGATTTGGAAAATTTGTGAGCCCTGTAGACTGGCATGACAGTAAATCTGTGCTGGGGGAAGGCACATGGCTTTGCCTTGCACATCCTCGAGCAGCAGGAATCCCAGGGGCTGGGGGACACGAGGGCTGCTTGGGTGTTTTCTTCCAGCCACAGCTGTGCTGTCTGTGGAGGACAACACTCCCTGTGCTCATCAGCATCTCACCACTTCCCAGGGCCCCCCTATCAGCATCAGTCAAAACAAGCTGGCTTAGCAGAGTGCTGCTCCAAATCAGCAGTAGCTGTGTTGGACGATGAGTGAGTGAGAGGCAGGGTGTGATAACCCTGGCAGCTGGCACAGCTGCAGCCTGGAGAGGCCACGTGAACACCGCCCTGCCTGTGCTGGACTCCGTTACCCCCCCCAGGTGACAGAAAGTCCGAGCTGTGTGATGGATAGCAGGGGCTGTGGAGTGGACACTGACCAGGTTTCCATTAAACATCCTGCTGAGATCGGCTTCTGCTTTGGGAATGGAAAGTGAGCTCCAAAAAAGTCAGTTCCCATTAGCTGAGTGCCTAAGCAAGATTTATTTTTTAAAGCGTTATTTAAAAATTTATAGGGTTTGTTAGGCAAAGAAAAATTTTAGTCTGAGTGAGCTCTACTACAGTGTCAGAAATCTCAGAAAACAGAGGCTGTTCTTGGAAAAGTTGACAGTGTACTGGCCATAAACCTGGGGCTTCAAGACCTTGCTGGGCATTTCTCCCTTACGGGGGAAAAATAATTGAGATCTATTAGAGGGCAGAAAGCCTCCAGGCTGTTTTAATCTGGAATTCTGCAGCCTGACATTAATGAGAAAAACTTTTTTTTTTTTAGCCAGTATTTGGCCACTTCATTTCTACATTACAGACAGCAATAAATTGTCAAGTTGTTTGTGAAAAGTTTGGCTTGATGCATTTCTAAATGCAAGGTACCAGTGCAGTTACTGTGAAATCCCATTTCACTGTGGCTCACAGTATTGCAATGACCTTTTTTGTTGTCTTTTGTAATTAATAGCTTCGTTTTCTGTCACTTCTCTATGCTGCCTATATAAATATTTCTGAATTGGAGCCTCTCATATTTGCTAACCTCGTCATTCATTAGCAGCAGTGAACACATGGGAGTAATTTGGGATGCCAGGTGTGCTGCTTTCTCTGTGTTACTGTCCAGAACGTCCCTCCTGTTCACTCAAATTGTGTTGAAAAGCTCACATTGAAGAGAAAAATGTGGAAATGGGGAGTTCTCTCCGGCTGCTCCATATATGTTGGCCAGGGTGCAACCATAAAGAGTACCTGGTACAGCCAAGCAGTAACTGATGTCTCCACATCCCCATCTCTAAAGACTTACAGTTCACAGAAAAGTAGAGCAAATTATTAAAATTGCAATCTTTGAGAAAGTAGACTTAAGTGTCTAGTGCTGTTAGGGCAGGATCCAGCATGTTTTGAATGTTTTGACCACATTGATTTAAGTTCAGTCATCTAAGACGTGGGACAGAGCAGAACCTGAAGTGCTCTAGAACCTGCCAATAAATTCTGAGCAGTGGTGATGGAAAGAGACTTACATCTAACAAGCCCATCATTTCAAGATTAGTTCATGAAATGTTCAATTAAATTGTTTTTTTCAGTGCTGATAATTTTCTGTAGACCTCAGTACAGAACAGATAAACACTTTTCCCTGCTTGAGAGGATTCTGGCTTTCCAGAAGCATTAACAAGTAATTTTGAAGTGCTACAAGTCATGCAGTTCATGACAGAGCTCCAGAAGCGTTCACACAATGCTTTTTGGCAGATGGTGTGACTCTTGGTCCTGTTCAGGGCCAGGAATTGGACTTGTGATCCTTGTGGGTCACTTCCAACTCAGATCATCCTGTGGTTCTGTGATGTAAGAAGAAATTCTTCCCAGTGAGGGTGGTGAGGCCCTGGCAGAGGTTTCCCAGAGGAACTGTGGCTGCCCCATCCCTGAAGTGTTCCAGGCCAGTCTGGGTGGGGCTTGGAGCAACCTGGGATAGTGGAAGCTGTCTCTGCCCATGGCAGGGTGTTGGAACAAGATGGTCCTTAAGGTCCCTTCCAACATAAACCATTCCATGATTCTGTGTCTTTAACACACTTTCTTTAGGATCTGGCATGGACAAGAAGGTCCAAACCTGCATATAAATACCACAGGTAAACAGGCATCCAGTGTGTTCAAGCATGGGAAAAAAGCTTCAGAAGTTCCATCTTAAAGAACCAGGATGAGTGGAAATCCCCATCAAGATAAGGAACAACGGACTGTGCCATTACACAAAAGACAGAGGGAACACTGGCATTTCCCAGAGTTTTGCCTACAGGGCATGGCAAAAGCTAAGGCTGTTATCATTTGTGGTCAGAGATCTCATTGTACTTTCACCAGCATGTTCACATTGGGTGGTGAATGCCAGCCAGTACAACCTTACATGGAAGAATTTTCACTGCTGCTTCGTGTGATTAGTACCTTTTGATCTGATTGATGAGTTCCTGATTTTCATGCAAAGTCCCCAAATTACCTGATGTGATTCATTGGTGAGGACAACAATTCTTGCTGGTGGTTTTTAAATCACGAGTGTTTGTGTTTTGTGCCAAACTAAGATTGAATTTCTTTAGATAGTCATGGTCTTGCCTATTGAACAGGTTTCTGTGCAGGTTTTGTCTTACTTCTCTATGTCAGACTGAGAGAAACTGCATTAAATACATTAACTCATTATACTCCAAAAGTAATGAGTAATGCTTTTAGAGAGCTAAAATTTTCTCAAGAAAGAAGGTGATATTTCATAGAATCATGGCTGTTGTTAGAAGGGACCTGTTTTGGCTAAATGATTTCAAAGCAGAGCTGCATCTTGATAAGCCAGGTTGCATCTTTGAACTTTCTATTAACCTGTCAGAAAGTTGAATCAATTTATATCAAGAATCAGTGCACTTTTTGAGTGTACTTTTTATTTTTTTTCTTTTCAAATTTTTTTCTTTTTTTTTTCTTTTTGTCCTTCCTTAAAACCTCAAAACCGCTATGGGTAATTCCTCCAAGATCCACTTTAGACATTTGTGGTGTGTAGTGTGAAGAGTAGGTGCAGCTGGCCAAACCCCGGCACTCTTATCCTTTCAAACATTTTCCTCCTGTTTTGGCGAATAACACAAGCTGCTGCCCTTCTCCCCACAAAACCAAAGGCCAACTGGAATGGCTGTATCAGCCTAAATCTTGCTTCTCTTGAAGTGGGAGTTTTGCCATAAACTCAGAGGAGAACTGGATCTGGCCCTTCCTGCTGGGTGAAAGCTCTGTCTCCAGTTGCCACAGCTCAGTTGACAGCAATTCTTCCGCTACGGAGCCGAGAGACCTTATCAAGCATGAAAAACTGACAAATAGTGTTTAACCACAATGATCACCACAGGAAACGTTGGCCTGAAATTTCAGTTTTGTTTTGAAAACAGAGGATTTGGGGGAGAGAGAGCATTGTTAAATCCAGCTTGGATCAAAATACGTTTGTAGCTTTTTTTAGTGTGCCACAGAAAGACTGCGGCGTCACTGACATCTTCAGTGGTTCTTCACAGTGCTGAGAGGCTCAGTCAGAGCATTTTGCTCAGATGTGGGACCTAGAAAGTCTGTGAGCTTAACAAACTAACCTTATTTGGTTGTATTAGCAAGGACTGTTTGATAATGGTCAGTACTTCTGTAATTTTATCAGAGCTGCAGTAGCTTTGTAGTAAGGTGTGTGACTCTGGTGGACAAACAGCTGGACATGTGTGCACTCACACCCAGAAATCCAGCTGTGTCCTGGGGAGGAGTGGGCAGCAGATGAGGGAGAGCATTCTTTACTCTGCTCTTGTGAGACACTGCCTGGGACACTGCATCCAGCTCTGGGATGCACATCATAAGAAGGGCATGCACATGTTGAGGGCACTCAGAGGGCTGGAGCACATCTGCTGTGAGGATAGGATGGGTTGTTCATCCTGGAGAAGAGAAGACGCCAGGGAGACTTTACTGCAACCTAGCATTTAAAGGGGAGTTGTAAAAAAGAGGGAGAGGGTCTATTTTACCCAAGCACAGAGTGATAGGACAAGGGAGAGCAATTCTAAAGTGAAAGAAAAGAGATGTAGATTGTATGTTAGGAAGAAATTCTTTAATCAGAAGTTGGTGAGGCACTGCCACAGGTGGTCCAGAGAAGCTGTGGCTGTCCCATCCCTGGAAGTGTTCAAGACCAGGCTGGATAAGGCTTGGAGTAACCTGGTCTAGTGGAAGGTATCCCTGCCCATGGCAGGGGGGTTGGAACTGGGTGATTTTTAAGGTCCCTTCCAAGTCAAACCATCCTGTGATTCTGTGACTCCATGGCTAGGAAGGGATTTTTCATTACCATGATCCCCAGACTTGAAATAGGAGAAAATTCCCTAGAGCTTACAACACAAGGGGATAAAACATGGCAGGGAAAGCAGAGAGGAGACTGCCCTACCCATGGCGCTGTCAAGACCTGAGCCAAAACCTCTGCCCCACAGCAGAGCGTCCTCTGCCCGTCCTGCCTGCAGAAACCTGAGGCAGTTGCAGGCGCCGAGCCGAAGAACTGAGAAATGGATTTTGCTATTTACATTACCATAATTTATCTGTAGCATAATGTTGAAATTGCCACTAGAAAAAGATTAGAACCATGTTTCCTGCTGGGTTTCCTCGCTGCTCAGGCCACACACATGCAGCGTGTGCCATTAACCGTTGCCGAGCTCCCGTGCCCGGCACAGGAAGGTGCTCGTGCAGTGGCCTCCAGCAGCAGCAAGATTTACAAACCATCAAGGAAACAACCTCCTGCACCATTCAGTCGTGCCCTGTGGTTTGCTGCTGCTATTTACCTGACCTGCTCTGTTCTCATTGCCCTGGTTGTTTATATCGTTGCATTTACCTTTTTGATCTGAAGCAATCAGCATTTTACACCATGAAAAATTCTGCAATCCAGTGAAAAACCCGTTTCACTTCCCTCACCCCCCTTGCTGCCTGGAATTGTGTCTTTCTGACACCATAGACGGATTGGCACAGCACAAGTATGTGTGTGCTTTCTTCTGATTTAATTGGATTTGCTTGTCTGAAATGTAGTATGTTTGCTAATTCCATAAACGAGCTACTGTAACGAAAATCAGACCCAGTTGCCCAAAAGAAAAAAAAAAAAACAAACCAAAAAACAACAGATTGCATTTTAGTCCAAAAGGGATATTTCCATGCTTTAAGGGTGGTCTCCCTTCTCCCTTTAAAATGTTCTTTAATCACTATGTGTCTTGGTTAACATCCCTGTTTTTACAGTATTCCTGTGGTTTACATTCAGAGCTGGATAGGTGGTGTTTTAATACACATTTTATTGTTTCGAGTCAAAGCAGTTTCATTTTCCCTGGATTCTTTACCTACTGTTGATTGAAAGATTGGAAGTTTTGTACTGCGATCTCACTAGTTGAGGGAAAAGATCTGCATCCCAGGGTGGCTCTGAAAAAAACATTCTCAGAAAACTCATTGTATTGTGCTTGCAGCACAACCTAACACTGAAATGTAAAGCTATATTTCCATTTCCTTGTACTTAATGTGAGGCACCCAATTGTACTTATGTCCTGTGCTATTTCAGGGTCAAATGTGGGAGGTAAAAAAATTGTGCAGGAAACCTCAGCGAGGGGAGAAATTTCCCTCCGTAGAGATTTGGTTGATTCTTTGCTGTATTCTGGAGGCTTCAATCACATTTTTGCTGTCTACCAACCAAAGGAATTCCTGCAGCAGTCAGATGCAAGCCTTATGCAACACGACAGGTGCTAATCTTCCAGGAAATTCATCCTACATCCCACCCATTAAGGGAATTTTATGTAAAAATGGTTTAATGTCTCTTTAAAGGTGTCAGCAAGCATGTGAGGACCACACAGCTTGGGTTCCACTGCAAGTAATGGAGTGAAATTGTCTGCATAATTATTTTGGTTGGATTGAGAATCTGCAGCCCTCTCTTGCTGCAGGAAATAAACCTCTGTTAAAACCATATGGCAGAATTCTCAGAAGAGACGTGAGTACAGGGCCACTTCTCTTTCACATCTCTAGGCAGAGCTGGAGAAAGTTGTTATGTTTGTGCATAATTAATCCTTCTTTTTCCTTGTGAGCAGACACAAAAATGTCATTTTTAGCACATGTGAGGGTGCTGGTGTGTTTGTTTGCATACACACACACACACTCTTGCTTTCAGAGTAGTGAAGTAGCAAGAATTGGGGCTGCCTCGGAACAAACTCAGAGCCATGGAAGGAATGTACAACAGTCATGTGTACACAGCAGACCTGCTTCACTGAGAAACCAGACAGAATGAGTTAGGCTTAAACTTGGGAGAGGCAACGGGATTTTGAGAGACAACAAGCAATGGAAAGGATGTTACCTGGCTTTAAATGAGGCCACTTAATGCACACATGAAGGGAAATGCAAAGGGCAGGTTTTAATTACAGCGCACCTTGGGCTGAGGGAGCTGGGAAAGAGGCTCAGCCTGGAGAAAAGGAGCTCGGGGGGCCCTTATTTCTCTCTATAAGCCCCTGACAGGAGAGTGCAGCCAGATGGGGATCAGTCTTTTCTCCCAGGCAACCAGAGACAGGACAAGAGGACACGGTCTTAAGCTGTGCCCGGAGAGGTTTAGGCTGGACATTGGGAAGAAGTTCTTCACAGAAAGGGTGATTGGGCATTGGAATGGGATGCCCAGGGAGGTGATGAAGTCACTCTCACTGTTTAAGGAAAGACTGGATGTGGCTCTCAGTGTCATGGTCTGGTTGACAAGGTGGTGCTAGGTCATAGTTTGGACTTGATGATCTCAAAGATCTTTTCCAACTGAGTTGATTCTGTGATTCTGTAAATGCCAAGGTGTGAAAATCTCAGAGTTTGTAGCAGTTTAGTTGTTGTAACTGTCAAGTGAACAAGCCATGACCTTCACTTTAAGTTCACCAGCAGCGGTGCGCATTTATTTTTGTGAGGATTTATACCCCAATGAACAAAAAAGCAAGAAATATAATCAAAATTATAAAAAACAGTAATACCAGCCATTCTCAGATGCATATCAAGAAACTTTATCACAGAAAAGCAAAACAGGATAAACCACTTTTCAGTCTCAAATCCGAGTGATGTGCTGGAAGCAAATTACCCCCACACCTGATGAGAGTGAGGGATGGATGTCCTGTCCAAATGATGCCATGAAATATCAGCATCATGGAGAAGGGAGTGCATACTACAAGACATGTAATTTTAAACCAGTATCATGTCAGAAAAGCTGCCTGTTTCTGGGAGTTACACTTGACAGCAAATACCCTTAGCAGTAGTTTGGCCATCTAAATCCATCAGGCATTAGAAACTGGGTTCAGTCCTAGTCTAATGTCAGTCCTTTGATGAAAGGGGATTTGTTTGATGAAAGGGTTTTGTTGGAACCTTTTGTCAAGGAAGGAATAACTTATTTTGATTTCAAAAGTGATCAAGGATGGGGACACTGACAACCAAAATCCCTTGTGCTGCCAAAAGGAGAATAATCCCATGGACCTTGTGGGAAGCTGGAGTGAAAGGACAAGGAATGGCCCATCCTACCATTGGAGAAGAGTTAAAAACCAGATTTCTTCCTTTTTCATAGTGCTGAGCTCTCTGCAGACTTTTGGTGAAAAAATCACTTTCTTTTTTTAAGCTTTGACTTCCTCAGAGTTTGTGTTGAAGCTGGAAAAAGTTTTCCATCCCTCTTTTCTGTTGTTGCCTTTTTACTTCATTTAAATTGGTTAAGACAGATGAGTTTTGCTTATTAAAAAAACCAAGGCAAGGCACCAGTAGAAGATATCCAATTTCTTCAGCATCACCAGGGTTGCTCATTTTACTTTTCTTGGACAAAAGGGAAGAACACTTTGCCTTCTATTTTCCATCATTCTTTGATGGAATTAAATCAGGGTTGTACTTACAGAAGAAGGAAACTCTCCTATGTAAGCCTTGTCCTCTAATCCATGGAGCCAATAGCTGGAGTGTGCCTTATTTTCTTTGTGTAAAAAAAGCAAACAGTGGGGCTAAAAGGTAGACTGGAGACCTTGTACCTAAATTCCATAACTGAGGGATCAAGTTTTGGTCCTGCAGAGACACAGAACTGTAACCATTACAGTGGAAGCAGCTATATTATTCTTTAAAATGAGTCATATGACATTAAAATCAAAGCAAGTACTAAAATTTGAATCTGTACAAGCTGTAAAGCCTCTAAGGCCAGGCTGTCTCCCACTGAAGATGGTGGCAAAGCCTCTGTTCACAGCTCTGGCAGATGGCTTGGGCCCCAGACAATCCTATTTTTCCAATTGTAGGGTCATACATTTTTATCCTCTGAATTAAATAAGGATTTGCCACCCACACAATAAAACACAAAGAAAGAAACTTGCTTTAAATAGAACGAGCTATTGAGGTGATATTAATAGCATGGGGATAATGAGTATTTCCAGAATTTAAGTACTTCAATGTTATTTCTGCCTGCTTTAGTAGAGCAGAATAAAATATCCTTGCCACTCTTGCATTGCAGGGATGGTTTCCACTGGTGCTCTGTAGCAGGCGTCCAAACTGAATGACGCACAAGAATATTAATAAAAAAGAAATGATTCAAAACACCTGACAGTGATGATCCAATATGTTCTAACATCTTTCCAAGCTGGAAGCAGGCATGTATATATATACATATATATACACACACACAGCTGTATGTATATGCTTGTGTACATCTTTAAAAGCCTTCAACTACACAGCTGCCCATTTGGACAACTTGTGGTTTTTTACAGCTTGTGTTTCTTGGATTTTCTTTTTTTTTTTTTTTCCAGTGGATTGCACCCACAGCATCATAGAATCACAGAACGTTTTGGGTTGGAAGGGAACTTAAAGATCATCTCATTCCAAGCCCCTGCCATGGGCAGGGGCAGCTTCCACCAGAACAGTTGCTCCAAACCCTACCAATGTGGCCTTGGACACTTCAGGGATGGGGCAGCCACAGCTTCACTGGGCCAGGGCCTCACTACCCTCACAGGAAAGAATTTCTCCCTAAAATATAATTTAATTCTCCTCTCTTTCAGTTTAAAGCCATCTCCCCATGTCCTACCACTCCAGGCCTTTGTCTGAAGTCCCTTTCCAGTCATGCCCAAGCAAAATCCTGTTTATAAGTGAAACAATGAAGAAGTTATAGCAGGATAAAAGTAGAACCAATGAACTATAATCTACTTTAAAAATCCAGTTGAGGATTGTGCAGGTCAGGGTCCTAGTGACAAGTCAGTGGTTTCCTTGTCTCATATGCTGTGTCCTGTCTGGTGACCAAAAGTTAAAACCCTCTGAGTTCTCCTGGTGTGTGGGCAAGGGAGATTCATGAATTCATAAATAAACCCCAGGTCCTTCTTGGCCTGATCTCCTTTGAGGACACCCCCACTTTCTACCCAGTCTGATAAATCTGGAGGCTGTAGAAGAGCTATTTGGGGTTTCTTTGGGATGAGCTGCTGAGGAGCTCCCTGCAGGAGCAGCCGGAGGGCACATGGTTCCTGCAGTACCCGCAGCCTTTCCCAGGCTTTTCCCGGTGTTCATCTGCTCTGTTCTGGGCTCTGTGAATGGCATCACCCTCTGCTTGTGTTGGCCACCCTCCAGCTGCGCCTGACGGGCGCATCCCCCCGCATTCCTGGGGATTTGTTACCTTCTGGTAGCTAAGCGCGCAGGCAGCCCGCGCAGGGGGTGAGATTTATTCTCCAGGACTCTGTTTTCCTATTGTTTTTAAGTTCATGGGAGGCTCCCCGTCACTAAACAAACTTTAACAACTGTCGGCAGAAGGGTCAGCCCCCTGTCAGAGCCCTTCACAAAAATCTCACATTCCTCGCCGCCAAATGCGGTTTGTGTCACTCCCCTCCCTCCCCTCTGTCCCTCCTGGGGCTTTTCTAGGAGGCATCACCCCAGAGCAGGTTGAACACCTGGCTGAGGCACTGAATTAGCAACCTGCAGAGCCTATCAGGACAGGATTTTGTCTGCATTGTGCATCTCATGATTTTTGGACACGGTGCTAATAAACAGCTGGTCTGGGGTGACACAGCCGTTCTTAGGTTCTTAGGGCTCAGGGGTTGGTGTGAGATGAGTGTAAGCAGGGATGGAGTTTCTGTAGCAAGGGTGGGAGTTGGGTTTGTGTAGCTCACAGCAGAAAGGAGCTTTTCTTTCCTTTCCACCAAAAAAAAAAAAAAAAACCCACAAAAAACCCAAAGCCCCACAGAACTAATTATGAATTAAACACTTTCAGGACGAAATAATGTAAATAATGAGGCTGTCTTGTTGGAAAATCCCAGGATTTTATAGTTCACTGCATTGAGGAGCTCTCTGCACTCTCATAGAAGGCATAGCTTGTCCAAAACCTTTGCTTGTGGGGTTAGTGTTTGGGATTTTTCCCCAAGAAATTTGTCATTTTGGTGTCTCTTGTTCTTCACACTGGCATGGAGGGAAATTTTAAAAGAGAATGGCCAGGGCTACTCTTTGTGGGACAATCTCTCTTAAGAGTTACCAGCAGACACACAGATAAGAAAGCAAAATCCAAAATCAATCATGGATTAGGATCTGGACCTTCCCTGGGAGTTGCAAGAATATTCTCAAAAATTGGGTGCAAAATTCTAGTTTTAGTTTGTTGTGTGTTCCTCAAAACTAGTGGACGCTCAGAGTCCTTCTCTCTAAATTAATGATGAAGTCAATCTTGTAATATCTACTCTGAGGCAAAGAAATTATAATTGTTCTGAAGTTAGAGCTGTAGGAAACCCTGGAACAGAGGGTTTAAGAGCATTTCCAAACCCCCACTCTGTAGTCAGGAAGAGCTGAGCAGACATTGCCTGCATTTTGCTCTCCCTTTCATGGCAGCTCAAGGTCCTGAGCTCTTTGCAGCATCAGGCCCTCAGTTAGCAGGAGCTGCTGACTGCATGGACTCATGTTCCAAGTATTGTGTACGTGACTTCACCAAGCACAGACAATCACTCAGCCCCAGAACAGTAGGGCTAAAAAGAAACCTCAGGCGGCCTAGTCCATTTTTCCTCAGAGGAAGTATTAGATATACTTAGATCATCACTGACTTCTGTCCAAATTTTTAAATCCTCCAGTACTGAGCCTTCCACTTACTTACCAAGTCTGGAGTTTGTGGTGGTTTTTTTTTCCCTTTATACTTAAAACGGAATTTGCTAATACTGTACATTAATCTCTTAAATCTCCTCTACCTCAGCTGAAGGCAGCTTTTTCTTGTGCTGTTCTCAGCTGACACAGAGATCAATCGATTACCATTTTCTGTAGAAAACAATTTACTCTTATCATGTCCTTTCCTGCTCGTCTCTTTTCTAGACTAAACAAATGTATTTCCTTCAACTTTTCTGTGTTGCTCATGCCTTCTGAATCTGTTATCACTCCTGTTGCTCTTCTCTGGATTCTCTCTCATCTGTCTGCATCTTTCTTAGAGGGTGGTGTCCCACACTGGATAAAGCAGTCCAGCTGATGTCTCACCACTTCTGAGCAGCCTGTAATAGATACCTTGTATGTAGATGTCTTGTATGCAACATGACCATTAATCTTTCCCAGAAATGCATTTACTTCATTTTTTAGAAAAAAAAGAAACAGAATGCCATTATTGACTCATATTCAACGTGCAACTCCCTGCCACCCCCGGATCTCCTCTGCAGGGCTGCTGGTTTGTAGGTTTGTCATTGTGGTGCATTTGGCTTCTTGCTCCAAAGTGTAACACAAAGCACTTAACTTTTGCTGCATGTCATCTTACTAATGACATGTCAAGCACAATTTCTCTTCCTTGCTAAGCTCATTCTGAATTCTGAGCTATTTCTCCAAGTCTGAAGACTCCACCTTACTGGAAGCCTTCTAAAGATTTTCTAATTGTGCTTTGTACTGCATCATCCAAGTTATTAAAGGAAGTATCAGCTATTAATTGGCTGAAGATGCATAAAACACCTTCCATTTCAATATCAGTAGTGATAGTCAGTGGGCAACTTTGTCACACCCAGCCCCCATCCATTCAACCTCTATGGCTGTGTTTTATCTTTTATATCATAGAATCATAGAATGGTTCTGGTTCAATAGGACCTTAAAAACCTTAAAAAAATCTCATTCCAACAGCCCCTGCCCCTATGGGCAGGGACACATTCCACTATCCCAGGTTGCTCCAAGACCCATCCATCCTGGTTTTGAACACTTCCAGGGTTGGGGCAGCCACAGCTTCTCTGGGCAACATTTTCTAGTACCTCACCACCCTCACAGTAAAGAATTTCTTCTTAATATCTAATCTAAACCTACTCTTTTTCTTTCTCTCAAAGACTTTAAAGCAGAAGTTAATTCATCTCAGCCTCCACCTGAGCCAGAAATGCCCCTGCTGGCATTGGCAGGGAGAGGTGAAGCATAACAAGGGTTAAAAACTGCGACTCACCTGCAGGATTGTTGGCAACTTCTTCGGGCCAATGTTTCTTCTCTTAAGCCCAGCTGCAGTGTTTATGTGCTGCTTAAGGCTGTCCTTCCTCAGAACTTGCACATCATGTAGGTGCTTGTGCAAGAGCTCTGAGTACACAGAAAGTTGAATGCCTCATGTAGCATGAAAGTTGCCCCATGAACCCACTCACTGCCAGCAGCACCAGACATTTTATGCATTTGCAAGTAAAAATAAGAGCAAAGAATAGTGTTGAGTGTAATTTTTATTGGGAAACCACCAATTCCTTATACCTTTCAGGAGGAAGAAAGGGAGGCATCCATCAAACTGTCATTACAAATTTGATGCCACAAACCTAAGCTCATGGAGCCGCCAGGAATCTGTAAACCTTTTAAAGGATACGCCTGTTTTTGACATTCAAAATAAAAAATCTTTATAGATTTTTGTGGAAACACCGATCAGCCAGCAGCTAAATGACATTTTTCAGCAGTCAGACAGACTCCACACAAACTGAATAGATGTCCAGTTTTAGAAGGACAGGTAATTACTTTCTGTGCTATGCCCAGGAACAGAAAATACTTGGCCTGTTTTACTTACTGAGTAGGAAAAGATGTTTGAGGGTGGTTGGTTGGGTGGTTTTTTTTTTCTTTTTTTTCCTAAAGGCTGCTACATCCTGGCTTCTGCCTCCATATAGCCTGAGTGTAGGTGCCCTTTATATAACAATAACTTGATACTACTCAAAATACTTGGCGCTGCAAGCAGGGGAGTGGAATGCAGTAAGAACACTTTAGCAGGTCTGAGGGTGAGTAAACTCCAGTAGTTTTGGAAGGAGAGGACAGAGTTTTCAGTGTACGTCTCTCCCTTACTTGGCATTTGCCGACAATAAGAACACAAGGATTAACATAGCAGACTCCGTTTATTACACTTGGGTGGATAAAGCAATTATCTGTCTATCACGGCTGTAGTAAATTGTGCAACAGCATTAACATGGGTGGATACGTGGATAAATGCTACTCTGCCACAGAGGGTGCTGATACACAAGATAATCCTTCAAGCTGAACTTGTAAAGACTGTTTTCTTTCAGAGTTTAGATCATGTTACCCACCAGTATAGATTGAAACTGCTTCTTTTTTTTCTTTTTAACCACATTTTCAGGTTTCTTTAGCCATCTGACTTGTGTTAGCAAGGTTATTTTAGAAATATTCCGCTTTATTCAAGTTTAAACTGTCTGCTTAAAACCTGCTGCATGGATATAAACACAGTAGTTTTCTAACACAGCAAAACAATCTGTTGAAAGATAGCAAACACACACACATCCATCCATTATTGCTTAACTGTTGTGTCTTCTATGCCTGAATTCCCACTGTAACCGCAGCGTTCAGCGTGTAGTGTGCTCCTGGTTTTGGGGGTGGAAAACAAAGCCAGAAATGAAAATGCACCTATTGATGTCCAGAGAGCAGTGCAGCATCCGAGAGCTCTACACTAGATTTAAACTAAGCGCCTTAAGTCTGGTTTAATGGCTGTGTTTACATCATTGCCCCCCCCTTCTTATTCTTTTAAAGTAATCAGGTTTCACAAGCATTTAGAAAACCATCCCCTCCTGCCAGCTGGAGGGAAGCCAGTTCAAGGAGATTTTTTTTCTCTCCCCCTCCTTTACCCCCTTCTTCACTATGATCTTTACTGCCTGGTGCTGCAGCAAACAAGCAGCAGAAATTGGTGAGATATTTACAGAATAGCTACCTTCTTGGAGGGGGGTGGGAGGAAAACTTTGCTCCTCAAAGACTTTGCTGCGTTCATGAGGATAATAAATCAGAATGAGGAGCTCTTGAGCTTTTTGGGACTGCCCTTGTTTTCCCTCGTCCCTGCTTCTGATGAAAAAAGGGGGAGGAGGAGGGGGGAGTGTAACAGATACCAGCATGCAAAGGGAGCTAAGGCAGGGACCGAGACTTGCGTGACAGTCTCTGTTTATATGAGTTGTCTTTAATGTCTACAAGCAGCCATACCAGCAATGTGTAGCTGGTTTCCTGGCTCACGTGAGCACAGATTCCTTAATGTTCATCAAGGATGGATAAAGGTGAAGGCAGCATTGTGGAGCAAGGGGGTCCCACCTGCTCCTTCCCTGACCTGGCCTGTTTGAGCTGATTATCCTACAGTGTGTTGCTCAAATCAAGCCTCAAAACCTAATTAGAATTAGAAAGTTTTTCAAGAAAAGAGAAAGGAATAACCCCAGCACTGCAGCAAGGGCAGACCTGGCTCATTCACCTTGAGTATAGAGTCAGAGCAGAGGGCTGCACAAGTCCTTCAGCTCTGGATAAGTTGAAAGGTAGGAGAGAACTGGTGCTAAAGTGAGCCCACTCGAGCCCTTTTCTGCTCAGTCTGTCCTTTTTCTCAAAGCACCATTTTGGTTTTATATGTTAAATCTTCCAATTTTGCTGCTTTAACACACCCTTCCGTTTGCAGTGCCTGACCAGCTTGGCCCCTGCCACCTGCCCCCATCAGTCCCTCAGCTGCCAGACGAGCAGCCTGGAGCCCTGCTCCAAAGAGGCATTTTTCACCTCTCTGTGTAGAGAAATTCTGTGAGCAGCAGGTTCCTTTGCAGCTGTTGCAGTTCGCTGAAAACCCCCAGCCTCTTGGTCTACCCTTCAGCTTGGTTTGTGCTATTCATGAATCCCAGCTGAAGTTTAGAAAGCTCTTAGTGTCCTCAAAGCTTTAGAGTCATTCCCACGTGTACAAAGGGGCACAGGTTACACCCCCATGGGTCATTTCTTCTCACCCTTCCTGCCCCTTCCTCCCTCCAACTACTCTTTTTGTCCTGGTGGGATGAGCTGAGAGGAGAGCAAATTTCCTTTGCTCCCAGTAAATCAGTGGAAACACGACCAGTGACACCAGGGAAGCTCCATAGGCTTGTCCTCAGTGCTGAGGTTCCAACCTCCCTCTGCCTCTGCTCACCCAGGGTAGGAGCCACAGCTCTGGGAAGATGGAAATGTCCCTGGTTCCCCCAGGATCTGGACCTGGCCCTTTTGGACCCATACCAGGAGTCTGCAGAGCAGGAGTCAGGGAGGAGGGGCTCATTAGGATTTTGGCAAATGGATACACATTAGATCTGTTTCACAGGAACTGAGCCCCTCCACAGTGCGCAGTTGTCTGTCTTTATTATTTCCTTTTCTCTGCAGTAGTTTCAGGTACAGGTCTTAGCTGCTTTGGGTAAAAATATGCCTTTTTTAAGAACAAAAAGAGACAGGGTCTTGTTTTCTGCCTGCGCCTGAGTGACTCCTGTTGGCACGAACAGGGCTCTGTGTACAGTCAGAAGACTAAACTCCCAGTCTAATGCAAACTGGTGCCCTTAGCTATTTAAAAAACAAACTTTTTTTTTTCTTCATTGAGTGAATTAACTACAGTTACTGCACCTATGTAGCTCCTTGTTTTATGAACTATAAGAACCTTTCCTATGCACAGCCTATGGCCTAATTATGTAATTATGTCTCTTGGGTGGATTATATTTTTCTTCTCATAATTTTGTCTTTACCTAAGAGACTGGAAGGGTTCCAAGCTTTCTCCTTTCCTGGGCAAAAATTGTTTGGCTCTCGTGTTTTGGGTTTTTTTCCATGAACTTTGGATTGGGTGCATTCAGTAGGATTTGGGTGAGGAGAAACCAGCCCAATGACAGTTTGTCACAAGACAAGGGACACAAGAGGGATCCTCATGACTTTCTTCATAGATTTTTTCCTTGCAAAGAGCTAATGTGAATCTTTTGGTCTTCTGGTTTATGGCTCCCTTATGTTTACCTCCAGTGCATACATTGACACTGCTTTGGAGTGACATCTTGCTGCAGTAAGGTATTGTCTGAAATTTGTAACAGAACAGTGAATATTTTTGCTTCATGGTGAATGCTCAGCATTGTTCAGTCCCTGCACAACAGCTGTTAGGAAGCCTTAGGCTCAGGTCTCAACTCCTTTGCTGTGACATAAATCTGGGTCCCTTGACTTCAGCCTTAGCTGAATTCAGTCAAGCCCATATCAGCACCTTCCAGTTACCCCTGGAAGGTTTCACGAAACCAAACAGAATGAAATGCAGGTAGACCTGCAGAGAGAATTTAAGGAAAATTTGTGGCAAAATTCAGAGGACATGTAACTTGTCTTTTTTGTGGTGTGAAATTGTGTTCTACGATGTGTGTGCAGAAAAGTAGACACTACAAGGTGCACTGGAATGCTGCTGATGTTCCAGGGTTAAAAGAGAAAAAATCAGAGGGCTTGTGTCAAAGACATGTAGAGTTAGTAGGAAAAAATGTGCCCACTCTTTACCTTTTTAAAGCACTTCACCGTTGGAGAACAGTGGGAATAATAAGAACTTGGGTTCTTGATCTCTGTTGCATTTCTCTTGGAGTCAAGAGACAGAGGTCCATATAAATTCACAGGTCATGAACTGGGTGATTCTTCTACTTTCTGCCACCCCTTAACCTGAAGAAAAGTCCCTTTTCCTGTTGGTTCACTGAACCTAGAGCTGTAGAAATCCTTGGTTACTAGCTCTTGAGCTCAAATAATTTTTGTCTACTTTTTCCAGCTGTAGTCACTCCATGAAATGACTCCAAACTTCACTATCTGGTGCTGAGCCATATTCGTGACATAGAGCTAACAGAAGCCATGGTGGCATTTCACAATGGGTCATTACCCTCCATTCTGCTTGGGATGTCCCAGAAAATGTGTCTCCAGCAGGTGACAACCCAGGCTCTTACTGCCATGACCCTTCTGCCATCCCTTGCCTCTTTTATGGAGACACCTGACTCCCACAGTACTTCTTGCTAAGGCAAAAGCAGAAAAAGATAGAACTGGGTGATGACTGAAAATAGCTAGCCCAGTGGAGAGTGATAAAAGCATATGCTGAAAATCTGGTAACCAGATCTCCTGGGTACCAGGAAAAAAAAAACCACACAAAAAAGCTGGTGGGTGGTGTACACGGTACAAAGAAAGGGAGTCCCTGAGTGTCAGCATCTGGCAAGGCCACGTGTAGCATAATCTGATTAGTTTTCAGTTCCACACCCACAAGCTGAAAGATAAAAACGCACACCCCTCCTCCCTGAGGAGGTAAAAATCTTCAAGCATCAACACCACATTTACATTCTGCAAGTCAGCCTCTTCCACAGACCGATTTACATCTTGCCTCCTCCAGCAGAGTGGTGGAAGTTCAGTGATGAGAGACGAGCTCACGTCCCTTTCCAGTTACCACATCCAGCAGACTCGAGATTGCCTAGCTTTGATCTGGAAGACAGTCCTGTGCTTAGTTTAAACTGAAATGATTAAGCTGGAGATGAAGACTCCTCACATCTTCTGCCATGCCTGGGATGTGATAATTGAACATCAGCTTCCCTGGGCCACACGAACATGTTCTGAGGCTGTGCTGGGCTGGCGAGCAGAAGCAGCAGCACAGGCACTGACTGGCTGGCTGCAGTTTTCACTGACCTTATAGCACTCTGAGTACTGATTTGATTCATGTAAAATGACCAAAATTGGCACTGGAGAGGATTAATGACAATGTTTCTGTCTCCAGAAATTTATACTCAGGTTGGTGTTTGACTTGAAAGAGCTGAGTAGTGGTGAAAGATCAGAATATTTCTTGTTATTTTGGAGCAAACACTGGATTTCTGATATTCAGCGTGTTTTGTACTGTGCCAGCAGACAAATCAGAACCGCTTGTTTAGCTCTTGACTATGAACTCTCAGTTTTTCTCATCTCTTTCCCATCTCCTCACTGGTGACCTGTTCTTTTCCAGTGGCTTCTGGGTCCCATCCTGAGTCAGAGACTGATGGGCCAGCTTCCATTTATTTTTGACAACATTTCACATCCAAGTCTGCTTAAGTCCACAAGCACTTTTTCTCCCCTCCAAGCCAAATCCATTCTACAAATCCATCCTTACAACAGAGCAACAGGCACTAAATGAAGTGTTGCAGCCATTGGGGTAGCTATAACACTATTTTATTCTACTCTTCACATAGTTTCTATATTGCTTTTTGATGTACTCACTGCTGCAGCAGGCCATGGATTCTCCCTCAGCTATCCACACTTGCTACCCTAATCTTTTTTCCTGAAATAAAATTACGCCTCAGTCCTGAGACTGAGGAATACAGCTTTTCTTAGCACACTCCCCTGGGATCAGGAATTTCTCTGTCAACGGACACATATATCAATGAGAGATGAAAAGCAGCTTGTGGAATGAGTTTTAAACATGTATCACATATTTCATTCCTGCTGCTTATGTGCTACGCAGAAGGTCTTTTTAGTGTGTTTTCAGCCCATACCTCATGGCTCCTCCATACTTAACAGGGTTTTTTTTTTTCCTGCACAGAAATCAAGGCAAGACATTTATTTAAATTGCCCACAAGCCTTTGTGAGCACCTCCTGAATACAAAGGTTTTGTTGAGTTTCCTGCTTACTTTCAGTGTGAGCACGTCTCAGCCTTTATCAAAGCAGAGAAACCCATAATGTGCAAAGCTGCAATGTCATCTTGTCTCCCTGGGATATTTCACTCAGGGACTGTGGCTCCTTCTGTGGATCCCTTTGTCACAACATGACTCCGTGTTACAACCCTAAATTTTAAATGTCCAGAAGGGGAAGGCAAGTCTGCCTTTGGCCCCTTGCTGGTTTCTGGGGACTTGCAGTTCCATTGATGCCTGGGGTCTTCCAGATGTGCATAGAGCTCTCTCTTCCCTACTTTTTTTTTTTTTTTTTTTTTTCTTGTGGGGGTGGGGGGGGGAAGCGGCAACACCCAAACCCACACGTCTATAGATCATTTCAATTCAACCAGATGTGGAAATATTTTTTATTCTTCCTGTATGCCCATTCTTTTTTCTCCTCTCTTTTTTTTCTTCCCCCCCCCCCCACCTATTCTAAAGTGCTCCGTTAGCCAGAGCTCTGCTATAACACACATAATTAAGTATAAAGTCTCTTCTAACAAAGCTATGTATAACCAAACAGAATGTGATGAAAACAAGGCTGAGGGTTGTCTGGCACAGGTTAGTCCAGGAGTGATGGTGACCTGTGTAATAAATTATTCATTGAGTTACCTGAGGACAATTGAAATAGATTATGCACCAGTTTGTTAGTGGTTCTTTAGTTAAAAGGTCACTACATGAACATAGCACAGGGTTTTTTCTACAGAAATTCTAAATAAAATTCACTTTGGGGGTAAATTTGTTCCCAGCTAAAATAGACTCTCGTGTGTGAGACTGGAGATGGGCTTATAACATTTGCCTTATTTTGAGACCTCTTGAATTTCACAAAATCCCAGAATGATTTACGTTGACAGGGGACTTAAAGATCATCTCACTCTAAACCCCTGCCATGGGCAGGGACACCTCCACAATCCCAGGTTCCTCGATTTGCCAAAGGATTATCAGGAATGAGCAGAAGAGAAAAACAGAGGAGAAGGAGATGTCTATAGAAAACAGAGTGGAAAATATGAACTAGCAAAAGGAAAAGCAAATGCATAAAAATTGTTGAGGAAAAGAAGTGGGAGAAATCCCAAGAGAACACTGACTGCATATGTATGTAAAAGTAATTTCTTCAGATTTGGCAGCACCCAACTTGTACAAATCTTAGTTTAAATGGATTGAGAATATAATGCTGAAGAGTAGAGTTTGGATGTGACCCTGCTAATTAAGCTGCTATTATGGAGTTTTTACAAGCTCAAAATTATTCCCTATTTAAAATGGTTGATATTTTCTCAAGAGAAGAGTAGGCACCCATGGCAGCTCCAACATGGAGCAGCACTTTCTCCCTAAGGAGAAGGCTCCTGCCTACCCCGTGCTTTCAGACTGAGTCATTATGGGGGAGAAAACCCAGACTTCAAAGTACCAAATTATGGGTCAGCTAATTAATTTTTTTAAATTGCTAGAGAAGCTTCTCCAAAGTTAAATCCCATCAAGTTTCCCCTCATCTCCCAACCTGAATCTTTGTCTGTCTAGAGCTGTGATTTCTCTGAATCCAGCCTGGGCTTATTTAGTTTGGATATTGCATTGCCTATGTGTCCTGTTGGCACCATGGTACCAATTTGATGGTGGGAACCTGTGTACTCAGTACTGTGGTGAGAATTACTATTAAAAAGCATTTTTTTTTTTTAGCAGTGGCAGCCTGATAGTTCAATCTCAAGATTCAGTGGCCTCATTTCTGCTTCTAAAATAAATTAAACAGCATTGGAATTGGTTCTATGGCCCAATGACTGTCATGGGACAATCTTCCCATGTCTGCAGAGCTGAACTCTTGTAGACTCCAGACAGATGGCTGTATTCATACTGCTGAGGGACAGCACGAATTATCTCAAGCCACTGGTGATTATTTGGAAGGATTCAAGCTCAAACCATACCAGAGGCCCTTCCTATTGTTAAAAGCATTAAAATATCCCCCCCAATTATTGTTTGTGCCAGGGCCCCGGCACTGCTTATAGGGATGGAGGCAGATGTGGTTCTGGGTTGAAATCAAGGAGTCTGGGCCCCCCTTTCAGCTCTGCCAGAGGCTTTTTGCATGACCTTGATCTGTAACTTAGGGTAGGCTTCATTCCATTTAACGTTGACTAATGGCGAGGGTGTCTAATTAAACCAGTCATGTGTGCTCCCTCTCTGATCAGAGAAGGAAGAGAAAGCAAATTCAGGAGGTGAATCATGCTGTTTTAAGGCGAGTGTCAGAGACAAATGAGATGAATTGCCCTCTGGAAGTAGCTATTTCTTTCCATTAACCGAAGAGGAAGTCTACATTAGAAGAGTTTAGACTAGATGCCTGATTTATGAATGGCTAAAGTTAAGTAAAATTAGTCCTGTCCTTAATCTCTATGCATGCCTTTTTCTCCCTGTGCTGAATGATAGAAATAACACCCTCTGCACCTCACATTCAAAGGCACCATTGGACAAGGAGCATCCTTTGGAAAGAAATTAAACCTAGGAGCAAAAATACAACCATTAGAGAAGCAAAGCCCTTGCTCTTGAAACATCACAATGACAACATAAGCAGGACCATTAGGGGCATCCCAGTGCTTTTGCCATTTTCCCCCCTTCATATTTTATCAGCAAAACACCCCTAAATGAGTGTTCCAAATATATCCAGGGGCAGCTGGCCTGTTTTGGGTGACTGCAGTAGGAGCACTGAGGAAGGCTGACCATGCAAGAGAGTGTAGGACCCAGTCCTGGCTGGCAGCTTTGGAGATTTCCCTTGGATACTGCTCTTCTCAACTGACAGGGACTAATTACTTTCTGGAAAATCTCCCAGAGGAATGTAAGCTAATGACTGACTATAACAGAGTTAAAGAAAAAAATTAAGGGGAGAAGAAAAGCTTGCATTTTCTTAGCAAAAATCCACAACATCTAAACCAGGCATGGAGTAATTGTCCCAGTTGATAAGTTGTAGGTACATATGAGGCTTGCTTTTGGACGGGAAAGCTTGCCTGTTTAACTACCTTGGGTAGTTAAAGGAGAAAAAATTAAAAAAAAAAAAAGACAAAAAAGACCTTGTGTGGGTGTCCTGATAAGTGCTTATTTTGAATTGTAATATGGTACATGTGTATGGGCACAGCTGTGCTTGTTAAGGCTTTCACCAGCACAACCATGTCCAAAACACAACCCCCTCACAACATTTCTGTGTTACTGGGGGTATCTGAGATACCTGTAAATCCATTAAATCTAGTAACAGGTCCTTAGAGACCATTTTGGGGTTATTTTGGGGGTGTGTTAAATTACTAAATCTTGTTATTAACACTTTTATTTTATGATTTGCTGTTTCCAGGGCACAGACAGAAGCTTGATGACTCTAAACCTAGTTTGTTCTCTGAGCGCCTCAGTGATTTAGGGCGCATTCCTCATCCCAGTATGAGAGTAGGGGTCCCGACCCAGAGCCCACGGCCCTCTCTGAACTCTGCACCAAGTCCTTTTAATCCACAAGGACAGAGTCAGATTACAGGTAAGAGACAGAACCATAGGTTTGACTTGCACAGGCATTGGTAGTAATTGCTTATGGATATTTGTGTCTCAGCTGCAGTCAAAGAGGCTGTTACAGAGTGGGGGATGTTCTCCAAGCAAAGCTAGGTGGGAAGTGGATTTTTCTATAGTGCTTGAAGCTGAAAATGTTATTTTTTTTCTTTTTAATATATTTTTGCCATAAATCTAAAATAGTCAGTCCAGGTCATTTGAGTAGGGATATGGTGAAATTCTAACTGCCACGTTGCTCTGTCTTCTCTGTGTTGCAATAGTACCTTCAGTGTACGATAGAATGAACATTTTTATTCAGCCTTGTTATTTTGCAGTCTTGTTGAGGGAAGCAGCCAGCACTTGATGGTCTTTTTATCAGAATAATAATACAATCTTCTCACATGGTGGTTTCCTTCCACCGCCAGTGCTGACCACGGTTACAATAAATGAACTGGGTTATGGAGAAATATTCAAAGGTTGCTCGTGAGGGTTGTATGCAACATTTATGATTGCATGCTGAGAGACAGATTTCATTGTGCTGAGAGAAATCATAAAGCACCCACCATGTGTCACAGATTAGAAGGCTGAAATAAGATGTTTAACTGCAGCTATGCCAGAAGTTTGCAGCAAAACTGTGAAGCCTACCAAATAAACCAACATTGTTTTTTCTAAAGTCAGAGCTGGTTAAATTTTTCAAAAGAGATTCAAAACAACTTCTATCTAACTTTGGACATTTCTAGATTCTAAATTTGTGCTGACATGTTTTTGTCTATCCAGGATGTAAAGAGGTGTTACCCCTGACCAATTGCTAGAATTGTTGGAGAACTTCACCTAAATGCCAGTCTGTCAACAAAGCTCTTGGCTCAATTCCCTAGACAGATTTAATACTCACTTCTGCTGTGACAGTTGTATCCACAGCAGAGTCCTTTGCCAGCATTTTACACCAGCATTCCTTTCCTGGTAAAGCACTCCTAGTATAGACATAGTCTTTGAGTCAACCTAGGAAGATTTCTAGTTTCATGTTTCAAGTGGTTTTGACATGATACCAGCTGAAACTCAGTGGTTTTAACAAAGTGTTGTGGCTTTCTTCTTCTCTCTTTTCCTTCTTTTTTTAAGTTTAACCAGTTTATTAATTTGCAGTAAGAAAGAGAAGTGAGTTAATTTGAACCCAAAGCACTCAAGGAATTGCAAAAAAAAATCATTCCCATGAGCTGTGGCAAAGTTCTCCCAGATCTAGAAGTCTAACTTTAACTAGTGTAAAATGTTTATAATATATTAAATATGTTGATTATACCCATTACATGGTACCTGCTGCTCCCCAGCTTCCCAGAGCAGGTTTTTTTGGCTAGGCTTCATGATTTGTTCATTGGACATGTGAAGTCAGGGCTCTTGTGCATATCATTATCTGGGTAAGAACTGCTGAATTAAAACACAATATTTTTTTCTAACCAAGTCTTCTGTCCAGCAATGTTTGTAGATGTAGTTCCCAAGAAAGCAGGGGGGAAATCCAGGCTATTAGCAGTTTTTTTCCTTCTTCCTTGTGCCTCCATAGTTTACCTATTGTGCAACACTATATCTAGGAACGAAAGAGGCTGAAATTCTTCCTGACCCCATCTGGTGATCAGCTTATGCCCTGAAGCACAAGAACTGAGATCCCCTTGTAATTTTCTTCCTAACTAAGTGTAACCTCATATGCTGCTCCCCTTCACATAAATGCCTCCTGTAGAAAATGTTCTGCTGGCTTTGATTAATAGACTACTTCTCTGCCTCGTTATGAGGCAGCAGCAGCATTTACAGATCTGGGAGATGAAAGCTTCAGATGAGCTTTCAATAAGCCTGACTGGAAACAAAGTTGTGTGGCATTCCCTGCCTTCTCTGCAAATTTAAGGCAGCACCAGCTGAGACTTCATCAAGAGAGGGAAGATGCAGTGCTGGTAAAGCAGAGAGAAGTGAGCTGAGGGATGCAGACTGGATTTCCCATCTCTGGTGGATTATGTGCTTTTATTGTTGGATAAATTCAAGGTTATGGGATACATTAGAACCCCAAGTTGCTCTGATTTCCCCCATAATGGTAGGAATCTCTAGTGAATAAGTGGTCTGGTATGGTATTTCTGATGTTGTTTCCCACCCTCAGAAAAGTCCAACAGCCAGCTCTACATTTGGTTGCTGGTGGTCATCCCATTCAGTTGGGTGATTGGTGTGAGCATGTTACATGGGTGCAAGCTCTGGGAATTACACTGGCTCTCCACCAGGCTTTTGGGTGCTCTTCAGGACCTTGACTGTAATCTGTAAAGCTCAGCGTGCTCTGATGTTCCACCAAAGTGCTGGGATGCTTTTTTGCAGACAGTTCCTATTCTAGGATCTCTCCTGTGGGATGGATGGGTACTCTTTGCTGCACAAACCATGCCAAGGAGAGATGAAGGTGATGCCATGGACGAGGCACCCTTTGGTCGGGTGCTGAGTGGGAAATTGGTGAACATGCCTCTGCTTGTTGTGGTGGTAGGGAGTGAGGTGCTTGTGCTGTCCTTCAACACCAGTTTCCCTGTTCTGGTGGAATACTCAGAATGCCACTGGCTTCTTAACATAAGCACTGCCTTGGGTATATGTTAAAAGGGGAATAGACCCTTCTGTCTGAAAACCAGGATTTTTAAATTACCTTCCTTGGAATTAACCAAGCATTCCTTTAGAAATACCATGCTTTCATTATCTCTTTGCCTAGTTATCATTTAGGGAAAATAATAAATTTTTAATAACTGGAACAGTAAATACTGATTTCCTACAAAAAAAAAATCCATATTATTGCTAGTAAGCACATTTTGCTTCATTCCACTTGAGGCCTTGCATAGCTATTGCATGATTAAACAGACATATTATTTAAAGCCTGGCTGACCCACACCTGAGTCTGAAAGAACTCAGCACTTTAGGGTTCACTCTTATATTTCTTTTCTCTGTCTAGGTTGTGTTTATTTTCCTGGAGTATCAGAGTACAGGTTGTACAAATCACAGCACAGTCCTTACCCTACCACAGGACTGGGCTGTGGCAGGACAAGGCACAGAGTTGCCCTTATTCAACATGGCATTTTAACTAGGATTCAGCAAAAGCTACATCGAAGGGTGATTAAAAAACAAATGGTCCAATAAGCAGCTGCCTTTGCTGAGGCAGTGCAGATCCAATTTGAACCCTGCTTGCTGCCCGTAAATCAGGAATCCTGTCCATTCACATTTGTTCACTGGTATATTTGCTTTTTTTATTTTTTTCCCCTTTCCCTAACGGGCTCGTGCAACTTGTTCATGTATCCAATTACATTCCCGTTCAGACACTGAGCTGTTGCATCAGTGTTCCAGTATGAGACGAGGAAAGCCTGGGTTTTTTTTAAGATGCAACTGGTGAGGATTAGCTTCTGTAGGCCAGGAAAAGCCACAGGTGTAATGTCAGGAATGTGGTTGGTGTGAGGAGCCCATGGGCTGGGCTGTGGGGACAGCAAAGTGGGAGTTAAGTGAGGTTTCATGCTCCATCACCACTGTGGCACTGGCTGATCTATAGGCAACCTCTGACTTTCATCACTGAAATAACAGCCCTCACAGGCAAGTCCTGTGAAACCTTCACTTTCTCTCCTTTTCCTCTTCCCCTTCTCCATGCAGGTCAGGGATGTTATGCTTCCATTTCTCATAATTTTAAAGCAGATTTAAAGTCTTCAGAGCCAGCTTAGCAGGAAGGTAGTGAGAGGATACATCTTCACTGAAGACAGGGACTGATTTCAGGGACAGTGCAAACGGAATCTGCAGCCTGCAGATTTTATGCAAATTGATTTCATCCTCTGGTTGACTGACAAGTTGCCACTGTGGACCTCCATTTCATAAAGCTTGCTCCCCTCCTGTTATTCTTTTGACTTTTATTTCCCTCTACCCCCTTTTAAAACTTAGATGCCCACTGGCATGATTCATTGAGTTTATCTTTTTTTTTTTTTTTAATTTCAAAAATGTGACTCTTGGAGGGGTGGGAGGAGAAATGGATTTAGAGGTTCTTCAGGCCAAAATCTGGTCTCAATTACTTTTCTGTACATTGGGGTGTAACTCCAATGGATTTGACTTTGTTGATTGAACTGGGCAATCCAGATGAAGCCCTGGCCTTTTAAAGATGCCTAAAAAAGAGTTAGAGAAGGGAAGAAGGTTGTGTTTTGCTGTTGTTGTTTTGCTGAGGGGATTAGTGTTACAACAATAGTTGGGTTACTCATGCAGAAAGTCATCTTGGCTTTGTTAAGATCAGAAGTGAGGATATTTGCTCTAAGTGTTTACCAAAGATAGCTCCAGACAGCTTGTTTTTTACTATTGGCAGTAGCACTAATCCAACCAGCAGCAGCCAGAGCTAGAGCTGATGGCTGGGTTTAAATGAGAGTATGATGCATGTGATGTCTGGGTAGTAGAGACAATACACCGAGGAGCTGCCAATCTTTGATCATGCTCTGGTCACGTAACTCATCTTGGAAAAGGGGGAATTGGTTTTTTTTTCCTATAGAAAATTAGTGTGCTTCACAATCCAATGCCAAAGTGAAAAAAAGTTGTTCTTCAGGGATATTTGCAGGTTTTTGCTTCTCTCCAATGACACTTCAGAATATAGAAGGTGTCCTTTCCCATGTCAGGGCGTTTGGAACTAGATGATCTTTAAGGCTCCTTCCAACCCAAACTGTTGTATGATCCTATGATGATTTCTGTTGGAAGAAGAGAAGTTGTGATACTGGAAAGCCACTTCCATACTGGAAGTTGAGATACTGGAAAGTCAAACCCCAGTTGTGATACTGGGGTTACTGGTGGGAGAAGGAGTCACTGGATGGGCTCTTTCTTTCTTTATTTCCTTTATAATTTTAGTTTTTTGTGGTGCATCTCCTCTTGGACTAATTTTTAAAGACTCTTATTGTCCATTAAGCATCAATATCAACTGTCCATTTAATGCAGTCAGTCAGAGACAACAAAAGTCAAGAACCCTGTGCATGTCCCATGACTACAAATGTGACAGCAAAACCTAGACACAAAATAATATGCAATACTCAGTGTTTCCTGCTTTGTGGAGGTTCACCTGGAAGTGCAAACAGGATGGAGCTGTTTGCACATCAGTTTAGGCCTCGCCCCGCTGATTTGTTTCAGCTGAACGGTGCCCAGGCTGTCTCAGCATACCCACAATGTGCCCTGCTGTGAAGGAATACGCTGAGAGCTGCACTTCCCCTCACACCCACGCAGGCATAACAGAAATGTTTACAAAAGGAGGACTGCTCTTAGTAATCACTCCAAAGTTTTCGAGTGTAAATGCCAGCTCAGAGTGGCCCTCTGACTCCTTCACTGTTTTTGAATGCTCAGTTAGCCCTTCCCCATGGCTGCCATATGTAAATGAGGGTGGCTTTCTCCTGGGCAGTTCATTTTATTTTTATATTAAGTATTTTTCCTTCGTTGGGAGGGATTCTGTTAGAGAGGAATCCACATGCACTCAGAGCTTTAAGGTTTCTCATCTGTTCTGGGCTTTTTTGTGATGGGAGGATGTGCCGTACCTGCAGAGCATGTGGTGCTTTGGGTGATGGTGCAAAGTCCCTGGTTATCAGGGATCCTCTGGGAGCCCACCAGCCAGAGACAGGGAAGCTGGCCTGTGGTGTAGGAGGCCAGGGAAAACCTCTCACAAATCACCTCACAGCTTCTTCCCCAATAGTAGGTATTAAAGAGTCATCCTACCTCTTCTGGGCCAGAGCAGCGAGGAGGACAACAGGAGGTGAACCTCTTAAGGGCCTCATGTTTGCCTCAGAAGCATCTGTGTGGGTCTGCCCTGGAAGTGCTGCTGTGGCAGCTGGCACATCCCTGTGGTGCCCCCAGCACCCTCCTTCCCCCAGGAGGTTTGATGGTGTGTGGGACCAGAAGAGATGGTCTGGTGGGCCTCAGTGGCCGAAGTCAGTGCTCCAGCACCATTGCAAGGACCATCTCCATGTGAACCAGAGGGTACCACATGATCTGCATGTCCACCTCCAGGGACTATCTGGGGAAGCTTTGGGCTCTGCCTGGTGGCATTTTTCACTGTGAATTGGGCAATGCTGCTGAGCAGTGATGTTTGCCCTGTGGTCTCACAGGTCACCTTTGACTTGGCAGGGTGACAGTGTTTCACCTCTCTTCTCTCACGTCCCTGCAAACCTTGACCACCATCAGGCAGCAAGGGCTGGCTTTAGGGCATTTGCTCTGGGATCTGGTGAAACTTGTATTTTCACTTTCTGGTTTCCTAACGGGTCACAGATACCTTGAACCAGTCATCCGCAGGGCAATATTTCCCACCCTGCCTCGACCATGACCTCAGCCATGCCTTGGTGTGGAGGAATCCGCAGTAACCCTCTGCCCTGAGGTTCTGTGACCTCCTCCTCAGTCACTGAGCTCTGATGAATCATCTAATGTTCAATTTGGTTAAAGATCTTCCTCTTCATTATTTCCTCTTCCCTGGGAAGACTGATGTATTTGAGGTAGATGTTGAAAGAATATGTGGTTATGTTTTTGGGGTCAAGTAATCGTCCATCCAGCCCTATATCCTGCTTCTGGCAATGCAGTATGAGATACTGTTTTGAAATAACACATGAACCTTTGAAAGACCACTTTGCTATTTGTCATTCCTGTGCCCACACAGACATTCACAGTTGCTAGATTACGGGTGTTAAGTATAAAACCAAGTCTGGCATGGGTGTTCAAAGTGATGAGAGTGCCAGAGATGCCCAAGAAGTTCTTGTGCCATGAGGATTACACTATCAGGAGTGGCATGAGCCTCCAGAAAGGTGCCTCTTTTTCTGAGCTTTCCACCATCTTAGACCAAAATGATGTAAAAACATCCTGTACTATGACTTTTTTTTGCAGCCTTTACCTGCTGTGTTATTTCCTCCTAACACTGAAGCTGACCTAACCCCAAAACTTTAGGGGCCCTGTTTTCGATTCAGAAGCAGAGATTGAAAAGGTCTTGGAGTTTGAAGGATCTTGGATTTGAGATTGTGCTCTAACACACCATTAATTTTAAGATTGTTTTTCCAGCAAGCCTAGGCTTTCTGTGGCCATTCAAAGATCATTTACCATTGACTGTATGGTGAATTATCGTAGTGGAATGAGGCAGAGAAATATGTCAATATCAGCTGTAACAATGAGCAGTCAGTCAGATTTGAACCTGTGCCAATCTATACAACCCTGGTCTTGAAATTGTTAAAACAAAGAAGTTCATTACATTTAATGATCAAGTGTCCTTTGGATTTCTGAGAAGTTTATGTTAACCATTTAAATTACTCAGTTCTAATATAAATGGCAAACTCCAGGAAAATCCTCTTAAAATTAAATTGGAAGGTGGTTTTTTTTACATGTATATATCTATATAGTTATTTTGCTTCAAGGAAGTATCTGCTTTCCAGACATTTCTTCAAACAAATCATGTCTGAAGAGAAATAATAAACAAGAAGTAGCTGAAGCTACAAGGTTTTGCTGTGTGGAAGAGCAGGGAAAGGAGTTAAAAAAAGAAAAAAAAAAGTTGAATTTCCTGAAAAAGAGCCTTTGCTTATGCCATGTGGCTGTCACATTGCTGTCTGCAAAGGAATACTTTACCACAGTGTTCTGATAGAGCAAGTTCTCCAAATCAAGTATACTTGATGAGCTTCCCTGAAAATAGTGGGCAGGATTTGAAGGGATGTGTTACAATTTCTGTGAGCTAGTCCAGAGATAGTTTTCTGTTTATTATGCAGTGCCCCAAACAAACTTTGGGGCTGAAAGTGCTTTAGTTTTGTCAATGTAAGGAAATAAAAAGCATAATTTATGAGGTATTCAATGGTATCTTTATCATCACATATTAACTGAGAGTGAACGGTTTATAAATCCAAACATCAGTGGGTAAAACTAGGTCTCCTTCTACCAGTGCTTCAGCAAAAATTGATCTGTGTTTATCCTAAAGATAATTTCCTCCATAGTGTGCTGTTGCAAATATATCAGCAGGTATCATTATCTTCCAATAGTTATCCCAAACCATTTGGTTTCGTATTTTGTAATTGAGGGTACTGTAAGTAATTGGGCCAGCATCCAAATGTGACTTTTTTTGACAGACGCTTTAAGATTTATGACATTTTTCAGCTTGGCTAGTATTTTCAGCACTGAAAACACTATTGTGTGATGTTTGAACTGGATAACAGCTTGACAGGCGTGCCAAGTGCTGACTGTAGAGTCTGCCCACCTCTGAAGGAAACGGCCTTAGGTTGTGCCAGGGCAGATTTAGATTGGATGTTACGAAAATTTTCTTCACTCAAAGGTTGCTCAGGCTTTGGAACAGGCTGCCCAGGAAAGTGGCGGAGTCACCATCCCTGGAAGTGTTTAAAAAACTTGTAGCTATGATGTTTAGGGACATGGTTTAGCAGTGGACCTGGAAGTGCTGGACTCAGTGGTCTTAGAGGTCTTTTCCAACTGTAATGACTCCATGATTCCATGAAGTCCACTTCCTAAGATCAGACTGGGGCTCATTCTTGTTGTGTGCTTCTGTTTCTGATTCCTGGAGGATTGGCATCTCTTAGTATAATATGTTGGAAGAGAGACACCAGGAATTTGCATCCCAGCTTCTAGACCTTTTAAAACTCTGCTCTCTGGTCTGTTCATTTCGCACAGAAATTGTTCTGGGGAGGGAAAAGCACAGACCAGGACGTGAAAGGGCTGAGTGTTGAGGAGCAAGTTGTGTTTCATCACATTCTTACTCTTGGTAGTACTGATGTGTGTATGTTCAGTAATCCCACTTCTTTCAATTAGGCTGTTGATACCCTAAAATTTTTCTTCCTTAAAAAAAAAAAAAATCTCTTTTTTTTTTGTTTGTTTTTATTTTCCCCCTAGACCCCAGGCAGGCGCAGTCATCCCCGCCATGGTCCTATGACCAGTCTTACCCATCCTACTTGAGCCAGATGACTTCACCGTCCATTCACTCCACAACTCCCCTGTCCTCCACTCGAGGCACGGGACTTCCAGCCATTACCGATGTGCCCAGACGCCTCTCAGGTAAAGACCCTCTTTTGCCTAAAACAATTATGTAGAGAGGAACAGGACTGGCAGAGGCTGCCTCCGTGGCCTCAGACAAACCTTGGCAAGGAGAGCAAACCTCAGCAGTGGTACCAGGGTTCCTGCATGACAGGCAGGACTCAAAATCCCTTTTTTTTTTCCGATATGGAAGAGCTGTTATGTTGCTCTGAGCATGTCTTTCTCGAATAACTTTAGGTCCATTTTGGATTAGATTATTTTTAAATTGTGAACCCGATTCTTTGAACAAATTCTCTCTCTTTTTTTTTTTTATTTCCTCTACAAAAGGATGTTCACTTGCATGTAATTAGGTACTGGCACAGGTTTCCCAGAAAAGCTGTGGCTGCCCCATCCCTGGAAGTATACAAGGCCAGGTTGGATGGAGCTTGGAGCAAATTGGTCTAGTAGAAAGTGTCCCTGCATATGGCAGGGGGGTTGGAACAAGATGATTTTAAGATCCCTTCCAACCTAAACCATTCCATGATTCTGTGTTTTAAAGCAAATGTTATGCTGTCTATTTTTTGGTGCTTTATCTTTGTGGTATGAGTGTTGTTAGGCATCCTGACAAATAGATGCCTTTATTTCTTCAGTAGTTATGGCTGAGGTTCACTCTCCTGTATTTCAATCCAGTAGCTCAAGAAAGACTGTTTCCTTAGTTAATATGTACTTAAGGAGCCTATCAGAAATAAGCTGAGTCACTTAAAGGCAAAGATTGGCCAAATTGTGCTTTGGAATGATGCAGGAGAGAGGAAATACATTTAGGAACATAGACGAGACAGGAGTGAGGAACTGAGACTTTTTTTTACCAAACAAATGCACATTTATGTATTGCACAATTCACCTCCAATGGTCTCAGTGATAAAACCATCTGTGTAAAGTAATCTGATTGCCCCAAAGTAAGAGAGAGCCTGTCATGGCACACAGTCACCTTGTACCTCTTGCCAAAAATGAGGAACCTTAGGGGAGGGAGGCTCAGTCTTAAAACTCCAACCTTGCAAGTGTGGAAATATTAGCAGCGTATGCCAAAAAAGCATGTGTAATGTAAAGAGAGCCTTTATGATTCATTAATGAAAACCAAAGAATCAGTCTTATTACATCTATTTTTTGCATGTTTGCAAGATATTATTATAATCTTGGATGCTGCTGCCATACACCTGTTTGATTCCCAGCCAGGTGAATTTCTTGCTGTTGTGTTTTCCCCTTCCACCAAGCTCATAGCGCTGGAAATGTTGATTCCTCCACTGAGCTGCATCCCTGACAAGCTGAACTGCAGCCAGCAGGCGTGGAGGATTTGATTAGCATAGACTCCTTGATTTCTTTCATCTTGGAGGAGGGAAGCTTTGTTTCTCAAACAGCCAGCTGCAAACCCCTCTGCAGCCCTAGTGCACTCTGCCTTCACAGAGATGCCAAAGATCTCCATGCAGGCCGAGGGCTGGAGGGTTTTGGAGCAGGTTCCTGCGGGCTCTCCATGCAACACTCTGGCTTGGGTCAAAAAACTCGATCGGCTTGATGCTGAGGAAATGCTTTGTTTGGCCTGAAACAGGTTCCCTTTGAGTCAGAGCCTCCTGATGCTCTGTGCTGTCGAATGGGTTATTTTTGCAATCGTGCCCGCGGCAATACCTGAAGGAGAGGCTCGGCTGGGACCTGGCAGCTGCACGCCGCATGCTTGCCCTGCAGCCCTTGCTTGTCTGTGTGTATTCAGACGTGAGCGCCTGGCATGTGGGCACAGGCAGGGAGTGACTAAAAGACCTGGCTGTGTTCGTTGTGTGGCCCTGGACTGAACTTTCCTGCCATGCTCTATGGCCAGTTGCCTTCGCGCTTCTTGTCCTTCATCTTTCCAGGGCTCGAGAGATGCCTCTGCAATGCCCTGACCTTTCCCAGCGTGGGGATCTTGCTTCTAGTTATATTCCAGAGTGAACAAGGGGACTTCGATCCTCCACAAGTGCCAGAGGTTGTGTGCAGTGTTTGCTGACAGAAATAGAAATTCAGAATAGAAACGATCTATTCAGAATTAAAGAGAGGCATTCCTGGCTGAAGGACCCACTCAGGTGTTCAGGATGCAAGCAGGCACTTAGCAGCCTCAGCTGCAAACCTGACAGTGCCTCTCAAGGGTTTCACTGGTAGTGCCACAGGGATGGAGGGCAGCATCCAACACCTCCTATATCTAAAGAGAGAGAGAAATGCAAGTTTTAAGTTGCCCCGTACAGCAAGCAGCTTACCACTCACACTCAAAGAAATGCAAATCTCCATTCAGTTGCTTAATGCATATTTAGGAAGAGAACAGAACTTTGAAGAGGGTAGAAAATTACTGCAAAGAAACACTAAAATCCTTAGAAAACTTCAGGCGTTTTTAAAGCATGAGGGAGAAATTAGAGTTTTATAAGGCCTTGAATAAAAAAGTCACTTTCCGATACAGTGGCAGAAATCTGATTATCAAGGCTGTTAAAAGTATACAAGGTCATGTTAATGAATGCCATATTTACTGCCTGTTGCTTAACATCATGCAGGAGGAAAACTGAGCAAAACCTCCCCCCTAGCCTTGGCTGTCACACCTACAGGCACAGAACTTCCTATCTGCCGTAATTTCACAACACCCACCCTTTTCCACGAGCCTCCATGGCTTCACCTGGACAACTGCTAAAGTTGTTCTCACCCAGATGTTGAAAATATTCCATCCAATAAGGCAGAAGTGGCTCCTGGGTTTATTGTCAGTGGCAGCCCTCAGGAGCTACTTTTAATCATTTTCCTTTGACAAAAACCACACTCATCCTATGGCCAAGTGGTGGTGTTCTTCCCCATCTTGGGATGGATACATGAGCCAGCAGTGTGCCGAGGTGGACAAGAAGGCCAAAGGCACCTGGCCTGTATCAGCAGTGGCAGCAGGACCAGGACATGGACCATCCCCCTGTGCTGAGCATTGGTGAGGCCACACCTTGAATTCTCTGCTCAGTTTTGGGACCCTCATAACAAGAAAGACATCGAGGGGCTGGAGTGTGTCCAAGAGAAGGGAACAGAGCTGGGAAAGGATCTGGAGCACCCTTTCCCAAGGTCTGAGGAGGAGCAGCTGAGGGAGCTGGAGGGGCTCAGCCTGGGGAAGAAGAGGCTCAGAGGGGACCTTCTCACTCTCTACGACTCCCTGACAGGAGGGTGAAGCAGGTGAGGGTCAGGCTCTGCTCCCAAGTAACAAGTGACAGGATGAGAGGAAATGGACTCAAGTTGCACCAGAGGAGGTTTAGATTGAATACTAGGAAAAAATTCTTCACCGAAATGGTGGTAAGGCATTGGAATAGGCTGTCCAAGGCAGTGGTGGAGTCACCACCCCTGGCAATGTTCAGAAGGCACATGGATGTGGCCTTTAGGTACATGGTTTCTTTAGGTACATGGTTTAATGTTGAACATGGTGATGCTGGGTTGGACACAATGGTGTTTTCCAACCTTAATGATTCCATGAATTTTGGTGATGAGGTTGCCTGTGTTTAAACCCCAGATTAGGCTGAGCATCAGAAGAGGTTTTGGGCTGCAGGACAGGATGTGGTGGGGTGCTGCCACAGCAGTGCATGCAGTTCCTCATCCCATGGGAGAGGAGCAAAGGGCAGTAGGCTGCAACCCCAGGGAGCTCCTCAGGCAGCTGCTGCAATGCAGCTGAACTGGTTGTGTCAGTGTCTCAGAGGGTTTCCTTGCACTGCTGGCAGGTTTGCATGCATGCTGCAGGCACGTGCACGTGTGTGCCCATGGCTGCCAAACTGCAAGTGTTCATCTTCTATATTCTCCAACTGGGGGTCAGTGCTCTGTTTGCACCGACAGCTAATCAATTATATATCCCAGGTATTTGGGCAGTATTCAATAGCATGAGCTGAAAAGCAAAGCAAAAAAAATGTTATCTGCCATCGCTCATGCAACTTTTGAACCAATGATCTTTCTGGTCCAGAAGTTTCACATTAATATCAAGAACAAATAAAGAAACAAGTTCATAAGGCCATGAAATTGCCTTACCTTAATGTTCCAATAATAAAATGAGCAGAATTCCCCATATTTTATTAAAATGTCTGTCTGTTCAGACTTCCCCAGAAGACAGTGAAAGTTGGTGGCCCAGCAGATTAATATTCTTAATTAAATAATATTGTAGTGGAAGCCATGGGAATATAAGAAAAGGGTCATTTTAGAGAGAGTTTGCCTGAGGGATGTAGTCTTATTGCATGATTCATAGTGAATGCACTCAGTCTTTGTGTCCTATGCATAACCAAAGTGCATGTGGGATGGAGAGCATGGGTGACTATTATGTAATTAATGTATATGATTCATATAAATATACACATCACAGCCATTTTACATAACACTTTGGGGCTGATCCAGCAAGTCCTCCCCACATGGAAGGTTCAGAGCAGGGAGTACAGGTCGGGTTGTTCTTGCAGTCAAAAGAGGGCTGCTCCCAGGCAGGGGAAGGAGGGATGGGTATTGATGTCCACAGGGCAGACATCCATTCCTGAGGCGCTCACCCCCAACTCCCTTTTGAATCAGAGGGGACAAACTGGCATTTTCAGGACTTGACTGGTCTGCAGGTGATCTCTGCTGGTCCCTGGCAGTGCCTGGGAAGAACCTGTTTGTCTCTGAAGCGAGCCTAGGTGAGTAACTCAAGTACAGGCACGTATGATCTGATAGTCTGCCTTTGCTGAGGTGATTTAAGAGACAGTTTAACTGTCCCATAAACATATCCATATCACAGCCTAATTACACTCTAGTCCTGATTTAACCCTACCTCACCCTGACCTCGACCTTCTCCACTGTTTAAGGGTATGAGCTGGATTTTAATTTTTTTGAGAATCATGAGAACGGAAAGGTGAGAAGACTTCTTCTTCCTCTACACTTTTTCTGGACCTACTCACCCTTCTGTGTTAACATAGAGACTAAAAAAGTCTCTTTTTGCTTCACCATTGAGAGAGACTTGTGGGGTCAAGATCTCCAGATGCTGGAGGACCTGTCCTGCAGGTGTACCACAAACACGTTCCGTGCTGACTGTGGAAAATCCTGTCTGTGTTTGACAGGTTCCATATGACAAATGAGAAAATTAGAACTGAATCTAAATAGCAGGACAAATTACCAAACCCGCCTTTTCCAGGCCTGGGCAGGACCCTTCCGAGACATTTGTCAGTTGGGGATGTGCCACCAAGCCCAGATATTGCTGTCCCACGAGCTGGAGTCCCCAGAGGATGCAGGGTGGACTTTGCTGTCTTTATATTTACTGTGTTATTGAGTAGGGGCATGCTGAGATAGATGAGGGAGATTCTGGGATCAGGCTCTAAACAAAAGAAGTCTGCAGCCCCATCCCTCTGCACTAAAATGGCCAGAAAGGGGTATCTTCACCAATAAATCACACAGTGGTAGGGCTGGACTGTTAAATACCAGTACTGTTAAGCTGTCAGCAAGGCTGGTGTTGAGTGGGGTTGGCCAGCATGGTCTCAAACAGGTCCCAGCTGTGGTTTGGAAATGAGCAGAGTCCTGAACCTGCCTCTGTGGGCAGCTCAGAGTCAGCCACCCCATTATGGAGTCAGGATTTAACATTACCTCTGTGGCCAGACCATCCTGACTGGATTTAGAGCCAGAGAATGTGCCCTGACCCTATTTGCTAGTTCGTGTATAGCCAAACTTTCCCATTAATTCGTCTCGCCCTGTAGATAAATCACCACAATGTTCTGGGCTATCCTGGACCCTCATTTCAAATTGAAATTTAAGAAACCTTCCTGTTCTCCCAGCTCACTGATGTCTGGCAAGTGTAAATGCAATGCCAGGCACGACTTAATCAGGGACAATACTGGTTTTTTACACAATTTAATTTTCATTCTTGTTAGCCTAAAAATCATATAATAAAAAAACCACATGCAATGGAAGCAGCTCCAGCTGAACCTCTGGATTTAGTATTTGTATGTCAATGAGAAAGAGGCTAACTGTGATGGGCTTTTTTTCTTGGGGTCCTGGACTGGTTGTCATCTTGGGTTTCTCACCATGTGTGTGAATTACCGTGAATTTTGCTAGTGTCATGTACTCATAAGATTTTTTTTAAATAGGATTTTTCCTTTTTGGGGGGAATTTGGTCTTTGAAGCAACTTTTAGAAATAAAGGTTTTTTGTCTTCTCCTAAGGAGCTCAGAAAACTTTACAGCAACTAAGTAGAAACTGTGGCCATGGACGTAGCTGTGCTTTCATCCCTTAATTCCACTAACTTGATTAAATGTTGTGGGCAATAAGAAAATTTCAGGACAACACCTTCCATAAGGGAAGGCACTAGTGCTGTCTCCAAAATACAATTCTATTCTTCTTTATGTGCTGTGGGAAGCAGAGAAACAGTTAATGCTGTGGCTATTGCCAGCATGGCCCTGGTGTGAGCAGCCCCTGCCATGAATGAGCAGTTCACGCTTCAGCAATATTGTCTCAGGCTCTTGGCAAACCCAAGAACCCAGCTCGGTTTCTGGTGTGCTTGCTATGCTGGGATGTTTTTCTTGGTGACTGTAACAATTTTCACTCTGTCTTCTTCTTCTTCTTCTTTTTTTTTTTTTAAATTAAATGGAAGCCGAAAGACTGAAGGTCGTCTCTGTCTCCATTTTGCCTTGCTAATGTTCAATGCTTTCCCTGCAAGGTGAAACTGAGTCAAGGCAAAGTAAAGAACTTGGGGGAGCTCAGGTCTTCAGAAACAACCCGCTCATTTTGCTGCCTTCCCTAAACTTGTAACTCGCCTTCCTTTTTCCTTTTTTTTTTCATTATTTTTCAGTGGTTCTATTTATTTTGTTTACCGCAGGTTTTCCATTTTTAGTCTCCTGCCCACTTGGTGCCACCTGGGAATCTCAGCACCTTGGCACTCGTCTGTGGGCTTTCAGTAGCAGCCTCTCCACTGGGCTGAATCTCTCATTGGAGTAATTGTCCAGAAGATGCGTTGCATGATCCCTACCTCAAATTTTTCTAGCGTGGGTGGCCTCAAATTAGGCACCTATGCCCATATTTAGGTGGTAAAACAAGTGGGCTGATTTTCAGATGTTTGAATGTTACAATGCGTGTCTTTAAGCCCTTTTCATTTACTTTAAATGGCTGTTGGGAGAGGAAATAAACAGGAAAAATGAAGGCAGAGGGAAGGAGTTTTATTCCTGAAATAAGGGATTTTAAAAAGTACTGAAAAGAAACAAGTGGAATGTTTTGAAATGGAATAAATTTGTTGCTGATACAGGCAGGAAATAGCACACTCAAATATATGTGGATGTATAGATATATTTTTATCTGGGCTTTTTTTGCAATGTGTTTTATATTTAGGACACATATCAAGATTTGCATCTGTTTCCAGAACTTGCTGCTAACAGTTAGTAATGATGCCAAAACATACTTTAGTTCCAGCTTGAGACCAAATGATATTCAGGGCTTTTTTTTATTACTAATTTAGGGTCTGATATTAATTAAGGAAATTTTCCATAAGTGCCAGGCTTTTTCTGAAGAACTCATTAAAATTATATTAACTTAAACCGGAATCACAGTCTGAGCATGTTTTGTAATGATTATTCTTACTGACTCTGCTGGGTTTTGTAAACAGAATGCTAATTGTTAGTGGGGCAACCGGGTCCTCAATTCCAGACTTCCAAAGGGACAGATCCTGAGCCACTACCTAGATGTGTGTTCCAAATAAAGTCAATAAGCCTCTAACAGGAAGGCTGTGGGATCAAGCTCTTTGTTTCATCCTTCTGCAAAGGCGTTTGATGATTCCTCCCTTCCCTTTCTGGAATTGCTGTTAATTTTCTACCTAGGATGGAGCCAGCGATGGCAGCTGAGGCAGGCTCACATGTGTGTTGATGTGGAGAGGAAATGGATCTTCATGTGTGAAGCTCTCTGGTACATACAGGGTGGTCAGATCCACTTATTTACTGCTCTCCCCTCACGGGCCCACAAGAAAACTGGGGAGAGGCTTCTGACAAGAGCATGTAGTGAACAGTGCAAGGGGGGAATGGCTCTAAACTGAAAGAGTTGATTTAGATCAGACATGAAGAAATCATCTCTGTGAGGATGGTAAAATACTGACACAGGCTGCCCAGAAAGGGGGTGGATGACCCATCTCTGGAAAAATTCAAGGCCAGGTTGAATGGAACTCTGAGCATCCTGATCCAGTTGAGAATGCTGCTGCCCTTGGCAGGAGGGTTAGAAAAGGTGACTTTTAAAAGGTCGTTTCCAACCCAAACCATTCTATGATTCTATGAGGTTGCCCTTAAGTCTTTGTGGCCTTGTATCTTTGTTGCATTGAATTGAGTTTGATTAATTGGCCAATATGAATTTACTAAATGGTTCCATAAAATGCTGGAGAATTTGGTCCTTCTCAGACTGTGACTGTGTTTGGTAGAAGGTAAGGTAAAGGAGTATCATATGCCTTTCAGGAGCTGAATGGTTTAAATTCTGCAGATTTTACACTAAAAAGTACAATTCAAGAGGTAAAAACTGCTGCTGGTAGAAATAGCTGGAGCTGCTTTGGTTTTCATTGAAATTTCCTCTCATTTCTGGCCATTCAGAATTTGACCACACTGAATTTGGTCAGCAAGGGAGTGTTAGATCCCAGCAGAGCTTCAAAAACACCTTTTTGAAGTGGTTTAGTAATGGTTGCTGGCCCCATTTTACTCATGACCAAATCTCTTCCTCTCTTGATGGATGTTTTAGCAGAAAAGAACCTGGTGTCCTGCCAGCTTGGCTGTCATATTTCAAAGAGCTTTGATACTGGTGATACTGGGCTGATATTGGTACAAAGGGGAAGGCAAGAGCCATGCAAGTGGCTCAGCTTTTCTGTGGTTGTACAAAAGCAAACAATGTAGGCAGTGAAGAAGATGAAGATGGATGAGATAAAACGCGGGAGCACACCTTCACGTGGGGCACGAAGGATGTTATTAAGGGAGAAGGAACTGCTTCATATGCATAAAGGGAGTGTATTTGGGGACACTAATCTGGAAATCTCTTAATGTTTGCTTTCAGACTGACTCAAAAGAGAGTGAGGGAAGGGATCAAAAGCAGGAGATGCCTTCCTGAGCTTGGGACAGTTTCCCCATGTCTGCAGGAGCAGTGTGCGGGTGGTGGAGTGGTCCCTCAGGGAGAACCCAACCCTGTACCCAGGTGGTGCTTGATGGTACTCCTGTGTGCAAGGAGTTTTGTGGAGTGTGAGGATTTTTTGGAATGGTGAAGCTTCATCTGTGAGGCACAGGGAAGAATAATTTGACATAAACCAATCTCCACAGATGTATAAATTCATTGATTATTGTACAGGGAAACCCATGTGAACATCTGCTTTGAACCCAAGCGTAAGATTTCCCCATAATACTTGTCATTTGAATTTGAGGGCAGCCTTTGAGAAAAAAAGAAAGCCCAAACACTCAGTTGGGCTTAATTAAAAAATTTCCAGGGAAGGAAAACCCATCATAGCCTTTGGTTGCAGATGCTAATTGACCTCACTTTGAAATTTGGGTCTTACTATCAGTCTGAATTTGTCTAACTTTAGCTTCTACTCATTTGAACTTGCTACAACTTTGCTATAACTTTGTCTGCCAGAACGTAGCACTGATTTTGATTTCTGAGGGTCTCATGTGTTCCTGTGCTGGTGACAGGCACAGAGAGGTGGGTAGGACAGGAGGCTGTGGTGGTCTCAGGGAGGTGGCAGAAGCCACAGGTTGGCTGGTGCAGGGCAGAACTGGTTTGACCTGCAAGGAATCTGAAGGGGAACTGTGAAAAAATATTTTGGTCAATTCAGTTTGCTGTGGCTTCACTCTAACCTGTCAAATCATGGAAGTTCCCTTTCCTAATCAGCCAAACTCCTACTGTATCTGTGACAAGAGGTTATTTTTGGTTGAATTACTAGTGGCACTCTACTTTTCCAACCCACCTGAAAAAATGGACTGGGTGAGCATTTTTCACTGACTTAGTGGGCTTCTGCAATTCCTTTAGGAGTTTTTCTGCCCTTGTATTTGCCCAATTGCAAAGTCCTCACAAAATGAATTTAATTTCTCAGACACTACTCTAGATGGAGATAAAGGAATAAAACAGTAGGATGCATGTCCTCACTTAGTTTTCCTGCACTGTTCAATCTTCCATTTTAAGAAACAAAACCATAATCATGAGAGCTTTTCCTCCCAGGTTTAGTTTGCATTTCCATTGTCAAAACAAAGCTCAGAGCTGAGGCTGTGGCCCTGTTGGGGAGCAGACACCCAGCCAGAGCAGCCTCTTTGCTCTCCACAATCCTAATTATTCCACAGGCAAGTTTGCAAATAGACAGTTGAATCTGTGCTAATCTCTTGGGATTACTTGGACCAGGCAATGTTCTCATTGTGTGAAGAAGTTTAGTTCTGTCATGAGAGGTATCATCATACACTTAATGGAGGGGATTTTGTGGTGGTTTAAAGGTGCATTTGGAGGAGGAGAGGAGTCAGTGTGCTGTGTGCTCAGCCCTGTCTGGGCCATGTCATCTCCAAACTTCCCAGCTGTTCTCAAAAGTCTCTCTAATCATCCATTTAATCTTTTATTCTGTGGTAGCCGTGAGTGTTAGCTGTAATAGGTTATTTTGTAATTTGGGAGTGCTGGGATAGGCAGCTAGAAGAAGCCTCTTGGGCTTGTGTGAGAAAGAAGAGCAATAGTGAGAAAGAGGAGCAATAGGAGAGGATTGGCAGAGAAAACAGCCTGAAGGTTTTAAACCAAGGATCAATTCTGAAAACAAAATGGAGGGGTAGGGCATCTCATGGCAATCTTTCCATCTCTTAACATTACAAATCTCTGGCAGTGAGCAGTGAAAGGTGGTATGCTTGGGTTAGGAGCAATACCCACAAAGCCTCTTTCATTTAGCTGAGATGAAAAGCCCCTACACAAGCTCTAGTGATGCCACATGTGTGGTTTCCGCTGGTTATTTTTAATGTTTAACTGGGCTATCACTGTCTGATCCATAGGCATCACTGCTTTTTAATGCCCTTTCCTATTAAACAGGTACTGTTTAGAATTGGCAGAATTTTATAAAGCCAGCACCTAAAGGTATGTCCATCTTGGTTAAGTTTATAATTAGGCTTCACAATGGGCTTACCTGGAAAACCAGTTTGAAGCACAGGTACAGGACCAAATCTATGAGGCACATCATTTTTATTGGATAGATGTCTGTAAAAACACAGCTCGCCATATTTAATTTTGCACTGAAATAATGTTTTGTGTTGTGTTGAAAGCTGATTGTGGGATTGAAAACCTTCCACAAACTGGAGATCAGTCCCCTTGTCAAGGCATCAGTTGAGGTTTCGGCTTTAGCTGGGGCATCCAGGTTTGGCTCCTGCAAGCAATGCAGTTCAGTGATCAAAGCAATAGTTGTATTTGGGAATAGCTAATGAACCTCTGCTGGAATCACTGCTGGCTGCAGAGAGTGTTTCTATTGTGATGGTGTTGGGAGGTCTCATCCCCCTTGTGCTAAGGACTCTACAGTGAAAGAGGAGGAGGAAAAAAGAGAAATCAGCCTGTCCCCTATGAATTAGCACTCTTAGGTACAGTACAGCTTGGTTACAAGACATGCAATGGAGTACAAGAGGGAATTGGAACATGAAGGGAATCCGCGAGGTGGTGGCAGGGGTTGCAAAGAACAGCATTGGTGTTTTTGGTTTCTTTGCAAAAAATGAAATTGTAAGGAGAGTACTGAGGTAGCTCTGGGGCTCTTCACCTCCTTCCAGGCTTCAGAACAAGCAGGGAAGAAAGAAAAAGCTGCTTGTCACACTTGTAATGAGAAGCAAATTGTGTCAGTCAGGTCAGGCCAAGGGACCATCCAGGACCCATCACCTTCTCAGCTTGGCCAGAAGTGGCCCTTCAGTTCCCCTGGAGCTCAAAATCAGAATATATATATATTCTGTATTTAATAGCTGTTGACACAGCTCTGTGAATCTGTTTACCCTTAGGTAGGTGGGAATTACCTCAAAGGAGCTGGTGGATCAATTATATTTCCTATAGCCTGTAGTGTCACAGTCTTATTGGACTGACAACGACCTTGTGAGATCATATGATCTGTACTCCTGTGTGGAGAAATAGGATCAAACATTTGCAGATGATTCCTGTTGAGTGGAGCCAACTAGTTATGTGTGTTGTTGCCACTGAAAACAAAAATAAAACTATGTTCCAAAGAAGGGACCTCAGCCAGAAGTATTAATTACAGTTGAAATAGCTAATTTGAGTGCAGTTAAAAGACTAGAGCTGGACAGGGTTTGTCAGTCTTGAAAGTATAGAGACCTCTGTGAAAAAGATCATAAACATTTAGATACTCTCAAATGTGCAAATTTCAAGGCCTGGGATCCAATCTAGGGGCTGACCACTGAAAAAACAGGCCTTCTGCAAAGGTAACTGGCTGGCCAAATAGGAAGGGAAGCAAGTGCCTCCAAAACACCAGGAGGGCTGCTGACCCGAAATCTCTGCAACATAAGACCAAGATGAAATGGCTCATTGGAAGAGGCATCTCACAGAAGCTGCTCAGAGGAAGTCCCCGGGAACTGTGATGTGGATGCTGGCATGGCTGGAGGAGCCACAGAGGAATCCTGGCAATGGGAAAAAGGCACCTCTCTTCCCGCTTTCTCCCTCTTCCTCTCTCAAATATCTCCCTCCAAAAGGATTATTTTTTTGTTTGTTTTTGTTTTCATTTTGATTCCTGCTAAAAGCCAACCCGTGTTGTTTTCTTTTTTATGGGTGAAGAGGCGCGCAAGGAGGATCTAAGCAGCGCCGGAGCCGAATTGGGAGCCACTGTATTAGATTCCAAAATTAGATAGGAAGCTGGGTTTAAGGGTAGTCCAAACCCAACCAGTTCCTCATTTGGCCTGGCCCATGTAGGTGGGCCAGACTGGTTTGGAGCTGTTTTTTGGGCAGGCTGTTTGCCCGTGGAGGAAGCCATTCCAGCCGCAGTGGGGCTGGAGCCGGCGCCTGGTGCTCAGCCGGGCCAGCTCCTGCTCTCACTGGCCTGGGCTGCAGATGCACTGGAGGCTTGGTTTGAGGCAATTCTGCTGCTGCTTTCTCAGCAGATGAAGGCAACTGAAGGTACTAATTCAGGCTGAGTTTGTATGCATCTTTTTTTATCTCAGAAATCAGGATTGCATATGAAATTTTATTTCAAGTCAAGTTCTCTTTGCTCTGTCTGACCTCCACTTTTTTTGTGTCTTCACCCACTGAAGAGTTTATAAAAAATGTCTGTTGGGTTTTGCCTTTAATCTTTGTAATTTTACAACATTTTCCAGCAAAGGATTTCATAGTATTTATTAAACTGTAGTACTAAGTTTTGTCATTTGGCTAATATGAAGTATTGAAATATACATTGTGTAGTAAGCAAAATTTACATAGGAAAGATCAAATTATTTGCCCAAATTCAGAAAATAAATCAATAGTAAAAGCCAGAAAGCATTGTATCATATTTTCCCTTGTAACAGCTATAATGGTTAAGTGGGCTTTCTATTTATTCCCCATCACTAGTGCTGATCTGAACTTAAAATCCAAGATACCATATCTGAGATAAATCTCTACTGATGGTCTAAAGAGCTGCTAGTGGTATAGCCTAAGGGGCTGTACATCAAACAGCCTCCAGCATGTTTATGGTGTGAGCTGTTACAGACTCAAGTCTGTTTCTTTTTCTCATCACCACCTTCCTGGGAGGATAAAACCCATATTCAGACTTTACACTATGGAGAAGAAGCATTTATTTAGAGGTGTTCAGAGTTAGCTGGTTTAAGCTTCAGCTCAGCTGATGAATGGGGATGCTGTGTAGACCATCTTATAATGGATTGAAACTTTGCTTACAGTATTTCGCCTTAATTTAGTAGGAAGCTCAGGTTAGGTATGAAAGGAATGAAAAAAAATATACAGAGGGATTTACACAGCTTTTATTAAATGAGATTGAAAATTGTATGTTGTTAAAGTGAACATAGGAAGGGATACAGTGCCTCTAGCCCTGCTGTACAGCTATGTTTAGCTGTGTTCTGCTGAATTTTGTGGCAACTTGGTATCTAAACAGGCACTGAGTGCCTAAATCCATGGACTGAAACCTCTGTGGATCTTCACAGTTCAGTATTTTTGACTCTTAGCTATGAGAGCAGCAGCTCCAGCAAAAAAAGACCAGCAGTTGTGTGCAAGGTTTTCCTCCATCTTCCTGAAGCTCATGGTGATGGTCCTGCAAGTCCTGCTCTGTGGCTATAGAGCCACAGCTTCGCTCCTGCCATGCCAAGGTTGTGACATCCCCGAGCTGTTCTCACTCTGCCCCATGACATGGGAGCAGGATTCAGCTTGGTGCTCACCTATGGCTCTCCCCACAGGGCTCCCTCTCACCCTGAGCCTCCTGAAACTTCCTTGGCCAGTGAGCCTTGAGTCACGCTGACGTGTTTGACCATTTCATCACAGGGCCCAATGTCACTACACTGTTTGTGTTACTTGGGGGAAATGTATTCTCACTATAATGGAAAAAACTCTGTCTGTCACTGGGTTATTTTCCACTGTTTTCACTCCAACAGCATTATTGCGCCTGCTGCTAAAATTCTCAACCTAAGATGGAAATGCCTCCTTGGTATCTTCTCCCCTCTCCTTTCTCCAGTAGCCAGAAGTCCCATGGGCTCAGTGCCCTCATCCCCTCAGAGCAGCTGCCCCTGCAGAGCCCCAGCTCCCAACACAGGCAGCCGCCTTCCGCTGCCTCCGCAGGACCAGGGGCGGCTGCTCTCCCTCTGGGGACACGGGGCTGCGTGCTGGGCAGGATCAGAAATCAATATCATGGCCCTGCTTGTGGACAGGGACCGAGGCTGAAAAAACCCTTTGAAGGCAGAGGATATTTTGGAGGAGAAAAGTATGGCTTTAATTGTTTAGATGAGGGGGTTTCATGTTTTATGGATGTCTGGGGGCTGGGGAGGTGCTCTTCTTTCTCTGTGTATGATATTGTTCAGGGCAAAAAAAAAAAAGAATTATCTACATTTGTGAATTTAATTTTTTTTGGCCAGAAGTGTAACGATTTGTAGGGTTTGATTTTTCTCTGGGAAAAAAAAAAGAAAACAGAGCGTTTTGAGAAACAAGGCCGAGTAACCAAAATATGTTTGTTTTTGTTTAAATCGTTCAGTAGAGAAATCGTCTCTTGTCTATTGTTAAGAGCGAGGTTTAAATCAAAGGCAAGTTCTACATATTCTAAAATATACAGACAACTCTTTGAAAGCAAAGCCAAGCCAAACTTTAAAAGAGACCTTCTCCTTGATGCAGAAGTTTTCAGTTAGTTACTGTGCTGGGGCTTGAGTGGAAAGAACCAGCCTGAGAAACAAATGGCAAATCCGCGTTTCGGCAGCGGAAGCCAGGAAGAGCATCATATTAATAGCACACGAGACCTTTCCACAGCCATCCTCGTCCAGGGCTTTTCCAGCAGCAGTGAGGAAAAGCCTTTGCAGTTCGTGGGTATTTTTTTTGTGTTCACATTTGGCTGTGGAAGTTTGAAGAGAGCGAATGGAGGGCCTGATCCTCGCATGTTGGGTGGTCCCTCCCACCGCAAATAACCCTATTGGAAACAGAGGGACTATTTGTGGAGTCATTTGTTTGTCAGGAAAAGTAGGGTTTGTAGGATACGGCCCCAATTAGCAGCCAAATTCCTGGTTATTTTCTCGTGATAAAAAGGCGGGTATCTGTTGCAGAGATGCACGTAGCATGTCTCCAGTTCCCATTTGAACTCCTGCCACTTGATCTGTGCTTCTTCCCACTTCCTCAGCTGTGCAATTATTCCACAGTAGCTTGGATGAGCTGGGTTCTTTCCTCCTGCCTCTGATCCTTTTCTGTTCTGTTTGGGATTGTTCTGCTCTCTGGTACCCATCAGTGAGGGCACCTGGCAGTTGGTCTTGAGCTTTGGTTCCAAGGACAGCAGGCAGGTGATATCCACTCCCTGCCTGGCAAACCAAATACACCATCCCACAATAAACCCTGCTTTTAGTATGGCTTGGGTACAGCCAACCCCATCCATGGCATATCCTCTCCTGAATCCGGCATTTCCCAGGAGATTAACTTAATGGACAGTTTATCACTGAGTTGTAGCTTTTGGAAGGGCAGGAAGGAAAGGGAAGGACGGAAAATTTGTAAGGGAAGGAAAAAATTGCTCCCACAGGTTACCAGACAGTGGGCACCTGCCCAACCCATGCAGGCTGGCACAGGCAGGATCACGGCTCTGCTGATCCCATGTGAGCTTGGCAGATGCCAGGAGAGCTTTTTGGGAGCTGCAGGAATGCTGATAGTAGTGTCCTTATTTGGGGGAGGAGGAGTGCTCTTGTTAGTTATATTATTTTGTGACTCCCTGTTTTGGTAGCCATAAGTCATTAGCTGGTTTTAATTTTCCTTTTTTTTCCCCTCCTTGAGACTGAAGTAAGGACTGAAAGGGAAGAATTTTCCTTCTTTTTTTTTCCCTTTTTTTTTTTTTTTTTTTTTGGCTAATCTGAGGCACACTGCCACATCTGAAGCCACTTGGCTTATTATGGATTTCATGGAAACTGATTCCCTGAAAGTGTTTCCATATGTGTGTTCCCAATATATCCCATCCTTTTCTAAATGGGAGTACAAACTCGCACACGAGCTGGAAATGGCTTCAGGATGTGACAGAGAAGTCATATGACTGGAGTGGCACTGTGTGTGGCCCTCTCTGAAAGACACGGTGTCCTGTGTGCTGGCTCCTATCCTACAGTAGATCCAGTTTCAAAGAATATCTTCCTTCACAGCTTCTTAAAAACTCTTAATCAAGAAGCAGCAAGGAATCCTCAGTCCTCGGGAGAGATGTCCATTAGTCGAGTAAGATGTGAAAGGAAAATTTGGATAGGGAGGGAAAAGGAGGGGTTTAAGGGGTGAAATAACAGAGCAACGCCAAGGGTTTCCCCCCCTTCCCTGTCCCTGCAAAACATAGTTCCTTTGTGTCTGCTAGAGGATCAGATGGTATTTCTGAGTTAGTAGCATGCAGTGGAAAAGTACAATTCATGACAACATTGGAAACAAATATTTATACTGGACAGTTAAGGCACATTTTTCTGAAAAGAAGAAAAAAAAGAAAAAGGAGGAATAAAGTAGCCTGTGAGCCATGATGTATATTATCTTCCCATTCACTGGATTTACTCAGGATTCCTGTCCCGCAGCTCTCCATCGCTGTGCCTACTCCGCAGCTCTGTGGTTTCACCCCCTTGCTGTATACAACACTCTGAGGTTGCTCTCCAAGAAAAACCTCAAGTGCTCCTGCTGATGCCTTTCGGCTGGCGAAGAGCAGTGACTGAAATTCAGGCAGGAGAAGTTGGGGAAGAGCGAGCAGAGAGCGCTGCGCGCTCGTGTGCGTGTTTGTGCCACGCATTGCTGCAGAGCTCCTGCACTTATTTCCAGGAAACTTTATTTACTCTTTGGTTCCAGTGCAGCCCGTAGATGGCCTGAGACTTTAAACAAGCAGGGGGCTTTTGATACACTGCCAGTTCCTTTCCACCCAAATCACCCATGACAGCTCCAGACTGGAGTCACTGAGATGAGATAGCAAATGCTGAGAAGTTCAGAGGCTCCCCATCACACCAGGTCAACGGGCATCCACGGGTGGCAGGTCATAACCACCAACCCAGGATCTATTTCTGTAATGTGACCATTTGTCCCCCTCCTGTGGTTCTCATTAGGAAGGTTTATAAATCCTGAATAAGTGAGGCAACGTCTATAAATGAGATGGCGGTGGCTGAAGCTTCCACAGCTTCATTTCTGCTCCCAACAGTCCATCTAGAAGGGGTTGGTTGTTACATTTTTCAACCTATTGATGTTTCCCTAAATTTTAGATGAGTTATCTCTGGGAGTGCAGAGAGCAGCCGCCTGTGTTTCAGTGCTTTAGGTCACCCAGCAGATCTCAGTGCCTTAAGGAAGGAAAGCAGCTTCATGCAGCAGAAAAGTGAGGGAGCAGGACAGGTAATGACAGAGCTCAGGCTGAAGAAATGCAGAGAAATTCAAATTTTGTTGTTAAGCAATATAACATCTCTGTTTGAGAAATGCTCTCCTTTATTTGCAGGAGTGGTACTTTAATGGCCACTACTAACTATGTTATTTATGGGGTGTTTCTCCCAGCAAAGGGCTTAGGTGCAGCACCATAAATTCAATGAAAACATCAATCTGCAAATTAATCTGTGGTATTTTAGGTGCCAAAGACCTGTTACCTAAATACCAGGAGGCACCAGTGTGAGTTTACTGTGTGAACTGGGGTACTGAGGGACTGTGGGACTGTGAGAAGTGATGCACTGGAATTAGGGTCTTGCCTGCTGTGTGTGAGGCTCTGAAAGGGTTAAAGTGTTCCTTCCTCCCTCTGACTTTTGTGAGGCTGCTGTGCTTAATAATGTTGCATTTTAAATGGTCCCAACTAGGCCTTGAAGTTAACACCTTGTTGAGGTGAAGAAAAGAGGAGGGGGGGGGCAGTTCACACCTTTTCTCTTTTCTGCAGCTATTGTTTGCCAGGAGACCTTTCTGGGGTGACCTGGAGCGCGGGGGGGGGGGGGGGGGGGGGGGGGAAATTGAGAAAAAAAATAATGTCAATGCTTTTTTACTTTCTTTTCTCCTGAAGTAAAGGGAGGGAAAAGAGCATTTAAAAATATATCATTTCCTATGATAATTGGTTCCAAAAATCCAGATGACACGTGGTCATCCGGAAAGCAAACCAGGGAGGGAGAAGCCCGGTGCATCATTTTTGTGATGCTACAGCATCACAGCACTTGCCCTCCCAGCACTTAGACACTCGATGCTGGATGTGGGGGAGGAATGTCCCTGAGCTCCTGCACGGAGCTGAGCACCAGGGTAGGTTTGTGAGATCAGAACCTAATAGCTACAGGTAGGAGTAGATACAGGAGGAGGTGTTTTAGGGATCCCTGGGAATTGCAGTCCCAAGCTCCATTCTTCCAGAGGGAAGGTACAGCAGCTTTGGAGAGACAGAGGCTTGCCTGGAAGAAAGCTGGAGGATGATGCTGTGTGTGATTCAATAAACACTTATTAGCAGAGTTTGTCTGCTAATAAGTGTTAGTCTTGTTCTCTTATAACCGGGAACAAGAATTTAAGAAAATGAAGAGCAAAGTAACACTGTCCCCCTGATAAAGAAGGATGCTGGGGGAAAACCCAGAGAGATCCAGATGGAAAATAATCACTCCCCCATTAAAACACACTGCAAAGAATCCTTCAGACTGGCAAAACCAGGAGCTCAGAAATTAGAAAATCGCAGTCCTTACATTGCCTGTGCAACTTTAAATCAGTCTCGTTCTGTTTATGCATTATATTACAAATTTTAATTACAGGATCACATGATACTTTTCCCACGGGATTCCTGTCTCATTCAGTGCACAGGATGGACAGTGCTAACTTAATGAGCAGCTCTTCAATATTTTGTTTGCTTCTTGTTCTTTGCATTTCCTCAGGCCTTGCTTATTGCAGAGCATTAAGTGCTGCTCTGAAGAAGGAATCCTTAATTTCTTGCTTGGCTTTGCTCTAATATTTCTGCCATAGCATTTGTATACAGTTCACTGCAGTGCAATATTCCCAAGAAAAAAAGAATCCTCTTTAGAAAGAGAAGTGAGACTGACCTTAAGGTCTCATATCGTTCAGTGCCCCCTCTGTGTGTCACCTACAGCACAATTTCAGTTCTGTCTGTGTCCTTGCATTCAGACCTGTGATCCCGTTGGCTTCAGCTGCAGCTGGGAATGTTTAGCACACGTGCAAATCAGAAGCCAACATCTTAGCTGCACACAGAAAATGAGGGAAGTGAAAATGGGATTTGGAGACATTTCAACTGAGTCATGTAGGAGCCATGTGGCAGAAACATATAAAATCCAGTTAACTCAGGAAATAATTGGGTCTCTCTCGCCTTGTTCATTTCACCCCTTCTGATTTCTTGGAGCAGTGGATCTGGGGAATATATAGACAATGGTCTTCTCTTTTCCTCAGCTCAGATGCATCTCCAGAGGTGGCCAGCTTGGGCAGGTTAATGAGAAAGGAATAGCATCTTGTGTAGCTGAATGCTTTGTCACAGTGCATTTGGAGAAGTAACTTGAATACTGGTGTTCCCAAAGTTTCTCCCTCTTCACATGGTAACCTTAATAATATCCCTTTGTTTGCCTCTGGTTATGTTTAGAGTTTCTCAGATTTTTTTAAAAAAGCAAACCCCAAATAACCCCACCTTCCCAAATTTTACTTTGCAATGTTATAGGAACACCCTTATGGTCTCCTTTCACTCAGGGTCTGCCATCCCAAAGAATGGAGCCGTCAATGGATTGATCCTTCTTAGGCTGGCATGGGGACAGGTGGCAATGTCCCTGTGTTTCAGCAATGTTGGCAGAAAAAATGCTAGGACTTGTGACTCCTGGATTTCATTCCAGTCTCCAGACAAGTGTCTTTATAGGGGCACAGACTTTTCTGCCCATTTTTAGTCAGAGTGCTTATGATTTGTTCATATTTGGCTGGATTTTCATGACAACATCTCTCACACAAAAGCCACTCCTATTCCAAAGTTCAAGTCCTTACTTCAAAGCATTGAACTGGTACAGCTTTTCAAAGGAAGGCTCCTCAGAGTTTAAGATTCGTAAAACAATGTATTTTTCCCAGCAGAAGAGTTTCAGCTGAAATTTTAAAAACAAATAAATGCATAAATCAAAATTTAGCCTGAGACAGACGCCCAGCATGGACAATTTCAGCCAGAACATTTAAAGTTTGGCAAAGCTGTAAGAGACTGAAATCGTCTCATCATGTGAAGTGTGTGGCATGTTTCATCCAAGGCGATATTATCAGCTGTAAGTAATCCAGGCTGTGCTTATAATTCAGAGACGTAGATGTTGGGAAGGAAAAAACTATTTTAATAGGTCAATTAGTACAATGTCCCAGCCTGAATTGAACTGTTGAACAAAACCCCACAAAACCTAGTTTTGACTTCGGCAAATGTCTTAACACTGAACTTCCCTGAAACACAAGGGAATCATTTAGCTACTGGTAAATAAATTTAACTATATGTTGCTGAATTTCCTGGAGACAGACTGTTCAGTGAATACAGAATTACTCTGGTTTTTGTGCATCGAAAGATTCTGCATTGACTTGATGGGCTAGAAATTTCCCTATGAAACATATGTAATAACTCAAGGGGACTTTTTTTCTTTTTAGTGAGCATTTATAGCATTAAAGAACAAAACAAATTGTAATATTTTTAAGTTGTAAAAATATCCTGTAAGTCTTTAAAGTATATGTCAGCTGGCTGTACCTACAAGGAGTTAATCTGTCCACAGTACATTATGATCTTTAATAATTGGGAATGATTGACCAAAGTGCTGTAAACCTGACAGAAATTTGTTGCCTGATTTTCTGCAAACCACAAGTGCAGCTTATTAATTGAGACCTGAGCATTAATTGGCACTAGCTTGCATCTCTAAGCTGCAAAAGAGAAATGACCTTGGCAAACATGCAGCTGTGAATGGCGGAGCTGCAAAGCTGCAGCAGGTAAAATTGGGTTTTAAGCGCGAACACAAAACAATTTGAGCTGGCTGCTGGCAAATGCCCAGGTCTAGGGTTTTTAATGAGGCTTCTGCATCAAAATAAGTGAAGCCACATGGAATTTTAATTGTTCTTATTCTAAATATGAAACACACTGGAGCAGTATTCTTGAATCTGGGATGTTAGCATATATATTGGCATATTAACATGACCACTTTTCTGTTCTAAACATTTAGCTCTCAGAAAACTGGAGTGCCAGGCTGTGTTAGGAAGGAATCAGCCTGGAAATTTTAAAAATAGTTGAACCTGGACTTATTCAGATATAAAATGTTTAGGTTTTTTTAAAAAATACACCTTTTTCTAATTTTTTTGTTGTTGTTGTTATTGTTAAGCCCAGTCAGCTGATGAGACTGTAAAGGAGAAGATCAATTGCTGTGCCCTTTGATGTGTCCCTCTTTCTGGTGGCACAAAATAAAGTCTATTCTCTTTATATAAGTGTTGTTTTGCAATGTGGTGCCCACGATGTAGAGCAGAGGGTCTGTGCTTCACCCATTTAGTGCAAGCTATCACGAGAGTGGGAATTCACAGATGCAAATGGTTTTCTTGATCTGACAAAGGAAAAATTAGCATAGAACTTTAATCCTCCTGGGGGGAGGAATAAATAAATTATTATAATATTATAGTTATTATATACTTGCACTGTCATGTTACTATATTGCTGATCCACATCACTGTTTGTGCACAGCTGGATATACAAAGATGGGCCATACCCAGTAGAACTACTTCTCTTCCCAGCCCAGCAAAGAGCTTAACATGTATAAATGAATAGGAGTCTGGGGTTTCCAAGTTCAAACCAAAATCAACCTTAACATAAGGAGGTAGCACAGAGAAAGGAGGAGAGTGAAAATGCATCAGCAAGATTGAACATCAGTGAGGGTGGCAAGAAGCTGAGATTTAGAGATGACTTTTTAGTAGGTTTCCCTTAGAAATGAGACTTTAGAACAGAGAACTTTTTCTGATCTTTAAAAATTGTTTTACATAATGGAGATACAACAAGGCTGGGAACAAATTGCAGCTCTGTGCAGGGAGTTATGGAGACCGCAAAAGACACTTGGGCAAAAGGGGAGTTGGAGAAGTGAGCATGCAAGGAGCTGTGCAGACACAGCCATGAGTGAGATAAGACAGGGTTATGGTTGTTTGGCCTTTGGGTAAATACGATTGTGCTTTACAAGCAACAGTAAAAACAAACAAGTGTGGATTTACTAGGGTACATAAGGAGGTCTGCAGCCCCACATTTGAAATGCCTACGTGTGGTGTGCACATTCCCAGTCATTCCACACAGACATAATCTCTTGGCAGCACCATGCAGATAATGTTTGGATCTAGCTCTGAAAGGGAGATTGCCTTTTAATGTGTAAAACTATGTGGAGACCTTTGTATTAAGAAAAAAAAGAGTATTGGTTGCAAAGAAACCAAAAATACCAATGCTCTTCTACACCCTTAGACTCGCACCAATTCCACCTTTGATTGTAAAAACCTTGTTTAGCTTCTATCAGGGTAAACCAAGAGCAACTCTGTTCATGCTGGGAGAGTTGCAATAACAATAAATAAATAAAAAAAAGAGAATAAGCAGTAGCAGATTGAAAGTCAGTATTTTGAGCAGCTGGGGAAATTATGTTCTAACCTTATATTTCCAGATATGTATCAGACCTGTTCACAATATAAAGGATAGTGTTCCAAAATTACAGCTTTGAATCTGGGTGGTATTGCCTCTGGCTATTGTTTGCAGTTGGGAACGAAAGAAGTTGCATCAAGTAGTAGAGTGTTTGCTATAAAGGTACAAGTTATATTACATTCCAGGGAGCTGTGGTTGGAGGGGTTGATGATGGAGACAGACCCATTCACCCATAGGTCACTGATCCAGCCCCAGATAAAGATAATAGTAATCACATTGTCATCAGAGTTTGGAATGGGCTTTTACTGCCCACTTATAGTTCTGTGCTTAATATTGTTAGAGATGGAGGATTATAATCCCCAGGTTTCAGGCTGATTTGGAGGCTTGGCTGGCTGTGAGCCAGTTCCTCCAGTCTGAACCCAAACTGCTCCTGAGCTTTGCCCCACTGCTGCTTTTAGATATCATTGTAGGCATGGGTTCACTGAGCTGGGAGGACAGGCCTTTAGTGATCTAAATTCCAAAATGTGCCACACAAGGTCAGAGAGGCTGTGGGGTCTGTTGCTTACAGCAGAGTGGACCAGGAACAGAAGAGCTGGAAAGACCTTTCTTTTACAAAGCAATGTCAGCAGGGCAGATCTGAAGCCTGTCTACAAGGAAAATCATTGTTTCATCTTAAACTGAGGATACACAGAACATTTCACTGTTTAGCACATAAGTTTGACTCTAGAAGATGCCATATTTTCCTTTTAGTTAAGTCAGGTTCAGCAGACTGACAAAGAGGTGAGTGAACCCTTGGATCTGCAGGGCTGTAAAGCTGTAGGAGTGTCAGCAGGAAGTGCAGGAAGGGTCCATTTGATTTCATAATTTGCCCCCTTTATTTACACCCTGCTCTTTTCAGCTCTCTATAAATGTATATGTATGTGTCTGCTGCATACTGGCCATTGCATTTGCCTCCTCCTGCTCTGTACTTCCTCATTAGGCTTTCCCTCTTTCCCTCTGTCCTTTTCCCACACCCTCTTTGTTTTCCACTCTTCTGGGTCTCAGTACGAGCTTTCACCGTCTTTGTCTTCTGCTCCTGTCCATCCCACAATCTCCTAAGCACATCACCAAGCTAACGTTTGCTTTCCAGTTCTGCTCCAAAGCTTTGGGTGTTTGATGTGGGATTAGAAATTAGGCAAAATGAGTTTACCCATCCCTGTTTTGCGTTAGACTCCAATTCACAGCATTACCATCCAGACGTTCACAGTAGTCATAAACTGTGTGGTCTTTTTTTTTCAACCAGACTGCAGAGACTACATACGAAAACAAATTTTTTTTCAATGGCAAAAAGAGTGTTGGGCTTGTAATTTTCCATCAACTTCTCTGAAGAGTAAAATCTGCATTTTTTCTATCAGCTTAATGGCCTTGTCCGTCCTTCAGATGCAGCAAACTGTTTTTTGGCCAAAGGAAGCAGCTGAGTGGATTCTCACCTAAATAAATTGTTTTAAGGCAAGAAGTGGGTCTTAGTCACCCCCAGTGTAACTCTCCTGGTGTCAGTGGTGCAGTTAACTTGGTGTTGCCAGCTCTTGTAGCTTTACTACAAGTTGCAAAGTGATTTCTACTTTTCTGGAAACCCCAGCTCCTGACAGCCTGTGCTGAGGTGGGAATCTCAGCTATCGTGTGCAACCAGACCTGAGTTTCTCAAGAGGCTCGAGCAAAAAAACAGAGACACATGACCCTCAAAACTCTGAAACCAGAAGGCAAATCAACTCCAAGTCCACCTTTCTTTTTTGGCTCTTTTTTAATCTCTATATTTTATCAAATTTTTGTCCCCTTTATTTTTTGGCTCTTTTCCAATCTCTTGATTTTTGAGATTTTTTTTCCCTTCAACCTGACTCATGACCGTTGAGCACTTCAGGATGGCAATGCTGCTCCCTCCATTGGCATCAGTGGAGTTAGACCAGGGATGAATTTGGCCCAGCGCTTCCAGAAGACAGATGTGTGACTCTGTTCCTTGCAATGTGTTGCTTGATATGATCTGCTGTTCTCTTGGGGGCCAAAAGAAGTGGGTTATCTTAGAAAAATAAAATTCTATCATCACGTGATACAAAAAATGGTATTTACAGAATTGTTTTCCCCCGTCTTTTGTTATAATTTTTTAGGTGCTTCAGAGCTGGGCCCATTTTCAGATCCCAGGCAGTTCACAAGCATTTCATCCCTCACTGAGAGCCGCTTCTCCAACCCACGAATGCACTATCCAGCCACCTTTACCTATACACCGCCAGTCACCTCAGGCATGTCACTGGGTATGTCCGCAACCACTCACTACCACACCTACCTACCACCACCCTACCCTGGCTCTTCCCAAAACCAAAGTGGACCTTTCCAGACCAGCAGCACTCCATATCTCTACTATGGCACTTCATCAGGATCATACCAGTTCCCCATGGTGCCAGGAGGGGACCGCTCCCCTTCCAGGATGCTCCCGCCGTGCACCACCACGTCCAACGGCAGCACACTGCTAAACCCTAACTTGCCCACCCAGAGTGACGGGGTGGAGGCGGATGGCAGCCACAGCAGCTCCCCAACCGTCTTGAATTCTAGTGGCAGGATGGATGAGTCCGTTTGGAGGCCGTACTGAGATTTCTTCCGTAGCCGGCCCGACCTCCGCAAGCCAAAAAAAAAAATCCACCAAACCACCAAATGGTCGACTAACTACGAAGTGCCTGTTTTTTGTTTCTTTCTTTTTTAAAAAAACCCAGATTTTACCAATATGTGCAACTGTGTAGATGGGATGATAATGGCCATAAATAACACAAGAGTTACCAACATACCACAACCCATGTTTCAGATTATGTGAATCAAAGCACATATTTTCTTTTTCTTTTTTCCCCTTGGAAGCATTTTACCTTGTTTTATATTTAAAATGTACTTCCTACACACACACACAGACACAAAAAAAAAATCACCCCCTCCTTTTTTTTTCTTTTTTTTTTTTTTTGGAATTTTTCCTTCTATTTTTTTTCCCCCTAGAGTTTTGTAATAACTAGTGAGTACTTTTGCCAACAAGGAGAGAACGGACTCCCTGGCTATCAGGAGAAACATGGTGATGCAAGGCAAAGGCTGCATTCCCTTTTATTTTAATAGAAAACCAAAACTAGCCATGAACTCCAGATACAGTTGCAATCATACAACGTATGGGACCCTCTCCACACCTGTAGTGCAATTCACCTGGTTTGTATTGGTGCACATAAAAAGGAAAGCAAAGAGCAAGTTGCTTTCGTTTTGCTATGATCCATTCAGACGAAAACAGCTGTCCCAAAAAACTCTGTCCGAGCCTTGCTGCGCGTAACGGTTGGAATTTCTGTGTTCATTGCTTTCTTGGTTTGTTTTTGGGTACTTAAAGAGAATGAGTTTTCAAGTTAGGTGAGCCAACCCCGGGGTTTCCGTTTTGCTTTTGTATCCGTTCGTTTTGCCTTCGATTAGCCAAAAACCAAAAATAATAACCAAAACCTTGAAAAACAAAAAAACAAAATGTTATTACTTATGCAAAATATGAGAATGGCAATATATATTACTAGAGCCAAAATGGTATACATAGTATTTGTGTTCGGCTATGTTCTTTTTTTATTATTTTTTAAATTATAAATGTGTAAAATTTGAGGTTGTTTGCTAACATGAATCATCATTTAAGTTTAAAAGAATATTTATAATTATTTAATGACATTTGGACCCTTTAAACGTTTCTTAATGTAATGATATATTGACTTCGGTCTCTAAAAGTGTTTTTTGTTTTGTTTAGTTTTTTTTTTTATTACATTTCTGCAATAGTGTAAGCCTCAGACCTTTACCCAACTCTGAAAAGCAGTTCCAGTGTGAACCAGTTTACAATGTGACTTAAAAACAACAAACCCAACCTAAATGCATCCACATCAAATGATTTGGGATGTACGATCTTTTTATATAACTTATGAAGGAAATATCGTGTTTAAAATATTTTTATTAGCTGTCTGGTTGCCTTCAACACAGTCTTGCCTTTTAATCAGTAGTTGTGGAGACACTGGAAAAATGGTAGGAAGGATGAAATATTTTCCACCCTTCCCCTAATTTCTTCTTCTCCAAAGATTTTTTCTCAGAACTTCAAAATTTGAAAAGATTCATATTTAAAATAGTCTATTTTGACAGCATAATTTGGATTTCGACAGGGTTTTTTTTTTCCCAAAGAAAAATCAAAACTGTTTCAAAGCCCGTATTTTGCAAATGATGAATTGTTGAATATCTCAGAAGTGGGATTAAGGGAGAAATGGTGAAACATTTTCCCCTCCCCTTGCAATTTCAGCCCACTCAGTGGAATTAAAAGTTTTCAAACTTGAGACAGAAACTGCCTGGTAGCGAGTCACCACCCGTTAGCATTAAATGCGGGAGCCGTGCAGATGCTGTGGTGGCTCCGAAGCTGATGTGGCTGTTGCCGTGTTAGAGGGACGAGCACAAGGGCAGCAATACTCACCTCTGCCCACACAGGAGACACAAACTCACCTTCAAAGCCACCCTGGGGCTCCCAGGGGTGGCGCCAGCAGCACCCAAACCCCAATCTGTCTGTGGCCAAACTACCCCGCAGAGAAGCCCCAGTTTTGCCCAGCCCAAGGCTGCCATGGCATGCAGGGAAGTGACATGGCATTGGCTGGACGTGGTGGGAGCTGAGTCATCCTCCCCACACTCTTCCCAGGCAGGTGTTAAGCCTGGCTTAGTGGGATGTTCAGCACAGGCCAGTGGACTTGGCCAAAGCTCCTTCCTTCCACTGCCTCAGTCACCGCTGCCCGCAGCCTCCTCCAAGCTGCTCCTTGGGTGATCTTTGGCTACCTCCAAAGTATGGCAGCAAATCAACGTTGGGCACAGCCACACAGAGCCGGACACCACTGCTCATTAGCAGCGAAGCTGTTAACGAGCTGCCCTTAGCATGGTACAGCCCTCCAATCTGCGTGATGACGTGCTCTTAAAAATAATAAATTAATAAAATCTTTGCCTTCTAAAGGTTGTATACCAAGTATGCTTAAAGTATAAGTAAGACACTTTGTTTTTCTTCTAATACTTAGTTTTCCTTCAAAGATGGAAGCTGTAATTGATTCTATTTATTGTTGGTTTGTGGTAGCTTGAAGCATACCACTGTCCATTTATTTGTAACTGTAAAGTAACGTTTGTTAGTCTCAGCAGCACTTAAAAAACCAGTGTCTGGTTACACATTTCAGTTTTGTTTTTTGTTTAGTAAGCAAGAGAAAAAGAGATGTACTGCCAGTGCAAGCTGTTTCCTATTTAATAAAAGGTACTATATTTGTACATTATTTGTTATTGCTGAGAAGGGCTTTTTAAGGTTTACTGTATGCATATTAAGTAATTTTTAGGGTGCTTTTGTGTCGAAATGTTGTTAAGAGTGGCTGCAGGCAGCAACCCAGATTTGCTTTTTTTTTTTCCTTAAGACTTTGTTGTAAAATTCAAGCACTTGGTTTTTGTTTCTGGATAAATCCAGCACAGACCAGACTTTTGTTTTGCCCAATACCAACAGGACTCTGTTTGTGTCCCCGCGGTTTTTCAACTGGACCTTTAGGGACAAACGTTGAAAATGTTTTCTCTGCCCAGTCAAGGCACGCGTGCCTGATCAAGTAGATCAGTGCCCTAGTCTGACCTGGCTCTGCCTGCTTGAGATAGGAAGGAAAGGATTTCCTAAATACCTGTGGACAGAGGAGCACCAGCCCCTTGACTTTCAGTAGATCCCCAAGCTCCTGAACCCTCCTGGTGCCTTTAGAAAATATGTCCCAGTACATCAGGCTGGTCATGGAGGGAGTCGTACAGGCTGAGGCAGAGATGCTCATCAGAGCTTTCAGAAAATGCTTTCAAGTTCACTTGGAAATGCTCTTGAATCAGATTTTCAGACCAAGCCGGTGCTATGTAGTGAATCATATCAATTTATCTGAGCTTTTTGAGGTGCTTGGCATTGCAGAACAGAGTTTTCTCAAAGGTACAACGGCCCTTCCCTTCGGGCAGTGGCAATCTTCGGCACCGGTCATAGACTTAAATAAAAAAAATTGCCTTTTTTTTTACCTTCCAGCTTCATATCCTACCAAAGACTTTCTTACAGCACAACAGGCACAATGTCCCTTTTGCTGAACGAAGGATTAAATCCTCCTCTCCCTCCTTCTAAGGGTAACCAGATTGGGTGCAGTGGGTTGGGACAGAAAAGTAAAGGAAATTATTTATCCAACAGCATCATTCACATGACATTTATAATTTCCTTTAAAAACCCACCTGCTGTGTCTTTCTTAGCATTGAACCTTTGTTGCCAGCAGTCCCCTGAGCAAAGACTTACCAGTTTCCACAGGTACCATCAGGAGTGGGGAGAATTTTTGCACTTTCACCCTAAGCAAAGCAAGGCTCAGTCCCATGCTGGGCTGCAGCAGCAGCAGCAAGCCATGAGCAAAAGCAATAATTAAACCTGGATCAGCCATGAGCTCAAAGAAGTCCCATTCTCTGCCCCCCTGAATTTCTTGTTGTTTTTAAATAGAATGCATTTCAGTTTAACATTTTCTGAGAACTTTTTTTAGATGTTTGTTTACTTCCATGTTTACAGATAACTCTTTGCTTTTTTTTAATGCAGTACTTTTAAGTATATCAGCCAAAACCATACTTTTACAGTAACTTTAGGTAATATGAGTGACATTCCAATTTTTTTTGTTGTTAAATATGCTTTACCAATCTTGAATTTCCGCTGGAACAAAATATTTGTAGCATTTTGTGTAAATACAAGCTTTAATTTTTTTATTTTTTCAAATGCTGTCACCCAAGATTTGCTTTTCATGCACATATTGTACAAACACTCTGCTTTATGCCACAGACGATGATTGTGGATCGGTTTACTTCAACTTCAAAGGGACTATTTGTATTGTATGTTGCAACTGTAAATTGAATTGTTTGGCATTTTCTCATGATTGTAATATTAATTTGAAGTTTTAATTTCATTTTCAATAAAATGGCTTTTTTTTTGTTAACATTCTTCTACGCTTCTTTTTCTTCCTTGTCTCTTCTTGGCACCAGGAAGGGTAAAGCAAGCACATGGTAGGACATGGGACCAGGCCATCTGTGGCTGACCCATCAATTTCTGCAGCACTTCAGTTTTCAACTAAATATACAAAGCAAGTTTCCAGACCCTTGGGTAGTGGAAGACACTTTCTAAACCTGTTCTCAAATGTTGCTTCTTTTCCTGAGCCTGCAAATTATTGAAAATTGTGTTTCTTAGAGGAGTGCAAACTGTTCTCGTCCATCTTGCTAGGCCACTAACTCTAGAACCGGACAACTGGCATTACCCAGGACATTCCAGGGAAAACTGGGATAGATTTCTAAACTGGGAGGGAGGGATTTGGATTTGTGATGCTTTTCCATGATGGGGGTTGAGCTATCCCCACCTCTTCCTGGTCAGACCTGAGGAATGCAGTTCCAGATAATCTTGTGATTTGCATGGCCTGAGGCAAGAATAGTTTTCAAGCAGCAGAAGATGTATGGATTGGGAGGGGACTGAGGGAGGAGGCTATTTTTCCTCCAGCTTAGTGTCAGGTGTAGGAGGAGATGCAGCTAATGAAGGTGAGGTTAAGTTCACCCTAGGCTGTCTGCAGGAGGAGAGGACAGGAGTTGTGTGCAAGCTTGTGCCTGGTTTCATAGTAAGTTCTTATCCTTTTTAGATATTTCTTGAGTCTGCCGAAGAGAAATAGTAGCACAGACAGATGTGAGGTTCCATTCATTTAGAGAAACCTTTTACTCTGAAGTTTAAATGTCACTGATACAGATTTTAGGAGCTCTTGTTGGCTTTACCATGGACCTACACATTTCTTGTGTGGTGGTTAAAACTCAAGGGCTGTTTCACTCCAGCTCATAATCCAAGTCCTGATTATAGGGGAGCTTGATCCAAGAGTAAGGGACCAAGCAAACCAACCAATGTTCTGTAGTGTAGTTGCTATAGAAATTGTTTTGTGGGGAACTCATGCTACAAGGATTAGTGCTAAGGCTTTCTGCTGCCCTCTGGCCACACAGATTAACCCATCTCAGCTACCCACTGCCCAGAGGGACCCTCATTATAGTCTTGCTTTCATGGTCACTTAATCCAGATTCTCATCAATGGAAATAAAAAATTTTCTCAATTTTGTATGGTGAAGTGCTGGAACAGGTGCCATGGGAGTTTGTGGCACTTCTGTTCCTGGAGATTTACAGGGCCCAAATGGTAAAGCGTGGAACAGCCTGGTCTGACCTCCAAGCTGAGGCTGCTTGAGCAGGAGGTTGATCTGGAGACCTCCCATAATTCTTTCCAAGTTATCCCATGGGCCTGTGAGGCAGGCTGGGAGCTGCCTGCAGGTTGTTGTCTGAGATAAAAACTGCTTGTGTGACTGTCTGGAGAACACATATTCAGCTAAATGAAATCTGAGCAAAGAGGTTGGAGAAGATTAAACTCATGCATAGGCAGGTTACTGAGGAGTTACAGTGATCTCTCTTTTCATAGAATCATAGAATGATTTGGGTTGAAAGAGACCTTAAAGATCAGTTTTTGTTGGTTTCTGCACATTTCTCTGGGATATCTGCAGCAGATATGGTCAGCACAAGGCCTGATAGGGCCAAACCATCCCTCTGATCCAGTACAGTAGTTCCCACTGAACTTCCCCATGCTAGGGATGTTGATTTTGATTTTTGGATTTGTTTACCCTGCAGCTTAAGAAGGCAACTCTTTTGCCTTAGCAAAGAAACCAAACCACTTTGGAGGCAACTTACCACTGCTGGTGAACATGGAGGACAGCCTTGCACAGAGATGTGGAGTGGTGGGGGCAGATGAGACTCAAACTTCTTTAGGAGACAAGAGCTAGAGATGTTTCCTGCAAGGGGTGGTGATTGTTGTTTTCCCCATCTTTCAGTGCCAATAAATAGCATCTTGGGTTTAGGTTGTGAGGGTTGAACATCATCTCTGAAATGCTGGAGTCTGGCCTTGCTGGTCCCACACAGTCCTAGGCCGCCTCTCCCTGCTGGCCTCAGTTTTAACTTTTTAATTTCCTGTGGCTGTGAGCAACACTGGAAGGGCTCAGAGCAGCCACAGGCCTAAATCAGCCTTTTTTGTGCCTAAAACAAGCTCTTGGAAGGTGGGGGTGAGAAGAAGCAGGGTCTGACTTTATGGTTCAGCACCAAACCTTGTTCTGACACCAAATAAAACATTCATCAAGCTGTTTATTGGTGGAAAGAAGGAAATAACCTCAGTTATATACCCGAGGATTGACATGAACTGCCTAGTTACCTTCTGCATCATTGGGAGGAAATGTGTTGATATTTTGGGGTGAAAGCACTCCCCTGGGTAACCTCTCACAGATGAGCAGTGTTCTGCAGCATGTGGGGGGTCACACTAGAACATGTATTGGGTAGGGGTGCAGTGAGGGTGTCCAGCTCAGACACTCACCACTTGGATGGATGCTTGCAGAGCACAGACCAAGAACATTATTCACTAGAAATATTTGCTGGATGGGTTAAAATATATAAACAAATCTGTTAGAAATGCATAATCCTTGGACAAGTGATGGGGACAACTCTGACATCAAATTATGGGAGTAGGTTGAGCATTTCTTCTTAACATCTTGAAGAAAAGTTTTAGCACAAGCTTGAAGCAAAAAATTAAATATTTAGCTTGGGCCTTCTGTGATTATCTTTTCTCTTTAGAGAAAATCTACTGGTGCAATGTCAGTCTGGGATGTGTGGAGATGTTCCCATGAGGACTCTTGGTGATACTTGCATGACTTTGGAGGGGTAAATCTCAGCATTTATCCCTCTGGGAATAGGAAACTGTTGGCGCCAGTAACAGATAAAACCATAAGATAGAAGAAAGAGCAAACCCCAATCTTCCAAAAGCTTCTGGTGATCTGATGCACTGCAAACAAATAACTTGGGATGTACAACATAATTTAAAATTGAAGTTCTCAGGCCTGCCCTGCTACTCCTGTGCACATTTATTATATATGTTACCTAATGTACATGCAACCTGCATTTTAAATGTTGACTGTATTACCTAAATAACAAGCAGACTTGAATTTCCCTACTCCAGTTGTGTGAGAGTTTTATAAATCCCATAAGTATATTTGTAAGAACTTCCAAATATGAGACAAATTAGTTTTACTTCTGCAGCTGAGAAATTTCAGCATCATCTGTGATTCTCCAGACAGCTTGAGACTCCTCTTTTAATGCCTCAATTACCCTAAATACAGATCAGGGATTTTGTTATTTCCCTACTGTGACAGGGTGTCTTATGGGCTCCATGTTTACAAAGATCTTTGAACTTTGCTTGTTACTGTTGTTGTTGTTGTTTAGCTTTTTTACTACAAATCCAGTGTTTGGTCTCACACCATTGGATAGTGTCCTTTGAAGCAGCACAATTCTAAACCACATGTTTAGAAAGAAAATGACCCAGTTTCCAGACTGCTGATCTGGTTAAATAACAATGTGGAGCTAAGGCCAAGTTGTGCTGCCTCAACAGATTTACTCAGGATTTGTGGTGGGGCAGGAGGAAAAGCAGGGATCCCTGCAGCCCTTGGCCGCTCCCTCCCGGCAGCTCGCTCGGGATGAGCAGCTGGATCTTGTGGGATGTCCCAACACTTAGAGAAAAGCAAACAGCCCATGTTAATGTTGATACACCGCAGCAGCTTGCCAGTGATTAATGTTTGCCACGAGACCAAATTCAGATGGTGATTACGCCAGGAGAGGTCAGCTGATGTCCCTCTAATAATAGTCCCGTGGTTTTGGACACAGCATTTTCCTACCCGTAAGTGTGGGTGTGATCAATGAAGGGTCACTGGAGTGCTGGTTGAGTGAAGTGAAGGAGTCTCCATTGCTCTCCTGGCTCAAGGGAGGTTCAATGCAGGACCACAGACACCAGATCCTCTCAGCAGGGCTGTGCCCAGCAAGGCTTGGTGTCTTCTAAGCATGGAGATAAAGACAAGGCTTCAGTGGAGCATTTAATCCCCAAGCTTCTCCTGATGTCCACCTCCAACCTTCCAAAGTGCAGCTGGTGACTTTTTCACCAGCCTCTGCATTAGGGTTTGGTTTGTCCCTGCCTCTGACCTTGGGCACACAAGGTGCAATAAGGGTTTAAAACCTCGTTTTGAAGCACATCTATAGGGTTCCAGTGCTTAATGACCTCTCCTTTTTCCCTCTGCTGTATTCACAGAATCACAGAATGGTTTGTGTTGGAAGAGACCTTAAAGATCATCTTGCTCCACAGCAAAGGATCTGTTCCTAATATCTCATCTAACCCCTCCTCTGGCAGTGGGTTGCCACTCCCCCATGTCCTGTCATTCCATGCCCTTTTCCAAAGTCCCTCTCCACTTCTCTTGGAGTCCCTTTAGGTACTGGAAGGTGCTGTGATTATTCCTCCAGACTATGATTTTAGGGCACTATTAAATATAAAATCAAAGCCTAAACACTAAGCTTCTCAACCCCCCACAGCTTGTTTACTTTTTGTTTTCCAAAATCCTTGGTAGCTGAAAATGATGCTGCTACATCCAAACACTCTGAGACAGCTTCTTCCAGGAAAACACAATTTTTATCCCTGCTCCAGGATGTGTGAGGCTGGTTGGCAAACGTGAGGAAATAGGAAGAACAGGCCTCAGCAGAAGGGATAAAAATCCTAAGTAATCCAGACAGATCTAGGGAAACCTGGATGCAAAGGCTCTTTGTCCATTTATTACCAGTAGTAGTGTTCTCCTAAAAGAGCAACGTGCTCTCATCTTTTAATAATAGCCAGGCCAGATGCTAAAGTCTCTTCTGCAAGTACTGTAAAAGTGAGGAAAACAGCTGATTTCTGTTAAGATGAGCACACCAGGAGAATGAGCCAAAAAAAAGTATGAGAAATCTCCAGAGGTCAGTCTTTGCAATGCCACTTGGCAGCTGGATCTTAAAGTCAGGACTGAATATCCAGCCTGTGCTTCTGTCCCTTCACTGATCAGTCACTCTGTGTGGAGAAGGAATTCCTGCACTGTCTGGGGATTTGGATCAGTGCTGGCAGGGATCTCACCCTCTGTTTTACAGAGCTGCAAAATTCACAGCTTTTGGGGAGCTGTAGAAAATACCAATTCAACAAGGAATTTGCTTGACTTGCTCCTTGCCATAGAAAATGGTTCCATGCTGAGTAGGGGCCAGTGGTTTAAAATGGCATTTTTGTTCCATCTTTTTTTTGTACTTTCCCCTCTGCCCTGTTTTTGTTCTCAGTATTTTTTATTTGTCTGGAAGACATTAATTCAAAGCACTTGATAAAGACAGGATTAGGCTTTCATAAGGCGTTGTATTGAGCATTAAGGAAGATGCCTGTGCCTCTCTTCTTCACACTGCCCCTTCAATCCTTTTTTCCTTATGTTCAGCACAGGAACTTGAAATCATAGTAAAATCACTCATGTTTGTAATGTGCTCATAGGTATTGGATTGAAAGTGTTAGGGAAAAGCAGAGTTCATGGTGACGTGATATTTTGTATTTCTGTGATGGGGCAATGCCCAAGAAAATTAATTAACTGTGTATCATTGCCACACATTTTTCTCAGATGCTGAGTGGCAGTTCTCACAAACAGTTCCTAGAAACCAGAAAAAAACCTATTGTGAAATGATGGGAAAAACTCATTCAGTGTTTAGGATTGCTGCCTAATGACTGCAGATAAAATTGTTTATGAAGACTTGTGCAACCCTTTTCCTTGCCAGCAAGGGTAGGTTTGGTACGTGCTATTTCAAACCTCCCTGTCTCTGCCTGACCAAAAGGATCCCCCCAGTTGTTATTTTCATAAGTTTACAACTAGGAACTTATTTTGATTGTTCCATTTTATGGGGCACAGTGACTTTTCTCTGTGCACTGCTTTTGTTTATAAAGAATGTTTTTCTGGGGATGGTCATGTAAAGACTGGCATTTTATTGTGGGCATCTGCAGTGCGTGAGCTCCTCCATGCCAGAAAACACCAACAGATAATGTGCTGATGTTCTGCAGCATTACCTGATTATTGTGGATTTACAGAGCCAGGTGTGTGTGGCACAGAGGGACAGACCCAGTGCCCACCCTGTGTCGGCAGCACCTGGTGAAGGATGGAAAGAGGATCCTCCGCCCATGGCTGAGGGCATGTTCTGCTGAGAGACACCTGCCTGTACCAGCTCTCACCATCTGGACAAAATTTAAAATAGGCAGAGATAATTTAGGTCACCTGCAGTGTGACAGTCAAGAGACAGGAAACACAAACCACTGGTATTTGAACTGACCATGGTGTGCAGGGGGTGACACCTCCCCAGGGCTGCCCAGGCGAGGTCACTGGGGACTTGCATCTGTCCATTGCTGGGGGCTGAGGGGTGAAACCCTGTCCATTCATGGACAAATGAATGTACACCATAAACAAAAGTTATCTCAGATGCAAATCACAATGTCTCTGTCTGCTCTGGGGTGCCCTGACCCCCAGGGGAGCACTGACTTTGACCCTCATTCATGGAGAAAGTTTCCTAGACTTCAAGATAGACTTGAATCCACAAAAGTGTGAAATAGATTACAGAGAGTAGTGTAGGGGTATCACTTGGTGAGAAATTTAGGTTTTGGGTTTTTAGTATGTTGTGGATGGAAGCAAGATGGAGGGCACAGGGTGTTATCCTGGGTTTCTTCTTCATGCTTCTTCCTTCTTTTTCTTCATGGGTTTGGGTGGCATTTTGTAATTGGGCAGAAAAGTCCACATTGCAGGCTCTGTGGTATCAGTTATTGGGTTAAAAGGGAAAATAATCTAGGTGTCAGTTCTTAATTTGATAGTTTAGTCTTAAAAGACCTTGTAACAAGAGATTGTTGGCCATTTTGTGCATTCTGATGAAAAGCTGCCCAACTCACAGTAGTGAGACTGACAAGAAATATTAAACACTTGAGTCTGAACATGAATTACTGCCTCAAATGCCTTCAATCCAGACCCAGAAAAACTGACTGCTGGTACCCCACAACCATGCTCAGATCCTGGCTTTACACTGGAAGTAGTAGGGCCCTGAAACCTCCCCCTCTTCCAGCTCCCCAAGCAGTATTGAATGTGTAGGGTCAGTGTGCAGATCTTACATTTAGCTCTGTCAAAAAGCAGAGCTAAAACTGGAACCAGTTTGCAGTTTGAGGAAGTGTAGATTTGCTGCCAGGTTTAATGCCACTATTGGCCCTTTGGCATTTCAGTTACTGTCCTGTTAAAATATTAGTCATAAACCCACAGGTGCTGCATGAAGGGATCCATCCCTTCCCTAGGTGGCATCATCACTGGTACATGCATGGCTTCTACCATCCCACTGCATCCTTTGAACCTTGGAATTGTGGACCAAAATCGGGGAAAACTGTAGCAGCCAGGCTGGCATCCCTTGGTCCTGGTGACATGTGAAAAGGTGCACCCAACAGAGACAAGGATAATACTGAATTTGCAAAGGTTTGGTGCTAAAGATGAGAATGACCACAGACCTCAGGCCTTGCAAATGAAGTGTCAAAGTCATTTCTCCCGTGCTTCTTTGCCACAACAACTGTAAATAAGAAAACAAACCTCAGAGACGGAAGACATGAAGTTCAGAAACACATACACACCCATGTGCAATATGAGAAAAGGGACAACAAAATTTGCAGCTGTCTCCCAGAATGAGAAAGAGTTAACTTCTGAGAATCTTTTCTTAAACTTGCTCTCTTCTCAAGGGTCCAGAGCAGATGGGTACTCAATAAAATTAGTGTCAGGCTTTAGACTGAAAGTATGGTGAAAGTATGGGATATGAACGTGAATGCAAAAATGATTTTTCCTCTGTATTTGCCACCTTGTTGAATCAATATTATTCAATGGGAAATAGTATTGGAAATGGGTAAAAGTATGCATGGAACAAGGGAGTTGATCTTGCTATGAATCCTGTAGCTCCTGGTTTATTTAGCTGCTTTTTTATAGCTTAAAATGGAGTAACTGTTTTTCTTCCAAGGGTTTTTGGCTGCTTTACAGTTGTTGTTAAGAAATCAGTGTTTCTTCGTAAAATATGTACTCATTTGTTAATATTAGTGATGAGGAAAATTTCAAGGAATTGAAAGGCTCTGATGCCATTTTTCCAGAAAAGCCCAGTACCTTGTCTGTAAACATATTTCTCCTTAGCAGGTCAATACCAATCGAAATTAAATGGAAAAGGAGGGATGCAGTTTGAGAAATTTTTTTCTGCTACAGCTGTTGTATATGTGCACTCTACTTTGCTTTCTTTGGGTTCATAGTAAAGGTTTAAAAGACATTATTAGCAGGATATACAAAAGAATTATTTGCTTCAGGTAATAAATGGTAGAATTTAATCCTGCTGGTTTTCCTTTTGTAGCCATTAAAGCCATCTGAATGTTTGAGGCAAAGGTAGAATGGGAAGCAGAGCCTTGAATGCCATGGCTTGTGACTTCTTACCTGGTGACTCCTCATAGCTCCTAGTGAGTTAAGGTCTAGGGACAACAGCTAAGTCCTTCCAAAAGCAGGAACTTAATGCCTAAATTGTCATCAAAAGGCTTCACAGACTATGCAAGAAGTGTTACACAGAATTAATTCAGAAGGTGAAGCTGGATAGGGATACCCCCCACCATGCAGATGACCAAGAGAAAACAGTTCAGCCAAAGATGTTCTCAAAGGTGATCTCCCTAACTCAGGAGCTAATTCCCTGAGATTTAAAGATTAGGGCAAATAGTTTATTGAGAGGATTTTTTCTGGGTTGTTTTTTTTTTATTATTTATTCCTGATATATATATATTTATGCATTATTGTTGTATTACATGATATTCAAATATTTAAAAGGGGAACATAAGAAATTCCAGCTTCCTTGCTGGGAGAAGCACTCTAAAACACACTTTTTGGCTTTGGGGATCTTTGCTTTCTGAGCATGTGAGTGGATCAGCATCTTGTACCTGGCTGTGTTTGTGGAGCTGTGTGTGTGAGCCAGGGCAAATTGGCCCTCCCAGGGAAAACAGAAAATGAGAGAATGCCATTGAAAAGGTGGGATTTGCCTCTCGTTTGCCATGGGAAGACCCATTCTCTGTGCAGAAAGGATCTCTGTTTTGGAAAACCAAGAATTTTGGTCTCTGGACTTGAAGGTCATCTGGATAATAAAGTAGTGGCAATGATGACAGTTTTTATTATTTTTTTAGTCTTTGTTGCTCAGTGAGTTGCTCCTGTGTGCAGAGCCCCAGCTAGACCATACTCCCTGGCCCCAAAACTGTGTGTGTGATAGGACTGAAGGTTTTCATATAATTTTCAGATCTTCAGAAGATGGGGAAAGACTTCTCCTTCAGTCAGTGCTTTGGTCATTCAAGCTGTAACAGATCCCTCTCTGTAACTCCAGTGCTGCTGCTGGAGATAATCCACTGGATCTAAGTGAGACAAAGCAGTATCTTTTCTAGACCATCCAACGCAGCTGGAAAAAATGACAAGTTCTTGGCCAAGTAATTTTAAGACTATAAATAAATAATAAAAAAAACATCTTGGAGAAACTAGGAAAAATTGTTCTAAGTTTCCTGTAATCTTATAAATAATCTGAGACAGTAGAACAGAGAGAGACCTTGCAGTGGAAGAGATGAGGGAGAAGATTAAGTGCCATAAAAACAATATTTCTATTGTACCCATAATGATTGGTTTCTGGTACAGTTAATATTTTCAGTTCTCAAATTCCTCTTGTATCAGTCTTCTTCTTGCAAAGACATAACTGGCGCATTGATCATTATTGACAAGTGGTTGTTTTTTGTTTATTTTTTTTACTGGAGTGAAGGAAATGGTGCATGGGCTGTTGCTCAAGGCAGAAAAGCATCCAGGGAAAATGAGATGTCCCAGGCTTTGAAACATATGAATGGGTGTGATGTGTTGTTGTACTGATGTTGTGCAGCCAGCGCCTCTCAGCTGCACCTGAATAAAGTTTAGCCACTCCCTGGTTTGGGCTTAGCCATGAGAAAGCTGGGAGATGTTGCTTTTCAAATTTAATGCAAAGGAAACAACCCCTGTTTTCTTGACATTTTGACCCCCTGTTTTCTTATCAGCCATCACCATGGTGTGGCAAATATACTGAAGCCTGCAGAGGAAAAGGGTTGAACCACATGAATCTAGTTTCATTATTTGCATTTAATTTTTTCTGACTTGGTCTAGGCTGTCACATCCTGATTGCAGTGTGCCCAGGTGGCCCAGAAGGCCAATGGTCCCTGGCTTGTACCAGCAGTAGTGTGGCAGCAGGACCAGGGCAGGGATTGTCCTTCAGCCTCATGAGGACACTGGAGAGGCCACACCTCAAATCCTGAGTTCAGTTTTGTACCCCTCATGTAAGAATGACATTGAGGGGCTGGACTGTGTCCAGAGAAGGGCAACGGAGCTGGGGAAGGTCCTACAGCACAAGTTCAGGAAGTTGGAGGTGTTAGTGTAAAGAAAAGGAGCCTCAGGATGGACTTTTTTTTTGCTCTTTGTAAGTCCCTGAAAGCAGATTGTAACCAGGTAGGGCTTGGTCTTTTCTCTGGAATTACAAGGGTCAGGATGAGAGGAAATGGCCTCAAATTGTACAGGGGGAGGTTTAGATTGGATATTGGGAAAAATTTTTTCACTGGAAACATAAGCATTGCAACAGGCTAGTCCTGGAAGTGGTAGGGTCACCATCCCTGGAGAGATTTAAAAGCTGTGTAGATGTGGTGCTGAAGGACATGGTTTAGTGGTGAGTTAGCAGAATTAATGACTGGACTCAGTGATCTTGGAGTCCTCTTCCAACCTTAATGCTTCCATAGTTCTGTCATCCCGTGTCTGCTTTGTTTGACTCATGTAGGAGCAACTCCTCTGAGCTGCTTGGAGCTGTTGCATGGATAAGGAAGCTCTGTGAACATGACCCCCAGGGCAGACAAAGTGAGTGATACTGCAAGTGTTTTTCTTTCAGTTTAAGGATTTTCCTAGGCTTTTAGGTGCATTTAACTTTAATTTTCAGCCTCCTTTTGAATGGGACAGCGCTACTGGGATTGTGCTGTGCGTGGACACAAGGGCAATGTTTGTCTGTAGCTTTTCAGTCACATGGTCAGTGAGTGAAGCACAGTAATTTCAGAATTCCCAAATGACTGAATACATTTCAGGATGATGTCTCCATGGATAGCAGAGATGTTTCTGTCCAAGCATTGGTTTGGATGGAGCCTTTATTGTGTAGCAAAGAGAACAACCAAGACATGCTGCACTGCAGTCCCTTCTTAATACTTCTAAAAATGTTCTTGTGTAGAAAACTAAGAGTTTGTGAAGAGCCTTTGGTCTTACAAACACTGAAATACTGCAACTCAAACAGTTACTGTTGGCAAATATGACATAAAATGCACTGAAAAGCCAGTGAGAGAGGTTTCAAGCTGAAGTGTTTTGGCCTCACCTTTGGGTTTTGGTCTTCATGGCCTGTTGGTGATGTGGTGTCAGTCACTGACCTGCAGTGACACAATCAAGTGCCTGAGCCCTCTGAGTCTGCAGAGCAAAGTATGAAATGTTTATCATATTTGACCTAGATTTGGCCCTGATTTTTAAAGGCAGTCTTGTTGCTCTATGAATAAACTCAGGATGTTGAACATAAACATCTAAAAAATAGAAGGACGAGTCTTCTCACTCAAGCCCTAGAAGCCAGAAAAGGAGAAAATTGAGATTTTTAAAAGTCTCAGCAGCGTGGAAGCAAGATAGGAAGATGCTCCATTTAAAACAATTTGGGTTCCCACTTTCCATATCCTTGGGAATGTGATACTCCTGGACCAGCAGCAGCCACGTGGTGAATCCATGAGCACCCTGCCCTGCTCCTGGGATTATGCCTCAGATCTTCTGCAGGCCAGAGCTAAAACTGGAGTCACATATGAGCCTGAGCCCTCTTACCGAGGCAGCCACTGTAGAAACCAGAGACTTCAGCCTCTTCTAGGAACCCTGAGCGAGGGGTGTTTTCACAGAAAAGGTCGAGTTCTCTTTTTCCATCCACGAAAAGCAACTGACAGCAACGTATGCTTGGCTATTTTCTCAAGGGTTTTGCTGTAGCCCAGACTTCTAGATAAGAAAATAATACAGAGTGAGAACAGATCTTTTCTCCTGGCTCTGCTACTTGCTTGCAGATGGCTTTTCCTTTATCAGGATTGTCTGTCTCGTTGTTTGTACACTTTGGGCTTATTTTGGCCTGTCCTTTGCACTTTTGACATCTACCTGGACCCCCACCCTGGTACACTGACCTCCTCTTTCAGAGATCCTTTGCCTTAGCAAAGCTGAGCTTGTGTAAATCTGATTTTCCCCTTCCAGCTGAGAAAATGGGAGCATTCACGCCTGATGCTAGATGGCAGAAAGGAGAGTTATAACTTTCCTTTATAATGAGTTATAAACCCTGGAAGAAAATAAGGTGGAAAGAGAGCAGATATACCAACAGTGATGTGCCCTTGGAAAGAGGCAGGAATGTGATTTTCATCTTGGTTTTGCCAGGTGTGAATCTTTCTAGGACCTGACTAATTAATGCTTGCACATATCAGCCATCCCACCCAAACCCTGGCCCAAGGGGGGCAGGAGTTATTTGGGAAGAGCAGCTGCAAATGGAACAGTGCTGGAGCCCAGAGAAGCAGGATGGGCATTACCTCATCTAAACCAGACTTCCACATCTGGGATAGTTACCCTATGTTTGCTCCCTTTAGGGTCAATAGAGGGAAAATAGTGCTTTGATCTGAAACAGTGGAGTTGCCCACTTTAGGGTGAGATGCCTTAAAAAGATATTTCTCCTTCTTGCCTGTGAAGGAAGCTCAGAAGCATCTGCCCTGAAATCTGGATCATGAAAAGGTGCAAAAATCTGTATCCCTAGAGCCAGTTTCCCAGCAGATTTCATACGCCTCATGGCTGGGAAATAGTTCTGGGTGTGGAAGTCTGAATTTTTCAGTTCTTTAAATTGAAGGTTGTGCACAAAATTAGTGAGAGCACTTTATTTTTGAACAAAAAATTGGATTTTTTTCAAAAAGTTGTCAGCTCCATGCACTAGCACAGAAGCTAGTCTCACTGTTAGTAGTGAAAGACTTTGAATTGGTCTCAGTGACTGACAGAAGTGAGCAACACCTGAGACCTGATACATAAGGTGCTGGGCTTTGGAGTTGGGTTTTCTAGTATTGCTCTTAGTGGCAAACAGAAAAAAGCTTCAAGAATCAAATGAGAAAGAAAGAGAAGACCATTTCATCCCTGTTTGGAATGGGTGGTAATCTTGTTTCTCTGGTACATAAATTGGATGCAAATTCACTAATATCACTGCACACATGGCAACTGAGCTGAGGAGACAACCTGACCTTGAAAAAGCTTCAAGGCTCCTTCCGGCAGGGAGCCATGGACTTGGATACTTTCCCAAAGTGTAGCTAAACAATTTGCCTTACAAAAAAAAAATCATTTGGAAACCACCCAACAAGCTTTTCTGAAGAGGTGTCTGGACCTTCCTGCTCTCATGGGGCTAAAGTCACTCCAGGATTTTAGCTCTCACTCATGTTGGTGGAATTGGAGGGCATCCAATGGCAGGTGGCAGCAGGGTATGAACTGAGACAAAAACAATCTAAGGATGAGTCTTCTGCATTTCAGCCACAACATCCCCAGAGTGAGGGAACCTAAAAAATAACCAGAAAAAGATTGAAATGCTGGCAGCAGTAAAAGCCACAGCTGTGGTACAGGTGGCATCCACCCAAGGGCTCTGGCCAGGCTGCTTGTTTCCATCAGCACTGGTAGGGAAGGGCATCCCCCAGCTGTGCAAAGGGCCCCTCTGGGTGTGGGTAATGACTACCTGGAGGCACTGCTGTCCCCAGCTGTGTTGTGTAGTCAGCCCCTGGTTGCCAAGCAGGTGTCTGCATGGGCTGGCTGTGTCACACACCCCTGTCCCCACCACCCAGGGCAGTGCATGCACCTTCCAGGAAAAGTTTTCCTTTGTCTGAGCTCAGAAATGAGCTGAGGTGCTGCTGGTGGAAATGTTGAAAGGGGTAACTCTCTGATTTTGGGGAACCAGCAAACCCTCACAGCTGGCTCTGCCTCCTGTCTGACCTTGCATTTCCTCCCATCTCCAAATGCTGCAGTCACTGATTCCTGAAGTCTCCAGCAAAAATCGTCTTATTTTACTTGCAGATTTCTTTTTGTTTGTTTATTGGAGATTTTTGGTAGTGTTATCCTGATTTCTCCCTGGTCTAAGAACCTAGCAGTAGACATGTAGGCTCTAGCTTTACTTTCCCTTTTCCTCTCCCTGCACACCAAGCATTTGTTCCTTCTGTGGAAGCAGGTTTCTCCCTGAGGAGCAGGTTGCTCCAACCTCCTCTCTGTAAGGTGCAGGGTCTTCACCAACCATCCCTTTGCAAATAAAACCATCATCAAAGTGACCCACATGGAGTCTGGATCACAGAAATCAGGTGGCAGGTCAGAAAATGGCATAACCAGATGGCCATGATAGGTTTGATCACTGTGGTTGCACGAACCAAACCTGGGTTCACACTCTTGTCCTGAAGCCACTTGGCTTTTTTTTTTCATTAGGTACACAACACTAAATACCTGGAGCCCCTAAAAAGGAAGAGCCACATCCAAAATGCCTCTTCAGAGTGTTCTTGGCTTTGCTAACACATGATCTGTGCCTGAAATTGGCTTGGGAGAGCTACTTGACTGTGCCCATGCTGAAAGTTTTGCAGCATGGATATGTTCTGTGCCCATTCCTGCATGCCAGGGCTGTTTAATTTACTATATATAGTCATAGCATATGTGTACTGGAACACAGCCTCTCTCCAGCCTGGTTCAGTGTAGAGGTTTCATGTAGCATACACTATAAAAAGTTTCTTTTTCAGATTTTCATCTTGACATGAAAGTGCATTACAACATTTGCCATCAATAAAACACAATTCCTTCCATGTGAAAAGCATTACAGCCTCAGTATGGTTATTGAGTGATGATACCTGGATGATGGAAATACAAGAACAGGAAAGTGTACATAGAGAACCTTCAGAAATGATGCCAAGGTTTTTTTAAAAGAACAATGTCTGATATCAATGCAGATAAATTTGGAGAATTTAGTTCATTTTTACAAAAAAATAAATATAAACAAATATATAGAAGCAAAACAGGCTAAGCTGACAGAGAAATAAAAGCAAGGAAAGGAGAAGCTTCACAAATGAGTAATTGATGAGGTTGGCCAGGCTGGGAAGACACTTGTGAAGAACAGATTGTTTGCCTCTTGCTCTGTGGTTCAATCTTGGGCCAAGCCAGTCATGACCAGGCATCAGGATACTCAGGAGCTCCCTCTCCTCTCAGCCTGTAGCTCATGCCCAGCACACCATCCAGTTCTGGGATATCAGGGACTGAAGGTACCATTATTATTATTATTATTATTATTATTATTATTATTATTATTATTATTGTTGTTGTTGACTTAAATCCTACAGAAAGACCCTCAAGGTCAGGCTTGAGGGCACTGGGGACCCTAAGTGGGAGATTGGCTTCTTTTCTACATTTACACCTAAACTGACAGCTGACTCCAAACTTGCTGAAACAGAGGGAAAATGACTTTGTAAAGAGCCTTGAATCAAGTCCTTCCTTTGAAAATGTGCTGAGCCAGGATCCTTCTTCTGGCTCTAAATTTGGAGTTTATAAAAATGTTCCCATTAGCACCAAAATAAATGTTAGCTGTGTTTTGATTTTAGCAGAAGCTCAAGAAAAAACCCCATAAAGAGGATGCTAATTAACTTGTTAACTGAAGCCATTAAATACACATCTCCAAATTTTCCTGAAAGCAGTGCAAATCCCCAGCACTGGGTTCCCAACATGCAAGGCCAGTCACTCGCCTTTGGAATGCGTAAACATTTAGGGGAAGAAATTGCGACTTCAGAGAAAGTCCAAACAGAGCAGCCTGTTTGTTTGTGCGGCTGCTTTCTCGGGGAGCACAACTGGGACGCATGGAAAGGCTGGAGTGTCCACCATGGGCCATGCCTGTGATCCAAAAGGGCCAGAACAAAGACTTTCCTATTTATAGCAGAGTGACCGAAAGCAAAAGCGCTTGAGTGATGAAAAGGCACAGTCTGCCATTGTTGAGCCTTCTGAAGAGAACACAAACCATGGCTTATCAAAGGACAGGAAGAAAAAGGATTTTGCTGGGCAGAAAATAAATTTTGATTTTCCATTGAGCCCACCATCCCACACTGTATTTTTTTTTTCTAGATTGGTCACACTTCATCGGGGCAGTGATTGCAGAGAGTGGGGATGTAGGAGGAGAAACATGTGTCTACGTGAGTGTGGAGGAAGTGCTCAGCAAAACCCACACTCATTATTTCCATTTAGCAGGAAATGCCAATACTACGTGTCAGAGTCAAACTGTTGTATGACATCACCAAAAGGCTAGAGTTTGATTTAAGGAATGAGATAAGCTCTGCTACTTATGCTAACATTATGCTTCTTATGTTTTGGGGAGTTGTTTGTTTGTTTGTTTTAATGGAATTATAGACAACAAATAAATAGGCTATTTCATCTACTTCTACCAGGTCTTATTTGACATCTTGTCACAGTATCAAATGACTTTGTCTCTCTGCTCTGTTATATTTATACCATTAGGCACTAGGAAATCAGTTACTCAAATACATTATTGAGAAAGGAAAAGATGTAGTATGACATAAAATTCTTCTATTTTGCCTTCTGAAAAAGGCATTTCTGATATAAATTCTTTTGTTTCAGGAAACTGTCTTTTCAGAGGAATTTTTAGAAGTGCAAGTCTATATAAACCACAGTTTCTGAGAGGAAAACATCTTCAGGGGATCCTTTTCCAGTTTTAGATCTCCTTCTACCTTAGGGCTTCCTACTACCATGACAAAACTGCTGACCAATGCCACCCCATCCCAGAAATCAAATGGAAAATCTTCCAAATCAAGTATTTATACCAGACTGTCTAGCACAGGGTGTGTGAAAGGAACTCAATGCATTTACATTCAACAAGCAAACCAATTTAAAAGAAAATTAGGAGGAAACAAAATTCCAGCTCTCGACCTCATTTGCGCTTTCTGCAGTGTCAAAAATTGGAGCTAATAAGGTTAAAATTTGTCTTGTCCCTGAGCAAGCCACTTGGGGTCTGTGACAATGGCATGAATGGGGCAGATATGAAGGACCTGACTTGCTCTGGGTCTGGGCTGTGAACTGGCTCAGTGCTGAGGCTCCCAAAATCAGAAGGGCAGAGTTAAAGCTCCTCACCACTCCCACGGGCCACAGTGGTACAGGATTTTGCCACTTTCTCAAAGCAGTCCTCAATTCTTCTGGTTTTATACCCCATCTCACCATGATCAGGTCTCAGATCCTCTACTAAAAATCATTCTTGCGTTCCTTAGATCAGGGAAAGAGGTGGGGAGAAGGGGAAAAGAGGTGGTCCATCTGAGAGAGAAGGTGGAGGTTGCAAGAAGTAATTGATGCCATATTAGCACAAAGTTGCACTTTCTTGTAAATGTTCATAGCACAAAGCAGTGATGGGCAGTGAAAAGATGACAATGAAGATGTTATCCAAAGAAAAGGAATTTCAATAGTGAAAGCCAGTCTGAAAAGGGACATTTATACTAATAAATTGAACAATTCAGTGTAAACATTGATTACTGTTATTAGCATGGACTTGCCCTGACAGAATCGTTGGGAGGGGCCTGGGCAAGCTTTTGGCTGAGGCTCCCCCATAAAATGCTTGGCAGCACTCAGGAGGTAGGACAGGCAAGGGACTGTTCCCAGTGGACAGTTTGGATGTGATCATTGTGATTTGGAGGCTAAACTGAATATGGTGGACATGGCCAAGCCGTGCCTCTTGACTTTCTGTCCAAAGAATGGGCCCTGGTCATTTTTTTTTTCCTGTGGCCAAGTATATTCATTTTGTTATCCTTCCAAAGCATTTAGCTGCACCCTATCCTCAGCATGTCTGCGTGCTTCCCAACCTGTGATGTGTTTATCTTTGCAGCACATCAGGTAGGGAGGAGAGAGCCATTAACATTATTGAAGGGAGAGGAACGGAGGTAGATGAAAGTGTCTGCACTCCAGCACACAGCAGCATGATTGGACCAAACCAGCTCCAGGAAAGTTACTGAGGCTGAACATTGTGAAGATGAGGCATTGCCCTTGAGATTGTGGTGTTTTCAGGTTTCTTGAATCAGGTTGTATTTTCCCAGTGTGACAGCAGTGCTGTCACATCTTCACTGTGGGGCTGACCTGTGCTAAGCAGTGCAGACACACCAGCCATGCTACAACCACACCAGGGCTCATCTGGGAGTGTGGGCACACAAAAAAGTTGCTGCAGGCCAAACAAGGGTGTGATCTTTCTCCTCCCCATCTGTACCTGTGCGTGCTTGTTACCCCCAGGTACTGATGGCATTTTTAGGACTATGTCCTCATGCCCTCTGCTCCCAGGGAGTTGGCAGGCCAAGGAATGCTCTTAGGATGGCAAAGAAGGCATCTCCCCTTATAGCCCACCCTGTGGGGAGTTGTTTGTACACAGAGACTTTCCCCTGGGTTATTTTAGGAGGCTGCAGCAGAGGCAAGGCTGGAGCTGTTCTCTAACCTTAACCACCAAGCTTCCCTTTAACGCTCATCACTTATTAACAAGCACATTTCTTAAGCACCAGCAGTGTGTTCATAGCTATTAAAAATATAAAGGAGCCATAAGCCTTTCCCTGCCCTCTGTTCCACCCGTGTCAGATAGCCACTGAAATGAAGAGGTGTTTATTTGCCTGGAAGTGTGGAGTCTTATGTCAGCTCCCAGAATAGGAAGTAATTTTGCTGGGGGTCTGATCCTGCCACAGAGGAAAGGGCTGGTGCTTTTGTTTCTGTTTTACTCTGAGTGTGGTGCCTGAGCTCGTGACATACCTGGAAAATTATCCTGCTTTGCAGCCAGCACCAGTTCCTGGCCACCCCTGCTACACACCAGGCTAAATTGGGAAACTAAACTTTTTTTTTTCCCCCTGGTGTACAGCTGGCCTCCCCACCTTGCCACTCATGAATGCCTTGCTGAGTTAGCTGTGATTTGGAAAATTAATTGACTCAGAGCCTACTGCTGAAGCAGTGTCAAATGCAGAACACCCAAGATGCAGTGGTAGCAAGGTCAGAGGAGGTGGGAAATTTTGCAAGACAGGTAGCGAGCAATAAGCAGAGCAGAACACGGGCGCTGGTGGGGAAGTGTAAAAGGAAACCATTCAGATTAGACACAGCCATGGGAGACAAGGCAATGGGACTTTGGGAGGCTTTGGTATTTATTGGGGGAGCTGCAATGCCTGTGGCTGGGAATGCCCCTGGCTCGCTGTGGGAGGTGGGGGTCTCCAAGGGCCCCTTGCCTCGAGCCAGAACATGAAAAAGCACCCTACGGACCATCTCCTGTGACTGCAGAGAGCAACATCTTTGCTCTGCAAAGAAATCTTAAATAATGTAGTTTATCTCAGGCATGCCATCTGCTTGGGAGTCAGTCCCTTGAGAAAAAAATGGAAAGAGGGCTGGGAACAGCTCCATCACGGCTTTTCTCCTACAGCTTTGAAGCTTTTGCCCTCATTTTATGAATCTTTGCAGAATAAAAAAGAGCTCTCAGAGTATGCCTGTAGTCAGACTATGCCAAAACTTTATCCTAACCTATCGTGGTTCAACTCTTCTAAAGTATCTGGGGACTGACATCCCAAGGAAATTCCTTACTTACTAAAATCCTTCTTTGGAGCTCTCTTCAGGACCTCTCTCTGTGTAAGCCTGGTTGTGCAGAGGGATGGTTCAGACATGCAATCCAGTGCTGGCATCAAACCCTTCCCATTCACATGGCTGGAGGATGGGAATGATCCCTGAATTTGCTTAAACCCGGCCTGGCTTGTATGGCAAGGAGATTCAGCCTCAACCCACAGTGAATTAATTGACTAAATTAATTCACATTAATTCAGGTTAACCCACTAAATCCCATTAATTCCCCTCCAAGGTGGCCCAGGGGCACATGCACAGACAGTTACAGAGGCTCAGCTGACAGAGGGGAGATTTGTTAAGCCACTGTCCTTCCCCTACATGTCTGAACCCTCTCTGCCCACACCATGGGCAGGATGCTGACATTTCTCAGAGGAAAGGCATTTCTGGGGCTTGAGTAGCTGATATTTGTGAATGCCAGTGCCCATCTTTAGCCATGCTGCAGGTACTAAGAGGGGCAAAGAAGCACCATATACAAAACCTGTTGTCTTGTCCTCGGTTCATTTGTGACCAGGAGCCTGAGTTTTTATCTCAGGAAGTGCAAAATGGGATGGTGTAGGCTAATGTTGAGGCTGGGAAAAGGATACTTGCCCAGTAGAGAAAAAAGAACCCCAAATAGGGCTGAGTTAATGACAGTTTTGTGTGGCTTCGCCACCAAGCAGGAGTCAACCAACTTGTCCTTAAAATACCTGGCCATGGGGAAAGACACAACTCTCCCTCCAGGGCAGGAATACCAAACCAACCTGCTATGGATAATTCTGGGAATATGCAGCAAAGATAGGAGCAGCAAAGACAGGAGCAGCCTTCTGCTCTCCCCAGGTCAGAAGGTGGTCTTGGATGGGAACAATTAGGAAAAGCAACATTTCCCCTCATCACGACTTTGTCTGCACCAATTCTTCTCCTTGTTCCTTAGATGTGAGGGAAACTGTGGCACAGGCCTCTTGTCGGTTCCTCAGCTGGTAATTTCTGCTGATGTTCACCTTGCTCTGCCCGGAGCTTTGTGGCATGCTTTAAAGCTAAATTGTGTAAATGAGTCTGGTGGTTATTACCATGCAAAAAGCAGAGGTTTGTACGCAGCTCCCGGCGCGCTGAACCGCAGCGGCGCTAGGCCGTGGAGCGGGGCCGTGACAATGCTGGCAGTCCAGCCCCGCTGCTGGCTCCCCACCTCGTTCCTATTCATTGCTTCTTTAGGGTAATGAAGAGCAGACTGAGGCATTGGGGTTGTTTGCTTCGAGAGGCTGCTATAAAAACCCTACTGCAATCTAATTCTGGCCTGGGCAGTGAAGATGCAAGTTTTCTGAGTGTCTTTGCCTTGCAAACATCCCCAAATGCACAGTGTTATACAGGCTGCTATTTTATTTCTAATTTTTTAAGTGATTCATATCAAAGCAATAAGCATTAGACAAATTTTTCCTAGCTGTTGTGCTTGTCATATCTGCATCAGATCTCGTCCTGGTGAATCTGAAGGGGCAGGCTGGGACAAATACCCGCTCCAATGCTCAGGAGCATCATCCTCTTCCCTTTCCCAATTGATTTTCTCATAAACAGCCTGTGCCAAAGCCTTTATGAAATTCAAGTCTGGCTTCACATTTCATTGAAAAACCTTTAAGAAAAGCCATTTTTCATACTTAAAACTTTTTAAAATCTCCTCTAACCAGTTACACTCTGCATTGTATCTTTTGAATCTGGCTATTGTCCAACGACAATCCTTAAAATCCCTTTACAGTTTTAAATGAAAATACAAGCCCTCATTTACCACTGGATCCAGCCTGAAAATAAAAGCTTAATGCCTTGACAGGCCTGGATATTTTTTTGGGTCCTAAGTCTGATTTATGGTGGTAGCCAGCAAACCAGGCTGGTGAAATATTTGCTGCTGCTCGCAGGGATCTGGAAAAATGAAGTGTGAAGTTCTGAAGAGAGCAGGCAACAGTTCTCCAGTCACTAAACACTTCCAACGAGTTGGCAGCGGAACAGAGCTGTGGTCTGAAAGATGAACCTCAAAGGAATAGGGGAGGGGAGCAATACTGTGCGCAGTGTCAAAATACTGCTGCAGCCTAAAGCTTTCCATACATTCCTGACATTGAGAGGGAAAGAGAAACATTTTCTTCATTATTTATTTATTCTTTCTCTCTTTTTATTTTTTTTTTCATCCCCCTGCAGGGGTTTCACCCAAAATCATGAAAAAAATTAAAAGCAACAACAGGAGCATAGGAAGCTGCTTAAAACCACCATAAAAATGTGCTGGTTAAAAACTATATATATATATGTGATCTGGTTAAGGGAAAGGATTGCTGGTGCTTTGCTCATTGCAGAGAGGTCTCAATGAGCAAGGCTGTGGTGAAGCATCTCTTGCCTTTCGAAGTGCCAAAGCCCTGCGATCTGTGGGCGTGGGAGCTGTGATTTTCATTCCCATGAAAAGGGAATTTCCTAGAGGTAAAAGTGAGGTGGGGATTTTTCAGAGCGTTCTTGGAATGAATCACCCCTGCATACGTTTGCCAGGTAAAACATGTGGCTGCTTCGCTTTATTTTCTTCAAAGGAAGTTAATATTCATCCCTATCGTGTAGATCATACAGAGACAGAGATAGGCTGATTAATGAGGCGTATTTCAGTGCTCGGGTTTTCAGTGATCTGCATTAGCTCCTATGAATTAACTTGGTTTCCCAGTTTATTCATGGTGAATAAAGGGACCAGCATTGGGAGGGTTTGTCAGGGATAAGCCATCCCTCAAAATCCTGCTATGCCCACTTGCATCTCAGATGTGTTGCCCCTCTCCTTATTCATCTCAATCCCGTCCCAACATCTGGGCACACTGTGAAATTAAAGATTTCCTCCCTTTCACCTTGCTCAGCAGAGCCAGCAGAGGTTTTATTGCCCTCAGGCCCAGGAGAAGTAAGCTTAACTTCACCACTCAATTGTGCTGATGAATGTCCAAGGAACCCTCTTGGCTTTGACAATTACATGAAAATGACAGCAGACAAAAGTGGGGAAAATATATTCTTCTTCACATTCATGAAAATGAGGATGGAATGACTTGGTTTTTTTTTTTTCATTTAAAAAAGAAAAAAAGGCACACTAACTAATTTGCTTTTAAACTGTCTGAGGTCAGAAGGTGAGATGATATAACAAAGCACTGCTTGTTTCCAAACACAAGCTTTTGGTTTGGGGAGGAACAACTGCAAGTTCTGGTCATCTTTATGGCTGGGGAATGTTCTGCCTCTGCAGCAGCACTGTCTGGGCTGGGGAGAACCTGGGCACCAGCCTGAAGTCCCAGCAGACAATGCATATTATTATTATTATTATTTACATTTTCTTGGTGTTACGAAGCAGTTCCCTTTAACAGCGGAAGCATTTACGGGACGCGCTCGCAGACAAGCTCGCCGGTCCCGCAGCCACAGAGCCCACGCAGTCTGTCACACACAGGCACTCTGTGCCACCCACGCTCCCCAGAGCCCCTGCCCCAGCAGGGCCCGGTGTGGCTGGGCTCACACAAACCGAAACCCACGGCCGCCCACGCGGGCACAGCCAAAACAGGGCCCCGAGGTCTCACACGTCCTCCCCCCGCCACCACGACCTGCAAACATCCCAGCATCAAAGGGGAGGAAAGCACAACCAGAGCTGCTCAGGGTTTTGCAGGGCTGGCCTCCTCCAGGAGCTGCTGGCAAAGCCAGCCTTTACGCCTCTGTCTGGGGATTGGTTGCTTTTATTTCACAAAAACTCAGCAAAATGCTGAATAAATCCCACTCCATCTACACCTGGTTTTGCAGGATTGTTAAAATGCTGGTGGTCACCCTTTGCTCTTTCAGCAGCTGGATAAAGAGGCTGTTTTTAAAGCCAGCCTTATATACAGCAGTCATGGATATAAAAATCACCCCTGTTTGTCTGGGGGGAGTCCAATGGACTTTGTGCCAGAGGATGCTGGTTGCAGACTCTGCAGTGCATGGGTGCAGGTGAGGGATGTGCAGCAGCAATGCTGTCCTGTTTGGTGCCCACACTGTTCTTTCCTCAGGATAGTCTAATCCTTTTCCAACCACTTTGCTCAAAAAACATTGCTGGTGCCAGTGAGCAGCAGAGCACTGCAGTGCAAGTTGCTGTGGTGTCTCTTAGGGAGTACCCCAAGATATGGCATGGAATCTCTGAATCCCTCTGGATGCATCCCTACTGGCACTCCCCTGAGGAGGCAAATTGAAGCACAGCATTGCCACAGCCACAGGAGCACCCTTGGGCAGCAGGGTGCCTCATCCCACCAGCATTCCCTGCCTGAGGGGCTCCTCAGGAGACATGCTTGCCTAGAGACATCCACCCCCAATGCTCACATATACAATGGGTTTGTCTTTCAGTTTTACTTTTCTCTTCTTTCCCCCCTTCCCAGGGCTTTGGGGCCCCTTTCACCCCCATTTACAGCTCCTGGCCTGTGGTGTGGTGGTTGCTGGCTCTGGGAGGGCTCCAGCAGATGGTTCAGCTCGTGGTTAGTGAACTTCCCACAGCAGCAGGAACAGGAACCCACTTCCCTCAGGCTGCCCTCAGAACCCAGTGTTAGTGGAGGTGGGGAGCTAACCCCAGTGGCATCAAAGGGAGACAGGTGTTTTCTGTACTAGACAACCTCAGCAGGCACCTAAACACTTCCAAAAGTGGAATTCTGGGTTTCAGCAAAGTGCCAGTTATAGCTGAAAGGGTGCTGCAAACACCCTGGTGGCTGTGCAGTGCCTCGCTGTGTGGGGAATGGAGGCACATCCACCCCTGAACTGGAGAGGATTCAGCTCCAAGCCATCCATTTTCCACACCCTCACATGCCTCAAAGCATTTCTGCAGTGCTTCATGGACTCCAAATGCATGGCAGGGACAATCCTCTGAAGTTCATATCCAAATGGCAAAAAATCCCCACAACATTTATTACATATACTTTAAGTATCCCCCTCCACTGGCAATTTCAAAGGTTCCTCATAAGCTTTGCAAATAAAGTTTCATTTATTTTTCCTGCAGAGATATACCAATCATGGGGGCAGAAAGTGGCCAAAGTTGATGTCCATAAGAGGAAAGGCATCTTCTACATTGAATTAAGTCTGGATGGAAATTCAGATATGAAAACTATGGAGTTCCTGGTTTGGCCTTGTACTGCTGAATTGTATTTTTATCTCGACTGGTTTGGGCTTTTATTTCAGTCATTTTAACTGTTGGGATGACACTCTCTGCCTGCTATGCTAGTAGCAACCTGGATTTAGAATGGCCTACAGAGTTTTTATGCTGACAACACTTGGTGATATGAATATGATATCATATGATGATATGAATATGAATATGAATATGAATATTATATGAGTTGGCAGTGCATGTTGCACTGCCCAGAAAGCCAGTTGTTTCCTAGGCTGCATCCAAAGTGGGCAACAGGTCCAGGGAAGGGATTCTATTCCTCTGCTCTGCTCTGGTGACAGTCCCCCACCTGCAGGGCTGCATCCAGCTCTGGGGTCTCAGCACAGGAAGGACATTGTCCTGTTGGAGCTGACCAACACAATGGCCAAGAAAATGATCAGAGGAATTGAACACTTCTCCTGTGAGAACAGTTGGAGAGAATTAAGGTTGCTCCGCCTGGGAAAAAGAAGGGACTGAGAAGACCTTATTGCAGACTTCCATTACTTGAAGGGCTTATAAGAAAGATGAGAACAGATTTTTTAGCAGGGCCTGTAAAAATAAAACAAGGAATAATGGCTCCAAAATGAAAGAGAGTTGATTCAGACTAGATATAAGGAAGAAATTGTTGTACAATTACAGCATTGAGTGTTGCCTAGAGAAGCTGTGGATACCCCATCCCCGGAAGTGTTCCAGGCCAGGTTGGATGGGGCTCTGCACCACCCAATCTATGGAAGATGTCCCTGCCCATGGCCAGGGAGGTTGGACAAGACAACCTTTTAAAAGGTTTCTTCCAACCCAGATCATTTGGTGATTTCATTCTATGCTAGTTCATACCATGCTGGGCTGACACAAGTGCAACTCTCCTGCTTTTTACCAGAATTGCTGTATTTTAATTCTGTGATCTATGGTAATAGTATCAGCAGGATTGGAAGGACTGCTTTGCTCTACCCAACACACACTGTCACCACATGCATGAAAACCTCAGTAAACCACGAAACTTTGTATGTGAAGGAACATCAATTCACTTTTTTTCTCATGGAGCCCTTGGGGCTTTCAGGCCTCTGTAGGACCTGACTCTGAGTGGATGGGAAATTAAATGCTGACCTTGAGCTTGGGGTTTTTTTTTGGAGAAGTTTGAAGGGAACATTTTTGCCGTGAGAAATCTGGAAAAGGTCTTTTTCCTGTAAACAATTTCCAGTGGAAGTGCTCCTGGCCTCCCTTCATTTGGACGTCCATTCTGAGCCTCACCCCAAAGAAAGCCTCTTTTGTTGAGCAGAACAATGTGGCCGCACAGGGAAGCAGGATCAGCTCCCATGTGCAGGGTAGGGTTTCTCTCACCTAACCTAAGCTGTCTAAAGCCAAGGTGTCAGGTCTAAAACCATCACTCGACCTTCCACTAACGACCCTGGGGAGATGGAGGCGCCTTCTCGGGGGCGTTCGCTCCGTCTTTGGGCAAAACAAATCGCTCTCTTGAGGTGCCCGGCTCTCCTGTGGCTGGGGGGAGCCTGCAGACAAGGGTCTGTGCAGACTGCTGGCGTGGGGATGGCTAATTAGGTGAGATGAATCCCACCCTGAGGAAATCAAGGTAGCTAATGAGTTGCTGGAGTGTGTTTGCACAGGGCTTGCCCGCACAGAGCGTGACCACACTGGGGTCTCTTTGGGTCGCTCTGAGTGATGAGGACTGAAAAACAGATTGCCACAAGCAAGTCTTTTTAAAAAAAAATTATTATTATTATTATTATTATTGGTATTGGTATTATTGGTATTTTCATTCTTATAGCCATACCACCCAGCTTTGAGGTTGTTCGTCATCTGAGTCAGATTGTTGCATCTCATTTTATACCTGAATGGTAAGATGTTTGGGAATGTTAAGAGATGTGAGAAATCAACTTGTTCTCTAATTCAGTTTTTCACCTCCTGCTCTAACATGGTTCTTTTGGCATCATTATGATGAAAATTAAACCATAACCCTTTTTTCTTCCTAACTTCTATAGGCAACAAGAATTTTGTATCTAATCCCAAATAAAATAGTTAAGTTTTGCTAATGGCATCAATAGGCAAAACCTCACTGTAAGTAGAAAATTGCTGGATCAAGGCTTTTATTATTTAATTTTCCTCTAAAATCACATAATCCCACTCCTTCTTGTTGAAACAGGATTAAACACTTTAGCAGAGATGTGTTTCTTCATTGTCTCTTATTTTTTCCTCCCCAAGCACGTGTTAATCTGATCTAATCACACAGGCTGGCCTCGGACAGACGTCTGTCTTCTCACCACATTGGAAGCTCTGTCTTTAACAAGCAGCTTGTTGAGCATTTGTTAGTTCTTCTAAAAGGTGATTATTGCCAAATGCACATTCTCAGTGGCTCAATAAATGCATTCACGTGACAAGTCCATGCAGCATTTTGTGTGGACCAACCCAAGGCTGTCACCATTTAGAACAAAATGCTAAATATTTACTGGCAAGGCAAGCTAAAAGTATAAATATTTATACCAACGTACAATAAAAAAGTACCATAAAACTGATATGTTATAAGGAATTTATGTGTTGAAATGGCCAAGGCCATTACAAAAGATGTGCTATTTCACCATTCTATTACATGTGGAGTTCACAGTGTTTAGGTGTTTAATTTACTGCTATCTGGCCTTTGCTGTTCAACTCATTAATCTGTCAGGTAAAGGAGTCCTAATTATATTTCTTGTAACCTGGCAAACTGCAGAGGCTCGTGCTCATACGGGGAATAGATTTTGTAGATTTACTGCTCTGTTGCTAATGGTCCCACAGGGAAAAAATATACACAAGTGCAGAAAATGTTTACAAGGGGAATCTGTCTTCCTAATTATTGTGCTGGATGTATCCTATTGTGCTGAGATAAGAGAATAAGCACCAGTTTATGTAAAACTATTCACAGGACGCTTTTGAGGCAGTAATTGATTTGGGTTTCTGCATGAGGCTACACACATCCTGAAATTCCATGTTGAGTTGAGGTGACAAGGATCTTTTCTCACCGTGGCTGCTGCCCTTGTCTGTGCTCTGCCAGGTCCCAGCCAGCAGTTCCAGTAGGCCCTGGTCTAGTGGAAGGTGTCCCTGCCAATGGCAAAGGGGTTGGAACTGGATGATCTTTAAGGACCCTTCCAGCCCAAACCTCTTTTTGGTTCTCATTGTGGTTTTATACATAACTCACTTCTCAGGGACATAGATATCCTGTTTGATGAGATGGCATAAAAGTAAGCATGACTGAAAAAACTACCTGCTAGGCTCCTTGCATCTCTTATTTTCTTCCTGTTGTTGCATTGCATTTGTGGGTTTTATTCTGTATTTTAGGCTTTGGGGAAATGCCCTGTGGTCTGGGACAGCCAGGGGTGGTGGGACCAGCAGCTGGGTGAACACAGGTGCCTGTGAGCTGGTGAGATCAGCAAAATCTCAGGTGATCCTCAAACCAGACCATGTCACTTGCCACAAAGGAAAAGATAAAAAGCCCCATCATTGTGACCTCTGGGAAATTCCTCCCTGGCCACAGCTCTGATGCAGAGTTTCATTCTGAGGAGCCCAAAGTTGTGTTTTTACAGTCAGCGATGAGCACATCGCGCTGAGAGCACAATGGAAAACAGGTGCAGGGACTCTTCAGGAAGAATGACCCTTTTGGGGGTGGGAAAACCTCCTTCTCCTTCAATGTATGGATGTTACATATTCACACAGCCTGTGGTAGACAGCTGGGGAAATCTTTGCCTCAAAGAACTTGCTGTCTAAATCTTTTACTATGATGTGAATAGAAAAGTGAAAATACGAGTGTGTAATACACAGATTTTTTCAAAATAGCTGTCAGCGTAAAGCCTGTGGACTAGACATTCAGCCAATATAAACTGAGATAGAGATACTGAATTATTCCCTTTTACACCACTGAAGGGTCTGACTCAATTATTCTCTAAAAGAGTTTGATCAATGTTTTCCTCTGGCTCAGCTTTTGATTAATATCACGGCCCAGCCCATAAAGCAGACTTTGGGAACTGCAAGATGTGATCCGTTTAATCAGTTTGTCAGTTTTATTTTGGAGACTTAATGGAAAAACAAAACCCTCTGCATAGCTATTGATTTAATAGGCTTTGCCTTCTATTCCCATGAAGGCAAATGAATAAATATTTCTGATGCATATGGTGCTGGAAGAGCATTATCTCTGTGTTCAGGAACAATTGACGTGGGAGGACTGTAATGTGCACTATCAATGTATCATTAAGTCCTTTTGAATGCTAGTAATGAAATAGATACTAAAATAACATTAATATGAAAACAAATGCAGAAACATATGCTTGCATTTCCGCAAACATAACTCTGGAAGACTTTTGTGTCATGTTTGTTTCTGGAGCTATTTAAAGATATTGTTGTTCCCCCAAAACCAGCTTTTCTGTCCTGGGTTGGTATGAAACTGGAAATGTTAGGTTGAGGCTCTGCCCAGGTGGGCACAGCTGAGCTGGTGATCCCAAGCTGCCTGAATATTCTGTGGAACAAAGCAATCTCTTTTGGATAGAATTTTCTACCTAGTGTAGGTATCTGCTTAAAGATGAGGTAAATGGGGCATTGCCAGCTTCTTTCCACTAAAAAAGAGTCTAAAATGACTGGGGGTAAAGACTGCACTGCAGTGCGATGACATCTACACTCCCAGTGTGTCCAGAGAAGGGCAGTGGAGCTGGTGGCGTGTCTGGAGCACCTGGAACAGCTGAGGGAGCTGGGAGGGGCTCAGCCTAGAGAAAAGGAGGCTCAGGGGTGCCTGATCAGCCTCTACAACTCCCTGACTGAAGGGTGCAGCCAGGTGGAGGTCGAGCTCTGCGTCCAGGTAACAAGCAATAAATAAGAGAAAATGGCGTTGTGTTGCACCAGGAGGGGTTTGAATTGCATATTAGGAAAAATGTGCTTATGGAAAGGGTGGTTAGACACTGGCACAGGCTGTCCAGGGATCTGTTCAAATCACCATCCCTGGAGGTATTAAAAAGTTATTTAGATGTGGTACCTGGGGACATGGTTTAGGTGTGGATAGACGGGTCTGGGTTAATGGTTGGACTTGATGATCTTAGAGGGCTTTTCCAACTTTAATGACTCTGTGATTCTATGATTTGTTACTATGAAATTTTTAATACTACTGTTAAGGTTCATACCTTAGTAGCACCCAGGCATTGAGCTGCAGTTATATCAATTGGGATCTAAATGGGAATTAGGTGCCCACATAACTCTGGATCTGGTCCTGCACAGCTTCTGAAACTTCAAAGGCATTATATCTTAAGATTAGAAATTATAATGTGTATTTGTAAATAACCTTGTGTAACTCTTACTGGAACATGCTGGAGCAAACACCCTACACAGCAGCCAGATCTTGCATCTTATGCATTGTTAATGAATTTTCCTGAACCGTCACAGTGAATTCAACGTGAGTTGTGCAAATGAGAATTTTTATGCACAGTAGTGCAAGCCAGCTGCAGCTGCTCTAGAAAGTGTAAAATTTTGGTGTGTCTCAGTTTATAATTTTAACCCTGCCTTTTGCCAAAATGAGTCAGGAATAAAGAAAAGAGCAGGAAATTCTGTATTAGATTGCATGTTCACACCTTTCCTTACATTTCCTAACAGTGAGAAGAGGTCCAGACAGCTTTCTGGTTAAAGAAATCCAATTTCCTCTGTTTGGGCTGTTGATTGAACAGGACACAACCTTTCTGTCTGAACAACCTTTTCATTTTGGATGATTAGGGTGTCCCTGGCTTCCCTGCTTCCTTGCTGGAGGACAGCAGCGATTTTCTCCTGGCTTTAGGAAATGCTATTTTACCTTCTCTCCTCTTCACACAACTGCACAGGCCCTTTCACACACATCTGTACCTCACTTTGCATGACTTGAACTAAGAAGTGGACTCATCCATGATTTCCTGCACAACACATTCACATTTTGCAAACAATTTTGCATGAAAGAAAACCATACCCCTGGCAGATGGGCAGCAGTGAATGCTTCCTTTTGCCAGTGGTTAAAACACTGTTGTTTGTCACACCTGTGTACTGGCCTGTTTAAACAGAGAAAAACACCAGAAAACACAGGAAGCGCTTACTCATTTTGCCCTGCCTGCCCAGCCCTGGTGTCTGACCTAATGCAAACAAATACTTTTGCATCTAAACTCCACAGCAGTTTCACTCCTGAAGAGCTGGTGTTGTGCCCATCATCGATAGCAGCACCAGCAAACCGTAGCCACAGCCTCATGTTATGCAAAACCAAGAAAAAATGTTTCTCTCTGCTCTTGGCACTCCATGTTTCAGCATCCCAGGGTGGGCTGAGTGAGTGGTTTGCTCCCTTGGCACATTCAACCAAGGCAATTGGAAGCAGTTGTCAGGCAGGTGAAGGAGCCTCTGGAATTTGGGCAGCACATCAGACTTAACACTTTTCTCTCACAGGTAGTTTCAGTACCAAAAATTATGAAAGAAACTGTTTACCTTTTTTTTTTTTTTATTGTTGCTCAGTACTGTGAGCAAAGGAAATATTTAAAGACAAAAATTATTATTTTGTTATTAAGCCATCATGCCTAATCCAAAAGCATTCTGGGGTGCGCAAAAGCTGCATGCAGACTCCAGGGGATGAGTGCCACTTCATACATGTGTGGGATAAAGATTTCTTGTGAAGTGTGAGTAGTGTGGCACATCAGTCCCTGGGACCTGATGTTATCACAGCACAGGATCTGCAAGCAGACAGATGGCCTGACACTGTGAAAGAAAAAAGAACTGGTTCAAGAGTGCATATGTAAATCGAAGAGTCTGACCTGCTGCAGGAAATGATCTATTTCTTTGAAACTGTTGTGCTAAAATTCATTGTATTTACTCTAGTCACTGTAGCTCTATACTCAGCAGTTCTGAAGTTTTAGTGAAGAAATTCTCTTGTTCTCTGTCTGAAACTATATTCTCTATAGCTCATATTTTTATTGTCCCCTTTTCAACCTTAGGCTCTGCTACCAATCCTACTCTTTGCTTTTCTGTTCAGACTTGTTTATTATAACCATAATTACAATATCTGAGCAGTGAATTATAAGTTGTTCAAACTCCTATTTTTAATTAAAAATACACAATAAATACAATATTTTCCCTCCTATTTCCACCTGTGAATGTTCTACAACGTCTAGCGCCCATAACTGCTAAAAAACTGAACTCCCTGTGCTTTTGTAAGCTGCTGAGCCAATTCCTTTAAAATTCATCAGTGTATTCAACTTAAGAGCTAAAGATGTGTGTACACTCAACTATAATTTCACTTGGTATTCTCTTTAAGTGCTTTTTGCTACCTGTTGTCCAGACAAAGTGAAATTCCATTACCTAATTCCATTACCTAATACACTTCTTTATTTCACTTGCACTTGTTAAATGATTTCTTGAGTAAAATGTGCTTGGGGACACAGATATTGCTGCAGGAGCAGGTTTGGGTATTTCAAAGCAAAACAGATGCTTTCTTTTCCTTTTTTTCTACTGCATTCAATGAAACAGGTTTTTTGGGGCCCATTTCTTAGTTAAGCAGAATTCCACTTGAGAAATAGAGAAATCTCTTCTAATAGAAGAATGTTGTGCAGGAGTCAAGATGTGAACTGACTGGTCAGGCCACAGCAGCCATCCCAGTTAACACATGTTGTCATTGGATGGGATTTTCTCACTTTACCCCCATTGTTCCCATTGCATTTGTCAGGACTTCTGGGGGCCTGTTATCCTACACATGAGGTTGGGACATTTCTCTGGTTTAGCTGGTGAATTCCAAGTTCTTGCAACTCTTCATGCTTCAGGGATTAAAGCAGTCTTTGCTTTTTGGAGCCTCTTGGATCCCTGCAAGGAGGACGGGACAGCTCTCAGGGTTGGGCCACCTCTGTGTGCTTCAGGAAAGCATCACCCCATCCCAGAGGTACATGATGCTGGCCGCCTCTGAGGCAGGATTTTGAGCTTCTTGGACCCCAGGTCTTCAATTTGGTGGGGCAACATCTATGTTCTCGTACATGCCACATGTCTAGACAGGCACACAAAGAATAGATTGCTTTTCTAAGGAGGAAACCTGGATGGAAACAACCTCTCCTGCCTTCCTTCCAACCTTCTTCTCAGAAATGACAGAAGCCCTCAGTCAATTGCCTGTTCCAGCCCAGGATTTTTTGGTATTCAGCTTTACCAGCTCGTCACAGATCCCAGCAGCAAGCAGAGGGGCTCTGAAATTCTCCTTGTTTTAGTTCATGTCTGGATAGGGGATTATTTCTTACCGGACATAGTTATGTGGGAACAAAGATATCTCCCCTCTGCCAGTGGCTGCTATTCCTGTTGTGCACTGGCTGGTGGAGCAACTCTTGGGATAATATATAGTTCCTCCCTCAAGTATGTGGTCTCTGGCACTGCCAGACCGACACATCAGGCAAACCTCTGCTACAGGACATGGCAGGATGCAGAGAGGGATCACATTTCTCTCCATTGGTCCATTTGGATTCCTTGATAAAGGAGTGACTTTGAGTGACACCACCAGCCCTTGTTCCACCTCCTTCCACCACTAGCACTTGACATTGCTTCCCTTTTTTCCTCACCCAGAGCTAGCGTCACAATTCAAACAGAACAGCTTTAGCTTGCAAAGAGTGTTTGCCCGTGATAAATGGTGCTTGTGATGGATGGCTGTGGTCTTGAGGATGATGGAGGTGAACAGCAGGGTGCTTCATGGATTTGTACTAGCAGCAACATTATTTAATGCTTTTATTAATGGTCTGGAAGGAGGTGTAACCAAGTACATTAACTAGATCTGCACATGACACTGTGCTGGAAAGAACTGTAAACCAAGTGAAGACAGAGAAATAACACTAATGGAACCAGGGGTTAGAAATATGAGCAGGAAATAGAATGAGATTCTGTCTGGGAAAAGGCAAACTAATAATTCTGAGAAGAATAATCCAAAACACAGACATTTAATAGGAGGGTTAGAGATCTGAAAAAAACCCCACTGATGTTCTAAAAGAGTGAACAGTAATGGTTAAGAGTGACTAGGCAATGGCTGTGTGCCGTGAAATGGTGGAAAAAGACATTTTTAGTTTGCGGAGTAAATGCAAAAGTACAAAATGACCCTGGTACAAGGGCTTGGCTCTCCTTGTAGGTCTGACTTTCTACAGCCCTTTGAGTTCTTACTTCCAGGCTTTATCTGTGAGTAAAGCCCAGGAGCAGAAAAATGTCTTTATAGCTAGCTCTTCACAGAAACAAAGACCTGGAGGGCATCTTCTTAAACCACCCAGTCCTGAGTCTTCGGGGAGATATTCAGTCCTGATATTCAGGGAGAAATACTGGTCTGTGTCACTTCCTTGTCCTCTCTCCTCAACCCTTCTACACCTCTGCTGGGAAGTAAACCAAAGCTTCTTTTATGGTAATTTTGACACCAAGAGCAGAGAAATGTGAAGAAGAGCAATTGTAATTAAATTATATGAATGGGTAGAGAGACAAAGACTTATTCTATATAAAAAATCCAAACAAGATAATGGAAATGCAGTGAGGCCATTCCTATTCCTTTCACTCAATGTGATTAAGTTGTAGGTACCATTTCTGACACCTGTAATATTTGTGTCACTTGGCACAAATTGAAATTAATAGGCAGTGACATGTGCAAGTGGATATTTGCCAAAGAAGGCCTTAAAAACACTGCAGGAATCCTCAGGTGGAACTAACCAAACAAAAATATTACTAAATATCAAGGCTTCTCCTGCAGTGATTTGTGCTGAAGGGTCCTGAAAGTACGTGGCCATTGCAGTCACCCATTCAGCAGGATGCTGACGTGTGTGCAGACATCTAGGGTGTGATGAATACAAAGGGAGCTGCAGCAAGCTGGAAATCTGTCCCAAATCTACTCGCTGGAGAGCAAACATCCCTCACTGGTGAGAGCTTAGTCCCCTGGGGAAGGGATGCTGCAAAAGCACTTGCTGAGATTCCAAGTGCAGTGCAACCATGGGGGTCACTGCCTGCTGCTCCTAAGAAATCCTTCATGCTGGGCAGCTCTGAAAACAGGAGTGAAATTATTTAAAGTGGCAATTTGTCCTTAGTATTGATTATAAGATGGATAAGTGTGTATGCGTGTGTGTGTGTGTGTGTGTGTGTGTGTGTGTGTAAGAAATGTGGCTACTATGAGCTGCCTGTTCAGGGAAATTCTCTGTCAGTGCTGCAGAGCTGGCAGAGCTGGTACAAGCCAGGAGTTTCTGCTTTATGTAATGAAAATATATGATAATTTCTACTTTGGGCCCTAATTAGCAGGAGAATTGGTTGTACACTTGGCCAGCAGCATTATTCCTAGTGGAAAGGTTGTCTTCCTGTGCTGGAGTCCATCTGGGTTGCTCTTAACCATTCAGCAACCCGAGGCATAAGGAAAAAGAGAGGTGGAATCCATGAACTCACATCCTGCACTTACACAAACACCCCTCAGACTCTGTCACATCTTGGAGATTTTTGGTTTATTTTGTTCTGTTTTTCTTTCAAATGCTGATTATTAAGCAAGCTGGGAGAATAAGAGGATGTGTACATTTAACTCACAAAAAGTTCTCACATCCATTTTTTCACCATCCTGAGGACTGAGGAAGAATGATGAAAATATCCTATTTAGCAGAGAAACAGAAGGACTGTCGGGTTTTTGCGGCTGTTTGAAGGGCCTGGAAAGGCCCGGAGTGGCCTTGGGACAGCCCGCGTATTGAAGGACGAGAAGAGGCTTCAGTTCTTCTTTCAGTTTTTATGTTTATTAATTGTTTATCTAAAAGATGTTCTTTCAGCCCGACAGAGATCTGCTCAGCAGTCAGCCATGAGCACACTGTGCCACCCTCCGTACAGACACCTATCTTTATACCCATTGTTACGTGTACAATATTTATCATTTTTCCCCAATACCATTTATTCTTATTGCTGGGTGCACTTTCAGTAATAACCAATCCAAAAATGCCACCATCACCAAAGAAGATGGAGGAGAAGAAGAAGAAGAAGAAGGACAGGACACACCCCAATTCCTCCATCTTACTTCTCTAAACCCCCCTGTACATAAATCCTAAACCCTGTGTCTCACCCTCTAATTAACTAATCTCTTCGCCATTCACCCCGGCGAAGTCCTCTTATCTTCATACAGGTGTCGTCTCCCGTGTAGGGTCAAAGTCCTGCCACCAGACACTTCTGGCAACATTCCAGGACTCCCAGGCCCCCCAAGGGTGGTCTCGGTGGCTCGGCATCTCAGGACTCAGATCCTGAGATCCCACAAAGGACCAGGCAGCAGCATATGTATCTATATATAATTATACGTCAAGAGAAAAGTCCTTTACTCACTGGGAACCACTGCAGGCTGAGGAATTCCTCTGACATTGTAAGAGGGAAAAATAAACCCATGTAGCCCTGAATATGTATCATCCACTTAGTCACTGGGTGGAAAAGCAGCTACCTCCAGGGTGGAATGGAGAAACCACCCTGTGAGCTTCCCTGCAATATTAGTTCTCCAGGCTGGAGATTTCCTTAGCTTTGCTCACAAAACCATCATTAAAAATGTTAAGTTATAAGGAGCTGTCTTAGTGTCAGAGGGCAACTGCCTGTACAGGAAAACCTTTGTTAGAGTATTTTCCTTCAGTCAAATCTCTCCATTCTTCAAAGTTCTCTGATACAGATACTCAACCATTTCAGTGCTGTTTGTAGTAACCTAATAATTACAGGGGAAAAAATATGGCCACTGTATGAAACACCTGGGTATATCATATGTTACTAATTTTAATTAACCATTTCAGTCTGTTGTAAACAAGAAGGCCAGTGAGAAACAAGCAGTGTAAGTGGTCCAGTATTGGAGCTCAGTTGTTAAAATAATCCCCTATCTGCTTATCCCTGGATGATCTTTCAAAAAGGAAAAATATTCTAAATGAGAATGTGAAATTTAAGAGGAAAGTGAGCAGGACCTTGTATTATTCTCCTGGCATGAATAGGCAGGGTGAAAGTGATTGGCAGGACTGTGTTTATAGGTCTAACATGGGAACCACTAATCCCTGTTAAATATCCTGAGAAACGGCCGATCCTCACAGCATCACACAGGTCAGTGAAACCTGGGAAGCTGCAGGATCTGAAAAGCTTGAACCACGTCCTGTTAACTAATAAAATCCTGATTTGGGCATCTGTCCCCCACAGAACTCCCTTTTTGCTGCTGAAAAGGGGTTTATTTGAGGTACAGCTTGGCAGGGGGGCTGGTCCCAGTGCACCAGGAGCACTGGTCACTTCCTGAGTGGTGACATCACGAGTGTCCTGTCCCTGCTACAGCCCATGGGAACTGGAGCAGCCCATTCTGAAGGTCTCAGAGCACTGCAGGAGGACTGCTAAGTGCACATAATTGTGCATGTGAGCATGTATTTTCAGGATCAAGGCTTAGCCTTTTAGCTACTGGGCATTCCTCCTTATTCTTATTCTTATTCTTATTCTTATTCTTATTCTTATTCTTATTCTTATTCTTATTCTTATTCTTATTCTTATTCTTATTCTTATTCTTACTTTATTTTTATTAAAGGAGCATTCTGGCACCTGTTGTTCCAGACATGTACAATTACCTGACCATGGCACAGTCTCATATGGGGAAAGACCCTGGTGTGTGCCAGCTACCTCCCTGTCCCTACCCAGGGCAGAGGCAGCTGGAGATGTTCTGGCAGGACCCCAGTATGACAGGGACCACTGTGCCACAGAGCAGTCTCTTTTCAGAATAAGAGTAGCCTAGAGATAAAGATAAAAATCCCATCCTTGAGCTTTCTGATAGAAGTGAGTGCAGAAGGTCAGGCCAAGGCACATGGATTAAATGCTTTCTAAAAACCATGAAAATTTCACAAAACCTGTGTTACTTTAGCAATTTCTTTTAGGAAAGTTGAGTTGTACCCGAAATGCTCATGACTGAGTGTAAACCTGAACTAGAGCCTGCTACAGCTGCACTGCAGATCTCCCCTGTTCATTGTGTTAAGCTCGCTGGCTGCAAGAAGCAGCACCTGAAACATCACAAACAGAATCACAGAATCACTAAACTGCCAAGGTTGGAAGAGATCTTAGAGATCATCCAGTTCAACTGCCAACCCATCACCACCATAATCCCCCTGAAGGAACATCCCCAAGTGCCACATCCAGACATCTCTTGAAAAATTCCAGACGCAGTGATTCTAACACCTCCTGGGGCAACTTCCAGGGAAATTTTTTTAATTAAGTTTCTTGGTGTCCTTCAAAAAAAGAAGCTTCTTTTTCTGACATTAGATTTTATGTTGAGCTGTCCACTGATGCTGCCTCCCTCCCCATGATTACAGAGAGTTTATGGTGGAGACAAGGCCCTTCATTTGTGGGGCCTAAAGTGGAGGTTCTTCTTCCAGGCTTCTGGATGATTTAAAAGTTATGAGTATCAGTGCAGAAAAGAGAATCCTACAATGGGCTAAAATGTGAAATAATTAATAGCTGATTTGAACCCAGCCTCTTGTTCCTGCTGCATGCCATAGAATCACAGAATGTCAGGGACTGGAAGAGACCCTAAAGATCATTTAGCTCCAAGCAGAGCTGTGGCCTTCCCACATCATGCAGCCCAAATGCACCTCAGTACAGGCTGTGGCAGTAACAATGCCTGGCATGCCTATGGCTGTAGAAAGTATTGTTTGGGTGAAACATGACCTTTGGTAACCATTAGTGTAAAAGAAACCTCCAAAATTTTGTCTTGCTGGCCTCTGCCTGTAATCTGCCTCCTGCCTCTGTACAAAGAAAATCTGTTTTACTGACTCTTAGGCTTAAACTACTCATTTCCTGGAACTTGTTTGGAAATTCAGCTACATCTAAAATAAGTATACTCATGGCATGAAAATGGGAAAATTCTAGCCAAAATCAATTGGCATTTGCTAAATCATACTGCAATTTATGATAGCAGAATTTGGCTCCAATCAGGAACACAATAGTCTCAAGGACCACCAAAACAGCCATTTCTCAAGGCTGGTCTTAACATTTTGCCTATATTCTCAGACATGCCAGGTGGTTTGCAAATCTGTTTGGCAGGAGGACTTCATGTGATCCACACCCAGGTCATACAGATTGCAGAAACCCAGGATTGATTGTCTACTGCCCCCAACAGCTGCAGGGGAAAACAGCATCTTAATCCACAGCCCCAAGCAGAAACCCTGGGGAGCCCCAGGCTGCACTTCCCAAAAATTTCCCTTGGCATTGTGTGACCTATCCCTGAGTTTGGGAGGAACCACAGAATCACAGAATATTCTGAACTGGAAGGGACCCACAAGCATCACCCACAAGTCCAAGAGCCCCCTGTTGTGAACACACAGAAAAGAAAAGCTGAGAGCAACTTATATTTGTAAACTTAAACCTTCCCTTTCTAAAATTTCCCTTCCACTGCCCAATTTGATATGAGAGGATGGAGGAGTCACCTCTTGCTTCCCACAGAGATGGCTGTGTCAGGAATGATCTTCGTAGCTTCCATCAATGGGGGCAGACAGACAGCTGGGGAGCATCCACATCTGGGCGCACTAGTGTTTTTATTGCATGTTGCATTCTGTATAAATTCCATATGGAGTCAAAATAATTTTGGACTCGGTACCTCCTCTGAGCCAATACCTAAATTAGAAGTGTTTTGTTTTGTTGTTTTCCTGAAGGAGAGCTGCCATCCAAGCGCATTATTATGGGTTTGCACATCACTCTGCTCTTAATATCAAAGCTTTCGTTTGGCTGGAGGCTTCCTTCCCTGTGGGGGAAGGGTTTCTGGGTGAGTGCTGGAGGTTGCACAATCTTTTCCCAACAGAAAAGCGAAGCACAAGTTGGAGTCTGTTGTGATAATGCATGAGAGGAAGTCAAGAGCAAGTCTGTGTGGTCTGGGTGAGATAACAGGGTTAACAGAGTCTCCTGTACCCCAACCGTGTCAGATTGCAGCCTGATGGCAAATTCCTGTGTGCCTATTACAGCAAGAAGTGAGAAATCAGATAAAACAGAAACATTTGCAAGATGTCCATTTACAGTTACAATATGGCCACTTTGATAACAGAAAGGTTCTTGGTCAGATTCAAGTGTCCAGATTGTCCAGAGAGGGTGTGCAGTTTCACTCACTGGGGATATTCCAAACTGTCTGGACACAATCCTGTGCCATGGGCTCTGGGATGACCCTGCTTGAGCAGGGATGTTGGACCAGATGACTCACTGTGTTTCCTTCCAATCTGACCCATCCTGGGATTCTGTGATTTCGTGATCTCTTTGGATTAGTTGCTCACCCCTGAGTTGCACTGAGCAGCCTGAACTGTTGTACCTGCATGAAGTCAAAAGAAGACTCTGGCCAGAAATGATGGCAACTTGAGTAAACAAGATTGATACAAAATGGAGAATAAATTAGTATTTTTGTTTTGATGGTTGGAGATGGTAAAGATCGACTGTGTGGGTCTGTCTTGGTTACACAGAGCTGGAAAATAAATCCAACCAGTCCTAGCCTCAGCTTGCTGTGTTATTCTCCTGTTTGGAAAGTGAGGCTTCCTACCACGAGAAGGTCCCTGACAGTGCTTTTAATTAGCCAGTAGGACAGTTTTCAAAGGAAGAATGAATCCATCAGCAGGGACTTCTAATAACTCAAAACTTTGTTTTCCCCATATAAGACTCACACCAAATTCCTCCCAGTTTTTGGTCTAACATTACTTATGCTAAATGGAGATGTATTAAATATTGTTAGGAAGGAGAATTTGCATGAAGCAGTTTTAACAATTGAAGTGATGAGCAGTAGAGGAAACCTTTCCCTTTTCTCTTGCTCTCTCTTCACTGGCACAGGAATCCTGTATCTACCACATCTTTGCCTTTGTTCTACAGGGCAGAAAAAGGATGCAAGGAAGTCTTGCAAAACAGGCAAACATCCTCGACCAAAAGGCAGTGCTGAGCTATTGGTTGTGCTCTTGTCTAAATGTGCCATGCACGCATTCTGCACCACACATTTCCTTACCACCCTCATCACAAGAGTGGAAAATCTGACAAGTAATTTTCTGTGGGGACACAAAAATGCAGGATGGAAACCTCTAAGCTGCGTGGTCTTTAAGGAGCAGTCATCCATTGAACTAAAGCTATATCCAATATTACAGTATCTTGCTGATAGATGACATAAACCAAATTTGTTACTTAGAGAGGCATGTTGATTGGCTTCATGCTGGGCATGCATGGAGAAAGACATCTAGGCGCTCTTTTATCCAGATGGAATTCTTAAGTCAATCAAATAAACATCATAATAATAAGGTTAATCTGGTCTTTACTCATTCAATAGAGAAAAGCAGGGATGTGGATCTAATTACATAAATATTGTAAAATCAGTTTGCATTTATCTCTTTCCACATGTCCTTGGTACAGCCCTGGTTCAGCATGCTTAACACGGCCCTTTTTGGTCTGAATGATTTAATTCTGGGGCTACAGCCATTCAAGATTTGTTTGAACAGGAAAATCTTGTTTTCTTTGGAGCATTTTGAAGTAGGCATAATTACAGTGTTGCAAATGCAATGCTCTGCTTTAAGGAGCTGTCAGCATTTCCATATTAAACCACTATTTTCAGGGGTTAACAGAATTGCCAGAAAAAGAAAAAAAATTAAAAAGAGTGGAAAAGAAGAGTCCATTATGGGATGAAGCTTGGTGTTTAGGTTTTTAATCCAGGAGGGTGGTTTCAAAATCAAATTGTGCAAAATTAATTTACACTGCATGCTTGCAAAACTGCTCGTGTCACTTTTTTCATACTTTTTTTTTTTTTAATCAGCCCACAATAAAGACCACTTATTTTGCTTGTTTCTACTGTACACTGCTCTTTAAAGTTAATGTCATTTCCATACAATACCCCCAATGTAATATGCCTTAGAGGCAGCATAGATTGAATAAGTGACTTGGAGCCAGGGACTCCCAAGTTTATAATTTAGCCGCTGACTCACTGTGTGGCCTCAGGCAAACCACGTAACTCCTATGTCCTCATCTATGGTATGGTCTCAATTTTCCATTGTGTTGCACAACATGTAAGGAGCTCTGCTCATGTTCAATTGGAGCTTAACCCGATGGTGAGTGGGTTACTGGAGCCCTGTCGAGGATATGAGACTCAAGACAACTCCCACTCGGCAGGTTCTCTCTATTCAGATAATCTGCAGGAGACCAGACTTCAGTGAGCTGGTCCAGGTGGGCACTTGGTGGGTATATCTCCACCTGTGATGTCTGTGCTGTGGAGAAAAGTCTGTCTTGGTGCTGGCACTGAAACAAATGATGTTCCTCAAAAACCAGTAGAAGAACTGGGATGTTGTTTTGAAATGTGTAGGCTTGCTTTGTTCTGGACCTGCAGGATACTCAGCTCGTACTGTCCCTTTCTGCACTTTTTAGTTTTCCTCAGCTCTTCATGTGTTATTACACTGTCCCTTCATGGCTGAGCTTTTCCTCTATCATAAAGCCATTTGCTTTTGCATACAGCAGAGTCAAACTTCTGTTACATATTATTTGAGTCACTTGGGGAAGAAAACACAGACAGCTTGTGTAGACAGTGGATGAGGGAACAGTGAGATTGTTTTTTTCCTGAAAAACAACACCCGCTTGGAAGTAGGTCCTTCAGCATTTAGCCAGGCCTGAGAAGGGCCCTTTTTTCAGCAAGTGCTGTCCTGGTGTAGACCTCTGTAACAATATTGCATTTGTGGCGGTCAGGAGAGTAGAAATATAAATTTGGAAAAGAGTGTTTCATCCCTTCCAGTCCTCCATATCACAGGCTAATATATGGTGTGCAAATGTGTCTGCAGAACATTTGTGGCTCAGGCCACAACAGTCCCCTACAGCCATCCACAGACCTGTAATTAAAGATCAAGATTAGCAGCTGAAACATGTCACAGACGGAGAGCAAGACTCAAGTGGCCTGGGTCAAGAACAGCACAAAAGTGGTGAGACAGCCAGATCTAGAGAGATGGGATTCTCAGACAGTCTTCCCCTTTCTGAAGAGATCTTTGTTCAGCCAGAGGATCATGAAGAACACCCTGGTTTTAAAAATTGTCTTCCTTCCTCTTCATCCCTTGCCTACACAAGCTGCCAATAACTGATCACTTTCTGACCTCATGTAAGACTTTCTATTGTGCAGCGTCTCACTGCACAAGCCCCACAAGCTGACCACATATTTTGTGAAGAACCTTTTCTTTTCTTTTTTTTTTCCTAATTTTCCACTTTGTAGATTCATGTGGTGCCTTTGTGGTCTTGTCCTGGAGGACAGCTTACCTCAAAGGGAGGTTTTCTTGATTGGTTTTCAGTTCTGATGGTTAGATACCCTCCCATGTCCTCGCACTGTTTTCTGTATTGCTCATGTGGCAGTGCTCATGCAGTCCCAGTTTCCTGTCTGTGGAACAGGAATGATAGTGTATGATATCTTCTAATGCATATGGAATTGTGAAACACAGCAAATCCCACTGTGATCCAGTATTCTCTGCCAGTTAACAAAATAGTTTTATGTCTCTGAGCAGACATGTCCGTACAAAGATCTAGATTTGTGTCCTGCCTTTAAAGATTCATTTTCATCTTGGATTTGGATCCCAAGCTGTTGGAAACTTCCAGTATAATGAGATACTTGTAGAAAAATATTTTATTGTGCATGCGGGAAATATTTTGAAATATTTTGGGGTTTTGGGCAGTTTCAACACTCAGCTGTATTTACAGTTTTTCTCTGTTCACCTTGTGAAGTTGTTTTCTTCCTGTCGTTTTCTTGCTGGCTGGCTTTCCTAGTTAGAGAGAATCTCCATTGCTTCACAGCAGATATGCAGATCCCAACATGTATGTGTAAATCCAGCTAAAGCAGATCCATGTCAGGCTGACTTGACCTACAAGAGTTTTAATTTGTTTAGACCTGACCTGAACAGTTTTCAGATCGTGTTGACCCTGAGTGAGTGCTTTGCTTCAGCTTTCCTGAGGGAAAATGGAAACAATTCAGGAAAATCAAGCTTTTCCTGGGGGCAACTCTGTCTCTGTAAAAAACAAACTTAGTATTAAAAATGAAACAAATAAAATGGAAATTTCTCAGTGGCTCTACTTGCTACACTACTATATCTAAAAGAATATGATTTCAATCTACAGAAACAACAGTTTTTGAATTCAGCATTATAATAATAAAGAGGTTTGTCTTCCACCACCTAGTCAATATTAGCCAGCTGACAGCTAGTCTAGTGTGGTGTGAGACAAACCTCGTAAAACTGGAGAGCTTTACAAAAATCAGAGTGGGTGATGGCCCTAAAAATTAATACTTACCAGGCACTGTACAGCTGAGAGACTGGTAGAAACAAAATCCACGGATCTTTCTGTTGGAAGACACATGAAATTGACACTGTGTGATTTTATAGTGGTTTGTAGGATTTACAAGACGTACTGCAAGTAGCACTTGCTAAAACTACGGCTCAAGATGTCTGGAAAGAAAAATATCTGCAGGAATGGGGAAGAGCAGTGTCAGCTGTTTAGGAACGTCTCTCTGGGATGCTTTGGTGGGGTGAATAAGCGGTGATGTGGTTTGGTTGTCAAATGCAACAGTACAGGCAGAAGGTTTGGGTGGTTTATAACTTAATTCATCTTTGGAGGAGAAAGACTTTTCTTTTATACTTGAAGCATGAATGTAATGTTAAGAAGGGCTGAATGTCTACAAAGCTCAGTGATTTTCTGAAGTATCAGCTGATCTCAGCCTCACAGAAGTGACTTCAAAATTTGTGTACTGCTGAGTGGCTTTCACTGAAGATGTCTGCCATGTCAGTACAGCTGAGCCAACTTTTCAAACCTGGTATTTTTAATCTATTCCTTTTTGTTAAAGGTTTTCCCAAAGAGGAACCTGAACCTTTTCCTTACACCATTCTTGCACACAATTAAATTCAATCTTCCTCTCCCCTGGAGACATGGAGAGTCATGGTGCTCCTTGGGAACCAGTTGACAGATGATGCTGGTACTGGACGAAATTATATTCCACCAACAGTGCTCCATCCTTCTGCCCTTTTTTAATGTCCAAATCTCACCAACCCAGCAATGTGTGGGACCAGAAGAGCTGCTGGATGAGAGCTCTCCTCATCTCTGCATGGGTGTTTCCAAACCACCTGGCCCACTAGGAAAAAGACAACTTTCTCTTTAATAACAGATGGTGGTAGTGAGACATGAAAATTAGGACATATTTTCATTTGATATTGGAATATCATGAGCATCAGTTATTTTGGGAAGGAGTCCAAAAAATACTTGGAGAGAGTCTAAAACTGCAGATGAATCCGCAGGTTTATTTTATTGGGTGATTTCAGTTCTGCCAAATATTTGTAGTGTAAAGAAATCATAAAAATTGCTGGTGGTCCTCGCCTGGCGGGTACTTCTCACATATTTGAGACAGTTGTACGAACTGTGACAAGAATGTTTGATCTATTAGCTTAAAAACAAATTAGAGTCTTCAAGAGAAATAAATGAACTATAGATGGTAGAAATACATTTCTCTTATCTCAGAGAGACCAGGAATTTTTGCCCCCAGGCTTTATTTGCATTTAATTATCACAGTTTGGATTTCCTCTACTGCATGCATGGAGGTTTAGTCTGTCTCGTTCCATCCTCTGTTCTGAAATAACATTAGTACCTGTTAATGATTATCATTGTCAATTATATATTCTGGTTACATGCACATTATAAGAAATATTGGTTTGTTTTAATAAATCTTCAAAAGGCAGCCTAAACCTGTGCCTTATCTCCTTTCTGCTTTGTAATTTATTTATTTTTATGGTTATGATATATGAAAGACTCTGCATGCTCCCAGGGACTGTGAATGGGTATCTGCTCAGCACTTGAATATTGAGATGCCAGACAGAAAAGGTTTTATTTAACATAACATTCCAAATGAAGCAATGGGGTCATGTATCTCAAAGGTAAAGAAAGGAGTGAAGAATACAGGTCTAGAAATCCAAAGACTCTGTTATATGTATAAAAGAGAGAGAACTGGTGAACCCATAGGTGGTTTAATGTGACACATACTAAGCTGCAAAACAGCTTGTGCTCACAGCTCACATTGTAACGATTATTCCTTTTCTAATTTAGATTATTTTTTGCTAGGATAATAATTTCACTGTAGTCCTGACCTGAAAAAAAAACTGATTGCCTCACTTCCCGTTGGTCTGTAGGCATAAGGATAGTTCCATATAAAAAGATTTTCGCTGTATTTCTAAAGAGAATTTTGTTTTGAGTTGTGCAAACTTGATATTTGTGCCATTTGCCCATGTGGATTATTTTCATTCACTGGACCAGCACTGAAATGTCCACTCCAAGAGGAACACTTTAACCAAGCATTCTTTATGTGGTCTTCAATTAATAAACAGGAATACGCCTTTCTAAACCTGTGGGTAATGATTTTTCTGCTTGCTGCTACTGTATGTCACCCAAATGAATGGGGCATTTATATACTGTCCTTTCATCTGGGGTATCAAAGCCCTTTATAAATATGGACCAGTGGCTCTGATGTGAAACCACTGAACTGTGGCTGCCTTGCAGGTGGCATGCGGTTGACATTTGGCTAGCAAAGCGCATTTGAACATCAGAAACTGTTGGTTTCCTCAGAAGGGCTTGGAGGTGTGGGGGGTTGAGACAATCTGAGTTAACCTCTAACACATACCTGCCCCAACACAGGAAAGCAGCACCACTGTCCACCTTCCAGTGAGGTAAAATACAGTCTTGGCAAAGAGCATGACCAAAGCAGCTTCCATCAACTGTAATCACTGATTTTATTCCAGCCCAAGACCATGACTGCCAAAAATTATTACCATATGGGAAGCTGGTAAATTGCCCCAAGAAAATGAGCTTGGTGGTCCCAGATTAGTTTCACATGGACAGGTGTCTGCACCACAAAACCACAGTCACAACTGCTGCCAGCTGCTGTGGGTTTCAGAAGGGAGGTCCAGCACTGTCTGGGCAGTGGTTACACAAGTGGTGGTTCTAGAGGTGACATCTCAGGGCTACAGAGATGAGGCTGTTTGTGTCTCTTTAGGTGTTTCTTGACCCCTCCTATCCTGAGCTGTTAGTGAGCTTGCATGGTGCTCTCCATCATTGTTGTTATGGCAGGTGCTTTCTCTTACCTTCACACAGAGGCCCCCCAGCCCTGCTTCCACTCTGCTAAAAGGATGCAACAAAAAATTTCAACTGGGCTTGTGTGTTGAAGTTGTTAAATTCAGACCACACAAGTAGGGTTTAACATCTTTGGTACAGCTTGGAAAATCCTCCACAGGACTGGAAGGGCCTTCTGGGTCACTAATCCCAACCTCCCGCTGCTGCAGGCTTTCACTTTGCATAATCCCGTAGAAAAGCTGACTAATCTTCAAAAACATGGACAATCACAGGAAACCTCAAAAGCTCTCTATATAAAAAAGGTGTCAAGTCTATTTTGCACCCCTCCAACACCTTTCATCCAAAACTTGTAATGAGTTTTGCAAACATGGATTTAAGAATTGCGATATCAGTAGGAGGGAAGAATTATCAATTATCCTTACTGTATTTGAGAGGAAGAATTTGAAAGACAATGAAATTATGAAGCAAATCCCCATTCTCATTCAGACAAAGCTCTTAGTGGCTTGAGGATGTTGGCTCCAATGGAGATATCCAAGACCATCCAACCAAACCAATTAGACAGTCAGGAATTAAAATCAATGTTCCTGACTGTCTTTTTATCTGCCTCTTAAGCACTGAAGTGTACAATAGCTCAAGATTTTCCATCTTTCAGCCTCACTATTTCTTCCAGAATAAATGGATACTACATCCTGTTTCTTCTGTGAGATAGCATGAACATCATCCCCTCTCTGAAGCATTCAAAGTCAGGTTGGACAGGGCTCTGAGCAACCTCATCTAGTGAGGATGTCCCCTCTCATTGCAGAGGAATTGGACCAGATGACCTTTAAAAAGCCCATTTCAACTCAAACTATTCTGTCATTCTATAATTCTATGATGTACCATAGTTAAGTGTACTCCAAGTGGGCAGGAGGCTCTGTTATAGCAAAGAGTATCAGCAGCAAATTTTAAGATTTTTTTTTAATCTGTAGAAAATACAACACAGAGAAATGACCTTTCTGCATTTTCACATCATCAGAAAGATGAAACTGAGTCTATCTTCAAACTCATGGAAACACACATTCCTTCTTCAGGGAGAATGAATCCTGGGCAATGCTCTGTGTTCTGTGGAAATGTTTTGCCTTCGTCTTGAAGCCAAATGCTACCCTCAGTCTCTCATTGACTCTTGGCTGAATTTGACCTTTCTGATTTTCTAGCACATTTTTTGAACTTGCAAGTGTAGTTGATGGCTAAGTATGGCCATGGAGCTATTTATCAATCAGCAGATGATGATAGAATTGTCAGGATTATTAACAGCATTAGTAAGTGGAGAAACTAGCCCCCACAACCTTGAAGCACCACTGTTTCAGGTTATTGGTTCTAAGATAGTTGTTTGGGTCCACCTTTGATCAACATATCTTTTAGGATTTTCTTAAAATTTGTTACTTTAACAGCTGATCCCACTCCTACTGTACAGTGGATAAAAACTATCTTTTTATAGATTTTACTAAGCACTTTAATTGACTTGGAAGTTCTCAAATGAATCTAACTTAACAGTGAAGGAGGGAATATGTGCTCCCCTGATCTCCTGTGCAGATTCTATAATGGCAAAAGTTCGTAAAACTTTGCTTGCAAATTTGTCCATAAAACACCAGTTGGAGGGTTCAAAGCAGGAGGCAAAATTCAGGATAAAGTGCAAGGGCCAAATGCTGATGGACCTGCTTACACTGAGAAGCATCAGACCCAAAGATTGGCTCGACCTGGAGTAACAAGCTGGGAAGTTTGAACCAGGACATTTCAGATTACAATTCAAAACTCGCTTTTAACTCATGCTGCTATTCGGGGATTACTCCACCAACATGAAAAGGGGAGTTCTTAATACATGATGTGCTCAACAGGACTGGCAGATCTTACTTCAAAATGCTTGGTTTTGCTGGCATCTGTCCTGCTGCAGTCATGTATTTTTAAATCACTTTAAGCAGTTTCTTCTTTGAGATTTTTATTTGCTGTTTGGCTGTTTGTTTTTTTTCTGTGACACATTAACTTTCCTTCTCTCATCAGAGCCATTCTACTCAGATATAGACATGGACCTTTGATTATTTTTTATTAAGGACAACTTAGGGATGCTTTAATTAGGGTCATGTGCTCATTTCAGGTGTCCTAAAAATTAAGGTCCATTCTATTCTGGAAAGCTTTATTTCAGAAAACTTTTTTCACAGGGACAGCTTCCAAAATTTCATGTGTCCCAGCTATTTTTTTAACAATTTACTGACTTTGGGCCTTGGAGAGCTGAGATGAGCACCAAATTTGGGGTATTTATTCCACTAAATTGTGAATGCCCTGAAGACTGCAGTGCTTGGATTTTTTTACAAATGACAGAATTCAGGATAATGACAATGTTGGTGCACATATCTCAACTGACTCACAGCACCACTCCACATTTGGGTGCTGATTCAAACCCCATCTCTAACTATAATGTCACAAGGACTGGCCAAGTGCAGTACCTCTTTCTGATGTTGTACAGAGTGTGTTGGGCTGTGTAATTCAGTCCAAACCTCTGCTGCTGTTACAATGAGAGCATTACCTGTAGTCTGAGCTATGCAGGGACTATTTGGAGTTCTTCGGGTAATTTCTGATAGCATAACCACTTTACCAAGGTGCAGAAAGACTGAGCAGAGATGCTTTCTTGTAATGGGCTTCTTTGTCTGTGATGATTCAGTTAAGCCTATGGAACAGATCTATAGATGGATACACAGTGGTTTTGTGTTGGTTTGTTTTGGGTTTTTTCCTCGCAAGACTTAATGCTTTCCCTTGTAAATCAGGATCCTGTATGAGTTTGTTTCCCTGTTGAGTCATTTATAAATTTCAGCAGCTTGGCTCCTCCACATCCCTCCTTCACCAGCCTTTCTCTCCTCACATTCCTGGTGGCATCCAGGGTCCTTCTGACCTTGGTCTCCTGATAGTCCTGGTGTGGCTCAGACTACCCAGCTGGCTGTGCTCCCAGCTTGCAGTCTGTGCTAAAGACAAAATGCTGTCTTTTTACAGCTCAGTTTCTTTCCATAAAGTTAATCAAGCAGCTTTCCTTTTACAAGGCAGCAGATCCTTTGGCATTTCTTCCATTGGCATGCTGAAGATTCCCAATGCTGCCAGGTTTCCCTCAGGAGAGAGAGAAGCTTCTTGCCCTGGAGAAGAGCTGTTCCCTAACAAGGCACTTGTATTGTGTCCTTGGAAAACTTCCTCTTCCCATTCAAACATATTGTTGGGGATATCTTTGTATTTCTATTAGAGATGAGCACAAGCCATGAGGCTGGATCTAAACTTAGTCAAGCTCTGAGGTTCCTTACAGCAGGGAGTAGGAACTCGATGTGTGCTTTTGGCTGGAGCCGCTCTCCTGTCTGCACAGCCTAACACAAAAAGCATTGCCGGGCTGTTGGGGAAGCTGCTGACACAACTGAGAAACTGAGTGGTGAAGGCTTGTCATCAAAATCAACAAACCTGAAGGCAAATGGGAACCTGGTGGTGTGAGTAGTCATTACCCCTTGCCCAGTCACTTGGAGCAAACTTTCTCTACTCAATAATCACCAGGTTTTATGAAAGGAAACAAACGAATTGCAGATGAAGCACAGAGCAAAATGTCCCTGCATTGCTCTTATTGGGGAAAAAGAAAAAATCTCCTTCTTTGGGCTTAGTTTGTGCATGCCTTTACTGTGTAGTGAGCTGCAAACGGTGGCCTCTCAGTTCATTAATTGACAAACACCATCCCCTAAACATTTCCAGGCACAGTCATTTTCTTTTCTCAGGTTTACTCAGTGGTTCTTACTGAGGTTTACTTTTTTCCACACATGTACTGAGAATAAACTTGCCTCTACAATCTCATCTCTTGTGCTCTGAGAAATTTTGATAATGTAATTCATAGGCAGATACATTTTCTGGGTCTGTCTCTTTTTGCAACTCTCCTGGCTTTGGCTGTTTACTACTCCCTTTACAGCAAACTGCCCCATTTCCCAAATACCGCAGGACTTTCTGAACTGCAGCATTTCATTCCATTTGTCTCTCTTTTTAAGAGGCTGATCTGTCTTAAAGAAATTTTTCTCATTTAAAAATAATTTTGCTGTGGTTTTACAGCCAGCATGGTTCCCCCCAAAAGAAACAAAAAATCCCTGCAGGCCTATTTCTTCTCCTTCTCCCATGATGACACTGGTGTAAATGACACTGGTGCCAATGGAATTATTCCTGTTTCACACCAGTATAAAAGAGACCAAGTTCTGAAAGATGGGACATATTCAACATCTTCACAAAATTATATTAGGGCAGAAGGCTATCTCCATCTATCAAAAGGGATCTCAAACTGCTCTTTCATCTTCAATGTCTCAAACAGGGGAATATAATCATCCACCAGCAGGACACAACAACCCCAGGGTGAAATCTACAATGCATTTAGCATGGAGAAAAGGCAAAGGCAGCACAACACGGCCCCTTAGGAATGGGCCCAAGGAATACAGTGTCCAGCTGAAATTAGTGTTACTATTTGCCTCGTGGAAATGGTTGGGAAGCCCAGCCAAATTGAGGGCTCCAGCCTAGTGGCGCAGCTGCAGTGAGGGCAGTCTCTGTTCCCCAGCGCTCGCAGCCCCAGTGACAAACAGCAATCAGACCGCGGGCCAGCAAGAAGTGGAGCCAGGCAGAACTAAAATATCCCTGTTGGAGTGCGGTCCCATGAGGACAGTGTTATGTCTTACCAGAAACAAAGAGAAGAGCACATTTCCAGTCTCAAAGACTTCTCTGTCCCATTAAGGAAAGCTTCAGACTACAATTAGAAAAAAAACAAGAAAAAGAGACATAGCCACAGCATGCCAGTTTGCATCCAAATGCAGCCTAGAAAAAGCAGTTCTGCTCCCAGGAGAAGGCTGCTAGCACCCTCAGACTGGTGGCTCCAGCCATCTCGCTCAGGAGGGTGGGAATGTGACCCTGGAGAGAGACCATCCCTCCCCCAAACCCAGAGCCACTGGGTAAATATTGACTCAGAGAGACGAGTGGCTGAATCACTCCTTCCTATCCTAACGAGGTGTTTCCCTCTGCCCAGTGAGTGAACAAGCCCACCCTGCACAGCCCAAAATATCAGACAGGAATTGCTGCCTATGGTGATCAAAGGACATGGGCTCGGAGAGACAGAGCACCTCTGTTTGGGCAGGACTGATGTGTTTGTTTGCCCTCAGAGTGTCCAAATGCCTCCTCCATCAAGTTGTTCAGGAAGACACATGGTGGGAAGGATGGATAAGTGGAGGGATGAGGAACTTGGAGCCCCCTAGTGCAGTTCTTCTGTTCGTATCACATGCAACACCTCTGAAATTCTCTGACTGCAGTTCCATAGCTGCTGATGGTGTGGTTTTGTACACCAGTTAATGGTACAGCAAGGGCCTGTGTTCCTGAAATCTCTGCCCCAAGATGCACTGAAGTAACAGTGAATTTGTAGAAAGGGGTAGGAAAAAGTCCAACTGTCTTGGTTGTCCATCTGTTTCCAGCTCAGGATTCAGCCTGGGTTGGATGATTTGGATCATAACTGTAAATCTCTTTATAATCTAAGAGTACTAAAATAAAGCCCAGGAAAGACCTGGAAGACAAATGGTGGTGACCACTGACTGGAGCTCTGAGTGGGTGTCGTGAACTTTTGGGTGGCTCCTAGCTTGTGTAATCCAACTGGATACAAGGGAAGGCTGAGTTCATTGTCGCAAGCACAGGTCTGGATTTCATTTCATGTCTGCTACAGATTTCCTAACTGGGTCACCATGCTAGCCTGGAACACAGGCATTATATGTTCCTCCTCCACTGAGATGTCACAGAGCTCAGGATTTGATGGTTTAAAAACTGGTTGAAGGTCTCCCAGAAAAAGGATGCGTAAGAAAAAGCATATGCTATGGATCTCTTTATATACGCTACGTTACCAAAAATATTGTATTTATGTATTTCAAAACTGGGCACTGGGCTACATTTTCATTCCCCAGTACAAAGGCAAATACATTCCAAACAAAGCAATGTTGTTTCAACAAAGCAAGGGTTGAAATCTCTCCAGGGCTTCATTCTGTCTCATTTAGATCGGGCATAAGATCTTAAAGCAGAGTTTAGCGGTCGGCCGATCACGCTCCTCTGGGAAATGACAGAGTGGTAATTCAAAAGGGGTAGTGAAGTACAGCATTGTCTTGGTCTGCAGGACTGTTCTTCAATAAAACCAGCGTCTCACCCGGCTTACAGGAGAACATTTTGTTCCAAAGGAGCTGTGGCTCTTCAATAAACAAAAGAATTCACCTCCGGCTAGACTTGGGTGTAAAATGAAAATGTTATTGGAGACAAAATGTCTTTGTGAAGACAGCATTTCCATGATGCCTGCCACGATTGCCTGGGCATATTGAGCAGTTGAAGTGAAAAAGGATAAAAGGTACATCTCCAAGGCATTGACTCCATGGGTGTTTGAAACTTCTTTCAGGCTTGGGAAGTGGTTTCAGTCCAGGCTGGGAGCTCTGAGGGAGGGGATAAGCAGCCTGGGTCCTGTCTGGCCATGGGCTGGCACTCACCCTTTTTGTAGTAAGGACTCAGATTTGATCACAAGTGAGTTGAATCTTTCAGGGCTTTCCTGAAAGCCTTTCCTTGGAGTAAACAAGTTCTCCCACATCTGACACAAGAGACTGGGAAGCATCCCAGAGTATCTAAACACAAAAAACCATGAGATATTCCTCCTCCAGTCTGAAGCTCCTGGTATACTCGGGAAAGTTCACAAACAGCAAAGGAGTCATAGGGTCATTCAGGGAAATAATTCATGTCCTGACTGGCATAGCTCAGGTGCTCAGATATGGCTGTCTCCCATCTAGATTAACTCTGAACAGATATGGTCTCTGTGGTTCCTTGGTGCATGAAGATGATAAAAATCACCTCGGGCTGTGCAGTTTCAGGGGATTTTTGTTACAAGATTATTTTCCTAAAAATGGCACCATGCCTCTGGGGATCAAACATACTTGGAAATATATGAAAATTTAATCAATTACATGAGTTAGTTCCGACTTTTCTTGCATACTTATGGCAAGATCATTCCATTGTCATCCTCAGATCACTGAGGGGCTCTTTATTGTACAGTCAAGGTGTCCACTTTTAGCTTGACAAGCAGGTTTTGGCCTTCAAACTCTTAGGCAGAACAACAGCCAAGCTCATCTGGCAGACAGTCTTTTGTGGTGTGTCTAATCATAGCCTCCTACTCAGCCTTTATTTCACCCAAAAGTTGCTCACTGAGGAGAACAAACATCCTTGTTCTGCTCTGGGGATGGGACAGGGGACTTTCTACACTCTTTCTCACTGTCTCTTCCATTTAAGTAATGAGTTTACACAGCTTGAAAGATGATACAAGATAAAGGACTGTTAGACCACTGCTCTGCTATGAAGCCTTGTGCTGGGGCAGTTGTATACGAGGAAAATACAGAGTTCCTGTGTTTCAGTGGGGAGCACAGCTGTGCCAAGCCTTTGAGAGAGACAAACCATCCAAAAGCAGAGTGTGGAAGAGGTTCAAGCCTGGACTGTTTCATTAATCAGCCCAAGAAAAGCCATATGATGTCTGCAAAGGAGGCCTGTCCACTGCTGGCTGGACATTGTCCTTGCTGGACTCTCTGTAGCAACCTGAAATCTCATTGACTCATGTGAACCAAATTTCCAGACTTGACTCACTGGCTACTAAAACCATAAGATTGCATGGTGTGTCTCAAATTTTTCCTGGGGAAAAAGACAGCAGGAAAATATATCTTTGGTTAATTAACATTTGAGTCTGCTTTAAAGCCTTCAGAGAATATATGTTAAGAAATTAAACTAATCGCAAACCAGCAAAGAAAAATAAACCTAAAATATCTGGACCATCAAGATTTGTTTCTGTAAATGTTCCTGGTTGCCTCATCCTGAGATGCTGAAGTATGTTCAGGGAAGGACAACAGAGCTGGTGAGGGGTCTGGAGCACAAGTCTGATGAAGAACAGCTGAGGGAGCTGGGGGTCTGAGCCAGGAGAATAGGAGGCTCTGTGGGGCCTTCTCATTCTTTGCAACTGTCTGAAATAGGTGTAGCCAAATGAGGATTGACCTCTTCTTCCAGGTAACAAGGAGTAACATTAGAGGAAATGGCCTCAAGTTGTGCTAGGGGAGGTTTACATTGGATATTATGAAAAATTTCTTCACTGAAAGGGTTGTCCAGCATGGGAACATTGCCCAGGGAAGTAGTGGAATCATCATCACTGGAAGTGTTCAAAAAAATGTTTAGATGTGGCACTTGGGGACATGGTTTAGGGATGGACCAGACACTCTTAGGTTAATGGTTGGACTTGATGATCTTGGAGATCTTTTCTAACCTTAATCATTCTATGATCCTTTGGTTTAAAGGTAAAAGATAGACATCTTGACTACTCTCTTTTGTATCTCTTAGGACCTGCTGAATGTTGTGGGATCATGGGTTTATTCTAGGGTCATGTGTGGCAGGAGGGGAATTGAGAAAAGTCCAGAGAGTAGGAACACAGGTAGTTTTAGAGAAAATGCTCTTGGCATTATCATTATCAAAAATTCCCTCATAAATGGAAAAATTTCCCCACATGGTGCAAAACTAAACTGAGAAACCCATTGCTGTAGGAGTTAATTGCCAAAACATTGCCAAAGGATGAGAAAATAAAAGGGAAAAAGAAACAGGAAAAAGAAAAATAACAAAAAAAATTATGTGCTGTTTACAATGCCAATAAGACCATAATAGGGGCATTTAGAAAGACAATAGTACTTATTAGGAAAAGAAAACAAGAGTCTCAGAAGAATTACCCATGTTGGAAAAGCTGTCTGTTTCAAAACAGGAAAAACCCTTTGGTGTACCTAATGGCCAGATCCAGATAGGTAATTACACACAAGCTCTTTCAGCTGCAGTCCATGCAGTTGCAGCTCATTTTGAGCCTGATCTTAAATCAAATCTGTTGGCCTCCATCGAAAGTGATTGTTGATAGTGCAAACATCTGTCCTGGGCCAAAACCCTGATTCGTTAATGGAACATCAGGAAAATTTCCTACAATGGACTAAGGTATAGCTTAGTCCATTTTTTTGATATTTCCTTGGAGGCAGCGTTGATTGACCATTGATAAAAGCAAAATACAAGGCAGTCTGTACAAAATGGTCTGAACAATTATACCACTTTCTTCTTCTTCCTGTTTCTTTTGGCTCTCCAGAAGCAGTTGTCAGTCCTATTTTAGTTTCAGAGGACCTAAAATGTCTCCCAAGCCACTTGCTGTCCTCACTAAGTTGCTGGGAAGGGAGTATATGTGGGTGGAGGAGATGTTCTTGTGTGGCCACAGGAGGGCTGGGCTGGCAGTCTTCTTACGCACAACAGATTTTTCTGCTGTGCCTTTTTTCTGTACTGCAAAGGGGAAGGAAAGAATCTTTCCCCAGTTTAAGAAGTTGTGTTAAGAGAGGCTTAGAGCAAAGGAGCCATCATTGGCAATGATGGGGAAGATGAGAGTGGCCTTTGCTCCTGGCTCCTTGATGGACTTCTGTCGAGGCATTTAATTTTTTGTGTGCTTTGGTCTGGCCCCAAAAAGTGCAGCCAGTGTGGGACTCGTCTGTGCAGTGCTTTGAGCACAGCAGGACAAATGTGTTAGGCAATGAGCACTGTCATGAGGAATTGCCTGCTGCCCAACAATATTACCTCTCCAACGTGCCTACCTCCTCTTTTCCCATTCCCTCCCCACGCTGAGATGTCAGGGCACCCTCAGGGACTCTTCTGTTTTCAGAAATCACAGGAGTAGCAGAGCACTTCAAAAAGTCTGGCTCTGTCCCTTAGGTGTCAAAGAAGGACCTCAGGTTCCTGGAAAATCTGGTCCCAAATGAGTGTAAAAACACACATTTTGTCAGGAAGTGAATAAAATCTCACTGAAATTAAGCCAGGGACAAAGATGAAAAAGCAGATGGCCCATGACAAACTGTGAGAACGAATTTGTTCGCATGACATGGGAATAAGTATGTACTCATAACAGACTATTACTCAAGAAATTTTGAAAGAGCACAACTCCACAGGAGTCATAATGGGATTAGTCACATAAAACTCAGTCCGGCTAAGCCTGGTGTACTGTACCTGAAAGAAGAGGAACAGACCCCAAAACAGACCACAGTTGAAACAAAAAAAAAAAAAATAAAAGCAAGTTACAAAGAGATGCACAAGCTTATGAAGTCAGAAAAATTTTTAAATGAGTTAAAATATGTAGAGTAGGTCTTGGATTGTTATTAGGCTGTTTAAAAAGCAAGAGGCCAGAGGAAGGAGCCTTCCTGAAATGACTCAACCAGTTTGACAGCATAGAATTGGGGTGTTTTTGGTGAAATGCCATGGACCCTGGAAGAGACTTTGCCATGTGCTCCATTACAGCATTGTTCTCGCAAACTACAATTATTTGCAATTATTTGCAAAATCCCTTTAAAAATAAGCCACAAACCAGAGGAATAGGGTTGATTTGGAATACTCTGATCTATTTTTTTGTTCAAATCAGTATTTTGCACAAAATTCCTGGCTTGAACAAACATATTTAAATACATAAAACCACTCCTATCATTAAAGGAAGCAGCATCGTGATATATAAAATATTTTGTGATTTTTCTACCTATAAAGAGAGGAGTGGGTTCCTAGGACAGGTTTGTGATTTGCTTTATCTAAAAAATAATTAACAATAAGCTTGCCTAAATGCTTTTATGAATTTTCTATGCATTTCTAAGCTGCTAACCGAAAAGCAAGTATTCAGAGCTAGTTTAGATTGATTCATTAAATAATTAATTAAAGGCTAGACTAGAACGAAAATAATATCTAGAGCACAATTCTGTTTCTGAAATCACATGTATGCAAATACCAATCCTGGAGTGCCCACACTGATGCTTCTCTTCAGACCTACACCACGTCATGTCCCGTGGCCTCTTCACCCAAGCTGGTGACTTAATCCCTTCTAAACCTGCTTGAAACTCTTCTAAACTTGACTTAGCCTGGCAGTGGGAAGCAATTCCACTCCATCTGAATCACACCTGAGCAGCGCAGGAGGGTTGGCTTCAGATGCAGGTCCCAGAGATGGATTTTGTCCATGCAAAAGCAGCACCGCCCTCAGTGACGCACATGCTGCTCTTGGGCTCTCATTTACCACAAGCTGTTGGGACTGGAGTTTCACTTCTCACCAGAAAGCGGAGGCAGGCGTATATTTAGACTTTCTTGGGAAGCAGCTGTGAAGCGCAGGGGGAGCACACACGCACTCAGTCCCGCGGGCACACACAGACACCGACAGCTTTAGAGCAGCTGCATCAACCTGAGCAGAAAGGACACAGCACAGAGGCCTCCTGCAGGTCACTGTCTCTCCAAAGAGACTCATTTCAGCATCTCAATATCCTTATCATTGAATCACAGGATCACAGGATCATAGAACTGTTTGGGATGGAAGGAATGTTAAAGATTTTCTCATTCCAACCTCTCTACTCGTTGCAGGGACACCTTCCACCAGACCAGGTTGCTCAAAGCAACATCCAATCTGGCTTTGAACACTTCCAGGGAAGGCAAATTTTCTCTGAGCAACCTGTTCCAGTGCCTCACCACCTTCTGAGAAAAACTTTCTTCTAATGCTGTCTGAATCTCTCAAACTTTCTTCTAATGCTGTCTGAATCTCTCTTCTTTTAGTTTAAAATCTTTCCCCCTTTTCCTATCACTATCTTCCCTCTTTAAAAGTTGTTGTCCCTCACTTTTTCAAGCTCCCTTGAAGCACTGGTTATTTAAATAGATGAAGTACTGACACTATTGAAATAGATTGCTTTTTCAGTCCTGACTCACTTGAAAGATTATCACCTTCTTAATCACAAGTTCATTCCTTGAAGCACTCTAGGGGCTTCAGGTTCTACTCTCCTGTATCTTAAACCTTGTCTCTATGGTTTGTGCTTTCCATGGGAACACAGAAGCAGCATTACCCATCTGCTATTGAGATTTGATAGGAAATTGATGGTGCCAAGAGGATGGAGCCAAGCTCTAGCCTGTGGTGCCCAGCCATTGGACAAGTGGCAGAGGGCAGAAGCTCAGGAAGAGGGCCCAGGAAGTTCCACCTGACCATGAGGAAGAACTTCTTTCCTGGGCAGTGACCAAGCACTGGAACAGTCTGTCCAGAAATCATGGAGAGTCTACCTCACTGGGGATATACCAGTAATATCAGGGTACAATCCCGTGCCCTGTGCTCCGGGATGGCCCTGCTTGAGCAGGGGGCATGTACAAAATGACCCTCTGTGGTCCCTTCCAGCCTGATCCAGTCTGTGATTCTGTGAAATTACTCGTTACATCTACCTATAAAGTGGGAAATCCAGCTCACACAACTTCACCCATTTAGAAGATACTCAGCCCATCTAAGGTAGTGGATTTACCAGTAGTTGTGGGAGGGCAGGGACATTTCAGAGCATGATCCTTCACCCCACTTAGGGACTGGATGGCTTGGAGTGGCTTTGCCCCAGAGGTGCTTCTTTCTTGACTGGAGCCAAGACGACTGCCTCATGCTAGATGCCAGCTAAAGGGCTGATATTAGATGAGCTGAATCTGTGGAAAGTCATGCTCCTGCTTTTCCCTCAAGGTTTCTTCTTCACAGACCTTTCCCTTGTTAGTTGACAATAGACTGAGAAATCAGTTTGCAGCAATTTAGCTGCAAGGCAGATAAAATCAGTAGTCAAACAAAAGCAGCTTAGATAGCCAAGGCTGACTCTAAAGTGAAGTACATTATCTTCTCATACAGCTGAATTAATTTAAAATAACTTTAGTTGGCCATTCTCACAGGGCAGATCATTAATCTTTTGGTGACATTCATCATCCATGAGCAGGACAAATATTAGGAAATCCCCACCTGGAGGTGCTCCTCTGGTCCCTCTCATTACAGTCTCATGAGTTTTGGACACCCTGAGATCCTCTTGGAGGTGGCAGAGCAGAAATGTTTCCTCCTGCTTGCAAATAGGTAAAACAAGGATGTGCAATGGCTTTCCCTTTGAGAGAGCCATAGTAGATCAGGAGGATATGGAATGTTTTTAAGCTAGGCAGTCATTTTTATGCACAGGTACATGGCACCCTTTTGCAATGTAGGCATTTTCAGATAATGACATCCACATCCAATTTAGTTATCCAACATTATTCCCATCAAAGTGATGAAGATAAATCTCTCATTCTAGCAATACAGAGGTGATGCTCGACCTATTTAATCCACTGAATGCAAAGAAAGGCTTGGGAATTAGATAAGATGTAGACATCCATGCTGTAGGCTGTGACTGTGTATAGACAGACAAGCCAAAGGTGACTTGATGGAATGGCATGAAGCTGTGTCATGGGAGGTTTATGTTGGATATTAGGAGAGGTTTCTTCACCCAGAGGGTGGCTGGGCACTGGAACAGGCTCCCCAGGGAAGTGGTCATGGCACCAAGCCTGGTAGAGCTGAAGAAAAACTACAACACACTCTCAGAGACATGGTGTGATTTTGGGGGTGGACCCGTTTGGGATTTGGACTCCATGAGCCTTGCAGGTCCCTTCCCACTCTGGATATTCTGTGATTCTATGACTGGAATCCCATCTCAGTAAAACAGTCCTCCTGAAGGATGAGGCAAAGCTGCCTGTGCTCTCAATATAAAAGAAGTGACTCTTGAAATTGCTCAGAGAGATAAACCTTATGTGTCTAGGCCTTCATTTAGGGGGCTTTCCCTTGATACACAGCATGGAAAGTGCGGGAACTTCCAAGGAATTTCTTCACCAAGCACTTTTAGTTCAGTTGTTTAGATGAAGCTGATCCCAACCCTGGATTCACTCCCCCAGCTGATGATTTAAATTTTCTTCTAAGCTACAAGCTTGCCTTGAACAGTCAGTGTCTGCATGTGGGGGTAGGCTGCAGCATCCACCCAGCTTCTGTGGACTGGGTGTACTGGGGGATGCTGAATGACCAGGAGCAGGTGGCTGATATCCTTAGGGAAGGTAACTGTACCTGTCTGAGCACTCTGTGTTCAACATCTCTCCTCTCTGCAGGCATCCATCCAACCCCACTTAGCTCCAGCTCTGTCTAGATGTGGATTGAACATCATCAGCAGTGACAGTGCACCTGGATGCTCCAGTTTAAGACTCTTTTTTTGTAAGGGCTGTACAAAAAAACGTGGTAATGACCAGGCACTAAAATTGTGATGAGTTGCAATGAGAGGGAAAAAAAAAACAGCATTCAAGAGGAAGGAAATAAATCATCCTGTTGTATCTGATACACAACAGTAGTTGCTTGCTCCATGTTTCATCCTATTCAGAACTCCCATATAACTGGACTCTCTCAAACGCACTCCAGCAATTTTGACCTTGGAGAAAAAAAATTGTTGACACTGCTTTGGGCAGGGTTTGTGACTGGGCACTCTGCAGAGGTCCCTCCCAGGCTCAGTGGTGCTGTGGTTCTGCAGTCTTTGGATGCTGAGCAGCTGAGTCAGACCCATCCCAGCCATCAGTCACTCTGTGTTCTCTGATCTGAGCATTGCAGCAGCTCCCACATGTCCTGGATACACAAGGATACACATGCAGGTATCCAGATACCCATGTGGAATTTCTTAGATGGAAGTGTGGGAGCCTGATCAAGCTGAGCAAGTTGTGTTTAAAGGCTACATGGCATAAATAAATCTTAAAAGGGGTTTAGGGGAATCGCAAAACTGTGGCTTCTGATAGGGAAACCACACTGCTTGGAAAGGTTTCAGCCAAATGGAAGAGCCTTTGGTGTCCAGATTTTTGCCTCTATTTTTTTCTGTATAAGTTGCTACTCTTCGTATATTAACTCGAGTATCTCTCTTACTATTTAAGAATCAATTGTGACAGTTATTTCCACAGATTATAAACCAGATTACATTAAGGTTTGTCAAACTTCCTCTGCTCTCTAATATATGGAAAAACATTACACTTAATTTGATTTGCTTGGGCAGTGTGGACAGGGATTAGCCACACTATATATGGACCATAAACACTGTTCTGGTTAACACCACAGTGCAGCCAAACCTGAAACTTTCATCTCAGTCCTTGCAAACATCGGTGGTTTGGATGGAAAAGGAACCTGTAGTTGAGCTGTGCTTTATTTTTGTTTTTGTCTTGAGAAACCCAAGGCAAATCAAGAGCATTTTGGGCACTTTGGAAGCCCAAAATGCAGCATGCTCAGCCCACCTCCAGTGGACAGGGGTTGAGTGCCTGTGTAGGCAGGGACCTTGTATTGGGAAGAAAGCCAATACACAAAGGAAGGAAACCATTTCAAGGAACCTGCAGTAACTCTCCATAAAATCTCAGGAACATAAAGGGAAACTCAATTTTGTGTCATAATCCCCTCCAAGCAACATGTGTGTCTAGTTAAGAACAACATAGTAGTCCCATGTGGGACAAAGATGGACTTTTTCTGCATGCATGTCCAGCTGGTTTGGTATTAGGAATGACAGGGAAAAACCTTTGTTTTTGAGTCAGAATTTCAGTTTGCTATCTGGAATACCAAAGCAGCCAGCAATGAAAATATATTCTCACATCAGATTTTTTAGATGCCAGAAATAATAATAGCATAGTGTTAACACCTCAGTACTTGGCTTTCTCTAGGTTGTTTTAACCTAGATAAATTTATTAATTTGTGTCTTTTTTATCCACAGCAGTGCCTTAAAATTTGCACTTAATTGCAGCAAAAGTAGTTTTAAAATACATCTGTTTTACACTGACCACTCCTGTAGCATCTCACCACCTCTTGCATAATGTGTTCCCAATGCTAAAATAAAGATGTACAGTGTGACATTGTAATTCCACCTATCCAAATCTTTGAGGCTGTTGAAAAGGTAAAATTTCCTATTATATTTCTGGCTTTCAGAATGATTGTAGAAACAGGATCATCCTTACCATATGGTATTTAGCAACTGGGCACAGTGGGTAGAGCACCTTGGACAGTCATGTAGCTCTCCAAGCCTCTTTATATCATCCAGAGGCTGCTCTTTCTTCCTATGCTGTATCTAAGGGACTCAATCCAAGTTTCTAATGACCTTAATGGACATCAGATGAGGTCCAGTGAACTACTTACAAGAGGGCACAAATGTCAGTCAGGGATTCACAGTGTCAACAATTTCTTTCTGTCTCTTCTTTTTGATTTCCATATCTGAAGTTACTGAGGGGATCTAGGCAGGGATATACATCAAACTTTGATTGTGTGAACTCAGCCATGTCTCCACACATTATAAAAAAATTGAAGGGTCTAAGCCACTAGGTAGCCCTTACTGTGTCTAGTGTTTACCTGTCTGTTCAAACCAAAATGCTGAAAACTGGGACCCTCTGTAAAGCAGCAATTTAGCTCAAGCAGAAGCTGTCCAGCCCTCCCATATACACAGGACATCTGAGTCACTTAGGGCATTACCATGGTTCCATGGCTGGCCAGGAAAACAAGTAGGTAATTCACCAGCTAATTCATAGCTACAAGATGTCAACCAGAAAAATGTTCAGGCCTGTCCACAGATTTTATGAAGAATGAGAGTGGAAAGATAATTTAGTTTTATAATATTTAGTTCATGCTAACCTACAATAGGCTCTTGTCTTAGATTACACCTGTTCTTTTCTAATGGGCCTACAGAGAGTATCACTGCCAGCTGGTGAAATTTCCCCTTTTCTCAAGGAAGGCTTGGTCCCATTGAGGGCACAGCAGACAGCAGTCTGTATGTAAGGGTATGTGTGAATGAAGGCTCATGGTGTATCTTCCTTGCAGATTCAGATCCTTGCACTCCTGATGCTCCACCTGCTGCCACTTCACCACCAACTTCTGAAGAGCCTGGACCTTTCACAGCTCCAGCATCACCCTCCTGTTCCTCTGACACCGGCACTGCATCATTTTCACCACCGTTACCCGCGTGTGTTGCAGCCCTACATCCAAAACCACCTCCTATTTCACCATCCACTTCTGCTGCCACTGTTCACTCTGGACTTCCTTCTCTCCCTGCCCCGCCTGCCTCTACTCCATCCCTGCACCCTGGGATTTATCTGCCCGTTGTCCCACCCAGTGGTGCCACCCACCTCATCAACTGGCTGCCCTTCCTCGCCTCAGCCACGCTTGCCACCATCCAAGGCAAGGAGGAAGACCAGCCACCCATAAGCACAGGCTCCCTGGAAGGCATGAAGCCCTGCAGCAGCCCAGCCCCACACCCTTCCCAAGAGGAGAATCCCCAGGCAGCAGCTCTGGGAAGCAGCGCTCCGGGGGCTGCGTCCCCACCACCAGCGGTGCCTGCGGGCTCCGAGGCGTCTGCGAACGTCAGCGACATCCTGGCGGAGCTGCGGACCATGAACAGCCACCTGTCCACCATTGCCCGAGCCCTCACCCAGCTGGCATCATCCCTGGCACCCCAGCAGGATGCTGGTGGCACCCCACCTCCTTAGTGCCAGGTTTCACAGGGAGTGGTGCTGCCCAGAGGAAAGGGACCCTCCCCAAACCTGCCCACACCACTGGAGCAAGCTCGCTGCAGTCGCAGACGCTGACCACGTCTCCCCAGTGGGTTTTTCTGTCAGTTTGTTTGTTTGCCCCTTGTAAATGGCTGCATATATTAAAAAATAGTTTTGTGGTCTTGTTAATAAAATTGTTTATGTTTCTGGCGTTCCTTTTGGATGCGCTCACTCCCCTCCTCTCACCCATTAACCACACGAGCACTGGTAGGAGCCGGTGAGGTCTCACACACTGAAAATGCTGGGAATCTGAAGTGGTGGGAAGTTACCCACGAGAAAATGCTCAAGGCGGTCACAAAACCACTCTGGGCAATGTGGGGGGACACAGAAAGGAAAGGACACAATGAAACTGAAAAATTTCCATGTTTATCCTCATCCATGTTGAATGGCACAGCTCTGTTGAAGTTGGAGCCCTTCCCAGTGCACTAAATCTCAGGGGTAATTGTAACTACCAGCACAGGTACAAGCCATGATAAATTATTCAGAATATAAAGCAGGGTAGTTGTCTAAGCAGCAGTGGGGCTGAACAGCTACCAGACAGCCTCATCCACCTCCTGCCCTCCAAGAGAGAGAAAAGGAAGGTGCTTAGCTCAAGTCAATCTGTCCTATTTGCCAGTGCCCAGGGTTCTTCAAGGGCATAAACAGACCAAGCTAATTTACAACAATCAGCCAGGCACATGTGGATAAATCCTACATTTCACAATCTTTCCCTATTGCCAGGGTGCAGCAGCTTGCCTAAAAGTGGCATTGGAGGTGTGAAACCCTGAACAATCCTCTTGGTGGATGGAGAAAAACCTCCTGGACGTGAATCCAGGATTTGCTCTTCCCAAATGTCTGACTTGTAGAGCAGCTGGTGGAGGGCAGGATTGGACGGGTGGAGGCACCAGAGCTGGAGATGAAGACTGGGATGTGCTTGGAGCTCTGGAAGAGCCCCTGGAAAGAGAACTAAAAGCTCTTGCAGAGCTGGTTTGTGCATCTCAGCTGAAGTCTGCCCATAGTACAAACAACCAGACCAGGTTGTCCCTGTCCACAGTGTCCCTGATCTTTAAGGTCCCTTCCAACCCAAATCATTATATGATTTTATGAACCAGTGGTCCAAATATCTTTTCCCGAATGTGGGCCAAGCTTAGTTCTGGTGGCTGCTGAGCCAGGCTGTGCTGCTGCTCTGCCTTTCATCCCAGTGGATTAAAACAAAACACATGCTCATGGCAAAGAGAAGAAAGTAAAGGTCTCTGTGAAGCTGTGTATGATCTTGCCATAATTTAGCTACTCATCCCTCAGATATCAGGATCTGAGGCCATCTCTAGGAAAATCCCAGACAGACAGATCACTAGATAAGATTAAAGAGGAAGTATTCTGTCTATTTGCAAATATTTCTGTTACAGATGAGTCTAAGCCACAAAGATTGAATCAATATACAAACTTCCCCAAAGCTCAGGTGTATTTGAATTTGAGGTTTTGGTTACTGCATATGTATTTATATATAAACCTATCCATATTTTTTGAGTCTATGCCTGAAAGACAAAGGAATTGTCCTGCTCAATCATGGGTTTTTTCTAGTCTGATCAGACATTTTTTTTCCTCTGCTGTGTTTAGCAAAAAGGTGAAAAAAACCCCAATCATTTCATAGATTCCCTACACTACCTTTTAAGTTTGTGTTTACATATGTGTTTTAACAAAAGAATATAAAAGGAGTATCTTTAAAACATTCTGGTTTTTGATTTGTCCATTGCAGTTTCCTTTGACTAAAAAAGCAAAAATAGAGGAAGTTTATCACTTTTCCTCCTTTCGTTATGAAATATAGGACAGGAAAGAAAGGGGAGAGCTCCAAGATTAAAAAATAAAAGGAATCATTTTCATTTTTACCATCTTTCCCTCTTTCATCTTAGCATAAGTAGTAAATAAATAGCATATTCCCCCACTGTTGATAGTTTTGCTTGATTGATCCTGTTATTTTCCAGCAGTAACCTTTCATGGCCTAATGTTGATGAAAAGGTCACTGGAGTTTTTTAGATCCATGCAAGGCATACAGCTATAAATTCAGAAAGCATTACTGGTAAAGCAGCTGCTGATGCTTTACAAACCAAGGTTACAGCTGACTTTATTTAGGTGTCTAAGGGATTTGGGAACAGTTTCCATGCCATGCAAATTCACAAAAAGCCTGGAAAAGTTGCCTATATTCAGCTGCGAAGGCAGTGTTCTTCATTCTCAAAGATGCTGAGTGTAATCCATCTGGCAGGGAGGGAAAAGTGCCATTCCTGAGCCACTTCCTAAAGGAATGAGATTTCTGTGATGTCACAGCCAAAGATATTAGATGCTGAACACCTTTGCTGTGTAGGCTCCAAGCTGTCTGGTCCTGCAGCATCCTGACAACAGAGCAGGACCAGAGCCTGTAGCCAGAAGAAGCAGCTTTTGGATTGACTTGGTAACCACTGCTGGCCCTCACAGGGCACAGCAACTGGCTGTGGGGCACACAGAGGTTGTCTGTGGTCAGGGGCAGCCCCTGCACCCTGAGCCAGCATGAGCCCAGCCAGGGCTCTTCTAATGCTGCAGGTCCCCATCTGCAGAGCCTTCTGCAGGGTTTGTGCCCGGCCCATGTGAGTTAAAACACAGCTCAGGTACATCTGGGCAGCCCCACCATGGCCACAAAGGGCTTCTCTGCCATGCTAGAAGGGGTCCTACCCACATGCAGCAAAGTGCATTTTTCTCTACTCAGTGTTTTGTCTACTTGTGTCCTTTGGGAATTACTCCCTCAACTTCATTAAACCACTTCAACACTACTAGAAGCAAGTGCTTGTTCTGACTGCATCACCTTGCTGGCAAAAGTTGACTCTGTCTCAGGGTTTGTTTGCTCTTCTTGGCTTTCATCTGTCCCCATCCAGCTTGGTGCTACCAGCCCCACTGCTGTTCTGTGTGTGCTCAGCAGTTTTACTGGCACTGCTGAGCTGCTGCTCCACATGTGCTATGCTGCCAGTCAAAAGCTAGAGTGCCGCTTACCACAAAAAAGTCTCCTAAAGCCCCTAAAAGTGGCAGCAGAATGGCTGAAGAAAGACTGAAACCCCAGGAGAGCTGGCACTGTGTCCCCACAGTTCCCCAGCACCTGTGGAAATGACAATGTGACGGATCCACACAACCCATGGCAAAGAGTTCAAGAGACTTTCTTCCTAAATTATTCATTTTGATTCAGCTCAAAGTGTGAGGCTGAAAGTTACAGTGCCTTGGTGAGTGTTCAAAGTCCTGTTAGAAATATCTCATCATCTCACACTCCAGAGGCTGTTAAAATATTAAAAATCCCCTGCTGGCCTTTTATCTCTTGTGACATCTTCAGTTGTTCCTTCTTCTTCCTCTTCCACAGCCTTGTTATTTTCCAAGGCAGGAATTTTTGGGGAAAGATGTACTTTAAAATTGGCAGATGCTGCTTTGCTTTTCTACTAAAACACCCTTAAACACTCTGGATGAGAAAATGTAAAGGCTGGAGGCCAGGTTGTTAGAGTCAGCATTGTGATCAACACAACCCCTTGTGGCCTCCCTATCAAAATCCCAAACACACTGATCTCATCTTTCACAGTTTGTTTCTGAACAAATATTGAAGGTGGGTTTTAAGTCACCACACCTGAATCACCTAAACCTTGGGTTTGTAGTTCCTCTACAGCCATGGGCTTTCATCTCAGCCTAAAAAAGGTATTTTAAATAGGTAGGAAGGCATTTGACTTCTGGCAATGCCCATGGCTCTCCCCAGACTATAGATGACTCCTGTAAACCAGATGCTTGACTTCTAGGTGGCTGGAAGTAAATGAAATAAATCCTCTGTTAGTAATTGCAGTTCATTTTAAACCGGTGAAACATTAATATATCACATTTATTTGAATCACAATAGCAGTGTGAGGAACAGGAAGAGGGGAAATGGGAACTCAGGAGAATAGGACTGACAGTAAAACTGGAAAGCCCCCCAAAGTATCCAGCTCCAGCCCCATGCCAGGAGTTATCCTGTGCCAGGAGAGCACCCAGAGGAACATCCAAGTCATTCCATTCTCCCAGAGAATTAACTCCTGAGGATGTGGAACAGAAAGCTAAACAACTTCATGGGGTTTGAGTGATGTACTCAGTGTCTGCTGCTCCAGCAGGAATTATTTAAGGAGGCAGCAGGCTGTACAATATTGTATTAGACTGCAACTCAAGAAGGTGGGAGAAATCACAGGTTTACCCAGGAGAAATAGGAAGCCGGGTGGTTTTTCACTTTGTTTTCTCTAGCACACATTGTTCTTCCAATATTTGTACACACATTCACAGTAACGACACTCAAATCTTCCAGTAAAAATAATTTATAAAGAATCATTGCTGGGGAGTGCATTCCTTCCCATTAGCCCAGCTGCAAGCTGGCAGCTCAGAGCCTAGGAATGAGCTCCCTCCTACAGACAAGAGGGTTTTCCATCTGAGCTCTGTCTGGGAAGCACAAAGCAGGTACCCCCTGCCAGATGCCCCTGTGGACACCCATCTCTGCCCACAAAGCCACAGGGACTGTGCCTGCAGCTTCCTCCCAGACCTTCCACTACAGCATTTTGCAGAGTTCTTTGGGTTTCTCTTCAGTGTTTCAGTGAACAACTAACCAGGACACCTGTGCCAGGGATTGGCTGCACCCATAACCACAGGGCTTTATCCTGAGCCACAGCTGCCAGCCTGGTGAGAGATCCTCTTTGGGTCCGTGGGGCAGAGGATGCTGCACCATCAGTGTGGGCAAGGATACCCTGTGGCCCTGGCTGTCCCTGTCCTGGGCTGTGTGTGCAGTGCTTGTGCTGGTCATGGCTGTGCTTGGGAGGGGACAACTGAGTCACCCAGCCAGGGACCAAAGCCACACCATCTATACTCATCCCATGGGCTGGGGAGCCTCTGCTCACATCACCCAGGGATGCAACAGAAATGCAGGGTCTGCCCAGCCCCAGCTGGCTCTGGAGCCCACTGTGCCAGGGGAGAACCTAGGCAGGCAGCACTGCTCCCATTATTGTTATTTGTTGTATTTTTAGTTGTTTTGTGACTAGGTTGATAAATCATAGCTGGAGGGTTGAGAGTCAGTTAGTAATTAATTGATTGTCTAGGGAGGGTAGTAAGAGGGTAGTAAGAGGTAGTAAGAGTAAGAGGGAATATTACTGAGATGAGAATTAGTGGGATTCCTAGGAAGGATGGGCTTGAAAATTGGTCGAAGAAGCTTAAGTTCATGGTCAGGTTCAGGGGGTAGTGATTGGAGCGATGGGTGGTTTGATAGAGGGGGGATTTATTCATATGAATGACAAAAGCTGAATAAAGCTGGACCCAAGGGCTTTCCCAGCCATGGCTGCCCTGGGAGAGTGCATTCCTTCCCATTAGCCCAGCTGCAAGCTGGCAGCTCATTTTGAATGCTAAAAGGCAGCAAATTTTGTACTTGGTCAGGTGTTTCTGGTCATCTTCCACATGGAATTTTTCTTCCTCTTGACAGACACTGAAACCCTGCTCTTGGCTTAGCCAGAGTTAGGCTGTAGGACATGAAGCAATTAGTACTGGTATTTAGGGAAATAAAGGTGACATACTCTGGGCTTTCAGATGTCACAGAAACACAGAATGATTTGGCTTGGAAGGGACCTTAAAGATCACCCAGTTCCAATTCCCTGTCATGGGCACTGACACCTTTCATGAGATCAGGTTGCTCAGAGCCCCATCCAGCCTGGCATGAAGAGATGAGACTGTTCTTTCGCCTGGGCATGCCAGGACTGCAGCACTGAGCAAAGAGTCCATCTGCTCCTCTATAACACTGATTGCTCTCTGTAACCCCCATTTTACACCAAACCTTTACATTTTCAGAGCAAGGAGCAGGTTTTTGTTCCACCATCATGCAAAACTTAGTGTGGAAAGGGATTTTAAACACTGTAACAGCGCAAGGTAATTATTAATAACAAGTGATGTATGAAACCGAAATCTTCCTCTCAACAAAGAGGAATTCAGTTATGTAGAAGTTGAAGACAGAAGTGCACCACAACCCCTTGCCAGGTTCTGCTGCAGACTCTCTAAAATAAGACAGCATGAAACAGTAACTTCTCACTACTGCTTTTTCTTGTGGAAGTGGTTCCCAGACAATTGCTGTACATTGTATAATGTCAACATCTGATTTGGTCCACATCGTTCCCATCTACCACTCAGTCTAGTTTCCCATTTATCTTGAACTTTGGCTGAAATCTCATTTTATTCAGAGACAGGTCTTACTGAAACAGCCCTCTGGAAGAGCTTGCTACTTATAACTGTAATTCAAAACATATTTTCAACAGAAAATTGTGGATTTCCACCAGCTGAAGCCCTTGGTGATTCATGGTGATGGTAACAAATTGTATTTGTCACAAAACAAAAATAAGAGGGTCCTGAAAAAGTATGAAAAATGCCAAAGACTGTTTCTATTTCTAAATATTTATTTTATTAAAGATATCAAGCCATGCCAGTAGTTCAAGAAATAAACGAAGCATTTTGCTTCCTCTGCATTGCTATTCTACCCATTTCCTCAAATTTTTTGGACAGTATTTATTTTGGGTCGATAGAAAATGGCATTTCTTCTCCCTGTCAGCAGAATCAAAACATCAGATGCACATGTGGCTCTGCTAGGAGAGTACAGTGGATTCTTAGCTTAACTTGGCTATCTGTGAGTGGAAATACAAACCCCACAGTTTCTTCCAGATTCTTCAAAACAGTGAAAGTGTTGGTGACACCAGCCTGGTGTCCCACAGTCCGTGTCACCAGTGAGGTGGTAAATGGTTCTATTCTAGCCTTGACTGGGAAGGGAGCTCACAGGTCTTTGGGTGATACAAATTTCCAGTGGGCTTTGAGCTTGAGTTGACCAACCAGGGCAGATTGATCTGTTCCAGGTGGGACCTGGCTCCATGTGTTTTAGTAAATGTTGGTAGACATTGGACTTTTCAAGCCATGCCAACAGACATGTGATTAAAGCTTCCAGGGGCCTATTCATTTCTTCTGCATAAAACAAGGCAATTTGCACATTTAATGTTAATTCTGTATGGACTATCACTCTTGGGAGGTAAGGATGTCATTATTTTTTAAACACACAGGGCTTTACTCCATCAGACTCATTTGTTCCCTCTGATAGAAGAAAAGGGCCTGAGGTGGAGAGAAGTTAAGAGCTGACTAGGAGGTTTTAACTGAAGTAGTGGGATGAACGTGAGCCAAGGAAAATTTAGGCTGCACATCAGGAAAATTTTCCTAACAACGAGGTCTATTACTGCGTGGAATGGCACCCCCAGGGAAAAGGGGGAAGCTGACTAGACAAAGCAATGAAGAACACATTGTAGGGGGCAACCTTTAAACAGTTGGGGAATGGACCAAGTGACCTAAGTGCATTTTCCATCTCTCATTTCTCTGACTCAATGACTGCAAGGATATGGTGTAGAGTATATGACTCCTGTTCTCTGCCACATCAGTGCTCTTGGGAACCCTTCCCACAGAGCCAATCCTCAGGATGCAAAGGGCAGCAGAGCTCTGACCTCCAGGCTGTTTCACTGAGGTCTGCCAGGCATAGGCTGCTCTTGCTGGGACCTTTGGCTACCCCAGGGACCACAGGGAGCATGGACTCAGGTCATTTTTGACTGGACTTTTCCATTCCTCAACTTCAGTTTTCTTTGTCTTTTTCCTCCCTGATTTCTTCCTCTTATATGACAAAGTTTTTTGTGCTCAGAAATCACTAAATTGCTTCAGAGACAAGCTCAAGCTACCCAGGAACCTGACACAGAGGAGGATCTTCTGAACACCTGGTGATGCCCATGTGGCAGCTGTCCCAGTAGCAGACACCCAGCACCAAACCAGGAGACTATAGAACAAAAAGCTGAACTTCAGATGACAAACCAGCTTACAGTGAACTCTCAGGTCCTCATTTTCCCAATTGAATTGGACTGGATGAGCCAAGGAATAGTTGAATGCTATGAAAGGGTTTACTTTGGTCAAAGCAAAAGTGACTCCTAGTAATGAGGAAGAATTATTATTCTTATCCTTGAATCCTGTATGTTTAAATATCAGTGGTCTGGTGGAGTTCTTCTAAGTTTTTGTATAAATCTTCTTAAAAAATAAAGTTGATTCACTGGCAGCCATAAATTTATGCAGGAAGGGCCAGTTTCATTACAAGGTCACCCAGTGTCAAGGTGTTCTCATTCCAAATGCCATCTTTTGCCATTTTAGAAAATGAAATATCATAAGGGTGTTTTGGTTTGGGCTGGTTTGGTCTGTTTTGGTTTAAAAGCAGGCTGTCTTTTCAAATTTTAACTAATTAGAGTAAATCAAAAAGAACTCTTGCCATAATTCAGGGAGCTGATGCTTTTTTCCTCTCAGAAGAATGGTTTAATATGCCCAAACTACAGTGAGCTTTGTGTCTGAGTATTTTTATCTCCTGAAAAAGTTCAAAATATCAACATTTCCATAGAAGAGAAAAATACCTCCCTGTTTGGCTTATTTATTGTTTGAGCAGGAATTGGTTGAAAATATAGGCAAGATAATGAAAGGCCTTTTTTCTGTGACTGCTGGAAAACCTGTATTTACTCTTAGTTTAAATATGGCCCTGAAAACACATGTTTTGAAAAAATAATAGTCCTGTTATAAGACAAATTCAGTGTACCATGAATGAGGCTAGAGGAGCTGCGTAACTTTCTGACACAGACTTCATTTGTGCAAGCTGGATTTAGTTTTTCTTTTCGTCAGCCTCAGCAGTTTTTATCTCTGCAGCCTCAGTTCACATCTATTTCCTCTCTGTGCGAGGTGTGTGTGGGAATGCAGGGATGTCTAACAATGAAAGAGCAGCTTCAGGCAAGAGAAGAGCAAACCAGCTCTGTATTCACTGAGAGCTGACTGCAAACCATGAAAATAGATATGAAAATGCAAAGAAGAAATGGTTGAAAAAAGCTTCTAAGCAAAGTGATTACTTATGCATGTTAAAAAAAAAAAAAAAAGCCAGTGGAGACATTAGAAGTAATGATTTTAGAAAATGCACTGGGACAAGACAGGACAAATATCACTTACAGGGGAAAAGTCCTGCCCATGTCAGTAACACCTCTATCAACACCACTTTCGTTTTACCAGTTCCTGTCTAGCCGGGAACTAATTTCTTTACAGTTACTGAAGCAGAGTAACCACAAATCAAACAGTAGAAAAATGATAACCTGCTGAACTCCGCAGAGGCCTCTCAGCTGGGTTTGGTGACATCTGAACTCTGCTTAGACAGTTGTGAAATGTCTAATGTGGGGCAGTCAATCAGGCTTTGCCCCTGAACTTGTCATTTTGTCAGGCAAAGTGGGAATAAAAAAAAATAAAACCCACAAATATTTAGAAAAGTCAAAACTGCTAAAAATTATTTATGAGCAAATGTTGGATATTTCTTGGAAGGTGACACTAGAATCCTTTAATATACTATGAGAGTATAAAGCATGAGGGGGAGTATAAGTGCAGGGAGACACCCTGTTTTCAGGAGTTTTTCAAAGTTATGTTCCATTGGCTCAGGCTGCACCTCACTGAAATGAAACTTAACAGACCAATAAATACAGCACTGCTGAGCAAAAAGAAGAAGAAATTGTACTAAACTCTGATTATGCTGACATCAGCTGGCCTATAAATTATCGCCCAATAAAAACTATAAAGATGTGAACAAAAATATCCCAGATATGCATTCTGGAAAGAAAAAACTGTTTGGGTATAGTCCAGCACAATAATTCATGTATATTTTTTTTTTATTGAGTCATATATAGATATATGTGTATATATATATATATATATATACATATTGTATTGTATTGTGTTCATGTAAATATCTATTTTGTCAGCTGCATCTTCAGGCATTTTTTACACTCACTCTTCTCCTGCAAGGAACAGAGAATCTTAACACAGACCAGGTTGCTCAGAGCCCTCTCCAACCCAACCTTCAGTGTTTCCAGGGACTGTCCCTCTCTCTGGACAGCCTGTTCGGTGTTTCACAACCCTTCTCATAAAAAATTTCTTTCTTATATCTAATTTGGATCTTCCCTCTTCTATTGTACAATCATTACCCCTTGTATTGCTACTGCCCCCATCTTTCTTTAAAGCCCCCTTAAAGTATTGAAAAGCCATTCATGGAATAAAAGAGCAGGAGAAAAGAACACATTTCAATATGATCTCCTCATAAGAGATCTCAACAAGGGTCTGAAGGATATATTTTTATTTTTCCATTGTGTTGTGATACATGTAGTCCTCTTGTACAATGTAGAAGCCTCTTGAATAGACAGGAATATCTGGATATCTGTGAATACCTTGCCCAGAGAGATGGTGGATGTCTTGTGCCTCGAAACATTCAAGGTCAGAGTGGACGAGATTTTGAGGAACATGGTCTTGCTGAAGATATTTACAAAGGCCTGTCATGACACTACAAGGAGTAATGGCTCTAAACTTAAAGAGGGACAATTTAGAATAGATTTAGGAGGAAATTCTTTACTGTGATAGGAGTTAGACACTGGAACAAGTTTCCCAGAGAAGCTCTGGCTGCCCCATCCATAGAAGTGTCCAAGGCCAGGTTGGACAGCACTTGGAGCAACCTGGGATAGTGGAAGGTGTCCCTGCCCATGGCAGGGTTGTAGAACAAGATGATCTTTAAGGACCTTTCCAATCCAAACCATCCTGTGATACTCTGGTGTTCACAGTGTAGCCTGCTAGATTTATGTAGCTAAACTTTATTTTGTCAGTGATCTGCTAAGTCTAGAAAGCATCAGTTCCCAAAATTAACTGTAAAATAAGATGAAAAATCATAATGAGAGGAAAACAGCTCATGAGGACTCAGATTACTATCTGTGTGTGCAAGATGCTATCTGTACCTCTGAACCTCTCCTGCCATCAGTTGAGGTGATGGCTGGGAGCAGCACCAGCTCAGATGGAGAGTGTGCCACCCACTGAGGCACTGGTGCTGCTTCCTGTTGGCACAGCCCTCCTGGCAGGAGCTGTTCTTCTGCTGAACCTCCCTCCTTATTCTTACAAACAGAAAGCAGAACTGATATGAGTCCCCTCAATGACCACCTGCTAAATTCTTCTCCTGTGGTCTTGAGCCAGATGCCACCTGCTAATAATGAATATGAAGATAGAGGTCTTCAGGATATTGCTCAGAATCAGACACTCTTTCTTCAGGATTAATTTCCTAAGGAAAGCAATAAATATCAAAAGTATGAGTGCCCACTTATCAGGAGTCCCAAAATTCTGAAATTTATTGCCTTCACAGATGCATAAGCACTGCAGTTACTCACTCTAATGAAATAAAATCCATTTCAAAGAAACAAACCATGTAGTAAATATTTTTTTTTGTTTGAACATGAGTCAAATAACTTTCAAATTCATCTTTATCAATGTGTATTCAGGCACATTTTCTGTCTTATATAAGACCCTCCCAAACTCAGAAGACTAAGTATATCTAAGTATGTCCAGTGGAAGACTGGCTTCCATCTCCAGTGTCACTCTAACTCCTTTTTTCATATCCTGAATTATTTGCTGAAGCAATGACTGCAAACATGAAATTGTGACAGCCTGCACACTTGGAGAAGACAGCTGGCATAGAATCAGTAGCTGGCAGTTTGCATTTGTCCATCATTCTCATAGCTGTAACTTCTAACCAGACAAAGAAAACACTCACCTCCTGCATACTGCCACAGCCCATGCAATGTGGGTCTGTTGAGCTGAAGTGCCCCCACATCTCTGGGACTTATAAGTGAACCTGGAATTTTTGTAGAAATAGTAATCTGAGGGAAAGCAAGAAGAAAAGTCGCTTTCATCTTTTATACTCATCAAGTCTGGGACAGCTTCCAAATCAATGAGTACATGCACTCAGTTTTGTCTTGGTTTTTGAGTTACTACCATGAAATAACCAACTGAGACCCATAGATTTTAACAAACCAGTGCAAAAAACAATGTGGTCTTTGAAATCGCTTTTGAATCTGTCTATGGGTTAAACACTCAGAGTTTTTGCCTTTGACAATCCTTAAGCAAAGACTCCTTAGCCTCTGAGGAATGACATTTTATTAATGTGTATGCTTGTGTATGTTAGCATGTGCATGAATATATGAATAAAAGTATAGACAACTATATAAAGACATAAGTTTATGGAATTAAAAACAGTAGCCTCAGTGTTGTATCTCCGAACAGGTAACATATGTCAGTGTTTAGTTCATGTGTTCCATTTGAGGGCATATTTATCCACCAAAAGCACTCCTTGTTTTACACTCTTACTTCCTGCACATTATTTCAGGCAATCATAATTCCATAGGCATTTATTTTGACTTGTTTTGTAAGTGGTAGATGAAAGAAAAGAATCAGGATATAATAGCAGGCCAAACCCTGATGTCTTTACTTAGATTCTACTCAGATAAAACTGCTCAGGACTTCTACCAGCAGAAAGACCACAGGAATTAGCCCTACAAATGGCTTCCCCCCTTCCAAGAGGTAAATATATATCTTTGTTCTTTTATCTGTTTGTTGCCAGGGTGACAGGCTTATGCAGTTTGAGAGTACAACAGTAAGGCCTTAGGGTGTCACTTTGGGATAAACACACGCTTGGTTTTCTGTTTAGCTTCATTGTTTTATTTTTAGTTTTATTCATAACAATGTGCTACTGAAAAATGCCTATTGTCAGCTCCAGGTGTGTTTGCCAACATTAAAAAGTATAATCACAATAAAAGAAAAGCCAGGAGCTATTCCACCTCCCACATGCCAAAATTAACAAACCATAGCAAAAATTAAAATTAACACTATTTTGCTTCCCTCCCTCCCTTCCTTCTTCTCTCTATTCTCTACTCCCTCTTTCCCACAAACTACCAGAATTTCTTTCCAAATTCCTGAATAAATGGATAACATGCAGCATGGATGTTCAGTTGATGCTGCAAAACCATCATTTTGGACCTGTTTTCATACCATTGACAGGGTGTCCAAGGCAGATTCCCTTTTTCATATTAAGAATTCTCTTTTTCATACTAGTGAAGTGGATAACTATACAGAAGACTTTTACATACCTTCTGTATAGTCATCTGACAGAGCAAAACCCAAGATTTCCCTTTTCCATGGACCTTGGAGACATGGAAATCTGTAATTATCTCTACAGCCTATAGTGCCTTGAGTTTTTAGTTGTTTTTCTAATTCAGGCCTGTATTTGAGGCAGGGATTTTCTTTGAAAAAAATAATATTCAAATGTTGTTTTTCCAGTGAAGTTCCATCACAAGTCTCAAAAGCTAATCTCATGTCACATATGATTCTCTATTGAAATTCTATTTCACTGTCGAAGGGTGGAGACCAGATTCAGGGACAAAAAGCCAAGGCAACCTGCAAGATTTCTACCATATCTTGAACTAGTGAGTACGCTTTCTATTCTTACTTACAATTTTTTTTTTTAAATCCAAACTCTGAGTCTGTTTGTTGTGTTGCATCATGGTTATCTCATGTTTAGATGTTCCTCTGTGATTTCCAGACCTTATGTGGAAGCAATGCCTGCTAAGACAGATCCATCCATGTTTTATGATGTTTATATTCTTTGGGTAGGATTGGATTGGTTTAAATCCCAGCCACAGTAAGATTTAGATATCTAAACTCCAATTTCAGACCAAGCTAGCTTCCTATCTGTTTATTTTTTCTACTTCTTCTGTCCACACCTTTTTACCCTGAAATTTCCTTTGATTTTAGCTACAGCTACTCAGATATTCATTCTCTCAGGACCTGTGTCTGACCTGTGTCAGTGAAAACTCAGTTATGTACACAGGCCTCTTTGTGTACTCCTCCAGAGAATCTTTAAAAGTTGTTTTTATTTAAATAAATAAAAGATAACCTTTAACACTGTTGTTTGCAGAAAATGATGGCCCAGCTTTCCCTCTGTCCCACCAACGGAGAGTGTGCACAGAAAACCTACGTGAGCAGTGACTTGGGAAAGTGAGTTGAACTTTCAGTGGTGAATTTGGTCACATAATTATGACAGTTGCCTTGGTATCCTAAAACAACTCTACAGATTCCCCACATACCTAAAGGTTTGTATTTGTCTTCCCTAAAAAGGTTTCATTTTGTCTTCCTCTTTTCTTCACAGAGCTCCTGTAAGGCTGGTGGATGAAGCCAGAGAAATGTTCAAAAGCCACAGGCTCAAGCAACAGGGTTCTGTAGCTAACTGTAAATGGCAAAGGAAACTGAAAATATCTGTATTTTAGTCTATGCTGGGCTGCACAGATTTCTTGTCACATGGAAATAGTGCCTGTTCAGCATTGCTTGGCTAAACTCACAGCAGTGTCCACACATTGACAGAAAGTGATGGATTTGCATTACCAGAGAAGGTGGGAAGGCAGTTGCAATTTCAACAGCTTTTCAAGAGTATTTAAGTCACCTGAAGTATGGCCCCATGTGGTAAAAGGCAGTTTGGCCTGGGCAGTGCTGGGATGTGTGGATTCAGTGAGTTTTCTCAGTAGCCTTTTATCACTGGACCGCCCGGAGCGCTGGGATACCAACCCCGGCTGCAGCAGGAGAAGCTTTCCAAATTGATTCCCCTCTGCTTTGCAAACTGTTGGGCTGAAGCACGAAGGTATGAAGAAAATTCAGTAGACATGGACAAATCCCACGAGGCCCCAAAAATGTCTTTATCTGAGAAAGCTGAGAGCTTTGCCATGTCCTGCTGGCGCCCGGCCACGTGTGGTGAGCCAAGACAGGTGGTCTGCTGGGTTGGGAGACACTCTAAGACAGCCTGGTCAGCCGGGTGCGCTGGCACGAGGGGTTCCGTGAATGGGACTCTTCTCCTTGCACATGAAGGAGTCCAGGGCAGTACAATGGGGTACTGTGCTGCTGAAGAAGTTGTTCGTAGGGTGAGACATTACACTCATAAAACTCAGTGGAGGTCCTGACCACTTTGTGGGCATTAGTGATTCCATGACTTCTAGCCATGGCTTTGGTGTCCTGGCCACGCTCCAACTTGGAACGCTTTGTCTCGTTGGACTCCCTATACAGCTCCTATTCAGAAATGTTGTCTTCTCAAAGTCTACATTTAGATGAGCTCATGTTAAGCTGCCGTTTCAAAGTTGATGCCAAAATGGAAAAAGAATTGTAAAAACAATTAGCGATGATTGCTGATAATTACCTACACATGGTTGGTGTACCAGACTCAGAGAAATACCTCAGCATGAAAAATGTCATGTAAATATAAGGTGATACTAAGTCTCTGGCTGGGGTTTTCAAACACTCAGAACTGTATGTATGGAATCACACATAATTTTTATCAGGACAAGAAATGCTGTCTTGGTGCTTAGGATCCTAAATTCACGTTGTGCACTAGGTAAGTTACCAGTAATGCTTGCAAAGATATGAGATCCTTAGAGAAAAGTCTGTCCACAAATTCAGAAGTGGGACTTGAAGCAGCTTCCTTTGACAAATGGAGCTTTGAATCACATTAATCACTGGAAGAGGAGGTGCCCACCACATTTCCCTTCACCATTTGGAAGAGCAGGTCAGACACTGGCAAAACCAGGCCACTAAGTCCGTTAGAGGCGTTTAAATACAACACATCAAGATAACATTTGCTTTAAGCTTTTCACTTTCACAGCCTTACTCAGTGAGACTGGCTTATGAAGTCTCCCATTTAAAGCCTGATTTGTGATTTATAGTGATTTATAACAACACTAAAACCTCCCACAAAAGACAAATTAATACTCAGATGCTTTTTCAGCACCTCCTTTGAGAAAAAGAGTTTTGAGCCAGTGCCAAGGAGTGGGAGGCAAGTATTTCTACTGAAACACAAATGGGTGGCAAACTCTGGAATAAAATTTTGGCATGAAATACATGCTACATTTTTGGAGTCTTTTCTCTTTAAAATGTCTGAGCATTTCAATTTAACAAATTAAACTTTCCCTAATAAAATGAGTTGGTCAAGGAGAAAAGAAGGAATTTAAGTTAAGTCTCCTTAAATGTTTTTTGCACATTTGTGTTTAAAGCCTGCTGCTGGTCTGCCTCTCAGCTCATGGCAGTCCCAAAATACTGAGTACTTGTTTTGGCTCTAGGCTTACTATTATATTGCCATTAAAATTCCAACTAAATCCTCCAGGTTTGTAATTAGAACTATGGAGAGACCCTGGAGTTAAACACAAAGGATGCTGAACTTCAGTAGAGGAAATTACAGCACAATTCAATGCGAGACGTGTTGGATGAAATTGAATGGAACAAATCAGTGAAGCAGATAGGGAAGGAGAGCATATCCAAAGATCAATTAATGCATGTCTGAGTGTCGTGAGCACTGCTAAGCAGCAGTGCATTAAGGCTGAACTGTGACTCTTAACAAAAGCAAAACGTGCAAAAAAACATGTGAAGGACAAAGCAAGACTGATGGATTCATTCTGTAGAAGAGGAGTTAAAAAAACAGTAGGATTATTTGATGACCAGTTAGAGGAGAAAGGTAATAAAATGTCATACTTCAAGGTATAAGCTGATAACCACAGGGGTCTGTAAGTAACTTTTTCCTTCTCTGGAACATTGCAAAACTGGATGACAGGGTCTTTACAAGGACTGCTCTTTATCTCCCTCTCCTTCAGTCTTCTGGCTTTGATTGAAACATTGGGCTTGTGCCAGTCTCAGACCTAAACAAAGCCTGATGCTCAAGTGGTCAACTATAGTGAAATTTATTTTCTGTCAAAAAAAATGAAAATCAAAACACAATAAGAGATGAACCTGAACAAAATAAGATTCCAGTTCAGTCTTCCTTATTCCTGAGGGTTTTATAATGCCTTGAGTGGGAATTCTGCCCCAGCATGGACTGCAGGATTGACATTTTACTGATGACAGATGTGATTTTCTGTATATATTTCCAGCCTGTCAGGTGTTGTTGGCAGCAATGAAGGCCAGGCTAAGTATCTAATGTTTTTTTCCTTAAAATTACAACACAAAATTGCTCAGGAAAAAATAGCCCAGAAACCTTCCACAGGTACCCTAGAGTGTATTTCCCATTAATGAACAGAGAATCTAATAATTAAATTACATTAATTCAGGAAAAAAAACCTACTAGTCATGAGTTGATAAAGAAAACTGGATTTCCCACTGTCTTGGCCAGGAGACTTCAGAATGGATCCAAACATCTCCAGAGGACAAACATCTCCATAGGATGCTACTTGCCTCCTTTCTTTACTTCTCCCTAACTTGGTTTATTGCTGGTATCACACATTTTGCTGCTTCCACTCTACCTTTAATCCAGGCACGAAGGCACCAATCCACATGATCCATATGGCTCTGAGTTAACTGTCTAAACTAACCATCAATGGACAATAAAACAGATCTCTCTAGATCATGGTAGATTTAATCTTAAAGTAATTGGAAAGAACCAGGAAATGGGCAGAAGCCCTGGCCTATGACTTTTGAGACTGAATAAAGTGTTAGTGTGTAATGCAGAATTACTTCTATCCAGGCCACCTAGCATCATGCCAAGGTGCATTTAGGCCTAGTTCTTGGCACACCAAGGATCAAGGATGTGTCCCAACAGACTGTTTGGATGTGGCCACCCTGCTCTGGATGTGAGTTGAATTGCGCCATTGTGCCATCGTCCACTGGACTTTAGTCCTTCCCTGCTTTATTTCTTCATACAGCACCTGTGGGGACTTCAATCAATAATTTTAAATCGCCTTCTGCTTATTTTTGATCGCAGAATGTGGAGAATAAATATTGGTGATGCACATGAAATTAATGTCAGCTACAAGATAAAGCATACCTGTGAACACACATCTTATGATAAGTGGGAATGAAGCTCATTTTTTTTTTAATTTCACCGAGAAATGATAGAATGGAATGGAATGGAATGGAATGGAATGGAATGGAATGGAATGGAATGGAATGGAATAGAATAGAATAGAATAGAATAGAATAGAATAGAATAGAATAGAATAGAATAGAATAGAATAGAATAGAAAAGAATATTTCAGTTAGAAGGGATCTACAGCAACTCTCTAATCCAACAGCCTGACAGAGGCATGTTCTTACCAGATCCCCAGATTGCAGATTTATCCAAGTAAAGGTCAGCTAAAGTGGATAATGAAACAAAGCCACTTAAGAGAATGTCGTACGTTTTGAGATATGAGAATATCATATCTTTACTGATCCAAGCAAGATCAGTAAAAATAATGCTGTTGAAATGCTGTATAGTTCATTCAGCTTGATGCAGAGATGAGGGAAGGGCCTGCAATTGGTCCTGAGTCAGCTCTGGGTCATCATGAACCTAGTCCTGTTTCAACAAGAGGAGAATGGTGCCAGTGGCAAATAAACCCTTCAAAGCTCTTCCCTTGATGATCATGAAGGAGAAAGTTAAATATTACAGGACCATGGAATAAGGGCACTTGCCATAAGAGTGGACAAAACTTGAAGCCCCCTACTCCTGAAAGGACCAAGTTGCATTTATCTCCAAACTCAAGCAGAAATGGCGTGAAGGAGCGTTTTAATGATATTCACAGCCTATTCTAAAGATTTTTAGTTTCCTTGGTAAAACAATTTAAGGTGCTTAACTGGTGGTAGGAAGAAAGAACCATACCTCACTCTTCAGGTGCCAGCACAAATGGCATTGGAAACCTCAGCTAATCCACGTATCCCAGGAGGTTTTACCATCACTGCTTTACACTCATCAGTAACAAAAAATTGGTGTGCACTGAAAGCAGAGGTCAGTTTCACATTTAAGAAGGGACTTGGGAAAGATTAGCAAATTCCACACTTGTGAACATGGTTTCAGGAGCTGGTAAAATAACTGGAAGACAGCCATACACATGGCAAGGAAATAACCACAATACTATCATTGATGAAAGGATGGCTTGATAAGAGGAAGCTGCAGACATCATCATCATTAATTAAACACTGAAACTGGAAAGAGGAGGGTTTTGTGGTTAAAGTATTGGACTCAAATTCAAGAGATCTGGGTTGCACTGCTGGCAGAATAAATGTGGACAAGTGTCTTTACATCTTCTTTTACCAGATCTCCATCTGTACAATGGGAGCAAACCACACTCCTTTCCTTTGCTGATTTAGAGAGGGATTTTTGCCCCTGGATAAGACTGCAGCAGGCAGCAATGCACAATCCTCAGCATAGACGAAGGTTCCAGGTGCTAAAGCAATTCAAACCAATAATAAGAAATAACAGTACTGCTGATAGAAAGCTTTGCTTCCTTGAAAATTAGTTTTCAATTCATTTCTCCTAAGGAAGAAATTCTATATTTTTACATGCCAGAAGCCTTTTTTCCCCCCCTCGATTTTAGTGCTCACTATGTGGGAGGTGAAAATAGAGTTCATAATGAGAACTTGATTCTGTGGGCTCCCAATGGGAGCATACAAGTTGCTGGGTAAGTGTCCTGCCTTATAACAACTTTTCCTGCTACCACAGCTGTAACTAAACTGGTAGAGCAGAAATAAGAACATGCAAAATAGGTAACAAGGCTATGTTTTATTTTTTAAGGCCTCTGCTGAATGGATGAGAGAATAACATGTAGATTTACACGAGTTGCATCTCACATAATACAGTTACTAAATCAACAGGAGACACTGTGGATTTCATGCATGAATTTCATGGAAAAGCCTTAATCCACGTATTTTCTGGAGCATCTAAATCAAAGATTATTTTCCCCCTAGTGCCCTTCCTTCAGGGTAATTTAATCTCTCAAACACCTCGATCACTGGGAGATTAATTTTTGCCATCTCAGGAAACAGGTTTCCCCTTCCTTTACAACACTCCTCTCTTTTCCACGTCTACCTGGCCACTAAAGCAGACAGAGCTTAGGTTGTTTGTGACCTTGCTTCATTTTATTGACCCCAAATATCTGGAGATAGTTCCTCAGCTGTAGAACCACATCTGTGTAATGCCTCCCTCTACTGGATTTGTGGAGATGGCTAAGGCAGCTAATAAATGGTTGTGGGTCACTGATGGATTTGGGAGAAGATGCATTTCTGAGTACATTCAAAACTGATAGCTTGGTTTGCCTTGATTTTACAAGGATTAGAAGAATGTCGTGTATGCAGCTTGGCTAAACAAGGGCTGAGGGAAATGTGATAGCTATCTACAGAAAGCTGTGAGCATGCTGCAGTTTGCAGTTTAACAGAGTTTAAGTGATTAAATTAGGAAGGGCTGAACTTTACAGAGTCTGGGGCAACAAGAACTCAAACATATTTTTGAGCGAGTGGGGGATTTGGGTGAGCGCTTCACAGAACTCGCTTTGCAAACTCCTCTCTTTCCACTTGTAATCTAAACCTTTGCTGGTTCCTTCCCCACTTAGAACTCAATTAAAAGAACATGTGTTTCTTGCTGCAGACAAATCCATGGTGTACAGTGAGGAGGAAAAAAAAGAGCCATTTAAAAACTGTGCAGTTTCTTCACTGTGGTATCGACTGTTCTGTTCACCACAAGTGGTAAAAACTCAGGCACAAGACATGGATCACTGCAGGTGTGAGTCAGAACTGATGGCATGCTTGTGGTCCACCTGTATGCAACAGCATGAATCTCTGATTCCTACTGAAATTCCATGCCATACCATGATATTAACACTTCCTAATCTTTTCACTTCCCCTCTCCCTATGTTCTCTTTTTAATCATACCATCATGACAACTCCATTTCACTTTTTAAAAATTCCTCTTTGTCTGCATCATCTGCCAATGTATCAGCAAAGCTTTGAACACCCTGAACAGTCAGTGGGACTGAGTTCCTCAAACTGTGCTTGTGCCAGGAAGGATTTTCCAGCCAGGTTTAGCCAGCATCTCAAGGGCATCCCTGAAGGGAACTGGGAATGCCATCAAAATCAGAGCAGGGTATCTACCAAGTATGATGGAGGCATTCTTGTACATGATGACTCTTTATAGCAGAATTGTCCTTCTCAAATGCAGAGATATTATTTGGTCCTGGTTTAATTGTTGGATAATGTTGAACTATAGCAACGACTTGTATCAACAGAGAGATCACAGGGAAATGACACTTTGCATGGAGCCAAATTATCCAGGATGCATCTGGCTGCATTAGTAATCTAAAGTGAGATCATACTGCAAAAGAAATGTGGGGAAGAAGAAGGAATATCCTTTAGTGAGAGAGCTTAATAAAACTTACACTTAATCAAGAAAATACCTCTGTATGAGATGATGCCCACAAAATACAAAATTACTCCCATGCAAAAGGCCTTTGTTAAAATCCTTTAAAAACATCTCTCAGAAGTTTGGGCAGATAGGATTTCAACAAACAGAAAAACAAACTGGTTTACTGTGTTGGATGGGTAAAAACAGAGCATCAGCTGCCGGCAGCCACAATTCCCCCATGTCTTACAACTTGCAGAGAGCAAAGGATTGCAGAAGTACAAAACCGTGGCAGGTCTGGGATCTTCCTCTTGTTGTTTCTCATTTCTGGGTCTGAATCATGTGCCCAAACAAAACAGACTCAGCAGTTCAGAAAGTCGGCCAGTCCAGCCTGTGTAATTTTTCAGGTCACTTTGAGACACTGGCCAATCATTTATCACGACACATAAGTAGTTTGAGCTACAAGGGAAAAAAAACCCAAAAATGAGTAAGTCAAGTTTTATAAGATATTCCCAAATCTTCTGCTAAGATGTCTTCCTTTGATTGCAGTCTCTGGCAATTTCAAGGAACAGCCAGGGAGCCTGTGGGGGTATCCTTTTCCCTGCCTTACATAACTTCCTTGCTTCAATCCCTTCAAAACACGTTCACACCCTCGCTGGATCCATCCTTCATGCTGCAGAAGGAAATACCTCTGAAGGACTGCTGTCTTTGAAATCCCTTTAGGGCCCATCTTCCCTTTTATAAGCTAGGAGGATCTAGGAAGTTAAAATGCTGTTAACAAAAGCAGCATTGTTTACAGGGGCCTGCTTTGCCAGGAGAAGGCATTGCTATCTGTGTCCCACCGTCAGAAAGATGCTGTGATTTGGGCACCATCCAGTGAGGTCAGCTGGGGTGGGTCTGGAGCAGACAGTGAGAATGTGGATGAGAAGGGAAAAGGGAACACACTGAGAGTTTATTTCTGTGTTTATGAGAGGTAACTTTGTTTGATCAAATTTATAAGATGCTTGTTTTGTCTAAATTTGTGAGCAAATGTTATCCTAATAAAAATCACAGCTGAAAAAATCATCTTCAACTTCTACAGGAAGGTCTTTGGCTTTCTCTCTGAGGTGACCTCCTCATCTTACCAAAGCAGCTGCAGATGACAGCAACATCCAGGCTTCCACTGATGCTGCTTCCCAGGCTGCCTCTTTGCTTTGAATTTATTCCCAGCCCTGGTATATCAAGATACCCTACTCTGCAGAGCTGAAGACCTCCTAAAATCTCAGAAAAGGCTGCCTTCCCTTACCGCAGTCATGCAAAAATAGCCTTAATTCCAGTTTATTCACAAGTTACGAATAAAAGACACACATTCAGGGTCTCAAATGTTATTACCTGCCGTCCCTTTTCCCTGTACATTGCCCATAATGTACGTTCATGGTGGAGATCCTATTTTGGGCCATGACTCCTGTGGGGAAAGAACCACATTTTAAGCTATTTATATGAAGTACTTCTTACATAGTAGCAATAGAGATCTTTTATCATGGCCTTGGCTCTTAATGACAAATTCCTTCACTGGCACCTGAAAGCATATGTGCTCTGCACATCTGAACTGCCCATATCTCCATTTCAGCTGCCTTTTACATGAACCAACTGAGAATACAGATGGTTCAGATGAACTGAGATATTAGAACAGCCTTCAGGAAGCCTAGATAGAGCAGAGACATGTGCTTCCATGGGTGTTGCATACTGATTATTGGCATCATAATTGTGTGTAAAGAAATCTAGAATAAGACAGCTAGGCACAGAGAAAAGACTGATTTTAGCACTGAGAGCTGAGGCAAGAACTTACAAATTGTGTTTAAATTGTTAAATATTCCTTAATAACCCTGTGACTCCCATCATTTAAAAAATCCATTCTGTCTGAAAAGAAAGGTAGTGTAGAAAATATCTTTTTGCATTACAAACTTTCTTCAAAAGCATGTAAATGTGATGAGAAGACAGATATTGATGTGCTTTTGGGGTGTGTATGTTTGTTTTTGTCTTACTCTCTGGCATCTAGAGCTGAGCAAACAGTGGATTTGGTACAGTGCCTTGCTGGGTTTTTCCTTGTGCAAATAACAGTCATTTACTGGCAATGTCTGATGCATTATCTCATGTTTGCTGAAGTGGGTGAAACCAAGAGGAAACCAAGAGGAATTGCTGGGAGAGCTCAGTGCTCCCCCATGACACCAGGAGGGGCATCTTGGCCATGTCCAGGTAACTGTGCCACTGTCTCTGGAAGTACCCAAGGCTGGATAGAGAGCTGAGCAACCTGCTCTAGTGCAAGGTGTCCCTGCCATGGCTGAGGGTTGGAACAAGATCATCTTTAAGGTCCCTTCCAAATCAAACCATTCTATGACTCACCTACACAGATGGCATCAACTTCATGACTCTGATTTAGGAATTTAAATTCTTGCTGGGCAATGCCCAAGGCAGAATTTGCCTCAGTTTACATTCCCAGGGTAATGTTCATTCTATAATATATGCAACAATAATGGTTTCTTTATCAATACAGCTTAAACCTCCAAAAGAGGCCACAAGGATGGTGAAGGCTCTGGAGGTGAAGCAGGATGAGGATCAGCTGAGGTCAGTTGGTTTGCTCAGCCTGGAGGAGAGGAGGGGAGACCTCACTGGGGTCTTCAACATCCTCATAAGGGGCAGTGCAGGGACAGGCACTGATCTCTCCCCTCTGATGACCAATCATAGGACCTGAGGAAATGGCTGACACTGAGTCAGGAGAGGTTTAGGTTGGGTATTAGGAAATTGGTCTTCACCTGGAGGGTGGCTGGGCACTGGAACAGGCTCCCCAGGGAAGTGGTCACAGCACCAACCCTGGTAGAGTACTAGAAATGTGTGGACAATTCTCTCAGGCACATGGTGTGACTCCTGAGGTGTCCTGTGTGGGACAAGGAGTTGGACTCAATGATCCTGATGGGTCCCTTCCAACCCAGCACACTCTGTGACTCTAGGGATCACTGTGCTGGCACAGTGGCAGGGATACATTGACCTTAAAGTTGCCACCTTTCCATAAAACATACTACAAATTCCATTTGGAGGGTACCTTCCCATTGACTCTGGGGCTGCAGGAACCACTCTGTAATCCCTTTTCTGATTGCAGACATCCTTTAGTCTGCATTTACTCTGCTTGGCAGTGATTTGTAATGTGATTATAATGTATATTTACACACACACCCTCTCAGCACTAACTGAGAGGCCACACTAGAAAACAATAAAAGCAGTCAATCCCCTTCCTTCTTGTAGTTTAATGCTGTGTGGTGAGTGAAAGACTCTTAAAAATTGTTTTATTAAGGGGGTAAATGGGAACCAGGAGGTGTCTAAATGTCAGTCACTTCACAAAAACAAACAACCCAAACAAACAAAAAACCTAGTTGTTGTTTTATCTAGTTGTTGTCTTACTTTCTTTTTTTTTTCTCTTTTAGGAAAAAAACCCTCCATGTTAAGAATAGTCCTCCTCACAGGAAAACAGAGAAATAAATCTTCTCTTGTCAGTGCTCAGCCAGGAACTTATTGATAATCAAGAACTAGGATATCAGATGGAGTTCAGTCAGGAAATATGAAAAAGCAATGATAAAAGAGGAGAGGAGAGGAGAGGAGAGGAGAGGAGAGGAGAGGAGAGGAGAGGAGAGAGAGAGGGAGAGGAGAGGAGAGGAGAGGAGAGGAGAGGAGAGAGAGAGAGGAGAGGAGGAGGAGAGGAGAGGAGAGGAGAGGAGAGGAGAGGAGAGGAGAGGAGAGGGAGAGGAGAGGAGAGGGAGAGGAGAGGAGAGGAAGGAGAGGAGAGGAGAGAGGAGAGGAGAGGAGAGGAGAGGAGAGGAGAGGGGAAGAGGAGAGGAGAGGAGAGGAGAGGAGAGGAGAGGAGAGGAGAGGAGAGGAGAGGAGAGGAGAGGAGAGGTTAAATGAAGCAGGCAGATGCTATGTGGGAGTGGATGTGTATTTCTGGATATATGGGGCTTAGAAAGTCTTTGGTCCTTTGGTGATAAGATGTCATTTGTAGTAGTGGGGAAATGAACACCCAGAGCTTTTCCAATATTACTGCTCCTTGGCTCAGTAGGCAGCTGCTCAAATCCACATCAGGACAGCTTCAGAAGACCTGGAGTGGAAAGGCCACCAAAGCCAGTGAGGTGCTAGACTGAATCAGGCTCAGGAGGAACAGTTTTTGTCCCGTGGGGTTAATTCTGGGCCCAGCAGCAGTGGGAGCCACTGGTTGTCTTCTGTGATCATGCAAGAACAGGTCACTAGGGAGGGTGACATCCAGGGACCTCTGTTCAGTCTCCCAGTATGCCACAGACACCTCCATGACAGAGCCAGATTATAGGCAGGCAGCTCTGCAAAAGTGATCATCACTGGGCTTTGAAACCTCACCCAAATGGGTTTGACTTAATTTTCAGCAGGAATTAGTGCTTAAATCTTCCTCAAGAAATGCTTCACAACCCTTAAAATACGCCCACTGTGTTTCTGGGCTAGAGTGAGGCCATCTAAATTAAGGGACATAAATTTGCATAGTTGCTCTAGATCACCTTCAGAAGGCAGTGAGGTCTTGGTGGCCTCCTTTCTGTGCTGACTGCAGGTCATGTCTGGTTCATTTAGACTCATCTGCCACCCAAGCTTCACATGCCAAGCAAGGCAGGAAGAGCCTGGACCTCATTTTCTTTAAAATAACTCCACCTTCCAAGGGCAGAGTGATGATCTACAAGATGCAGTCCTGGGGTCCTGGAGTGGTGGAGGCTGCACAAACACCAGAGCTGAAATCACTGTTTAGGGCTGAGTTGTCTGAGCCCACTTTTCATCATCTCTGAGATGCCTGATATGCCCCTGAATCAGCCCCCTCAAGGCTCTTTGACAGGGATGGGGCCCTTGGTGCCCTGTGACGTCCAAGGGGACTCTCTGTGGCACTTTGCATGACCCAGCTGCCGAGTCCTGCCTGCGGTGGGGATGAGGATTACGGATTTAATACACCCTCATGCTTATCCCCGTGTAAATCAGGAGCAACTCCACTGATTTCTTTGGCATCCAGCCCACCCAGCTCCTAATGGAGCTATTCATAAGAATCCCACTAACTTTCCATGGGGGAGTGTGGATATGGCCCTTGCCTTGGGAGGTCGCAGTCAGCCCACTGGGGTTATCTTATGAACGGGAGGGAAGAATCAGCCCTCAGGCTTTTCCTTTCTAATTCTGAGCATGCTGCCAGGCTTAACTGTGTTAATAATTAACCCACAAGCCTGGAATTCCCTTCTCCTTCTATGCTGTGTGGCAGCCACCGCTGAGAAAAAAAAAAGGCAGCAAAAATGCAGGAGACCTGAGCCGGCTGCCCATGAGCACACCTCACAATCTGTGGGTTCTAAACAAAAGAGTAGGCTAATTTCCTGTAGAAAACTGCAGGAAATCTTCTCCTCAGCACAAATCTTCTGTCGCAGGTGAGAAAAATGGGAAGTTTGGAAAACAACTGCATATTTGGATTTTATACCCTGCGCACAAATTAACCTCTTTGAATAGGGTCACTCCATTATTATTATTATTTTTAGATACGTAGTTAAAGTTATGGTTAGCTTTATCCCCTCCTGTGTTATTGTTGTTATACCACATATTAATGTAGTGCTTCTGTAGCTGGGAGAAGTATGGTTGAATTACAGTAACATGCTACAAGCAGGAGGAAAGAGCTGTGGTTTGGCTGGTCCACTACTAGATATACACCAGCACATCTGGACAGGAGATCATGTGACAAGTAGGAAAGCCAGAAACATATCCTGGATACTATAAAAAATGGGTTCTGTTAAATTAAAAAGGCTTTAAATATTGGCTCAGCTGGTTTCTGTATAGCGTTTCTAGTAGTTTTGGAATGTGTTGCAAGATTTGTGATCATCAAGAATTTGATTAAATATTACAAATCCATTGTGCTGCTAGTTTGTTCTCATGGGCTCCATGTTTCTTGCCAGCTCTCCTGTACTCTTGTAACACAAGCCATGACTTCTGATTCTGGATGAGAACTTTGTGTCCTCAGAACAACTTCTGTGCAGAAAAAAAAAAAAAAGAAAAAGAAAAGAGAAGAAACCAAACACACAGAGCACCACCAAAAAAAGTCACTGGTTTTGCATAACGTTTTGGATACTTACAAGGCTACAGTAGGTTTTCAACTCCTGCAGGATGCTAGACATGACTGCCTCTGGTTAAAAGCCAGTCTGTTGACTCATAGAAATTTGAATCCTCAGCCAGACCAGTTGCTAAATTTCACTTGTGTCTATTCATGACCTGCTATGTAGTGCTGTTCTGCAAACACAGCTTTGTGGCTGTATGTGCCATCCTACCTTCTTCCTAAATGACCTGAAAATCCTGGATAGTCTTTGCTTTCAGGTCTGGACAAAGGTCATGTTCTTCTTCCTTTCTTATGCATGGAAGCAACAGTTCTACTGGAACAGATTGTGGTTCTCCAAGGAGCAATGTTCCAGCAATATTAATAAGTTATTGCTATGGCATCACAAAGAAAAGCGTCATATCATCATGCAAATAAAGGGCTGGAAGGGATCACAGAATCATGAATCACAGAATGCCTTGGACTGGAAGGGATCTTTAAAGGTCATCTGCTCCAATATCCCTGCCATGAAGGACATACCTTCTACTAGATCAGGCTGCCCTGAGCCCTTTCCAACCTGACCTTGAATGTTTCCAGGGATGGGGCATCCACCAACTCCAACACTGTGACAGTGTTTCCTGAGTCTCCCTGTAAAAAAATTCTTCCTTATACCTAATCTAGATTGACTTCCTTCAGGGTAAAATCCTTACCTTTCGTCCTGTCACAACAGGCCCTGATAAAAACCTTGTCCCCAACTTTCTAAAAAGCCCACTTTAGGTACTACAAGGTCTCAAAAAGGTCTCCCTACTCCAGGCTGATCAACCCCAGCTCTCTCAGCCTGTCCTCTCAGGAGATCTTAAGGGGTCATTGTGTCCAAGCTTATGTTCTGACATTATCTCTTAACCTGTGCAAGGCAAAAACAGGAAGCACAGGAGGCTACGCCATGAATCCTTGGAATCTCAAGCACAAGAAGTGGGACTGAACACAGGGGGCAGATTACCAGGATGAGTGTATGGGAAGAGCAGAAACGCGTGAGGGAATAAACTCAGAGAAGCCAAAACACAAAATAGGATTAAAGTTTCAATAAACATACAGTGTATGAAGAAATCATTCCACAGATTCATCAGCAGTAAGAAGAGAACCAAGGAGAGCTGGCCTGTTACCAACAGAGGGAGAACTATTGTCAGATGAAGCTGACACAAGGATACATTTAACACCTTTTTCAATAAGTTTTCATTTAAAGAACTAAAATTATCAACATCACGAACCATTGTTCCATGATTTATTTGCTCTCAGATTGGTTGAGACTGATGAACTTTGGTCTGGGGTGCTGAGAGTGCAGCTCCACATCCCTTGAGTTTGGTTGGGGAATGCACTTTTATAGAAGAGCTCCTAATCAGCTCCGTTTAATGTGCTCTGGTTTTCTTTACAGACAGGCTTAGACCTCAGAATGAAACTAAACAGGAAGACACACTTTGGGAGTGTTAATTGGTAGCTGCTAACAGGTATAGTCCCTGGGACCAAACTACAGCCAGTCTGAGGAAAAAAAACCAAATAAGCAGAGTGTGGTCACTGAGAGTAAATGTTTCTTAGGACTGATCCACTGTCCTTGCAGCACAATGCTTGGACAAACAGACACAGCCTGGAAGAACAGGGCAAAGCTGACTTACAAGTGTTAGCAATTATCTTTGACAAGCCTTTGGCGGAAAGGTGAAAAACTGGAACTGGAAATAGTGCCCATTATAAAAAAAGGCAGAAAAAGAAGCCAAGGAACTGTAGGCCAGTAAGTTTATATTTTAGCCCCAGAAAAACTCTGGAATGAACAAGTGAACAAATTATTACACCTGGAAAATACTAAGGACAGGAGTAGAAGCCAGTAAGAAGTTGCCAAGAATAAACCAATCTAGTATTCTTTGTAAAGAGGAAAACAGGTCTTTCTGTTTGGGAAAAGTTGAAGGCTTTCACAATTGATGCTTTATCACTCACCATTCTCATAAGCAAACTAAAGATACACAGTTGAGTTGAAATTAGTTTAGGTGAAAAAATGGCCAAATTATTATATCCATTGAGTAGGTAGAAATCTGCCAACATCAGAAGATACAACTTGTCAAGAAGTTTTCACAGAGGTCAGTCCATGAAGTGGAGAGTAGAAATATTAAATTTGCAGGGGGTACGAGGCTGGAAGAGACCACAAAAACTTCTTGAAAGAACTACCATTCAGCACTTCTATGACATTGTCCTTCTAGTCCTCCACTGGGAATTACCACCCCAGGAAACACTGGAGGACCAATTTTCTAGTTTGTCCCACTACTCTCATTTAGCACAGCATAGAGACTCAAGGAGTCTTGTTTTTCTCCAGCCTCAGGATGGTGCACAAAGACCTCACAGCCCACAGATAACTGCCAAGAGAGTCATGATTCAATCATCCTGAAACCTCAGCTCCATCCAAAAGAGCACTTATGTCACTTAGTCAATAAACTTACATGGTTGGGGATTTTTCTGATTCAGCCCTGCTCTCATTTAATCAGTGACAGAACTCTTGAGGGCTGTGAACCACCAAGGTGCCAGCTGAACAAAACAAGGGCTGGTGATGCTCTGCTTTATTTCTAGATGGTCTTGTTTGAAAAGCAATGGGTAGGGCAGGGAAGGACACATTGAGCAGCACATCTATCAAGAGATTCCTGCATGCGGTGTCTGAGACATTAGAGCTACACGCTCCTTTGGGGAACCATCTCACACAGTGTGTATGTTATGGTTTCTTTTAGGGAAGCTTATGGGAATGATTGAGCTTCATGTATTAGTCACAAAATGATTAATAAGGACCCAAAGGTTCACATGCACATACTTCCATGTTAATGAAGCCCTCATGCTTTATGTATGAAGCAGAACACAAAGCTCCGGAAATAGTTCTCTTCAACGTTCTTTCCAGTGTTCCCATTTTTTATGCTGTAATAGACATTGATTTATTTGAAATCAGCATAAAATATGTACCAGCTCAATAAACCCCAAAGAGGTTCTCAGACTTTCTTGAGTGTCCTCATCGGGCAATAAATCACAGAAGCAATAAAGTATGTTAAATAGCTTAACCAATCATGAAGTGCAGAGCCATCAAATGACTCATTTAAATACTTGTAGAACACTAACCAAATAAGAGATACTGGAGTCTTTAAACACATATTTCTTTCTCACACTTTCACAATAAGTATGGAGATAGGGCAGTGGAATTCTGAGCCATACATAAAAAAATTAAAACAAAAAAATCTTTTTCTTATCTTTGTAAATGAGAACTGCTATACACTCTATTTACTTATCATATATCTAGTTAAATTATTTTGGGGTGAACTACAGTATGTGAAAGCTTAAAAACCTTTGCTATATTTATCTTTGCCATATCCTATAGAAAAAAGGAAGTAACCTTTTCACCTTCTTAAAATAGGGGAATTACAGTGAGACAGGGAGGACAGAGAGCATTAGATCTATAAATGAGCCTCCATTCACATTTTTTAGGGTCTACAAAACAAAATCTAGATTCTTGAGAGTCTTACTGTAAATCTAATGTCAGAAATATATATATTCCCTTCATAAATGTATATTCTGGAGCTTAGACACCAATTTGCAGGTATTCATCCTCATGTACATGTCTTATTCTGAACCTCTACCACTTTCTGGCAGACATGCTATCTTCTAGAATATTCTAGAACACCCCAAGGTCTTTGGGCAATGAATTGCACTCGTGGTAGGCTAAAACTTCACTCACCAGCTGTGTGATTCCCTTCTTCTGGCTTTATGGGGACTTTGAGTCAGGTCAGTGTGGGAGAAGGAAATAAGGCTGAAATTCTGTCTTGCAGCACAGCTGTTTAGGGTCTATTTTAGTTTTAGTGACATTTTACATAGTCTGTAATGAGAATCCAAAGTTGAACCACCTCCTTTTGATGCAGAAAAGGTCTACAGGATATTCAGACAGAATTTCCTTCTCTTGTCCTCCCTCAGGTTTATTACTCTTCTCGTTAGACTTGTACTTAAGAAATAATATATAACACAAATATTTCTCATGTTTATGAGTGTGTATCATAGGAAAATGAAACTATATCTATTCCTTTATATACATGGGGCAGAACTAGCAGTAGGTGTTTCAAATGCATGTGCTAACCAGAAGACAAGATCATCTCCCACCACTTCTGGATTCCTGAATCTGCTCTGCCTGGAGAGCCAGTTAGCTCAGTGAAGATGAGAGGCAGAAAATGAGCTTAAAAGTGGCACTGATGATCAGAGAGCTCAGGATTCTGCACAGACTTGAGATGTGAACCAACATGATGGTGCAGATGCACTCAGGGAAGAGGATGGGTCAGCAGATATGTAGCACTCTGCAGGAGGAAAAAGAGAAAAAGGTCTGGGTTGAAAGTCAAGGAGGGGATTCAAATGTGGGTCTTTCCACACTAACCCCAAATGCACCAACCCAAGCATAATTATATTAAAGGAGGTCCTTCCTTGTAATTTCTGAGATAGAGTAATGGTAAAGCTCATGATTAGCAGGTGAAAATAGGGGGAGTTTTCATAGTGTGCCCACTCATTGTCCTACAGACTGTTCAGCAGAGGGTTATTTTGGGGTTGGAGGCTACAGTCTGTTCACCACTACACCTATTATTATTCCTGGATTTTTGAGTCTCACCTTAAGCTTATCCACACTTCTGGATACTGTACAAGCCTGCAACAATGAGTTCCTCTGCATAATTACATTTTTGATAAAAAATACTTCTTTTTGATCTAAATCTGGAGACTGATGATGGTGTTCTCCATGGCCTATCTTCCACAAAATGGAAAGTAAATGTTTCTGTTTACTTTCTCCATAACCCTCCATTTTCTACAAGCCTCTGTGACCTGTCTCTTTTTCAACTTCCCTTTTTGCAGATACCATATTATACATGCATCTGATCATCATTGACCACTTCATCATTCCTGATCCCCTGCTGCATGCAGATCTGCACAATTTTCAAGAAATGAGCTCAAGGCACATGAGTATAATTAAAATGTGACTTTCTGATTTATAGTTTAGTCTTTGCTATCTGTTTATATCTATTTGTATTTCATACTGCTGACACCTGTGCTCATATTTTCAAAGAGTGACTCCAGGAACTTTCTCCTGAGTTGACAATAGCCTGCTTAGAGCCTCTTATTGTTTATGAACACTAAGAACTGCTTTATTTTTCACCAGATACTGCACCTGTGAAAATCATGCATTCGGATATAAAACTTAAGCCTGCTTCTTAAAAATTAGGTTTTTTGCTTGTTGCAGAATCAAGGTGTTTGGTTGGAAGCACACCTGAGCAGAGGTGTCCGCTTGCTGCACATTTTGTATCCTATGAGCATTGACAGGAGTTCTGTGTTGGCAGTAAGAGATCTGTGACACCTGCCTGGAACTAACCTGTGTTAGAAAGCTGCCTAGTGAGCACAGAGTGTGTTCAACTGACTCTAGGATATGCTGGCACCTGGGATGGGAGGGGGTACTCATGGGTGAGAGGATGGAGACATGTTGGGGTAGAGTCAGAGAATCACAAAATATTTCAAGTTGGAAGGGTCAAGTTGGAAGTATGGATTAATTGCAGGAATAGCAGCAGCATATCTTGAGTACAAAAAGTTTGATTAAAAATGCTCAGGAAGAAAGATGGAGGGAAGAAATGTGGTGAACCTCTGGTCTCTTCCTTACCTTGTTCTTATCCTTGTTGCCTCATGAAACTCTGCTTCTTGTGTTTCCTTCCTTCCTTTTCAGAGCTCCCCACAGACAGCTGCATCCTCACTCCCTGCTAACCCTCACCCTGCCTAAATGACCCTTTGTCTAAACTCCTCACTTTCCCTCCCCTTTAAACTTGAAGAGGTGTTTTCCAATAGGATCTGATCAAAATTAAGTACAGCCATGCTTTACTTGTGTGGGGTTGGTTGTCACATCCATTACAATTCAATGGCCCATCAACACTTTTCCATGAGCCCTCTGCCCTCAGTCAGTTTCTTCCCAGCTGCTGATTCAGAATTGCTGCTGCACTTCTTGGTGGGTTTGAATTCATGTCCTCTACCCCAAACTATCAATGTCCCTTTCTCCTCACCCCCAAGCCCTGAGGCACCATAACAGACAAAACCATAACTCTTGCTCTGGATCTCTCCATAGAAACAAAATCCCCCTTCTGCTCATTGTGATGGCTGGGAAAGCCTGGTCATGACTGCTTCTATGAATAATCCTGGAAGAGACAGAGGTAGGAGAAAAAAAGGAATGTGTCTGAAATTAGGTCTACAGGAGCATCAGGACCAATCCCTTGGCTCCTTGTGCATCACCTGATGAGACCAATGGTGAAGTCTCACAGTGCAGCACAGAAAAAACTTGGGCCTGAGGCTCTGCTCATGACTACTTCCCAAATCACAGTAGACCTTGGGCCAAACACCAGCTCTTTGGACAGTAGGTGGGCTGACTTAAGGTTAGGAGTAGGTACCTACTAAAGGTCTTTGGTGTTGGACTAAATGATCAGTGCAGATCCCTTCTAAAAGAATCCTTCTATTCTATTCTATTCTATTCTATTCTATTCTATTCTATTCTATTCTATTCTATTCTATTCTATTCTATTCTATTCTATTCTATTCCATTCCATTCCATTCCATTCCATTCCATTCCATTCCATTCCATTCTATTCTATTCTATTCTATTCTATTCTATTCTATTCTATTCTATTCTATTCCATCCCATCCCATCCCATCCCATCCCATCCCATCCCATCCCATTCCATTCCACTCCATTTGTTTTGATTTGATTCTAAATGTTCTGTTAAAGGCTTGCTTCAAATTCTCTGAAAATCAGTAGTCACTTCACCCTCAATTCCAGTCATGTTGGGAAATTTTAACAGGCAAGGCAATATTACTTATTCTTAGCTTGGGGAAAATTTTCTTAGCACTTGGCATATTCCTGTCCTTCCAAATGTCTCTTAAATTTTGGCTGAAGAATTATTTTCTTCCAGACATGGCTTTCTCTCTGAGTGTGTGAGTGTCCATGCATGTGTGTGTAGGAAACAGGATGAGTTATTGTAGCTTGATTTCTTAGCCAGATCACCAGCTCCATTTGCACAATCACTGTACATGTTTCCACAGGATTATACAATGCACTGGCCATTCCAACTCGGCTGCAATATTTGGCATGTTGATGGTTGACTCCTCCTTTTTCCCAAACATCCCAGAGACTGGCCCCACTACACTGAAGCCAGTGGAGTTACAATAAAATAAAACACAGTGTTGTGGAGCAGAAGAATCAAGCCCATCTGATGATATTTCTTCAACAATCTGCTCACTTGGAAGAGTTCAGGCTCTGGCAAGTGACAACTTGTAGATGGCTCATTATTACCACAACAATGACGAGTCAATACCCACTTCTCATTTGCAGCAACGGGACTTGGCAAGTACCTGTGGGCTTTTTGGATTTGATTTATCTAGTTTTGTGTGATAACAAGCCCAGAACAGAAAAAAAAAATCTAGTTAACATAAATATTATGTTACAGGTAAAATACAGTTTTACATGTGCACTCTAAACATAAAACCCAAAGCCTGTTCAAACCACCATGTTGCAGATGAGATTTACCACTGACTGAAACCTCTGGGCATGGAAAGGAGCACAGAAGAATCCATTCCAAGCTAGGAGAGTGTTGGGCTCTTGCCTCCTCTCCACACAGCCTTCATTTGATGCAAAAATTATTCTAATAGTACAGAAGGGGCAAACAAGCAGCACTTCAACATGGCTGTGTTGTGTTTACCAGTGCCAGGGCAATTTTCAAAAGCACTTCAAAACAGTAGGATGAGCCTCGGGTCAATGCAGCTGATTTCTGACAGATAACTTTCATGTCTCTCTCCTTTCCAGGGGAGGAGCTGCAGAGGGAGCCAGTGACAAAGAGCCAAAGTCTGTAAGGTTTTCCCGAGAGCATGGAACAAATGTAGGAAAACATGAAGAGGGAGACTATAAATCAGGATCCAGAAGGATGCACTGTCCACAGCAGTGGCTCTGAACCTTCAACAAGACATTTTTCGAGCAAGGTTTTGGAATTTTGGTGGGCTCTGACCTGCAGTTTTCACTTCCAAAATAACTTGACTTTTCTAAAGTGGTAATTTCATTTTCATGATAATGCTAAACTCAAGCCACATGTGCTTTAATTTAAAGCAGGACTCAGGCAGTGGACCCTGCCAAGAACCAGTAGAGAAACATGCTTATTCTACTAGTTTGCTTGAGGCATTCAGCATTTTTGAATGCCTAGGCAGAAATATAGTTTTAAAATAAGCCAATCCCAGGGAGAGAGAGAGAGAAGGAGAGTGAGAGCAGAAGAGGGAGGGATAGAAGAAGATTGCAATACATGTTTGCGTTAAGTTTTTGTTGCATTGGCTGGTTAAATAAGAACTGATGAGCTGGTAACAGAGGAAATAATATTTATTACCTTCACTGGATTCTTTTTTTTTTTTGACAGAGAAGGTGTTGTCCAGACCCTTTCTCTTTTTCAGACAAAAACTGGCTCGTTAAACTTTATCATAGCACTGGCTATTAGATTGATTTAAATACACTTTTGGTGGTTGCACAGCTCTTTCTACTAATTAAATCCCAGGGAGAAATATGTTTACAGCCCTACTGGTGGCATTCTTAGGATTATTTTAAAGTCTCCTGTGAGGTTCAGGAAAGCACCCTTGTCTTTTGTTCAGTAAGAGGAAAAGAGAGAGACAAAAAAGAAGAAGAGAGACAAAAAAGAAGAAGAGAGACAAGAATGAATGAACAGGGAGTGTGAGAATTCCACCCCCCTCCTGAAAGACAGATGATGACTTGGGGGGCACTATGTGTGAGTGAGAAGCCAGCTTCTTCCCCACCACAAAAGTGACTTCTGACTCTTTTATTTGTCAGTAGAAAAAAAATAATTCCCCAGATCTCAAACTGCATCACCAAGGCAAGAAAGTGTTAATTTCCTGGTAGAGAAAATTACACGGACCTGGGTGGATAAAGTCAAAGGTTGTCAGGCCAGATCTTGAATTTTAGTGACTTCTGCTGGATCCTTTTCTTTGTCAGGCTGCCCTATTTTTTTTATGTTCACAAAAGAGGTGTAGGTGCTTGACATGGGGCATCAATGGTCACAAAAAACACCAATCCTGTCCCCAAACAAATTGGGGAAACATTTCATTTTGTTGGCTTCCAGACACACTAGAGATGCACTGACTTGTGCCTCTTGGGGATTTTCTTCACTGAAATGTGCGCAGTTACAGGAATTGGGAATGGCAATAACCACTGCTTTGTTACTCAGCCTCAGCTGTCTGTATCTACCCACAGTGGCTTGGAACTGTGCAGATAACTCAGAGCACACAACACAGGGATGGTAATTGGACACCTGTGCTAGCAGATATTGGCCAAATATGCTAATTTTAAGCAGTCCCGTTCTGGTGATGTTGACCTGACCCTTCCCTTCTGTGACACAAGTAGGGATTTAATCCTTCAGTGAGGGTTTGCTCCTCTGCTTCCCTCAGCCCTGTCCCCAAATGTCCTCAGTGGTTAAATCCTGATCTTTCTGATCCGTGTTACAGTCCCTGTAGGTGTCCCTAAAATGGGACCCAGCTATTTCCAGCCAACAAATCTTTCCAGCATGCCAGCTTCAGTGCAGCATCAATTTTCTGTTCCCATAGTGTCCCACCATGTCTGAAGTGGAAGGGGGATCAGCATGACAGATGTGGCTGGGTTCAGGTAAAAGGCATGACAGACTCCAGGTGCCTGCTGACATAATTAAAATAAACCCCACCCTCATAGGTAAAACCCCAGTGATGCACACTAGTCTACTCAGGACAAGTTTTTTAAATCCCTTGCAATAATAACTGATGTTCTCAAACAAAGTGTGGTTTTTATTGTAAAGAAAACAAAAGGTGTTCTAACAAAGAATTTCTAATTTTGAAAGGCTCAAAGTTGCTTTTCAAACAATTCTTCTCTGGCCCTGGAACGGGCAGCCCTAAGACTGGTTGTTTTATGGTGAAATATCTTCAGTAAGAAGTATTTAAAAAAGGAACCACAATGCCTCAAGACAGACATGATTCAATGATTTCCCAAAACAGGGATTTTAAATAAATATTGCATTACATCTTTCTGGTTTTGTTTTGTTTTTATAAACCATCAGTAACATACATGTAGCAGCTTCCAGGAAGGATATGCAGGTAGTGAATTATCCATGGAAATGACCAGGGGCTGAAAGCTCAAAGCTTCCCTCTTTCCTTGAATTACCTGGCTGGCAGGCTATAACAAACATACATGCCACCCACACACTGTTTTAAAAGAGCATTATTAAGGTTGCAAATCAATTCTTAACTCAAAAATGAACCTTAAATCATTTTCCTTGTGTGTATGAATGATATAATTCTTTAATTAAATGAACAGTTGTATGTTTTCCATCACCTCATTCAGAGTGGATGGTGCTCTCCTAATTCAATATTTTATTCTCTCCTTATTATCTGAGGTGTGACCCCAGGCCTTATTTACAGTAAAAATCTCATTCTGAAGACAGAATTATTAATTTCCTTGTGGCTTCTCCTGTGGGGCTCATCACCACAGGATCCAAGGGACTCATAAACATTCACTCATCTCTTCCCAAAACAGAGGAGGAGATGCTGTAGTCCTTGCAGGTCTGTCAGAGAAGCAAAGCACAGGGGGATAGAAAAGGGATTTAGGGGAACACAGTATGAGACACATGCCCTGATCTTGGCTGTAGTTGGGAATGGCAGCTGCTGCTGCAAAGTCAGAATCCATGATCTTATCAGATACCTGGAACATGAGAAATGCAAAGTTAATGACTTGTAGGAAGAGTTTGGCTTCAGTGACCAAAGATGGGTTAAACAAACACCAGGATAAAAGTGAATCCAACTCAATTAATTTAAACGAGAGACCATCCATTCTTGTCTTGCAGCCTTCATTCTCTAGTCTTCTCTCACCATTTTTCTGCTTTGAAAAGACTGAGAGCAGGACTGAAAATGTTTCCTTCATTCAGGATGTCAGGTCCCAGAGCAGACCCTCCTTGCACGGAGGCAGAGGGCAGTGAGAAATGCAGGAAGCACTTGAGCCAACAAAATCTGCATGAACATCACCTTAGACACAAGAAACCAAACTGAAGTTGTGCAAACCGATTAAAATTCAGTGATTCCTAATCTTTGCATCATCCTGCAGTTAACATTTACTGTTTAATTTCCTGGGTTTTTAAGAAGCCTGTCTGAAAAAATCGACTCGTCTGAAGGAATTATGCTCCTGGCACAATCAGCAGGGCTGGAGCCTCTCTAGCACCCTCTTGGACTTCTTCACTTGAGATAACAGAAGAATTGGGCAGAGGAAGACTTTGGAGATGTTGCTTAATGTCTTTAAAACTGTGTGAATTGTGGTTTTCAAAAGCCTGAAACTTTGCCAGTTTTGGGCAGATTCTCACAGGGAATGGAAAAGATTCATCTCAACCATAGCAGCCAGCCAGCTGTAAAAGTTGAGATTCCCATTAGAAATCAAAGGCAATTGTGTCCAGAACTTACTGCCAAAACATAATTTAGTCTTCTTGCAAATGGCTATTTCACCCTAAAATTCTCCAAAAAAGAAAAAAAAGTCAAATATAAACTAGCACCAAAATGGAACATTTTGGTCCAAACACAGAATCTTGGGCAAGACACAAATAATTGGAAATTAGGAGGCTTTAACAGTATTTGTTGTGCAATTATAAAAGTTATCGTGACAGAGAATGTTTGTAAGTTTTTCTTTCATCTGGCAAGAAGACATAACCTGAGAGGTGATGCGCCACATCTTTTACCTGTGCTTTGTTTGCTTGAAGCAATGCAGGTGAATCAGAAAATGTGATGCATTTATCATGTGGTTCAGTATCTCTGCTTGACTTTATGATACTTTGACTTGTCTGGTTAAAATGCTGAGAGGAGTACATGCAACGAAAACCTCAGCTAGTTGCTATATCTATTCCCACTCCCACTCCTGGCTGAGACCTTGAGTCAGCCAATTTCTTTATGGTTTCTAGTAATTAGTTTAGTTTTTAGAGGTGTGAAAAGATTACAATTCCTTCACATTTGACTAGCACAGCTAGAAAATTGCACATCATTGCTGCTCAAATAGGAGCTGAGTTGCCGAACTGGAAACACTGTGACTATAAATGCTTGATCTGTTTTTGAGATGTTCAAGGCATTATCTTGTCTACACTGTGCAAAAGCCGATCAGGAATTTAAGCACTTTTTGATGCCTGACCAGGTAGCTCTATGGTAGGTCAGGGGCTCATTCATTGTTGGTTGTTGCCACTAGGAGTCCTTTAAAGAGCAAATGTCACCTGTAGGACACGGAGCAAGGATCAGCCCACGCACGCCCAGGTGCGGCGCCTCCCTTACCCCGCCAGCCGCCTGCCAAAATCACCACACAAATGAGACCTACCCTGCACACAGCAGACACAGCAGGGAGCAGAGGAGTGTCAGGAGGAATTTGCAGGTGGAAAAGGTTAACATCTCCCTGTGGGGTCCCTTTGCTTGTTTCTGAACACAGTGCTCAATCCTAGCACAGGCTGGGGTGCCTCTGCTGGATTTCTCTGCAGCCAGAGGGGTGACTTTCCCAAACCTGTGAGCAGTGCCAGCATGGAAGTCATCTGGGAATGGCTTTGGAGTGAGTAGCTGGAGAGCCCCAGGTCGACCATTTGGGTATTACTTTCATTTACATTGTTCTCATATGCCAGCTGATTATTATTGGATGTGTAAAGCATGTTGCTGACTGCAGCTGGCTGGTAATTGGGTGTGGTTAGAGAGCATTTTTTAAAGAAATCTTTTTGGTATTTTGTGACAGAAATGAGAATTTGTTACAAAATCCCCCTTTTTTTTTAATCTTGGTGAAAATAAAACACTCCCAAATTCAGATTAAACACATCAAGTGTTCTGAATATTTTCCCCATGATGCAGTTTGCCAAAGCATTTGAATTTTCAGCAGTAATGGTTTATTTCCCCCCATGTTTCAAGTTGAAGCCAAGCAAAAAAAAAAATCCAAAAAACACAAAAAATTGATTTTGCCCAGTACTAGCTGGGAGATCACTTAGATAGATGCTCTGTCAACAGCACCCATAGAATTTATCCCCTAGGGTGTTATATCCATGTTTCTCAAGCTCTGCTATATCATAGCTTGCAATATCCTTTGGAAAAAACATAGGTAGGCCACTTAATTAATCAGGTTTACTTGATTTTTGCCCACTGGAACTGGAATAAACAAAACAAATACTAATGTCTGAACCAGAACAACTATGTGTCTCTCTGATGGATTAGGAAATCCAAGAAGTATGGTTTTTTAAAGCACGAACAATGGAGAGCTGACATTGCAAAAGGCCTGATAAATGATACTATATTGTTTTCTTTTCAGTGCTTTCCATTACTGCCCACATGCTTCAAGCCCTAAAGACTAGCTCCAGAAAAGGAAATCTTGATGTTGCTGAATGCAACATCTTCCTGTGGAGCTCAATGATTTATTTGGTTGTTCTGCAATTAAAACCCCTCAATCTGGACGCTGCATTCTGTAAAGAGTCTTACTAGACTGTTAGATTATTTGTGAGGAGAATCATTCATGGTACTAAGGAGCAATCTTGTGCTAGCAGTGGAATATTTAAGTCATCTAGGCACCCAACAATTTGTTTCCCAGTCATCTGAATTGAATCTGCCAAGATGTGCTCCTGAAAAATAATGGAATAAAAAAAAAAAAACACTGTTTTAATACATGGTTATTAGCAACCAGTAAGATAGTCCATTTTCCCTACCTCTGAAATGCTTGCAAGTTTAGCTCTGTAAAGGTTAAATAATTGGTTTAACCTGATCCCTCTATGACTCTCCTCTACCTTGTGGGAAAACTCCTGTAAGCTTATTGTAAACATAATTATGCTGTGTGGGCTTTTCATTAATCTACCAAAAAACCACAAGATGAGATGCATCAGACTGGTTTTTTTTCTCTTTCTGGAACTTGCCTCTACTTGCAGTTGCAGCAAGATGCTTATTTGTATAGTCTGAGCTTTTTTGCAAATGTACAGTGAACTAAATCTTTGTTTCTTACATTCTGAGAATTAACGAGGAGTCATCCCAGGATTAATAATAATAAGTTTAATACAGACCCACCTCTGTAGCCATTACACTATGGACACAAACCTCTCACCCTCCTGTTCTTGAGCTTTGTTGGCAAGTCAAGCAGTAATATATGAGGTGAGAATGTGAAATACAAAGAGTGGGAGTTACTTTCAGTAATAATGCTGAGTGAAGAGACACATTGCAGTGTCTTGGTGGCAAGGCAGCCTGCTGATTTACATGCAGTTTACAAGCTCCCAGGGGAGGATCCTTTACCTTGCATGGGGCAGGCAGTTGTCTTCATACACTGATGCCAAGAGAGCCAAAATTTTTACCCCAGAGCCATCTGAGCACCCAGTCAAGGTTATTCTGCAGGGAAGCAATTGGGACATCTGGGAGCCATTGGCTTCTCCACCTCCTAAGGACTTTTGGAAAGTACTTTCTGCTTTCTAAAGTATGTGATAAATATCTGGTGGCTCTTTGGGGATTTTGGGTCAAGATATTTGGAAAGGAATGGCTTATTGTACTGGGTTTGTGGTAGGTAACATGGACTTTTAGGGTGTGTTCATTAAATATAGGTTAAATCCAAGAATATCCCAGTTTACACATATCTACAGGCTAGTTGGGCAGTCTTCCTCTGCTTTCTCCTTTTCCTGTCAACCACACAGGGTTATTCCAATAGCTCAATCTCTCCCACATTCCAACAGTTGCCTGTTGTAGAGCAGCTGATGAAAGACCAGAGCTGGAAATCACCCTGCAATGTAAGATCTATTTCCCTTCACTGTCTTCATTTATTAGGGAAAAAAACCAAAAGATTGTAACACTTGTTTGGTTGCCTAAAAGGATGTTTGGAACACAAAAGGATAACATTAGAAAAAGAGTTTTAAATAGACCTCTTACATATGGCTTTAAACTAAAAGAGTGTAAATTTGCATGGGCTGTTAGGAAGAAATTCTTTATTTTGAGAGTTTTGAGATACTGGCATAGGTTGGGCAGAGAAGCTGTGGATGCCCCATCCCTGGGAGGGTTCAAGACTAGGCTGGATGGAGCTCTGAGTGGAAAGTGCCTCTGGCTAGGACAAGTGATTGGAACAAGGTGATCTTTAATGTCCCTTCCATGTGAAACCATTCTAGGATTCTATAATGTACTGAAATAATGGGCACAGATCCCTTTTTGTCTCCAAAGAGAAGAATATGCATTACAAAGTGAGTTTGTCAGCAAGGCCCTTCACAGACAGCAGGACTGCAGAACGGTTGTGCCTGCAGCAGCTCTGATGCCAAAGCAGCAAGGGGCTCTCTGAGGACAGCCCAGCACTTTCAGCGCACTTAGGGATCTCACAAAGGCACTGATTTCAAATCTGGGCTGGCTCTTCTCCAGCTGAGCCACTGCAGCTCTGCATGCAGCAGCCAGTGCAGAAAACCCCACAGCTGGAGCTGCTGGGTGGGAGCAGGGACAGGAGCCACCTTGCTCACAGCATCCAAGGTGATGCGTAATCCAGGTCACTGCTGGGGCTGCAATAGCACAGATGCTGCTTCCAACACTACATGACTGAGGTCTAGGTGAAAAGCAGAAAATAAACTCTAAAAATACTCTTTTTTTTAATCTCCCATTTGGGATTCAGAGGTTGGGCTGCAGTTGATATTGAAACAGCATCCAAATCATCATCTGTAGGAAAATAAGGATAACACACAGGCTTCCAGTCCTACAGCTCAGGTGGATAAGGCAGGGACAGGAAACTGTGCACTTCAGGACCTTCCTCTGGAAATCAAGGTATTTAGGTCTCCCATCACATCCTAAAACCAGGTTACTCTGTGAGCCAGAGTTGTTAAGTGGGAATTAGAGTGCCTGTGAAACATCATGAGAGCAAAAATTGCTGTTGTGGATTTTTTTAGAAGAAATCCTGCCAAACCAAACTGAACTTTTCTGGCACGGCAACGCACCTTTTGGATAAGGGAGAAGCATAGATGTTTTATCTTGCCTCTAATAAGCTTTTGATATTGTTTTAAACACCATTCTTTGGATCAAGTCAAAGGGATAATAAATTGGAGAGGAGAAATTGCTGAGAAACTAAAGGCTGCCAATACTACACTCTCTCCCAAGAAGTATGTCAAGAGCAGTAGTCTCCTGTGGTAATATTCAATCCCCTCATGAATTAGATGGTGATAGAGGAGAGAGAAAACTCATTAAGTACAAGGCTGATAAATTATGCAGGCATCCAAAAGTGAATTCTGAAAGTATATTCAGGGATGAAAGTAGAATTAAAATAATGTTCACCAAAAAAAAAGAAATTACTGGTAAAAACCAGAATGCTATCTGACAAGGACAGTAGGGAATCTTGTTAATAAAATGTGATATACTCCTGCTCTACTTGGTTTGACTAAATTTAAATTGAATTGCTCTGTTCAGTTTAAGAGAGATGTAGTTCAATGGCAGAAGGCACACAAAAATCCAAGAACAGTAAAAAGGCTAGAAAATGTGACATGTAAGTGGAAGGAATTAGGATTATATTGACTTTTTTAGAGCAAGATTGCAGGCAGATATGATACTGCTCTTCACATATATGAAATCAAGAGTAAAGAGGAAGGGAATAAAATATTCTCATGTCCTAGTGCAGGTAGAACAAGAAGTAATGGGTTTAAATTGCAACAAGAAAGATTTAGGATAGCCTGTGGGAAAAAATGTAAACATAAATGTAATTAAGTACTGAGATGAATTGTTTTGCAAGGCTGTGGAATCTCCAGTACAGGAGGCATTCAAGAACAGGTAAAACAAGCATTTGTTGGGAATAATACAGCTATCACTTACCTAAGTATGGTTTCCCACAATGCACTAGATGACTTTCCAAGGTTCCTTCCATCCTTTTACAATTTTGAGGGGGGAATAAGCTGTAAAGTGTTAACTACAGCACTGGAAATATGGAGCAGAGCTCTAAGAATATCCTTATTTTTACCCCTAACGTGTGACTTGATTAAAATACTTCTTTTTCCACAACAGTCTTCCTTAACTTTTAATTGCTTATACTCTAAGTTATTGTATTGTACTTCTAAGTATCTTTGATTCAAAAATTTCTTCTGTGCAGGTTTTTGTATAGCCAATTATATGGGTCAGTCAGCTATCAGCTAGGGTATGAAATAACATGAGGGGGTTAGCAGAAGATGATCATCATTTCTTAAAATCCCCACAATCCTGAATAACAATTTTATATGAAGATTAAGGACTTCTGAATTTCCCTCCCCTTTTAGACAGCTCTTCCAATAAAATATTCCAGTTAAGAAGAATGGCTTTAGCTCCTGGATAATACTGTTCATGTCTTTAATTACATTGCTTAGTCCTTTTGTCTCTCTTCTTGAAAATTCAACTTTTTACATAGGGAACACTTGAAAATTTCATTGTGTTGGAGCAGCAAAGTCAATATAATAAGTTTCAGAACAAAGAAAATTCAACTCACAAGCCAGGACAACACCATGACAGAGTACCCCAGGATTTTTGCAGACCTTGGCAGAAGTATAGAATGCAAAAGGCAATATATTTTTAAAAATATTAAACGGGAAGTGACTTTAGTACTATATATATATGGTTTTATATGTTTTTATGCATATGTATATATATTTGTAGATATGCCTTAGTTGAACATTGGTATCTGACAATGTTCCTTGGATGAGCTGAATATGCTCCTTCTCTGTGTGATCTGGAGCTCATGCCATAAATTAAATTCCTCTCCTCTTGAGGACTGCTTGCATATTTGAGTGACTGATTACTGTGCAAACAGAAAGAGATGTCCTGCCCTGAGCAGCTATGAGGAGTGACTCTGAGGAGCAGGGTGGATGCCAAACACATTGCTCTGCAGATCTTTCCCCTGCTTTCTTTTCATTTTCGATGCAGTACTGGCAGATTATACATAGCATGCATTTTGAAACTAATTAAGTTTGACTGCTTATTATGTATCCAAAAAGGCAAATGTCTAATTTCCACTTTTTAATATTCTGATTTCATATTTTCCTTAGCAGATTGCTAGTGAAAGCACTTTAACTAGAAAGACTATGACACATCATCTCGAGAAATAAAGATAAGGGTGATTTTTTCCCCCACGTTTGCAGAACTTTTTTCCACACAGTTCTTTGGATTGAAAAGCCTCATCTTTGGGACACATACCACAAAGCAGAAGGATAAACAAAAATCTTCCTTGGCTGCTATTGCAGCATGTTGCAGGAATCCCCTATATCCTTTGGGACAGAGCAGAAAGCATTGAAACAACATTCCAAAGAAAATAAATTGTGCAGAATGTACTACCCCAAAATGAACCTCACCTAGAGTGGCTTCCTAGACCTTAGAGGTGTTCACTTGCTGTTTTTCATAAGCACCACTTTGATGCCCCCTGTCTTGCCTTAGGTATTGGCTGTAGATCCTGCTGGCTTGGGGATTGTTCTTTTAAGTCAGCACAGGCATTTTCCGCTGACTTTGCTGGTTATGGGATCAGGCCTATAAGAACATTTCCCCCTTTGTGAGAATTTCATTAAACCAGTGCTCATGGGTCCAGATCATCTCACCCGACTCTCAAGCCTGTGAAGGTGAGGTATGTAGGTAGTTAGATCAGGCTCCCTGATGCTGTCAGATTATTTCTCTTTTATAGATGATTTAGGAAACACTGAAGGAGAACACCAACATACAACACATCATAGAGGTAGGATGAACACACCTATGTAACACCTGTGCAACTGAAAACCCAACTAGGAGCTGAAAGACATGGAATCACAGAATGGTTTGGGTTGGAAGGACCCTGTTCCAACCCCTGCCATGGGCAGGGACACCTTCCTCTAGACCAGGCTGCTCAAAGGACCATTCAGCCTGGCCTGGAACACTTCCAGGGATGGGGTAGCAATCACTACAGATGCTACTGTCTCTCTGAAGTAGACTTAGGGGAATTCTCTGGAGGAACTTGTAATGCTTTTGCTAGTCATGCAATATTTTATCATGGAAAGAATTTTTTCCCTACTGCTGAATGCCTTTAAGATATGACAGCCCCTGTGATTTGTTAATATTTACTATTTTGATTAGTTTAATACTTTAACAGATACAAGGAGCACCAAGGGAGAAAATGACATCCCACCATGGCCAGAGATGAAAGATACTATAATTCAAAATAAGAAATAACATCTCAGACCCATTGTCTTTAGCTTCTGTATTGCCTCTAAAGGCTTATCCTTTTGCAAAACACTTGCCATAAATTAAATACCTTCTCCACCAGCTGTAAGAAGGAAAATATGATTATGAAAGCTGTTATCCACTGGAGGAAAATGTGTATTCAAGCTGGACACAAGGTTGTGTAGGATGGGACTGGGAGCCAGTGCTTTGGGGCTGCAATATCTTGATGCTGATCTTGCATAATCTGTAATACATTGAACATTTTTATGTTTGCAATACACTGAACATTTTTATGCTTGAGAAAGGCAGCCACTCTTTTTTAAAATGCAAATGCTATAAAAATGAATTCTCATTTATAATTCTGACCAAAACCAGTTTTCTGATTAATAAAAAAGTCCTGTCTTCCTCCAACATATTGATTGCTCTCAAGAGTATAACAATTGAATACTCCCTTATCATCAGGAGTGAAGTCATCTAAATTTTGCTTAAGGATGCTCATACTATTTGCCTCCAGATCCTTTGAACCAAAATTCTCCCTGGCTATATATTCTTTGCCTAAAACAATGCCTCCTTCAATTCTTATGCTGATGTCATCTGAGGCATTCAGGATGTGCTTACAAAAGCTGATGGATTAAACCTCACAATGACCCTGGAAAACAGAGAATTATTATATTTCTGACTTGGTAGAGTGGGGAATTGAGATGGAGCAAAAAAAATACCCTTTACCCAAAAGACAGCTACATACAGTCTTAGCAGTGGAAGGCCTTAGCAAACAGTCATTTTTTGTTCTCTGCACTTCAAGTCCATTTTCTAGCAGTAATCCAACACTTTCCCTCCCCTATGTAATACTTTCCCCTCTTCCTTCAAACATCTGTCCTTGAACCTCCTGCCTCACTTAAATACATTATAATCCCTAGTTTCACTATTTCATTCAAGTCATCCCAATAACAGACACTTTCAAGAGTAAATAATTCCATTTTGAATCATCCCCTTTTGTATGTGAGTCATTGTTCCCATGTATCATATTTGCAGTCAGATGCTTTGTGCTTTCCAGCTGAAAAGTACCTCTTGTCTCAGTAATTATTTAGGAATCAGTATCAGCTTGCTATATATTAGTAAGGGAAAGCTTCCAAATATTCTCAGAAGCTTTCTTGCATTTTCATCACTGCCAATTCAATGGCAAATCTGATTTTTATTCATATAGAATAAGCATGTCAAGTTTTGAATCCCAGTACAATCTTTACACCAACCCTATATTATGTATTCAGTTTATCACATGTTTCCATTGTCTTCAAAAAGCACTGGATCAGGGAGGGATAGAGCTGGGATTTTGGAACAGGTTTTCATTGGCATAAATAAAGAGAGGTGCCTGACCCAAGGCAGTTTGCATGCACAAGTACCATGGCTGTTCAAAAGCTTTGGGGATTTGAAAGTCTCTTCCCAATGCCCAGTGCAGTAAAACAACCAGATCCACACCTGCTTTGTGGGAATTGTGTCTGGATGGGGTGGAAGTGCAAAAGGGAGTGTGCGCTGTAAACTCACCCTCGACTTTGCTTCGTAACAGCTGCCCTGTGTAAAGAACTCTCTGAATTTATAGCAAAGACAAATAAAGTGTATTCACCACTCTGATGTTTGCTGTGATCATATTCAATTGGACATTGAAATTCAAAATTAAGGTCTTGACGCCCTATTGGTAAAGTCTGGTTATAAATATGATATTTCCAGTGTCTATGTGAAACAGTGCATCATGGTCCTTGCAATATTCTGTGAAATTATTGTCCCATGTCACATCTGTGTCCTGTTGTCTGCCTTGTTTTGTTTATAAACTCAGGAAGAGAATTCACTTAAAGCTTGAAGTTTTGGAAAAAAGAGTAAGAATTTATCAAATTCAGCAAAGGAACAGAATGCTTTTCCTGTAACCTGGAAGTTTATGTGGGATTTTGACAGCTAGAGGGAAAATTACTTCTCTTTTCTTTTAAGCCTTTCTCTCATCTCAGGAATTGAAGCTTCAAGGCTTTGGGCAGGCGAATGATGCCAGAGTCCATTCCAGGAGCACCCTGCAGTGACTGAAAGGACACTTGGCACATCCACATCTCCTTCCCCATCCATGTTAATGGAGGATGCTCAGCTCAGGTTGGCCTTGGTGACTCATCACAGAAAATCCCCATCCCTGTTGTTGTATGTATAGGAAAGGCTGAGTGATTGAATAATTCTTCTACACCATTTTCCAGGCCCTTTTGGAACAGATGAGACAGAAAGAAGCCCCAAGAATGCCTGAACTAGGAATAGCAGGATTCAGTATTTGGTACCCATTTGGAGGGAGGGGAAAGTGAAACAAGATAGCAGAGGCAGATATGAAAAAATTGCCTTTGGCATCAGGGAGTGAACAGAAAATGAAATGTAGCTCAGGAGAAATGTGGGCAGAGGGAATTTCCTTTAGCTTAAAGCTGGGATTAATTTGTGCTGTTGTGGTGTTCACACATCTGAGCCCACCTGACAGAAGTCTGCATCTCTCCATGCCTCAGTAGTAACTACACAGGGTCCTGTAAATGTATTTATCTAAGAAAGGCTATAATGGTCTATTTGGTGTTTCTAGAGCCTGTTGTTATTTTCTCATGTGTTTGATACCTAGAGGTAATACCTGGGGTTGGTTCCACCTTGGTTCAGGTGAGACAAGCACAGGGTAGGCTGAATCAGGGAGTCAGTCCTTTCCCTGCTGCCCAGCAGAGGTCAAGGATTTGCTAATCAACCACAATTTTTGGTTGATCCATTTTCAGCAAGTATCTTTTGCATCAGCAAGTCCTGCCTCTTCAAAAATTAATGTGCTTTGCAGAAGTGTGTCCCTTTTGATCACAAATAGGTGAAGGCAGCTGATGTCTGTCCAGTGCTCACAGCTAGGCTTGAGCTGTGCAAAAGCTGTGCTGAAATCCATGCTCAATCCATTCACAATAGATTTGAACCTGCACTTTCCTATTTCTCTGGAAAGTTTCCTAGCTGTTTAATTGATTTTTTTTTTCACCAAAGAGTTGTATCTGCCTAGCTGGAGTTAGTGCCCTGCTGTAGAAGTACCTGTGTACATGTTAGTCCTCCTACAACAGCAGCTGCTCACGTGGCCAGTAGGAAACAACAACAAAAACAACAAAAACAACCAAAAAAAAGCACAAAAAAAAAAAAAACCACCTTAAGCACAAAAAAGAAAAGATTGAAGGACTTCATAAAAATGACCCAATGAACTGTATGAATCCAGGCAAGTTCTAGTCACTTATTTAAAGTCTGGATGGGAATTGAAAAATTGAAATCTGCAGAAGAAACACTCTCCTGACAGCTGGGGTCTCCCTGCAGACGGAGTGAAGGTGCAGGGTATGGATCTCATCAAAGACAGGCATGACTGGGAGCCTCTTTGGTTTGTGCGCATTCATGCCTTGCCAGGTCTGCTCACTTTGATGATAAAATTCCTTCTCACTGCAATTTCAAGGAAATGGGGAGAAAACACACAAAATACTTTGGAAAATGTCACTAAGGTTTTTAGAACAATTTTCTGTTAAGGAGGCAATGCTTTGTCTCTAAGGGGGATTTGCAGCGTTTCAACCAATACTAAATAGGAAGCTGAACCAACCTGTCACTAAAAGTGAAACATTGAATCGTGTTGACATTTGAGCCAAAACTCGTAACAGACCTTGGGAAGAACAGCTAAGATCTCCTGCATCTGCTTCCTATCTGGAGGTAGAGGTTATTAACTTTGCTTTACTTTTGACTATGATAAAAAAAAAGATGAATTAGCACCAAAAATATAAACTTGAGTTTAAAATAAAAAGTATCCTCGTATTTATAAGTGCCTCTCACAAAAAAGTAAACTCTTGATAAAACTGTCAATATTTCCGCAGAGTCACAATGCTCATTCTTTAAACCTTTATTAATCCCATTCAAAGAAAGAAAGAATTCAAAGTATTCCTATTGTTAAATGTGGTGAAGTGGGGAAATGCTAAGAATTCTGCTCCAGTAATATTCACTGTTTGCAACAGATAAAATAACAACGCCCAAACTCATGGACAAATCTGACATGGAGACAACTTTCCTGGCCTGTAAGGTTCTGAGAGCTGCAGATGATGACACATCAACTGTGCTGAGGAGACAACCTAGGAATATTAAACCTGAAATGCACATAACAAGTGACAAGCTAATCCGTCTTCCATAAAACTTAACACAGCTCTCCAAGGAAGAGCTACAGTCCTTAGGAAAACATCTCTCTGAGACATCTGTCAGGGAAAATGTAAAGAGCAGCTATTTCCATGAGATTTGTGAAGGTTAGAAAATACAGCACATCTACTAAATCCTGGGATACATGACCACACAATGGTAATAAACTGTCTGTCTCAGAACCTTAATTTCCCAAACTCTGTTGGAGGTGACTGAGACTCATTTCTAAAGCTTTCAGCTGGGATGTTTTATTTAATGGGTTTTGTTGTGTGGGAACTGATCAACACCCATGATATGATAAGGTCTGCCACTTAATTGGGAAATGGTTTGACTTAATGAATTTGAGCTCAGCCACTGCCAAGTGCTATCAGAGGGTGAAATCAATGTACCAAAAAGCCCCACCAAATGTTGTGTTATGGAAATGGGTGGCAGGATCTGGCTGGATCAGATTCTGATGGACCTAATTTGAGAATCACATGGGGAGGTTTTGTGGTTGGAATTATGCAGAGAGTCAATCTAGGTGATCTGAATGGTGCCTCCTGGCCCCAGCAGATATTAAACCAAGGGATGTTTTGATCTCTGTGTTGTTTAAAACTTATTTCTTGTGTCTGTTTTCACACTATGAGTGCAAGGCATCCACTTGCACTCATATTTGTGAGCTCTTAGCTGCTCTAATCAAGATCCTGCAAATGTTGTCTTTGGGAATGGGGCTAAATATATTCAAAAATGTTTGCAGGAGCAGGCATTAATCAGAGCAACCCTTTCTAAAAGGACTGCATTTAATTAAATTAATTATGTTTCTTTGTATTTAATTAATTCCATGCTTCAGGGTTTCCACTGGAGGCCTAGAGAAGCCAGGAAGATTTTTTTTTCCCACCTTTGATGAAAAACTTGGCTGCTGATTTTTGGTGTTTATTTTTTCCCTTTTTTACTCAGATTCATCACAGATTGTCTGACATGGGACATGAGGTCAGGGGCACTGCTGCTTCCCTGTTGATCTCTTTTTGCTCCTGTGCTCAGATTTAAACTGCTCATCAGTTATAGGGTCAGGAAGATCTTCTCTGTATCAGATTTGCAACAATTTTGTGCTTTGGGTGGATTCCTTGGGCATTTTCACCTGGCCGGTGTCTTGCAATTGAAAGTGCCAAAATCAAAGGTGATGATTTGAATCCGTTCTGGTTTCATCGTGTTCAATACTATAGTTTAAGGTTATTTTGCTTTCTTGTGCTAAAGATTTAATTTTTAACTTTTTTTTTTCCTGAGTATTGGGCAATGTAGCTAATGATATTTGGATTTATGCAGAGAAAAGGCCCTTGGGGGACCTCCCAGGCTTAAGCATCTGCTGCATCTGCTCACTGAGGAGTAGATTCTGTTACCCAGGTGATCTGACATCCCTGAGATAGCGGAGCCTGAAGTCAGAGCTTAAAATTGTTTTCACAATTCTTGGAGAAAATTCATCTAACAAAAGGCAAACTACACAAACGACAACTAACTACAAATTTAAGGAGATTCTAATGCTGGGCTCAATAAAGATAGGTGATATATTTAAGAAATTATAGATTCCCATTACAGTTTATAGCAGCCACCACCCTGTTAAGGGTTGGTCCACAAGGAAGAGCTGTCCCTTGCTGCAGAGGGAGAATTCAGAGCAGAGCCAAGGATGGAGGGTGGGATCTCCTCATGGCTGGCATGGAAACAAGGAGGAGACCATTTCTTGTTCTCCCTCCATGTGACAGGGTTGCATCTGAGTGCTTGAAAGAAAACCTTATGATGAGAGCTGGGACAGCAAGGTAGCCAGGAATGGATAGGGATTGGTGGTGACTATAATTAATTAGGGCTGTGACAAACTACTTGCTCAGAAGGAACAAAGTTCACTGAATTTTGTTCAGTGTTGTAGTGGAATTAATGTACTGATAACAAAACATGCCTTTATTTTATGATTTTTTTTCTAGAAATAAGGCATATTATTGATCATAGACTTTAAATTGAGTTTTCTACTTTGCTTTAGATTTGGTTTTTTGTTTTGTTTTTTTATTTGTTGTGCATCAACACAGAGACACATTATTCAGACTGTCCCAGAGGAAAGGTCAAGACTACCAAGACTACCTTCAATGTGAATAACACAGGGATGGAATTGCAGAAATGCCTTAAGATCATTCTGTGTCTGTACAGGACAAAGCTTGGTTCCATTGGGACAACTGAGATTAAAACCAATGCCTTTACACTGGGGAGCAGGGGCCTGCAGGGTCCAGGCCAATGCTCTGGTTGTCCATGTAAGAGATGTGAGGAGAGAGCAGCACAGCCCCTCAGCAGTCCATCTTTCTGGGCTCTACCCTGTGGAAACCTTAATTATCAGGCCGGTCCTGCTGTGAGTTGAGCCAGGACCAATGTCACCAGATCTTCCTTCTCAAAATTCTCCCACCCTCAGGTAGAGAGAGGATGGCAGAAAAGTTCCGACACAAGTACTCTGTGGTTCAGCTCACAAACTGGGTTGGGATTGCAAATGCTGAGGCTCAATGTAGAGTGTTCCAGGGCTTGCTTGAGATCAAAGGCTGTGTCATTTTTCTGCCAGAAATATTGGTCTGTGGGGGAAGGAAAATGATTGCTGTTAGTGCATCCTGTCAGGTGTGACTTGCAGGGTTTTTGTGCTCTTAGGGTTCCCTATCAGAAAAAAAAAAACCAACAAAAGTTTCCTGGCTGAAGTGAATTTTCTGCAATATGAGTAAGAGAGATTTTTTATTTCCTGGGCCTAATTGTGGAATGAATTTCCCCAGGAATTAATGAACGTGACAAGACTCACTGTCCTCGGGTGAAAGACAAGACATCTACTCTGTGGTACCTCCTCTGACATGGGACTTAAAAATATTCCTTGGGAAAGCAAAATCCCCTATGGCACACTGGTGTCTTCTGGGGAAGGAGTGGCACACAGCAGATGTCAAACACCAGCCACATCTGTCAGTGGGCTCCTGGAAGGTGGTCATGCATTGTGGTGAGGAGCCCAACACAAAAAACATTCAAATATTGGTATAATCCCAGCGTCCGCCAGCCCAGCACTGCCCCAGCTTTACACCAGAGCCACAAAGGGATTTTGCCTCAGTAACAGAATGCCTCTTACTCACAGCCTCAGCACTTGTTGCTCTAAAACTAGAAGATTTAGTTTGGTTGTTGCATTTTACTTTTTCCAAAAAGTTTTAAAGGAAAAAAAAATATACAAGAAATTCTTTCCCTTTAACAAAGCTGTCTCCTTTTTTTAGATTTGCAGCTGAGGAAGGGTGTGTTCAAGGAAGAGAATGCCAGTTTGTTAGGAAAGCTTTTATTTAACAACAAAACTAACCAAATACCAACCAAAACAAAAGTCAACAAGCTCACGGGTAAACAGTCCAACACAACAAATCAGAACCTAAACAGTAATGTCAGTCAAAAAAAAAGATGATTATTCTTAAGTTAAAGGTTCAGATAGAGTAAGCCAGACGCCAAACTGATTTTATTATTCCTCTACTTTAGCATAAATAGGCAAATGTCAAAATACAGCATCTTGTCATTCAACAAAGTAGAATTCTACTAAATTGAATCAAGTTGAACAGAGAGACAACTGTAGTTTAGACAGGCACTCCCTCCCCTCCTGACACTGTGGGCCTGCTTGGCAGAATGCTCAGGTTTCAAATGAAAGAAATGTGTTGGAATAGAGCAAGCAATGAAAAAAATGTCCTTAACAGGAACTTCATTAATTAAAACCCAAGAGGCTGACAAGCCTTGAGCTAATATCATGCAATGCTGGGGTAGAGGGTATATATTACTCAGATCTACAAACCAGGTTTATCCCCTACCCCTATTATCAGGACTGGTAGAGATTTCTACTGTAATTTAAACAGTATTCACTGCTGGAAAAGAATAGAAAAGAAACACAACATCAATAAAACTGAGCATGTTGTACTTGTGCTAACCTTAGGGCAGTGTGCAGCTGTCATCATTTATAAAATTCTGGCTATCAGTGTGAGGGTGTTGTGCTGGGGCACATCACCAGAGTATCTCTCAGAGCACCTAAAGTAGATTAGCCCCTAAAGCAGATTAGTCCCAGACTGGCTTCACAGCAGTTGTCATGGACTTGTTGACTTCTGGCATTTGAAATCCACCTTGGATAGGACTGTGTCTATTTGTCCATGAGTTTTGAGTTTCTCTTAGCTTTCTACAGCTAGGCTGGACTCTAGGCTGGCCAAGAAGGTGGCTGGAGGGGGATCACCCGAGGGCCTTTTGAGCATTTTTTCTGGCAAAAGCAGAAGAGATCTTAAGGAAGAAGGGGTACAGCATTTCCTGAAGATCACACAATCAACTAGGTTGGAAAAGACCTTTGAGATCATCGAGCCCAACCTATGACCAAACACCACCTTGTCAACTACTGTCTGATGTACCTTGTCTTCCATAAGTCCTATAAAGCACATTTAAACTTCTGGCTTGTAGATTTGTTTTGCCTGCCATAATGCTGCAAGGTATTTTCATCATAGGATCCCCTGTAATTATTCAGTGTGTCCCTGAATATTTATCAGAACTTTTTCCATGCCACTCTTTGCCCTTCAAGCTGGATTTCTCTGGAAGTGTCATCAAAATATTTAATCCCCTTGCCAATACAGAGCACAGAAAAAATATTTACTCCTGTCAAGCAAGACAAGGAGACAGTGACTGGAGAGGAGTTTAGACCAGCCAAGAACCTTGACAAGACTGATGAAAATTAAAACCAAGAACAATTAAAATAAGAATTCTGGGGTGAGATGGTTCAGGCAGTGTCTTGATGGAACCTGAAAGCAAAGAGATAGAGTGGTGGAAAGTCACATTCCTGGACATTATGTAGTTGCACGAACCAGGCCCCATGTCTCCTTCTGCAACCTTTGTCACTTTTCGCTTAATTTCAGCATGTGGTGATAAGGAAATTTTGTGATAATGAAGCAGGAACAGCCTTCTCTTCACCTGCTCACAGACAGAAACAGTGATCCAAAAGCAGGGAAATACCACATCTGATTGGGAAATGTGAAATGGACATTTTTCACTGAGCACAATAGAAAGAAAAGGGTGGGAATTAGGGTTAGCACCTGGCTCACTGTGAACTTCTTTGCAACAAGGCAAATGAAAGGACCAGTAGACCCTATGAGTCTCCCATTGCACTGAGCATCTGTGGGATTAAAAGGAAGCAGAAAAAGAAGAAAAAATTTAAATTGCAATATTGCAATGGAAATAATAAAAGAAACTGATTTGCTATATTTCCTTTTTGACATTGGTTTTAAATTTAATGTAAATTTCACACATAGGAGGGAGCATCTTTTAAATATATATATATATATATATATATATATATATATATAATTCACAGCCCTGTGAAATTTCATCTTTTCATAATGAAATAACAGACCTTCTTTCCTTTCCTTCTGCTGGTCAGTCCCAGCCCAAAACCCAGAGCCCAAAATCTATGCTCAATAAAGTATATGGAATAAAACAATACACGTTGGAGTACCAAACAACTGGTAACAATCAGGCTATTGAAATCAAGGGAGTAAAAGAAAAGGAGTTGGACCCATTTGCCAAAGAAAAAGGAAAACATACCCAAGGCTATTGTAAAAAGAAGGAAAAAATGGCAATCCGAAAAATTTATTTCTCTAAATAGAAATTGCTTACTAATATAAAGGTCTCCTCAGGGCAGAGGAAGGGTAGCAGCAGTTAGACATATTTATCTCATTGACTTTCCCCTCCAGCTCTGTGGCAGTCCCAGAAACCTCACTGGAGGTGGACAAACCATCTGATGACTCCAAGTAAGTTCTCCATCCATTATTTTAGGCCATATGAATGTTTGCACCCAAATCTAAACACAACTTATGGCCTATGCGTATTTCTACTTAAAATTTCTCTTGACAGTAGAGTATTTTTCTATTACTATTATTGGAAACAAGATAAGATTCCAACTTTGACAGGTGAAGTTAAAGATTTCCACGTGGGATTTGATCACAAAATTCTGGAATATTTCCTACATAAATTCCTAATGACTTCATATTTAATGAAATTTTGAAAAATCAGAAGGCAAATCTCAAATTACTAGAAATAGCTTTTAGTGAGAAATTCAATCTTAGTCAAAATTCTTCAGTCCATGGAATTTATCAGAAATATAATTGAGCAGAGATGCAACTAGGAGATCTGTGAAAATGCTCTTAAGGTGGGAAGCCTCAACACACAGTCTTTAATCAATCAGAGAAAGGGGAATGGAAGCCCTAAAAATTACAAATAGAAATATGACAATGAAAGTGATTATTCATAACTACAAGCTACAAGGAAAGCAATGATATATTCACTTGAGGAACTTTTCAACAGGCTGTAAAATTGTCAAAGATGTATTTTCACCTATTGAATATTATGGCCTTTTTGAACAAAAATTATTTGATTATTTAGCCAGGCTAGTTTGGATAATCTGATAGGTGCATCTCCATATTAAATGTCTTTTCATCACCTTTCTGGCTTTAAATTTGCTCACTAAATTAGTCCAGTGGTGTCCCCAGTTCCAGCCTTGAACATCTATGAAGCCACAGACCCAATCTTTGCAGAATGAGCCCATGGTTGTGGTGCTTTGGCACAGCTGAGGGTGGTGAGGCACTGGAACAGGTTTGTCAGAGAAGTTGTGAATTTGCCCCATCCCTGGAGTATTGAAGGCCAGGGTGAACAGGGCTTGGAGCAAATTGGTCTAGTGGAAAGGGGCTGGAAATAAACAGTCTTTACATCCCTTTTAACTCAAAATATCCTGTGATTCTATGATTATGGTGCTAAAATCTGAAGTAAGCTGCATGCTTCTAGTTTAAAAGTCGATGCAGGATTCATACAGCTCATGGATGCAATGCCCCAAATGAGGTGAAAAGGGTTTCAGCTGCTGGGGAAGGCTCTTAATGCTGTCAGCCTGTGCAGATCTTCCCTCTGAACAGAAACATGCAGAGCAAACTGCGATTTATCAGCATGAAAGAACTGCCAAGGGAGAAATTAAGATTTTCCAATGTCTCACATGGAGCCTTTGAATTCAGGCTGTCTTCATAGTAGGAATATTAAGTGATCTGAGGAGACTGCCTTACAGTCATTCCCAGGCTTCTTTGTGGAGTAGCTGGCAGAAGAGATGGGAGGGAAACAGCAGAGAAAGGTGAAAGATAAAAGGAAAATTTTCAAGTGAAGTGTTCCACTTATTTAACTGACTAAAGTTCACCATCTGTGTAGAGCTGTGTTGAGAGCCAAGGAATTTGCATGTTACAGTGAACCATTTATGAAATACACAAATACACATATAAATATATTATAGTAAATTTTCTTGTATCTGGGGGTTTTTAACCATTAAAAGACCCTATTTACACTAATGTTCATAACTTTACATTGATCACTTGCTATAAGGCATCAACATGTTTCTAAAATTCTGAGGATGTCATAGAAAGTTTCTCAGGATTACAGCTAAGGTGCTCTTAAGCATTTACTTGAAGTTTTCATTTAACTTCCAAAATGAAAATTTTTTCTTCCCTTCTAAATATTCCCACTATCACTTTTAGCAGGCTGATTCTTAATTTTGTTTTAATTGGATTATACAGTGTGTATTAGGATCAAACCAGGAAGAATGTTGCAGGTGAACATTTTTTTTTCACTTTATTACATAAAATGACCTCCCTAATCCTTTCTGACACATAAATAAGAAAAATCCTCTCAAGGATGAGGTCACACATGATACCTCTCTGGGTTTGCATGAAGAAATTCAGTTTCCAGCTTAACTTTGTTTATGTGAAAGGCTGCAGATTTGCAGCAGTGAAGAATCTGGAGGCTCAGCTGATATTTTCTAGTAGATCCTGGCACAAAATGAAGTTCTGAACACATCTGGTCACTTAGTGGCAGTGTGTATGGGTAGGGAGAGAAACAAGAGATGCCCAGAGGTATCTTGCTCCTGTGCATTCTCTTGCAGTATTTGTCAGTCCAGCAGCATGTACTGCTCTAAATTATTCTGCACTTTCAACATCCACTCAGTCTTCAGATAAACTCTCTGCATCTCTTTAAGGAAATCATGATGGGGGTTCAGTTCTATTGAACTCAGTAATTCTTCTACCTTCTCCAGGAAAATCGAGGTTTAAGTAGATAAAACCCACAGAGGGGTCTGCCCTGCTCTTGCACTTTCAGTATGGGATGGATTTGGATGAGGGTGAACTGATCAAAGTGGATAAATGATCTGAAAGAACAAATAGCAGCACATTCAAAATTCCAGACTGAATGATGAATAATCAACTATACAAACACAAGATGAGGACTGAAAGTTTTATTAAAAAGTGTCAGGGTGTTACAATGGATCAGAGGCTGAGTGAAGGTCCATCAATGTTGTCATGCTGTTGAGAAAAAAAAAAAAGACAAACACAAGACCATGAAGCCCTTCCTGCTCTCTTTAGTATCAGCATGTCCCCAGCTGATTACAGCATCCAGTTCTGACACATCTCTCAGGGAAGAGCTTTCCCTGACCAGGACAGCAGAGAAATTCACCTGAGGGTGGGAGAAAGGCTAGAAAACCTGGTCTGGGAGAAAAAAATGAAAGAACTATTTTTAAGAAGACAATAAGCCTGCAGCAGCTCCTGAAGGTATCTTCCATATATATTCCTGTTTACATGCAATGTCCATGGAACATATTTACTTTCCTACTTTAGCCACCACGTGTGAACATATTTCCCTCTGCTCCCATAAGTGAAAATTCCCAGGGACCCATGGAGTCCTCCGAATTTGGCTCTGACCTCCTCATCTCAAGCCTTTAGACAGCTCCAAACCTGCCAGCCAGCAGGTCAGGGCTCTCCCCATCACCTGCCTTGCAGCTTCTGGATGAGGACTTGGCTGGGCCCTGCCTGCCGTGTACAAAATAATCTGGGTTTAGGCATCAACATGTACTTGATTTCTTCCCCCTGTAGAGCAGTGTCTTCCCAGCTAAATTACAGGAGTTCTTATTTTGTAAGATAGCAGGAAAGTAGACAGGTATGAGCTATAAATGCAGATCCATTGTCTGTTCAGCTCCACAAAATAGCAACTGCTCATCCTCAGGGCCATAAAATTAACTGTAATAGAACATATACTTTCCTAAAAGAGTCTGTGATTCAGTGAAGCTGAAAAAGCTTCTTTCTGAATAGGCAATAGAACAGGTATTGGGATTCAGCCTTTTCCATATGTGTAGCATTTGAACTACACCAGACTTCCATGCTCAATGGCCATGGAGAAATTTGTGATTTATTGAATTTCCTCTGCACCAGGGAGGGTAAAACAAGGTTGCAGGAGCATGTGCACTGCCATTACAATAATTACTGTTGTGCTAAGCAAAGATACTAATCATAACAGAAAAAAAAAAAGCTTAAACTGCCCCCAAAAACCCTAAAGATACATTTTCATAGCAGAATATTTGATGCAGGAAAAAGTGTACAAATGTATGCAAACAGAAGTACTGTAATGGGTAAATTGTGGGCACTCCCTTTGAAAAATCTGTCCATGACTGACCAGTAAGTTCAGAATAATTTGCAAAAATTGTTTAATAAGTAATCATTAATATGGAATAATTCCAAGGGAATCATGGAAGCTAAAAAAATGAGATAGGACTTATTGGTTACATATTTTGGTAAATTATTAGCCTGCAGTCTGCAAATAGCACATATATCTTATTAAAGAAACTAATTTTCCTAGAAAAGAAGTCCTAGGATAGACCTGAACTATAGTGAATATTCCAGCTGTTCAAGCTGATTTTATCTTCATGAAAACAATTTCAGCCTCTATTTATTTTTTCAGCTACGCTGTTGCTACTGAATGAGAGCTCTGACTCCATGTGTTGCATATTCACACATTGAACAATCAGATTATTGGCATTCCAGTCCCCTTAGTCTTTAGGCAATATCTCCAATGAAAAACTTCCCAATGAGGCGATGGAATATTAGATCAGACCTTGTGGTCATGATCAATCCATGAAATGAAGCCAAACACAAGGGAATTGTTTTTAAACATACGTTGAACAAATCATCTGAGGGCATTGCAAACACTGAACAGAGGTGCAATTTGGAGAAGAAAATATCTTGTTTTGTCTGAAATGTATCCAGCATCTCCACGAGCTCACGTTATGGGTAGATGTGTGCACCTACACACACTTGCACACATGCACAGAGCCAGGTACGTGCACACACATATCCATGTGCACATAAAGAGTTTTATGGCAGGTGCCTCCAAATGGCAGTGTTCCCACAGAATCCCCAGCTCTGTTTCTTGGCATGGAAGCAGACTTCCCTGCCGTGTAAAGACATGCTGTTACGCTCTTATGAGTTTTAATTTTCTGGCTAATTGTTGACAGAAGATCATGAAATCTCAGGGCACCCAGTCAACCCTGAGACTGCAAGGGAAAGTGAGGAGCCCAGACACACTTAGCAGCTCTTAATAACTTGTTGAATCTGAACTTCTGTCAACTCTGGCCTTTATTCTTTCCCTAAATCTGCGCTTGGAGGTGTTTTCTGTGTTGAGACATCTTGGGAGCCAAGAACCAGCATGAAAGGAAGGATTGCTCTGCCCATCCTTGTAATCCCCTCTCTACGGGAGAGGTGCAGACATCTAAATAAAGAAAATTGCACTTTGTGTGTCACCAGGCTCCTCATCCATCATGCTGCTCAGCCAAAATGTGTGCATATATGCCCCCAGTGAGCTATCTATGGGGGAACAGAAGAGAGAGCAGGAGGGATTGCTATGTCTGCCTGGTTTCTAAGAAAGCAATGGACTCCCAGCCTAGGAAAAAAAAAAAAAAGTGTTCTGATTAGAACACCACAGCCCTTTCTGATTCATTGCCTTGGAGAAGTGAGAGCAGCTTTGGCATATACCCCTGCTATTGTGTGCCAGCTCTGAGAGAAGCCACACTGAGAAGCCTGGGGCTGTACACCATGAGCAAAAAAATAATCCACCGCAGTAATTGCTTCTTGTTTGAGTGCAGCTCAAACCCACAGACTGCAAAAGGTTAATCTTTTGGTATAAAACCTAAATGGAGTCTGTCATGTTGTTCCCTCATAAACACAGTACTGTACTGTTTAGTTTGCTGTTTAAATCCTAATCTTGCTGGTGCCTGGACCTTCTGCAGAAGTCTGAACATAAGAGAAGATTTCTGATGTCAAATCATTTTGAGAGTAGACATTTATTTATTTATTTTGTTTTGGGGTTTTTTTGGGTTTTTTTTTTTTTGGTGGTGATGTTGTTCTGGTTTATTCTTGATTATTTTTAAATTAATATTACTTACTCTCTTCACTGGAGTCAGCCTTCTACATGCGACATGCAGAAACACACACACATGTGTAGGATCATGAAGCAATATTAACAATATTGTGGCCATGTGCCAAGGAGAAGGTCAGGTCCTCAGGCCATGAGCCCGTGGGTCTGCATGTGAACACCTTCACTGTGGGAGCACACCTGAAAGGGCTGAACAGGGCTCCAGGCTCTCTCTAGGGAGGCTGTGGAGTAGCCACAAGCCCCTTGCCTGGGCTCTGAAGAGAAAGCAGATTTCTCAAGCATGGCTAACACTGTCCCAAAAGACTCTACACACAATTAACCTGGGGAACTCACCACCACTAGACAGAATTGAAACCAAGGTAGAAGTGCTATTCAAAATAATACTGCTGAAGAACACCACAGAAACATCCAGAAGTACCTTAGCTTGCATAAAAATTTGTGCATAGGGAAAGCAGCAGTGAATTTACATTCCTAACAGGCAAATTTCTGCGGTCTACACTCATTAACAAATTGCCTTAAAAGGCAGTGAAACAGTTAACCAAAGCAACATCTCCCTGCAGAAATCGTACATAAAAATGTACAAATGTTGTTTTCCTTCTCTGTATCAGCTTGTGTCCCAATGAACTGCTATAAATTATTCTGCAATACAGATTCTGAGTAGTACAGTTAAGCTCATCCCAGATAAGAAAGGTTTGTTGTTTGCAAAGATGTCATGGTTTTGCCCACAGTAATAATGTATCCCTAGACACAGGAATCTCAGCCTGCTCGTGTGAATCCTCATGACTTGCTACAGTGGGAAAATATCAGAGTTAAAGATGGGTCAGGAGATGCCGAGTGAGTGATCAGCAATTCAGTCCCCTGAACTAACCTCTGGAAACGCTTTTACCAAATTCAGGGGTGAAACAAAAGTTCATCTTGAGCCATTTCTGCATGACCTGAATTGTGCTGTTCAAGCTGTACAGAAGGAGAGAAAGCATTTCATAGCAATTTCTCTAATTAAAAAGTATTTTAATTTAACAGATTTCAAACAGATTCCATTTTTCTATGACAATTTTTGTGAAGCAACTCATTTAAGCACTTAGCAGTATGACAAACAGTAAAACAACTTGACAAGGAATAAGATTTCTAAAAGCAATTATTTTGCTAATGGTTAAGACAAGAACTTTCATAATACTTTTAATTAAACATACCTTGTAAATAGTCAAATAAAACTAATAATATTGGCAATTGTGCACCCACAAAAATGTATCAGACAACTTCCCCTTCTTTAAAGCAAGCAATTTAAAGACATTTGTTCACCTGCTGTACTCTTTTGCTTGAAGCTATTAAACATTCAGTTACACTGATCTGAGATTGCAATCGTGTCTGGTGTGATGAAATGTGTTAGATTAGATTTACTGACTGGGGAGCCTGGATCGCAACTGCTTCCTATTCACTTCAGAATGAATCTGAAATTACTCCTTTCAAAATCATTTCATGAAACTCAAAACTAATTCTAGTCTCATTTATAGGGTGTTTTACGAAAACATATCTCAATGTCTATCCTCTGTCCTGACACCCCTTGTCAGATTCCTGCTCCACCAGCAGTGGCCCATTAGATTGGGTTCCTCAAGCATGGTCCATACTCTCCTGATCATCTCTGTTGCTGCGCTCTGATTTGGTGGTGGTTGGTTCTGCCCCAGCTTCCTCACTCCCACCCTTCCCTTTGGTATCTTCTCTCTCTTTCCATGTCTGTGCTGCCTCCCACAAATGGAACTCACCCACAGCTGCTTCTCTATCACCCCTCTTGGGTACAGAGACTCTTGGGGAGCTAGGGTTTGGCTGATTTCCCTCTCACCCAGTATATTTTCCTGTCATTTTGCTAGTCTTCTAACTATTTTTTTTTAGTTATTTCCAGACAACTCTACATCATAATATTACCAAACCCTTCAGTGCAGTTTTTCTCTGCTCCCTTTTTCCTCACCATCTCCACTTTGGAGTTCCTTTCATCTTAAACTTTCACCAAGTCAGATCTCACCAGTGCTTTCAAAGTTGCAGCATCACCTTCCTCTGTTTTTTGGTGCCATTTCTTTCACTCCTTTTCTGTCTCAGAGCATTCTGCTTCCCTCTTTCTGATACAAACAGGAGCATATGTGTTCCTGCTTTAGCACTGGCAGCCCTACATACATGATGCCTTGTCAGATCCTGTCCTTCTTACCTCCAAATTTTTCACTTTCTTTTCAATTTTACTGCATTTCATACCTCTCCTTCAATCATTGCTCTCCCATTGCACCTCGAGAGATAAATAATAAATGGTCAATAATAAAAATATCAATAAAAAATGGTCAGGATTTAGGGTGCTAGCACACTTTGACTGCTGTTTGTCACACTGAGCAGCAGTTGCCACCTTATCCCACCCTTGCTGTCCACAGCCACCTCTTGTTCCTTGCCCCACACCTACAAGACTTTGTTACCAACACCTGGAGAGTCACCAGGACCCACTGAGTCACCAGGAGAGCCCCTGTGTGAGCCATTAGCCCTTGGCAAACACAGTGTAAGACATCTAAAGTGGGAACTTTATTAACACAGGGTCTGTATTTATACAGCTCCTAGTTGGGGATCTGACCCCAGAGTTCAGGCTCCCCAGGGCCTGAGGCACAATGACTAATAATAGCACTAATCCCACAAATATCCGCAGGGGAATGTTTTTTATTACAATGCAGATGCTGATGTTTGAGCTCAGGGTTTCAAAATCTGCTTGCATTGTAATTTAAAAGAAATGGTTGTGCTGTGGAAGGCCCTTTGACCCGTCTATACATGCTCCCAAAGTGATGTGAAATTCATCCCCTGCAGAAAGGCAGAACAATGAGCCAATTAGACCTCCAAGACCCACAAAGGGTGAGTTATGTCCATAGAGCACCTAACTGTTATGAAAGTACATTGTTGAAAAAAGTACCCTAGCTCTGGAACAGTCTCTTTGAACACAATATAAATGCTACTGTGGACCACAGGGGTTAATCCATTACAACAAGGCAATTAGATTTAGTGACTGTTTGGAAGATAAAAGCAGCGAGTCATAATCAATCCTGAGAACCCAGACATGATAAATTTCCATAATTTCCTCTTACTTCATAGATCTGAGCATGACAAAGCGAGTTAGGGTGGAGTGGTTACAGTCCCATGTCAGAAATGCAAGAGGAATTTTATTTTTATTAAACAAGTTACATGTGAAAAAGGAGTCTTTCTCTCACTCTCCTTCTGGCAGTCCCATTCCAGATGGCAATGTGTTTAGCCCTCAAATATTTTGACAATGTTTTTTTCCTAAGCTTTGAATGTCAGTTTCTGGAGGAAGACAGGAACAAAAGGGGCTTCTTTCCTTGTTCTGCTACAGCCAGGGCACTTAAAATTGAAGGTCCTATTCACCCTCTTCTGGTTAAATCCTGATCAGGGTAGTTATACTCTGCTTGCAACTTGTTTCACCCACTGTGGTGGGTGGGAAAGCACAATTCCAGTCTTGTCTGGAGGTGGGACATAGTGTTACGCACACCCAGGTGCTTCCCAAGGCACATTTCAGCAGGGGACCTAACAATTTCTGCAGTTGAGAGTGGCAAATCCCCAGCCATTGAGCAGTGGGCTGTCCACAGAGCCAACACCTCAGGCCAGTGTGAAAGGCTGGCTGAAAGGAAAACCACCCTGGTAGTTTGAGTTCTGCAGTACAGGTCAGCTAACCTGGCTGCAGGAGGATCCTGCCTCCTGGACCATGTCCTCCAGCCTCTGTGTTGGCCTAAATTAGGTAACTGAGGTTGGATGTTTGCTTGGTGTAACTCCACTGACCTTGCTGTGTTGTGATATGCCTACAGAGGAAAACATTTTGTTCTCACTGGGCATGGTATCAAGGCAATGCCCTTGAAATGTTGATGTGGGGAGTCCCTGCTCAGACTTTCTCTGGAGATTTGGGTTAGAGGAACGGGACTGCAAGTGCAAGGCACTGCCACCCTGCACAGCACAGCTCCTCCCTGCAATGCTGCCTGGGGCTGGGGAGCAGCTGGGGAGCTGGGATCTGATCACAGGCAGTGGGATTCCTCTCAGTTTTGGCTCCCCAAAATCAGTGACCTAACCTAGGCAAGCCATTGAGACTCCTCCTGAACTCAGGAGGAAAAGATCAGAGGGGGATTAGAATGATAGAAGCATTAGGTTGGGAAAGACCTTTAAGATCAGGAATAGGCAGAGGTTACTGAGGGATAAAATCCCTAAATAGGAAGGATTAGTAAATTTTGAAGGTGCTAGCCATAAAACACAATAAACAACTTGTTCAGAAAAGAAATTTAATGTTTAAAGAGCTAAAGTAACTCTTTTAATTTCTAGCAAGCTAAAAGCAAAAATTTTAGATAAGAAAATGTTTGATACTTCCAATAGCTAATTAGCATCCTACTCACCTTTTCTCCTTTTCCTAAAAGAAAGCCCCAGATTAAGCAGATTGGTCTGGCCCTTTGTAAAGATATAAGTTCAGAAAAACCACACAGGAATTTTCAGTAAGAAAAGCTGTCCCTACTGGGACAACCCTATTTTTTCCTAGGAGAATATCAGGGTTGCCTTCTTCAGTGAGCCCCCAGCTCAGCACCACAGGAGTTGCCAACCAAAAAGGTGACAGAGCTCTAAGAGTAAATAAGCAGCATCCTTCTCCTCTCCCCAACCACCCATCAGACCCAGCACTGTGCATCTGCTGGCAACATTTGGGCTGGGAGAAGGGGAATGAGCTGCCTGGCTGGCTGTGCTGTTACTCAGTGACACATAATCCCCTGTTTGACAACTGGCCTGCATGTCTGTGGTGATGTGACCAGCTAACAGCAGTTCAAGCATTCCTCTACTGTGTGCAGCTTATTAGGCCTTTCAACATTTTTTCTTATTAATATGAGAATATGTGAGGAGGAAGAACATGGTACCAATTAAGTACAGCCATGAATTTTATGAACAGTATGCTGGAAACCACATAAATGACTTCATCAAGGCTAAGTGCACACATCAGCCCAGTGATATTTACTTCTTAAAATAAATGTAGAGCTCAGGAAAGACTCCCAGCTGGCAGCCCTGAGGACCAAAGCACCCTCCCAGCCATAGAAAAGAGACAGTGAAAGCAGCAATGGGATATACCTCACTGCATTGCCATGCACATGTGGGCCCCAAGCCCACGCAGAAGGGTCACCTCTAGGCTGGCAGAATAATTCAATATTCCATCCTTTGCTGCTTATCTGCACTTGGAAGAGGTTCCTGTTTACGCCAGCAGTAAGAGGATCTTTAGTGCTACAGTATCCAGAGCCTGGATTCTCCTCTGAACTAAAACAAATCAAATTACAGTTCTCCAAGAGTCAGCATCATTTCAATGCACCTCTTTGCGTGGTAGGAAGTAGAGACTCTGAGCTGCCTATGAATTTAATCTTTGTTGTCTATTTGCTATTTTTTCCTAATATATTCACACCTTTTTTTCCCTTAGGTTTAGAAGAAGTTTACCATAAATATCCCTAAACTTTGCCTATTTTCATTACTGTGGTTCCTTTCTTCAACACATCCTTTGCCACACTGTCTAAACATGACCAACTTGAAAAAAATTCTTATCCCAGTCCTTATCATACTCCCCAGCAATGCCTCAGTGACTTTTACTCCAGGGATACCTGCTGGGTTATTCTCATCCAGCGGGTGGCCAGTGGTCAGCTCTATCCCACTGGATGATTTATTCCAGCTCCAGCCACCAGACACTCCCACTGCATTGGTACTCTTCAGGAGTAGACAGTCTCAGACTATTCTAATGAATGGTTGGCTTTTGAATGCAGAAAAATTGGGGTTTTTTTAAGACTTTGGGTTTTTTAATAGAAGAAGTCACTTTTAATGCAGTTTATGCAACAAGAACAGTGAGGTCCAGATCTCCTGCAACAATAACAAATATTTCAGACAACCCCAACCACAAAATTCATATCCAGTTCAGGATTTGAACATCCATAAACTTTGTTCTTGGTTGTGAAATTCAGCTAAGATTCTCATGGCAAATAATTTTTAAGGCCAGTGTCAGAACTGGACCCAGGCCATTCAGTGCTAGGAACTGAATCGCTGCACATAGAAAACTGGAAAATTGTCAAGTGAAGAGAAATATACTGAAAAAAAATGGTAATGGACAACCCCTTCAACAAAGGCTGTTACCTGGGTACTCCATGCATAATCTTTTGGGCTGCTTCACCCTATTTTTTCCAACATTTATTCCAGTGCTATTGAAATTTATCACATGCTGGTTTTGAACAGGTACTATTTCATGAGAGGATATTGGAGGTAAAACACAAAATCAAGTTTTGCTATGTATTCTTCTTCGTACTGAAGGAACTAAAAGAATAAAAGAAATGGAAACAAAGTTATTCCAAACACATGACAGAAATTAATTTTTTAACAAACTGAATTATGAACCTCTGAAATTCATTATTTTTTCATAAGATTACCAAATACACCTGAGTACCTAAAACAAATAATTGATTTAAAATAATCTTATATAAGACCAGGGCAGATCTATCCTGGAAAAAAAGTGCCATATTTTAATTTCTCTATAAAGAAATTTATGGGTTTTACTTTTATGAGTTTTAATGAAGTTAAGCAAGTGAGGAAATAACTTTTCAGATAAATCCAAGTAATTGTGTTCTCTTCGACAGAATTGCAAAATCACAGAGCTGCTGGCTCTGGAAGGCACCTCTGAAAATTGCCCCATCCAGGCCCTTGCTCAGAGCAGGGTCACCTGCAGTGGGTTGCCCAAGACTCTTTCCAGGTGGGTTTTGGATATGTCCAGGGATGGAGATTCTGCAACCTTCCTGGGAAACTTGTGCCTCTGCATGACCACTCTCCCAGTGGAAATGGTTTCTCTTATGTTTAACTGGAATTTGCTGTGTTTTACTGTCGTTTCTTCATTTACTGGGCTCCATGAGATGAGACTGGTTCTGCCTTCTTTCCCCCTAGCCCCTTCAACCGAGCATTTATTCACAGTGGTACTTTTATTTTTCTTATGTAAATTCTATATCACACAGTCCTGAAAACACATACTTGTGTATATATATCAATTTAAAAATATAATCACAGTAATGTCGCTGGCTTTAAAACTGCACATAGTCCTGATCATTTTATAGTTACTCTTGTGTGCAAGCCTGCACAGGATCAGAACATTTAAAATAACCAATCTGGATCCCAACAAGAAATATGCTTCTGACCTCAGGATGCCAGGCATCACACAAACATAGCAAAGAATTATGTATGTCAGGAAACTTACATGGAGAAAGATTAGAAATGGAAACTATGAATATTTAAGTGTCTCCTTGGGTTTTTTAATGTAAATTTCACTGAGGCCAATCTCTTCAGTCCATGTTTTTTTTAAATATTTCCATACCTCTCGAAGTATCTAAGGTATGTTAATAGCCAGCTTTTATGCAACACAAGCAAAATGACACTATTTCAACTTATCAGAGTTCCTGCTTAGCAAAAAATGTCACCTTTACACAGCTTTTCACTTATTTTTGTTGAGAAGTAAAGTCCCTTTCTGCACCTTTTCTGAATTAAAAAAGGAAGGGAAAAGGTGGATTATGAAACGTGCTGTGAAACACAGTTATATATGAGGAACCAGGCATGTAATGTGTATTTTCATAACGTTCCCAGCAGCAGCCAAACTTCCACTTCAGAAGAGCTAGCCTTTCACATTTCTTTTTTTCTATGGGAGGGAAGATTTCCAGCACTGTGTTTAGTTTTCATATCACGCTTTTGCTGGAAATGTCCTCTTTCCATACAGTACCTCTGAGTCACAGCTCAATGGGAACGCTGACTATAATCTCCTCTTGACATTAAGATGTTGCTGAGAGACCAGAGGATATTTCAAGCAGTGGAATTCATGTTCAGCCACATGTTTGGGCTGAGGACCAGTTAAACCTTGCTAGAGCAATATTTTTCTATGTCCTTAGATTTTATACCAAACAAGGTCTGTAGTAACTGGATGCCCCAATTGAGCAAAGCTGTTTACAAGAAATAAATCACTCCTGGTATTAAGAAAGTACAAAGCCCATGACTCTCAAGCAGACCATCATTCAGATCTTTATTTCTCATAAAGCTAACCCCCAGCCATGTGCATTGTCCTGCATGGTGACTTTGAGTTGTGGTCAGTGCATTTCCATAACCCTTTATTACCTTGCTTACCCATTCTTGCAGCCTTACTTAGGTGCAAATGCATAAGCCACAATTTTGCTGCTCAAAAAAGGTAAAAAAATGCAGGTGAAGACCTGACATGAGGTAGAAATTTTATTTGCTTAGTAAACCAAACCTTAATTCTCATGCAAAACCCCCAGTGATGCATGAGGACCAAAATTTTGAGCTGAAAACCATGTGTGGCTGGTGCAAGCTCCTGAGTTTCAGGTCCTCTTTCCACCAGCCCACAGAGGATATGAGTTATTACAACTCCTGGTTCAGCTTTCCGCTCTGGAGGCTCCTGAGTTGCACCCTGACATGTCAGGTGAGCAGGACCCATCTGACTCTTGTGAAACTCAGGCCTCTGCTGCAGACAAGCTTCCTCCAAGCAGAGGGGGAGTGCAATCCCTGGTGATGAGGAACTCGGTTCTCAGACAGATTTCAGACCAGAAGGTGGTTGTTCCGTTCCATTTCTGGAGCAGCACCCTCAGTTTTACAAGCCCCAGGGAGCAGCTGCTGCCAGCAGGGAGCACTGAGCAAACGCTTGGAAGGAGAAAAGGAAACAGATCCCAGCAGGTTGCTTGCTTCCCTCTCCTTCACAGGAATGTGAAAGCAGAGTGATGGACCAGAACTGGAAGTCAACCTCAAAGCCACGAGATGTCAATCCCGCCCATGGCCATTTTTGCATCAAAGTGTCAGTGACTGGGCACAACCACAAGGTCATCTCCATCCCTCTGCCCTCCAGTGCAAGATCGGATCATACCCAAGAGGCTATAGAGGCTGATGCTCCTTGGAATAGATTTCTTTTCCAAGCTGGAAGTTTCTCATCTCAGATAAAACTGATATTCAAACCTCTGCGTGATGCATGTAGCTTAGTTCCCCTTTTACAATGTCAGGAAAGGAGTACTTGCATTTTGGTGCCTGTAATCTCATCTCTCCAGACAGTTATCTTTCAGCATCAGAGCCTGCTCCTTCCTCTCTTTCTGTACAGCATGTACCATAAGAAGACCTTGATTTTTGACTCAGACCTCTCATTTCCTTGCCATGGAACTGAAAAAAAAAAAAAAATTATTTTGAGACTTTAAACAAGTTCCCACGCAACAGAATTTCACTTTTTATTTCTCATATGGGGAGAAAAATGGTATCACAAGCAAATAGTTACTGCTCAAACATAAAGTGTTTTACCTAAATTATACTTATTATATGATTCATTATTTTATGTGAATGCCTTTGTCTTGAAACATTTTTTCAAATGTCCTAGGGGTTCTCAGCCCATTTTACTCACCCTTTAAGATCATCAAGTCCAACCATTAACCCAGCAATGTCAAGTGCACCCCTAAATTATGTCCCTAAGCACCACATCCATAATAATAATTATAAAGGCTCTCGTTTCTGCCTACAAATTAACAAAAATATTTTTCATTCAATCTCAAGAGTTTGTATGCAGAAATTTTGGTTACTGTTGGAAAGGTGATTGACTAGATATTAATGATGATAGTTCTGATTCTAAAAATACAGCTTACATCCACATGAGACATAATTCCCTGTGTTATTTTCAGGTACTCTGCTAATTTTAAACAACTTGCTAATTTTCCCATCCTGGAAATGGCTTTTTAAAGATGTACATTGCAAGACAGGCCAAAGGATCCGGCTCAGAGCAGCTACATTTATTAAAATAAATTAAATGAGGTCAAGCCCCTTTCTCTGGTTGTAGGAGCAGATGGCACAGCATAGATCATATCCACGTGTTCTCCTTCATTCCCAAAAATTCCAATGTGCCATTTCCTACAGGAACACCATGAAGCAGCCAGCACAGACCAGGTGAGTGACCAGGTGAGCACCTGGCACAGGCTGAGTTTCAGTGCAGAGGTTTAGCAAAGGTCAGTTTTTCAGCATTTTGGGGGATTTGTGCTTTTTTACCTTATTGAATAAAATATAATCCTAGACTGATAATCCAGAGAGCCTCTTTTTCCATACTTCAGCTATGGACAATCCCCTGCCCATCTCTGCACAGATGCAGAATTTTCTGGTTTTGAGCCAATTAATGGAAGCAGAGGTGAATGTTCCTGTCCCAGGCTCGCCCCATGAATGCAGGAGCCGGGCTCCCTGTGTGGGCACAGGCTGAAGCTCTCCTGTGTGGGCAGATTTCCAGCCCCAGTGGCAAGGGCAGCAGGTAGATCTCCTGAGACTCACAACAGGAAACTCCATGGCTGTGAAGTGCCCTAAGATGCCTTTGAAGACTCAGCTGTGAATAATCATAACATTTCCACAAAACTGACGCAAATTCTATGGTGATTATACTGAGTTCCTGTTAACTGTGGAGCCAGAGGTATAATGCTGTGGCACTGAGTGGCAAGTGCGCTCATGAAACTGGATAGCCCACACTGTAATTTGTAAAACTGGAGCGTGTGCTTGGCCGCTGGATAAAATTGGAACTGCTTAACTTTGTGTCATCAGTCCTAATAACATTAATAACACTTTTTTCCTAGATGGTAATTTTGGCCAATATTCCTCAAAGTATTTTACAAAGTGACAAGTAAAATTAACTCTAGTTTATAGGATAATAATTCGAGGCACAGAGAGGTGAAATTTCTGGCATTAGGACTCACAGTCAAAGATCTGAACACCCAGAACACCAGACTGCCTTCTTGGTGGTGCTAAATCCACATTTTGGACCAGCAGATACTAAATTAATGTCTTTATATACTCCAATGCCCTTTCAATGTTTCATGCATTATATTTGTAGGTATATATCTTCTATGTGTGATATAAAGGGTTCAGGCTAGTTGTGCTAAAGAGAAAACAACTAGATGTTATTGGAATATTGCTTTGTGCCCAAAGCTGTGTGAGAGAAAAAAGCAGGATAGATTTTTAAATGGAGCAGTATCACTTATGAGTGCAATTTGCCTTTTTTAAACTGCTTAACCATCCTAAGAACTCTTGTTCTTCAGAGATAGTGAAATAGGGAAGCACAACACATAGGCACAAACGGTTTAGACAGATAAATTAAGAAAAGCAATTAGCAGGCAGGAAACACTCAACACCAGTTCATCTTCTAAACTCCAGTGTTGCCTTCACCCTCTCACACAGCAGTAAATAGGAACAGAGCCAGACACACTGGGTTTAAAGGTTCAAACACTTCCTCCTCCCCTGCCCAACAAAGAAGAGAGATGTCCAAAATATTTCCAAAGCAAATCACGATGGAGCCAACCACAAGAACATCCTGCCATTTCACAGTGGCTTGTACCAAGCCAGTCTCACTGTTTTCCCGGTGGAACAGGGAGCAGAGTCACAGTGCATTCTTCAACCTCAGCCCAGTCAGCCTTTTACAGCCTCAGGAATCTCTGGATAATTGATGACCAGCTGGCCTCTGTGGCTATCTAGGAGATTAGCAGTGTACTGGCAGGAGGGTGAGAGCCCTTTGGATCACCCTCCATCACAGATCTCTTGTTGTGATCGGTGACAAGGTTGAAGATGGACTTGTCCTCTGCATGGTGCTGCTCCACCATGAAACAGGCCATTGGAAATCCAGGAGGACAACACCAGTGTTTTTTCTTACTTTCTGACAGCTTGGTTTTCTCCAGTGCTTTTCAAGACCTTTCTCTTGGCTTTCTTAAGAGTGTCTTCCAGTTCAAATGCCCCATTTCTAAAGGGGGCTTATTAAAAAGAGGGAAATAAGCTTTTAACAGATGCTGATAGTGATAGGAAATGGAGAAATAATTTTGAACTAAAAAAGAGGATTAGATTAGATCTAAGGAAGAAATTCTTCTCTGTGAGGGCGCCAAGGCCCTGGCACAGGTTGCCCAGAGAAGCTGTGGATTCCCCATCCCTGACAGTGTCCAAGGCCAGGTTGGATGGGGCTTGGAGCAGCCTGGTCTAATGAAAGGTGCCTATGCCCATGGCAGGGAGATTGGAACTGGATGATTTTTAAGGTCTCTTCCAACCCAAACCATTCTGTGATTTTGTGATTATTTACAATACTCTTCATTGCACAGATGCTGGGGCCAAGACCACAAAAAGTCTTGGGTGCTTAACTTGTCCTAATTATCCTTCTAACATCCAAATCCCTGAATTACCTCCCACCTAACTTTGGAGGTGCCTCCAAGGCACCATCAGCTGTATTCTCTACATTTGCCACAAATCCCTCCTCCTGGCACTGCTAAAAAGCAAACAGTCTAACATGTGTGTCATTTCTAAATGCTGCCAATCCCTTTTTAAGGGTACAGCTGTATCTATCCAGGAAACTACTCAACAGTGGGGAGGATGGGTGAATAAGGAAACTCTAGCTCTCCTTCAACACAACTTGGTGTGAGATATCCCTCTGTGACACCACTGGGATGGACCTGGCAGGAGCACAGCCCTCTGCAGAACAGCATGAGACCTTAACTTCATACTATTATTCAGACAACACTGTCCTATATGTGGCTTTCATACCATTATGACACTCCTTTTATACATCTTCATAACTTTGTGAACTTAACCATTCAGGCCGAAATTTTACAAATTTTACAAATGAGGTACACCTGTTTACAAAACAGAGCCCAAGGAAAAACAAGTTCCATTGTCTCACAGTATAAAACTCAACAGAACACAAATAGGTGTTTCATTAAAAAATTCTCCTATCCCTCTTCTCCAGAGCAGGGATTTGGAATTCAGCAAGGGGCTTACCCTACTGTCAGAGACATGCCTTTTCCTGCGAAAACCTTCTCTGCTGAAATTACCCAGTGAAATTATCCTATGAAATGAGCCTTTGGGAACTCTGAGGTCGCACACACTCCACAGAGACTTTTTTTTCAAGTTTAACAGCTTTGGAGTTTCCTTCAGTCCTGAGCCAAATATGAGTTTCTAGATAATTTGCTGCTCTTGGCTGTGGAAGGGGTGCTGGTAATGCTGGGGGAGCACGGAGACGAGGGATGCTTCTCGTGTGCTCCCATTGCTCCTCCTGCTGGAGCTGAGCAGCATGAGGGAGGTTGCTGGGGAGGGAGATGGGTAAAGCACCAGCTGTGTGGGCATAACTAGGGAAAGGGAAAAGGGTTGTCCATTAAGGCTTTTCCCACAATTACTGAAGTTGGCAATTTATATGATCTTTAAAGGAAAAATGTGCTTTCTGTGCAAGCTTTTTAAGCTGTCAGCTGAACAAAAATAAGTAATTCTAATTGCATGGGGAGACGTAAGCACAAGTATTCCCAGCACCAATAGCAGGCATCTCAGCAAGAAAGCAGATGGGGCCTCTTACACCTCTCTTTTCTGTCCATGTAGTCCCTTACTCCATTTCTCCACATCCTTTTGAGAGTTATGGGACTGCCACATTGCATCTCCTGGATCTTGAGGCTTCTGATCCTGAGCACTGGATGAGACCAAGATGGTTTGGAAGACACAGGATTTGATCATTTCATTATAGAGTCACAGAATTGTATAGGTTGTAAAAAGCCTCTAACAACCTTGAATTCAACAATTAACCCAGCAATGCCAAGCCCACCATTTAACCATACCTACATGACTTTTTTATCACTTGCATAGATCTTCTGCACATGGGAAAAAAAACGAAGACTGCAAAAGCTACCTAAACTGTGGCTTTTCCTAATTTCATGCTTGCCTTTGAGACCTAAAGCTCTTGAAGAATAGATAGATGTATTCATGTGTTTATATGTAATATCCATTTTTCCCAGCTCATTTGTGTCTGGAATAACACAGACACCAGACTACCTTGTGCGAAAATGTTCAATATCCCAGGTAAAAATACTGTCAGAAATTGGCATCTGGCTATGGGCTGCAAAGCTGAGAGAAACCCCAAAAAGGAAATCAAGGAGAGTTTCATTAATCCAGTTGCTCAATAACCTAATGCAGTTTCTCAAAGCCTCAGTGGTGGATTCCTGTCTCCAGGCTCTCTTGTGGTCAAGTAAGTGTGAGGAGCCACAAATGACAGCATGTTCTTGGCAGCAGTGTGCTGGCCTTGCAAGTCCTGCAGGACTCTGGTTCTTCAGGTCTTCAGGTTTTCATTCACCACAGAAGTAAAAAGGGCATGCACATGATTTTCTAAATTTTCTTTCCATCTCCTGTACTTCATGCATATCCTCTGGTTCATACGTGTGTGAGTCTGAGAATGAAAGAGGAAACTGACGGATTTATCTATTTCACATCACTTTTCAGTAATGTTATTAGATGGGAAATGAAAAAAAAGAGAAGAAAACCTATCAAGCAATGAAAAAGCATTTTTAGAAATGGAGACAGTAGACAGAACTGAAAAAACCTGTCTGAAATGTCATAAAATTTTATATGGACATAATTGAAATTTCTCAGCAAATCCTGAAGGGTACACATTTGTTATACATAGTTGTGACAGGGTGGCAGATGGCTGGATTCACTTTGAATTTCACTATAGTGGTTTTCTAAGTATCTCTCACCACTAGAAGACACAATGTCTGAAGTCCTTCCTAATTGTAAAGGTAAAAGATTTTGTGTTGGACACCATGTGAGACAGACTTGCTTGTTGAGATTCCTAGTGAAAGGAGGTGTTCAAAAATCACTCCTGGCAATTGGGAGAGGAATAAAGCACCATTGCCTCACCTCAAGAGCAGCTCTTCACCAGGCTGTGCAGGGCTGCTCTTTGAGTTACTGAGTAAAACAAGCTCTTCCACAGCTGGAGAATACCAAAGCTTCCTCTAGAGCTTTAGTGAAGAAAAACAGGTAAAAATGAAATAATACTTAAAGATCAAAGTGAAAATCCCACTCCTTTAAACTGTGTCTTCCCAGACAGGGATACATAACTGAAGTTAAAACTTTTTTGGGAGACAGGAAAATTCTAAACTTTGCTTGGGACAGTTCAAAAGTTTTATGAACTCGGACACAAAAGGTGCAGACAAGGAACAAGGAAGGATAAACAAAAAGTGATAAGCTTGAAATTCAACAAGAACAATTTAGATTTGACTAGAGAAGAAACTTTTTAAAGCTAAGAAAGTATATTGCTTAGTAATTTTAGTTTGTCATTACAGGCTGCTTTTTAGAACATGCAAAAATGTCAAGAACAACATGGATTATGTTCATGTTGTCAACATCATGAAATCTTTTCCAGACTTCCTGATTTAATATTCCTTGAATTCTGATATGTCACGTGCACACATGTAAAACTACCTTTAAAAGACACCAGTAAGGTTACAAAGCACGTTTCAAAACATTCATAGAAATTAGACTTTATGTTTTTCCTATCTTTTGCCTCTGCACAGATATGTGATGAGATGGCAGCACTATCATTGCCTGACTGCCATTTCCATGAGGAGCAATGGCACTGGGGCTGGACTGGACAGGCATGGGGACTAAATACCACGTGTCTTTCTATTCCAGACCTAAGTGATAATTGAAGGGTAAACTGACTTTTGCAGTCCATTACCAACAACTGTTCTGGATGTGCTGTCAAATCAGCTTTTTTTCTGCTGGATGTTACAGTGGGATGGATTGAAGACCAGTTTTGGAGTTGGTACAAGTGAAATTGTGCTGCATCCCTTTGCTGATGATGATGAGACCAGAGGTGTTTAATGAATAAAGAGACTGAAGAGATGCTTCAGATGTAGACCTTTTGCTTAGGTAGTTTTTGATTTGGATCTCCTTCATCAGAGCTTAGGCAGAGATCACCAGGTCTACCATGATTGTCCTTTCTTTGGGACAGGTCAAAAAGACCACTGTGTCCATAACTTGTATTTGTAAGAACACAGATTTGTTCGACTGTCTAAAATAAAATGCCTTCAAAAGGAGAACTTCTAATTTTTTTTTCTTCCAGCAAGAGAAGAATGAATCAGACTACAGAATCTTGAGGGTCTTAACAGTTTGCTGGGCAAAATTTTTGAAAGATTTAATCATGTATCAGTATTGTTTCGGTCAAAACAGTAAAGGTGCAATAGCAATTCTGATATATCTCGATAAATCTTCTAAATTTGAATGTGTGTGAAGATTGCATTTATGGTTTCACAACCAGCTAGAATCTGTAATGCCTCGGAGGAACCACTTTGTCAAAGTGATGACTGCTCAGATGGTTGGTTATAATTTGAATCAACACTTCCCCAGATACAGAGATGAAGAAGACATCATAATAATTGTCAAAAATTTATGATCTCAGAATTAGTGGCTTAATTCCCCTTCTGCAGCTATTAGCTCCTTTTTGTTTGCAACTCCACTTCTGCACTCTGCTTCATTTGATGCAAACTTAATAAGCAAATCCTCCATTTCTTTTTCTGCTCCTTAATGTTACATGTGCAGTACTAGACACAGGAGCCTTGAGGAAAAAAATGCATATTATTAGATAACTAAAGACTATCATATTTTACAGTGCCAGAAGGCAACATTTGGAACTTGATTGACACCCTTAATTCTGCCATTTATTAGCTTTTAAGTGCTTGATTCTACAACTATAAAATGTTCTTTCAGGTTGGTTGGATTGTTTATTTCTTTATTTTGAAATGTAATATCCAAGATCCCAAAAAAAATCCCATTTTCCCTTCCCCTGCATGGCTCATCAGGTGCCACCTTGCCAGCATTCACGTGGGAAGGACTGGGCTCTATTGACGCAGACGGTGGACCAACCTCTATTAAAGATAAAAGAGAAAGCAGCAGTGAGACTAAACTGTCCTCTCCTACCAGAGATTTGTGGAGGTGAGAAAACTTCACCAGCAATTTTCACAGACATTTACTGACTTCAAAGGAATAATGAGCAATAGAAATGCTGGGAGTCATCCAGACTGCAGTGAGCACAAAACCAGGGCTCATTCCTTCTTCCTCTTCCTCTCTTACTTCTCCCAGTCTCCTCCCTACTTCTGAGTATTCCTAATCCTATCCTTCTACGCCAGACAGACTCAAATACAGCTGCTCAACTCACAGCAGAAAAATATCAGGAGTCAAATTAGGCATGTGGGCATTTAATGATTCCCTGGATGGACAGATTGAAGAACAGCAAGACAGAAAAACAAATAGATAAAAACTCCTAAATATGTAGCACAAGCAGAGGTATGCTTTTTCTTGACCTGTAAAATATCTGATCTCAGACTTCATATTCTCACTGTGTCCAAAAACTGCATTAAAATATTTAGGGATGCATTATACTAAATTTACAAAATCTGGAGTCAGCACTTGTTCACACACATCAAAGCCCCATGTAAACATGGGTACATTTGATTCTGTTGTACAGATGTTAATGACTTTTTTTCTGTAGAGGTTTACTTTTTGGTCACTCACGTGGTAGGGAAGATAATTCTCAAGAAGCCCAGTAAGTAAATTCAGGAAGGCCCAAGGAAGTGGGTATTGTCATCTGTTAACTACCATGTTGAGCTTTGAAGTCAGGAGAAGCCACAGTGCTCACCACATGGCCATGGTTAATTTTGAGCGGTAATGTCTTCCTCCAGATGACATTATGTCAACCACTGTAATAATGTGCTCTCTCTAGCTTTGAAGGGTTTTTTTTCTGATCAGTGCCTAGGATTTTATCGGAAGAGTCATGGACCTTGGGGGAACAATTGCCAAAAACTCATTTTGAAATTTTGCAGGATCAGATTACTGTGGTGGAGAGAGGGTGAGAGTCCAAGGCGACTTTAGACAAATCTGTCTAACTCAGTTTATTTGATACAGGTTGTACAATTGCACAAAGCTTTATTTCCCTGTCAATAAGAAAATAATGTTGCTTAATAACAAGAAAATTATATGGTGTTATTTCAGCTCAACAGAATGAATCTTGTAGCAAAATCTTTTTTGCCTTAAGATAGAATATTTCTATTAATATGAAAGAATAGTGTAAAAATGTTTGTGAGAAAGATATTTTATGAATGACTAAACATTTGTCAACTCTTTATTACTCAGGTATCATGTACTGACAATACCAGTGCTCTAATATTTCATATTCTTTACCTTTTTATCCTTTGAGTAAATCCTTTTCAGTAAAAAGAAATTATCTTTCAGATCTGTAACAGTTATGTAATTAAATTAGCTGAATTAGATCCTCATTATCTCAATTAAAATATGATCCAGAGCTAATCAGGCCCCCTGTGTATCATCCATTACTGTATTACTCTTACAATACTACTTACCCATGATCAAACAGCAAAACCATGAGATGACCAGAAACTGAATTTATGTCTCCAATACCGAACTCCAATGCCTTGACCACAACATCATCATTCTCTTAAATTGGTTGCATTTGGTTTTGGTTATCCCAAACCTCATCAATGAGGTTTTGCACAAGCAGAAAAGAATCAGCATTGGGCTAAAAGTAGCAGCCAGTGGGAGTTTTCCAATCCTAATGGTTTCTGTGGGCTTGAACTGGTATTAATGAGGGCAGGACTTGCATTTCTGCTACTTGGCCCACAAAAGGATTTCAGTATGCAGAGCTTGAGAGGTAGGAATAACAGGAAAAAGATGGTCAGGATATGGATTTGTGCATGTCAGCTATTTGGTCTTTTTGTGCATTTCTTTTTCCAGGGAAATGATCAATCATTCCTCAAATGAACTCATCTCACATCACCTTCATTACTATAAGAAGTGTTGCTTATTGTTAAGAGTAATTCACACGTAATTCACGTGTTTCAGCCAAGGCCTGCCTGAGACCCACATACAGAGGCTCTCCTCAAGCTCAGGTGGTTTGTGGGTGCGGAGAGTTTGGATTCCAGCCTAACCGCCTTCAAGACACATGCTCTGGCAATCTGAGGAATTAACAATTTTTAATTTAACAGATCTTGGTAATTTGCACCTAAAAACGACCTGAGAGAGATTTTGGTGGGTTTATACTTATTTTTAATAACCACAGAAGCTCAGAATTCCTGAATATCAAAATTCATGTGCAAGTTTTCCAAGGCAGAAAAGTGAGATGATGCAGATAGCTGACTGAGGTAACTTAATTCATGGCAAAATTAAAGGAATGTAGTAAAGTGATTCAATAAGCAAAGAATTTAGAACTAACATGTAATTGGGGCCACTCAGTAAGTTCAAAATAACCTGATTCTCTTTTGAACCAACACATTTGGTCTATAAAAATATCTTCTGAGACATATGAGGTACATAGGCTTTTGCAAGGTCAGTTGGGTGTGTCGTCATTCTCCTGCAACCATGAACTTTGCACAGTCTCAATAGCACAGAAGTAAAATGAATTAAGAAATTATTAGCTAAGAGATGTCAGAAATAGTAATGTCAACAGGAAATTAGTTTTTAATAGGGTACACCCCCTGGGCTCCTACAGGGGTTGGTATTGTGTCATGTCATCCAGTGCTTTGATCATTGTTCTGAGAACAAGTATAAATATTGCTGTTCATACAGTTTTCAGATTGCACAAAGTTTTCCAGGTGGCTAAATAACAAATGAAGACTAAGCCTCAATACTGAATGAATTGGATCAGTCAGTAACCTCACCCCAATCAAACAAGAGATGTTTTGGCAGGTACAAATGGAAGTATAGCTCCAGAAATAAGTGGTTTAAACAGTGCAAAAGATCTCCAGACCAGCAATGGGTGCTTTTCTAGAAAATACAGATAGTTACATTAAAGGTATGATTTGTCCAGGCAAGATGTAGGTCAGATCACATTATTTCCAAATTTTCAGTTTTAGATCACAAGAACCAAGTTAATCTGACCACAGGTGTACATTTCTCCACAGAAGCAGTCACTCTGGACTCTGTAATCACAGACTCATAGTACCATGGTTTGGGTTGGAAAAGGCCCTCAAAGATCATCCAGACCAACATCCTTTCCCTGTGCTGGGATATCTTCCACTAGAATGGATTGCTCAAAGCCCCATCCAACCTGGCCTTGAATACCTCCAATGATGGAACATCCACAGCTTCTCTAGGCAAGTCATTTCAGGGTCTCACCACCTTCATCACAAAAAAATTCCTCCTTATGCCCAGTCTAAATCTCCTTTCTTTCAATTTAAAACCATTGCCCCTTGTAGACACGGTATACAGACAGTGGTAACAAGTCTTTCTCCATTATTCTTATTATCCCTCTTTACATATTGAAAGGACACGATAAGTTGGAACCTTCTCTTCTCCCAGCTGAACCACCTCAGCTCTCTCAGGGGGAGATGCATTTTAAACCCATGATGATCTCTTCCAAATACAGATAACAAAACCAGACTAGATTAAGCAATCCCCAAGGAATCTTATTTCTTTCCTTTGTTTCTAGTAGATGCCTGGGCTAGAGTCCTCAGTGTTGCTTTCTAAAGTTATACAAGGTAAATCCCACCTCAGGTGAGAACAAAAGAAACAATTCCCTGTAAGTCATGAGACACTAACATATCTTTTACTAAATTATACCTTCAGAACAGCATAAATCAGCAATAGCTCAATTCACTGTTAAAAAAATGACAACTTATATTGGAAGATAGTTTGAGAAATGATAAAAAAGTCCAGTTTTCAAAACCAGTTTCCCAGTTTCACAGTGTGCTTTTTGAATCACAGACTGTGTACCCCTCATATTTCATTTGTATCATGATATTGCAGATTGAGTGCAACGGTGTTTTTGCGGTAGTAATGCCATCAGTTTTCTCTTAGAATCAATTCATAAAAGTAAATTTCAACAATAACATCAATGTTTTCTGGTTGGTGGAGAGTTCAGTGTGTCTTTATCACAAACTCAACCACATCTGTCCTTCAGGCAAGTCTGCTGACATTTCCAATGACGAGGAAGGGAGAAAGGCAGCCCTGCTCACCCCTACGTGTCTGGCTTGCCTCCCTGACGTGACATCATTGCTCATGCCCTACTCCAGCATAATCGAGCAGGTCAGTGGTTATTCCAAGCTTCACCCATTCCAGATTCCACCCTTAACCCTCCAAAACGAGTCTTTTATAGTTAAATGATTCACTTATTAGGTAAAATAAACACGAAACTAATGTCAAATTAAAATAAAGCGAAGTAGCATGAAGTTAAATTCAGGCTGACACTGAGCAAACAGTCTGGCTGGAATCATTATACCCCTTTGGAAACAGGCACGGATATCGGAGCATGGATCCAATTAGTTTCAATTGGGAGGACCCTTCCTGTTCCTGTCTCCCTGAGCTTCAATCTCACAATTTAGATGTTATTTTAGAGCCAGGGACAACTGTCCTGCAGTTGCCATCTACAGGACCTCAAGAAACCTGCAAACTTTCTTCTGGGCTCAAGACAACAAAGTACTGAAGCAAAGCATGTCATTTATCCTTTGAAAAGATCTTCAAGACCTTCAAGAGGCCTTGGCTTCTATGAAAACTTGGAGAGAAAGCAAACCCAAGCCAGGTTCACTAAGTGTAAGCACTGGTCTTCGTGTCTGGAACCAACAGAGGGGCCAATATACAGAGACAAAAAACGAGGGGAAAGGGATGTGCAAGGGCTGCTCTGCAGCTGTCTCAGAGAAGCACTGTACCACTCTTTCTGGCTGACTTTTATTAATTGTGATCCACAAGGGGTTTATTTAGAGGCACTACCAGACCACCTACATCTGCTTCTTGGCTTTTCCGGTACTATCCCTTACCTCAGCCCAGCAGAGGCACAATGACACACAAAGTGATGTGAAAGAGCAAGTCAGCAGCACTGGTCAGACAGCTCTCCCTTGTTGAAGTTGTGGTATCATATAGGGAAAACACAAAACCACAAAATTAACTTGGTGGTGCCAAGTGAAAGTCAGAGAGGAACTTTTTACAAGGATAGGTAGTGATAGGACAAGGGGGAATGGCTTTAAACTGAAAGAGGCCAGGGTTAGATTGGATATTGAGAAGAAATTCTTTATATGAGGGTGGTGGGGCCCTGGTACAGGTTGCCCAGGCAATCTGTGGCTGTGCCATCCCTGGAAGTGTTCAAGTATTGGATGTCACTTGGAGCAATCTGGTCTGGTAGAAAGTGTCCCTGTCCATGGCAGGAGGGTTGGAATGACAGGATCTTTAAGGTCCCTTTGGACCCAAACCATTCTGTGATTCTGATTCCATGCCAGTTCAGGATATGTTGGACACAGGACTCTTTACTGAGTATGGCTGCTGTTGGTACCACTCAAATACAAACCCAGAAGCGGAAGGAAGCACATTTCCCCAAACTGAGCTTCCTTGAGCTCAGTGAAACAACATTTTTCAGGCCGAAATGGGAGAACAATTCCTAGTGGCACTTGTAGATTTTACACCACTACAGAAACCATGCCCAGGGTGTGCACAGTGAAAGGTTCATCCACATTTGTTTGCAAACATTCCACCACCCTGAGAACTGGAAGTTCCTGCCAGCTATGTCACAAGAGGCAACATTTTAATATCCCGACCCAACAGAACCCAGGAACATCTCAGCAGCTACCTGTCACAAGGCAGCTGTGAGCACCCCAGGTATGTGCAGCTCCTGATTCTGCACGCAGTGAGAATCAAAAAGAGTGTCAGGATGTAATTTCAAATACCTAGGTCTTTATTTATATTTTATAAAGAAATGTGGATGTTGAACACCTTTTATTTTATTCAAATTCTTTGTAAAATCTGAAAGAAAATCAGACAATATTTCTACTGTGGGTAAACTCCTATTTTTCTTCTGATTTCTGTGTATTTTGTGGCAAGCAGTTTTCATCTCTCTCTCTCTGCTATATCTGGAATTACCAATGCACATAAGTGTGTTATCTACACACTTAAATTTCCTTTCAGCCCAATAAAAAACATACATATATTTTTTATTAATACACTGTTGAATTTGAAAATTGGGTAACAGTCATTAAAAAATAAAAATCAAAGCTGATATCACCATTTCTGCCAAGTCAGAGTGATCCAATGAAAGCTTGGCATAATCAAGGGGTATGAATTCTTCCAAACATTCATTACAATCTTTAAAACAATCCCTCATCCAAAAAGCTGATACAGCATCAGTCATCACTCCCACAAAGCATTAACAAAAGAGGTATAAGAAAAGGCAAAAGCAAGAAGTTCTTATTAAAATTCATGCAAATGGGGCAAGAAAAATCTTAACCTTCTTTTTGCTATACTTGCTGTTCAAATATGACAGCTGATGTTGTTTACTTAGGCTTGTACAGGTTCAGTATTCTCTGGATGGGGTCATCAGCTTTTCAGCAGGACACTTCCCATCCTGGCAGTGTGTCACAGGGCTCGGGCCATGCAAATAACAGCCATGCCTAGACAATTCTTGAGAAATAAACCCAGTAAGATGGCATTGCTGTAGAATTTCTCCCTTTCTGTCCCTGGAGAAGCTGATGATCTGTCTCAGCGTTTGGCAGCTGCAGGTCAAAACTACAAGCATGAATGAAAAAAGCTGGGAGGTAAGTTTGGCTGGATGTGAAAAAAGACATGAAGATATTACAATTTGTAGATGTCTCCAGTTACTATTTCATGTAATACAGCATTTCATCTCTTAGTACTAAGAATGTTGTAGAAAGAAACATTTAAGACCTCTTTTCATTGTCATCACACTGTAAGCAAGCTGAGCAGACACTCTGGCAGTGTAAATGTGCTCCCATTGACCTCACAGAAATCCGAGATTAATAAGAAATGCTTCTGGAAACACCACCTTGAAGACACCCATGAAGAAAAACACTGCTCATCTTCTTCCCAGTAATGCATTTTTTACATTTGTTGGCCAGAGAAGCTGTGGGTGCTCCATCCATGGAAGTGTCCAAGGCTAGTTTGGATGGGGCTTGGAGCAACCTGGGATAGTGGAAAATGGCCTGCCCATGGCAGGGGGTTGGAACAAGAGGATCTTTTAAATCCTCTCCAACCCAAAGCATTCTGTGATTCCATGACTCTGTGATTTCCACAGCCTTCCCTGGCACAAGGTGAAGTGCACAAATGGGAATCCCTCCTAATGTCTGCTTTGCAGCAACAGATTGTGCCCATTCTGGCCCCTTGAATTTTGTAAACTGTGCAGTCTCAGCACACTGGCTACTGTTTTGTATATTAAATTGTTGGGGGGTGGTATCAATAAACAGCTGCATGGTCAAATTAGTACTGTTTACTGTCAAATTAACAAGGAAAGTGATACTTTCTGCTCTTTGTTTATAACCCTGCACAGTTGGCCCTGGCATCAGAAAGACTAAATGAAAATGGACAGCTCCTGATGGTAGATGGTCTCTGAGATCAAGCAGAAGGGAAATTTTGTTTGTCTTATAAGCTAAACAGTATCTTTTCAGGTTCATGTGCTCAGAATAACAGCTATTCAGCTGCACCAGCTGTTTTGTATTTCACTGCTAATTGTGTGTCTCATTCCTTGCAGGTCATTGTTTGATTGTTGATGTTCACTCAGGATAAAGGAACAGGAGTCCAGAGCACATATGTGTGCATGAGGTAGAAGAACAGGGAGATGTTTAAATTCCTGGATGAAAGTTGTATACAGCTGTAGGTTTTTTTTTGTTGTACTGAGCTTTGGAAGATAGGCCCTGGCCTTTCAGCACAGTCTCTGAGCTCTGCTTTTGGAAAGATGGTGTAAAAACAATGTCAAACACTTGTTTGCAACAGTTATGTGATACTGCACCCACACTGAGGGTGTTTTACTCCAAAAAATGCCTCAAAAAATCTACAAACAGACTTTGAGTCTAAAGAAATCTGAGCTCTTCAGTCAAAATGTAAATTTTGAACAGAACTGAATAATTGCTTTTATTAAAATATCTACTTTAATAAGGAAACTTAATTTATTCCAGCTGACCCTCTCTTTAGGTGTGGTCTATACTATTTGAATCATGAAGATGTCACTTCTTCACACTGCTTCTTGCCATTCACTCCCTCTTCTGCCTTTTCTCCCTTCACCTTGCCAGTTACTGAAATTTCTCCTATAATAGTTTATTTTCTATACTCCTTTCACTCAGACAGAAATATAGAAAGGATGTTGTCACATAGCAAAATAAAAATAAATGGCCATAAAAAGCAGGTACAACCTTTGTTTATGATAGATTTTCCCCTAATTTTACATTATTTGCCTTATTGTCACTTCAAGACAGGTTTATGCAAGACACTTGCTGTTGGTGTACCCTTCTCTTTAATCCAAAAATAATTCTACCATGTATTTTCAAGAGTATAGTTATGAGAGCTGTGTGGACAGCTTTCTAGAGCTGTATTTCTTGCCAGAGGAGACAAAACTTGGAGACAGTAAATATACAGACTGTTTGCATGCTTCTGTTAAATGCTCTGAAACTATGTGAATGAGTGTGGCATAAATGCTTGGATGCATTAAACCCAAAATGCAGCTCTTCGCCATCTCCAGTTAAAAGCCTTTTGTGGTGATATCATGTTGATAAGAACTTTGAAATGCTATAAATAGGTAGATAGGATCTCTAAAGAATGTGTTTGAGGTTATTCTAACTCATCTATCTCAAGAAAAAATTCACTGCAGGCAACATTTGCAGACCACATAATGTTTGGCAAACAGCTAAAACAGTAAGAGGGGTCATTGTTCCAGAGGGGCAGTACCACAGCTAGGCATGAAAGGTGGGATGAATCACATCCAAAGTGCTTTCAGGACACAGTTAGACCTGTGCTGGGAATCTGAGCTGTGTTTTAGTCACTGCAGGTTTCATCCCAACAGTCAGTGAGGCTCATCTGGCCGCAGGCACCCACATCTGGCCAGAAGTTCTTTGCCCAAGGTTCCACTAACCAGAGCAATAAGGTTTTGACTAGAGTGGGAGTCAAGACAAATAGTTCACTGGTGGATATTGACATATGTAGACACCTGAAATAATGAGCTAAGGTGGCATCTAAGTAGCTTTCCTATGTTCCTTGTGCAAGAGATGGAGAGGACTGATCCTCATTCCACCCTGAGACAACTGTAAAGTAACAGGTAGGATGCCATACTCCACTAAATTTTGGATGGATGGATGGATGGATGGATGGATGGATGGATGGATGGATGGATGGAGGAAGGAAGGAAGGAAGGAAGGAAGGAAGGAAGGAAGGAAGGAAGGAAGGAAGGAAGGAAGGAAGGAAGGAAGGAAGGAAGGAAGGAAGGAAGGAAGGAAGGGAGGGAAGGAAGAAGGAAGGAAGGAAGGAAGGAAGGAAGGAAGGAAGGAAGGAAGGAAGGAAGGAAGGAAGTGGCGGAAGGAGAGTGGCGGAAGGAAGTGGCGGAAGGAAGTGGCGGAAGGAAGTGAAGGAAGGAAGGAAGGAAGGAAGGAAGGAAGGGAGGGAAGGAGGAAGGAAGGAAGTGGCGGAAGGAAGGAAGGAAGGAAGGAAGTGGCGGAAGGAAGGAAGTGGCGGAAGGAAGGAAGGAAGTGGCGGAAGGAAGTGGCGGAAGGAAGTGGCGGAAGTGGCGGAAGTGGCGGAAGTGGCGGAAGTGGCGGAAGGAGGAAGGAAGGGTGGAGGAAGGAAGGAAGGAAGGAAGGAAGGAAGGAAGGAAGGAAGGAAGGAAGGAAGGAAGGAAGGAAGGAAGGAAGGAAGGAAGGAAGGAAGGAAGGAAGGAAGGAAGGAAGGAAGGAAGGAAGGAAGGAAGGAAGGAAGGAAGGAAGGAAGGAAGGAAGGAAGGAAGGAAGGAAAGAAAAAATTGATTTTTCTTTTTTATTACAAAACAGCATGATGTATTAAGAAACTATATGGTGATCTTTACTGGCATTCTTAGAGAACAAATGATAATGTGCTATAAAGCAAGATATCAAACCAGGATCCTATAAATTGAATTTTTTCCTGTGCTTTCATCTGGATGTTTAATGATTTACTTCTGAATCAAAAGCCTCTGTAATACTATTCCTTCAGTGTAACACTTCACAAATGGCTAAACTTCAGAGATAACTGAAGCTACTTCTGAAAGTTTCTGGACATTTTTAGGCTGATGAAAATGTGGAAACACAACAGCAAAAGGTGCCCAAATAATATACAACATACTTCTGTTAAACCTTGAACATGGTGTCTACTTTATTTTACTCTAACAGCATTTCTGTTATGTGATGCCAGCTAATGCAGGGCAACTGTAAAGTCAAAGAGGATAAAGGAAATCACTTTTTCAAATTTGTGCCAGACTCTTTCAAAAGACAACTAGGAATGTCGCAGAAGTGATCAAAGGCAAAAGAGCCTGCCAGGCTTTATTTACTCTCTACTCTCTGTCTGTTGGGGATTGACATTTTTTATATTTTTGTTTCTTTTTTAAAAACAATAGTTTAGACAAATGTGTCTAGACTGACGGTAGAGCAAATGTGACATTAATTATGGATTCTTACACAGTGGCTCAGCTCATGTGGGCAGTTGCCAGTTCCCAGGGAAACAAGAACTGCCAGGCTGCCAAACTGGAAATAGCTGCTCATCTTACCATGGCCCCACCTCAGAGGGTGACTGGTATCAGATGTTTGAGAAGAGGCAGCTGGCACATGGACCTGGGCAGCTGCAGGGCAGCAGAAACAGAAATGTTCTGCCATATGTCCAGGTGTTAATGGAGAGGAGCCTGCAAGGAGATGGATTTGTTCTGACAGCTCTGCATGAGGTACCTCAGATCCCATCATGTGCCAGGTGAAAGACAATTGGGCTTGGAGAAGATTTTTGTGCAAATATGGAGAGGCTTTGTTAGCACCCAACCAGGCCCATTTAGTGAAATCCCTGAGTCTGATCCCACAGGATTGGTTTGCTCAGGCTTGACCACACAACAACAGGGACCCAGGCATTAGGCAATATTGCAGATCTTTTGCAACAGTGGAAAACATCTTCCTTGCTGGGGACATCTTCCTTTTTGGGAAGGCTTTTGTGCTATTCTGACTCCATTTCCTTGGTGGCTCTGAATAAATGTGCTGTCAGCTAATAAACTAATGTCTTTCATGTCTCAGTTTCTTCCAGGTGATGGGTCTGATATTCAAGCATTTTTTCAATAATAACAATGATAATTAATAATAATTAATAACAATAATGAAGTAATAACCTTGTGTTTTGCTCTGCTGAAAATTGTACTATTTCAGCTTTTCTCCCTTCATGATAACCCTTCTCTTGGTGACATCAGCAAAATACAGAATTATGAAATCACAGAAGGATTTGGGCTGGAAGGGAACTTAGAGACCATTCAGTTCTGAGCTCCTGACATGGACAGGAGCACATTTCACTGGACCAGGTTGCTCTAAGCCCTGTTCAACACTTCCAGGGATGAGGCATTTGCAGCATGCCTCGGAACCTCTTCCAGAGCCTCACCAAACTCATCATTTCTTCCAAATATCTAATCTAAACACACCCTTCTTCAGCTGAAAGCCATTTTCCCTTGTTCTATTACTCCATGCCCTTGTGAAAAGTCCCTCTCCAGCTCTCTTGTAGGCTCCTTCAGGTACTGGAAGAGGCTCTAATGTTTCTACGGAGCTTTCCCTTCTCCAGGCTGAACAGCCCCAAGCTCTCTCAGTTTGTGTCCATAGAGGAGGAGCTCCAGCCCATTGATCAGCTTAATGGCTTCTTCTGGACTCATTCCAAGAGGTCCCTGTCCCCCTTGTGTTAAGGACTCCAGAACTGGATGCAGCACTCCAGGTGGAATCTCACAAGAGCAGACTGGGAGATCTACAGGCTTTTATGCCAAAATGACCTATGGCCATATTAAATGTGCTCATTCTTAAGAAATGGTTTGTCACAAGCATAATTCTTGGAAAAAATCTGATCCAATAGCCTCCTTCTAGCCAAACACATAACTTTTCTCAAGGCATTCAGTATTTATTTCTGTTGAGCTGATACCTTACAGATCTTTCAGCTGATTCATATTTGATCACTGATGAGCCAGCACATATATTCTGAATTCTTGTGGAATTTTAGGAGCACACAGCAAGATACAAACACATTGTAATAACATGACAATCTCATTTAGTGTGGAACATATTGCTGACCATACTCAGTTTATGCATAAAAGTCTGAGTTGTATTAGTGTCCCAGACCAGGTTCTCAGCGTCTACACAAGTTTATAGGTAATGCGTTATCAAGAAAGGTATTTTTTAATATTTGAGCTCATTAATGAATCTAAAAAACAAATGTAATAAGAGAAAGAGAGAGAGAGAGAGAGAGAGAGAGAGAGAAAGAAAGAAAGAAAGAGAAAGAAAGAAAGAAAGAAAGAAAGAAAGAAAGAAAGAAAGAAAGAAAGAAAGAAAGAAAGAAAGAAAGAAAGAAAGAAAGAAAGAAAGAAAGAAAGAAAGAAAGAAAGAAAGAAAGAAAGAAAGAAAGAAAGAAAGAAAGAAAGAAAGAAAGAAAGAAAGAAAGAAAGAGAAAGAAAGAAAACTATAGGCAAATTTTTCTGTCTTTTAACAAAGACTCAGCATAATAATTTTTAGAACTTGCCAGTGACACAACCCATTATTGGTTTGCCCATATTAAAAACTTCCTGGCTTTATATTTAATCAAAAATAGTTCTGACTGGCAGAAGTGCTGAAGGCTGTAACCTTCTGGTTATCCACAGAACTAGAACAACAAGGGCAGCAGGGCAACCTCTCCTCACCCTGCCTCTTCATGCAGTGTCTGTTCTCCCAGAGGGTCCAACTCTTCCCACTCAGTCCAGGGCTGTTTTGCTGAGTCTGACACCAAAACTGTGCGACTGAGTTTCCTGTAGGGATGCCAAGGATGAAACCAGAGGCAATGTGCAGCCACAAAGAATCCCTTAAAACATAAGACTCAGAAAAATGACTCAGACTGGATGAGGAAGCCAATTCATACAGATAACTACTCTCTGCAACACTCAGGCTAGGGTGAAAGAGGTGGGTGAAAACTCCTGCCCTGTTATTAAAAAAGCAATTTCCCTGAATTCTCCCTGAATTGAATTCTCCATTGCCTTAAGTGATCTGCTGGTAAAAGTGCAGCAGTCAGCTCCCCTGGTGCCAGAACCACAGGCGCTGGGCACGGCCCAGCACCGCGCGCTCTCTGCAGACGGCGCAATTCCCAAAACTTCTAATTCCACACTTTTTGAGAGGTGTAAATACATGGCCACTGAAAGTAGGTGGGGTGGGGACAGACCTTACTCTTCCCTCCTGTGTGTATTCAACATGGAGAGGCAAAGGTTATGGGGAGATCCCGTTGGAGCTTTTCTGTCCTTAAAGGGGGCCCAAAAAAAGAGGGAGACTGGCTTTTAATTGGAAAGATAGAGAGAGGACAAAGGGAGAATGGCTTTAAATTTAAAGAGAAGAGATTTAGTTTAGATGTTAGGCAGATGATCTTCACTGTGAGGCTGGTGAGGCCCTGGCACAGGTTGCCCAGAGAAGCTGTGGCTGCCCCAGCCCTGGAAGAGTTCAAGGCCAGGTTGGACAGGGCTTGGAACAACCTGCGATAGTGGAAGGTGCCCCTGCTACTTCATCTTTAATATCTGTTGGTGTTCATGCTGAACATCAATTCATGGTTCTTTTTTCCCTAACACACACATAAAATCAGGATGCACAACCTTCCATTGGAGGATCCATAGTGCAAAGGCACTAAGCCCATTAAAAGCATTTATTTCATAAAAATAACAAGCTAGTGCCTGGTGTGCAAGGAACTATCAAGAAGGATAGCAAGAAGGTAGGACCCCCTGGGTAGACCAAGATCTACCCAATGACAGTAAAAGACATTGAATGACATGTTGAGCTTCCTGAGTAGCCAGATTCCCTTAAGTGACCAAATCCTCCTAGGTCCACATTTGGACTTACACTGTCCACCTTCCAATTTATTTTTTTTAATTTCTAGGAGAATATTCATTTTCCATTACATCTTGAGTAAAGGCAAAAATCCTCTTTTTCAGCTGAATGCATAAGTAACAACATCACATGGATTAAGGAAATGAAATATCTGCCATGCTGTTCCCACTGTGCACAGTTTTATCCATTTACTTAAACTGGTTCAGCTTCTGCCAGTAGTCAAATACTTACCATGAGTGCACAAAAGGAATACAGTGACTTTCCATCTACCTCCATTTTCAAGATGTTTCCTTAACCATGTACATTTAAGTAGGTGGTATTGTCCCATGGATTCATGGATTTTTCATTGGTGAAGAAGCTGTAGATATATTCTAGATATTCTGTATTTAAGTACTTGTTTTATTAATGTTTCTCTGTGCCTCAGGTCCCTTATTCTTAAGCATTAATGCATCCTAGCACAAGGTAGTACAGTAAAATTAATCAGCTCTGTTTATTTAGCAAATTCCAAAACAGAAGTGATATTCAACATTAATAAATGTGCATGTAAGTCTAACTTGAATTTCCAAGAATGCCCTACAGAACTAAAACACTGCAAAATAGTGGATTGGGTGTTATTTGAAAGGGAATTAAGATTTTTTTTTCTTTTCCCTTTAATTTTAAACAATATTTTTACAGGCTTTTATAAGTTTCTGGTAATTTCCCTGGTTTTGTTCATTCCTAGCTTTTTGTGTTGAACAAGGTCTATGTTTTGGGTTAACATATTTTGCTTTTCCCTTTTCAGTATTTTTTCATTGAATTGGTCACTTGTCATGAAAAGTGCTTATCTTTCCCCATCCTTAATGTGATAAGAAACGTCTATGAGACAGCGGACAACAGGCATTTTCATACCTTTGTATTTTATAAAATTGGTCTTTTGAAACAGAAAATCCCTTAAAATACATAGGATGCAACGTCAGATTTGGGGTTTTTTATTTTATGAAAACTTGGTTTCTTCATGGGGATGAGTCTGAGGCTGTTGCTGTGAATTATATGCTTCAAGCATCCAAAGATTTTGAACACTCACTGCCAAATGCCATAATTTACTATTAATTTCTTTTGCCTTCTTCCTGCTCCATGAATGACTGCTCCTGATACAGAATGGCTCATACTTAGCATGAACAACACATGTGCAAGACTGAACACTCATTGAATACACACATTCCCTGTGAAAACATGGGCAAAGGCACAGCAGAGAACAGCAGGGGGAAGGGAATATTATCTAAGTTGTGAGAGGGAAAAGAGCCAAAACACAACAAAAGGAACCTCTTGGATGGTGAGTCCAGGGGAGGAAGGTGTGCAAGCCTCTGTGTGGGATCTCACCAGCACCAATGGGATACTGACGGCCCAGGCTCAAGGCCCACTGAGACCCTTGGAAATCCCTCCTGTGCTGGATCCCTGCCCTCTCTCCTTGACCCCCCAGCCCTATAGCTCTTGTCCCAGGCCTTCTTTGCTGACTTTTTGCTCAGCTAGCTCAGCTCATTTAATTACCAAAAGATACATCCAACAAAAATGTGTGCAAATTAGCCATTTCCTGCCATTTTATAGTGGTAGCTCAACTCACACAGACATTGGATATGCAGAGGAGCCACCCAAGGGAAGATGCAGGACCCTGGTGCTTGGCTGTCCCATGGATTCCACCCCACTACCTACAAAAATCTGCCAATAGTTGTTTGTGATGGATAAATATTGATGGATAATATGGTTACATATTTTACTTTGTTTTGAAGACAAACAAATTCATGACACCCATATTAGTACATAAACATGGGAGCAATGCTTCCCTGGATGTCCAATGTCCACACTGCTAAATTCTCCCCAAAAGTGAGAAGCTGCATCTGGACAACTGCTGGGAACAGTCTGAGCTCTCTGTTGGCTCCCAGATCACAACTGGGCCCTGCTGGGATCGGGTGAGAAGCATATTGGGGAAAATTCTGGCAATTCAACAGCAGAGACAACAAAGGGGCTGCACATGAAATGCTCCTTGGCACTGGTTAATCTGTCAAAATAGGTGAAGACACTGTGTCTCTTATTAAAACAAACAAAACAAACAAAACCAAGAAACAAACAAACAAAAACCCCACCAACAGCATCAGCAACATAAAAATATGGATCAACCAAACCCACTACTGCTTCTCAAGACACTGTGGGCTCCATCCAATTTTGTTTCCAGAACCCCTCCTAACAGGATGCCTTGAGCCAACAAGGTATTTTCTCACTAATTTGTTCTATATTTATCCCAGCATTGAGTAACCGATCTTTATCGATTTCTTGCCCTTTGTGAGAGTTTTGTTCCATCTCCCCATCTCCTCTTTGTATCAGATGACCCTGCCACATAAACATTTCCCAAACACTCCCAGCATGTGCACTGTAAGTTGTCATTTCTTGAGTTCAGAGCTCAGGACTTATTTTTAATGCATATTCAGGGTGTGGGGGAAGGAGAGAAAAGGGAAATTTTACAAAGAGAATTTATTTCTTTTTCACTAGAACTAGTCCATATTAATTCCAGTTGTGCTGATGACAGAAAAATTTTTCTTGGTGTTGCCCAGGAGGCTCTTGCAGACTGCAGAGTATTCCACTTCTTGGTTGTAGACCAACACAACCTCACAGAACACAGAGATCTCTCTTCACAGCTTTCATCTGGCTCAGCCCTGATTTGCAGAGATATCAATAAGAGCTTTTCTCCAGGCTTCAGTGGGAATGTCTACAGCTCTTGCCCAGTTTGTTTCCTACTCTTCAAATCTTGCGCTGCTGCCTCTGGCACTGGAGGGACAAATGTGTTCTCAGTTATCCCCTAATCACTGGCCTATGGCACTGCAATGAGACGACGTTTTGGGGGACTGGAGCAGAGTTTGTGCCCTTCAGAGGGGTGTTTCAGTGAGTGGAAGCATAGACACTCCTGGGGTTTGGCTGTAACATCTGCTGACTGCCCAATCCAGCCCAGTACTTCAGCTCAGGCCTCCCCTCCCCCCAATTTGTGTGTACCTGAGATAATTCTCACTTGACTCCATCCATCATGAAGCTGAATGTCTAGTCTGAGATGGTCCTGAGATGGTCCTCTGGAAAAGAACAGAGCCTCCCTTCCTAGGGGGATGTGTCTGCAACAAGAAAGGCAAACAGCTTTGTGAGGGGCTCATCTCACAGCACTGATGGCATATACACCTTGGTCTGAGGCAGCCAATGTTAGATGAGGACAAGCCCATCCCAGGGTTTTGGTGTGAGCCCTCGTCTCAACAGGGTCACACCAAGGTGCACTGGGCTCTGTAGAGGCCACACACAGCCCTTACTGATATGGTAGTTCCTAAAGATAAATAAAAACTTTAGTTCCCCTCCAGCTCCACATCTCTCTTAACTAAGTGATTCTCATGGTTCATAGAATCATTCACATTGGAAAAGACCTCTAAGATCATTAAATCCAACCCAGCACTGTCAAATCACCTCTATCAGCACCACACCTACATGTCTTTTAAGCCCCTCCAGGGCTGATGACTCCACCACTTCCCTAGCCAGGCTGTTCCAGGGCTTGATAACAAAGTACTACAAATAAATTAGCAGACTGGTGATTCACAGGTGCAAAAATTCTAAAACAGTTTAATATTTTTCTGCTTTAAGTTTTATGCAGAGTGGAATACCACTGTCCTGGTAGGACACATCCAGTGCTGCTGCCTGAATTAATTGGAAAATCTGTCCCAGCCTGTAGATACCAAATGTAAGAAATTCAGCTCTTGCATCTTTAGAAAAACCAGGCCCTTGCATTTCAAACAATTTGTTGTTTATCTCCTCCACAGCTGTCACCTCTTGCAGTCCTACAGGGAGTCAGAAACAATTCAGTGCTAGAAAGTAGTAAATACAGAAGTACAGAGAATTGCAAAGAAAGGACCAGCAGGCCTTATTTTCAGAGCTCATCTTCACTGGTACTGCAGACATGGCATCAATTTGCAGCTCTCTGAGACCCAACACTTGCTATTCACAAAGCTGCTATTCACCTGCTCCTCTCAGCCACTGCATGTGTGTAACCTACACGGCCAAGAGGTTTTTACTACAAAACACAGCAGCTCCTGGTTTGTACCACTCCAGGCTGCCCTTGTGTGAGAAGCCACACAGCTCCTGAGGATGCTGCTGATGGCAAACACCAGGAAGGGGTTGACCACTGGGTGCCACCCCCAAGCCACGGCCCAGCTGGAGAGGAAGCTGCAGGAACCCAGCAGGGATGGATGTGCAGGGTCAGACATCCGGTCTGAGCCAGGAGCTGGTTTATCCCTGCCTAGAGAGCGTGTGGGCATGCACCACATGCTTAAAACAAGGAGAGGATGCTTTGGAACTGGCATCTCCACCACTGCCTTCGGCGCCCCTCAACTATGTTTGCACAAATATATGAGGGGTATCAAGAATTTTATAATGATACTCCCTCGCCCATGGTTCCAGTTAAAACCGCTGTAATAAACAAAACATACAGAGCACATCACTGGCACCAGAGACTATAATTTTCTCTGAGCAGAAGTATTACCAAAAAGAAAAAGAAAAAAAGAAAAAATGCAGGATTTAATCCAATTTAGGAAGAAATCTCTGCAGACCTTTCATTAAACTTCTCAACCATTATTAAAGGAAAGTCAGTAGCCAAAAATTCTTTGATGATGACATTGAATCATTTGATGACAGAGTATTTTGGGAAAGGCTACAGATGCAGATCATTGGTAAAAGCCTTGAGTCCCAGGAAGAATAATCTTTCAAATGTCACAATACTTTCTCTTTTGTGGGGGAAGATTTTTAACTCTCTTTTAAAGTGAGCTCCACCTTCTTTCTGAAATCCTTTGGTTTTGTAGCTATGAGGAAAACAATGTGCAATATCTTTCCTTCTGAAGTCGTGGAAGATCTTGAGTGATGGCAAAGAGAAAGCAAGCACCAAACAAGGAATCTTGGTACTGCAGGGTATAAAACATGCAACTCTCAACCATACTGGGAGCAGAGGTGTTCACTTTCTTATTTTCCTGCTAAAGACATTTCATAAAACCACAATGAAAACACGGGCTACACAGTGAACAATTCATCATCACATGACTAGTCATTACTCAAAATTCTGTTGTCTACATATCTTTATGTTTCAAATGTCCCAAATTATTTATTTTTCACTAATTTTTAGCACCCAGATGTGGGCATTTTAAAGAAACTGCTTTTGAAGGTGCTGGTCAGTGCTGGTGAAGTTATATGAAAGTGCTTCTCTTGCTGTGTCATTCCTGCCCAGTGACACTGACCTTTTAAGTGATTTTGCCTTTTTTTTTTTTCCATTTATATGAACTTCTCTCTCTAAATTCTGTGGAAATGATCCCACTCAGTAAACCAAATGAGCACCTCTTCAAGCAGATGTTAAACTCTATCCCAGCTCAACAGACCATGTAACCCCTTGACTTCAGTCATGGATTTAAGGGTAAGTATGTGCTCATGCATTTTCCCAGGTGGGAGTCAAAGAAACAAAGGATGTGATCAGAACTGCATCTGGCCAGCTTTGATCACCTGCAAAACAAAGCTATGGGCTACCTGTGCCCACCCCTCTGAGACCAAAACAGTGATCATTTACCACAGAGTCATAGAATAAGTGTTTGTGTTAGAAAAGACCTCACAGGTCATTGAGTCCAGCCACTAACCCAGCACTGCCAAGGCCACCACTAAACCATGTCCCCAAGTGACACATCTACACAACTTTTAAATACCTCCAGGAATGGTTATTCCACCATTGCCCTGGGCAGCCTGTTCCAATGTTTCACAACCCTTTCTGTGAAGAAAATTTTTCCTAATATCTAATCCAAACTGCCCCTGAAACAACTTTCCATATCCCCTTATCTTCTTGCATGTTATTTGGGTGAAGAGACCAACACCCACCTCCACAATCTCTTTACACATGGCTATAGGAGCAAGAAGGTTCCCCCCAAGCCTCCTTTTCTCCAGGCTGAGCCCTTTTCCCTGCTCCCTCAGCTGCTCCTCCTCAAGACCTGTGCACCAGGCCCTTCCCCAGCTCCGTTCCCTTCCCTGGACACGCTCCAGCCCCTCAACATCTTTCTTGTCATGAGTTGCCCCAAACTGAACACAGGATTCAAGGTATGGTCTCGCAGCACAGGGGACAATCACTTTCCTGGTCCTGCTGGACACACCATTGCTGAGACACAAATGAAAATGTTCTCCGAGTCCCCGGAGAACAGCAAATGAGTGAAGCAAGCAAGTGGCAATGACTATCAGCCAAACACAGCCCATTTTGGTGCCCTGGAAGGAGCAATTCCTCTTGAGATGCTATTTCACTTAAAAATGTAATTTAATTTTCAAATGCTGAATTTAAATGAGATATTTAACTTTGGTATCCTGGTTAGTAAATTAAGATTAAATGTTTTGGTGGGGTTTTGCATGCGCATCCAAACCAGAAATTTTAATTGGAAAATTTTGACAAGATTACATTTTTTAGTGAGAATTTCCTTTGGGCTGAAAAATATTTTTCATCTGGGATACACATTGCTGAGAAGATCCTTTAACTGAGAGACCCACACAGAAGGTCTATGAGCTGTGCCTTCAAAATTTTGGGAAGTGATGACAGAATTTAGCTGTGCCCCTGGGAGCTCAAGTCACCTGTGCAGCAAGAGGTTCCTGACTAGGTCTCTGCAGGTGATGAACCACGCTTAGGGAAGGACATCAGGATTTCCCTGGCCTTGTTACATGGCGGATGAAAGGAGGAGAGGAGCAGGCCTGTGATGTCCATCCCTTTGGCTGTGTGTTGGCTTGGGCTGGGACAGAGTTAATTTTCTTCACAGAAGCTGGGATGGGGCTGTGTTTTGGGTTTTGCTGGAAGCAGTGCTGACAACACGGGGTTGTTTTTGTAATTGCTGGGCTGGGCCTGCACAACACCAAGGCCTTTTCTGCTCCTCAGCCCATCCCACCAGTGAGAAGACTGGGGGTGCACAAGGAATTGTGAGGGGACACAGCTGGGACAGCTGACCCCAACTGACCCAGGGGATATCCCAAGTCATAAGGTATCCTGTTTCTGAAGAAGGAAGGAAGGGAGGATGTTTGGAATGATGACATTTGTCTTCTCAAGTCACTGTTACATGTGATGGAGGCCCGCTTTCTGGGGTGGCTGAACACCTGCCTGCCTATGGGGAGTTGTTAATGAATTCCTTGGTTTGTTTTATTTGTGTTTTGCTCTATCAATTAAACTGTCTTTTTCTTAAACCACAACTTTTCTTACTTTTACCCTTCTGATGCTCTCTCCCACGCCACTGGGGGATTGAGCAAATGCCTGCATGGTGCTCAGTGGCTGGCTGGGAAACCACCACAGGCTTCTGCAGAGCTGGTGGCACTGAAGGGATAAGGGCTTCTTGGTCAGTATTATTTATCAATTGAATTTTTTAGCCCCAATGCATGGTGGATCTCAACCCTCTGCATGAGATGGGAGGTCATGAGCTAAAAGGGAACATGGCACAGGGAGATGGGGCAAACAGCAGGAAGGAAGAAATGAGATATCATATTTATTCAATGTGTCCTACATGTTCCTAGAAATATTGGAGCACTTGGAGACTCAGAGAGGAGGGCTTCAGAGCATGGTCTGGCTATTTTTTCCTGTAGGACCACCATATGGCAAAAAGGCCCCAAGGAAACATCTCTTTGGCTCTGACTGTGTCTTCCTAACCCACTGTCCCTGAATTTGCCTTGCCACAGCCACCTCTTGTTCCTCTCCTCTTTCTTTCTGTGGAGCAGAAAACCCTCCTGTGAGTCAGGAATGGGAAGGGAGTGATTGTCCTGTTCTTCATATGGTGTCTGGGAGTCAATTAACCTGACTGTTTGAGTGATGACTGAACGTCTCTGGACAATCCTCTCTCTGCAAATGGAGGCTCCAGCACAAAATCTTCCTTTCATTTGGAATGAAATCTTCATTTCCTTTTGATTGCAAATTCGTGGGAGTAGCACAATGGCTAAAGAACTTATAATAATACAAATATGTATTATTTGCATATAGTGTCATATATTGTCATTATTTTATTGCTATTACTATGACAGGATGTCAGGCGGTGTGGAAAACCTCTTTCAAAGCTTACTGGCATTACCTATTGATGATTTGTCACCATCCTTTATGCTTCCCTGTAGTTTTTTCAGAGGAAAGGATTAACTAAATGCTCTGCCCTCACCTCCTGATAGAGCCAGGCAGATTCTGCTCATCCAAACTACTCTGGATAAACACCATCACTGAATCAAGGAGCCCTCAGGCAACCCCTTAACCATGGAGATAGTTGTCAATGTTGTAGCAAATACCTGGGAAAAGGACATTTTCCAGCAGCTCAGAATTTGCTTAGCAAACCAACCTCCATGGTGTTGGTCACAGCCCCCAGGGGCTCTGTAAGTAAAACAGGACCAAAGTGAAGGAGGATCTCTGCCCTCTGCACTGCCCAGGGCTGTGGGTGCCTCCAAGGTCCCACCTGGCCACTGTGACTTGTGGCACTGGGAAATGCAGTCAGTTTAATTCAGGTTGTTCTCTCCCAAAAAACCAAATCATAAAAGTACATTAAAATGTGATTTGTTGAATGGTGACCAACATAACAAGCCTCCCCAGACAGCTGATTTCCCCAGGCCTTCCCTTCATGACAGGCAGCTGGAACTGATAAAGTCATAATTGCCCCTTCCCCTTCAGAGAGCATCATGGGGAGGGGTGGAGAGAAAGCAGCCTCTGTTCTACCTGGGCATAGGACTCTCATGCAAAGCAGATCTTTGGGTGGAACTGGTGCAAGGGTGTAGAGAAAACTTGTATTTTAATCAACAAGTACCACAGATATTTATAATACCTGTAAACACTGTTGTCCCTCTACTTTTCCCAACCCTGGTGCTGCTGGTCTGTCAGGTGCTGGTGAAGAGGATGGATCAGAGCTCCATGCTGTTCCTCCATGGCACAGATGAGCAATAAGTGGTTTGGCTGCCAGAGGAGCCCTGGGATCAGGCTGGTCTCCTAGGAAACAATGGCATTGTTGCCACTGGAACAAACATGCTGGTGGGCCATTTGTGTTTATCTGGTATTTCCATTCTCTGCTGATTAACCCAGCCAAGTGAGGTCTTCATGTGGTAATTACAGCACAGCTCATTTGTGTGTGTTTTACAATGGTGTTGATATAATCCCACTAGAGCACCCCAAGCATGTGCAAGGAGTTCCCACCAGAAATCCAAATAACGCCCCAGCACTGCTGACAGCTTAATAACATGACAAAGTTCAGTCTCGCTGGATGTCAGGGACAGGAATGCAGCTCAGGCTGCTCTGACCTGGAGCTTTCAAAATACTGTACAGTTGAGGCTGAGTGTTTGACAAATAACCTTTTCTTTGCCTGCTCAAATCCATCAGACGCTACCAGGTGCCATGGAGAGGCCACATGCCACTGTTAAAATGTTAAATTGAGTGGCACAGCCATCGAAAGCTCTGAGGAGGGACATTTATCTTTATTATTATTGTTATTAATAATGCAGATATTGCTGTGTGTTGCATTCCAAGGTATTTTTGCAGCACTAAATCATCCAAACGCCCATCGACGGCCCTGATAAATCACACAATAAACCAAAATTCAATACAGCTGTCAGCCCAGACCCTAAGCAAAATCTCAGTGAGCTTAATTATAAAGTTCAGGCAGAGACTGAGCCTGCTTGTGAGGGGACAAGGGGCAGCCTGGCACTGGGACGAGGGGCAGGCTGGCACTGCCACTCCAGGAGCTCAGAAGGCTGCATCAGCCCTGTCCTCCCATCCACGGCATCCCAGCACTGCCACAAGCAGCAAGGTGGGGATAGCTGCTCATGGCAACACCTTTCACTGTTTTCCTCTTTCTGCTCTTTCTACTCTGCTTTACTTCTTCTGATTTATTTTAAGGTATTTCTCTCTCTTTGTATTATTTTTGCTTTTCCTTTTGCTCCTCTCCTTTCCTTCCATCCCTTTTCTTTCCACCATCACTTGCTTTCTGTCTCACCATCCCTTTCTTGCTCTCTCCCTCTTCCTCCCCTCCCACCGCCCCCCATCAAAGCAAGGAAACCGTAACCCAAAGGAAGAACAAGAGTTGAACCTGTGCCAACACAATGGGCCAAGAGGCTACATATGGAACCAGCAAATCACAAAGCCATGAAGGATGTTAGTGATTTAAAGTTATGTATATTGAAGTCTGGATCTTAAAATGAATCCATAATAGTAGAGGTAACTAATGGAGAGACTTAACTGACAGTAAGCAGAATTTTTTTCTCTGACATTGTTATGTTCCCACAAACTCGTCTTTTCCTGTCCCCACCCTTCCCCTGCTCCCCTTTCTGATTAGTTCAACATCCAGGCTGACAATGAAAAGCTAAAGCTGCTGCTTTATGAATAAAGATTTTACCCTATACACCATAAATATGAGTGCTGGTGGCAGAGCAAGGAATCCAACTGGGTCCAGCATCTGTGGGGCTCTCCCCGGGGAGTTGTGCCAGTGGCAAGCGATGGGGAATATTCCCAGCAGAGCAGGCAGGCAGCACAACTCTGGCTGTGGGTGTGACAAATAACCATCTGAGGACTTGGGATGCTGCAGAGATGTGGTGCCAAAGCCAGCTGGTCCCGTGGTGGCTCAAATCCCAGCTGCACTCATTTTCTGCCATCATTAAGAATGACAAGCGAAAACCAGACTAAAGTGCTGCTCAAAGGGAAGGATGTCACTGCACATGTGTGCATGTATGGATAGGTGTGCATATGTGTACAAAACATTTTGCAAAGCACAACTACAGCAAAACATTACTATAATTGAAAAGTCACTCTAGAGTCAGGAAAGATCAAATATTGATCATCTGCCCCAAATTTGCTACATTTTATATGCAAGCTTCAGGGTGGCACTGGGACCTGAGGCAAAAGCTGAGGGGCAGGAGCTTCTGAGCAGTCACAGCTGCATGTGGAACCTAACCCAAATACCTGCCTTTACTCCTCAGTGGATATACATATAAAAATTTATACATTTTTATACACAAATACATAAATATGCATGTGTATCTTGGCTCAGGCCATCTAGTACCCTCCCAAACTAACCTCTGAAATCAACTAACCTCTGGAAGCTCATTAGTCCAGGGGATGTTTCCAACAAGCCATTTGCAGGCAGCTATTCAGTTGAGGAGAGTAAACCAGTATGGACAGGAGCCAGTTCGTGCCAGTTTGTCCCAGAGGCTGGGAGTGATCCCAGTACATTGAGTTTATTGGTACAGCAGTTCCCTGAAATCACAGCACAGTGTGAAAAATCACATCTTTAATAGGTGAAATGTAGCATCTAAAGTGAAAACTCATCTCTGAAGTTTTCAGTCTTGATTCCCCCCACTGTGAAACATCATCCTCTGCCCCTTGGGGACACAAGAAGTGTGAATCTGGTGAATATTTGTGAAGCAGTCACAAACAACACTGCTACAGAGAGCACATGATACCATGACTGTTTTAAAGAGTTTCCTAACAGGCTGAGCAATAAGAAATAAAGAAGGCCCAGCACCACTCTGTGCCAAGAAAACAAATTGCATCACCCGTTGAGGGCATTGACAGGGCAGGAGCTGTACAGGATGTGGTGCATGAGCTGATGAAAGCTGGTATCACAACCCATCTACACCAGGAGTTGGATGAGGATTACACAGTGACCTGAACACCAGCAGGTTCTTCGAAGTCCTTCCCTTGGTACCAATAATGTTCTTTAATGTTGTTTTAACAAAGGATTGAGGGAAGAGGGGCTTCTTGCAATAAGTTCTTTCTCACACTTCCCAATGAATGTACTTCTGTCCACCTTCTCCCAAAACCTGTGGCTTTCAATGCAAGGGAACCACAAGAAAACCTCTCTGTTATCTCTGTTCTAAAATTCAGGAGCATAAGGGTTACAAGGCTTTCGTGTATGCTAAAGAAAACACCCTTTCTTCTTGTTTCTGGCAGTTTAAACTATTCAAACTGCTGCACCTTCTTCCCTATGGCATTAAATTTCCCTTTTGCATTCTGCAATGCTGATTTAGGGAAAAACTCAAAGAGATTAAAGTCCCTGGGGTGAACACACAACACCCAAGAGAGAAGAGTTTTGTTTCCCTCTAGCTACTGAACAACAGGGTGGGTTGGAAATTGGCCACCAGCCACTGGCATGGCCATGCTGGGCTCTGGGATGGTGCAGGAGCCAGTTCCAGTCCTGCTGAGGAGTGACCAGACTGTGGGTTTTCCTTTTCCTCCAGGCTGCTCCAGAGAAAGGCTAGATCCTGTCAGCAGTGGCTGAATATTGGCCAGATTGTGGGGCATGTGGGTATAGCCTATATTTATTTTTTTAAGTATATATTTGTTTGATGTTTTGCAAGCATCTGCTTAAGATTTCTGTGCTTATCTAACAGGAGGAAAGAGGCCATTCTTCCCAAAGCCAATTCAGTGCAAGAAAATGTCATAACACTGCTGGGCCCCTTTGTTTCATCCTTCGCCAGAGGGACTCCACAGTTCCTCTGCTGCTCCTTGGAAAGCCAAGAAGCGAAGGCTGGCAATTAAAGGCATCTGCTGGGCTCATGAAAGGAAAGGCATGCATGAGATATGAAGGATGGATGACACCTGAAATGTCTAAACTCTTGTCTGGCACAGACTGGACTGATTGCAGCATGTCGAGCAGGACATGTGGAGTGTTACATCAGGTAGTCAGATAAAAAAGAAAACCCAAACTAAACCCTCCTTGACAAAGCTTCCCCCCACCCCATTGCTGAAGGAAGAGGTGCCAGCAGCTCCGTGGAGCCCATCAAGGGCTTTATTTTTTTACATAGCAAGCAGGGAGAGACAGCAGTACAAATCCCCATCAGAGAGAGCGATTACCTGGGTAGAAGTGAATTTTCAGAGACTGAATGACCAAAAAAATGACCAGCAGCAGTGAGACATTTCTGTGGAAAGGGGAAAGCTTTGGCTTTGCTCAGAGCAAATGCATAAGGAATGATAAAATAAAGACAGGAAAAGTCATAAGTGAACCAGGTTGTTACTCACCCCATTTTTCATCATTCAGATCTGCAATCACAATCACTTATGCACAAAAAACACTTATTTTACACAGTGCCTAATAGATCTGAGGCACTCAGTTTTACTACTGTCAAACATCACCCACATCACTGTCCAGAGAGCCTGAGATCTGTGTTAGGTTTGTTTGTACAATGAGAGGGGACAGAACTATAGGGAATAATTTTTAATTAAATAAACTACAACACCACCAGTGTCACACATTTTTTGTGTATGGTCAGTAGGTCAAACGTCAAGGGTTGGGGCTTTTGGCAGCCCTCTGTGAATTATTCAGTACTGACCACTGTCAGAGACACTCAACAGGATGAAGCAGTCTCATATCTGTGGTTTTGACATGACAGTGACATGATGGAGCTGTGCAAGGTGTATGTTTTTACAGCAGGGTCCCCATCAGCCACAGCAGTGCACAGCAACCCTCAGCAGCTGAGTGACTGAACAGTGGAGCTGAACTTCCATTCAGGACTGGCTACAAATTAAGCAAAAAAAAGTATTTATTAATTCTTTGATATGTCTGATGGCATTTTTTTCAGATTCCCTGGTTTTCTTTCATGCTTCCACGACTGGAGAGAAAGGGAAAGATCACATCTGCTATGAAGGTGCACCTGGGTGTTTGTACATTTAGGGCTCAGTCCAAAAGCAATCAGCCAAGGCCCTGGATTTCTACAGAGCTGGACAAGTGAAATGGTATTTCAGCACTAGTTTGAGCAAAAACATTAGGCTGGCACTTACCACCATGGGTCTGGAGAATTTGAAACAGATGCCCATTTTTATATCATGCACAACAGCATGAGAGATGTGGTACCAGAGCAATGCAGGACTAGAGAGATGTGACCCATTGGGTTCAATGTTTGGGACCAGAAGAGAGGTTGATATGTAAATTCAAAGAAATCCTGCTTGTTCCTCTCCAGCTGTAGCTGTTGAATGATGAACTCTTGTTGTTTCAGATGGAGTGTGATTCCCTGTCATTTGCTATGAGAGGGATTCTGAGCTTCTGTATCTAAAGCACCTCTGGAACTGGTTTGCTTTGGGGAAGGTAAATTCAAAGTTCTGTGCTGGAATTCAATTGCAATACTTCACATTTGTGTACTGTAATCCCAGAAAGGACATCCTGGAGCCAAGGCACCTAGCCTGCCTGTGGCTGTGTCTAACTTCTCACAGCAGAACCAATATAAGAAATGAGGCAAATGGAAACCTACTTCCTCAAGGACTTTCCCTCAGCCCTGGTATTTTGGGACTTCTTGACTTGGATATCACTTCCAAAGTTTCGTGTTTAACAACACTTATGGATCTATTCTTCAGGAAGTTGAACCCCATACTCATTTTGATCTGCACAGCATCATCCAGTAAAGGGCTCCACAGTTTAATTACACACTGTGTAAAAAGGCTTTTCTTTCTGATTGCTTTAAACTTACTGCTTCATTCTTTCATTAGGAACACATAATCTCTGATAGGAGAAATAGTGAATTTCACCCCTCCATTATTTTATAGATGTATACTATAATCCCACCAGTTCTCATATCCCAATCTTAGAGTAAGGGATGGCTATAGCTGTATTCAAGCTCTGAGCACACATTTGGTTTTTCTGCAGGCAAAGAAAAGTTGCCTGTTTAAAAAAAAAATTAACAAAATTAAACAAAGTTCCACAATAACCCAATGAGAAAATAAACCACTTTTATTCAAATTATAAGGTGTTAATCACTCTTGGAATATAATTATAAACAGCTCCAATTCAGGAAGGTGGGTTTCTTCATTTAACACATACTCATTTGAAGGATACAAAAGAAGTACTTGCTTATATATTCAAAAGCTTAAAATGGAACAATGAGCAGATACCTTTTTGTGTTTAAAAATTAAATTTAACTCTTTCTTCAATAATAAAATATACTACCTATTATACAAAAAGGACAGCATTTTATTCACAGTTGACAGAGTCTCACAATCATAATATTAAACGTGAACTGCAATGACATTTAAAATATATTTTTCCTATTATTACAGATTATGAGGGTTAGAGCAGCACACAAAGGCCCTAATCAGGGTCCTGTCATGTAAAGAGCTGCACATGCAGAGAACAAATACAGAGTTCCTACCCGAAGAGGTTAGGTAGGTTCTAACCTAAAATTGCACATTAAGAGAGGATGTTCCTTGACTGAAAAACACAAATACACAAAGGGATCCTGCCTTGCTTTCTTATCTGATGGAGACCACTGGATACACAGTTACTTTTCACTGTCAAACACTATAAAATAGTTGTTTACAAATAAATTACTTTCATTTGAAACTTACCAGGTCTGAGTTTAAAGGTAATTCCTGATTTCTCCACATGAGTTTCAGACCTTGCTTTTAGCCCAGTACTTCAGGTGGGAGCCGTGAAGAAGCCATCAGCCATTTCTGTGATTAATAACATTTTGGAGGAGAAAACCCAGTCATGTGAACTCAGGTCTTGACCAGTAGCTAAAAATTTAAGTGTCCTTTCAAATGAGCTCTTTTTCGCCTGTATGATGCCCTGAAGAGGTACCATCTCATGGCTCACTGCCCAAATTTTGCCTTTGAATATCAGTGCAGATCTAAGCAACTATGGGTCTGTTGGGGCACAGGTTGCTCACACACTGATAGGAAACTTGTCCACATATCTATTAAGACTTCCAGACTGGTTCCTGCTATCCTCTCTCAGTGGGCTCCCATTCCTCTCTTTCAACCTCAGACCTCCTCAAAGTAACCAGAGTTGTGCTCCAGATGAGTTAGGATTTGAAAACTATTAGGTTTTGGAGGGGCAAAAAGCACTTCTGCTCACCCCCAAATCTTACTATGCAACTTGGTTTTGATCTTCAGGCTTCAGAACTGAAAATGGGTTACAAAAAGAAATCTATTGATAACAAAATCATAATTTTCTAGGAAATACACAGCAGGACCCTTGATTAAAAAAAAAAAAAAAAAAAAAAAGAAAGGACAAAAGGGAGCAAAGGGGGATTCTCATCATAGCTCTGAGGGTTTGCAGAGATGAGGACCTGTTCTCCAGGAATCAAACCACACAACTGTTGGGAATTTGTTCATTGCCTCTGAAAACACAGTCAGGTGTAAAAACTGTCAGGTTTGCACCAGGAAAGAGGGTTGGGTTGTGGAGTGGGGTTTTTCCTCTCAAATTCTTACAGTCAATAATGCCCACCAATTTCCATCACTAAACAACACAACATACTCCTGGTTTCTTTGAAACACAAGGCTTGGACACACAGCAGCATTGGAAATGAGAAGTGAGGCAGCAGCTCGGCAGCTCAGTGCACTTAAGGGAATATTTTTAAGCCATTTAGCAGGAGTTTATTGCTCCAGCACTGGAGGCTTTGAACATTCAAGCACGACAGGGTGTGCATTGTTGTGCCAGAGCTGCCCGCCCTGGGTGTGTGTGGTGTGGGGCAAGGGGCCAAGGGCTGTGTTTAAACGCACCCGCACGAGAAATGCGATTTAGGCAGAACAAAGCACACTCCTGTTGTGCCTCCCCGTGATTATAAAATAGATCTGTGTCATTATAAATAGAAAATGACTGGTGACAAAGATGCTGCTTTGACTCACTTCTGAGGCCAAGCTCCTTCGCTGCGGTTCCGGGTGTCAGAGCAATTTAGCGGCTGCACTGCAGGCAAACGTGTCTGGTTTGGGGTTAGCCAGTCCACATCTCATGATGGCTTAATCTCATTTTAAAACAGCAGGGGATTCACTGGGGTCCTTTGCAAGCATCACTCCCTCACCCAAGGACAGCTCTGAATGCCTTCAAAACTCGCTGTGCCCACTGCAAGGCTCGGATTGCTAAATACCAAATTACCTTGGCCTCTAAGGGACTGCCAAACTTTCAGGGTCTGTGAAGTTGAGATGCTGCTTCCATACAGCTAATGGTGTGGTTCTTGTTTATTCCAGTGGGAACCAAATCAAAGGCACAGAAATAATAGTGCTGTTTCAAAAGTGTAAGTTTTCCTCCTTATGCCACTTTCCATCCCAACAAACTTCACAGTATTATTAAATTAAATAATGCAGATAAATACTCTGAAAATATATATATGTATATGTGTATATGTAGTTTTTATGTTGTAGAGTAGGTAGTTTCAAAAAAAAAAAAAAACAAAAAACCAAACACAAACCCCAAAAACCCAAACCAGAAACTAGAACTGAATCCTCTATTGCAGTATCTGGAATATTCTGCTCATTTACTTCTAAGCATGCTCCTTAAAAATACCTGCAATCTTTCTGCTTCAATAATTTAATCAGAATCCCACTTACATTTGTATTTTATACCACAGTTTATTCCCAAAACTGGAGATAACCTCTCATTTCCTGAAAGCTCTTAAAAACTTTCTTCATGAAAGAGTAGAGAAATCTGCTGCTTGCAAATTCTACTTACTCATTGCTAACTTCCAAACTAAAGTAGTTAATTTAATGAAGGAGGAAAAAAAAAAGGAGTGAAAAAGAAAACTACTAATTTGGTGCCTGTAGCCATTTCCCAAAATCTTCACAATTTATGGACCTAGAGAGACAGGGAAAGAGCAACTTCTCAGCAGTGCAGCAGAATAGGCCAAAATGACCCTGTGAAACCCAAGCAATTCTGGGAATTAAAGGATGTTCCCTCCTGTTATGGTTCTACACTGCAAACTGCTTTTAGGGCTCCCAGTAGTACCCATTAGCAATAGCCAAGCTTTTCTGTTTTAATTTAATTTAATTTCCACCAACAAATTCCACCCTGTGGTGAGAATTGACAGTATCATGTTGAGAACCATTAAAGCATATTTGGATTGTTTTTACTCCATGTATACATAAAAAAAAAAAAACCCACCCTCCTTAGTTTTCTTCAGAGAAGCCACTTCATAATAAGAGTGAGGCAGACACAATGGAGGCATCGTTGTGCTCTGGGATACCACCACAGGGAGTGTGGCTGGAGATACAGCAGAACAAGCCTTGGCATTGCACTGCCTGCACAGCCTGGGCCGTGCTCCCCTCTGAACCCCCCACGGAACCAGAGCAGAGCCTGGCAGCACTGCTCATGCCCCTGCAGTTACCACCTGGTGTCCTTCTTCTGCACTAAGAACCTTTATACCACTCTGCCTCTTCTCCCTGAGTGTTCTCTGCTCTCTCTGCACTCGAAACATCTTCATGCTTATGCCACCTTTGGCTTTACTGGGAATTCCTATTGGGAATTCCCCCACTGGGAATTCTGCCACCAGATTTCAAAGGGAAGAGAATAATAATGCCCTTCATTAATATAGGTTTTTCTGTCATGGCTTTTAGGCCCCTCTCCAGGCAGGCAGGCAGGCAAGCAAGCACTTGTTTAACATTAAGCACATCAATAGTCCCTGTTCACATGCTGCAAGCTAGAAATGCTCATTAGTGCTGGATCATGGCTCCAGCTGAGCTCCAACACTTCAGCCAGGGAGGCAGGCTGGAGGAAAGGTGGCCCTCAAACCTTTCATCAGAGCTGCACCATCACCAATGGAGCAGTTTTGGCTCCTCCAGAGGCTGGTGGGTCCCCTTGGCAGCAGAGGCATGACCCGCTGAGCTGTGACAATGCCACCATTCAGAGCTGCTCAGCTGATGAGCACAGCTCAAATCCACCACATTCAAACACATCCTTGGGAGTGCTTTCAGGATCAGCATCCCTCCAGTGAATGGTGAAAGGGGAATAAGCTGGGGCAACAGGGGAATAAGATGATTGCTGTGGTCTCTGAGAGGCTGCTGGGTCCTGAGCGGGTTACACAGGATTCTTTGGGCTTTTATGTCACATGTTAAAAAATGGACATATCAAGCTCTGATAAACAGAACTGGATGGGGTTTCTGGGCTTTTCTGGGGCTGAGTGTTGTTTGGAATGTGGGACAAGGGAATAAAGCATCTTAAGACTCTCTGCTTTCCCTGCACATGAGCTGGAAGGGAAGAAAAGGGAGCAGGACTCCTCATTTCACTGCTGAGCACTGAGTGGGCTGTCCTAGCTCAGTGTCCAGGCCAGCAGAGCACTCCTAAAAGGAGGGAATGGGAAATCTGTGACTCAGAGGGAACATGTCTACTACCTGAGAGAAACCCCCAGGTAAAGCCATCTTCAACATGCTGCCTTGCTCATGTCTGTGCTGAAATTCAAAAAGTCCAGACTAAACAGTTACTCAACTCTTGGCTAAAGGATCCCAGATGAAAAGACACAATTTTAAAAATTATTTTAATGCTGTTTGCTCCAAAAAAAAAAAAATCATTACCTCCTTCAACTTCTCATCAAGTATAAACCTCCCAGCTTTCCTGCCTCCTCTGGAATTACTAAGTCATTGCAGACATCAAAATTAATGAAGAGATGAAAGATTCAGCAGAGAGGCAAAATCTTACTGGAAAAATAGTTCTTAATATAAAAACTATTCAAGAATAATGGATATGTTTAGAAAAGTAATAAACAAAGACAAATTTCCTGATGCTTAAAAGAATACATGTGAAGGAGGACACAAGACTGAGGGGTTATTTTTTTTTCCTTAAAACACCAATTCTTTTTTTTTTAAATAATGCTTCAATTTCTTTTAAATAATGCTTCCAACCAGTGTTTCTGGTTTTACAGGAGTGTGATTTCCACTGGCTAAAATTTAGCAGTACTTTCAAGTACTCAGCTTATTAGCCAAACTCAGGTGATGCAGACAGGGGGCTTCATCCCACCAGATGGAAGGGCTACACTAAAATACAGTCTCCCCTGAGCACATCCACAAGAATCCTGAGGAAATGGTTATGGCTAACTTGGAGCTGAATCTGAGCACAGACAAGATAGGGAGAAAGGCATTTAGGGGTTAAAATAAAATAAATATATATTTAAAATAAATAGTATGCGCAATTCAGCTTAACTTTCTTGTAGGAAACAAAATTGTCTATTTTCTTTGTGTTAGAGACTGTCACTTCCCTTGGCAGTGGTTTTTCAGCTGCTGCAACCAGAAGAGTAACCAGTAGTTCTATATTCCACACTAGACCTGATAAAGCAGTATCATTATGTGATTTCTATACGAAAAATTGTTTCTTATAATCCTGGTTTAAACAGACTTTAAAGAGATACTCTTTAGTCCTACCTGTGCTGCAAAATGACCTCTTGGCAATTCAAAGAGTTCTAACAGAGAATAAGGGCAACTAATCATGGGAGCCTCAAGAACTCCCATACCACTGCTAATAGAAGAAAAATCAATATTCCTTCCAATATGAATGGAGTGTTGGATTGACTGAGCAGGGAGCTTTGAAATAAATATCTAAGAAATGTTTGGATGAAATGGACATCTTCACAGACATTTGGTCTGCATTTCTGAAATGTAGATGATTAAATCCACATTGTTGGCTTCTTCCCTCTCTGCACTATGTCTTTCTTTACATCTTACAAAAAAATTTATGAACAAAGTTATTGTAAATCTGCAATGTCTGTCTTGTCACTTAGATTCTTTTCAGAAATGCTGCCTTGCCAATGTAGATATACAATTCTTTATGATTAATATTTATTACTTACAATTCTAAATACAATGGAAGGTCACCAAAAATACTCTGCCTAAAAGAGTCTGGAGCCCTTTACAATCTCATTGGTGATGGATCCTGAGCCTTGAGAACTGAGCTCAAAATCTTAGCAAAACACCTTTCTATGTAGGATTTCCAGTATTTCCTGCTTCTGGCAATGGATAAAGCCAAGAAGCACAAAGGTAAGTGAAAGTTACAGATCTGAAAGCATGAGCTTGGATTTCAAACCCAAACAAAGGTCAGGGAATGCCTGAACCTGTCCATGATCTTGGATCAGCCTATAATAGAGTTATGAGTAAAATGCAAAGTTAGGATTAGAGTGAGACTTGGATTCAGACAGAACTGGCACTGTAGCTGAAAACTGCTCCATTTTCCTCTAATTTCTCATATCCATCATTATAGTTTATCTAAATATTTTGGAATACTGTGTGAAAACTGAATATATTTAAGGATTATTTTTAGCAATTTATTAAAAGGAAATTAGCCTGGGGGCTTTTCAATTTTATTATGAAATCTTAAAAAGTTTTTAAGAACATGCAAATCATCTCAGAAAAAGTTCATTTCATTTATAGATAATTTTCTTTTTGATGTAAGCCCAACCATTTTTAAACATAATTTTTTTAAAAAACAGATGCAATTTGAGGTCACTGAAATCAACTGATTGTGATTTGGCCCTCTTCTATAAAAGATAGAGGCAAACATATAAGAGAATTTCAGAACTGTGAGATTCAGCAAAATTGTGAAGATTCTGAGATGAAAATCGGGGCAGAACTTGGTTCACCTGCCTGAGATCTGCTGCATGTTTGGACAGTCTTCTTTTAGGACATAAATATAATAAACAGAAAGCAAGAATCTGCATCTGCTTCTGTGTCTTTTATTCAAAAGTTCAAAGCAACTGTGACTAAGAAAAGCTACTGACTGAAATGCAAACCTGGGAAAAGGCAAATGAGAAAAATGCAGTTTCTGTTGATTGACAGGATCATATCGAGAGTAAAAAAATCCCCTGGACCATTGATCAGAGAGAAGACTTTTCTCTAGGAACAAACTTGCAGAGCTTTGCTAACAACACTTTTCTAAACTGACCGAGCCATCCTGACCCAAGTGTTGAGTGAAAACAAAAAACCAGAAAGACAGAAAGAAAGGATCAAGTCAATTAAGAGAAATAAATAAATAAATAATTGCCAGAATTTTAAAAAAGAAAAAAATAAGAAAATATAATCACAATAATTTCAATCTCATGAAGAAATGTTTTTAACAAGCCACATGTGCTTGTGCAGATACTTCTAATCTCATCAGATTTTTCTGGCTGCTATTAGTGTTCTCTGAGAAAGCTGATTTCTCAGCAATATTTTAAGGAGTGCCAGCCTTTGCCCTCCAGTCTAGCCACTGCTAAAATAGCCCATTCTAGGAGAAGTCTTGGGAGTTCATGGATTTTCTTCCAAGGTTTTGAAAGCTCAGAACAAATTGACCATTGCATGTGAAACAATAGTCAACCACAAACTCTCTTCAGTCAATGAGCAACATTCTGCTCCCAGCTGGGTTAGTGTGAAAAGTGGAATTATCCCACTAAAGCAAAAAGATGGTTTCAGATTGTCATCAGCATCATACAGCACAGCCTGGCTTTCGATGTTGTTCCACTTTCCCAGCTCTCTCACTGCAAACATTTCTGCTGTGAGGTTCCCCTTGGTCACAGCTCACGAGCTTGGGGTTCCCCTCAAATCAGTGCAGCTTTAGCAGCTCTGATCAGAAGGGGAGCCACATCAGGTTACAGCTCAGCTTTATTTTATTTTTAAAACAGCAATAAATCCCTCCACAAACTGAAACCCATGAACCATGTGCTCTCCTGTACGTACTGGAACACATGAGTTTCAAGTGAAAGAGCTGCCATTCTGAATCTGCTGAAAAAATGTGCAAATAATCACCAGTGTAAGCAGATTTGCCAGGCAGACACTGCAGACAGAGCAAAATAATCTCTTTTAGGAAAAAATGCCTAATTCAGAATTGTGGAACCTGGCTGGGTAAGGCCTGGATGAGTGGGATTGAGGCAACATGCAGGGATTTCTGCTAGCACACTTGCTGAATTCCTGGCTGGAAAGATGCCTCTCACTGTGCCAGCCTGCCCTCTCTGAGGCTCTCACAGCAAGCTCCTCCTGGGGTGAGATGCTGAGCACTTGCAAGTGACCCATCTGGAGCCCAAGGCGACGAAAGCGCTTCCCCTGCCTGGAATCCGAGTGCAGCGACAGCTTCCCACTGCTGATCCAAGCTTCCCAAGATAGCAATTATAGAGGAGCTGGCAACCATACAGCCAAGATGACAATATCCTGCGTGGTTTGGTTTGCTGTGCCAATTCCCTCTGTGGGTGCTGGAGTCAATCTGCTGCCCCTGTTATTGCTGTGTCTGTCTGTATCTACCAACCAACAGATCCACTGGGCATTCTGGCACAGGCCCTGCTCTTCCAAGGGCTGCCTGCTCAATTGCTCTTTCATTCTCTTGCTTTAAACATTCAGATCCAACAACACCATGCAAATTTTATGCAGAGTAGCATCTGCAAGTCTGACATATTCACTCAGGCTTCCCCCTCTTGCACCAAGTTAAAAATAAATACCCTATAAACTCCTGGGCCTGCTAAGACAGAAGATGCATTCAGAGAGTTTATTTAAATATAACTGCTAAGAGCATTTCTGCTTTAGGGTCAAACTCCTATTTTTCCCCTCTCTCTCTCCTAAATTTTGTTATTGCCTCAAGGATCTTAATAGAACTGAAGGAAAAAGCCTCCTTGAAATAATCTAGAGAAGAACCATAATCCAGATAAACCACCAAGTTCTATGCGTTCCTAACTCTCTTACCTGAAATTTCAGCTATTTTTAAAACTCTAAAGGATGCAGGTCATGATGTACCCCCAACACAGAACAAGGAACTAGTCAAGCGGACTCATTTCCAATACTGATTGCAAATAATACTAGTTGGGCCAGATCTTGGGTTAGACTTCAAAGGGTGTCCACCTCTACCCCCACCTCCATTCCCCACCCCCCACCCTACCACAGCTGCCTTCCCTTTTCCCCAGGGAGAGGCAGATTTGTCCCTGCCCAATACACTTGGAACAAGGGAAGTCACAAAGATGCCAACCAGACAGCGTAACGATAAAGTACATCTTAAGGCAACAAGGAGCAGAGTCTGTAAAAGGGGATACTGAGCCATGGCTGGGGGCAGTTAGGACTTGCTGAGCCTCTTGGCCACATCTGCGTAGGCTTGCTCGATTTCTTTGTCTGCTGCACAGGTGTTGGTGAACTCATCCCTGCTGTACGCGTTCTTCAGGTACCGCCACAGCCCCGTCATCTCCGCCGGGAACTCGAAGTTGCGGTATTTCTTTGCAACAATCTAAAGCAAAGATAAAACACCTGAAAAAACCCATCTCACAGGGGATGCATCTCCTTCTCCAAGGGAGCATCTCTTGGTCTCTTCTGTCATATAATTCATAGCAAATGAGAGGAATGTTTGGAGAATCAGGGATTTATCACAGAAAAGGCTTAGATGTGCTGCTGCTTGTCCCATATCTTGCAAGGCTGCTGCTTGGCCTAAGGATACTCTAAAGCTACAACCTGGCTACTGTTACCAAATTTCAACTTTTATGGTACTTGAAGTTCCTTGATTTTATCATATTGGGGTTTTGTTTTATTTTTTTTTCAGAAGTCTTAAGTACATCACTTAAACCTGAGACACCACATAAGAAGGGTCTGAATCATCAAGAGCAAGACAGATTTAAGAGAAAGTCATTAGTAATGATTATAACATATTTTCATATTAATTATTATATTTAACATTATTTTTTATATATATATGGTATTATATTTTAATGTATGTAATATATTTTCCTGGTAAATGGTGTCAGAGGATATAACCACCTACAGCTGTTGGAAGGCTGGATCCATATTCATGAAAAGGAAAAATTCAGGGTGGTATGGGTACCATGATTAGGAAACCAAGATGATTTAGCATATATTAGAAACAGGAGCACTGGGATAAACTGAGGGAGAAAATGGTTATTTCAAGACTTGTTAGACTAGGAAATTGTCTATCAAGGCAAATTTTCCATTTCTAAAAACACTTAGGCCCTTATTCAGGAAAATAGTTAAGTGCATACTTAATTTTAAGCACCTGTACAGTCCCATTGAAGTAAATGGGATTAATCTGCACTTAAAGCTAGTTGGTTGGTTAAGTACCTTGCTGGATTGGGATATTTCAGTTTCCCTGTAGGAATATACCATATAGAATAAGCTTGTGGTGACAGAGTGAACTATCTGATAGGAAAGGATGGATTAGCTAATTTAATGAGTGCTTCCAATCTCTAATTTTTCTGACAGTATAAAATTGTTCCTGGGCATAAATTACACACATATGTGCCACATAGTTCCCCTTTATTCTTAAAGCACATGGTAGAGCTGTTCTCCATCTCAGATTTCTTAGGACAGTCATGTTCTCAGAAACAACTGTGATTTGTTTCTATTACTTGGTATAAGCAAGTCCAAATCCTGTCCTAAACTGCATTTAATTAAGCATTCTTGCCTTCCCTGATGCTTCACACGCATATGGGGAAGATAAAACCTGCTGGGCAACTTAAGTCAACATTTTCAAAACTTCCAGCACACATCTTCCATCAAATGAAAAAATAATTCACCCCTTTCTTCTATCTGTTAAATGCTTTTCAGGCAATAACCTATGGCTACGCTTGTCTGAGAAAAATTTTAATTCTCTTTTTACATCTTTCATTTCATCCCTAGGAGACAAGAACCAGTGAGGGGCCACACATTCATTTTGTATTTCTGACTCCAACGTTGCCAATGAAGACAAGCCAGAATAAGCACTAAACCTGTGAGGATATTATCACATTTCTCACCTGGTGACTTACGTGCTTTTTTAATATTTTTTTTTCTTTTTGCATGTGTGCAGTCAGCTCCCAGGCTCAGTTTATGTTTTGGCTCACAGAGCCAAATTAGATGCATGACTTGGCTTTAATTCCTTGCTCACTCGCTTGCCAAGGTCTGCCAGGTACTTGCGTTATTCTAAAGCAACATGTCATCTGATAAATTAAATAAATGCAACATTTAGAAGTCAAGATGATGTACATGATTTGTACTATACCAGCAACCATAGTACATCTGAAATCCTGGACCTTGGCAATGACTTTGATTTGTTAACTTCTCTGTGTGAAATACCAGATGGAATAAAAATTCCCCAAAGAGATGGACTGCTGCTCTTAAGTTACAAATGGGTGGGAACTGACTAAAGTTTTGACATGTTTCTTAAGAGCATTAGGAACTAATTAATACAAAAGACTGCTGCTACTTGCAGCAGGGTAAAAATAAAGAGACAAGACATCTAGAACTTAGTACTGTCTTCACTGCTAATAAGTGATGGGACAGTTTTCCCATGAACTAAGTATAAAGTTCCTTTATTTAACCTGTAGGAAACAGTGAAGAGCAGAACTGTGTTTCAAACTGCTCTTCTAGGCCTTAAGAACTCTGCTGAAATACAGAGAGTACAAAAACCTCGGCTGTGGCACTCAGCTGTCAGAGCAAGGCACATCATGCCAGATAAGGCTTCTTTGATCATCTCACGACATCTTTTACCTTCACAACGTGGAGTTTGGGCAGAAGGTTGCAGTCAGCAAGCGTCAGGTCATCTCCATCCAGAAACTTGCGTTTAGACACTTTTTCCTCTTCAGTGCTGTCTGCATCAATCTCCTCTGGCAGGGGAGTTCTCAGGTAGTCATCCAGCTTCTTCAGAGCCTTCACTAAGCCCCTTTCAAGTGCTTTGCCAAAAAAAGCAAACAATAAGTGATTAGAATTGTTTAGAAATGCTTATTATCAATGGCTATGGTAGTCTTTAGAAAAAAAAGCCAAGAAACAATTTATTTTTTGTTAATTTGTGCTCCAAAGCCAACACAATCCAATGGCAAAGTAGCCCAGCAAAGTACATCTGCATAAAGCTCTTCCTGCCGTGGGAAAAGGGACACAGGGACCTTGCTGTACCATGTCTTCTCCTGACAAACAACAAAAAGCAGTGAAAGAGATCACAGAAGATAAAAACAGCTTGACAAGGTGATATACCAAAAAAACACATATTGCCTATGATACTCTTCTTCTGGTCTGTTGAAAGCCATCACACACGAACGGGAACCCTGTACACTGCTCCTTCATTTTTCTAACCAGCTGCATAGGACTGCAATGAAGCAGAATTTTCTAGCATTACTTCAGCTCTATCAAGTCTTAATTTTACTTCTTTCAACACCCTTGCAGAGTAATTAAAAGCAATAGCAGTAATTCCAAAGATGCTAACCAGAGCCCCATAGAGCTGAAAGATATGCTACAAATGAGATGAGATATTAGCCAATGTTAAAATTCCCATTTAACTCTAGCTCAACTTGGGTGCAAATGCTCTTTTTGAGAGATCTCAAATAGTCTTGCAATGGAGAGGAGACTCCAGACATCTTAATTCAGTTACTGAAGATCATGTCCCACGCTGCTGCTGGCTCCAACTAATTCCAATGTTCAAATGCCATCTAGACCTCTTCGCCAGAGTACAAATTTTTCACCCAGGCAAGGAATTTGTGTTTTTATGCTTCACTGTCAGGACAATAGAAAAGCTTGCTTGCAATTGCAAGTACAATTTCCACTTACAAAAAACTGGATAACTCTGTGCAAGTTTGTGCATTATTCAAACTGCAAATGCTGGGGGGCAAAGAAGGGTCTTTTGTGTTTCTGTCTGAAGGGTGAAAAGCATGATGGAGTCCTGGTCCCCCACAAGTGCCTCAAAGTGCTAAAGCAACATAAATAAGAAACAGCAAGAATTTACAATGTGAAAAAATAACAACATGACTCATGGGCTTAAGGCCAGAATTTTAGCTGGTGAAAATTACCTGCAGTGATTTATACTTGCAGCAGATGTGGCCTGGAGTCATTATTAATGGCATAATACTGTAAAATCTTATATCTCTGAGTAACTTACTGCCACTGAACTTAGGGGAGAGTTACTCAGGTGGTATAGTACTACAAGACCTAAGGAGATAAGTACAAGGACCTATGGATTCAAACTGAAAGAGAGGTTAATTACATGCAAGAAATCTTTTATGGTTGCCCAGAGAAGCTGTGGCCCCATCCCTGGCAGTATTCAAGGTCAGGGTGGACAGGGCTTGATGCAACCTGGGATAGTGGGAGGTGTCCACAGCAGGAGGTTTGCTGTGGTGACGGTCTTTAAGGTCTTTTCCAACCCAAACTTTCTACAATTCTATGGTCCTAAATATATTTATGGACCACAACAGGCACTCGAAAGGGCTGCAACAATCACCCTTCACAGAGAGCCTTGCTGGCCCAGGTAACCACAGGCTCTGCTGTCAGCTGCCCCCGTGCTTTTGGCACAGGGAGAAAGGCAGCATGTCCAGGGCCACTGAGAGAGCAGGAGCTGAACACCACAGAACATGATTTCCCTGCTGCCCTAACATCCATTAAACCTGTGCCAGCAGTGGAAGTCAGATTCTGCCACTTGATGCCTTGCTCCCACTGAAGTCTCTTGGCCCAGCACCAGGGAACCATACCAGCTCTTTTGTGGCTGACTCTGAGACACAGTGGCAAACCCTGGCTTAATTGATTGACTGGAGAAATGACTGCAATCCAACTGAAAACACCCCCGCAAACATAGCAGGGAGGGAAGGAATTTTATTTCTGAAAGCAGAGCATCTAAAGCGACTGAAGTGCTGCCATGCATAAAACAAAAGTGTTGCCATCCCTCATTTAATCAATTCAAATTGAATTTTGACACTGACATTCTGCTGTCAGATGCTGGCAGTGTTGCCTTTAATTGCCTGCAGCTGTCCTGCCTCACAACTTCCACAGGAGGATAGGAACTGTGGAGTGTGGCAGCACTCAAAGGATTTAGCAATCTCTTTTTGGTTTGACCTGTAACACCTGTTGAATAGACAGTTCTGCTTTCTCTTGGTCAGCCTCAAACTGTGTCTTCTTACAGTGTGTTCATGTAGAGACAGTGGACTGGAATTACTGTGATTTTATTCAGTTTTGTTCATCTGGATTTTAGAGAACTGGCTCAACACAGACCACTTTCCAGTATTCCCTTCACCCAGTAGGATTGTTGGTTCTCCAAGTCATCTGAGCAATATTCCAGTGTCAGGAGGATGTTTGATGTTTTGTGTAGGGGATCAGTCAGGTGTGAGCACAGAGACAGCAGCAGCAGCAGGTGAGGTGTGTTTATGTAACTCTTCTGGAACTTATTAGGTTTTGGGGGATTTTTTTGCTCTCATTGCTCTATCAAAGTGCGTCATGGCTGTCCCAAAAAACAATGCCTGGAGTGCATCCTGTTTGTGACAGCAAGAAAAACAACTGTCTGAATTCATAGTTGGCTCTTGCATGCAGCAGTTTTAGGCCAGAAATAAGTGTGTATGTTCAGGGCTCAATACATCTGTGACCCAATTCACAGGCTCTGCTGGAGCCCACAGGATGCTGACACCTCACATTGAAATCACCACAGAGTCAGGACCTTCTTATATCCTGACAGGCAAGAACTGAACAACTACTTGTGACACCAATGACCCCATTTTTTTTAATCAAAACTGTTCTTAGTAAACTAGATCTTAGATCCTAGTAATTTCTCACAACAGCCTGGAAAATAGGAAAATAGTGAATAAGAGAGAACTGCTCTCCTTCCAATTAAATAGTGAAAAAATTTTGAAAAACTAAGAGAATTAAAATCCATAAATTGCCACATCAAATGGATTTTAGGTGTATGGGGTCAGATTTTTAAAGCCTGTTGATGATTTCCAAGGCATTTTTGAAATCCATATTCAAATATCCATGTTGCAAATCCTACTTTCTAGGTGCCCTAACACACTCAGATCTATCTGTAGGATTTAAAATCTTATGTTCCTTGAGAAGATACTCAGGGAAATCCCCACCTCAAACTGGGAGGATGTGTAAAAGAATCTAATTTTCTCTCTTGCCTGGTAGATATTTATGCATTATTTGAAAGGTGAAAAATTGTGAATGGAGACCAGGAAATGACTTCTTCAGAGTAGCCTACAGCTATGGAACTCTTTCCTGAGGAAAGAACTGTCTGGGTTCACATTACTGACCAAACTCAGCTTGGATTAATTCCTTAAACTTGGACTTAATTCTAAACATCCCATACTGTGGCTATTTCATGAAAATCTGGGTGACTCTCTACATTGTCTCCACTGAGAGCATAGGGGAGAGGATGCACTCACCAAGGCAGGGGCCATGTGAACACCAGTCAGCACCAGACTGGATGAAGACATTTAAAAAGATGTGAAGATCTAAAAGGTTCCTAATTCCCCATTTGTGAGGGTACCACCCACAGTGAATTTCAGAAGTGGCTGAGCACCTAATTTCCTTGGCAACTTGTCCTCTGGGAAACATCATTAAAGAACTAAATAGCTTTGCTGATAACAGCTAATGGGTGGGATTAATCTTCCCCAAAGTGAGTAAAATTAAAAGAATAGGTTTGAATTAAACACCCTGAGAGCTTCCTCTCTGTTCAGTGGAGTTTTCTCTTCTACACTTGGTTTTGGTGACCCCTAAATGAGCTGTGGGAGAACTTCTCCTGAAGTGTCTACTCACATCCCTGCATTGTCTTGGTAATGTCAGGGTGGAGGATTCAACATTACAACACCAAGTAGAGCCAGGCCTGAGTATGTGGCTCTGTGCTGCTTTTGAAACTTCTACCTCCAACTCTTCCCCACCCTGCAGACTTTCAGAAGGACCTCAGAGATCCCAAATGTGATCAGCTTTGAGAGAGAAGCCCTGTCATCAGCTTATCCATGCTACAGCTGAAATGTCTGAACTCTTGGAAACCATTTTTCTGGACAGTGGAATCACCAAGCACAAAGGCACCAGCATCATATTGCCTTCGCTGGGATATATTTAATACAACCTCGAATTCCAAGAAATTCTACCCATGTATAGACAAGATCCATGGTGGAACCATCTCTCTCAGCCTTCTCTACTTCATTCTGGGCTACTTATGCAGCCAAAGACAACTTCTAGCAATGACAGTCCTGCCCTGTCATCCCACCAATAATAAACAATAATATTAGTAAAAAACCTTCATGAGCTTTTTGTGATTTTTCTTCTCCCTTCAAAACTAGGATTTTAAACAACTTTACTTAAGAATTCTGAGTTAGAGGCCAGAAAAATAGCACTTTCCAACCTCAAAGCAACCACAGAACACTTAATGAATGTACTACCATCTGTCAAATGCACAGGGTGAGGTTCAATTTAGCTGATGATACCTAATTCACATTGACATTCTGTTTTCAGCAGAAGGTTACTTGATGTTGAACAATGAGATTAACAAATTCTGACATGCACAGAAATACAAATAATGTAACAAAAGTTAATACTGGGCAAAACTGTGCTCTCAGTTACACTGACATAAAAGAGGAGTAACTGCATTGTCAACAAGCTATTCCATATTTACTCCAGTTCAACCAAGAACAGACTTTGGCTCTGTTATTCAATTCTTCAAGCAAAAACTTCCTTAAACTATTAGTCTGTGCAACTATTTCCAGGGGATGGAGAGAAACCCTTGTGCCTTGAAGTACTTATACTACATCTGAACAAAACATTGGAAAATGTAATGCATGGAGCAATCCTGCAAGTCAAGGAGAGGGCCAGATGACAAAGATTCATTAACAGGTACTCAGGCTGAAATTTTGGCCATCGTGAAGCTCATGGAAGTTTTGCTGTTGACTTTAGTGGGATTAGGATTTCTCCAGAAGCTTTTAAAGCCAAAAGAGACTATTTTAATCAGTTAATCTGACCTCTGAAATAACACCAGCCATAAAACTCCCAGCGTCATCGGTCGTTTCCATCTCTGTTTTCTGTGGGTCAAATAAGGCTGAAGCAAAATGGAAAGTAACTCGAAAGTAGTAAAAGAAAAACGGTTTGGAAAAAGTAGAACTGATTCAGACTGCCCACACCCACAGCATTTGCAGAGGTCAGGCAAGGACTCTTTTTCCCCTTCCTTGAACTCCAAATATTTCCTTCCTTGTTTTATGTTGGGACAAGGAGAAACAGCAAAGCAGACAAAGCACATAAACACCAATCTCTGTGGCCTGAATGAGCCACTGGAAGGCAAATCATTCCATCTTAAAATAGTAGCCTAGGAAAAGCTGAATTACCACCAGAGAAGCCTCAATCTCACTTTCTCTATTTCTCTCACTCTCTCACACAGGCAGACTGGCTACCTAAATTTAAAATAGCTAAAATGAAGTGAGATGACTAATTTTTTATGTGTTTGTGCGGAACCTCTTGCAGGTAGGGATTTCATGTGATAGTTATTATGGAAAAAGATTCAAAGCATAGAGGGCACAATCAGAGTATGAAGAACAATAGATTTTAAAGCAAACTGAACATAAAAACCATTTGATTTATGTGAAAAGAGAGCAAAAATAGTTTTTTAAACAAACTTTAAGCAAAAAAAAAGCAAGATTTCTAAACAAACATGAAAACAAGGAAGTCATGTTTGGGGATGGTTGGTTAAGTAAGTCTTGCCTAGACATCCCATAATTTTTGCATCACTTTTTAAATGGTGACAATCTTCAAAATTAACATATCATTTCCAAATTAAAAGGAGAATAACCTTCTGTTTCAAACAGTTTTACAGAAAATACTTTTACTTTCCAAAGCAAGTTATTATTCACAAAATTCCACCCACATTTGCCAATAAATCAGGTTACTCACACCACCCATGGCATTTTTATTAAATAAACCTTTTGTCACAAAACATTTTCTCCAAGTCAAGGACAAATATATGAGGTCCTTTTTCTAAGTGATTATTCCTGTGACAACAAGGCTTCAAAGTGATTGAAGCCCAGCAACATCTTGTCTTTTGTAGCCAACATCAGAAATTATCTGAGGCTGATCTCGGCACAACTGCAAGGTTCTTAATTGTCAAGCCCAGGCAAGTACAACAAACCGTGATCCATGTACAAAAATGAACAATTCCTGCTGCTACCCTGGATCACTGATTGATGTTTTCCCTTTTTACTGCTTTCTTCCACTGCCCTCCTGTAAGATTTATCCTGTAACACACGCAAATGAACTTGGTGAAATACCAATGAGGGAAAAGGGGGAACAGTGCATAAATATTCACAGTCTCAATCAAACCATCTGAGATTTATTTTTCCTTTAAAAAAACAAACCACCTTTCCTGATCACTTCCAGATTCACAGTTTGATATTATATGAGACCCAATACTGTTTTCTGGTAGGAGAAAGGAACAGGCTAAGAAACAGCAATTTAGGTAAGAAAATAATATCATTCCACTAGTCTGACAGTCTGATTAAAAACAAAGGATCCATATTTTCACTCTCTTTTTTCTCCATCCTGCCCTTTTTTTGGTTTTTTTTTCCCCAGTCTGGCTCAACAGAGTATTGTAACTTTAATCTGTATAGATTAATTCTTCTCCATGGAGGAGCTGTGACTGCAATACACATGACCCTGTACTCCAAATTGAACAGTTTACCTTCCCCCCTGGGATTTCAACAAAACCCTTGAGATCTGAGTGCTGCCTTGACTTCTCCTGTTCAGCCATTTCAGAGTTGGGTGCCCTGTCCAAGCTGGTTCTGTAGGCTCCCTCTCTGCTCAGAGGGACTGAGCATCTCCAGAGGGTAATTCCATCCAGCTGCCCGAGACACCTGATTCAGACCAGTGTGACTCACTGCACACATGCCCTCCTTGCTGCATCAATTACAGATGAAACCTAAAGGACTAGCTCAGACTAGACACCTCACTTTCAGGGAGGTGAAGTCAGGCGAGATGAATCCTATATTCCTTTGAATATAATTTCGCAGTTCACCCAAGTGATCTAGGATAATACCTCCCATTTTTTTTTAAAGTTACTTAAATATTAGGGTTTACTCCCACAGGGTAAATACATTGCCCATTTGAGCATTGCAGCATCCTTTCCAGGCATGTTTCTGCCTCATAAAATCCCCAGCTCTGAGCAGCAAATGAGTGGGAGGTCACTGAGAGAGCCATTGGAAATGCAGAGGAGGGCGAAGGTTGTGTGCTCCCAAGCATCCAAGGCATTTAGATGCCTAAGTCTGGGCCAAAGGGAGTTTCTGGGGTGACTCAGCTCTCCTATTAAAGATGTTCCACTCCAGATAAATAATTCAATATTCACTGGAAAAGAGACTTGTGCATGTTCCCACAATAAAGATGAATGCCCACACAGCCTTGTGAAAAAGCCGTGATCTCTGTCTCTGCCCACTTAATGAATCAACAAATACCTTGTGCACACAGAAGAGAAATAAATTAGTGTCTCTTACTCCTCAAATCCACTTTTTCCTGGTTTGGGGTTCTTTTAGGGGACAGAGGCTTATTTTCATCCTCCAGACAAGTCAGAGCTGGGACTTGAAAAGGGGTTTTTTACTCCCAGTCAGTGCTGGGGTGAGCAAACACCAGGAATGGGGTGAGTCACAAAAACACAGGGGTGCATACAGAAACAGCCCCACAACTCTGTTCCTAAAACACCTTTCAGACACTGTCTGAGCCAGGCATAAACAGGGACACACTCTCCATACATGCAGGCACATATATGTTGGCCCGTGTAATTGCAGTGACAGAAATGGAGGTGCTAAGCACCAGGAACACTTCCTCCAGAACTCAGAGGAACATGGAGCTGACACAACTGAGGGATACCCCAAGCACCCTCAGAAACCTGGACACATCAAAAATCTGTTGATTTGCTTATGGGTAAGATTCCCCTTGCCTGAGTTCTAATTGTAAGGTAATTAGTCTGACCTAATTGTTCAAGTATCCCTTATAAGTGGCAATGAGAGAAAGGCACCTCCAAAGGAAATTCTCCCAACTTTAGACTCATATTTTAAGAAAAAATCAAAATGCCCTTTAGAAATGTCTCACTTCATCGATCAGAAATAAGCCAGGACTTTTGAATTACTAATATATAACTTTTAGACAGATTTAGGTGAGATGATCCCACCCTTATCATCTCTCTTCCTTTCTCACCCCATCTACAGACTGATGATGTGGATTGATTGATTGATTGATTGATTGATTAGAGCTTCACCCAAAAAGTTTTGGGGTATTTTGACAGACATGTCTCAAAACCTCCATAGAAGGAATGAGAAAGACTGAAAGCTCAATTCCCAGCTACCTTTTCTTAAGTCAGAGAACAATGATCCAAGGATTAAGAGGTTACTTGGATTTAGGAGTCTTGAGTCTCTTCTTCTCAAGTTTTCTATACAGCCTTGTAAAAACAATTTAATCATTTGCTTTGCCACCTCCTTAAATACAATATAAAAATAAAAATACTCTTTGGCCATAAACTTTACATTAGTAAAGCAGTAATGCACCAGCTGTGGAAATATGTTTCAGGTTATATGTGATAAACAGTAAATATAACAAAAAGAAGAGGCATCTTGGCATCTTTCTATTTTTGTGATACCATCTGTCCTATTCTCAAATTAAACCTAGCAAAGCAGGTGAATCAATAATACCTTAAATAGTAAATTAGACATGTTTTTCAAGCATCCAGAAAGATTGTTTTCACTTATTTCTATTTTTTTACTGAAAACTCAGGTTTCCTCCCTCCCTTTTCTTATCCATTGTTACAATGGAGGCAAGCAATAAATGCAATACTTGTAACATTATCATGAAGAATGCTGTCAGAGCACCATCAAATGCTGTTTTTTAAGAAGAAAAGCCAGGTGTTCAAATGACACCAAAGAAAAGCTTCATTCTCAAGTCTCTCAGGAGTCCCAGTGACCCTGAGGGCAGGAAGCAAGTGAATGTAAAACTACTGGCCTACAAGTGCCCCAGGAAGAACAGCACCGAACTCGCGTTTCACAAATCATCGTGACCCTGCAGCAGCACATAAGTGAAAAGAATCATTTCTAGGGCACGTCCCCAAGGGCCTCATCCTGACCTCTGCCATGTTAGTCTTGTGCAGGTGTCCCTAAAGCAACTGCAGACAGCAGCAGCTGATTTGCATCAGGAATTTGGAAAAATAAAATAAAATAAAATTAAGCCCTGCAGATTTTATACACACATTATTTTATAGTATGAGGTTATCCTACCGCTGTCTCAATTCTTAAGTTGTTCACTCAGAGTTTAAACTTTTGTTTTACTACTGAAGAGCAAATAAGACGATTCTGGGACTAACAAAGGAAAACTAACTTCATGTATCTGTGTTCAAGTAAAAGTGAGATTTTGGTAGCGAGTGTAGCTGGGCTTTAGCAGCAGTGCTCTGGGGACCCCTTGTGTTACAAGACTTAAGTGAAGGAATTTCTTCCTGTACAGGCTGTTGGTGTTTGAATCTTCAATACTAATTTCTTCCAATTCCAGGCATGTAAAAGAATAAAGTCTGCTTCTGTTTACACCAGGATAATCCCAATTGCATCCCACTGTTTTGAAATATGTTATTTAATTTCAGCATTGGTGAAGACACGAGAGGGAGACAAAGCAGCGCCTAGCTAGCAGAACCTGATGATGAAATTTTAAGTTCAATTTTAAGTTAAAGCTATTAAGTTTCCAAATCCCTTAGTTCACTTGGAAAAACCTCAAATAGATTTATTATTTCCAGAATTTTCTGTGTTCAATTTTCCAGAATTTTTGTGTTCAAAAATTGTTACTGAGACAGAAAAGGCCATGAGACTATGAGATTTACAAATGAGTCACATCTTAATTCTTTCCCATTGTTTCTCTGCTTTTGAGATTTTTTTGCTTCAAGCCCCTTGAAATGACTTAGGGATCATCATGATTATGCCTCAACCTCCCTGAAAGGAGCAGAAGCAAAATCAGTTATAATTAAGTCTGGATGTATGAAAACAATCCAAGAATTAGTAGGGAGGTCACACTGCCTCTGTTGCAACTGAGCTGTTGTGGCAAATGTTAAAAACATTTTTCCCAGTTCTGGTGTCCGCAATTAAAAAAAGGAAAAAGGCACTGGGAATTCCAGCAAGAGGTCAAGGGAAAACAGTAAGACAAGGACTGGAAAAAAGCCTCAAAGACCAAAGACACTTCAGTGTACCAAGGACACTTCAGTTTCTCCTGTTGTCTGCTCAATCAAACCAAATCCTTTTAAGGATAGAACATTAACATACTTGCTCAATGGGCAAAACTCATTGGGATGTGATTTGTAGGAAATAATAGTTAATAACACAAAGATTCTTCTGGCCTCAAAGTTCATGAAATTCAGATTACCTTTTTCTGCAATCACAAAACCCAGGATATTTTTACAAGAATTATTTCTCTAATTCCCATTTTGTGACCTCATTTCTAGCAGTGTTTTCAAGCTGAAAGTCAATGACTTAAGATATATATAATAAAGAAAAGTACCAACATTGATTTTCATTTACATCTCATTCTTCTTTTCCCTGTTATTTTATGAAGAACATTTTCATGCTTTAAAAAAATAATAACTGAAAAAATTCTTTAAAAATCTGTTTAGGGGAAAACAGATTTTTTGTGTTTTTCTGGGCCAATTCTTTTCCCTTTGAAGTCATCAACAGTTTTGCAAACTGATTTGCAGGAGCCAGTCACTGGGCTATCTACCATTTGATAGCTTGCAATGGCTAAATGTAAACCTGTGAACAATCCTGTCAGGACATCAAGACCAGCTGGGTGTTTAAACCCAAATATTTGGTTATATAAGATTTGGACACTGAACTGAGCAAGGCCATAACTTCATTTAGGTCTTTGCTGTGGGGAACACACTTAAGATACACCAAGTCTATCACAACAAAGGGAGTTATCCACCAGGGCAAAACCATAAAGCAATGAAGTTAAAACTCAATTCTAAATAATAATGCCATTTAGGCCTCCCATTCCAGCAGCAAGGCGCTTAATTCCTCCCAGGACTGCTGCTGCCAGATTGCTCCAATCCACTTCCAGCTGTGCTACTGCTCCTGTGTGTGAGATGGGAGCTCAGCTGGGAAACAGAACAAAGCATCCCAGCAAAGCCAGCAGCGCTTGGAGGAATATTCCAACACACAGGGGAAATAATTCCCTCTTAAAGGAGAGTGTCTGCCAACTGCTGCTCCCATTGCAAGTGTTTCACTCTAGGCCTGGCCATGCATACAGGCCCTGACTCAGCAAAGGCTTAAGAAAGTGCCTTAATTTCATCATGCCATTAACCTTGTTGACTTCAGCATGTTCTATAACTTTAAAGTATATAAATACATATATTCTTTCTTTTTTTTTCTCTCTCTCTCTTCCTCCCTATGGTATGCTATGTCTTCAAAGTAGCTTTGGCACAGACATGTCAGAAAATTTTGTCTGTTAGTAAATTTATTGCAAATATTTACAATTCCCAAAAAGGCTGCATCTAAGACTGTTAACCAGGCATATCAAGTCCCTGCCTTGGAGAGCCTGCAGTCTGATCACGTCTGGACTTACATAAAATGTTCCTTTTGTGTTGTTTTCAAATAACGTTTTTCACATTGCCACCAGGAAATTTTTGTTCCTCAATTAGCAAGGTATTAGAAGATGGAAAGTTCAGAAATATTCCCTTGTAAGGTACAGATTTCTCAGATTAATGTGATGGTGTGATATCATTTTAGAAAACTGAAAACCTCTTCCTTTTAATGACATAACATTTAAGTTCTCAGTTTTGGCAGGTAAAAAGATATTGGTCCTTAAAGCTGTCACTGGGACCAGACAGAATATTGATGGCTCTGGGCCTCCAGCCAGCACCATTTTGCGAACTTTCAAAGTTATTTCTCAAGAAAACTTATTTTGCAAACTGCTGTTCCTGGGCATTTTAGACTTTGATTACTGGGCAGAAAGCAGATAAGGCAATTTGGGACAGGTGATAAATGCAACTTGCAGCAGTTCTTAAGAAGTTAGCACAAAGCTACACCACAGTTTAGTGATCTTTATATGTGTGTTTTTATAAGGAGACAGAATGAACAGTTTTATTAGCATATCATGAGTGAATTATGTGGGTCATCCCAAATGAATGGCAATAAAAGCTTTATATCACACTCACCAACATGTATTTCATACTTTATGTGCCACAAATGTTGCAGAAAAGCTATTTTACATATGTTTTAAAGACTGAGTATTTTTTATATTAGGGCTGGTTTTGTAAAGCAGCCAAGCACTTTAGCTACCATGAGCCCAACGTTATTCAGCTCAGGGGGAGTAATAAAAACTTGTTTAAAATGTTCTGAAATAGCTTTTTTTTGGGGGGGGGGGGGGAGGGCTTCAAAAGGCCAAAATTAAAGAATCATGGAATCAGCATGGAATAATGGAATGGCCTGGGTGGAAGGGACATTAAAAGTCATCTATTTCCAACCTTCCTGCCAGGGACAGTGACACCTTCCACTAGAAGAACTGTCATCCTGACATGTTCCATCACTAAGCAAGTCCTTTTCTCTAAAACAATTTTAAAAGCTCTTTTTAGTCCTTCCTGGTTGTTTGCCAGAGAAAACTTGGTACTGTCACACCACAGGGCAAATTGTGGCTTGTTCTGGGCCTTGGACCGTTGTGGGGTTTGTAGTGGAAAATGGAAATTCTTCAACTAAAGAGAAAGAATAAAAAAATGTAATGGCAAGTTGATGCACAGACATCACACACATATTTATATTTTTACCTATATATTTCTATGGCACCTTGAAAATCTGCTCCAAAATCATAAAGCTTAATGTTGGTCCCAAATTAGAGTCTGATCCAAGATCCCTGTCACAGGAAACTTTCCATCAGTACAAGAGCATTCAAACAGATTTTTAAACTTGCTCTGGCAAACTCAAGAGCAGCTTTGCCAGGAACTTTTCTGGGCACAGGGGGAAGCCTTCAGGCATGGAACAGGTCAGAAGGACCAAAGACTCAGGAGAAGCCATATCCCAGTTACCGCTGCTTTATGACCCCTTTGTCTGAGAGAAGCCAGGCTGGAAGAAGAGGGGTGACTCCCCGTCCTTCCCCACCAGGGGTGGAGATGCTCTGGGCACAGATGTTTTGCTCTCCTGCTGCTGGAGCCAGATCACACCACACTTGTCAGGATGTCCCAGGCTGCCCCACCACATCAAGGAGCTCCTGCCCCTGGCTCAGGTGCACAGAGGGTCTGGTATTACTGTGAATAGTCTAAGCTGTGTTTGGAATGAACAGATTTTCTGCTTATGACAAGAGGCATGTGATGGCTTCTAGGAAGGATCAGTGTGCACAGTTCAGCCTGTGCACATACCTGTGCTATGGGTCTGACCCTCTGCTTAGCAGGAGTAACTCCACAGTGGAAAACTGATGTAGGGCAGTCTTAATTGCAGGCCTGTATGTGTGTGTGCATTTCTGCTGCACGTGTACACACACAGAGCACTGAGAGAGACATTTCCCACCTCACACACCAAACCACAAAGTGTGATGGAGCTACTGAAAGAGGTGAACAGCACTTAATCACATGTGAGTTAATGATTTAAATGCGCTTTTATTTTTGGCCTCTTGATGTAAATCCAAACCAGACAAGCAGAGTCCTCTGGTCAGACTGCTGGAAATTCCTCTGCACGAAATCATGTTGGTGGTCTCCCAGCTCAGCGCCTTCTGAGGAGCCCTACAGTGAAATATCCTTCCGTACCACTAATGAATGCGCCCACCCACACTGGAGCTGGTGCCCCCGAAGAACTCAATTCAAGAACAACTTTTTAAACTCCTACATGAAATCAAAGGGCTCATTCTGTGAGCCAAAGAACTCACAATTTTGGGCGGGACAGTTAATGGGTGGTTACCCCAGGTTGTCCCCTTGGTTTGCAGCACACAGTCTCGCAAGTAAAAATAACAAGCAGGATGCTGACTGTGTACACGGCATTCCAATTAATTAGATTTCATCCTCCTCCAATGAATGCATAAATTGTTGCTTCCCTGGTGACCATACAGAGCATGAGTGACTTGCTCAGCATCAACCAGAGGAACCAAAGTAAACATATAAGACCTCAGTTTACTCTCCTGTGCTCAGACAAGACTTCCTTCTCAATATTAAACAATCACTAACAATCAAAAACCCTCAAATTTGCCATGAAAACTTGAGCAAGAGCATCCAATAATTTTCAAGACTACTGCACTGAGCCCTCCCAAGGACTCCTGTCCATGTGTGAATGAGCCTTTGTCACTTCAGGCACAAGGGGTGAAGCCTGGTGACAACAGCCAGAATAATCCAGTGGTGCTACTGAAACAGATCTAATCCCACAATGAGGAGATGACTCCCTCGTACAGGCCTGTTTTAAAATTATCAAGTGGCACAGGGGGTGGAAGGAATCAAGTTCTGATTGAACTGACTTGAAATAATAAATGCACACACTTTCTTTAAACACAGCTTGCCACATCCTGAGAATCTGGAATCAATTCCTTCCCTTTCAAGAAGCTTAAAAGTGGTGGGACTTTGATATGGCATTAGTATGTTTGCTTCTGGGCTTACAGCCCTCACCAGCCTGTTCCAAAACTTTCAACGTTTTTATATTATAAGACAGAAAAGTTAGGAAAACAAAGATGGAAAAAAAGAATCAGAAATTCAGGGAACTATTAAATCAGGGCAGCCTTGCTGCCAAATACCTTTGGTAAGTAAATGAATCACAATCAATAACATACTGCCATGTAGACTTACAGGAGAAGGTTATCACCTGCTTCTGTGCCAGGCATAAAACATAACTGTGTGTGGTTAATGAAGTACTGCATGAGTCCAGAAAAAAAATCACTATTTTTCTCTGCAATGTTAAAACATTTTTGCTTCAAAGTAAATTTAACTCATCCAGAAAAAACATATTTTTTTCCATGAAAACTTTGTCAAAATTGATAGGTTACTATGAAAGACTTCTCTTTTGACAAGGTTACATTTCTAAGAGGAAAGTGTCTTGACAGAAAGAACCCTGTTTTGGTAAGGGGATGTTTCCGCCCTGATTGTACAGCTGCTTGTGCAGAGCTGCTTTATACATTCATTTATTTGCCAGCAGAGGGTGTCACAATCTCAGGAACAGACGTACAAATGTCTCCTTGCATCTGCTCACCCAGCTACAAGGACTCAGACACACACTAAAACAAGGATTTACCAATCTCTTGTTGTGCTCACTATCAGGGGAAAAAAAAAATCACTTATCTATGTAAAGGCTGTGCTAGCAGTGCCATCCTGCCAGTGCTCCCAGGACAGGAAATACCACAGTGACACAGCCAGCAGTGGCATCACCTGAACTGTGACACTTCTCCACGCCCTGGCTGCAAACTCTGCTAAGAGTGACAACAGCTTGGACTTCTCTTTGGTGTGCATCAGATTCCCAACAATTCTCACTTCCAGTACCCTCATGCTGCACAAATATCATTAATTATCCCAAGCACTTCATGAAACTTTTCCACAGAACTGTAACAGCCCCAGGCTGGGGTGAGGGCTCACATTGCACACACCACGAGACCTGTCCTAAAACAGGACCCTACAAGGAATGGTCACACACAATGACACCTAACCCACACCCCTCACAGCCAGAGACAGGTTGATGCCTCAAATTCCCAGCCTGACATCCGACACGTTATTGAATTCACTTCCCTGACTCCTGAGTTAACAGAACATAATTTAAACAACTTGATGTTTGGTGCTTCAGCCACTTTGCTGTCCTGCCCCCTGCATCCCACCTCCCAGCCTCTATTGCCAATTAAAAGAAATGAAAATTATTGTTTATATAGCAATCTGGGTTCTATAATCTATTTTTAATTCACTAAACAACTCTTCTTCTATTTGTGTTTTGATCACGTGCAACTGATGTTCCAGTCACTGGTGTGGTTTTCCAGATTAACCCAAGCGCTGGAATCAGCTGGAACAGATATAGAGGATGACTGTGAGACACATATAACCTTTATCTCAGAGCTGGGAGCTACAGAAAACATTTATGATAACCACAAGCAGCAATCTCTGTTCTTTTTGGATCTCACCTGCTCGTGTGGAGACAGGGAAAGGGACCTCACCTAAGTAATTCTATTTTATGTTTATAAAATGTGGTGGTTTTTTGTCACAGAACTATATACAACTACTCCTGCTGTTATATAGGAAACATTAATATAATATAATATAATATAATATAATATAATATAATATAATATAATATAATATAATATAATATAATATGTATAATGTAATGCCAATATAATATAACAATACATAGAAATGAATGTACAAAATGTATTAAACATATAATTAGAATAGAATATATTATTAATACCATGTATAAACTATTTACTTCAATAGAAAGCCTCAAGCTGTACTAGGCAAAGGCCAGGCTGGACATCAAGAAGAATTTAGTCAGTGAGAGAGTTGTTAAGCACTGGAATGGGCTTTCCAGGGAGGCGCTGGAGTCACCATCCCTGGAAGTATTCAAGAAGTGACTGGATGTAGCACTCAGTGTTATGGTTTAATTGACAGAGTCATGATCAAAGGCTGGACTTGATGATTTCAGGATCTTTTCCAGATTCCAGATTTCCAGACTCCAGGTCTTTTGGGATTCTGTGATTCTATTCTATTATTTTAAATAATGCTGTAAAATGATATTCACCAGATGAGAACTAGAGCCCCAGATCCCTTTTAAATCAGTGTTGCAATTTTACAAAAAATTATGAAATACAAATCAAAAATAAGTAGGTTCATTAGGAAATATGTACACAGTGTTGCTCTCCTTTCCTCTTTGCACACAGTCTTTTTACTGCTCAAGAAATGTAAGACAGCTACTTTTTGACTAACTCATTCTCCTCCATCCAAACCAGTCTTCAGAAAAACTGCTGTTGTTCAGATGAACCAGACAGAAGGTGAATAAAACATCCCTGGGATTAGGGAGAAACTATTCTTCCTTAGCCCTTGAAAACTGACAGTCAATTACTCTGCTGAAATTGAGGTCTGCACTGACAGTCCCAGCGACCTTACTTCATTGACAGAAAGAACATAGTTATAGATAGAAAGATCCAGTTCCACTCTGCCCGTGTCTGCTTTATTCTCCTTGCAGTGCAGCACTCCAGCTGTAATAAAATTAAGCTAAAAGCTTTTCTCTACTTTGAAGAGGAAAGTTGAACATCAGTACATTCAGAGACTGCAGTGTCTGGATAAGACAGAAGCAGGAACCAGGTAACAAAAATGGAGCGAGGATGTTTGCAGGGAGCAAAGATTGTGTCTCTCCTGCAGCTTAACAGCTCTGGTCTCTAAAACTTTGGTGTGCTTATCTGTCATTTACAAGAGTACCTAAACCAAGAGTCTGTTATGCAGAACTAGGGAAAGCTCTCTCTAATCATACTGCAGCTTCTGAAAATGTGAGTGCTTTGAGGGGTTAGATTCCTTATTAGATTCCTTAACTCACCATGGTGGGTATCTTGAATTCCAGCTCTGCTTATGGGCAGATACAGACACCTCTAGGACACCCATTTATTCCTGGCTGGAGATGCCAGCCATTGTGAGCCCAGAGATTTAATATTGTAGCCACAGAGAAGCAAGAACTGGGACTGTGCATGTGGGGTAGCTCAGCTGAAGATTTACGGTTGCCCAGCAGACCATAAAACTTCCTTGTAAATGGCCAGGATATTTTACTTTCATTGTTACATCTATTTAGTCTAACTCTTAATTTATCTTCCTTTTATAACTCCCTATAAAGGTTAGCTGAGCATCCCATTAGCATTAGACAAAATGTTTTTAGCATCACCGAGAAGAGAAGCACTTTAATTATTTCCTTCTGTTAACAACACAAAAAATATTACAGAGGAGATTGTTATCTGACATAAATCATCTTTTACCCTCTTTTATCTCATAGGTCAGCCCCAGGCAATGAAATATAATTGCACAGATGAAGTGTGTGGCAGAGATGGAACCTGCAAAATTCGGTGTTTTCTGAATGATATAAGCCCATGGTATTCAACCTGCCTTATGTCTCTGTGAAAGCAGTAATACAAGGGAGGAGGTACATCAGTGAATGACTGCAAATATTGTACTAGATCATCTCAAGGGACAGGGATGTGTAAATTCACAGCTTTATAGAGCAACAGGAGCTCAGACTAGCTGGAGCTTTGCCTCTCTGAGGGGAAAGGAATGTGGAGGAGAACAGCAATTTCACTAAGAAGACAGTGTGGGATGCATATAAATATGAATGGCATCTGGCTTCTGGGGGACTCTTTCTTTTCATAAACAAACGAGAAGGAAAATCTGGAGCTTACAGAGTGCAATTACATTTCTCAAATTCACTTCTGTCTTTTAATTATTTTATATGGAATGTCTCAATATAACTCAGTTTATATGAGCAGATTAGCTATAACAGCATAACATAATCATAAGATAAGAGTGCCAAGAGCCTGATGGCAACATCTAACAAAGCATGAGCTGCTCTCACAGGTTTGGGTCCCACCAACACACCCTCCTCTAAGCAGTGCTGAGGCAGAGGAGGAGGTGGCACAGGCCACCAGTCTCTTCAGTAAGCAGGGATCCTGTTCTGGTGAGGGAACTGGGCTGTATGGACAGGAGTCATGCCATGGCTGTTGGTAAAGAGGCTACCCAACACTCTGAGCTCTTTTATTTATTACTACAGATGTAGTTAATTCAGCTGTGGACATGTGAGTTGAGTCCACCTAACCAACCACCTCAAGCTGTTCAACAGCAGTGCCTGATGTCATCTGAACACAGTTTACAAAAAAAATGATGAGAGAATGGCAAAAATGCTTCCACTTCTAAGCACACAAACTCCCTGGCACATTTGGCAATGGTCATACTCACCAGCATTATCCTGCTGCTTGGTGTTTTTGATGTATGCAGAAAATTTGGAAAAGATATCGATTCCAGCAGTGTTTGATTCCCGGTGCTTAGCAGCCAGCTTGGGGTACCTGAACAGGCAAAAGCAGTGGGGAGAGCAACATCTTGTTACCAACATCACAGCCATGGCCACAAATATAATTTACAAGAAGAGAGAAAAACCTCCTGTGTGAAGAACTGTAATTAACACTCATTATCTCAAAACAACAGCTTGGCAAGACCCTGTTAACCCTACCTGCTATCTGTCTGTGGAGGCAGGCATGTGGGGACTTACACAGGGATGGTGTCAATACAAAGGTAATTGCACTCATGCTGTATGTAACCACAATCTAAAATCAGGCTTAAATCAGAAGGAAACACAAATTTCCAGAAAGTTGCAGGGGAGTTTGGCAGCCAGATCTCTCCATTATGAATGGCAGCCGTGTCTAATCCTCTACTCTGAAAATGTACTCCAGGATGGAATAGCAAAGGGTGTCAGGATTAACCAGGTGAAAGAACATAAATGTTCCAGTCTCTGCATTGCTTTTTACAGATATTTGGTGAAAAGGAATATATTGATTTGAAAGATAAACACAAACTAATGACTCCTACTGACTTCTTGGTAGGAGCAGCATATAGAAAATGGTCTTGGAACAGCGTGTAGAAAATTTAAATGCCTGATCTCTTGCCTCAGGACTGGCCTATAGCTGCTGATTCACTTGGAGGTAAAATGCTTCATAAGGAACCAAGCCAAATTTGATGGATTCATTGATTCTAAGGCCCAACTCACAAGCCAACTATTTATTTTTTCCATTATCCTTGCATTAAGTCCAAAATGTTTGACTTAGTAAGCCATATCTGGTAAATCTAAACCTTTCATTGGTACCTTTTTCATACTGAAAAAATCTGGGCCTTATTCCTAACGTGAATTAGTTCAGTTATAACTTCCAGTTATGGGCTCTTGTCATTTCTTGACTAGAATAATGGGCACTTTTCTGCCTCCCGAGCCTCTCGTCCTCTGTAATCAGTTCCCTTTCCAACCTTCCTAACACACCATACAGCTCAGAAACCTCTAGTTTTTCACTGTAAAATGCTTTTCCTGGCACAGATATTTTGTGTGGCAATTCTCAGCATCTATTCCAAGTTATTTTTAGCTTTGCAAAATGTGGCCACCAGACCCCTACAATTTTTTTCTAGTACTGGTCTCCTTAATTCTGCATACAAGGGCATCCTGAAATGTGTACAGAGAAAACATTCTGCAGTTATTAGTCACATAAGTAACCTTCACACATGGAAGTCATCTCACTGAAGCCAGCAAGTTTCATAAATAAATATTACTCCTGTAAGTAAAGGTTGTAGGAAGGAGTGCTTTTTAGGAACTCTTAGGACATCTTTCATTCCTAGGAAATGGAATCTTGACTGAAAAAAATATCTAAAGGTCTCACTTTGGAGGTGCAAGAATCTCTTCCAAGAATTCCTCAATCTTGTTAACATCTGTCTTGACTTCCCCATTAAATGTCAGGAAAGGTGGGTGGGTCCCAGGAGCCAGATTGTGCAGGTCAGCTGGCTTTCTGCAAGCAGAGAAAAAGTCGTGAAATCACTAATTTTTATGGTCAGGTAGTTGCACAGATATTTATAGTTCCTACAAAATCAGTCTGCCTTTTTTTTCCCCTCTCCAGTAATTTGTGGTTGGAAGACTTTGAAACTACCCCAAGCACCCTGTTTAATATAAAAACATTCCACAAGTGAGAAAAAAATAAAAACAACAGCCAAACCTGAATCCCAACTATTTTGTTGTGCACCACAGGCTCTCTCAGCCAGATAAAAATCTGATTTAACTTGGAGGGGTCTTTCTATAGTGCAAACACTGGGCCATACACCTATTTTCAATTAAACAGAACAATTTTTACCTTTTCAGATCAACAGTGGTGACATTGAACACAACTCCTTTGAGCCACAGGATCATGAAGAGACGCTGGGAGAATGGGCAATTCCCAATGCTTTCTCCATCTATACCAGCCTGGGAGGGGGAAAGGAAAAATGGATTTCAGATTTTTTACTCATTTACCTCCCTCAAGATGGAAAACTGGATGGTGAAAGAAAAATGAGCATTTTAAAAATAACCAGTAGTGCTTGTTATTTAAGACAGTTCATCATCAACACAAGAATGGAGTTATTGCAGGATTCAGCCTTTGTCAGGAGCTCAAGGATGCAACAATGCAACATGGAGCCTCTCCTGAGGACATCCCTAAGGAGATGAGTCCCTTGCTGATGGCAAGCAACATCCAGGGTGTTCTTTCAATGACTCCCATCCCTACAGGACTGCCTGTCTCATGGACAGGATGGACACACATTTCTGCTTTATTTAAGTCTGTAGGCTACAGTTTATATCAGTTCAATATCTGCTTCACTGTTTTGCTATCTAAAACATGTACTTTAGAGTCAAACCCAAAAACTCTGGACATTGACTCATTCTTGTTCACATCAACAACTGCCTCAGACACAAACAGCCAGGTCCAGACAGAAATCTCCATCTGAATCCTTCTGAGGTTCAAGGCAGGCTTCAGCCACCACAGTCAGTCTGTTCCTATCTCTAGTATCTAATGAATTGCCTACAAACCACTCCACAACAACACAAAACTGCTAGTGTTAGCATTGGGGAGCAGCCTACTTTTCCCTCTAAAAATGTATGGTCCTTAGCCATGCAAATTCTAACTTTGAGCCATGGAGGGATACAAATAACAGCAGCTGAACTGAGCCAAAGCTGTGGCCAAGGACAACATCCTTCTACAATAATCATGCTTGTGGCCAAAGCTTTCAGGACGATAATTGTTTTGATAGATTTCCATTTTAATTTGTGGTACCATTGTGTTTAAAAGATTCTTATAATCCTGGTGAAGCAACCAACCTTCCGTTGTTGACCCACATGGATTGCATAACTGTATTTTAAGCACAGTGTGTGTCCGAAAATGGCTGATGAAAGAGCTAAGCAGATAAATGTCCTTTTCCTTTGGAGACAATATTACTTATTATAATTATTACATTACTTTGTTGGCTGTCATAAATTTTCTTTACTCATATTCAAGCTGTGAGGTAGCATTTCTCTGTCTTAAAGAATGAGCCCCTTCTAATTATTGCAGGTCTGTGAAACATCCCCAGCACAACTAGAAACATTTTGAGATATGTCCAGTTGGTACAAATTCAGGCCTTGCCTGTGAAATGTTCAGCCAAAAGATTTTCCTGTGAACGTCAAGAGTCTTTCTCATGTCTTGAATGCAGCTTTTGACAGTTCTGGGTTTAAAAACAAATTCCACATTTCCTGTCACCAAACTATGGGGAGAGTGTGAATTCAAGGCTTGGAGACAACCTGACATGAAGTTCAGAGCTGTGTAAAGAGATTTGATCTGGGTTCAGATTCAGTTTCAAGCACTCAGACTCTAGAGGTACTTGGATATAGGGGGGAACAGTCTGGCTGCAGTTTTACTTGAAATTATGGATCTGCAATATGTCTGGCACGTGGCATATGCAAGGATCAACAAACAATGTGGGTGAAAGAGTGGTAATGCATGAGGATGAGTAAGAAGGGATGCATTTCCCATCTACCTGAGGTGTGAGTAGTCTGGTTTTGCAAAATGTCATGGATTTAATCGTTAGCTCTGTTCTGCAAATTTCACGGCAACAGCAACAATGTCACCATGGGAATACCAGGGACCACCATAGTGCATGCCATAATTACTGCAAAGTCACATTTTCTGATTTGGATTTTGGTTGTTAAACCTTTGCCAGAAGCTTTTGACTTCTTACCCTTCCTGAAAGGAGGGAAATGCTATGGGAGAAAACAGCAATATGACACCAAACTTCCCCTTGATTTTTTCACCATCTTAGTCATAAATCACAATTTCATCTTTTTCAGAAAAAGATGAACATTCCCTGCTCTCTCCATTTGTTTATTCTCATGCAAAGATTAAGGATTATCCAGACTTGTATCTTATATGTTCTCTGTCTTCAATGGAATGGTGAAAAACTATCTCCAGACCAGAGGACTAAAGGAGGGACAAAGCAGCTGAATCACACAATCATAGAATCAGCTGAATCACAGAATCACAGAATCTGCTGAGTTGGAAGGGACCCACAAGGATCACCGAGTCCAACTCTTAGCAAAGGACATCCCCAAGAGTTACACCATGTGCCTGGAAGAATGATAATGACAAGGGAGAAACAGAAGTGATGGGTTGTGTGGGGCTAAGGGATGTAGAAGTCATAGGGAAAATGAAGAAGATGTGAAATTTGGAAGAAAGAAGATTGATTTGGTGATCAAAAATAAAATTAATTGTGTAGGTCAAATGAGGCCTCCAACAGTCCCAATGGTCAAAATTCCTTCTCAACACTTCCAAAGCAATGGGAAACATTTTTTTGCCAGAGACACATTGGGAATAGGCAGAGGAAATTCCAAAAACAAAAGATAAACTAAAGAAAAAGTACAGTATGATCTCTGTTCAAAGCTCTGGGATCTGGAAGCCAGGCTCATGATTTGGGTGGAGACTGACTCATGGGTTTTGATCTCATGTGACTGGCATAACTGAAAATGCTACCACAAATCACAAGGCCAGCTGGTGACAGAGGAGGGAACAGAATCAAAATCTCCCCAGCAACACAATTTATCTATTATATTCAGCTCTTTTTCCGTGGAAATTATAGGCAAAGCACTCTTGGTTTTGTGAATCCTTTCTCATTGCCTCTAACAGCAGTCAGTAATTCAACGTTCAGCACTCAGAAAGAGCAAAACCTTAGCAGGTAACAACTTCAAAGGCTTATCAGAGTGTTTTGAGATCCCTTGTGAAGTCTATTAACTACCAGGAGGAGATGAGAAAGAAAACTTTCCAGGCTTAGTCACTCTGAGCTTCAAAGAAAAAAAGCTTTCTTAAAGCACCCCAGTAGTGCCTAAATAAAAACCTGTTACATATTTGTCCAAGGGTAAGGGCTCAGAAAGGCAGGAATTAAATAATGCCTTCATCAAGATCAAGAACTCAAGCAGTGGTTGGAAAGAAAGGAACATATAATTGACAAGCTGGAGAACCACCATTAATCCCTGCTGTTTTTCACAAAAGCTTTCTCATGCAGCTTCCCTGAAACACAGTAAAAGTGTTGAAGCACTTATAAAACAGAGCAAGTTGGTGACATATGCACCCTCCCTGCCAGTAATATTGGATATTTCTGATACAATGATTGCAACTAAGGACAGCCTGACAATTCTGAATAAAAGACTGCAGCTAGGGACAGATTTGAGGCTTTGTGGGCACTGGGATAAAGGAGATAGAGTTGTTAAAGTGCACTCCTGACTGAAAAGAGACTCACCTGAAAAGGCAAATTCCCATAGTGACCACATAAAAGTATGGAAAAGTATAATAGATTTGAGGATTTGCTGGGTGAGACTCTTTGGCCAAGCACTACTCACCCCACTGAAGTTTAACTGAGGTGCCCAAGGGAAGGTCTCCTGTGTGAGCAAGGCCAAGATGCACATCTGAAAGATGAATCTGTCCACCTTTCACTTTGACTGAATCCACTGAGTGCCTTAGTTTTAGGTGGGATGAATGTGGACCCCAGCAATAGCAAAGCCTGGAGTTAGTGGAGGCAGAATTTCTGGAGTCTTACATTTCTCCATCTTGGAAACAGCACTTTCTGCTCCCATTGCTTCCCACAAACATAATTTCATTAGTTTTCCTACCCAAAATGTATGCTTTTCTACTTAGTCTCCAGCTGTTTCAGTCCTTCACACTAAGCAATGCCAGGTCCTGCCCTGGAACTCCGTACAATCTCATCAGAACAGCCTCCTGTCAAGACCAGCTGCTTCCCTCCATCTGAGCAACGGCAAGAATGAACAACATGTTCTCCTTTATTAATTATAAGGTGCTTCCCCTTAAACAGTTCAGCTATTTTTAGTGAATTAATTAAACCTTAAAAACATTTGTGTGCGTGCGTGGGGGCTGCATGAACTCATTATCAATTAACAAAATTTAGGTGGTTTAAGGAGGGAGAAAAAATAGTCTCAGTGATTTTATGAACTTGTGTCAAGTATTTTTTGTGAAGTCATGGCAGTATCAAAAGCCTCCAGCCACTGCATAGCACAGCTGAACAATGTGAACAAGGAGCTCTTCTCAAGTTCAAGCTAATGCTTTGCTATAAATGAAATAACTGGAATAAATTTCCTCACATATTCCAAAAAAATACACCAACTGGTACATGCAATACACACAGACAACTGTATATTATTTTAACTAACCTTAATGGAGGAAAAAAAGACAAGTTGCAGGTTTTTCCCCAAAATACAGAATTTCAAAGAAATACACCATCATTAATAATGACTAAGCATCTAGCTTAAAAATGGCAGCACTGGAAAGAACTGCATATGGCAAAGCACTGCAGTTTTTCCAGGCAAGAAATGTATTTGAGTTTATCTATCCTCCTTCTTTCATTTTTCACTGCATTGAGGTCACTCTGCACGTGGTCCAGAGGTATGTTAGACTGTGGGGTAAAGCAAGGAGGTATTTTTGATTGCATTAAAACACTTTTTTTTAAAGGATTTTAACAAGTTAACAAAAACAAGCAGGCTAATTCACCTAAATGTTTCCCAGTAAAGATTAAGGAGGGATTTGATTTCATCATCCCTACAATCAAACTCAAGGCTCACATTACACATGGTTACATCCTCTCTGTTTTAAAACTGGGAAAGCTCCTGCCTTTTGACACTTACTCTCCTTACACCCAGAGCCCAAATGGGAAGTGAAAATCCTATTGGAAACGCAAAGCTGGCCAGGAAATATCCTATTTATTGTGCAATTAAGGAGAAAAAAAATCTGTCTTAGTAATTATACCACACACACAATAGCACAAATCTCCATTGTAGGGGAAAAAACATGGGTTGCAACATGAGATCAGACATGCCAAGGTATTGCTTTAGTAAGGGTTATTTTTTTTTCCATTTTCTTGTCCTTTTTTTCCTTCCCAATTTCTCATCCAAATGCAAAAGCCAGTGAGCTTTCTGGAGTGCCACCAACCAAGAGGCAAGCTAAGAACTGCACATTCATAGAGCAGCACTGGTAGGTCTTAGGTAAGAAGTAAATCTTGTCTCACAAGCCCAGTGTATCACAGGACACTCTTGTTGACTGTGGCTCTGATTCAGGAAAGCATTTAAGCATGTGCTGAAATACATCCCAATTCAGAGGAAGTATATGCTTGACTTTAAGCATGTTCTTAAGTCCTGTTGGTTTCAATAGGACTTAAGCACATACTTAAGTACTTTCCTGAACAGGGGCCTATAAAAACAAGAATAAATTTTCTCTGCAGCATTTCAACTTCATTGGACTTTTCCTGAGATTTCCTTTTGCTAGGAGAAGCTGTGGGCAGCAGCCTTCCAAAGGAGGACAAGATAGAGCAGGAACATGTCCCTAAGCACACACACATGGAAATGGACCATGTGCACATATGTCAAACAAAAATAGAGCCTTGCCTGAAGGGCTGTCAGGGCAGTAAGAAAACAAAAAGGAAGTGGTGAGACTCTTTAGCCAGCTCCCCAAAAGCCAGCCAAGATGCTGTCCAAGCTTGGCATTACACACAGGCATATATTTCAGATGCACATAAGCTGAACTGGCCTGTGCTGCTGGCCAATTTGAGGGGAGCTGCTTCTCACACTGAGTTCCAAGCAGCTGAGCAGGGCTGAGCATCTCCAAGAGAACTGCTCTCTCAGATCTCTGCAGCTTTGGAAGAGATGCATTTGTACTCTTGAGGCATTCAGGACTTTCAGGAGATGGAATTGCAGGTCAGGGACCCCATGGGCATCATGCAGTTAGGACAAGACAAATACTATCTATAGGTTTGGTAAATCCTGATTTTTCAACTTTTTATTTCCACATGAGGGGCAGCATGGGCAGGAAGGGATCAGTCCTATAGGTTGGCTTCTTCCAGAGAATCCTTTCATGATGGTTTAGGATATTCACAGTTGAAGATCAGATTCATCTGCCACATCAGCTGAGGTCCTGCTAGCAGAGCAGCTGCATGCAGAGGCATCAACCTGCACAAATAGGTCCCAGTTGCCTCAAGGGCTTTGTTGGAGCCACTGGCCACTGTGTTTGCTCTTGCATGAAATATTTTTTGCTCTGAAATAAAGCTTGTGATGTCTGAGAACTTCAATCAGTCATGTGCAGTTTAGATTTAGAAAACTACAGACTAGACATGGGTGAATGGTCTGATCACATGGAAAGGATTCCATGTTATTCCACCACCTCTTCTGCTTTCTTCTAAAGCTCCATGACTTGACAAATATCAGTAGAGTAGAAGAGCATAGACTAGTCTGACACCCTAGAACATGATATTATTTTCATTTCATTTATATTTGTGGATCTGTTACTCAGCTTTGCATGCAGTCAACCTAATGAGAATTTAATATCAGATAATCAGAAGTCGTGGGAACTATAATAAAACTTCCTACACCAAATATATATATATATATATATATATATATATATATACACACATAAAGCTTGGTACCAATTTTTTTTTCCAAGAGACCATATTGCAGCCTGCTCTGCTGTGAGGAACTTCTGAGCACCATGACTGACTTTCAGAGGGTGATGTGTAAAGGAAAAGCCCCCAGAAGAGTGAGAGTCATTAAGTAACACCAGCAGTACTGTAGAAAGAAATCACATAGAGCATGTATTTATATTCTTTTAATGTCAGCAAAGTACAAGCTAAAGGATGGGTGCTAAATGCAGGCTGACATTTTCAGAGTGGCTAACAGTTTTAGATCTTGTGAGACAATTTGAAGGCAGCTGACTTCTCACAAGTCTCAACTCTCTGCACTTGGCAAATCATGCCACAAGCAACCCAAAATGAAAAGCTGATTTTAAAAGCCTCAGTAAAAGGGAAGTATCACTGACTGTGAGTTTCTTGAGCAACTACACAAAAAATTCAGTGTTCAAAAACAAAATCTCCATTGGATGAATATTCTTCGAGGAGCTCACTTGGAATTTGACAAATACCTGATGGAGATGCATGAAAGCTTTGGCCATATCACCTTGGGGAATACACCTGGAGTTGTGGTCTTTGGCCAGCCCCCAAGGATGGGAAAGGTGCTGGGACCACACAAAGCTGGGTGGTCACAACATGCAGGACTCTCAGGGCTCCTGGCTGCCCAGCAGCCCACCCAGCAGACAAAATTTCCTTCTAAAATTCCTATTGCAGTTTCCCTCCTCACAGAAACCCCACCACAGCCTCTGTTCAGTAATGCTGTGAATGTTTTAAAATGGGCTTTTTAGACTTAGTGCAATTTGGAGCAAAATCTGGAAATTCTTCATAACCAAAAACTCCCATTCTTGTCATAGCAGATTGCACACCAAGTTCCTGTGTTTCAGAACATAGAAGACTGAAAATACAGGTGTTTCATTCTTGGTTTGATGGACAAACAACAATCATCCTTTACACTTCTTCCTGAGCCTTTTCCAATTTAATAAAGCAACTGAGCTCCCATCACTCACCAGGATCCTGGCACAGGATCCTGGGTACCCACATCAGCCACTGGATGCAACCTCAGGAAACAGCTTTTAAAAGCTTTGCTTTTTGGGGACCCATCAATAATTCACTGTGAGTCAGACATCACAGGAACAAGAAAATAACTCAAGAAATGTCAGCTGTATAAGTTTAACATATAGAAAGATACCGGAAAAAATGAGTAACAGTAACTCACAAGTGAATGTGGAAATCTAAAGTTGATAAGAAAAGACAACATTGACATACCAGGAACAAATAACATGAATTAACCCAAGTACATTTTGTTCTCTGCCAGGTTTCCCAGCACTTTGGGTAAGAAAGAAGAAGCATGAACCTAGAGCTGACCTCTGTAAGGTTTACGACAGCAAATCCAGACCATATTTTCATTAACAAAATCAGGAAACAAGACCAGTATGAAACCTCTGCAAAGTGCTTGTACAAGTAGTTGAAAAAATACTTATGGAGCAGCAACAACCAAGTTTTCTGTTAGCACATAAACACATAACAAATAGAGATGCCATAAAGGTCTGTGACAAGATGAGTCATATTTAATGTTTCCATTAGCAAAATGGAGGAAGGAACAGACAGAACTTTACAAAATTTCCTGGCAACAACAAGCACAGAGAGGTTACTGGGATTTCCCAGGAGAGGAGTAGACTCAAAGTGATGCTAAGAAGTTGGAACAAAGTGCCTGAAATCACTTAAATGAAATCCAGCAAAATAAACTCCAAGGTGTAAGATGTCAGAAAAACAAAATGTGATGTACAAAATGCAGGATGGGGAATAGCTGGTGAGGGAAAAGTGAAGGAGGTTTTACGTAAATCACAATGTGAATCATCTCTCTGTGCCTCTACAGGAAACAGCAACAAGTTAATGAGATGTACACGTGTTGCTCTACTACAACAAAACAGTCTCCTCAAGCATGCATGAGACTTCTTCATGATGATCTATTGTTGTTCATGCCCACAGAGGAGGGGATTAACTATTTTGCTCAATTTGCAACACCAAAGATTTAGGAGGGGAAAAAACTAGTGTAATTATAGGACTAATGAAACACAAAGCAGGCTTTCTAAGGAGATTGTGTAATCTGCATCTAGTGGAGGCTTTGAAGAAAACCAAAAGAAGCTGGTAAAACTGGTCTTGATTTATTTCATCCTGCTGCAGAGCAAAGAGGGGGCATATAATGTTTTAAAAATCCTTTTTAACAGTATATATTAGTGACTCTGACAGTAAAGCTGCTCCTGCTGCTGGATGCTTGGTGGCACAGACTTTTGCCTCCCTCTGACCTGCACAGGATGAAGTCTGGCCCCAGTGAAATCAATGACAGTTTTGCCCAGGACTTTGACAGTACCAGAATTTCACTCAGAGGTTTCATGGCCAGAGGGAACAATTATCATAATCTTTCCTGACCTTTTGCATCATACAAACATAGATTTTGCTCAGCCTGTAGCCAATATTTTGTGGCTGAACTATAATATGTATCTTGGAAGGGTTTTTGGGAGAGGCACAGGCCTCACATAGAGTGGTAGTAAAATCCCCTCTAGCGTTGCCTGCTTGCATTGCAGGGAGCAGCTCCTGCTCCCAAGGAAGCCAACATCCCTTTTCTGGGGTTTTCCAAAAGGTACCTAACCTGTCACATCAGTTATACATGCAATATTTTTCTTATCTATCAGTTGCATTTATGCACGTGGGTTCAAGAACTGGAAGGAACTTTAGTGACAAGATCTGAGGAGTCAGGACATAGCAGTATTTAGAAAATTATCACAATTTTTTTTGGTAAAATTCAATAGAGATGCTGAAGCATCAGCTACTGTTGGTTGCTTTGGATACAATGGTGTATCTCACAGGAAGAAGTAAGGGCTTTGAACAAGGAAGTCACAAATCCCTTTTATTAAGATAAATAAACTTAGAATCATAGTGGTTTGGGTTGGAAGAGATATTAAAGATCATCTATTCCCAACCCCCCTGCCATGGGCAGGGACACCTTCCCCCATCCCAGGTTGCTCCAAGTCCCACCCACCCTGGCCTTGAACACTTCCAGGGATCCAGGGGCAGCCACAGCTTCTCTGAGCACCCTGTGCCAGGGCCTCACCACCCTTACTGGGAAGAATTTCTTCCTAATATCCAATCCAAACCTGCTCTCTTTCAGTTTGATGCCATTTCCCCTTGTCCTGTTACTCCAGACTCTTGTAAATATTTTCTCTCCATCTTTCCCGTTGGCTCCCTTCACGCACTGGAAGGATCTTGTCCTGCAAGATTTTGATAGCATTGCCTGTTCAGCTCCGCATATCCATAATGCAGCTCCTTCATTTTGGAAGCTCAAGCCTGCAGGATCTTGTTGGGGTTTTTGCCTTTAGGTGCCACATCCATTGATGGGTTATATCCTAATGGAGTTGGTGGAGGATGCTCCATCCCTGGAAACGTTCAAGGTCAGGCTGGACAAGGCTCTCAGCAAACTGAGCTAGTTAAAGATGTTCCTGATTACTGGAGGAGAATCATACTAGATGACCTTTAAAATGTCCCTTCCAACTCATAAAATGCTATGATTCAGTGATAATGTACCTTATCTAATTCCATAACAGTCAGTACTCACACTAAATATTCCCACTACATTTTCCACTGACTTCAGTGAAAGCAGAGTCATACTTTGGATTCACTAGTTTCTTCCTAATAAATGATTAAAACCACAAGTGCTCTGAAGAAAGAATTTGTGAATAACTCTCATCTAGCTATTCACAAAGCACCAATTTTAATACTTTCAGATATTGATGATTCTATATCCCGAGAGATAATTAGATACCAAAAAAAAAATCATTTCCCCTTGGGGAAGCTGCTGAAAATAAAATGAGAGATCAGTGCCAAAATGTGTCATAGGCAATGCAAATTCTAGCCAAATTATTCCTGTTTGTAGTGGAGATCAGGTGCAAATCAGGTGTTTCTCCACAACAGGATCTGTGCAGAGCTCCCATTACAGTACCAGAATCCTCCATGCATTTTTTCTTGTAAGAATTAAATCTGGCACATCTTAAATTTGGATGTCTGTTAAAAATCTCTGAGCCAGGGGTAGTAATCTGGCCACACAGCATATTCTGCAAATGTTGGTGAATAGCAGCCAAATTTCCATGCCTCTAAGCAGCATATCAGACTAACAAATAATAACAGCAGCCAGGTGCTGAAAGTCAACGCTGAACCTGAAATAAGATCCAGGGCTGAATTATTTATTGAAATTCCATGACTTTATTTGCAGTCTTAGGAAAGAGAGTCACTTGCAGGCACTGCAAATAAAGGTCTGGATGCTGGGTGTTGCTGATAAGGGCATTTACCATACCAGCTGATCCCATAAAGTGTCCTGGGGGGGTCTTGTTTTGTACCTTATTAACATCATAAAAATACTGAATGGGTTAAAAGAGCAATTGGCCATCCACAGGACATGTCCCAGAGTGGGCAGGACCAGACCTTCCTCTCTCCTTTTGCATCTCCAAAGTTCACAGCCCTGCAGAGGGCAGGGGGAAGCTCCATCCTGAGATGTGATGGGTGTTTCTGACTTCCCCTGAAAGCACATCAAACTGTGCTGCCAAGGACCAGCAAACCACAGAACCAAAGCAGGCTTTGGTTTGATGTTTGCACCACGTGTGACTTCCAAGCACAACCCACGATCACTCCAATAAACTAATTGTCAATACAATATTACTGGTATTTGGGCCAAGCCTTAATGCCCTGAGAATAAAAATGCCTTATAAATAATATTCTGGTTTCCAGCTACTCACACAGAAATAATTACAGAGTTCAGTATCAAGGGGATTTTTTTTTACTTTTCATATTTTGTTCCTTACTGTATTTGTTTATCTGATCATCTACACAGACAGGCAGTCATATTTAGCCATTAGAGGGACATTGCACTACAAGGCAGTTTTTTCTGATGCCATTCCCTCTGAATATTTCCTTAAACAAGAAACAGAGAGCAAGTTCTGAGTTTATAAGTAGAAATACCTGCAGTGAAAGCAAGAGTCTAAGATATACACACAAACAGCAAGTAAACGTTCCTTGGGATCCACCTAAAAGCAAAACAATGTGTGTGTTCAGTATCAAATGATGGAGAAAAGAAACAGTGGTGCTTTCCAAAAGCTACTGAGAAATTCTGAATACGTGTGTGTATTAGTAAAAGTAGAATTTACAAATATTTTTTTGCACAATGGGCTTCTGAATTTAATGTATGATAAATATTGTAAACAGAAAAGAACAGATCAAAGAGAGAAGTCTGGAACACATTTCTTGTTTGCTCAGTATCCCAGTGCAGGATGATTTCTTAAATTCCTTTGTCTGTAACGTTTGAGCCAGTTTGAAATGCTTTAAAAAGAAACAGTTTTGATAATTTTCTCAAAACAAATTTTTACCTGATGCTGAGAGTGAATTTCCTCTGATTTCATTTTATCCTGTTATACAGCATGAAAAACAAAAACAACCAAACCCAAAACCAAAGCTTAATTAAGTTTAATTCAATGCTATTCATCAAAATAATCAACTGCACTTTCCTAAGCACCTCATCCCCTCTTACTGTCTGTCCTTTTCTTTCTGGGATCCTTGATGACGCTGTTAATTCCAAATATAATCTTTTTTTTTTATTCTTATCACTCCTAAGTTCCCCATGCTGCAAGTGGAGCGCCCTCCAAAAGGCCCAGCAGTGACTCCAGCGTGGCTGAGCAGCAGAACTCTTCTCCAGCCTGTTCTTTCCTCCCACAGCCTCCTCAGAAGCAATCAGTAGCCTTCTTCCCAAAATGTCTCTTGCTTGCGCTCTTCCCCCACAAGAAAATAATCACCTTGTTGATTTTATTTCACTTTATGCCCCTCACCTTTCAGCCCCATTCCCCACTCCCTGGCTTCACCCCTGATTTGGTGACAGCAGCCAAGGATCTGTCCCCAGCTCCCATCCCTTCCTCTGGCTCTCCACTCTGCTTCTCTGCCATTGTTACCCAGCTGCTTTATTCAAATCAAACAAATCCTTTTTGATATGGTGGAAATGGAGTGTGACACAAGGGTCATGCTCTCTAAATCTCCTCATCCATTTATTGTTAAGTTCACAAGAAGGTGCCACCTTCTCTGGAGACAATCCAGGTTAATCAGGTAATTGAGAAACCAGGATTTGGCAAGAGAATTTCTGAACATTTTCTATACATTTGTGTACAGCTGGGCCTAATTCCCTCAAATACCTGAATAAGATCTGAAAAATAAGCTATTTTTTTAATCTTTACTTACAATTCTCTCTAAAATGGAGACTGTTTTTCCCCCTATTATTGTAAAATGTCAAGCACACATGGGTGGTCTTCAAAAAATAAGTAAGAGAAATCCTATAATTTCACACTTCCAATGCAGAGCTAAACATCTGTTAGTACAAAATCTCTTTTTTTTTGTGGCAGAATGGCACAAGGTGATTAGTACCAATGCTGCACTCACTTTCAAAGATCCTGCATATGGCTTTAAATAAATGTTAAATAAATATTCAAATAATTTTAGTAAGTTAAAAATTATTAATCCTTGGTGACCAGAGTGAAAGAGATGTCATGGGACTAATTATAACTTTATAAAGATGACAATATTTATATAACTTCATAAAAGTATATATAGCTTTCTATAAAAGTTACATAACTTCTTCATGGCTCCCATCTTGGCCACATCCTTCCCCAGCTCTTCAAGGCTGGACATGAGGAGCTGTCTACAGTCAGCATTTCTACGATATATTATTATTGTTGAATCATCTGTTTTGAGATAAACTCTGAATCACGGGGGCATCGAGCAGAGATTCTGCTCAGCCAGAGAACGAGGCGTTCCCACAAGCACAGGTCACAGGGCGGCTGGAGCCAAGGATGGGCAGGGGATGCTTCCCACTCTGAAACAAGGCTTCCCACACCCATGTTCACCTGCCTTTAGTAGAGACTGAATAGCAGGAAGACTCATGGAATGTTTAGAGAAAGAAGTAATGGAAGATTTGTAAGTATGGAATTGAAGCATGTAATAGAAGATCACATTTGTGCACTCTGAGGAGCTCCTTGTGGCTCTGTCTTGGACCAAGCTGAGTACAGAATGTTTAATGCAGAGGAAACATCATTTTTGAACCTCAAGCAAGACCCAGTCCTAGGACTGAATCCAGAGCTAAATTGTGAGACTCAGAGATATTGCTATAAAAAAGAAAACAAAAACAAAAATTCAAATTTAGCACATCTTGGTACAGGAAAGGGCAAAATAGAATTCCTTGTCAAACTGCATGGGTGAGTTAACACTCAGAATAAAAAGTGAATTAAAATGAACCAAATTCCAATTGAAGACTGAAAATAGACTTAATAATTAAGGGCATTGCTGCACTGAATCCTCTTGGCATGTCTGGGCATTGGAAAGAACTAAGCACAGAAAAACAACTAAAACTGCCATTCTGAGAGAACCTAGAACCTGCAAGAATATTCCATGATTCAATTCCTCTTCATTCAGGAAGAGCTTTTTTAAAAAATACGACAAATAAAATAAACAAGCAAAACAGGTCTCCAGTTGGACACTGAATCAGCAGCAATGGCTCATCACAAAACACAGGGCAGTGAAAGAAGATAATTTCCCCCATGATATGCATTTGCATCTGTTTGAAGTTGCCCGTTCAGCAGCTAAAAGCAAAAGGAAAGCAGGAACACAACGTGCCTGTTGACCCACACAAATTGAGGCACAATCTAGAAAAACACCAGCAACAATAGCAATGATCCATCAGGGCTGGTTTCTCTGATTTCCACTTGTTTGGGACAATACACAGGTACAGGCACGCACCAGCAGGCAGAACAACAACAGCTACAGGCCCTAGATGTCAAGGTTCAGGGTGTTTATTTGGGTGTTAAAATGTCATGAAGAGGACAAGCTTGGCAATCCATACAGAGCCAGCCATTCAGATACCAGCCCAACCTGAAAATTAATTCAGTATTTTGTCAGGAGTTAATCCACAATGATTGGGTAGCCTTTACAGTCACTCATCTGTGTAAAGGGAAAAGAGGGGAAATTTTACGTGGACATGCTACTGGACTACAGAGATATGAAAATGAATGTTGGGGCAGACATTTCATAGGGGATGAAGCCAAGGCACAGTATTGTGGCATGACTTAGGCAATGACAGACAGAAACAGAAAAGGCATTCCACTCTTCTCTCTCCCATTTTTGCTCTTCCTCATCTCATCTTCAAGGTCTGACCTGTACTGGCACAGCAATCATCAGCTCAGCCTTTGGAGGCCCTTCCAAAGTCTGGCCCTGGCATAACCAGGTTTGATAAACAAAGGTAAGATAAGCAATTCCATATTTAACCAGCACTTGAATTAATCACATTCCATTATCACACCCAGGACACGTAAGCAGCCTCTCAGCATCATTTCTGTCAGACTAGCCTCAACCAGATTTGTGCTGCCATTCAGAGACACAGAAAGCAAAGATTACTTCTGTGCCTCAACCAAGCCCTGTTCTGTTTTGTCAAGACCTGCTCCATAGCAATGCCCTGCTGGTTTCCAGATTTTCTGATGTGTTTATTCCTTTCTTGTCCCTTGCTATGTATGCTTCATTACAGCATATCTAGTCTTGGTCTGAACCAGAGGCAGACAGGGCATGGCTTCTTTGGTGGCTCATTCCAACAGGTAATCACCTTTACAATTACTATTAAGCCTACTCCTACTCTGACATTACATTTCACCTTAACTATTAATATGTTGCACAGAGAACTTGCGAATTCCCCATCCCTGGAAGGGATCAAGGCCAGGTTGGATGGGGCTTGGAGCAACCTGGCCTAGTGGAAGGTGTCCCTGTCCATGGCAGAGGGATTAGAAACAGACAGTCTGTATGCCCATTCCAACTCAAACCATTCTGTGATTCTCTGTCTTGTTACACCTCTTACCACTGTACTAAAAAGACCCCACAGATACATTTAATATTGCAGTCAAGTGATGCTTGCTCTTTTAATTAAAGGAGAAAGGCTTCCTTCAGGATGGCAATCTTAAGCAATATTTTACCTTAAAATTATTCTTCTCGACTTCTTTTCCAATGTCCTAACACACATAAGCTCTGTGTTATTTAAAATACCCAGTCAAAAGATAATCTCAACCTTGACCCCTCCCTACTAATAGCAGTGGTAAAAAGAGAAAGTAAAAATGCATAGCTGTGATTAGTATGATTGTGTGTTTGTTATTGGGCTATTCACTGTGAATTACTGAGCCTGAATCAGGAACACTGAATCAGCCATGCTAATGCTGAACAAAACCCAAAGGACACAAGAGCTATTGCCTAAAGGACAGAGCATAGGTGAAGTTCTTGCTGGCCCTCCTTGCACAAGGTCATGGCTTCTCAGCTTCTGCACCTGTAAAGTACTGACCAGTACTGTACAATGCTTTGGAAATGCTATAAAAAGGCATCTGGGTTTATTTTTTACCTCAGGGAATGGGTTTTGCAAAGAGAGTCATGCACAGAGGTGGCTGCCAAAGCACAGAGCAGCCTGCACAGCCTCCTTTGCAGAACTGGGATCTGAGGATGCTTAATTGCTATCAACATCTAGGAAGTTTGGAGAATTGCTAGTATTACCCTGTGTTTTACTACTAAGAATTAAAAAAAACAAAATCTAACACTCACAAAAAAATCCATCTTCTAAACATTTAAAACTGATGCTAAACAGTCTTTTCTCAATAGAGACAGTTGTTGAACTCAGCTGTCAGATTTCTGAGATGGAGAACACAAGGATCAGCTCCTCATACTTTGAACTCCACTGTGAGCCTGCAGCAGCACAGTCTCTTTGGAGGTGATGAGCCCTTCTCCAAGAAGTAGAGCATTACATTTATGTCCTTACCAGCAGCAGAAGTTATAAAAAATATTATGTCTCCTTTGGCATCTTCTTGGTTAAATGAAACAGAAAATAAAGCCACACCTAAATCAAGCAAATTTCCTCTGTGCATAAATCCCATTCCCAGAATCATGAACAGGTTTTAACACCTGAGATATTGGCGAACAGTGACCTGAGTGAGATGTTTTTCTTAGACCAGAAGAAACAAAAAAATTGGCCAGAGAAGTTGTGGATGCTTCATTTCTGAAAATATTAAAGGTTAGGCTGGATGAGACTCTGCGCAACCTGGTATTGTAGAAGGTGTACTTGCCCAGGGCAGCGGAGAAGGAATTACACGATCTTTAAGGTCCCTTCCAGCTCAAACAATTCTATGATTCTATGAAATGCAAGAGAAGCAACAGAAATAGTTAAGAAATGGTTTCTTTATAGCAGGATTTACATAATACAAGGGGAGGGGGGGAAATTTACTACTCCCATATAATATCCTTGCAAGTTTTATAGAATTTAAAGTAAATGAAAATCAGTTTCAGCCTTGAACATTAGGCCTTGAGCATTTTAACTAACTTTTGCAGCAAGCACATACAGGTGAATGCCATGGGCTTCTGTCATCTGCACTGCACACAAAATTAGCATCTATCAAGATGAGGATTTAGAAGAGCAAATTGTCACTATCTGAGCACCTTTATCCTCCTTAATAGAATGTCCTTTACACCAGAGTAGCTACAGCAGGGGCAGTTTCAACTCCTACTGTCCCACAGATGCATTAACACAACACAGCCCTCCTGAAATGCATTTCAATTAGTGCTTTATTTCAGTTTTATGAAGGGTTGGCAGAAATACATAAAAAGGAGTTATTTTAATGTCTTTTGGAAATCAGGTGCACAGGGGAAAAAAAATGGAGAAGCCTTGAGTTCCAGATACACAACATCTTTTAAGAAGTAACCAGGCTGATTTGGGGACCAACACAGAAATCATGGGGACTACAAGACTGATATAAATTTAGGAGTCTGTTTGTGTGTGAGAACAAGCAGGAAAAGCAGAGAAGATGAAACACATGTGCACAAACTTGGCACAAAAGAAGGACTGGTATCAGCATTTTATCAAGGTGAGGAGAGCCTGAAACACTTGCTTTGGGTCACTGAAGGAGGCAGAAAAGCACAAAAGTAAACAAGTTCTGTGAAGAATTTGGGTCAAAACCTGGAAATATTACTGAGCTTAGCATGTAAAATTCACATTGCAGGACCTTTTCACAGTTTGATCAGAAAAATAATAAAAATCAGAGGGCTTGAATGATGGGAGCTGTGCTGTTGCTTTCTATTAAGATAAAGTGCTGAAGTGCTCATTTGTTCATAGACTGGAAAGTAAAAAAAAAAGTTGTTGATTTGGATTTTGACAACACTGGGGACATTTTAACATGGCAAAGCTTTGCTAAGGTGTGTTAGAGAACTGCAGCTCAGGGGGCTTTGTGATCAAATCTCTTTTCTGAGCACATCTCTCATGACACTGTACCCATGACGATTTCTGTGGTGCATCAGAGTCACCGAATCAAAGAAGAACACATGTTAAATCATGGAAGATGACTTCAGCCAGTGAACACCACCATTATTAAAATATAGATACACACAGAAGAGTGAAATCATAAACACTTCAAAAAATAAGTAATGAAATTATTCTTGAGAGAGACTCTCAATAATACTCATTTACAAAGAATCTTTAAGAGCGAAAAAAGTCCTATCAACTCATCATTCTACATTTATGTGTGTAGTGGCAATCAAGTTATGCAACAAACAGCAATGACATGTTGTAAATGCAATCAGTTAGATTAAGTTCTACCCTTAGGTATTATGAGATAAAATTACTGGCTTTGGAACTGCAAAACACAGCTGGATGCACTTTGAATTACTTCTGTTCCAGTGTAATAATTTCCAACTCTTAAGTTTAATATAAAAATCATGCCAGGAATACATGATGCTGATTAAATGCCTCAGATATACAAAAACCAGATTTTTTAAACTCATAGCTCCAGATGTACATATATACTCCTGCTACCCCATCTAGATGAGTTGTATTTCATGTCAGCAACACAGACGAGCAAAAAAATGGGGAGAACAAGAGACAAGGAAGGAAAAGGAATAAGGAAATTACCACATGAAACTTTACTGTGCCAAACAAATCATTTCAAGCTACTTACAAAGAACCTACTACAGCACTTCAGGTACTGGCTCTCATTTCCTATGTCATGTAAGATTTATAGACTGAATCCAGCACAAAACCAAACCCTTCCTTATCCCAACAGATTCTCCCTGACTTTAAGTCAACCTTGGCTTATAAAAAAGTTTATCACTGAAACCTTTTATTATTCATGTACAAAACTAACACATAAAGTCACAGCCCTTTAACATCTGCCTAACTCTGTTAAAAAGGAGTGATTTGAAAAATCTACCAGAGCTCCTTGCTGAACAATGGAAACACTACTAACAAAATAATGTTTCTGTTACCTCTGCAGCACTGCTGGGATTATTTTGCTCATATCTGCCACATTTTGAAGAATTATGTGCCACACAAGAACTTCATGATACTGTTGCTGTGATGATCAATGTGCTCTCCTAAACAACCCTTACACAGCCTTCCATTAAACCCTATTTAACAGGCAGGAGGATTTGATAGCAACATGAAACCCTGGAGCAGGGCAGACGTACTTCCTGCTGCTCTCCTGGAAAGGGTCCCTGTGTATTTTTGGGGTGTTATGTCAAACGATCCCGGTGACATTTGCTGGTCTGGATTAGTCCCAGCAGAGCCATGTATTGCCAATAAAAGTTTCCTGAGGACACTGGAGCTTCACTGTCATTGCTGAACCACGACACAGCAACCTGGGAGCCTGACTGGATGGGAGCTGCTAGAGATGGAAAAAGAGCAACCTGCAGCTAAACATATAGCACCCAGGGCACACTGGGGGCTAATTCTAAGTACCAGCAATAATAATTGCAAGTATCACCAGTTCTTAATGGTTAAATTAAAACACAGGATTTACCCAATTTGTGTGGCTTAGAAAAGCCAGAAAAAAGGAAGGAGCTAGCAAGTGGAGTTTAAACAAGATCTCAAATACACTTAGGCCTAATTGTGCTGCCACTGAACTCAGCAGTACAAAACTGACTTGCTTTTGTGGCTATGACCCAAGTTGAATGTTTATGAATTCTTATTTATTCTAACGGATCCCATTTAAAGAAAGTATGCATATTCAACAAAGCATTGAAATATGTTTCCTTTTAATCAGATGTTTTGATCATAAGTAACATGTATGTCAATACCATCAAGTTTAATAAAAAGCAAGTAGTCACAACTGTTTACAGAGGAAAACTCCCAAACCATGGCAGATCAGGGTATCACTCACCTTTAACCATAAACTAAGGATGAGACTGAACTTAGGTAGGACACACAGCTGGAAATCCCTTCTTAACTTGAGAACTAGTTTCCCAGGCAATCCTAACAACATTCCAGACCAAGTTCAAGGTGGCTGGGATAGTGAATATATCCCTGCCAAGTCACTTTATAAACTTGGCCTGCTTAAACAATTTACTGCCTGTCTCTAATATTCCCACCAACGAGGCCCTTGTCCTGACGCAAAACAAAACCTCCAAAAGCTCAGAGACAAAACAGACACACAGACACAGAGACGCTGGGTTGTATAACTCAGGCTAAAGCTTCTTTAAAGTATTGTCTTTCTTCATCACAAGGAAAAACAAGCAACTTGTAATTTTAAAACATTTGCTAGGTGGTTAAATGGCAATTTATTGAATTATTTTTTAAATATGTAATTTTAAAGCAAAGATAATTCTTGCCAAGATGGATGTTTTTCCTCTGACTATTTTTTAATTATTTTATTGAAAATGCTTAACAAAAAAAATCTGAGAAGCAAAAATAACAGCAGTCCAGATGGCACTTCCCTGATTTAAGCAGGTCGGAAGTGGAGTTGTTACTGATTTGTCACTGTGGTCACTCCTGATTTGACAAGATCTTAGCAGAACCACTACACTGAAATACTCAAGTCCCCCTGCATGGAACTTTCAAAACTCCTTTACAGATGTTTAAACAAACCTAATAAAAATTATTTTCCTCCCTGGTGTCCAGGCTACTGGAAAACCCTGTAAATTTTGTAACCTTAATAGCAAAGCACAAGGCCAGGATGCTTGAGGAGGAGACAGGCTGCTGATCATGAACTGCCTCACCAAAAGCAGTTTGAAGACACAAACCATGGTGCCCAACACTTGCTTGGCAGCTCCAAAAGGTAAAAATTCAAGATACACAGCAAACCCTGTGCTGCCACCACGTCCAGGGTGACAGCTGAAGTGTCAGAGACTGCACACACTGTACACATCTGCTTTGTAGGGTGGTTGTAGCTTTTTCAAAATGTGAAAGGCTTGGCAACAAAAAAATGTTATGGTCAGTCCTGGAGCACCAGACAGGTCGGGCCAGATGTTTCAGTGTCATTATTCTTCCTTGTGCTTTTTTTATCTTTGTTATTTCCTTTTTATCTAGAAAGTTGAGCTAAACATAGGAATAATTTTGTATTAAAGCCAAGCTGAGCTCAGGAAATACCCACACTTCTCAGGAAACAGAAATTAACTTAGAGCCCTCCATTTCTGATTCTGATTTCTAATCATCAGCAAAACCAACTTTTTGAGGGCAGTCTGTGAATCAAACACACTGCAGAGCTTGTCTTGTTATAAAGGGTTAAAAGGCTCCTACCAAGTTATCTTTCCCTGTTTGCAAAGCCAGTACTGGTTGTGATAACCCTGAAATTCTGAAACTGAAATCAGTTTTCTTATCAGAGTGACTCTCTCATATTAAAACCACAAAAGCCTTAACAGTGGGGAATTATTGCTTGTAACAGGTGTAACACTTTTTTTTATATCTTCCTTTCAGGCTATGTGACAACACTTCACCAAAATCCAAACCAAGGTTGGTTTGAAATCGCCTTTCAAGCAGAAATAACTTAAAACAAAACAAAACAAAACAAAACCCCACCCATCTTGCTGCTCCCTGAGATAATTTCTGGGATAACTGTGTCCACAAGAAGGGCAGCAACACCTTCCTGAGAGCAGCAGCTCCCGGGGCTTTGCTGGAGCACACTGCTGTGGGTGACTGCTCTGTCCTGGCTCTCTGACTGACCCATTCACTCAGAGCAGTAAGCTTGGTACTAAATCTTGCCATCACTTTTGGACATAATCCTAACAGGCCCAGTCAGCTGTAGATGGGGAATGTCAAATGTCTGAAGTAGAGACTGTGGAAGTTCAAGGCCTCCGAGTTCTCTTTTGATTTCTACACTTGCAGCACCTTCACATTCCCTAGAAGGGTGTTCAGTACGACTGTGGGTGAACACTGAGAAGTAAAGCCTTGCACATTTAAGCAAAAGCTCTTGCTCAGCTAATCCTAGATTGGTTCGGGTTGCAAGGGACATTAAAGGTGATGTCATTCCAACTTTCCTGCCAAGGGCAGGGACACCCTCTACAATACCAGGCTGCTCAGAGCTCCAGCCAGCCTGGTCTTGAACACTGTCAGGGATTCACAACTTCAGGCAGCCAGTCCCAGGACCTCACCACCCTTAAATACAGAACTTCTTCCTAAAATCTAATATAAACCTAGCCCCCTTTAGCTTAAAGCCATCCCCCTTTATCCTGTTTGCCCTTGTGGAAGGTGTCTCTCTATCCCCTTTAGGTACTGGAAGGTTCTATAAGGTTTTCCTGGAGCTTTCTCTTCTCCAAGCTGTTTTCATAGCAGAGGTGTTCCAGCCCTCTGATCTCATTTGTGGCCTCTTCTGGGCTCATTCCTGTGGGTTCACATCTTCCTTGTGCTGAGGAGCCCCGAGCTGGATGCAGCAGTGCAGGTGGGGTCTCAAAAGAGTGGAGCAGAGGGGCAGAATCACCTCCCTTGACTGACTGGTCCCTCTGATTTGAGTTCAGCCCAGGACACCAACGAACATACCCATAATATTAATCCATCAGTGCCACAGCAATGACTCCTTCTGCCTGCCAGCTTACCACACATTCTCCTACCCCCATGATATCATCATCTTTTCTCTATCAGAAACAGGGGTTAAGATATATCTTGTTATAGAATGTTTCAAAAGCAGGAAGATTTTTAAAATTAAATTTACTTTGGTTCACTTGTGGGTTTGTTTGCTTTCTAAACTGCATTCTGAGCATGCAGTCCTCTCTGCATCATGTTTTGTTTTCCATGGGTACAATGTATCTCCCTTCAAATTAATTTTTGATATTAGGTACTACTCTAATCCTGAAAGACAAGGAATGCACATCGAAACACCTGTTTCCACTGCAAACAAAAAGAAGCCACAAAAGTCCTGCGGTCCTCCCTCATGGGTTTTAATTGTATTACTTCATGTAATAAGAGCACTATTTCAATTTTGCCATTATGTTCACGCATACAGGTGCAAGATTGCCAGGAAAAGCTAAATATACCTTCCAGCAGGGTGTCACTGTTGTTTATACAGAAGCATTTTGCTTCTCCAGCACACAGAGGACTGAAATCAGCCTGAGTTGCAACAAGCTGGGTTAAGCACAGAGCAGCCCGACCTCCCGAGGTTCCCTTCCCCACGTCTCACAGCACCCCGCATCAAACCCTCCTCTGTGGCAGCCTCCCCCAATTCCCTGCCAAACAAGTTTAGAGAGGGAATTGCTGCTGGAGAGTTTCAGTGCTCAGCAAAGGCCTGCTCATACAAGCTGCACATCTGATCAAGGCAGCACCACCTCCCTGGCAGAGCTCACCCTCCCACCATCCTCGTGTCCTGCCCCAGATTTGGGGGGTTTGCTCTCAAACACGCACCTTGCAAGAACAAACACTTGTTCACGAAAAAATCTCACAGGTGCAGGCTGGGGCACCGTTAGAAAACAAGTGAAATCAATGGGGATGGTAACAAATAGGTGTGATAACCACCTAACCCGTGCCTGCCACAGCAGCTCAGCCGTGTCCTGGCGGTGCCCAGCCCGTCTGTGCAGCCCAGGAGCTCCCGAGCCAGCCTGCATTAGGTTACAGAGCAGCTCTTTTGGTTACAGCCCTGCTCCCTGCTTGTCTGCCTGACTCCTGCTTGACAAACACCAAAGGGAAATAGAGCAATTGTGTAACACCTTTCTTTTTTTAACCTGAGACAGAAAATGCTTTTATTGGGGACACTGTGGCTGGTGAAAAACAGCCCTTTCTGGTTTTTTTGGGCTTGTGGAAGATACAGTTTCCAGCAGGCCACGTCTACTGCCCTACATTTTCTCACTTGTTGCTGCCTTTTCTGTGTGCTCCTTCAGGGATGCAGCACAGAACTCTTCCTTGGGTGAAGTATCACCTCTATGAAACTCAAATGAGGAATTGCTCATTGATCTTAACATCCTCTGCTGTCAGAACTTGCCTCAAGTGTGGTCCAGTATATTTACATTTGCCACTTGTCCCAGTATCTCATGGTCCTCCAGAAGTTCCCACTTTTCTGTTCTTTCCTGCCTTAAAACTGGCAGAATAATTCTTTTCTTTTGCAGAGTATCTCCTGGATCAGCCTTCCTGTTTACCTTACCAATATTCTATTCTTTGCAGTCATCCTCCAGAAACGTTTTCACCTGTTCATGACTCTCTTACATTCTCATATTTTTCAGCTTGTCTCTCCTTTGGATGTTCTCTTTTTATTTTTGAACTTCTGAGGTGTATAATTTAATACTCTGGTCACATGCTTTACTATAGAACCTTTTAAACTTTTAATTAAATTAATGGCACCTTTCCAAAACATCAAGAATTGCAATTTTTTAACCTAAATGGAAAGTCTCCAGGAAGATACCAATTAATTCTTCTGTTCCAGCTCTGAGTTTTATGTGAGTCTCTATGCAATTCTGTAATATGCATTATGCAGGAAGTCACTTTACTAAAAATGTTCTTTCTGGAGCTATAAATCTTCAGGTAGTGGCATGGCCTGGTTTAATGCAGTACTCATTTTCCCCAGTATCTTATAGATCCAGAGCTTCACACAATGAATCTGAGCAATGACCTTCACTTTAACAACTGATGCAGTCAAAGAACCACATATCACAAACATCCATGTCAGCCTCAGTGAAATAGTGTGAGCACTAAAACAAATCAGTAGCTGCATATTTCCATTCCAGCACACATTTGACTGATGACAGAGTACCAAACAACACCACAAACCTATTTTTTAGCCCATAAACATCTCCATTAAACACAATTTGGTAGAAACAACTTGTAAGAGGTGAGGTGTCTGGTTGTATGGAGTCATGCTGGTCCATTTTATTACATTAAGCTCTCTGTAAAAAGTATCTATGGGGCTCTTATGAACCTGAAATTCTTGTCAAATCTGTTTGCTGTGGAAAAAGACCTCACTGCAGTCTCACTCACAGCACCTGCACCTGAACTGACTGGTTTTGGAAGATGTGTGAAGAGGCTGTGTATACACATCATGGATGTGGCTGACATTTCAACTTACAGCCCAAAATATCCATCAGGGAGTACAAAGCAATTACACACTCTCATCTTGACAGAAGGGAGGGGTTGGAATTTGCTTTCCTAATCATTCAGGGCTCTGTTTGCTAAGGGTCTGAGGTAACTCCCACATATTAGTAATAATCCAATGGATTTACAGGAATGGATTAGGCTCAGAGAGACCAAACACCTGCAAGTGTTCCAGACCAGACTGGACAAGATTTTAAGCAATCTGGTCTAGTGGAAGATGCCCTTACCCATGGCAAGAGGATTGGAACAAGATGATCTTTGAGGTCCCTTCCAAACCAAGCCATTCCATGATTTTACGTGGGCATAGGGTATCTCAGCCTCAATGTGTGTAGAGGCCTTAAAACATTATGAACATCAAAAAATCTGAGCTCTTCACTGAGAAGAGTTTGCATGAAGTTTGCTATTAATAAGATTGTATGTGTCACAGGTTTCAACCGTGCCACTGATTTTAGTGGTAAGGTTTTTACAGCCCAAGACTAATTGTCATACACAACTTGAAACATTCTGAAACCCTACCACATAAAAGGTGTGGTATTTTTTCTATATTTTCATTAAATTGCTTTCTGTTCTCAGTTACTCTTCTATAAAATCAGAATGAGCTTCAGTCTGAGGAAACTGACAGTAAAAACTGATTAAGTTTTTATTGGTTTAGGGAAAAAAAGGGAAGCATTGCAATAAATAATCAAAAGACTGACAGCTTATCTGAGTCCTTATTGTTTTATGGTTCATCAGCATTTCAGACCCGACAGCCTCTGCTGAGATACCAAATCCTGGTACCCCCCAGCTCTTCCCAAAAATGGAAAAGAAAGTCAGGATTTCATAGAGCAAAACCTGAAGCCTACAGCCTCAAGTCTAAAGTTAGGACACAGTACATTGCAGGCAGCAGGCTAAGAATAACAGAACAAACTCAGGAGGAGAGAATTAACAATAAAACACAGGAACTCTGACTCTCCCTCCACAACATTACCTAATTCTAATGTCACGAAGAAGAAAGCAGAGTGAGCGTGTGTGCAGGAGATAACAGGCTGCCACAGCACCGCTTCTGGTCAGCACCACAAAATTAAAGTTTGATTATTCAGTAGAAGCTGAGCCGATCTGAGAGTCACACCAGTGTCCAGTTCACAGCGCAACTTACCTTCACAAAGAGCTCAATTTCAGGGTCCTTTCCTTCCCCATTAGCAGCAATAGAGTCTGTCATTTTTCACCTCTAAGGCTACCAGCTGATCTCTTGATATTAAGTGGCAAAAGGAGGTTTCCACTGCACCGGCGTGCGAGTTTCCCTTGTGAACCGCTCCCACAAAGCTGTTAAAACATCACTTGTAGTGATAAAGCTCGAAAGCACTGGAGTAAACAAGTTTGCAGGCAATTAAATTAATAAGAATTAAGAGAAGGCAGGCAGCAGAGGAGCAGTCCCTGTTACGGTAGTTCTTCAGAGCAACAAGTGCTGCTGTGCTCTGGTACAGTATCCTCATCTGTCAGAACTGCAGCCCTGCTGCCTGCCCAAAATAGCCCCGAGCATAAAAAAACAGAGGGTGGGGTTAAACTCAGAGGGGAGGAGACAAGCTCCTGGTACCTACGGCAGGATCGGTCTCTGAACAAATAATTCTGCTCTTCCCTGTTTTCAGCGTTTCTGTTGTTCCCTCCCTCATTCTACAGCAGGGAGCACCAGGGACAGGGAAGAAGGAAGTCCTGCAGCCGGGCTGGTTTCGGTGCTTTAAGCAACAGTGATGTTTTTTCTGCTTTTCTGAAGGATGTTTGTCCTGCCTGTAGCTGTTCAAAGTCCTAACATTGTTATTGCTAAGAAAGGTAAGAGAAAAAGAGCCTGTGCACTGGCTGTTGGATCAGTCAAGGAATGGGAAGAAAAGCAGAGCTTTGCCACCATGTGTGGGGTACAAAGTGGTGCAGGAGCCAAAACTGAGTGAGAGAAGCACCTGTGATGTGACCACTGCTGATGGAGCTCAGGAGCAGAGGAATGGCGATGTTTGGGTCCCATAACAATTTCTCAGCATGTCCCTCGGGGTGCTGGTTGTAGAGGGGGGCAGGAGGGCAATGATTTGCTGGATGGAGCATGGGAGGACAGTTCCAAGGACCTCAGCCTGCTGCTGACATGCTGGTGTCATCCCTACTCCCTTTCCTTCGCCCTGCATTCCTGGCGTGACTCACAGGGCACCACACAGCAGCGCCGAATGAGGTGGCACCTATAGAAAGTCCTGACACAGCCAAAAGGCACGAAGGGAGGGAGTGCTGGCACAGGTGGGGATAGCAGGCAGAGGTGAAGGGGTCAATGGCACCTCCTCCTCATCCCATCCCTGCCTGGAGGGACTTTGTGTCCTCCTGCCTTCGGGAAGTCTCTCCCTACACTTCTGCCCCGATCCTGTTTCAGGACTGCCAAAGCTCTGGCTCACAGGTTGTTGGCAGCTCGAGCTGCCAGACATGAGCAGTTTTATCTTCCCCTTCTGACACAGAGATGCCTTTTGGGGAGGGTTTTGACATGATCAAACTCTCGCCCTTCCTGAAGGTGCTCTTAGCTGTGTGCTTCTGTGGTGACCTCCAGTTCTCTCTGTAGGCATTTGACACAGCTCCAGAGCAGTCACAGCCAACACCTCCATGGCCCTTTGGGTAAGTTTTATGGAAATTTTCCCACAGCAGCTGCTTCATGTGCACTACATGAAGGACTGAAATGGTTAACAACTAAATCTCATTATGCTGTTGCAACTGTAATTACAACATAATCATCATTATAATTACTGTAAAAGTATGCTTATGGTTTTTAGATCTAATTAGCACTCATTCAAATAACTGGAAGGTTAACTATAAGAGAATTAAATGTTATTACTCCTTTGATTTCAAATTTTTACATGTAATTTTTGGACTAGGCACATTAATTACCAAACATTTAGAGTACAATTATTCTTAAGCCTACCGGCAAGTTTCCAAGGACATGGGCTAAGTGTACTTACATGTGGCAGAAAGAATCATTGCATTGTAATTATGCATTACAGTTATAAAAGTCTGCCAAAAACTTGAGAATAATCACTGTATCTCCAAAATGCATACCAAAATAATGCATTATTAACTATACAATTATAAGCTTTTGGGATTTGCAGAAAAAATGTTTTGCTCTAGCACCTTGTGGTGACATAATTTCCCTTTAATAAGGGTTCTTGGGAACAATAGGAAATGGATCATCTTGACTGAGGTTACCTGTAGCTCACTAAAAACATTGTTTTTCAGCCTCACTGAAAACATTGTTTTGATATAGGCAAGTGGTTTAAACAAGTTCTATCCCAGGACCATTGGCTCTGGAAGAGAAGATACTGCCAGCTATGAGCACAGTAATGAGGTAATGCTGCTAATGCTAAACCAAAGGGTAGAAATAAAATCAGCTTTCCAAACATCAGCACTTACAAGTTGTGATGCATGTGACCTATTTAGATGTCTATTTTAGAATGAAAAAATATGCCCTAGAAGTGTCTAATTTTTTCCACTGAGCCCAGGGTAATGAGATAAACATGTAATGGTCAGACAAATCCTGCAGTAATTTTTAAGTAGAAGAAATCTATGGCTTTAGAGACTGATTTCTGTGCTTGTGCCATCCCTCACTCCAGAAGTTGTGTGTGCCTTGTGCTTCTGAAAGTCAAACTCTAGATGTAGCAATTTCAGTAGAGCCTCAATGTGTTAAAGCATTCAAATCCTTCCCTCCCAATTACTGTCTGGGTTTAGTGGTGTGTTATAATTAGTAATTAGTTTGCAGATGAAGATTATTGTGCTGAGGCTCAGCAAAGCAGAAGGGAAACTTTGCAATACAAAGGGAGCAAAGGTGTCCTGCAGCCATTTCCATCCTAACCCAGATAAAAACTACTGCAGGGATGGGCCAGATCCCACCTGGCTCAGGTGCTCTGGGCAGCCACTGGGAGGTGCCTTCCCCATCTCCTTCCACCTCACCCCTGCCCCAGGACCTGATATGGGGTGCTCAGAGGCTACAGAAGTTGAGGAGTAAATACCACACATCTGGTGTTCCAGCTCTGCTTTTAGGTATCCATGGAAAGAATAAGCTAGCCCGCCTGAAATAAAAAAAATCCCTCTGCTTTACAAAAATACCCCCATGGGATCCCTAGAAGGGACCAAACAACAGACAACATAACTTGTTCATATAATGCTGTTTTTTTTAAAAAAAAGAGATTCTGGGAGCTGAATTTAGGATAAAGATTGTAGAAGGCAGTGAGTAGGAGGAAATATATATAGATGCATATATATATATATATATATATTTATATATTTTTATATGCACTGCTTTAGAAATCTATTCATGCATTTACTGTTTTCTGTCATATAAAACTGACTTATCACTTACATCTGGGTGGAACCTTTCTGGCTATAATGGTTTTTAGTGTCTACACAGCTCTTTTGTGTATTATGAAATCAGCTCTTTCTTCAGCCAAATTAAGGGTAAGATACTGATAAATAATTAGTACACTCTCATTTTACTGCAGAGAATGAGTCACTTAGTTTGGCCTATCATTTTCTCACAAGTCAGAAGTAGCAGAGGCTTTGAGTTACACACAAGAACATTAGACACTGAATTATGAACTCCTCATAAGCCAAGTCATTATGGTTTGAGGTTTATGAGATATAGAAATGAATATGAGCACATCATCCCATTAATAAAAGAAGAGATGGCTTCAGAAAAGGAGCAGCCACGTCCCTACGTAAGGCTCTATTGTAGGTGAGCCCTGGTGCACTATCAGCTTTCATAGGCCTGATCCAAGCTTCACTTCCAGCAAAGATTTGTCCCGAGGGGGTGAAGCAGAGGCCAAGCATCCAGAATGTAACTCTATCAGTTCTCCAGCACACTGCTACCTTACCAAGAAGGATCAGAGCACAAAGCACATCCATCCCCCAGTGCTTCCATCCAGTTCCTTCCATCAAAGCAGGTATTGCAAGTTTTGTACGACACAGGAAATATTTTTCATTGCTCTGATGAAAAGATGTAAAAGCTTGGTGCAGCTGCAGTAAATACAGTAAATGGTATTCAGGCCTATGATTTTACCAGGGAATTATTTAACTGCTTAGTTGTCAAAAAACTCCACACCTAAGCAGCAGCCAGGGTAGTTTGAATGGGTTATGGAAACATCTCTTCCAGAGGCAGTTCTCAATTACTGGCAATTTCCAACTGCATTTATTGGATGCTGGTAGTTTTGATATGCAACACATTTAACAAGTTAAAAACTGCGAAGAATCAGTCCAGTAATTTCTATTTTATTTTGAGTTACAATGTGTTACTATAGGTTTCTTGTCTGAATTTCAGAAAAATCAGAAGATTTTTCTCAGATATTTGGGGCCAGACAGCAGATCTGTTCCCATTCCCAAATGTACAAGCCGTGCAAGGACATACAAAGCTCTTATCATTAGCCTCATGCCAGCACTCAGTGACCAGATACTTTCCCTTGACTCTAAAGATGTACAGTACCTCAAAAAGTGTTGGTTTGATGGAAGAACTGTGATTTTTTTCCTTTGTGTAAATTTTCCCACACACAAGGTAATGGAAGAAAAGACATCAAGAGATACAAAAACAGCTGTGCAGCCTGAATGTTCCAATAAATGGGATGGGATGGAAAAGCCTAGAGCAGAAAACTTTGCACTCCATTAACTGGCCAGTTTGAGGTAACCCACTCCTTACCCACCCCCAGATATTATGAATCCATCACAGCCATGAGTTACAGCAGCTCTCCTTTATCTTTTTATTAAAAATCATTATTTTTGCTCTAAAATGATCTTGCTGAAACTCTTCTGTTTAGCAGATTGAATCAGTTCAGACTGGACTTTTGCAAAGTTCTAGTCCAAAACCATGGAATTATTTTTATATATAATTATGTTTTCACATGGATGCAGCATCAAACTTTGCTGTAACATTAAAAAGCATTAACACCTTCAAGAGAAAACCTGAAGAGGAAAACTGAACCTGCTGTTCAGCGTGAAGAGGGATTGCATTATGGATTATGATCTCAGTGCTCACACAGAAACAGCCTCAGGTACCCATTTGTAAGGAAGTGGCTCTGAAAAGGTACAAAATCATCTCCTAATGCTGCATTCAGTACAGTGGCTTCTAGAGGGCAGTGGTTTATTTCACTATCATTCCAAAACTGACATTTCAATTAAAAACAAAAGATACTCCCAACCAGGACTGGGACTGCTCTGGAAAGTGGTATTGTAGGAGATACAATGGAGAGCATGACAGATTGTCCCAAACTGTGGCCCTATGGATAATGTAGCTGATAAAAGGAGAAATGTAGAAATCCTCAGCTTCTGCTTTTCAAAATGAATCCTCCATGCTATCAAGTGTGGTGGAGAAAAACAGCACCAGGTAATTGTGATGTACCCATTGTTGTTGACTCACTACTGTCATAGAACTAAAATTACATTCTTTTACTTCCAAGTCTATAACGGAGTAAGTAATGCATATTCCTGTCTTGTTTTACAGGAGTTCAGCATGCAAGTCCCTTTTTATATTATTTGAGTTCGCTTCTTTGTATGCTTCTTATCATAAAGTCTATCATAAAGTCTTCTTATCATTAAGTCTAAATTAATTAAGATTTGAAGTATGAACATGCAAACTAGGATTAAATCCCTTCCCAAATAAAAGACCAGCACACAACACACTACTTTAATCCTGATTTACGAATTATTATTTACAGAAAGTATTTAAAATGGCATGTACAACTCACACACATCTCAGGCTAGGCTTCAATTGCTCCCAGGAATTAAGGCTCAAAGAATGCACAGTTGCTGCTGATTTCATTGGACACATTAGTGTTTCACATTGTTGTTTAGAAAACAATTTGGCTGAGAGCTGAAATTACTTTCTGTGTTCTGATGCACATTATTTCTAAAAGTTGAAGCCTTCAGCAGCTGAGTTTGAAATTATTCATGACTCAGTCTGGTCCCCATGGGTTTACTCACTGGCATCAGTACCTGCAGGGCAGGTAATGTGCATGGATCTGCCCTGTGGATTTCAGAATCCTCTGCAGTGTAGATACTGTTTGTCTTAAGAAAAGGGCCTCTGGATTTTTGCTCCCTGAAAAACTCACACTGGATCAGTGTGAAATAGCAGGGCTCAAAATCCTTACCTCCCTCTGTGGCAGCAAAGTTTAACCTCTGCAATGGTGATGCCTCTGGTCAGTGGCAGTGCTGCTAGCCTGGGTTAATGGAGCTGGCTGACCTTGAGCCTCTCTGTGACCTGAAGAACTCTTCCATTCTCCTTAATAAATTGCCTTCATTCATTTTTCATTTCACCTTTTGGTACTTCTGTGATAAACTTTCCACAAAATTTGCCAGCTCACTTGCCTTAGTGCATCACCTTAAGCTGTCATGAAATGAATGGCAGGTTCTTTGTTCTTTTTTCCCTTCCTAAGAACTTTAAAGTAAGAGTTCCACATCTTGCAGCACCTAAAGTTGACTTGGTGATACTTCATTTTAGGTTTGGTTGGATTTTTTTTTGCTTGAGGACCCTTTTCACTGCAGAGTTAATGCCAACAACCAGGATGAATTGAAGCAAGGTGGCGAGTTAAGCACAGATGTGAACTTCTCTTCTGCTAATACTCTTTTTACATTAACAGAATTTTGCTGGTAACCATCACATTAACAGCTTTTAGATGGTGACCAGCAAACCCAACTCATTAGGACTTCAAAGAACATATCCCACATCCTTAAGTGAAAGATGGTGGTGATAATTCTTGAAAAGGTGGTTGGCTTAAGGCCAACAGTACATTTTTAGTGAAATTCAGCACTGAGCACAGTCTAAATAACAGTGGTGCCTTATTTAAGTCTGTCAGAACTGGGAATACTGGGTAGTCTAACTAAAAAGACATGAGGGGGTTCTTTGCCTCTAAAATTGAAGATTTTCCAAAAAAATTCCATCTTTTGCCAAAAGCACAAATTTTCACAGAATATGTAGCAAGTATCACTTTTATAAGAAAAGTGTGGACCCTTGGCCACTGGCTGCAACACCTGGCAGCAACCTCACAGACCACCAGAATGTCAAAGCCAGTTTGTCTTTGCAGTCTCACTGCTCTGACACAACTCTGATGCAATTCTGTAGAAAATGGACTAGGCTTTCCTGTGAGACCCCCATCAGCTGGAAAAGTTCTAATGAGAAATTATATCTATGAGATATAATTAGCAACTTCTACCCATTTCTAGTCAAGCAGCAAGTCACAGTTGATACCAGACTAATTAATAAATATATATAAACGTGTCTATGATGTTGAGAGAAAACTAGATTCACCTGCAGAGGGTGGCAGCAAACAGACTCTCCAGTTAAGCCTTGCCTACAGGTTCATGCAGAAAATTGACTTTCAGAGAAGAAAAACAGAATTCAGAAAGGTGAAGTTGTGTGTGTTGTGAGGTTTGACTCCTCTCAGCTCTGGATATTGACTAGAGGGAGTTTCTGTCATCTCTGACCATGCTGGGTCTCCTGACCACAAAAAGATGACTTTAGGGTACAGAATTATCAAACCAACAAGCTCTACAATTCTCTCATATGCCATGAGAGATCTAGCAATTAAACAACAAATTAAAAGGTAATTCATAGCCCTTTTTAGAGAACTAAGTATATAGAATCAAAACTGAAAGTAAGTTAGCCAGGTCATCTGTCACTGTTCCAAGATATTATAAACCTTGCACTTTATTATTGTAAACCAGAAAAAAAATTTAAAATGCTGTAATGAAAATGAAGGGGAATCCACACATAAAAACTTAGTGCAAAGCTTCATAAAATCAAAGAGGAGGACTCAGAGCCACTGGAAGTAATACACGTGGGAATAGTTTACTATTGATAGGGCTGATAGTGCCACTGATTTTTAATGCATTCTAATTCTTTCCCCATTTACACCCTGTTTTCAAGTCAGTGTAACTTTTGCCAAACTTTAAAATGGGAGCTTTTCAACACTGATATCTTCTTTATTCATCCAAAGGACTTCAGGCACCCAAAGATTTATATTGCAATGCACTCAGCCACTGAACTCTCTTGATTCCCCAGGCTACATCTTAAAACAAAAGCTTGAAAGTGAACAAAAATTCAAGGAAATGACCGAATTTCCCCAGAATCAACAGCAAGCTAAGAATAGACTCCTGAACTCCTCAATGCCAGCTTAGTCAAACCATTGTCAAATGAAAATACATCTGTTTTCCCAAGTGTTCAGAACTCCATAGTAATGGAGTACACTCTCCATACAGGTGATTATGTGAATATATATACAATACAACATTCTTGTACACAGTATTCTATGGGCACATTTCCAAAGACATTTCACCTGTCATGCTCTGCTTGAAAAAATCTCCTTGGAAAACCTGGCCTTCAGTCTGGTGTTTTTTTTTTTTTTTTTTGGGGGGGGGGGGGGTTGCTTTTTTTTTTGTTAATTAACATAAGATGTACTTGGTTACCATCCCCATGAGTCACACAGTCCATTCCTGACAAGTTAATTGTTAAGTGGAATGGGCAGCAGAGCGTTCTTTGGTCGCATCCTTGCAGGGCCTGGGAGAGCGCGGTCTCCTCCCTGGCTGGCGGTCACAGGGAATGCCAGGCTGGCGGAGCTGCCGCTGGGCTTTTATAGCCGGGCTATTTTTAGCTGTTATCAGCCCCGGGTGCGGGGCCAATCCGCGCCTGGGGCCGCACACAAACTCTGCCCTGGCCAAACTTCACTCGCAGCAATCTCCCAGGGAGGGGCCAAGCGACTGAATTTGCTGCTCTGAACTTGGGCTGTTCTTTATTCGGGCTCCTGCAAGGCGCCAGCGCACCAAGGACGCGCGTTAGGGCCGTGAACAAGTTACTGATTCAACAGATAAGCATCCTGCCTATATTTGGTGAAAATGAGTGAATTTAAGGTGCCTCATGAAGTCCAATAAGTGATGCAATCGTTCAGTATGATATGCATATAAATCAATCTCTGGTGTTTTTACAAAGGAGGTGATTTTTATGTCACTGTGTAACTATGTACTGTGTAACTGGAAACTACTTACTGCGGTTATTTACAAATCCATGTGCTCACCAAAGGAAGGGAAGACAGATTGATGCCTCTTCAAAACAGGGCACATGGTGCATAATAAACTCTTGACACTGCACCTTTGTCCAACTTATTCTTTTAGTAACTTTTTGGGGAAATATGACCTTGTAATAACTTTAGGCTTTAAGAAATTAATTTGAAATGGTGAGAAAAATGTGTATTAAAATTAGGAAGAATTTGTAATGACATTATAAAATGTCATTAAAATGTCATAGAAACATTACACATTACATTAAACATATAAAATGTCATAGAAAAATAAAAATTTTATATGTTTAAATTAGTTGTCCTAGTATTTCTGTTTACTGAGGACTTGCCAGTATTGTTTGGGCACCTCACTGACTATTTCTGGCTAACAGAGACCCTCTTGTAATGAGGGGCCACCCAAAATATCAATGTTACAGCTAAGGATGAACATATTTATAGAACAAGTATAGATGTGGGCAAATATAAAACATTTCTGCTGGTCAGATTTTTAATCAAATAGATTTTAAATTAATGCAAAAGTTGTACAAATAGATGTGAGCAGAGGTCTGAAGAGTGATTAAATACCTATATTTTCATATGCAAAACTTCCACTCCTTCAATTTGCTTCTCAAACAGCCTTCAAGTTACAGGGACACAGTGCTGAGATCTCCCAAAGCACAGCAACATAGACATTTCACCTCAAATAGAATTTGTTTACTCAAACAATCACAGGTATCTTTAAACAGGAGGTTATTAAAAGAATCTTTTTGCTGCTTGTTTAGTTTAGCTATAAAAGAAGAAGCAACCTGAGACAAGATGCAGCTGTGAAAAAAAAGGCACCTTTGTGGAAAGAAAATATGTGCAGAAGGGGATTACTATGACAACTGGCAGGAACAGAGACAAAAAGGATTGGCTGGTTTAGCCCCAAAACATCTGAGATTGTCTAAGCCTAAACTGATTTTTAAAAGAGCTAAGTGCATGAATGACTACTAATGGACCATGCTGGCACAAGAGCAAGGATGTTTTAACTGCACATAAATAAAGGTAATTTGGAAATTAAAGTGTCAAACCTTTAGAGCAGTGACATTCTGAAACAGATTTCCAAAATTAATAATAATAGTAATAGTTTCTAAATAGACTTTGATCACTTTATGAATTAAGTATTGCATGATGAGGCTGTCTGTAACAGGATACTCGATTTCATGTCCCAAAAAGTCACATCCAGTCGTATGAATTTCTTTTTCAGATTACCTAGAATCCTCAAAGAAATCATCTTGGTCAGTGTGCAGATTATTTCTACCTTTCTGTGCCTCATCTTTTATAAACATATAAGCAGGAAGATAATGGTTTTCTCTCAGAAGATGTGTTCTCAAGTTTTACTTCATTAACACCTGCATGGAGCCTGCAACAGAAAATCAATTAACTTGTAAATGAAAATCCTGGTTTTGAACACTGCTGGTGTACTGAAACCAGACCTGTGCACTGACAAATTCCCTTCCCAGCTATCCCTGAGCACGTCATCGTAATGTCATGAATGTCACTGACGTCTTGCATTATCAGAGACGTACAAATTCACCTACAATTGTTTCACTAATTGATATGAAAAAGATCATCTAGAGATCTAAATATAAAAATCATACCTGCAGATGACAAATAAATGACTCATTTTAGAGTGACACACTTCCTCCTTTTCTTCTGCTACAGAAGTCAGTTTCATACAGGTTCATAACATTTTCCACAAAGAAGTAAATATTTTTATATTGCCACATATACATAAAAGTATTTATATGTCTTTTTTCAGCCACAAACAAAGTTATGAGAGGACATTGAGTAATTCTAAATGAACTAGTAAATACAGTGGCACAACAGTGGAAAATTTGTCTGCAATGCAGGGTCTTATGACCTAAAGAAACAAAGAATTTTTTTTTTCCCAATTAAAATCTTAAGCTGTGTTTGAAGCAGTATCTAGGAATTCAAATTCAGTATGTTCAGTTAGCTTTTCTCTTCTACTGTGGTGTCTAAAATAAAATGTGATTCTAAGACGAATACAGTTGAAAGACACATATATGGGGAATGCTGTTTAAAAAAAGGATAAGATTTAACTAAAGTTAAAGGAAGAATGCTGGATCTCAGTCTTGGAAAGATGATAAAATGAATTAGATAATTTTATCTGATTCATTTAGACAGTAAGTGAACAGCAGAAGTGTCCAACATCACACTGTTTGATCACTATTGCACTTCAGTTTTTGCTGAGCGGGGACACTGAAACAAAAAGGGAAATTAAATGGCCTGAAAAAAGAAATTCATCGATCCAAAGTTTGTTTCCAGATGTCCATTACCAGAATTCACTTCTAGTCCAAGATTTGTATTTAAACTGTCACTGGTAGAAATCAGTTTATTTAACTACAGGTGAACAAGCTGTTGTTTTCAGTGAAAGTTTATGGCTTGATGCAGTTGCCTAAGCTTAGATATCCAGGATCATTTGATAGGATAGCTGAAGAAATCCATAAACATATATGAGACAGGATCTATGGGACACTCCAGAGGCAGCTGGAGGCCAGGAAAGAAGCCTTTAGACATCTAAACCAGCAGGGGATGCCCGTGGTTGGAAAACTGAATTAGGCCCTGCTCCATACAATGAACAGAGTCGACCCAACAAGGAATCTCCCTCTATGGGTGGTGCTTGCACTTGGCCACAGGAATTAACATCCCACCATGCTATTTCAGATAAGTTTTTGTTGCAGAAAGAGCCTAGATATTCTGCAGAGGTGTAGTTAATGGCTTACAGACACACCTTCAGTTGGATGAACCAAATCCAACCCTTGATATCTAAAGAAAGCAAAGAGCAGAGCAGAAATGCTGCTTTCCTTTTGCAGACTCCAAAATAGGTGATATATTATCATCACTTGTTGCTCTGCAGGGATTATACATTACTTTGCATTTGTAAAATCTTAGTCTCAGTAGAGCTGCTCTATAGGTACTTCTAAAATAAGCAATTCAAAATAATACAAATTGCTCTATTTTGGACAGGATCCTTTTAACAGTTGACAATACTGCTACACAGATAAGTTTTCAAGGCCAGGAAAAAAATCAATCCACAAATCCAAACATTTTTCACTCCAAAAATGTAGGTGCTGAGAATTTAAAAAAAAACAAAAAACATGCTGGGATAAGAGCCTTGATAAGAGCCTTGTTTTCAGAACATCAAAGAGGGAATCACAAGATGAAATATATATAAGAAAAACAAATGAGTAAATAAATCCTGGTTTAATTTTCTCTCGGTGTGACCTCCATTATTTACATTGTGTTTGCCATTGCTGCAATCACTGTGCAGGGACAATTTCCTATCCTAGATAATCCAGGTCTGTATTTTGAAGCTGTTGCTACGCTGTGCCCGGACACCGCTGTGGCTGGAGCCGCGCACTGAGGGGGGCACAGAGCACCAGCTCAAAATGGATTCACAAACCTTTCCACAGGTGCCTGAGTGAGGCACACACTCAGCAAGGGTTGGAAGCAAGACCTTTTTCCCTTTGTATCCAAAAGATTAAGCAAACTGCTCTGCCCTGCTGCTGAAACACACGTTCTGCTCGTGACTGATAGTTGGGGGACTGGGTGTTATCTGCAGCAGAACGGCTGTCACTAATCTTTTCACACACAGACACACACACACACACAGAGTAATTTGAATAGGCATAAATCCAGCTGTGAAGAGACCTACAGCACAGTTTTCCCCCTCAGAAATAAGGGTTAGTAGCTATTAGGTTTATTGTGTACACTTCAGAGATTACCAGTCTGCTGTACATGACAGGGTGGAGGAGGGAGCCATAAAGCCACACCGGGTCTGCACAGTGATGTGGAAGTGTTAAAGGTGTATCTTATTTTTTGAGTTGGCAGAGCAAAAGCACTGGTGAGGGTGTCTTTCACACTGGATTTATGTCAGAGCAGTTCTCTGACTCCAAAACCATGCTGTTTTCAGTGAGGGGTGATCAGAGACTGATCACACCACTAAGAGAAACCTAAATTCTCACAGAAGAGAAACCTAACGCTCTACAAGTTAAATGGCAGCTGCAAACTGTGCAGTACTACTGGTTACACCTGCTTGCAAATGGGCAAGACTGTTACTGAAGCATTTATTGGGAAAACATCAGGGCTGGAGGAACCATACAAATGTTAAAGGATTCAAAAATACATTAAAATAGAGCAGATAGAGAGCTGGATAAATGATGAATTAAAGAGGTGCTTGCTGTAGTAATTTTTATTAGCATTGCTATTTGTGCTACCTGTACCTCCAAACTGGAGCTTAAGAATTACATAAATTAACTGGAGAAAGACTGCAAAAGGTCATAAAAATGACCCCTAAAACAAAAAAAAACCCAAACCACAACACACCAAACCACTCAATATTTAGAAATGACTCAAGTTTGAAGGGAAGCTAAAGGACTTGTTTAGTTCAAGAAAGCAAGACTGAAGGAAATTTTGATATTTGTCTTCTATATACATAAAGCTATTGTATAACAAAAAGAAAACTAGCATAATTCAGAGCAATAGAATTTTACTAAAGGAAAATATTGTCTCAGGACAATAATTAAGCATTGACAGAGACTAATTGGTGCAGGTGCTAATGGGCATCACTGAATGTTCCCAAAGAAGCATCTGTTAGGGATAGTCTAGATAAGACTGAGAGCAGAAGAACACATTACTTGGTATTCCAGACTTGTATTTCTATACTTAATTGTACTTATAAGCTATTTCAAGCTATTTGCAGGAATAAACAACCATGAATTTCATTTTAATTATCAAAACAGGCATCACGTTAGGGTACCGGCTCCCCATGAGTAATTTCCTGCTGTGTACATGTTAACTTCAGCATCTTGGTCTGTAAATCTGCCAAGACTGGAGGATTCTGAAAATAGTTCTTGGATCTTTTCCTTTCTCAGATTGCTCAGTTAATGCTGTTTAAAAGGTGGATTATGAATCACTCAACCTTTTTCTAAGCTTATTATTAAGACCAAAATAATAGTTGCATATTTCCGTTAGATTTATTATTTATAATATTTTAAAGGCTAAAATGCTATAAAAAGATAAACTATAATTTTGTGTACATATGTGTACCTGGCTTCAGCCTGAATTTACCTTTCTACCTGCAAACCTGGTGGAGAAAATATGGCTGAACACCAGCCTCATGTGCTGCATTGGAGTCAATCAGAGGACTAACTGGTTTCCATTGCTAGGAGGTATCTGGACACTCAGTTATGTTTACAAATATCTAACAGCCCACAACTGCAAATACAGCTGTTTTCCTTTGTAGATTATGAGTGTAGTAAGAAATGCTCAGTTTTGCTCAGCAAAACATAAGTTTAACCACTAATTTCTCACTGTGGTTCTGCTCTCTTCAAATTATACATCCTTAAAGTTAGATTTGTCCTGTGAGTTCGTGTACTCAACTATTAATACACATTCCTAAACAGAATTTTCTCAACAGATTCCAGAATGCTTCATAAAATAAAGAAAAGGCAACTCATTAGGAAGAAGTGTGATTTTCCCACACAGTGGGAACACAATGAGTCTCACTGTCCCTGTGAGCAACATGGTCTGTCATTCACAACAGTTCAGCTCAGCTTGGGGAGTCAGTAGGGAACTAGCACAGAGTCAGTTGTGCCACCAAGTTGGAGTCCTTGGATAATCCTGGCTTAGAAATCAAAGAACCATAGAATCACAGAATTGGTAAGGTTTGGAATAACATCAAGTCCAACTGTCAACCAGCACCACCATTATGTTCACCATTAAACCAGGTCCTCAAGTGCCACATCCACATGTTTTTGGATCCCCAGGTATGGTGGGCACTCCACTTCCCTGAGTGGCCTGTTCCAGTGCCTGACAACCCTCTCCATGAAAAAAAAAAAATATAAAATTCCAAATACCAACCTAAACCTCCACTGGCACAACTTGAGGAATTTTCTCTCATCCTGTCACTTGTTATGTGGGAGCAGAACCTGATCCCCACCTGGCTGCATTCTCCTTTTAGGGAGTTTGGAAAGCAAGATTCCCCCAGCTCCCTCAGCTGCTCCTCATCAGACCTGTGCTCCAGACCCTTCCCCAGCTCCATTCCCTTCTCTGGACATGCTCCAGACCCTCAATTTCTTTTTTGCCATGAGGGGCCTAGAACTGAACCCAGGATTTGAGGTGTGGCCTCAGCAGTGCCCAGCACAGGGGACAGTCACTGCTCTGGCCCTGCTGCCACACCATGGCTGGTGCAAGCCAGGTGCCTTTGGCCATCTTGCCCACCTGGGCACACCTGGGTCACGCTCAGCTGATGTCACCAGCAACCCCAGCTCCTTTTCCAGCTTTCCAGCCACTCTGGCCCAGCCTGTAGTGCTTCAGGGGTTGTTGTGACCCAAGTGCAGGACTCAGCACTTCAAATGAGGGAGTGGGAAACATCTTGTTGGAAAAACAAAAATGTCCTTTATTTTCCAGCTCCTGGCTTAATGAAATGTTATAGAAGGCTCCCATAATTCCAAGCAGCCAAATGCATAGGTTCTGATTCTTAAATATAAACATTGGTATCTACTAAAAGGACAGGAGGCAACAAGCACAAATCTAGATACACAAAATTCCATTTAAAACAGTTTTCCCATGATGGTAGGGCATTAGAATGGTTGCACAGAGAAGTTGTGGTTTCCTCATCTTTGGAAACATTGAAAACCAAACATGACCCTCAGCAAGCTGTTGTAGGTGATCCTGCTCTAAGAAAGGAATTGGACAAGGTGATCTCCAAAGATGCTCTCCAGCATCCATTACTCTCTTACTCCAGTGCAGTGATCCAACAGGTGCAGGCTGATGATGCTAAACCACAGCACAGCATTGGTATTTTTGCCTGACACAAGGTGTTTATTGCTTGGGGTAAAGAATTGCCTTCCTTCTTTTGGAAACCATGTTCCTATGGCACAAATGAGTACAGAGAGACTATAATCTGCAGTCAGTCTTAGGTCATCAAAAAAACAGAAGGGCAATAATTTTCTTCTGAAAAGAAAATTGGAGGACTGCTCTTTAAATAACAACTTAAGCTTCAGGAAAACAAAAAAGTTAAAATTTTCAAAGAAACCCAAACCTTCAGAACAAACATCCTGCTCAATAGGAAAATACAGTGTACAGAGGAGAAGGCTGGACCCTGGAGCTACCCTGGGTCAGGCTGTTCTGTGCACTCAGTAACACAGCCTCTGTGCCAATCATATTTCTGTTCAAATTGCAAAGGCTTTTGTTTGAATAAATTACAGAGTTATTGAAAGGGCATTAAGGAGGCTGTGACAAGCCTGGACGTGCTGGATTCACACAAACAGATTCATGTTGTTACATGCTGCATTCTGCTGTTAAAGGCACAGGGAATTCCTTTTTTACCTTAGGGCACATCCTGAAATAGCCCACTGACATGACCAAGCACTGATAATCAGTGAAAAATGAGTTAAAGTGATGTAAACATTTTCTTGGTGTCTAATGAATGGATTACTGCAAACATTATCCATCCAGCTGCACTGTGAGTTAGATACCATTTAATTTTCCCACTTTCTCTGGTGTTCAGTCCTCTGACACTCACGTTTCCAGTCATTCACAGAGATTTATTAGGTCTGCAAGCAAAGGGAGGAATAAATAATGGCAGAACTGTCATGATCACTATTGTCCTACAGCACCAGGTCCTGCTGTCACTGTTAGTGTCTGCAGAAAAGTGCAAACCCAGATGAACCCAATTTCAGAGCAACACTGGCCCAGGTGGACTAGAGACCATTTGAGAAGGGAACCATCTATGAGTAATATTTATTGACACAACTGAGATACTAGCTCCATGTGCAAGAAGCCACAGAGCTCAGGGATTTCACTACTCTTGTTATATATTATTCTGTGACCTTCCATTTTACAGGCTGACTTTTGCTATCTAGATAATTAACGAGAGCAAAGCTGGATCTGCACTCCATGGAGTTACTGCTTTATTACTTTGACCCCAGAAAGACAGAAAAACAAAAAGCCAAAAACTAAACATCAGCACGTTCTCAAGGAGTAAAACACTGTAACAGGGGTTCAGTTCAGTCACCTACCCAGTGCCCTGCCCACCAGGCACAGCATGGATCACCTGAGAGCCTTTCAGCCAGGTAGGGATCTCCTGGGGCTCAAGGACATGTCAAAGACACCGAGCAGTCACGTTTCCAAAGTGAAGAGAGCACAGTTTGCCTTTCTCTCTGGAGTAGCTGATAAGAACCTTTATGGGATAATCAACTACTCTGCACAACAAAAGCAAGGAAAAGGACTTCCTCAGACCTTGTCCCTGACAGTTCTATTCAAAATGCCTCTCTTCTCACTTTTTCAAATTAACTGCTTGAATGGGAACATCTGCACACATTTCTTATTTTATCCATAGAAAAATGAGAGGAATGAGAAAGAATAAGGAAAATAAAGAGATGATTTTAAAGCCCAAATACAGGTTGCTAACACCATGTAGTTGCTAACCAACAAAATGTACTCAATTACTGCAACTTTTAACACATACACAGGACAACATGCAGAAATATAAAATAGAACTAATGTCCCAGCTCTTACTTTGACCATATAACCAATAGATATTTTAGTAATGACCGTGATTCAGTAACAGAAATAGGACAGGTGCTGTTTCAGGGAGTCATTTACCCAAATAATGACTGCTGAAAATACTTCTCATTATGTGTTGTGACAAAATCTCTTCTCCAGTTCCAAAGCCCCCATGGAACTGAGAAACAGATTTTGATAATATTATTTACGTTGAAAAGTGACAACTTCATGAGGCTTCTCTTGAAATGACAGAATATTATAATCATGGTGTATTGTTCTATTCAAGGTATACAAGATCTTGAACATTTTTATATAGTTAAAAAGAAGGAACTGTCAGGCCTGTGTTTCAGCCTAATAAATGTTGAGAAAGATTAATACAAGTGTGTTTATGAAGGGAATCATAGTGTTTATTCAAGAACACAGATGTTTACAGTTTTGAAAGCTAAGTAATCCTTTATAAGGTGAGAGAAGGTATGAAAGCCCTCTCAGTAATTTATACCTAACTGGAAATTAATGAAAATACGTGTTTAAATAGTTACAGAAATCTAAATATTGAAAGAAAGGAAAGAAAAATTTCTTTCAGGGATAAGAATTATTTAAACTATATATTCAGTTTTCTTCATAGGATTCACAGCTATTACTTTTGAGCTCTCAGCTACTCGATAGTGAAGTGCAGGGATAGCTTAACTAGCTCAACTAAGTAGTAGCAGCCTAGCTGTAACAGCAGAGAGATATCCCAGAATAAATTAATTGCAGCAACAATCAGAATACTTGCACCATACTGCCATTTGAATGAAGAAATCCCAGGCACTTCCACACAACACAAATCACCTCTTTCTCTTCTTACAGATGCAAGAGTTAAATGAAGAGATTGGCTCCCTGCAGCAGAGTTGAGAGCAAAGCAGTGGGTAGCTGTATTTCACTGATTTGGAGGATACACATATTGATTTGTGGATTTAAAGCAGGGTATGCTTAGGAGCACCCAGGTTCTTACCTTTACAAAAACAGAAATCTCAAAATCTTCCTGGAAGTTGTTAGTTTCTCCAGAGTTATTGTTAAGGGGAAACTTGAGGGAAGTTGAAGAGTTGGTAAAAGTGCTCTGTCTCTGACGAAACTGGAAATCTGGAGGAAAATGCTGGTTGCTCTCAAACATTGAGCCCTCTTCATCTTTGTCTTCCAGAATTGGGCTCATCAGATCCATCTGCTGCTGTGGGTAGTCTTCTTCAGCACCATGGTGAGATGAAGAATCATCTTCTCCATCACTTCCATGCTGAGAGGCCACAGAATCATTACAGCTATCTTCTGAATTCTCCTTACTACCATCCATGTTTTCTGGGGTATTAGTAATGGAAAAAGGGGATGCTGAATCTTCATGGACATGATCAAAAAGATCACCCCCTTTATTTTCCTCAGAATCTGAAACCTCAGAGACAGTGGTGCTGTTAGCATTTTCACTGATGTCAGTGAAGACTGGATCTTCCATGGCTGCTGGCTGGTGAGCTTTGCCTGCCTGCTGGTACCTTACAGACTACAATTAAAGTAAGATGTTGACAGACAAGGCTCCTCAGGAGGAAACAGAGTCTGTGGTGTACTTTCTGAATGCTCAGCTACACATGGCAGATCTCCAACAATCATTTACTGAGAGCCTTGAATCAGCAACTGCACTTCCACCAAGTAAAAGGCTGTCTCACTTTTAACCCCTTTGTCGATCTGACTCCTGGGAACTGTATCTCAAGAGCTGTAATCAGCTTTTCTTCCAGGTATTGCCTGGATAAGTATAGCAAAAACCAGCTAAAGAATCTATCAGTACTAGAAAGCTACAGTAAAAAAATAAGTGTTCTTACATAGGAAGTTGAAAATAGTTCTACTGGAAATCTATTTCTTGTAAAGAGGTAGAAATGCAGACTTCACCCACTCACGCTATTTTCACAAAATAGGAGTGAGTTTTTTCACAAAAACTTCAAGGAAAAGCAAGGCAAAACTGCCTCCATAACACAAACAATCATCTACAACATTTTAGTGGTTACTTACAAAATCATCAACTGAAGATCATTTATGAAAAAACTACAAAAAAATTATAAAGGGATAAATTTTAACTCTTTCTAACATTGCCACTCATTCACTTTGGGGACCACACATTTCACATTTGCCATTGTCCTCCTCTGAACTATAAACTAGGGCCAAAACTGTAAAAACTCTCATGAGTTGCCCTGGGAATATAGGAAAAGAAAGCAATGAAGAAGTATTAATCATGACTACATATACATAATGCATCAATTATAATCACATTTAGGCTATGTATCTCCATGTTGTAAGACATACACTGTCGAAATCTTGTTTGCCACCTTGTGTATACAGTTCCTTTTCTCTAATGAATGGAGAGACACACCAAACTGCACAGAACCTAAAGTGGGTGAATACTGCCAGCTTTAGCAAAGAATTAACTGCCCTTATAGAGACAGATACACATTCCAGAGCAACTGAATGCAACAGAGCTGAAACTTCTGGAATATCCAAACCTGCAGTTATCAGATTATTATAAAGTTACCAATTTATTAAAGTCATGAGAACTTCAAGTCTTATTGACTAAAGACTTTTGATCTCCATGTTTATTGCACCTGGATTACATAGATTATTACATGAATTCTTATAAACGAATTACATTTAATCTTTTGAAGCTGAGTCAAAAGGAAAATTAAGGTGTACTCTTGACCCATCCTTGTAACTTCCTGAGTGGTAACTGCCACAGCCAGGTTAGATTTCTTAAAGAAATAAAGAAGAGAAGTGAAAGGGAAAGATGGTAATTCAAGCCATTCCAGGCAGAACAAGAAGGGAACACAAGCTGTTTCACAGTGCAGGACAGTAGGTGCAGCCTGCCTGGGATTTATGACTGTAGTTAACTGCCATTACCCTAATATTAACTTTAGAGTACTACTAAAGTTAAATATCAAAAGCAAAGCAATATTTCATCTTACTTAAACTTAGAGTTCCTAGATAAGCAGAAGAGTGCCAAGATCATGGTCACAACCAAGTTTAATCACTGTGATTGTTCAGTACAAAGATGCAGGTCAGTATCAGAGATCAATGAGATCATTTAGCTCATGAGGGCATTTCTGGCCTGCTGCAACTCAAGGACTTCATGGATACATTGCCAAGGCCTAATTTCAACTCTTACTATCCCCACATTCCTGCCTGGCACAAGTGGTCCATCACCAAACAGGACAAAGCACTTCTCTTTACATTAGCTGTATGTAACTCAGCCACAATTCCTCACTAAATCCTGGAAATGCTAACTCAGAGATCCTGAAATGGGTGCTGTGTAATCTGTCTTGCAAACTTCTAGCACTCAAGACCAAGGCTAATGATAAGACCAATTTAAAATCATGAACTTAAATTACTGAACTTCCAGAAACTTCAGAAAAGCAATAAAAGAGCTGGTAAGTTTTATAAATTCAACTTCTTTTAGGACTACTTTTCACTTCTAAGAAAACACTTGGATTTCTTCATATTTTGTAGAAATACAAATGTATTTCTGCCTGGGTCTGTTCAGCTTTCTCTCAGCATGACTTTGATCAGCAGCTCCCACTGATCTTCAACCCCTTCTTACAGAGTGCTTGCAGGATTAAACTTGCTGCGATCATAAAAACTCTCCTTAATAACTTACCTGGCAAACAGTTTGAGGGGAAAAAAAGAACACAGAAATATGCATGACACAAAGAACAAAGTCCAATTGTAGTCCAGTCCATGACTTTTTTTTTTTCCCCTCCACGAAGACAACATTTGCAGGATGCAGCAGCACCTGCTGGAGGGTTTAAAATACCACAAGTAAAACAAGGAGTAAGAGCATAAGGTATTATTTAAAAATAAGTACAGTCTGTGGGTTTCTTTACTGTGAGTTATCCAAGTTCTTCTTTCCTCTACCACCCTCCAAGAGCAACGAAAATTATCACTGTGTCTAGTGAAATGGGAATTCTCTCCTGCACAGAAGTGAGAGGGAAGAGGTTGTATGAGACAGGAGAGCAAAAAAAAGGTCTCAGCACAACTAAAGCCCTCTGAGTAACAGTCCCACCCTAAAGCCATGAGAATGCAAGATTACAAAACAGAGATCACCAATTTGATCCATTCCCTAAATTCCTCTGCTCCCAAATCTAGGTGTTGAGTTATTGTGGAAATTAGTAACACAATACTTTCTGCTGCTAATTCTGTAATCCAGCTTGTGTCACTGACCATCTGGACCCACATGAGCCACTGGTAATGCTGGTCACCAGCTCTGCAGAAACACAAAGAAGCACAAAAACCATAAGCAGAAAAGTTCATAAAACGACAAAGAACATAAGCAATAGAACTCCTTACTTTCAAGAGAAGCTTGTTTTTTACTTTATGACTGAATTTCTGATTTTACTTCAACTTTATTCTTTTTAAAGGAAGACATACCAGAATCAACATGACTACAGTCCAGTTAGCATACTTAGACACAAGTTACAGTTTTGTTAGTGTTCAGCACCTGGAATAAGCAATCACTGATTCTTTCTACAGTCCAGTGGACACTGATGAGCATCTCAAAGTACATATAGAAAAAGATGGAAATAATTATATCAAAAGGATATAAAGATGGTCTTTAATACAGCCCAGTTATCAGCACTCCCTACAACAGATGTGTCTGTTTAGACAGCAAAGCTGGTATTCATCTACATTTAGAAGCCCACAAATGGACATCAAAACTGAGCCTAGGAACCCAAATCACTGCCTGGTTCACTCTGCAGAGACACACAGAGCTCAGTTCAGCAGCTCAAACACACACAGACATTTACTGGTATTTAAGTTGTTTGCTTAGAGCAGCTTGATTTATCTGAAGGATAAGGGCAATGGCACACTCAGACTGCTGAAGCTACTACTGAAACTTCAGCAGTTCACCCTGAAACCCCAACAGAAATCAGCACCTCCACCTTGCACTTATTTTAAAATGAAAGCAGAAGACTGACTGACTGAGTTGTAAAGAAATTCCTGCATTGCTAGAGTCAGTTATCCCTCACCTCCAGAGTGGAAGAGAAGGGCGGAAAGAACAAAGAGTAACAAGAATATCAGATCCCTAAAGAGAACACCTCACATATTCTCAGAGATTAAGAATCAGAGGCAAAAACTCACATGACACTATTTAGTACAGATTCTGAAGACTTCTACCTGGGTACACCTTTATTGAAGCAATAATTTGCATATACTCTAGACATTCCATAATATTGTAAACTTCAACTCATCCATCAGTGCCACAAGTATCTTCAGTGGTTCTGTTTGGAAATAGCACCCTGCTTTTACAGGAATTTCTCTGGTCATTTCCAGTTGGATATTCCTATAGTTTTAATGGTTTAATAAAAGAGTCCTTCAGTTTTATCTGTTCTCGATGAAGATACTTGCACAATTTAAGCAAAGAGCCTGTAAATCATTCCACATAAACTAAAGAAATTAAGGCCCTTCAGTTGCTTGCTCTAAAGTATCTTTTTCCAGACAAAGAGTTGCAAAAAAAAAAATCCTGAATGGTTAAAACACTCAGAGTTCTTGGAAACAGCTGAACCTGAATGATGGTAAACAAAGTTTACTGTCCCTCAGTTTCTGAGGGATCTTAGCATCTCAGAGGATCAGACCCTTCATTTGCACTTAACTGCACTCAATGCAAAATCATGAATGTTCCTGGCCATTCAGGATGTTGGTTTTACAGAAAGAAAAAAACAACAACCTTTTTCCTTCATAAATATCCAAAATTTCCAAAGCTTTGCAACATGTAGTTCAAGGACATGATCAGAACTACACTGTGGGCTCAAGGAGACAGACTGGTCATACTTTACAGACATACTACAGGGGACTTGCAATAAATTCATACCACTTTGTTTTCACTCCTGGCTGCACTCAATACCTGGAGGAAATCAACCACAAACAAACTCCTGCACCGTTTCCAGCCTCAGCTTTTACTTGTGTTGCTAGCAGCACCTCATCTCTACACAGTTCATCGACAGTAATCCTCTATCCACTGCCAATCCTGCACTAAACAGCATGAGGACAAGACTTTATCCCACATTTTGTTCCTTTATCTGTATTCTATTTGTACTGCAGTAAGGAAACAAACACACCAAAGAATTATTTCAGAAGACAGTGGTTTGGAAAATGTTCAGGATGGCACATTTCACACAGGAGTCAACACATCCTTGAAGCAGGCATCCGGAAATCCATCTGTTGTTCTGCTGAAACTGACCTGGATTCTGCAGTCTTGAGGGGCTGGTTCACCAATCCAGGACCGCACTGTAGTAAATGGTGATTCACCTTCACCCAGATTTCCTTGGCTACTGGCTGCATAAAAGGCATATTTAAAGCAAACACACTCATAAATTTCACTCTGCATATGACAGACATTTCTCCACTTGGAACCAGACAAACAATGGAAAACCACTTTGCACAGGACACTCAATTCAATGGTATCAACAGCTTTCAGTTGTTAGAAATACCAGGAGTCATTGTCAACATACATTTGAAAAACTGCTTTACCTGCTGCAGCACCTAATTGTTCCCAATTTTCATGTTTCAAAGCCCTTTATTTTTGGTCTCCAGTTCATTTTGTAAAACTTTATTGATTTGGTCTTTAAGTCCGTGTTTAGAAACCTCATTGGAATACCTGAGAGCCTAAGAAATACCAACATTTTATCTGCCTAACTGCTCCAAGAAAAACATTTTTGTTTGCCTTTAAAATCTGGCATAATTTCAACAGCCTTGTTTATCTCTGAAACTAAGCACCCTTGAAAAGCTCAGCAACCCAGTTTCAAGCCTGTTTGAAGTGGAGGCTCTGGTAACTGAAATAAAGAAGGCAGAGACACTACAGTTCTCTGTATCACCCTGTCATAGAGCCTTAGGGATCTCCTTCCACATAGTTTGAGAAACAGAAAGGTTAAGAGCCCTTTTTCTTTATAGCCTCCATATACAGGCAATGCTTTGGATTAAATGGGCACTAAAAGCTTAAGGTCTAATAAAGTTTAACAGCTGTTACTTACCCAGCTCTTTTTATGGTTTCATGAAATGTCTATTTTTTGGTCTCAATTTTATAAAGATGCATCAAAACACAGTAAATTACAGGTTAAATGACAGATTAAAAAAACTACTGAGCAAAAATGGAAAAATGGTGACAGAGGTCTCCATCACATGGATAAAATTGAGAATAAAACTGGAAATATAGGAAATAGTTCTTGTTCAGGAAAGATATCTCTGCAGTACAGGGCAGGGATATCTTCCATTATGCCCAGGTTGCTCCAAGCCCCTTCCAGCCTGGCCTTGGACACTTCCAGGGATGGGGCACCCACAGCTTCTCTGGGCAACCTGTGCCAGGGCTTCACCACCCTCACAGGGAGGACTTTTTTCCTAATATCCAATCTTAACCTGCTCTCTTTTAGTTGGAAGCCATTTCCCCTTGTCTTGTCACTCCATGCTCTTGTAAAAAGTCCCTCTCCATCTTTCTTGCAGGCACCCTTCAGGTGATGGAAGGCCAGAGTTAGGTCACCCCTAAGCCTTCTCTTCTCCAGGCTGAAAAATCCAAATTAAATTAGTCCAAGTTAACCCCAAATTTCATTAATCCGAGTAAATTCAATTGCTTCACCTCTACAACACTGCCGACTAGGGGGCATGGTTTCTCATCTAAGCATTGTACTAAACCTATCAACCCCTGAGAATATTTTGAGATTGCCTGCTCTTTTCTTCCTGGCATTGACCAATGTTTTTTGAGCTGCAAATGCTCAATTGTACTCCAGCAGTAAATCTGGACAGCTCTGGCAGCATCCAGTGCTTAGAACTGCAGCCTCTAAAGGCAAACATGGGCTAAAATACAACAGAGAGATGAAGGTGAAGAAAGGCAAACATCTCAATTTTACTCCTCTTAATATCAGTATACATGTAACTCAGC